>NC_090133.1:6250000-7500000 GCF_040581485.1 Linepithema humile | reverse complement strand
AAGAAAACCAGGCGAGAAAAAAAGAAAAGAAAAAAAAAAAGAGTGAACGAAGCTGAAGTGGCGGAGGAGAAAGGCAGTGTTATATCGCGCCGCGCGCTGGAACGAAACTGAATTTATGCCCCGCCGGTCGTGGCACCCGCTCGTCCTTCGAACCTACCATGCGGCTGCACTTCACGCGAAGCCGACAAACGTATTGATCCATTAAGATTCGTCCTTCGCATCGGTGCATCCAACGTTCCGCGATTTCTTGGTGCGCAATCGATATCGCTCGAACCTACACGCGTGAAAATCGATACTGAATACCGTAGCCGATGAAGTCGGAGATTTTACGTACTCGTGCAACAAAGCTAATTATTTCAGGCTCTCTCTAATTCCGATCTCCAAATAATCGATTACAAGATCCTTGATAAATTCTCCCAAGTAGGCTGTAATCATTCAAGAACGATACTCGTGCAAAATTCAGAGTTTCTTGCGACAAATAAAGATACCACTGGATTATAAATACGTCGACATGTTAATCGAAGAGCACGCGATCTCTAAATACGTAGGGAGATACGATCTAAGCTTCTAACTTTATTTCGAAAACGCTCATAAGTCACGGTTCGTACTTATCCGTTTCGCGTGGCCGACGTGCGGTTTGATGAGCAAGCCGGAGAATTTGCATAACGCGCAGAGAGGGGCAACTAGATCGGAACGCGTAAGTACCATCGGGGATAAATGCCTCGGCCACGGCCGCACTCCGCCGCTTGATTATGCCTTTGGGCGAATGATGTATGGCACCAATTTCATTCGGAGCGGACATACCCTCGAGGTGTGAACGAGCCTAACGGGCGACGCGACGGCCGGCCTTGCGCGCGTAAACGCGCCCGGGCGTTTATTATGCGCGCCGATCCGGCGGACGCCCACAAATTCCGCGATCAGTGGCGCGACTCGTTTCACGAGCGTGTAATATCGCGTAATGGCGATTAATCGCGGATCCCTGAAAGACGTCGGCGATAAGAATCGGCGATAATAATCGCCACCTGCCGCGTGCCCCTTTTAATCACGGTGCCCCGGCCAGCGCGGCGCAACTGTCGGCTTCGCACCCGAATATTTATATATCAGCCTCCGGTTTTTTTCCTGACGCGCCGTGTATTATTTTAAGACACGTGTCGAGTCGCGATAAATCTGATCCGTTTATCAATTAACGTGCGCACGGTCAACGTAATCGCGATCTCTCCCGTGGGCGGGTTAATTGGAGGAGAAGTTCTGTTGGCGCAACGAGCGGGCGAATAATTACAGTGTCTGGCCGCGAGGAATGTTGCGTCTGCGAATCTGTATTAATGAACAATGTATTCGTCGCAAGGACGACTATCAATTTACAAATGAATGAATAAATAATGCAATTATCTTAGGGACCGTGCGCATGCGATTTTAAATAAACTATTATACGACGCGCGGCAGGCTCGAGAGGAGACGCGAACGATCGCCAAGTGACAGTCCCTTCGACATGATTGAAGACGAAAAACTTCTTTTATCCGACGTCCCGGTCGATGATGAACGACCGCGCGGGTTTAGGCAAAAGGAATATAGGTCCCCGGCGCGAAGGCAGGCAAGGTGCGCGATTTTTGCGGCTACGCCCGTATTTTCGCGACGGGTAATTTATGGCCGACCATTATGTGATGGCACGATAGAGTTTCTTAAATAATTTATACGCTACACGCCCGTTTTGTTCGTTTACCGTGAGCCCGATGTATGCGTCGGGCTCCGTAGTGCATGCGCATTCTAGGAAATCGCTTTTTTCTCAATCCTTCGATTAATCGGCTTCGTGACCCAACCTTGTGCACGGATACGATGCGGTGAAACGAGGTGAAGTTCCGAAGACTTGCTATACACTTCATCCTTAAAGTAAATACGCCTTGAGAAGAAGATGGATTTTATTTCATTCGCTAGTTATTTTCAATCAAATATACTTGCGTGAAAAATTAGCATTATTCTACAACTATTCGAAAATATTAAATTATTTCTCTGAGGGATGCTCTTGAAAAATTAACACTTCTCCACCACACTGATTAATTATGTTTCCTGCTCTGTCTATATGACAGATTGGATTGCAATTTAGAAAAGTACATCGAATCGCCAGCCCAGAATTATTTAAGGCAGACTATAGCATTGCAAACTCAGGCTAAAAGAATTAAATTTATTACCTTGCTGAAAGTGTCTGGCTATTCGATAAAAGATAATCGGCGGTTTATCTGGCGCAATTCATCATTTCGAAAGGAGGTGGTTCCGGAGTATTTTTTCCTGATGCTTGCGGATCAATTATTGTCCCCGTCGGTCGGTTTTCGAGCTCTCGACATCGTGATAATCTTCAAAAATTATTGCCCGTTAAAATCTTGAACTGAGATCTCGCATAACTCCGAAACGGATGTGCGGGGCGTTTTGCGCGCGCGCGCGCGCGTTCTGCCGCCGAGGGAACATTATTAAATATCATCGTTCGGCAAAGTTTAAGTCCCTTCGTGGCGAACCGGCAATTAACTTTTTCAATTAGACACAGTCCCAACGTTCTTACTGGGCGTGGATTGTGGCTGTAGATGGGCGCTCAATGCAATACAGGGCGTCCCAAAATCACCGTGCTTAAATTAATATTGCATCTCAATGCTTAAGCGATAATAATCTTCAATTAGATGCAATCTTAAGTTTAAAATCTACAGCTTTTTGAAAGTTAAACTTGTGGACTACAAATCACATATAACAACATGTACCTTTTACTCACATAATATCTTATAATCTTTAAATATATTTTTTAAGCTTATTATAAAGACACTCAAACTAGAGAAACAAAAATTAAGGAAAAAAGGAAAAATTTGACAAAATTTTCGTTAAATACCAATTCTGATAAATCATAAAATACAAAATAGAAAGAAATGGCGTCTGTTATCCTGGGACATCCTGTACATATACAGTCGCGCATACAGTCTGATGTACGCGTCGTGACGGGAAAGAGATGAAGGGAATACGAGAAATTCCCTCCCG
This sequence comes from Linepithema humile, assembly GCF_040581485.1. Taxonomy (NCBI): domain Eukaryota; kingdom Metazoa; phylum Arthropoda; class Insecta; order Hymenoptera; family Formicidae; genus Linepithema; species Linepithema humile. The sequence continues at coordinate 7,496,985 of NC_090133.1, read as the reverse complement.
AGCCGGGAGGAACGGGATATCTCTCGCGGTATCCTCGGATGTAATCAATTGGAGTTTTTGCCGGAGTGTGGCTGGCTTTGCTTTAACAGTAAACGCTGGCATCGCCATAACGGATCGCAGTTTTGCACAGCGCACGAGAACACGCGTTAGACGCGCAACTAAATGTATCTAAATCCGACTAAATAATAGGCAAACATTCTCTCGCGAGTAGTCATCATACGTTATCGCTGTTACGATAGTCATACAGCGAATTTAGCATCCATTAAATTTTATTTCTATGAGTTATAGAGCGAGTTTCTTATTTACCTCGTAAATTTGATACGTGTTATCGATAAACTTTCATTGCAATCGATAAATTTCTATCGAGTTTTCGTAAACTTATAGAGCGACTTCAAAAATGTCTTTGCAATACTTTTCTGAGTCGTTCACTTTCATCAGACGCAAAGGATTAATAATCAACATCCATTTCGCGCCAGCGTGTTTGCCATCGCTTACCAACGAGTCAATTAACCTTAATTACCGCGTAATCGATTTAATTATGCCTCGGTGGAACTCATTCGCGTATACGCTCTGCGCGCACAGGTATACCAATTACTTAACGCATCAAATAACGATAATTTAAAGTGCGACGTTGCCGCATAGTCGAAGATCTGTCCAGGCAATTTTACTGGACACTTAAGGAGGAATTTTACGAGTGGCTTGGACATCCTGCAAATGCTTTCAACTGTGGATCCCGTACATTTATAATTGTAGAAGTAAAATATCACATTTGCGAATGTTAGAAAACGAGACGGTTAGGTCGAGCGAGACATCGGCGTTTCAAAACATTAGCCGATATAAGGCAGTTGATAAACAATAAACGCCTCTCGATACGAAAGACGAGCTAAATGACTTAGCGAAAAACATGAGGCTGACCGCCGATGCGAGCCACGGAGACAGAGTTCTCGTTCGTCCGTCGGCTAGTGAACACATCCTTGTAATTATTCTAAAATATACTTATACTTTTATTAATTATTTCGCTGTCGTTTCTACCAAGTCCCTACAATTTTGGGGGCTCGTCCGGGATCTGACGTGAATTGACGTTGCGGGGGACGGTGAGCGATAGCGATAAAAAAAAAAAAAAAAATTACTGAAAACGATATCACAAAGACGGTGAATTTTCGACAAAAACGACGAGTTGAGTTGAGTTGTGACGACGAGTTGAGTTGAGTTGTGACGATATTTTTGACGAGAAGTAGCAAGTGAGAGATGGCGAGTGTGGAGAAAACCCCAAATGAGTTTACAGTCAGCGAATTAAAAGAAATACTGCGAGAGATGGGCCTATCAACAGGAGGTGTAAAAACTGAGCTGATAGCGAGAATTTTAGACAAGGATCCGACGGGCGAATGGATGTTGCGAGTACCGGGAGAAAGGGGAGAGAGACGAATTGAGAATTTTGAGAATACGAGCGAACAGAGTGCGAATACCGACGATTCCGAATATCTTCGACGGGAGATGGAACTTTGTCGAAGGGAGAAGGAAGTGATAGAGCGAGAGCTCTTGGTGGCACGACGAGAGATCGAACTGTTGAAGCGATCGCAAAACGCACGTATTGACGGGTGCGAGTCGGCAAGCGATACGGCAACTAGAAGTCCAATAATTGTAAATGAATCGGGTGCAATGAACGTGAGCGCGATTGCGGGCCTATTGGGATATTTTGAGGGTGACGGTAGCATGTTCGCGGCATGGGAAAACCGAGTAAGATCCCTGCGAAATGCATATAGATTGACAGATGATATGGCAAGAATTATGATTGGATCACGTCTGAAGGGCAAAGCGCAAGAATGGTTCCACTCGAATCCGAGTTATACAGAAATAACTATCGATGAACTTTTAGTCGAGTTGAAGAATATGTTCTTTCACGAACCGAGCAGAGTATACGCGAGAAGGCAATTCGAACAACGCGTGTGGCGAAGAGATGAGACCTTCAATGAGTACCTGCATCAAAAAGTGATAATGGGTAATCGGATCAAGATCGACGAAGTCGAGATGATCGAATACATAATCGAGGGGATTCCCGATCCGATGCTGCGAGATCAGGCGCGAGTTCAGCGACTTAAAACTAGAAGAGCATTATTGGAGGCGTTCGAGAGAATATCATTACGCGGAAGGAGTCAGCAGGGTCCGCAACGGAGTGCGAGGGAGCAACGGACGCAAGGAAGTAGCGAGGGGGAGAGACAGGATGGGACAAAAAGTGTAAGGCGATGTCATAATTGCGGGGCACAGGGTCATCATGCGATGGATTGCCCTTTCAAAGCAAAAGGTATGAAGTGCTTTAATTGCGGAGGATTCGGACACATTGCGGCAAGATGTCAGAGAAAGAACGTTAGCGAAGTTGAAAATATGTGTGATATTTCCAGACAGGATCGCCGTAAATATTATAAAAATGTAAAAATTGATAGTAAAAATCTAATCGCTTTGATCGACACGGGAAGTGATTTGTCGTTGATACGCGAAGAGCAGTATTTAAAATTAGGGTCGCCAAGCTTGACACGTCGAGAGATTATATTTCGCGGTATAGGCGCAGAAAATCATAAAACTATGGGCCAATTTAATGCGGAAATCGAGATTGACGACGAAAACTTTGCGATAAGCCTGTCAGTGGTGCCAAATGACTTGATGCGACACGATTTGCTCTTAGGAACCGATCTCCTTGACCAAGTAAATTTGTATGTTGAAGAAGGGAAAATTACGATGCGAAAACCGCGTTCGGAAATGCAAGCATCGGATAGTCTTCCGGAAATATTTAAAATAAATTGTATTAGCGAAGATAGCGATATCGATTTATCTCACGTGACTACCGAACATAGAGGCATTATAAAAGTTTTAATCGATAAGTATAATCCTAAAAAAAAAAAGCACGAGATAGAAATTAAAATGAATATAGATCTTAGAGATAATGAACCAGTAAAACAGAGAACTCGGCGCTTGTCACCTGGAGAGAAGGAACAGGTAAACGCGCACGTGAACGAGTGGCTGGCCAAGGGTATCATCCAACCATCGCTTTCGGAATACGCGAGTCCAGTGGTTTTAGTCAAAAAAAGACGGGGGAAACAAGGTTGTGTGTCGATTATAGGCAGTTAAACAAAAGGGTGATAAAAGATCGATACCCACTTCCGTTAATTGACGATCAATTGGACGCTCTTCAAGGAGCTACGGTATTTAGTACAATTGACTTGAAGAACGGATTTTTTCATGTTCCGGTGGAAAGGGAGAGCAGAAGGTATACCTCTTTTATAATTCCAGACGGTCAATATGAATTCCTTTACGTACCTTTCGGTTTATGTAACTCTCCGGCAATATTCCAGAAGTTCATAAATTGGGTATTTAGGGATTTGATTAGAGACGGCGTGGTTTTGACATACATGGACGATTTAATTATTCCGTCCACGGATTTTGAAATCGCGTTAGTAAATCTTGAGAAAACCTTGTGCGTTGCCGAAGACTTTGGATTAAATATCAACTGGAAAAAGTGTCAATTTCTACAGACTAAAATCGAATTTTTAGGTCATATTATTGAGAAAGGTACGGTGCGCCCTACCGAAAGTAAAACCGAAGCCGTGATAAAATTTCCGCAGCCGGAAAACGCGAAGCAAATACAGAGCTTTTTAGGTCTAACGGGATACTTCCGTAAATTTATTAAAGATTATGCGCTGGTTGCCAGACCTCTGAGTAATTTATTGAAAGCGGATACAAAATTTGAATTTGGTGTGAAAGAAAAAGAAGCTTTTGATCGATTAAAATTTATATTAAGTACTAAGCCGGTATTGAAATTATATAAACAAAAAGCAGAAACGGAATTACACACGGATGCCTCCATGTACGGTTACGGCGCTATATTATTTCAGAAATGTGACGACGATAATGCACTACATCCGATATATTATGCGAGCGGAAAAACGACCGATGCCGAGATGAAATACACGAGTTACGAATTGGAAACGTTAGCGATAATAAAGGCGCTGCGAAAATTTAGAATTTATTTATTAGGAATTACTTTTAAAATTGTTACTGATTGCCAGGCGTTCTCATTGACATTGAATAAGAAGGATCTCTGTGTTCGCGTCGCCAGATGGGCTTTGCTACTTGAAGAGTTCGATTATAGTATAGTACATCGCCCAGGCAAAAATATGATACATGTAGATGCGCTAAGCCGATATCCCCTTCCATGTAGTATGCTAATAGATGAGTCGGAAGAAAGCGTTATAGCCAGAATTCGAAAGGCTCAACGAGAGGATGCGAGCTTGCAAAATATTTACTTGCTAGCGGACACGCGACAATGCGACGGGTATGTTGTGAGAGGCGGACTACTGTTCAAAGAAAACGACGGCGATATACAATTGGTAGTGCCGAAATGCTTACAATCTCAAATAGCACGGCGTGTTCATGAAAATGGGCATTTTGCGGTCGAAAAAACAGAAGCGCTTATAAAACGAAATTATTGGTTTCCCAACATGCGTAAAACAATCGAAAAAATTATTCGAAATTGTGTGAATTGTATTTTAGCAAATAAGAAAGCAGGCAGGCTGGATGGTTATTTAAATCCTATACCTAAAGGTGATGTGCCTCTCGAAACTTATCATATTGATCATCTTGGGCCGCTTCCTTCAACTAAAAAAAGATATAGATATATTTTTGTAATCGTGGATGCATTTTCAAAGTTTGTGTGGTTGTTCGGGACGCGATCAACTAGCTCGGCAGAAGTTTTAGATAAATTGAATAAATTGGCCGTTATTTTTGGAAATCCAAAAAGAATTATCTCGGACAGGGGAACTGCTTTTACATCAAACGAGTTTCGTGAATATTGTCAAAAGGAAAACATTAAGCATGTACTTATTACCACGGGTATTCCGCGAGGAAACGGCCAAGTAGAAAGAATAAATCGAACCTTGATACCGATACTGACAAAATTGACAGCGCCTCGGCCGGAGGAATGGTATAAATATTTAGATCGAACGCAGCAATATCTAAATGCGGTAGCGAATCGAAGTACAAGTAAAACTCCATTTCAACTAATGTTCGGTACACATATGAGATTAAAAGACGATCCTGAGATAAAAGAATTGATCGAAGGCGAATGGGAAGCAATATTTCAAGAAAGTCGAGATGAGTTGAGAGAACAAGCGCGAAAATGTATAATACGTACACAAGAAGAAAATAAACGAACTTATGATAAGCGTCGGAAAGAAGCGAGACAGTACCGCGAAGATGATTTAGTAGCGATTAAAAGAACTCAATTAGGTCCAGGTTTGAAATGCGCCGCTAAATTTCTAGGGCCCTATCAAATAATTAAGGCATTGCGTAACGATAGATATGTGGTAAAGAAGATAGGTGATCACGAGGGACCATCCGAAACCTCGACGGCTGCCGATTGTATGAAGCCCTGGTTGGGAACAGTCGATTCTCTCGAGGATTCCGACAGCCAAGACGAAATCTGAGGTCAGATTACAGTGTCAGGACGGCCGAGTGTAGAAGTAAAATATCACATTTGCGAATGTTAGAAAACGAGACGGTTAGGTCGAGCGAGACATCGGCGTTTCAAAACATTAGCCGATATAAGGCAGTTGATAAACAATAAACGCCTCTCGATACGAAAGACGAGCTAAATGACTTAGCGAAAAACATGAGGCTGACCGCCGATGCGAGCCACGGAGACAGAGTTCTCGTTCGTCCGTCGGCTAGTGAACACATCCTTGTAATTATTCTAAAATATACTTATACTTTTATTAATTATTTCGCTGTCGTTTCTACCAAGTCCCTACATAATAATCTTAAAAGAAATTAATATAATATCTGCGCTTACTAATGAAAAGGAATTATGTTAGATTGCATCAAATAAAAAATTGCTAAAAGATGCGCTGAGTAACGAATGAAACATTTTAACATTGCCACTTTTAAAAAATAATTATATCTTCAAGTTCGATCGAAGATTAAAAAATATCTCAACTTCTAGCAAATGTTTCGATTTTCTCTCTTGCCTTGAAAAAATAGAATGCTCTGATTATTTAAGATAAACAAGTAGTGGGGAACTTCCTGTTACTCGGTATCCTTCACGGTCAATGCGCGTCTCGATCTCTCGATATGATTCTCTCCGTGATTCGCAGACATATCGTGCTGAATGCGTACGAAATTGCCAAATCGGCCGAACACGACGCGGACGCTTTTCCCCTTTCAGAACGAGCGACCGTCTTCATGAAAGTGGAAATCTCGGCTGTTCCACTTTCTAACAATTTATCTTCACTCGATATCGCGTACCCCCTCGCACGCTCGGTCGCGGACACGCCTTTAGCTCGCGCAATTTGCACTGTCGCATTGTGCATCGCCCTGTAACGTTATGGCCAGCTTTTCGCATCGCCTTCCTCTATTAGGAAAGTGTTTCCACTTCGACACGTGGCGTATGTTGCGCGCAGCTGGGCGTCGACGACATGACAACGGCATGCGGTATTGCTCAATCGAGAAATCACGTCGAGAAATCCCGCGACTTGGCCGAAGCGATTCGCGTTTGCATTTGCGACTCGCGTTATGCCGCGACGCGGCGTATTAATATGCAAATTCTACGCATTCCTTTTCGGAAACTTGGCGATTATACGGTACACTCCGCACCGGCTGTGGTCTTCTAAACGAGACGTTTATTTCGCGCATTATCCGCATATTGTTACCGATATTGGTATGCCGGTTGCCGAGGATCGCGAATATCCCGGCAGTACAGTTTAATCGGCGGCGATGCCGGCTTTTACTTACAACTTTATAAGATAATTACTATCTGCCATTCACTCTTCTCGCGCCGGTGATCGCGAGGCTTCGGCATTTTTGCGGCGGGGCCTGCCAACGTTTACGTGGATATTTGCAGTATTTTACCGACGAACGCGCGACGCATACGAGGTAATCGGCTGGATCTCCTCGCAGAGATTCGATCTACCTCGTTGGTTGATTCTTTGTTCAATTTGTTGGCTAATATACAGTTACGGTCGACGGGACTGACCGATGCGTTAAAGCTTTCCTCGTCATTCCGGAGAGGAAACTGTCGATCCGCGGATTCCGAATACTGTGGTCCGTCTGCCTTAATAACTATATCGTTGGCCTTGATCCAAACGAGCTTCCCCACCGATAATTGCTCGCTGCCGCCGGAAAGCGACGGCTGACGTCGCTTATATCCTGTACGCGAACATGAGAAAATGTGCAAATAGGTACACGTACGTATAAATATAATCTCGCGCGCTACAGACGAAACAATCCGCATGCAAAACGTCAATACGCCAATAAAATGTAACGAGAAGTCACTCGATTATCGCCAAGTACACGCGCGTCCCTTAACAAGCCGCGATCTATTTGGCTCACCGAGTTTCCCGGCGAAGTGTTCGTCGACGAAGAAGGTTGATGAAGTCGCTGACCCACGAGAACGCGTAGGGTCGTAGGTGAAGGCGGTTAGACAGTAATCGCGCCGCGTTCAATTATACTTCATTACTCTACGATCGACGTTGTGGTCTTCATCAGCATTTCGATCCGCGCTGCTTCTTCTAGTCGATGGTTAACGATGCCAACGACGGGCGTGACTCGATACGCTTCATCAAACCGTTTAAAAATCGTGTTAAAGTAATAAAGATACTTTTTCTATAAGCGATAATGATCCTTATTACGGCATATACAAACATGTAGCGTGGATATTAAAACGTTGTATAAAAAATAATATAATAAAAAGTATGTAAAGTAATATGTAAAATAATATTCTTACATAAGATACAAACGACAAAAAATATTGGAAAAATATTCGTACTTGTTGGAAACAAAAATATTATATATCCTGTAAAATGAGATATAAAAGTCGTCAAATAAATTGTACATTTTAAATTTCTTCCTCTTTTTAGGCGTATCGTTGTCCAACGCATCTGCAATACTTTCTCTGTCTATTTCAAGCCTATACTTAATTTTCTATAATATTTCATTTGATTAGCCGTAAAATCTTGAGGCGAGTCCGACAACGCCTCTCGTCACATCTGACGTATACATGCATCGGCGACGACGCAGGTGTCGGCGACTTAGCCAGTGGGGTGTGCGCGCTTGTAGACACCTATTAGAAGTCTAGGAAGTCGTTACGTCACCGAGTCGTAGGTCATTTCCATTATATCGGAATTTCGCCGGCGAGGCTGGTGCCGAGAACTGCGACGACCTTAACCGACGGATGGCTGATGCCGCACGCGCAGCACACAATGGTTATTAACCTCGGTCACGTCGCTCAAGGAATCTTATTAATAAGCGAGCGCCGTTGTCATCGTTATCGATTGTCTACCGTAAGATCTTACACGCTTGTTCGTTACACCGTGATGCTGCCACAATCGGGCACTTAAATCACCGGTGCGATCGTGTGTCACGGGTGAAAGTTGAAGCAGAGAATTGCTATGACATTGCTGCATTGCTGAGAAAGTTACGAACTTGCAATAAAATTTGAAATCGTTAAATTTTTTAAAAACAGTTGTCATAGCGTGAAAGTGTCGATTTGCAAGATTTAAATCGCGTTTCTCAAATTACGGAGAGGGGGGGGGGGGAAAGAAGGCTCTAACTGTTAAAAGATAATAAAACTTCTATCAAAATTTTTATAGACACATTTTATGCTTGTTAATTATGGAAGCAAGATCCAGAACGTGAATTTATTGTTCCTGGCATTACGGCGATATAAAATTGTGCGTAGTTTCACCTGTAATAAAAGCGGCAATTTGCATTTAGAAAGTAAACATCGTCGCATTTTGCCGTCTCATCAAAGTGACGAAGAAATTCAGGGTCCGGTGTATCCGACGGTGATTTAAGTGCTCGATGATTTCAATGCCAATGCCTTCGTGTCCTGTTTTCTCCTCGCGCTCGCCGTTTAACTAAATAAATAACCCTCGGACACAAGTGAATAATCTGTTTTGAACTTCAACTTATCTAATCTTGGGTAGCACAGAAAAAACAGCCGTCCAGGTAGTCACATTTAGCGAGGATAAGAACCATGTAGCGCACAAGAATGCATAAAATACTTCGGACTTTGCACTCTCTGGCGTACACGCGACCTTGAATCCTTCCGTTCGGGTTTCGGATACTCTACCGCATGATTGCGGCCTGCCTGCACGTTCCTCTCGATCTGATAAAAATGTTATGCATTCAACGCATGCTCGGCCATCGTCCGCCGTATTACCGGTGCGCGTTTAACTACAATCAGTGCTCCTATAAGAATTCAAATAATTGAAATTTTTCTCCACGGAGTGGGAGAAAACGGAACGACAAAAAATACTTTCTTCACATGTCCCAAATAAAATACAATTTTCTTTTCTTTCTAATAGCGCTGTTTCTAAATATTTTTGAATATAAAAGAAAAAATTGAAAAAACTTAGATAAGAGATAAAAGTAATATGTTATATGTTTTACGAAATATTAATATTTATATAATATATTTACCTGTCTTTTTTCATTTTATATAATTATAAAGGAATATTAAATAAAACAAAACACTATTATCTAGCTTGTGAATTGTTTTAGCTAAAGAATCAAAAATGAAGAACGGCCTTGACAAAACACGCTCGTGTGTCGACAGAAACAAAGTTTTTCGACGAATGATTTATCAAAGCCGAAAGATCAGGACAGGTAAGTTGCGAAGTGCAAGGTATATGGTACACGGTCAGGAATAGCGGAGTACTTCGCGGATAACGTTGCGTGAGCCTACTCGAACACGATGCCTTAACAGCGCAATTTATCAAACGCTCCTTTCATCTGAACCGTTCCACGTAGCAATTAATGTGTCCACCGCGGGAACATCGTATTTTAAAGCTTTATGGCATCGGCACGCCCATGCGAAATTCACTAGCCGCCGCTTACGTATCTCGGCCACCACTTTTTTCCGCGCGCCTCTAACGCGCCGAACCGGCGATTTATCAGCTGTCGCGGTGACAACGTCCAACAGAGACGAAACGAGGACCGAATAAGGGTCTAACAAGGTTTGATAAATGTGACCCAATCCTTGCTAGAAACGCGATTCATCCTCTGATGTGGTAACTTTTTTCGAGGCAAGAGAGAATCATTTTACGTACCATTTTTGCGCAATATAGTGAAATAATAAATATTTTGAAAATTTCATATTGTTGTAATATTATAAAATTATTGATCATCTTCAATTTCTTACGTTACAATAAAGTTATCGTTAAAGTGGTACCTTTTATAACCATAAGGAAACTGTTGTATATATTTATCATTGTATATATTATATATATCTATCATTGTATACTAATCTCCAACATTAGTCAAGATATAGTGATGATACATATGTGTGTCAGGAGTTTTGAAAAGGGTTAAAGGTGAATTACGCGATATTTTCTCATCGCCGACGCAATGATACCGACGCCGCTTCACGATAACTTCCGCGACGCTGAAGTACAACTTAAGTACGTTTATATAACTTTAATAAATCGATATCATATGAAGATCAAGCGCTCCTTTAATTTAGCAATTAGAAAAGTACGAAACATACTTTAAACATTAACACTGCAGTCGTTTAATGCTGATATGCGCTTGCATTAGAAGAAAAAGCGATTTTTGCCCATCCTTTTTTCTCCATAATAGCCATTTCCAGCCGAGACAATAAGAGAGAAGCGAATGCTTCTCAAATTTAGATCTAGTCGTTTGAATTTAATCAGTTTTTTAAATGTAACAGTTTAGTTACACTTAAAAATGCAGAATAAATTAGAAAAATTAACAGATACTTCTGCACAAAAAAATTATTCGGCAGAAAAAAGAATAAAAGTAAGTCATTGTTAAAGTTTTAAAAAATTTTATAAATCTTGAAAAAAAAATTAAAACCTTTTTGTGCTTAAGAATTTAATTTAGACATTTGTCTTTACGTCGAAGACTTGCATTTTTCGCATCGGGCTCGCATCAAGCTTTGCTTTTTTTATTCATTAACTTGCACAATAGATGCAAGATTGGGCGGCGTGCAGCACGGTGGATGCGCCTACGTCAAGTGTATTATCAATGGCGCACTTCCAATGAGAAAGGCACTCATTCCCGAGAATGCCGTCCCTTTTTTCTCCTCTCTTACCCCTTTGGCGAGTCTACAACTCACCAATTACCAAGTTTATTCGGTGGACGCGACAACTCCATGAAACCGAGACTTCACGACCGCACGCACCCACCACAATTACTTTAACTGCCGCTTTTACCCTCTCGCACGGGTCCCGCACGCATCGCACGCAACGGCCAGGCACACGTATCCGCGGTAAGACTTCTCGACTCTCCTTCTCCCTTTCATCAGAGAGTAACTTAATGCTGACGTAAATATATGCTTAAAGCGTCGTCGATGTCGTTTTTACTCGCATCCCGGGATCAACGTGATTATCATAAGTGCAACGCTTGCCAATGGCTTATAATGAACGGAAATTTGTATAGTCTGCAATATTCGGGAAACGATAAAAAAGCTCGATAGAAACAATTAAAATAGCTGATTTAATTAAAACGTCGGTTCCGCGGAAGTCACGCGATTAAAAGGCAGAAAAGGCATTCAGATAGCTTGGTGAAAAAATGAGATTAATTTCTATAACGTACGACTCAGACGCCATAAATAGCAATCGCTATTTCTTCTCACTACCCTTCTCTCACCGTGGCATCCGCGGCACAAAGAAATCTCTCCACTTCCAGAACACCCTCTATAATCACGTTTAATTACGACGGGAAAAAGTCCCGGTGAGAGCGAAGTAATCCGCTCCGTGCGTGGTCGGCCTCCGAGCGCGCAATCGTTGCTAAATTATATCTCCGCAATAAGTGAATCTGGATCGTCCTTTTTCACATTAATGCGAGTATCGCGAACACTCCTGCGCGAGCATGGAACGTAATAGAATCCGAGCCCCAGGCCGCCCTTTTCGTGCTCTTACGACCCTCGGCGAAACCAGTTTACCGCGATCCACGCACGAGGACGGAGGGAGAGAATGCGCTCGGTCAGATTAATCGAACGCAAACAATTTAGGCTTGCCCGTGCGATCGTTAGATCGCCGCCGGATCGAATCGACGACAACACGAAGGAGAATCGAAAGGCCGGACTTCTCGCGATCTCGACACGATGAAAACGAAGTAACTGCGAATACCGATCGTTTGTGCGATCGTTCGCGCGATCATTTGGCGTGTTCATTTCGCTCGCTCGAGCGTTCGTTTGTTTTTCTTTTTTTCCTCTCCGCCTCTTTGAAATCTATGTAAAAAGTATTCCGCGCTCGTGAAATAGCCGGAATTATGAGATACCGAACGATCTCGAATTGGTTGAGAGCGGACCACGCATGCATCGGCGTGGATCGAGCGTAGTAAGTTAAGTAAATAGAATGGAACTTTTCGCAAGTTAAATGCGCCAAGTTTGCCAGAATGTTGCGTGAATCACGCCGTTAAGTGGTCGCGTGGCCTCGCCTAACGACGGTATTTATATTCTCAACATGACGATGAGCGCTCGATGGCCTCCAATGTGGTAAATTTACGCGATTGATCGGAAAAATTAATGCAAATTGCGCGAACGATAACACGTTGTAAAAGAGTCGTATTACTAAAAACAAGTGCGAAGTCTCTAAAAATAGCTTTGCTCTTCAGTTGATTTTAATTCACATTGAGAAATTTTTGATCGAAAATAAACAGAATTCTTTTACAATTATTCTTGAAACAAATTAATCAATTATTTTATTTAAAATTAAACTCGTTAAGAAATGATTTAGATACTATAAAAATGCCAATTTTTTATATTTTTTAAAATATAAACTTTTAGATTGAATTATTGCAGAATATAAACATATTGCTAAAGAATAAAAGACAGAACGCATTATTCACATATAGATTACAACTTACACTTTATGTTAAATATTAAAAATAAATTGACATATTTTGTCCATTTATTATTTTATCGAATAAATAATATATTACCTAAAGATTCTTCTTGTTTGCATAAAATATTAACATATTCTTAAAAATCAAATCCAAGAGAAGAGACAGTCGTACTTGGCTTTATGCGAAAAGAATTTTATCTCTCTACAATTCCTGTACATATCCAGGTACACGTTGAATGGCTCCTTGTCCATCGGGGGACGAACGACCACCTGCAGTCGGCGGGGTAACGTCCTGCCTGCTGCAGGACGGAGCGAAGCTGCGGCCACGTGCAGCCAGCCAGACCGCCGCATCGCGAGACTCGCGTCGGCGAAAGGGCCGATTCGGAGGAATGTTAACGAATCGCGGAATCCCGCGGTAAGATGGATAACGGCGGTGTTGTTCGACTTCGCGATTCGCGACGAGCCTCGCCCGGAGCCGAGCTCCGCATTCGAATAACGCGTCGTCGTATCGGACGGTGAGCAAGCGCGTTCGTCGCGTCGGGCCCGCCGTTCGGGTCGTCGAACCCACCGTTCGTACGTTCGGTTCCCCGGTCGTTCCGGATGCGGCAATCGCTGCTGCGGACGCGAGGAAGAGAAAGAGAGAAGAGGAGACAGTATGTAGGATCGGGCAGGACGTACCGGGAACTCATTGTCAGAACAAAGTATCGGGTATCCATACACCGTGCGGTCGCGTATGAGATCGAGAATCGAGAGATCGCGGCTTGACAGAGCATCACAGTTCCAAACTCGCGCCGGAAGCTTCACGGCCCGTAAACGAGAAGAGAAAATCGGATGATGAATTGTCTCAGCTAATGATGCCACTTGATCGTGAGAATGCTTGTGTAGTTATTTCAGCGAATCGAGGCAAATTTTGTAACACGAAAAAAGAAATGATTTCATCTTAATTCATATTCATGAAGTGTGCGGCTAAAATATTTTCAGCCGTGTGTTGAGATTAAATTAATATATCTACAAAAAACTAGTGATAAATTATTAATAAAAATATTTGTTTATATACCCAGCGTATTGCATTTGATCGATTATTTAAGAAAAATTGTTTATTCAGGAAGTACACGCGACACGATACGCGATCGAATGATCGCAGTTCTGCGCACAGCAATAAGGATATTCCTCTCGTAAACACAGCACGTCGTTATTCCCGGATGACCGTAATCAGCATCTATAGTGCGTTTCTGCGCGCGTCCGCTCCACTTCTTAAATAACTATCGCTCGCGATCGATGCGCGATAACGACACAAATCATAGACCGCAATCACAAACAGCAAATCCCGATAGAGAAACCAGCCCTCCTCACGCATCGGCGCCAGAGCATCGACTGTGACTGACTTTTACGCGCGTATTCCGTTCGTGAACTCGCGTCGCACCCTCGAGCACGACCGACGCGCATATTACCCGCGGAAAATAAAGTTATTATTTATGCAATGTCCAGGTATTTAACGAGCCGGACGAACGTATCGCAGTAAATACCGACACAATATAATTAGCATAACCAGATGTGAGTTGAGTGTCCGCGAGTGATCACCCCTTGACCGCTTGATATGCCCGTTTCACCTCCGCGGCGAAACGACCGTGTGAACGCATACAGAACGACGGTATCAATGTGGTTGAATTGCGAAATGTAGATCACTATGCTAGATCGAGCGATGTATCATCGAGGCGAATCGCACTTCGGAATTCCTGCAAAATTTACTTTCTCCGAAAATTACTTTCCTCATTAATTACTTGCGATTTTTAACTACACGAAAGTCATAATCCATTTCTCGAGAAAGTTCATTGTGATGCATAATAAATGCTATTCCTGTTTCCGTCTTCCTTTTCCCTCACTACGCCGAGCACTCGCTCGCTCGCTCGCGACTTGTCGATTACGTTGGAATCCGACAAGAAATGCGCATTGTGTTGGTAAACCGGCACGATTCACGGGTCTCCAGGTTGTCGAGCGATTGCCAACATAATCGCGCGGTATCAATTGGCAACGCCTGCTTCAGCAAGCAACAAGTAACTGTAACTTGATGGCTCCGTGGATCGTAGATCATACGCGAGTCCCGCTTCAGAGATTATCAATAAGTTCCCATGCTCCGTCTTTTCCTTTTCTGCCATTCGCGTGGAAATCAATGTTAAATTGCGGGAACCTAATCTATAGATAACCGCAGGATCGAACGCTTTTGCGAGTTCAATAGACACGACGTGTGTGCCGTTAGAATTCAAATATCAATCATTTCAATACACAGCTGATTGTACGTAGATTTATAGCATTAATAGTTGTTTTGCTTTATGATTTATCCAATTGTTATACCAAATACGCGTCTGTCCGGGTTTCTCTGCTTTCCTTTAAAAAATTACGACTTGACAAAAATATCGAGACATTAATGATGATTAAATTGCAAATAATTAAAATTCGCGTTTAATGCGCGCTGCCATTAATCTTCTTCGATTTTTTTTTTATTAACAAAAGGTTATCATCGCTTCGAAAGTTGTACAAAGCTCTTGAATAAAAATTGTTTACATTAAAGCGCATCTACTTTATTTTGATTTTATTCCCGCTGCGTTCCCCCAGTGCGTTACCGTCGCGATCGACAGTAATGGATCGTTTTGCGCTGCGCGAATAGAGATGCATGGAGGGACCATTATGTCGTGACACGTTATACATCATTCTTAGCAACAGTCGCCGTCAGGAGTCCGTCCGGAGAAGTATGTACGAGAAACGATGGGAAAAGCGGCGAGTACCGTTGCCTTCGATACGCGATCCTACGAGGCGGACTCTCGTTACAGCAACGACGACAGCTTGCCGGTCAGTAGCTCATCGTGCAAAATTTTAACGAGCGTGTAGAACAGAGAAAGTTCGTTTCATTGAGAAACATTACACGAGCGTACGAGCTTGATCATTTGAGTCAAAATTCCCACGCGATTTCGCGCAACATAATCGCGCCCGTGTCAAAAAATCCGGATATTTGATGATTCATGGGACATGCGACCTCTGCGGATTATATTACGTTATCGCCGCGGTATTTATCAAGTGTACGGCGAAGGTGATGCGTCGTTGCGCGACGACTGCGCTCCTTGACCGACTACGTTAAACGATGACGCGACGATAAGTAAACCGCAACGGATTGAGACACACACTCCCGTGTCAAGGAGTACGAGTTTTTCCGAGAACACGTTTCGTGTTGTACGTGAAAAAAATGTTGAAGAGGCTGATAAACGCTGATGCACCGTCTCGGAAATCCTCGTCCTCTTTGTCGAGAGATTGGCTCGACTCGTGAAGCATTGTTTCGTGCGTCGTCCGGACAAAAATGCAGAATCATCACAAATCGCTGTATCGAAACCATCTCAGCATAAACAAGGGCTTAAATACTTGGATGCGCCGATAAGAGTAACGCGGTCGTCCTTATTCGTGTCTCATTTCGTCCACGGGTCCTGTCGAGAGAAATTTACCGTAAGACAGCCGTCAATCGTGCACGAAGGGAATCGTCCGATCACAATAGCGGTGCCTGCACCAGTGTCAGGTTGATTAGTCCGTGCGCGCAGTTTAGAGGCACGTGTCCTTTGCGGGGGACCGTTATGCAGACGTGACCTGTGTCGTCGGGACAGGCGGGAGACCTCCTCGCGGGATCAATGAGCGATCGTTTCTCGGAAGACAGGATTACGCCCGTAGCTATGCATAATGCCTCCCCCGTGGCTCATACTGGTTCATAACGGTCTGCTCGTACACCAGTGACCCGAACGTGATGCACAAACTTCGTGCCGCGCCGTCGTCGTCCTACCTCGAAGCGCGAAGATAGCGAAGTCAGGCTTAACAATTCTCTAAGTTGACGATGCGGAACGAATTGTGCGTGTCGACGCGCAAATTACAAGATTGTACAAATATTCGACGCGGTCGCTAAATGTTTATCCGCACAAAAATATCTAATTAGCTGTATGCCTGTAATCCGAAATCATTATACTGCGAACTGATCGACATTAATTAGCAATCGATCTCATCACGGACTCTTTCTCATTTTCTGTCCAGATGAGCTGTCCGGAGGCAAGATGTATGGCGGACCTCTGTCCGTCGAGTTCCTTTTTCGATGATCCTTAGTTATCTCTCCCTCAGCCGAGCGTCTAATTTGCGGCTCTCGACGAGACCCTCGCTTTCGGCTGCCGTGCGTTGTCGCTTTTCTTACGGTTTGCTCGTTTTTATTTCTTATTTTTTTTGCTCGTCGATGTTCGCAGCCCTGCATCGTCTTAGATCCGTCGATTAAGATAAAGGTTCGGACCGGGCCAAAAGCTCTAAGCGAGATCTCCGCGAGGGCCTTTCTCTCGGGCCCCATGCAGGGATCGCCCGGGGTGAGCAACCTTATTTGGCATGGCAGCCTGCTGACTGTCTGGCAAGCGTGAACAGCTAATAAATTCGAGCTAGTTCAATACGTTATATATCTCAGATGTCAAAAATAATATAGATTAAAGTGAGAAAGAATAATTAGAAAACCTGAAAAATTTTGACACATGGAATAATAATATTATTTTATTATTATTCCTAAGAATTAGTTTATCTATTATGATCTTGATTGATCTATTACAATGCTCGTCTAATGTTTTAACTCAGGACAGATATTTTAATTTAATTATTTACTAATAATTATTTATAATGAAAACAGAAATTATTCCTGTAGCGAGAAACATATTAATAATGATACCATAAAAGATACAAATCCTAACTGCTTATCTCTTATTCAATAGACGTTGCGGAGTTAAAACATTAGACGCACCGTCAGCGGCTCGGCCGCAGCATCTGCTCGAGCGTCGAGCGGTAGTGGGAGAATAGGAGGCGTCGTCTCGGGAATCGGCTCGAAATGAGCAATTCCGAGCACTGATCCATTAGATTCCATTAATTTAATTATTGCAATCTTCAAAATAATATAAAAATACAACAATCAACAAAGCTATCGCAGACATTCTATCAAAATTTCGCAGCCGCTGAACTCTTTATTTCGTTTAGACTGCGCCACGCGAGACTTGGCATAAAATGACAAAACGAGTCTTTCGAATCATCGTATTCCACGTTGAATCAACTTTCAACAGCATCCGGCCATACATTATCACGCGGTGTCACAAGCGCGGATATCTATTCTACGTGCGAGAGACGAGCTGGTTCCTCTTCGTAACAAACGATAAGTCGATAAATCTCGGCGCGTCGGCTAACAAGGCCATCCCCATCGCGAACGAAGGATGCGAGAGAGATTATGTACGTTCTTTCTTAGAAATTCAACGTAGCCATCCAGATGGCTGCGAGCTCGCTCACCTGGTCCCGAGCAGTCGCGACAGAAGCACGTAGGCGTTCACAGGGGCGTCGTCCTACGCAACACTCCATTTCGGGGTACCTCCTGTAAGGTACATTGACCTCACTCGCATTCAACCTCACCCCGAATCTCCGCGGAAGGGGGAGAGGGGACCGGCAGGCCTTACGGCGGCTCGTTAGAGTCATTGTGCGTCGATCGTCGCAACTCGGTTCGACGAACCGAACCAGCCGCTTGTGTGTGATGCAGGCTTTAATTCTTTCGGCTTCGCTAATCTATTTGTTAAAGAGATCTGAATTTTTCATGAGCACTTTCTGCATGAAATATAGACGGTCGAAAAAATTCTTAGTAAGCCGAGCAGAGATTTAGACTCATTAATCATGTACAAAACAAAAAAACAATTATTTTAAAACTTATATTGTTGTCTCTATGTATTACATGCATATATAATTTTTCTATTTATAATACATTTCATTTATATATCATAATTAGAATTTCTCTTTAAGAAATAGATCAGGAATTTATGTTACTTATTTGTCGCGGTGTATAAAACGAACCTTACCTTGTGATGCAATTAATTAAGCAATAGCTAATTAAGCATAAGCAATTATTCAAGTAATTGAATATAAAGATTATAACGGAATTGTAGTAAAACAAAATATAATGTACCAATAAAGTATAATTGCGGTTTTCATCCGCTATGAAAGAGCAGAGGTGTATTGTATTTAAAAGGTCTTCGAATGTTATGATGCTCAGCGAAAGAAAAGAACCGTTCGATGAAATGCGCGCAATAAAAACAAGTTGATTATATCTGTTGCTGTGTCAAGCAATTGTATTCAGTCATAATATTTTCATACCCCACATTCGTCGTTGCATATTTGATACTGTACTTTAATAATTTGCTGTTTTGCAAAAAGATTGAACAATTAACTTTAATAAGATTAAATAATAAATAAATTCATTAAATTTAAGTTCTTAAACATCAAAATTTTATTGAATATTATATTGAACATCGCAAGTCGCACAATCAAACTCAACCGTTAATTTTTTTCTCATTCTACTACACTTTACATCACTATAAAATTTTCTATTCTATTTATATATTTATAAAATTTATATTTTCAAAGTTGTGCAGTATTAAAATTTATGTATAAAATAATGACTTGCATAAAAATTTTTATTGTTGAGATAAGCAAAAATAAATTTTATATTTCAATATTTATTTGCAAAATTATAAATTGGAGATGAAAATATGATTGTCAAAGTACAGTTTTTAATAATTGTATTAGCGAATTAAAAAACACAGCAGATGATATCAGTGATTATCCAAAATAATGAATAGATTCACTCACCATTTGTTGCATCCTAGCTGAATATCCTCTCGGCTATACCTACAAAAATTAATACATATTTAAATTGTTAAGAATTATCATGCATTTTAATTATTTAATTATTCTCATTTTAATTAAAACATAACTATGTCATAAATTATATAAATAATTATTTTAAAAATCTTTTATAAATATTCAATAAATGTTTTAAAAATTGTTAACATTTTTAAATGTATAGTACAATAGCTTCCAGATGTTAGGATATCGTTCGGAATCATCTTTTCAGAAGTTGTAATATAAACCTCACAGCTGTTCTCTTTTCAAGCAAAAGAATAATATAACAATAAGAGTGAGCGAGATAAAAGGCTCGAGCCAAGCGTTGGAACGTAGGAGGGATAATCTGGCTTGGATCCTGGCTAGCGGATTAATAAAAGACTGTTCAACGTGGAAGAGAGATGAATTTTGTACTTTTCAATGAGCAAAAAGACGTCCTTACATACCGGAACTACTGCAAATATTTAATAACTGTGTATATATACACCATCATAATTTAAATAGTAAACAGATAATTGTGTACTCACCAGCAAGGATGTTGCAGTTTACTTCATCCACTGCAAATTCCGCTTCGAATTTCCACATAGCAGTTGCATTGAAAAATCAATGAACGACGATGACTCCACACGTACACACACACACACACACACTTATAACTAATTATGTGCACTACTGAACGAAGCAAATATTAGACGAAAATCACACGAAATCATATAGCACATTTATCACTCCGCGATACACGAAACGCGAGTTAAATACACGTCGTCGCGGCACGCACAGATATTACATGTTGAAACAAACGAGACTGGCGGCCATGAAAAGATTTCGGTCTCTACAAACACATACCTCAATGACCAAAAAAATGTCAACATTTGAAGCTATGTCAATTTCCAAGAATTTGGAGCGTTAGAGAGATATATACAGATTATATATTGACACAAGCATCTAGATAGTACACGTCAAATTATCAAAAATTTTATGATGATTTCAAACTGTCAAAATAAAAATGTGTTCTAAAATGCACTAACAGTGCTGAAAACCTATGATATACGTAATATGAACTACAGATTTCCAGCACTGGCAGCGAACATTGAAATGCAGCTCTCGTCAAGATATAAATTCAGTCAATTACTAATTGTGAGTTTTTAAACATACTACATTTAATGGAAAATACTTTGTATTTTGATTCTCTTGATGATCTTGAGCGAATATAAAGATTATTTTGCGTATCTATCACATAAAGAATTGTTAGAATTATAACCTGTTTTAATCCGCCGACCGCCAGACGGTCAATATATCATTAATTGCAAACATTTGTAGTAAATACTACGTTTCAGCAATTGCTCATTACTGTAATCGTTATATTAATTTACTTCCGACAAAAGAATCATAATTCTTAATCATTTTTTACACACACACAATTATTACGGATAAAATATACAATTGACAGCTTGTGATTGCAAAAAAAACGTTCGCGCCCTGCGTTCCGAAACTCACAGCGTCTAGTACGGTAGCGCACAAATCCTATTGGCTACTGTACTCACCACCCTATTGGCTGGTGTAAAATTTATATTGTAAACTGGCCCATTTTTCGGTCCATTTTTGAATGGAATTCGGAATGCACAGAGCGCGAAATATTTTACGAAACGTAAGTTTGATTCCATACTTTAACTGTAGAAATCGCCTACAAAAAATGATTAATGTTGCGAGTTTTTATTGGGAGTGTAGATTAAAGTAACGAGCAATTTGTTTAAACATATTTTGCGGGTTTTTGCGATTTCGTTCGGTTCGATTCGGTTTACGTTGTTTCGATCGTTAGACGGGTAGCAATTGAAGCAGGTTAGGATTCGAGTAAGTATATAGATAGACGTGAAAAATAATCTTTACATTTGCTTAGGAGAATCAAAACGTAATATATTTTTTCAGTACATGTTAAAGTACTTCAGCCCGTTGAAAGCAGATCGAGTAGTTGTTTGCACGATATTGTATGTATTCATGGCGACCTCCGTACGACCGCCAAGACAATTGTCATTCGTCTCACTCGCTTTAAGTGTGTAAGTATGGATTGTCAGTTTAAATGTGCATAACATTTTGAATATGTAACCACTACGTATAAAATGTAATACATTAGCACCACCTAGAGCAAAGAATGTTTAACTATCGTTTGTGTTTTGTATATTTACAGCGTAACAAATTCGCGACGCAAATCTATACGATTTCCGCAAAGTATGTCAACTTTTATTCATTTGTAGTACAAATCTTCGACAGAACAGTTCAAGACGAAATCATAAGCTGTAGGATTGTAATACTGTAGCTGGTAAATATACATATATATATTTGTTCATTTTTCATAAATATACACATATATAACTATAAAAACACACATATATAATTATTTATTAAATATTTATCAAGATATTTTTGAAATATTAGTTAAAATATTTATAAAAATATTTGCTGAACATTTGTTAAAAGTTTGAAAAAAATAACTATTTATTGCATATTTTAATTGAAAAGAAAATTAAATAATTGATTAAGAAATAATTAACAAATATAAAATGTTTGATAATAATAAATGTGTAATCTCTTAATAATAAATAAATAAATAAATAAATATATATATATTAATTATTGCAGAGATGTAGCTGAAAAGACGTATTCAGTTGGAATTTCTACAACTCATACTCACACATCAACAATCGGTGAGTCAATTCATTCATATATTTACATAATCATAAAATATGAATATTATTTGCTGACTATTTATTCGTCAATATTTACGATATAATTATTAAATACAGTGCTTTGACAATCTATTCTTATTTGCAACTTACAATTTTACAAATATAAATAATAAATAAATTACAATAAATATTAAAATTAAAAAGAATTATTTTCTTTTTATTTTAACAGTAAAAAATTTGAAATTTTACAGATTATTGTTAAATTGTAAAGTTACAAAATTACAAAATTTGGAAATTTTACATTATACAAATACATGTGTGTAAAAAAGAAAATTTTATGAAGATATAAATTTAAAAAAATTTAAGTTTGAAACTAAAATTTTTAAAATATAAATGTTGCGGCTATAATATTTAACATAATATCAATATACATATACATAATATTTAATTTTATTAATAAATTGTTCAATATTTCTGTGAAAGAATAGATTGTCAAAGTACGGCTTTGGAATGCATTTTGTTGACGGTAAAAAGCCGGTTATCGATCAATTCAATTGCATATACATAAAGTGATATTTTCGTATCACTTTTTATGCGTAATAGCAAGAAATCATTGCTCATATATATCTTCAAGTATGTTCTATATGAGGATCTACGGAGTTCAGTCCATCAGCGAGCTAGAAGGATCGTTATAGGCAAGACTTAACTCCGGAGATCCTCATGTATGGACATACGGGACAAGTCGAGCGATGGCACGCGTCGGTATCTGAACTGCGGCGCTCTTTTCCGGTCTGCGTCCGCGAATTCCGTTAGCCACATTATGTTAGAAGATACGAAGGAAAGGAAGAGAGGATGAGACATGCATAACCGTGATTGTGCTAATGGGTCAAATCACATTTGTCACTAATGAATTATTCGTTTGTGGGCGATCGCCTTGGAACGATCGACATGTTTATTATGAGTATCTGCATCGTCTTCTTGTTGACTATATTGCGCTCGTTAAAGTGAGAAATTGGATTGAATGTTAATACTGTCAAGCACTTAAAGCATTCGCAGCTCATCTTCGAGTATAAGCGTATTCAAGAAAAGGATTACTTAACGATTTATGCCGTGGAGATGATTATTAGATCATTTCGATGATCATCTGAGCGTGACTATTAATATTTCTGCTACGTCCGAAACATGTGACTGTATAATTTATGATCAACATATATCGAGTATAGCCAGCAATATAATACTTTCAAATCTCTTTTCGATTTGTAGAGATTATAGAGTGTTATTTGTCACGAATTTAAATCAGAATAAGTAATTCTTACGAACCACTAAGAAATAAAAAAAATTATTACTGCATTAAATTAATTAATACTATACGCGATAAAGAAATATGCGACTGAACGAGTATGAAATTCTTCCTTTTTCAAAATTTAGTTTAATATTCTTATCTATAAAATATGAAATTCCAAAGATCTCATAAATTTAACAGCGGTTATCCCACTGGCTGTGGACGCTTAGCAGGATAGGAATATACCAAATCAGACTATTGAAATTCCATTAAGATAAAGCAAGAGAGTAAATAAACGCCATGGCCGTAATCGCCTTGGGTAGAATGTTGCTGGTTTGCCAGTGTATGGCGTAGAGCAATGTATTTATTTTCCGGTTCATTTAATATACATATGTATAGTTAAATTTTCATATTTTTTCATCTAATTTTTTACTTATCTTATTTCTCCTTTTGCGCTGTCTTCTCACTACTTTGCATTTGCTTAACCATATAACAACGTCAGACTAAGAAAACGAATGAAAGACTGAAAGATATTTTACAATACAAATTTTAATATTAATAAATAACATCAGATACAAAAAACATAATTTCTGTAATTACAGATCAATAGCATGAAATTTAAAAAATTTTTTTGCTCACTTTATCACTATTATTATTATATAATTGGATAAATAACGGGAAGGCAGCACAAAAAAGTAATGAGAAAAAATGTGAAGATTAGTAGAAAAACATGAAGAAATTAGGCGATATCAATATGCGAACAAATCGATCTTCGGACATTTGCGGTTTCGAGGCTTTATAAAAAGGTATCCTGGTAGCAGCGATAATGCACCAGTGAATATGAAAGTCTAGTTAAGATCATTGCCAGGCTAGCCGGGTCGATTCGGTCGAGCTGATCAATAGCGATCGCGAATCGAGGTACGATCAAGCAAAAGATTCCTGCGCGTGTGTAATTTATTTCGATACCTTAGTGTGAGTTAATCCCACAAGGCTACTATAGAATAATTGCCAATTATCTCGAATGACCCTATAATTCATTTTCTGGCTTTATAAAGCCAGTAAATAGATTCTGAAATATCTTATGGCGATTTCATATTTTCTGTGATACTAAATGAGGCAACAAGAAGAAACTGTTTTTCAAGCAGTGCGCAAAAGAATGATACAAAAACACGTTAGAATACAATGGAACATGAAAATTTACGAGGTAGGCGGAGCGCGGACTCTAGTTCTGACATAGTAAGTAGCTAATCGTGATCATGAATAAACATTATCGTAGAAATGATGACATCTTCTCGAAGAACCGCGATGTTACTTAATCGCGAAACATTTCATTACAATCGCATCTCGTTGCGCCAAATTCCGCAGCCTACACGATCGTTGAGATTTTTCAAAGTTTTTGTTATTTCTCATTAATTTCAAGGACCATTTCAATAGGAAAAAAAGCCATATATGTCGTATAAATTTCTCAAAATCTAAATAATTAAAAGTTACAAATATATTTGTTGGTTCCAAACAAAAATATTTTTTGCTATACAAAATTTATTCTTTATACTTATAGATTTCAATCTTCTTTATATTTAAAATGCAAATGTCTGTCTCATATCTCTTTCGAAATTTGAATTTTATTAAGAAAGATAAAGATAGGAGAAAGAAGTAAAAAATATATTTTTATTACCATTAATACATCACTTAAATTTTGCTACCTAATGGTGAGTCATCTGTTAAAGATTAAACTATACAAGTATAATAATCTTCAGAGAAACATAATTTATCTCGCACTCGCTGTCGAGAAACGAAGATATAATATTCTCTTAATATAAATCCTTCTTAATTAAGTCTCTTCCTTATACATTGACAGCAAGCGGTGACCAATAATTAAATTAATCGAAGTATATATGGCATCAAAGTTGCGTGCATTGCGTACAGAGGCACTTCATTTTTTAGGCAGTGAAAGCGACAATATAATGGGGCGAAAAGGGGATGGGGAGATATACTCGTATAACGCGTTGAAGGTTCGAGTGAAACGACCAGTAGGTAGGTAAGCTGTAAAAGGTAAACCCGTCGTATCGGCACCGTTCGTGGTCCGCGAGCATTCCAGGCGACGCCAACATACCCTCCTCTCCACCTTCGTCTCTCTTCTCCCTCTTCTGCCGCACAACCTTCCTCTCCTCTCGTTGCACTCTATCCCTCCCGGAGCCCCTCCCATTATGGACTCGCAATAATGCAACTATATGCAATCGCACGAATTGTAATGTAACTATCACCGTGTGCCTGAACGTGCGTACGAAAATATATCGATACTGAATACCCTAAATTCTCTTCGAACACAATTACTTAGATTAGCGAATAAAGACGGTGATGTCGGTGCAAATAATTCTAAAACAAATGTGGGAAAATTTTTGTCAAACTTAGACATGATGCTTCGGTAGAAAAATTGCAATCTTGAGAATAACACGTATCTTAAATGATATTTTAATATTATTTATTATTTAATTTTTTCTATTTTAAGAACCCAAGTGGAGAAACTTTATTAACGCGTAAAACAGATGTTTGCCATTTTATTACTTGCCCATTTATCGCAAATCTGCTAATGATGATAACGCAACCGCGGGCTCGTACTGGTTGTAACGTGCTGTAGCGCACTGAAAGCGTATTAGTGACGATGAGTGCAAGCATTACAAGTATATATATAGGTATATATACACATATATGTGTATACTCTGGCAAACAGCCTGCAAGGCCAGCCAGGATAGGCTGATTCATTCAATTCCTTCGCTCAGACTCGACGCTACGAGCTACCGACAACTGATTTTCTAGAACTACTTAGTATGCATTGGACAGCGCCGGGTACGACGCGATAGGATTTACCCTCTCTCGTCATCTAACGGGGGTTCCGCGGCTGCTGCGCATTCTGCGTCTGTCAGCCGACCGCGGCCAGTACGTTTCTTCTGTGTCGCGGCCGATTATGTCACGCATCCACTTAGTGGCACGTGTGTGTCGCAACGCCACCCGATTCGTAGATTGCTTGTAATCGCTTTAATTGTGCAACGAAGGTCGGATGGACACTATTAAGATTCAGAATGACATGTTGCGACGCGACTGACTCGGGTTCTAAATTTATCTATGAAAAGGAAAGTATGCACTTTTAAAGATCGTTGAGAAAAAGAAACTCAAAATTTCACTTTGCCTCAATAAATTATTATATGCATATAAAGGATAATACTTTTAATTGACGAAGATTAAGATTGTAGATTATCTCTCTGTCGCCCGCAATTTCGATCACAGGTTTTATCGATCTTACATGACAGATATATATCGCCGGTTATCTCAACGACGTTGCACTTATAAGGACTCGGGCGCGCGGCACTTACGCAAAACTCAGCTACCGAAATAGCAGCCGTGCCGCAGCGAGTTTCACGTCGGCCGACTGCGGGACGTTCATGAATAATCGCAGCGTTTAATTTTTGTCGACATCGACGCGATAGCATCGCACGGTACGGCGATATATTCAGCGACACGCTATTTGTTAACCATGCCGTAAAACGTGGCTAGAGCCCGGAGATATCTCGCCCGCGGCACGTGATCTGGAATAGCGTAGAGAGAAAGGAGAATAGGACGAGAGGCAGTGAGGAGGGAGGGAGAGGCTAGAGAAGAGAGAAAGACGGAGTTTTGTATATTGTGACAGATTAGACAGGTAGAGTGCGACTAATTGACTCGTTCCGATTTTTCCCGGCGTGCACACGCAGCCCGTTTAATGCGACCGGCCTATTGATGACTCTTCGTTTAATCTCACTCCGTTCTGCGTCCTCGCATAAAGGGCGCTCGTTCATCACCGGGAGATTATGATAGGAGTCGGGCTGAATGAAGACATTACGCATGCGATAGCTCAAGGATCCGTCCTGCACATCCGGCCACTCTACATATAATCCCTTTGTATCATCGGTCGGAGGAAAGACGCATAAGGCTGTAGATTTAATTCGTTGTGCGTGATGGTTTTGAATTCGCGCTGAATACCTAAACTCATATAAAAACACGTTTGACTCTTGCGACATCAAGGATATGACATCTGTGTTAATAAAAAAAAAGAATTATATTTAAAGCTACTTAGCCAGTCTTCAAAAAATTGAATCTTTTAACTTATAAAATTATACATACATTTATATTTTTCAATCTGGGAAAAACTTGCAAGATAAATGATGCAGAAATCGATCGTGTCATATCAAAAAGGCATGGTTGAGTTCTATATTTCATACTAAGAATTCGTCACGGGCGACTGCATAAGTTAGGAGCGGAGAAAAATACAATTCTCTGAACGGTGCAAAAAAAAAAAAAAGGGAGTTTCGCGTCCTCGTGCAAGATACGCCTAGAGAGAGGAGCGGGGAGACGACGGGCGAGGAGCGAGGGAGAGAGACACAATTATTTGCATTTTAATTTGCATATTAAAACATGCCTCCTCGATCGGTCGACCCGGGTCCCGCGAAATACGATACCTCGCGCTCCGTGTCCGTCGCATTAGCGTTGTAGAGCCGAGTTATACACGACCGCAAAAGCAACCCGGCGGCCCTGAAACCGTTCACGCATGCCGATCTTGAAATATGCACCCGTGGACCAAGATTGCCGGATCTCGATAGCGCCCCGTGTTGTCCCGATCGATCTGCGCCGTGCTCGCGTACGCGCGCGCGCGTTCTCTCCGCCCGCCGATATTTGCCCAGGATACGATGGTGCGATACTAATAATTACGGTAATAATAGTGTCTTTGAGACATGAGACGGCCGCTCCCGCTATCACGCTTTTTAATCCCTTCTGCATCGCGTTAACCTACATTTTAGTCTTGCATCCTGCCGCTCCGTGTCTGATGCAGTACCAATTTTCTATGATAACCGGTAACAGGATATGATTAGTTTTTTTTTTTTACATCGTGTTACATTATTATTACTTTAACGAGAAAATGCGAGCCATCAAATTTAATACGATTAATTCTCACTACGTTCCAAATTGGTATAAAACGTTAATGTTATTATTCTCGATTGTGAGAAAAATACTTCTCGAAGCGGAGCTTTTAACTCTTATAATGTTCTACCATACCGTAATAGTCTGCTCAGCCGTGAACTTATCTGGACGGTAAAAATCGTCGTCGCACTTTCCCGGCATTGTTGATCTCTGCGGCGAGAATGATGCATGCAACGGTCACGTGAGCTATGCGAGAGGGCCGATGTGTTGCACATGACCGTCGAGAAGAAAACACCTCTTTGCTTCCCCATAGCTCCCCGTTATTATCGTTGTTTCGAGCCGTTAATATTAATGGACGTAAATGCACGTTGCCGTACTCGAAAGAGAAATAAAGTGGGACAAGGGACGGCGGAGGTGGATGCAGGGGATGAGCTGTGGCAAAAATGAGAGAGGCATGCCGGGGGGGCCACTGTGTCTGAAACCCCTCTCTTCACTATAATTGAATAGACGCAGTTGTGCGTACTGCGTGCTCGTAAAACATTAATGGCCAATAGCCGATGCGATCGTTTTGCGTTATTATTCCTTAAAGTCAAAGGCAACCGCGGTGTATTTAGCCGCGAATATTTTATGTTTGCGATCGTGGGCGAAACGAATAATAGGGCGAATGAATATTCGCCGATTGGAGAGAGTGAATATTTTCATACTTATAATTCATTAGATAAAATATGTGACGATAAGAAAATAATAAATGTAAAATTTTGCAACATTTCATTATTTGAATTTAATAAACATATTTTTTTTTCTTTTTTGTAGAATAATAGAAATTCTATAATTAAAAATTTATGTTAAATATCTTCGCTTTTATATTTCTAAAAGAAAAACAGTATGATTTAGACTACAGTTTTATAATATATTCTACGAATATATATAATAGTTGCAATATATAAAATTTATAAATAAAAATTTTTTTATACAGAATTTATCAAATTTATAGTAATATACGAGATATTAACAGTATTCTTAAAAGATATTGCACAATATTCGTTGTGCTGTATCTCAAAATTCACTTACCTGCATTACCTTCGCTGTAAGCTCGAGATTATCTTAATCTTATATCAATAAGGAATTCGACAGGGGACACGTTTTACGACGATATATTTCGTTGTAGAAACGTCCTATCTTTATTTCTATTTCGTAACGACTTTATTCAAATATACACAAAACCCCTGCATCGTTATCGCAGGCGCGCGCGAGTGGACGCCGAAGACGTCAGATTAGATAAGATTACATCCATTAGAATTCTCTGGGAATCTTTCGGCAAGCGAGTCCCGGTTCCCTCACGTTCTCCCGCGGGTATTTTCCATTAGGCGCATCTTTGTCCGTCGGTTCCCTCGATTTTTGCGCCCTTTCTTCATCATCCTCGCTTGAATAATACGACTGGCAACTCCGAGCGAGCCCCGTCATGCGAAAGCGCGAAGGAGAAGAAAACTAGTGAGGGAGCGAAAGAGAAAAACACAAGAAATCTTCTGGTTTCCTCGAAGCATTTCGAACCTACTATGTGCTAGCGAGGTTTGTAATCACGCGTTTAACAGCCAATTGCGCAACGTCACGCAATCGGGTACGAGAGCGCGCGAAACTTCGGGGTCATCGTACACGAAAAGGAAACCAAATGCCGCGAAGCATGACGAGCTAATGGATTAATCGTTACAAAGTATCGCCCTCGCCGGTCGAACGGTCGCTACCGCTGACCACCGCGTTCGAGCCCGAACGATCTCGATGATGACCTAGACCTTCGAAGGACGCCGGTAATTTCCTCTTCCTAGAAGCCGCCGACCAGCTCGTTTACATTCTACCGTCGATTTCTCCGTGCCGCACCGGTTGCGCGCTCCGCGATACATCGGCCTCGGACGTGTACTGAAAGTTTAGATCGACGTTCAACGACCCGCTTCACGTTCCCTTCGTACGACCCTACGTAGCCTTATAAATTGTCATCATCCGCTCGGTCAGAAAATTCCCCTCGCTCGTCGTATTCTTGCATCGTTGTATGAAACGTGAAAAAAAACGCACGATGAATATAAAAACTAGGATATTAAAATTACGTATAAAAAATATGCCAAACTGATTTTAAGAACTGGTAAAAAATATAAGATAGAAAAAATGTTGTAAGAAAGTGAGGTATTTTCAAATCAAATAATCGATTAAATTTTCAGTAGTAAAAAATCTCAGATATATTGAATTTTGGAATTTGCTCCACTACTGAAACATGATCGATAATAATTTGCAACGGCGAATCCGACGGATCGGCGGATATTTTTTGAGCGAAGCCAATTCTGAGCCGGCGTCTTTTTCATCAATGTCACTCAGCGGCCGAGATGATCGCGGAGCTCGCTACTATTAACACGCCTCTCGCGAGACGACAGATTCTCTAATGACGGAAGCCACGAAGAAGCGCTTCTGCGTGCTATCCCCGGTCGGCGTGCCCCGCTACATCCGCTGCAGCAGCATGCACCGGGGCCCGTAATTACGGGATCATTTTCCTCGGTCAACAGCCTTGTAAATCATTCTGTACGCGCGCGCGGATCCGCGCGATACCCCGTGGTGGACGTTTGCGTTCGCGTCGGCGACTCCCCGACGTCCGGATCTTCTCCCGCGGCGAAAGAAATCGCCGACTGAGTAAGTTCCTCGACGATGAATCGGGCCGTAAATTCCGATCTTCGTCAACTCGCTCGCGGACGCGATCGATACGCTACTTCCGTCTCTCCGCGTTTCTTCTCCAACCGGGAAAACGCATCATATCTCCTCATCTGTTATCCTCCTTTACAATGGATCGAGAGTCGGCAGCTACTCAGGAAAATAATTTTACGTATACACGATCTTTACATTAGACACAATTTACAATCTTGCGTGTAAAAATAAAGTAAGGTTTTGATCGATGATGATAAATTTGATTTTTACATTCTTGTCGCGAAAAAATATTTATAAGAATACTGGCTCGACTATTCTGACGTTAGAGATCCCCAAACAATCTTTGCAAGATAAACGTTCGTCAGTGCCGCTCGAACTTGTAGACGTTTATCGATATCCGCAGCCGCGCCGGAGAATTCCCGCGACCTCTCGACTCCTTACACGTCACGTAATTTGTTCCGGTCGACCCTGAAGTCAGTTATCGTTGAGCCGCAGACGATTCCCCGCGGATGTTGGTTCTAGCACCGATGGACGGAGGCGTGTACTCAGCACACAGTATTGTAAATGCCCTCCTCGTCGTCGCCGGTGCTCACCGACACGTCGGACACCTCGGAATGCGCGAGTTTCACGTAACCCCGGTCTCGCTCGCTGGTGCCGCTCTTTCCCAAAGGTGGCGGTTTTTCCGCCTGCGATGAATCTCGTAACGGACTTGCGCCTAATTCGCAGATTTCGGCGTAGATCTCTTCCGGTTTCGGCGGCGGTGTGGGCGGCAACGGTGTTAGGCTGTCTCGTACTTTGGAGTACGGCGGGTCCAGATCCGGGCTACTTGTCTGCACCTCGAGAACGCTCGTAGAAACCGAACGTTGCACCTGTTGTCTGGACAAGATTTGCGACGCGTGCATCAGATTCGTTTCCGATTCCAGACTGGCGTATCTTTCCGGCGATCGCATGCCAATCTCCGGCCGTACGGCGAACGTGAAGGACGCCGACTTCTTCGCCGGGTTCCTACTTTTGCCACCCTGCGCTATCCTCGAGATCCTGTCGAGAAAGCTGTGGTTGTTACTGCTACTGCGGCTGTTGCTCCGATCGCGGATCGTCGTTTTCTTGATGTGCTCCAGCCCCTCCTTTAGGCTCTGTAGTATCGGCTTCGCCTCGGGCTTCGCTTTGATCTCCTTCAAGTGCAACTCTTTCAGCTGACCATTGTTAGACGCCGGTTTTGGCGGGGCGACTCGAGGCTCGGTCGCTCGTTGGTCTAAAGCTCTTCTACAAAGTGGTATCAAAGCGTATGATCGTCCCTGTTATTTTATTTCTCATACATAATGTGTATTAATTACCAAAATACAGTACAACTGATGAAGAAAAATATTTTAATCGCGTTAAGAGTCGAATAAACAAAATTCTTATTCCACTGGAAATTAGTTACATGCAAGAAATTTTATTAGATTAACTACTTCTTCATTAAATATAGATTTCTGCAAATCAAGAGAGAATATTCTCTCTATTACGTATTATTATTTTTTCAAGCCAATTAATTTTAAGATATGTTTTGTATAATATTTATTTCATTCAGTTTGGTTTTATGATTTTTTAAATTTAAGTAGTTAATACATTGCATGATAAATGAATGAATGTATTTAACATTTTTTATACAATTGAGGCTCTTACCTGCAAGCTGAGAGTAATCGCTGCATTTTCGGTGATGCGAGCAGTCTCGCTTCGGAAGGACATCCCAATCGTGCTCTTTTCACTCGAGGCGCGGTCGGACCGGTAGCGACGAGTTCCAAAAGTTCCGGTACCGTCGTGTTAGGTACAGGTCTTTCGGGCATTAGCGGCACCGCACAGCCGAGAACTATAGGTCCTCTGGTCGCGTTCTCCAGTTGCATCAGGCCACTATAATCTCGCGGCAACGGTATAGGCAAGGGTCCTGCGACTAGACGCACCTACGAATTATATACACGAAATATTGATTAAGAGAAAATTTTAGCAGGATGTAAGACTCTTACGTCGTAAAATTTGAAATAATTGGCAGAATTTTTAAGAAAACGCAAATGTGCTGTTGAAACAATAAATTTTAAGTATAACGAAAAAATATAAATAAAATTCCTGGCGTTATTGTACGGAAATATTTCAGATGAAATTGATATTAATTCGCATTCGCATAATTTCTTATTTTTATTGTCGTTTTAATAAATGATGATAGTCTCCAAGCAAGAAGAGATGGATGAAAACGACCGCGTTACATGCTATTAATCTTAAAGTGTCGCGGTAATGTTTACCCTCAAGGGAAGATCCCTCCTGGCGAGCTGGTGAACCCTGTAGAGCACCGCGTCGCTGCCGGTGTCGAGACTGCCGCTCTGACACGTCGCGTAGAATTCGCCTCTGGCCGAGAGCGGCGCGAACAGCTCGTGCCCGTGAGAGTCCAAGCACTGGGCATACTGATCCCTCTCCGAAGATCTCGAGCATTTGCCCTCAGGGACCATGTTGGTGGCGACCGGGGCCCGACGAGTGTCCTGGAACACGGCGGTCAGTCGCAGGACCTCACCGGCGCGCACCGTCGTTTTCGTATAATGAGCGCGCAAGTTTCCATTTTCTGCGACAGAAATCGATCGAAAATTGACACAATACTATTTTCGTACAATTTTAATAAATTGAAATTCAATTAATTCCCTGTCTTATCTTAGAAAACTGAAAAAGGATGGAAAATAGAGAATAGAGTGATATTTGAGCTAATTTTAATCAATGTTAGCGGAAACGGCATTTAGAGATTTTTAATCGAGACAATTAATCGGAATGCGTTTAATACGTCGCCAAATTAGTAGCAAAGAGTGTTATGTCGCTTCCTTATAATTAATTGGCGCCGGCAAAAAGGGTTCTCCCGCCGCGAAAGGCGCGGCACGCGAGTTAATAACGTGCGTATGGCTAATTAGCTCATTAGCGTTAACTCATCCATATATTTACATAAGCAACGCTGGCGAACGACATCACGCAACACGTTAGATACCGATCAAGCTCGTGCAATATATATCTCAATTATTAAAATTAACAACACAACAGAAATCTATTCTTCTCAGAGACTTTAATTCTATTTCAAATCTTTTTCCACAAGTACACATAGTTTTATAAGAACATATTTGTCGAGAAAATCACGCGCTTGTGACGTAATAATATATATATGACCAAATCGGCCGCTTGATAACATCTTAATGTTCGAGGAACGAATTTCCATATGAACCCATGACGATCGTGTACCGTTGCGCTGCGCTGGCGCGTATGATCAAAAGGCGGGGCGACGAGCAATTAACGACAATAAACGCGTCGGATAACGGACACTGACGCCGACTCGACGCCGCCGTGGACTTACGGGACCCATCCGGACCTCAAGACGATGGAGCCGGGCCGAGAGGGACGCGTACGCGCGGGAATCCCCCTTTTCCACCGCGACCATAATCGCAACGGCGGCGCGCATAATGGCATAATGCTCGCGCCGCAAGCCGTATCTACTATGTATATGCGTTCGCGGCCGTTTATGCACGCGCGTCGTAAGGACGGCTTTCACCGGGCCGCGTGCCTATTACGTTACGCGCTTGTCGCGCGCCTACGTTTAACGAATGAACGCGACGGCGCGAGTCGTACGCCGCGAGAGAGTCGCAGATTACGGACACATTGACATTCGTGTCACGGCCAGTCGCTGCACTCGAGAAAATGATCTAATCCGCGAGACGGGATGCGCACGCTCGCTTATACATGTCGTTCACGCTCTGTGAAGAGAGAGAGAGCGTTGAGCCCCTTATGAGCAAACAATTGTCTGTCCGTGGAAAATCGAAATTGTTGCCGTCATCGAGCAAATAAGGAATACGAGTTGAGCTTGATTAGTCATCTGTTTCATTTTACGTTTCTGCTCAAACGCTACATTCTCGAAGGATGCGAGGAGAAGGTCGCTCATTTTGGAAAAATTTAGACAGTTAACAAACGAATGATAACCGCAGCCACGATAGTTGGCCTGTGGAAGATGCGGACTTGGGCTGGCCAGGATAATAAATTCGGCGGATGCCAGATGTAACGTGAGATATGTGGGTAATTTCCGTCCGGTTAACACGCCAGAACGCGCGCGCGGCCAAAGAATTATGCAAATTACTAAACTAATTAGTTTTGAATTATTGCCGGGTTGAATAAACATGTCACGATTATAATTTAATAATTATATTATAATTATATATAAATTGCGATAACTCCGTGACAGATAATTCATGAATTATATAAAGAGAGGCACTTTGAGTGGTTTTGCGATAAAATAACTTACCCATTTTGGAGTGCGTCAACGTGTAAGCTCTCAATGGTTTTGCGAGCAAAAACGCCGGTACTCCGGCGCGCACTAAGGCGCCGACTCTTCTGTACACTCTGGCATTTCCGGTGCCGCTGTTGTTGGAGACCACAGAGAACCAACCTGCAACATACGAAAGATTACACGTTACGTACAATTAGAGAAGAATGCAGTTGAGAAAACCACTTCTCGAATACATAAACGTGAAAAATGAGATTCTCGTATCTTCTTTCATCTTTTCTATGAGTGTATGACATTCTTTCCGTTTGTAAAAAATCAAGATTAAGAGTTTCGTGCTCTCTGGAGAAGACTCTCTCGTCGTGAAACACGAGACATTTCATTGACGCAATATTCACGAGGTTTCGCTTTCTCGTGGGATGACGCGGTACGTATGTCGGTCGTGCGCATCGCAATTCCCCGCGCCTGGTTTCGTCTAGCGTGTTCGTTAACGCTCCTCGGCTTCATTCTGCGCGCAAAACGTGACAAACGTTACCGTTGCTGTACGCGCGCGCCGTGAAAACTCGTTCCACATTAAGGCGCGCGCTTTCGCATAGCGGGGAGAAAAACCGGCCGTCGCGCCGACTGGTTTCATAAACCTACGTTCGAGCGTGCCATTAAAATCACCGCGGCCAACTAATAATCCTTTGCGAAATCACAATGTCAATTCGACCCACTTTGTTAATACGAGCGCGGCTCTCCGCGCCTTGAAACGAACATCGACGTTTATAGCCCGATCTAACGAGATCCTAAGACCCAGTTTCATAAAGGTAATTTAAATCGCCGTATAACGCTGATCGAGTTATGCCTCTGCATCACGCCTGACTGCAATTTTCGTTAAACCTGCTACTTTTACGCACACCTAATGCTACCGTCGCGAATTCCTTTTCTTCAATCCTCGACAGAGCGGTTTAAATTACACATTTTTCTATAATTTATACAATATTTATATAATTTAATATACACATAAATTAATAAATATTTTACGTTTTTTTTAAATGTTTTTCTATCAAATTTTACGTACTGAATATGTTAAAAATGCACGTGTTAAAAAAGTAATCCTCACAATATTGTTTGATTGAGTTTGACTGATTGTAAGTTTCAAACATCCGTGAGATTGATGGAGATGATTGAACTCGCGAGAACTCTCGACGACGATCCAAGGATAGCAGCGTCACGCTAGCTCAGATTAAATCGGTAATCCGTCGTCGATTTGCGGCGCGGCAAGAGTGATAGCGCGAAAATTTATAGCCGAATATAAATGTGTGTGCTCGCTTCGGCACGGCACGGTATTTACAATACGGGCATATAAATCGTCGAATCGTTTTGCAAGCGATTCATACATCGCGTTTCCACCATTTTAAGTTGATTTACAATGGGTCTGTTGCGCGAATCTTTGCAATGATCATTCCGCGACCTTTCCGCGAACGGATATTACGAATGTTTTATCGGCTATCGGCTCGTCCGGACATTTACGGCCAATTTCGAATTTATCGTTAATCGGCTTCACGATTAAATTGTGATGTCTTTACGGAAGACAGTGATAAACGCGCGCTGCGAGTTAACACTTTGCAATAAATTCGCAGAAGTATGTGTAATTAGGTCGTTCTCTTTTTTTAATTCGTGCTTTCTTCGCATCGTCGGGACAAATTTGGGAGGCATTAAACGCGATTATACTCGCGCATGTCGTCGCAATAAAACCGTCGCGCGTTCCATTCGCCGCAAAGATACGAGGTGCGAGAAAACTCCGTCTCCGACGTGTTTTTTCCATGTACAATTTTCAAGCAAAAGCAAAACCGTGCAGGAATATGAGATGTTATAAATGAGGAAAATACACGAGGCAAGTTTCGATTAATTGAACGTGACCGGTTCTGAATGAAGAGAAAGTATCTCGCGAGGCATAACGACGAAGCTGTTCAATAGCGCTTATTAACACAGATATTTCTATTGGCATTGCGGTACTATTATAGTGCAAATTATTATAAAATATATCATTCTCGGATCGCAATTGTAGCTAATGGCTGTCAGATCATTTACGCAAGCATCACGGTGTGTGTGCACTAATGCCATTACGCGCAATTTATGATCCGCGCGCGTTTTCGCGATTTCGCCGGAAGGTGCGTAATAAAGATGAGAAAATGCACATAGGAAGGCGCGTTTTGCGTGTCTCAGCGACTTCCGTAAGGCGTGTGATACAAATCGATCGAGGAACTTTCTCGCGGGATGTATCGCCTACGTCTACAAGGAAATCGATTACGATCGTATCCATTATGACTTTTATCAGGCCGCATTCATTCATCAGTAAGCTCGTGTTCGCCTTGGCTGAGATCGATCTCACCTTCAATTTCGCTTGTTACACATCCTGCCCTCCTCTGTACGCCTACTACTCGGTGTCAGGTTCAGAAACCGGTAGTAATTCACGTTTGACTTAATTCAATTCAGGATAAATAATCTTATTGATGTCGCTGTCGATGTTACGACGTTCTCTTCCTCTTTGTTTTTTTCTAAATAAACCGGCTTCTCTTTTTCTTTCCTTCGATTTCTCTCATTTATTCTATTTACTTCGATCGGTTTAATTATTAGTATTTATCATGAAGATGCATTTCAAAACTATTAAATGCATAAATTTAATTAAAATAATACAACGTGATTTA
Source organism: Linepithema humile (assembly GCF_040581485.1). Taxonomy (NCBI): domain Eukaryota; kingdom Metazoa; phylum Arthropoda; class Insecta; order Hymenoptera; family Formicidae; genus Linepithema; species Linepithema humile. The sequence goes on along the minus strand of NC_090133.1, from coordinate 7,458,838 downwards.
TACGGAAAGAGTTGAAGATCCTGTCGTCGAATAAAAAACGTGAAAGACCATCATCCGCGGCTACATAATTATTTACGGCATTTGGTACGATGGCCAGCTTCGGAATCATTATGCGATACGAACCGTTATCCAAACACGTCACAGTATTAGAGTACAAGTCTGATCGCTGAATCGACGATCAAAACTCCGTGTAAGCTAGGCATAATCATGATCATCTTTTGCGGTTTGAAATAATTTCACCAAGATTGAGATAATCCAAATAATTTACATGCTAAAAAATTTATTACATATAAAATTTATAAAATAAGAACTCTTATAATAGACTGAAAATTTTTATTTTGATTCAGCGTTAGCTTACGTAACAGACAATTCACGTGTCAGTTGAAAAAAAATCAAGGCTATTATGAATAGGAAGAAACAAATCAACACGCCCACATATAGCACTGATAGTCAACAAGATCATTAAAGAACTTTGACTAGAAACAAGACATTCATATTAACGAGATTCGGTAAGATTAACGCGTTCCGCGAGTGGCTTTGATTAAGTATTCATTATTTATATATTCACCGGCTCGAAATTTGACTTACAAAAAAATGATGTATTACCGTAAGCAGCAATATTATCGATCGATCAATCTTTTCATCAGCATATAACACCGACTTATCTAGTCTGAATATTATATAAGCGCGTAGTCGTATGCTAATCATCCGAGAAGAAAAAGAGCGGATCGCTCGAATGTTCATTAAAACGGCGATAAGTCCATTGCCAAATACGCGTCAAACCAGATTATACGGATCGCTCTCATTATACCGGAGGTCAGGGCGAGCCCGAAGTAAGAGTGAATTCCATCGGCGACTTTCACGTTGTGCAATCACCGCCCTCTGGTCCCGCATGCTTACGCACGAGTGTGCGTACCGATTAGCGTCCGTGTATACACTCTCGCATGTACAATCAATAGTCAAGAGTCGGATCTATATGAAACTAATGACACTTAAGTTTAGACGCATAAATTTTCATAGAAAAATGATCTTTATTGTATTGATTCATCAAACTTTGAAGTTGAATATTACGCAGACAGGAAACGATGTTTCTTTCAATTCAATCTTGCTTGGAGAAATATGTTTCTGCGGCAGCTCGTTAAATTTTGAAAAGTCAGCATCCGATCCTGCGAGCGATCATTAATTCTCAATCACGAGAGAGAGAGAGAGAGAGAGGGAGACTCGTAGAAAAATACTATGACACGATCGGTATCTTGACGGGCGAGCACGAAAAGAATCAACGTGGGATATTGTCGCGCAATTAACATTTTGCTCACCCCGATCGTTTCCCGGCATTACGTCACGGCCGTTAGTTTCTGCCTCCTCAACAAGCGGCGATAATAAGCGCTCGGCGTGTGCTCCTTGATTTACAACGCTCGGCGAACAATTCGTTTAGACCCGCCGGGACTCTCGAGTTATTTAGCTACCGCGCTACTCGGTGCATGAAATTATCCGTCTGCGACTGAGGATTCTTGTTCACGCTGCCGCATTCGATCCGCTGACGTTAAGCCAGCCACATTGTCGGTAAACTGGAGCAGATCGCTGATTAAGTAATGATAGACCGCTGCCGCTATGACCGTTATTCGTTCTTTGCCTCGGTAATTCTGCAAGATTGTAGTGCCGTTGTCAAGGATCGCGAGCGGATTTTATTTCATAATCTCAATGGCACTAACCTCATTCAATTTTATTGTTGCGGCAATAAAGTTTACGATAGAGATATTTGCTGCATTACGAAAAGTCGTTATTAAGTAATTAAGTAATTTTGCATTATCGCGCTGATTCAACCAAGGATTTACCGTTGAACGAATAAATATCATCGTAGCGTTCAGCCGAATTTGAACTGATTTTCCGCCGCATACGTGAGATTCTCGAAGGGATTGGCCGGTGTGGAATTTCGCTCTCGACGGCGAGCTCCCGATCTATATTCCATCCCGACTGACACCTTCAATTTGCCGCGTTCCTGGCCGCGAGTGACGTGCAAAACGGCCGGATGGCACGAGGGGGGAACGAGAGGCGGGCCCCGCCTTTTTTTTCCGCAGGCTGCTCGCTCGCTCGCGCGCGGCCGATCTTCCGCGGACATGATGAGGTATAAATGGTACGTGTCAACGTGCCAACGCGGAGAGACGGCCGATCCCTGACCACCGTTCAACGTACAATTGCGTAAGGCAGGCCCCATTTTCTGCTCGCGTCCCGCTCGTGCGTCCGGCCGTGCGTGAGGAGATTCATGCCCTTATGCCATCGCCAATTTCGCATGCAAATGTCCAGCCGTCCGCCCGCGTAGCACGAGGATCACAATAAATAACGATCAACGGGCAAATTACCGCCCTGCGTGACTTTTTCTGCGCGATGTACGAACGGTCTCCCTCATCCTCTTCCACCCCGTCCCTCTTGCAGCTCTCTGATCGCTGCGTCATTGACTTTTTCCTCTTTCAGCCTCATACGCATAGCTCGTTATATACACGCATACGTGATATTCCGTAAGTTATGTATGTACATTAATTTACTAAAATATGGCTGCAGTCGAGATATATTATATGAACAGAAATTTTATCGATCTATATATCGTAAAAATTTTAGTTTTATAACAACTAACTGTTATGTTCGTGTGGAAACCGGATTTCATAAAGTTGGCGCACATACAATTTAAATGATTTTTTCCGAAGAAATAGTATATTATATTGTAAAGTATTTTCATTTCCGCTTGCTCTCAGAACCACATAACAGAAAATTATTCTCACGACAGTGTATGTTGATCGCAAATTCTCGCACGCAGTTCTTCGTAAAACATCGTCTGTATCTTCGCTTTCACTTTCATTTTCCTTACCAACGGCATTTCGTTCAACTGATGATGAAACGACATCAGGAAATTATAATCCTCGTCCAGGTGCACACCTTCAGACTTTGCATTTTCGCTACTCGCCGCACCGCCGACGTCCTTCCTTAATTTGCATCGCTTTGGAGTGAAGGACGTCACTGTTGACGATTTATCGGCGAGTGTACGCGTTTGCACGCGATCGTTATTGCCATTGAGCGAATAACTGTTCAGTTGACGAGAAAAAATTCTCGAGTTTGCAATTTCTCCGTGTTGGGCGCAATCACGGGACTGACAGTCTTGATTACCGATAGTTGTTGCCGTTTGCTCCTTTTCTGTAAAGATTTTATCCTGCAAAATTCGAGACGTCTCGAATTGATGATAAACGGCACGCTTGATCGGCGGATATGCACTTTCGATCGTCATCGACGACTTTTCAATTACATTTCGTGCGACATTTGCACTCCCTGAAACGTCATATTGAATTTCTGTAAAGTCATTCTTTTTCACTTCCAGCTTTCCCTCGATACATGAATTTCTCATACTTCTTTTACCTTTTATTAAAACTTCTTTCTTCTCTGCTTTCCAGGAACATGGTTGTATGACATAACTCGCTTTTGTAAAATTCTTCCGGTAAATCTCATCAATCTTTCCATTCTTATTTAACTCTATTAAATGTAAATCAGAAGTGTCTGTACTTTCATCTCCACTCGTCTCATCTTTGAAGCCTTCGGAAGTGCGTATGAATTCTAAAACCTTTTCGTTTCTCGAATCCTGATCGATTATCATCCGTCTTTCAGTATTTTCTCCGGATCTTTTATCAGTATCGTTATTTGAACGAAAATATCGAGTTGAAATCTGCTTGTCGATCTCTGATATGTTCGAAAGCACTCTCGCACTGTCGGCTCCCGAAGCGATTGCACTACTGTTGCGACTTTCTCGCGAACATGACAACGGAATGCACGTAGTGCTTTTTTTCTTGATGGGCAGCAATGTGTTTATGTGCGCGTCCAAGTTTGATCTTCGTTTTCTCCTAAGTCGTTTATCTCTGTCAACAGCGATCGATTTCGTCCGGCCACCCGTCGCGGACAAAGATTGCACACGTCTAGAAAATAATCCCAAGATCTCTTTATCGCTGTTTCGCCATGTCAATTTCCGGTTATCTCTCGATTGCGTAAGTACGAAATCGGACAGCGAATTTCGAAGCGCTCGTACGACTTCCTTATTTCCGACGTACGTTTTACAATTGCGTTTGCAGGATTTTTTGTTTTTCGTATACATTGTCTTGAACAATTTAGTTAAATTAAGAAATTAAGAATATCTTTTTGCTGAATTATCATTCAAAATCACTAACAGTAATTTTTATGACTGGGTTATCCATGTAAAATCTTAGTTTCTCAGATGCTTGAAATATCAGACGACTTTTCTAATCAGTTTTATGTCCTCATCTCTTGAAAATCAGAAAAACAAATAATAATTATTTCTTTACGACGAAAAACTACAAATATTTGTGTCTAATATGATAGATGACAGTGCAAAGATGACAGCAAACAGGTTATTATTTAATAACATAACTTCATGCGGGTTATCTTTATTAGTTCAAATATTAAACTCATTAATTTTAAAAATGAAAGAGTAACCAAATATTATTTTTATGAACCGTGTAATCATTATTGAAATATTTCTTGTACAATAGTTTTGTACAAAGCTATAAATCTATACTGAAATGTCTAAGTTTCTATTGATATTAGAGATATAAATCATAAATATTTTCCTCGCCGAGTTCTTCTCAAGGTAATGCATAATCCCCAATGTATTACCGCCAATCTGATAAACGTGTTATACCGTGCAGGAAACTTCCGCGAAGTACTTTCCAGTGAGTTCTATACTGATGAATACAGAAATTCAAACGATATTGTAGGAGCGCTTCCTTCTTTCCCAAATTGTAATTCAAGTAAAATCTGTCGCAAAAGAGAATTGAAATCTTACATAATCCATATCACTTAGAAGCAAGAGAAATCTTTAAAATAGGAGACAAAAATTCTAATCAAATTTAAATATTTTGCAAGTTTGAAGAGCGTTTTAAAAATCATAGAGAAAATTATAGAGAACACTGCGATCAATTTGCTAAGAAATTAGATATTTGTGTACAGCACCGCTGTGTGTATAGCATCAAGAAAAATAACATTATAACTTTCCTTTCGCAGTTTTACGCAGATCGCGATGATATATGTTTCTTCATATAGTAGATTGTAATACGACGCAATGTTGTAGGCGTAACACGATGCGTGACACAGCTTATGCAATTGCATAACGCATGGGGCACGCAGGTAGCGTAATTATATTCGTGTACGCGCATACCCAGCGCGGCTTCCTAGTTAACCTATCAACCTCTTTCACTAGTATGCAAGTGAAAGAGGAACGCATTAAGAGAAAGAGAGAGCGAGGAAAGAAGAGGTAGGTCTCGTCTATCTCACAGAAGTCGGCAAGTCGACTATCGTTTGTACGAATGCATTGTCAACTTGCTACATGGATGTCACGAATCAAGAATTCTTTGTCAAGCGGGTTCCGTAAGATTTCATACAGATATTCTAATGGTTTGTGATTTGCATCGCGTGCCATTTGTTCTTATGCACGATTTTCGAAGTTATCATCTTTGCTCTAAGGGGCTTTCACACAACCATAAAAAAAGTCATCACGATGTCGACATCCGCTTCACGACAATAAAATAAGATTTCCATTGAGAAAATGTTTGTAATTGTTTGAGAAAAATCTTCTATTGAATTTTTTTATGCGTTTAATAGTATTAATTTTAATGACAATTTATCTTTTATTTGATTAAATTCAAATATTTTGAAAGAGATTCAATCAAACACATTAAATACTCATTAATTAATATAAAATTATAAAGATGTGTCATCTTTTTGAACGACAATAAATATTGCGAACATTGTTGTAAGAATATTTTAATATTGATAATTTAATTTATAATTTTTTTGTTTTTGTGCGGCAATATTGATTTGCATGGATGCAAATTTTACATTATTCCGTCGCAAATATGAACGTATGGTGTTCTAGCATTCTTATAATCTTATAGTCTTCTTATTCTTATAGTCTTTGTAAACAAATCACAAATTTCGGCAGAATAAACATTCTCGGTCATAGCATTCTGACTTTCGACATTTTTCTATTTTTCGCAATTGTCGTTCTTCTTGAAATGACGATCGCAAATCGCACGGATTTGAAACGATAATAAGCCTTCATTATTCATATTCATAAGTATATCAAAATTCTATTTTCGTTTTTCTCGTAAATTAATTTATAAACTACATAAAGCTTTAAAATCATTTAGTTTGTTAATTATATTCCCAATAGGAATCATTGTTTTATGAAAATTTTGCCATGTAATGCTACAAGCAATCGCGCTATAATTTATAATTTTTCTTAGTTTATTGTAGTTCGGAATTTTTCCGTCGACGCGCAAAAGTCAATAGACGCGCTGTTAACTTCGCATTGCGTCGTCGGCAGCGTGGACAAACATACCATGTTCCGACGTTCGTCTCCATAATCGAATCGCAAATTTTGACACGGTGGAGAGTCAACGACATAGCATTTGTAAGTTTTAAAACACTTTCCTATTTTATTTTCAAAACAGCGATCGCGTTTGTTGTAGTTCGCAATGTTTCCGTCGTCACGCAAAAGTCAATAGACGCACTGTTAACTTCGCATTACGTCGTCGATAGCGTGGACAAACATATGATGTTCCGACGTTCGTCTCCATAATCGAATCGCAAATTTTGACACGGTGAAGAGTCAACGGCATAGCATTTGTAAGTTTTAAAACACTTTCCTATTCCATTTTCAAAACAGCGATCGCTAAGTTATGTTTTACATAAATTTATTCTTTTATCGAATTTTGATCGCCAACATTCTAATACTGTAATGTGTAATTTTCATGGGAAGATATCAAAGTTTTATTTCGCTATTCTGTTTTTCTCGTCGATTACACAATGAATTTTATACTTATTTAATTTGTCGGTATAATTTCTTTTCGGCATGACAATTAGTACGACAATAATTGGTAGGCCGGAGTGTCGCTGCTGACGCGCACGAACTTCAATGCGCGCTGTTCATTTCGCATCACTTCGCAATATATCGCAAGCGTAAGACGAACGGTGTTCTCTGGCGGGTTCGCCATAATTGAATCACAAGTTTTGATACGAAGTTTTGGAAAAGTATCTTGGTGTGATATTAACGACTTAATCACACTTTGCTCGTCCGTTTTCATCAATTGTATTTATCGCGCAAACTTTATACGGTTCTGAAAAGGTAGTCAACTCCAACTCGTTTATATGTTCGTAATATTCGTGAGTATATGAAAGTTCTATTTCTTGACGCCATTTTTCTCGTAATTAAATAAAATTTTTAACTTATTCGACATGTTTATTATGTTTATAGAATATAATTACTTTATTTCGTAAAAACTTCGCGCGGCTAAGCGCTCTAACCTCACTTTGTTTGTTTACGAAATAACGGTTGTTTTCGAAACGCTATAGCTATGTTATTTTTCGTGGAAAATGTCGTAAAGCTATTTTCCTGGAAAACATTTCATCGTAATTCGGCGCTTTCTGCCGATACACATGAAACACAACAAACGGGTAGTAAACTGTGCGTTGTAGCGTCGCAGACAAATATTACTTATTGAAGCATTTAGACGTTTTGTTCGTGAATATATCGCGGACATAATGATACGAAAATATTGCTGTACAGTATGAAATCATACGAAATATTTAAATACGTTTATGCATATTCATAGTATGAATATGTATGTTTATAGTGCTTATACATTTTAGACTGGATATCATCGATGGAAACTTGCGGCCTTTTCCTGCTTTGAGAGAAAGAGACGATGCAATCGACAATGCTGATCCCGGACTGTGGAACTGCTCAGATATTATTCTCGGGTACGCAATAGTACACAATATACGCTTCAGCGTAGCAAAATTTGGAGGGGCGCAAAATTGTAGTAGACCCCGATAATTTTTGAAGTGTGTAAAAACCGCGTGGTGGCGTGGCGTTTTTTTTTTGCTTAGCGCTTGGAGCGTCCGAACCACTTCCAGCGTAGGGGCACTTCTGACGGTCGCAACGCCCCCGATCACAATATAATATAACAAAGCTTTAGAGGTTTAGATGAATAATACAATTATATTCCTTAATTTATCTCAAGTGAACTTGAGTAAAATTTAAATTTAAAACTTATTACTCGCTACTTTTACTGAAGTAATATTGATTTTAAATTGGTTAAAGGATTATTAAAAAGACATTCACAAATGTCTCATGAAATTCTTATTTCAGTCTTTTGATCAGGCTTTTCTTAAATTGTGCTTCAAAAACAATTGATATTTATTAGATAAAATATTTTGGATGTCATTGTAGTATAAATGTATTTGTATATTTTACAGATAAACCTTCGCGCTTCAAATCGCCATATATAAAGTTTAATGTGCGCAGTAATTATTTTATAAATATTAATTATTTCAAACACTAATCTGCATTTATTTTTTTATTTTACAGATCAACTTTGTGCGCGTAATCGGTGCTACAAAATATATTCGTTCCGTCGTATAGTATAACAAAATGCACGTCGGGAGTGCCGTTAATGCCGAGAGTTATAGCGAATCTATAGATGAACGCATTTTTGCTGTATGACAAATATTGGGACACGATTTTTTTTGACTTTAGGCTTGGCTCGGGGGAGGGAAAGGTCGGTTTCAATCATAAAATCTCGACTACGGCAGGGCAATCTTCGGTTCTACGTGCAGCGCGCTAGTTGTACAGATAGCCGGACTGTCGAAGGTAGTCGAGGACGGCTACCGGAGTTAGTCAAACGCTACCGATTGCTTTTCAGATGTCTTGTATCTAGTCGGTTGATTGGATGACTAATCACCTCATCTTCTTCAAGCTTATCTTTGCCTTCTGTTTTGAGAGAATCGTGCCCCAATTGGTAAATGTGGTCGTCTGAAACGCGGACGGAATTCGCGCGTAACGTCACAGCTTGGACAATTCGGTTCGATTCGCCTGTGATGTCGGGAGTGCCGTTTTAAGTATCGCGCGATTTTCGTATTTAGGTACGCATGCGAGCAATGCATGCGCCGCGAACGCGTGAGATTCAATGTGAGTGCTTCGAAGGACCACTGAGAAGAGGAGGAGGCTCAGGAGGAGCATCGGGCGCCGGCGGAGCAACTTTACGGTAAATAATAATTCATTTATTTGTTGAAAATGTTGTAAATTAAAAGACTTAAAATATTTACATTAGTTAATATCGATTATTATTAGAATTTATTTACATATTTATTACTTTTTATTTTAATAATTAAACTTTTTCAATAATTCTTTTATTCCATATTTGCTTACAAAAAGAATTAAAAGTTTAATGTACTCAATTATGATTTGATAAATATTCATTATGAACGCAACTATAATCTTGACTTATTTTTGTATTTTACAGATCATCAACTATGCAGATCAACAGAATGACAACTCCGCTGCTGCGCATCAATCGGTGAGTGAGTTTATAATTTGTCTTGATTGTTATTAAGATAATGGATCTATAAGATACATACTATAAAATTTAACACACTATCGACGAATTTAATACACTATATATTTCTCAAGTGTCATAAGTTGTGTTATAAGATACATAGTTTCAAAATATTAGTATAATGCATCAATCAGTAACGGTTAACATTGTAAGACAATTCGCGGTTTTAGTGTGTACGTTTTCATTCAACGAATAATCTTTGAGCAAAATAAGTGGCGTTTGAATATCGCTCCTGACCTTCGTAATCCGACACGTTCGAGTCGTACAGTAGTAATTTGCGTTTGAATTGACTCGATAATTTGTCAATCGTAACGTTTTGCTAGTCAATTCGCAGAGTGTTCTATATATAAATTGTTCTATATCCTTTCAATTAGAGGCTTACCTTCAGTCTGAAAACAACTTTCCAAAGTCTTATTTCAGTTCTCACTTTCAATTTCTATTATGATAAATTGTAAAATAAATTTTCATAAATATTCATTAAATTTTTAAAATGTAGTGACTATATTATTTTCTCAATTGAGTTAATTCACAGGTTTTATCTAATTTGATATAATTTAAAGACATAATAGCAGGAGTGGCCAGATAATATCTGAATATTACAAAATTATTGTTCAATATCCAGTTATTACGGAATTAGTGTATAAATTTTTGTTTTACTACGCAGTCGAGTATGAAGTGTTGAGTATCGATACTTTTAAGTGCCCCGACGAATCGACGCTCACATAATCGCGTGAAATTCGTGACGCTCGACCGCTCGGCGCGACCTTGACGGGATCCTCGCGATGTCGGGTCGTCGACCTTCGCATCCCACGCTCGCGTCCGCACGAGAGAGTGAGTCGTCTGGACCATCCATCAGTTCCCTCATTCCCTTTTTCTTTCTCTTGCTCTCTCATTGAAACCAATAGATACAAAATTATGCGTCGTAACCTATCTCTCGGTTTTCTATCAATGGCGACTGGATTTTTATGATATTCATAATTTTTGTGAATCAGCCCGGATAATTCATTAAAAGCGAAATGCGTGAAAATTACTTTCTTGTTCACCAAGAGTGCCGATGATCGAATATGGTTACGCAATGCCCGAACCACTTTCGAGGAGTCGAGTCGCCAAGATCGAGAGAGCTAAATGCTTTCTCTTCTTTCCAACCGCGGGATTACGACCTTGTCCCGGCTCTCTCGTCTCGGAGCCACTCTCGATTTCTTCCGGATAGGCCGGCCGACTGTCTACTGACTAATCTAGTGCGCCTTTTCTTTTCGCTTTCCGCAATGCCTTTCGGAGAATCGTTTATGTGAGAAATTTTTAGATTGTTCATTTATGATAATTATGCCATTGCATTTTAATTTGTACGTATTTACTTGTGCATTGAAAATGAAATTTATTTGAATATTATTAACGAATTTTATGAATATATATATATATCCAATTTAAACTAAACTGAGTATCACTAAGGTTAACGTGAACGTTTGTCAGAAACACACGATCGATTTGCGGTCGCAGAATGTTAGTATACTTGGCCTGTTGCGTTTCGCAGCGGAACCGAAGATGGCTAATAGAATGGCTGGCATACCTATGAGTATTGTTAGCGTCTATAACTGCTGCACTTTGTTCGCTTTCAAAGGAATGCGCGCATGGTGCAGCCGATTTGCACTCGCGTGCGCGCGAGTTCGTGCACCGTTCTGACATTGCAACACAATGCGCAATGTGCATATCCCTCAGGGATCCTCGTGACCGGTTTGCCGGAAAGACTCGCAACTCTGTATATTTCCCTTATTACCTGTAGCACAGCGTGACCTTGCGATCTCATAATATCAGGAATCGAGCGCTAGCCAAGCGAGAAGCATTAGAGCTTCTCGACATAGATCTTTACCATAATTATACAGAATACTTTGAAAATATTACTACTTTTCTTTGATTCCAATTCGGTCAATAACTTTTCAGTTCTACGTTACTGATAATTAGCTAAACAAAATTGACTTTATATAGTAGAAGAATTTATAAAAAAGAGTAATGAGTTTTGAAGTGGGTTTTGAGACAATCTATATTTTTTTAATATTATGACATTTTATACAATATAAGATAAATAAAATAATCTTTATAATCTTGTTGATAAATTTTAACTGATGAAAAATACCTTTGAAAGTACGTGTATTAAAAAAGAAATAATCATAGAAATCTAGAAATGGTATCATTTTATTCTGCAACTTTGTGCGATTTCCAAGTTTTACGCTTCACGATATTCTACTGATATATTCGCGATTCGTCTCGAGGATTTGCGCGTATGAACGTCAGAACGTATTACGTCCCGCAACCGCTGTTCATCCATTACGTGGATACTAGTCATCAATAACGGCCCCCCATCCTTCCGCGCTTCGCGGCGTCTTCGCGCTAGATGGATGCAATAACTTCTCATCGACGTGTAAAATCGTTCGCTGCGCGAAAGCTATATTCGTTCTCCGAATGTGCAGAACCACTGTGGGCAATCGTTTTCGCGGTGGTGTTTCGCCCGCCACGTGTATACGGCCGAAGAGACCCCCCGCGAGACGGGGTTAAACGCGCCGTTTAACCTGCGCCGTAGGTTTTCAGGATGGATTCGCATGATCCATCCTGCATCTCTGCTGTGAATAAGTTAAAACGAATTTACGCAATTCACTTCTTATAAGAAAATATCTCAAATCTATGAACAAGTTTATGTTTATAATCAAAGTTTAAATTATCCGACATAAAATCTTACGCTATTCGATAAACATTTGACTGATTAAAAAGACACGCAACTTACTTTGTATTAGAAAATAAAAATTCAATTTGTGAATTCGAAAAGTTGTGAAAACTTTTTTTTATATGAGTTTTGAGAAAGAGAATTTTTCATCATAATGAATTTCAAATCGCTTGAGATAATTCATAAATATTTGTTGCAATGTATAGTTATATATGTCTGTATGTGATAAAGAGCTTATAGCGTGCTTCCGAGGATCATCCAAGATGAAATATCATACTGTCATAGTCCTTTCGCGATTCAGCATGAATGAGTCTTCCTGCAACATTATTTACAAATTAATTTTTCTCTCGCGTCGTACGATCCTTCCGGGATGATCATTACAAGTGAACCGTGTAAATTCGCCTTTACGTACGGCACACGAGTGAGGCGTATCATCAGCGCCTGCTCTCGACGGACGGGCGGAGATGGTCTAACATTACCTCGCGTGGTCATAATACTGGAAGCGAGTTCGCGCCGGCGAAACCGGAAACGATTAGTCAGATTACGTGATCGCGGAGGCACCGTTGCCCGTTGCTGATGCACCGGACCCGCGGCCGACTGGCCGGTCGCTCGCCGCCGATCCCGCACTAAGTAAGTACGCGATCGCGTACATACATACTCGTTCCGATCGGTCCTACTACCAGTAATCGCGAGAACACGCGCATTCATACGCAACACACCGGCCGCGGCCTCGCTCTCGTCCGTGCCGGAAAGCAGCGGTGGTGGACTTGTTTGATCGCATTAAGTCGGCATTACCGCCGCTCATCTCGTATCAACGACTCAGGAACGACCGTTGCGCACCGCTCCGCTCCGATCGGCCCGATCTTGATTCCGCCGGATTACACGCGACGCTATGCCAAGCCGTATGTATGCTCCGAGAACGCGGTGCCGTTGAACCTGAACAGGTTGATTCAAAGAAAGTTAATTCACAGAGAGCGTTTATGCACTCGTTCGTACAACTTGGGAATTTAATTGGGAAGATCATTATTTTTCAGACTTATATTTTCATAATAATAAGTGAAAGAAATAAAAAACAAAGTAGATGTAATTCAAATTATTAAATAAAACAACGTAATATTTTAATAGTTTTCTGACTCTTGTAAAATTAAAAATAAACTTTAATTCAAAATAAATTTCTTATATGTTGCACAAAACAAAATTAATCTAATTAATCGGATCAACCGAGCAATATATTTTTCTCTACCTGCAGCTTTTTCACGTGCGTGATCGCATTAAGTTAATCGCATTAACGGTCGCGTTTTATTTTGCCACAGCTCTTCTCGATCAGAAATCAGAAAGAACTAAAAATAATGGTAAAGCGATCTTGACTCTTCCTGATCGCGAGCAGCAGTAAGCAAGGTATGATGCTGTAGAATCTTGTACTGACAGTAAAAACATCATTCTTGATAACGCTTGCACTTCCTGATTTATTTGACAAATGAATCCGTGTGCACGGCAGCAAGATTTTAATTACCGCGATTTAATCATCTCGGAGTAATTTATTAGAACTTTCTACGTAAGAACGTGCTAAAATTTTCATTACTATTAACACGATTGCGCCATAAAATCTTTAAATTACGTCTGAATGATATCGGTTACATGATACAAAAATTTTTAATGTAAAAATCTTATATTTCTACACAGGGTGCAATAATTGTTTTCTTGATTACGTGAAAGTTAAGTGCAATTTGCAAGCATTTTTTATCTATCTTTGATTAGGTCGATTAACAATAAACGAAGATCGAATAATATTTTTTTCTGTGCTGATATAATAAGTAATAAGCGCATCAACGTCAGGATATGATAATACGTGGTACGCGAGATTTGAAAAAGGTCTAAACCTACGCACAAAGTTCAATTCTGCAAACAGATTGCATTGAAAAGTTGAATAATCCAATCGAGAAGACAAGATGATAGCGCAAGACAAGAAGACCGCTGGCGATTTTACGCAACTATGCTGATACACCTACGTATTTCACGCAAGGGGAAGATAAATTAGGGAGATACGTAATATTATTTTTGTCCGTGTGGCTATAACTTTTAGATATGTTTTATGATAGTCTCCTAGATATTGTCGCCGGTGAAAATGCAGATGCTCAGTTTAAAGTCTTTAAAATAATAATTAATTTTACAGCCTTTCGTTGAAGTCATATAATAAAATTGAGAAATTTATCTGGTTATGCCACAAGTAAACAAATAAATCGTCTAAGATAACAAGTATATACGCAGGCGTATACATGACCGAAAAGTAGTGAGTAATACGGATAAAGAAATACGCAAAGTGCATTTTTCGCCCGACGTCCTTCGACTCCGCGATAACGATTGACCCCGAAAGACAGTTCGCGTTTCCCAGTGCAGCTATGATAGAGCGATAGAGCGATAAGATTTTGTTTTATAGCGATTCATCGAGGATCTCGAAAATTACGACCAGCGAAATACGATGAAACTTACGCTCTCGATCGTATCCTCTTTACGACTGCAATAATGCAACCGTGTTTACGACTGACGGGTCTCTTTCTCTCCGGCGAGGTACGACGGTTCGACGCGCCGCGGATTTGCAACGTAATCCCTCGCGATGTAACGACAATATGCTCTCGGGAATTCACGCGGGGCTTCTCTCTCTCTCCCTCCCTCCCTCCCTCCCTCTCTCTGTCTCGGGGTACCCTTGTAATTAAGGCTGCCGCCGCGAGCGTTGTCGGCCACGCCAATGCGGAAAAGTGCGGACCGAAACGGATAATAATTGCTCGCGGCCCGGACCCCTCGATACGACATTATAAAGTCATCATGGGCAAGGGGGCACGCGCGCTATTCTCAGCCGCGGCAACTTTTTCTGGGTAATGCCGATCCGCGAAGATCTGGATCCCCGACGCGCCGCTCATCAATTATGAGTTACGATCGCGCCTCAAGGCTCCACCAGCAATCTCGGCCTCGAATCGAACGTCCTCCGCGCGCGCGCGCGCGCGTGCTCACCGCGCCTTTTCCTCCGCTGCTGACGTTAACTATAAATTGCCTATCCTGCCTTTTGGCAAGCGAGTAGTAAGAATATTCTCGAGTGTTTATTGTCTACCAAAGGCGGCGAGCCTTTGCTTTTTTTTCGAAGTAGTAAGACATGGGTTGAAGACATAGAGTTTCAAGAAACAATCAATCATATAGAATCTAATAGACTATCTTTTTTCTGCTTCCTCTTTGAGTAAAATATAGAAGATTGCAAATAATCGTAGAAAGCGTTATAATAATATTCAATTTAAAATTAAGAAAAAATATATTTTACGCGGAAATTTTTTATTATAATTATTTTCTAATATGTATAATTACAATTAAATACATTTATATATTTATTACGTTACATATAAAATAGACAGAAAATTTCTTATTTAATTAGAAATATTCTGTAGAATATTATATATATTTTTTTTATTTTTTGTAAAGTTAAATATATTAAGAAATTGTTAATATTTTCTTCCTTATTTTGCGGGAATGATTACAGATAGAGATCTCTAGTCGGGGAATTGATAAACGTTTTCAATTCCACACCCATAATTTTGCTATCGAGAATCTCCGTCCAGAGTAAAGATCTCTTTCAAGTGGACACGCAAATTAACTAACGGGAAGGATTCTCTTAGCGCTAGCGATATAATCCGCCACGGTTCGACACTTCGATGATATTGCGTACCGCGTGTAGGATCAGAACGACGAATACGCGCGTATCCACAGCGCGTCATTAGGGCGTTTCGCCGGCGGCGGTGACGCGTCGCCGCCACGAATCTGCCCAGCGATGGAGAAAATGCGCGGAAAATGCGGAAAATTATATTCCATACGACGCGTCCACGTATTCCTGTGAAACGTGTTCGTTGCACACAAGACAAACAGGTTGCTTTATAAATAACACGCGATGGCATTGCAAAGATATCGTGACCATAACAATTTTAAGCATTTCCATATACAGGGTGTCCCAGAATGATTGTGTCACGAGCGGGTAAAGAAGAGTAAGTTGAACAGAAAAGTCCTTTCCCGTTTTGCAGTTTTCGCAATAATTATGGAGTTATTAATTATATAACGTATGTTGGCGCAATCATTCTGAAACACCCTATAGAACTGTAGTATTGTTTCAGATATCATTGTATAATAATATAAACGTATTTATATTTTACAGATAAATTTTGTGCGCGTAATCGGTACGAAATAAATTCGGTCCGTCGTAATATTTATAACAAAATGCGCGTCGGGAGTGCCGTTTAAAGTGTCGCGCGATTTTCTCATTCGGGTACGCACGCGAGCAAGGCGTGCGCCGCGGACGCGTGTGAGTGTATCGAAGAATGCCTGTGAGTGCATCAAAGAACGCTGGGAGGAGAAAGAGGAGGCATTGGGCGGCAGCAGAGCAACGATATGGTGAGTAATTTACTATAAAAAATGCATTTCTTTACTGATAATGAAGAGGCTATACATATCATGAGTCTCTTAAACGAGATAATCAATGAAATCTGTTCAAATTGAATCTAAAGTTTAAATCGTGATATTGAAATAGATTTATTATGCTTATATCGTGACGAAGAATATTTTCGTTACGTCGAGGTGGTCTTCCGCGAGATTTTATTGTTAATATTCATACGTGAGACAACGCGTCAGCACGTGTCTTTCTCGACGCCCACCTTGATCGGATCGATAGCGGAGATGGAAATCGATTAATCCCCGAGACTTACGTAACGTATCGGCGCCGATATCACGCCCCCGCCGTCCCAGAAAAGGGAATGGTTATGGTAATAGCGAGGTTCGTGCTCGTATCTTGCGACCTGACATCGCGCCGTCCAGCACCGCGAGACATCTCGATGTAACGTAATTGCGCCATGATTGCATCGTCGCTTTCGCGCTTGTGTGTCGATCGAGATATACGGCTTATAACTTATATATATATGCGGGCTATAAAAGCGAAATTTCTATTCTACCTCATCTCAAAGTGAAATCTAAATGTTTGTTTGACATAAACACAGCATGATATTAGCTTCTAACGAATATTAAAGATCAGATGTGTTAGACTATATTAGCGTTACGTAAGAAATATTTAACTCTTATTCCTCTCTCTCTCTCTCTCTCTCTCTCTCTTATTACAACGTGTTTCAACATATTTTGCGCGTAATACGCAAAGTTATGAAAACATAATTACAGGATTATTTTGTTCAACGCATTCAGAGATTAATTTCGTGCCGTGTTTTTTTACGATCGTAGATTTATCGCTTCTGACATGTATCTTAGAATATTAATTACTTATTGCCCTCGAGATTCTTTATTCTGATTTTTTCACGGGAGGTTTTTGCTACATCTTGAAGTTATTAATAATTAATTATACGATATGTAGGCCATAATCCACATTATACAGCATGCTGATGGTATATTCATAAAGAACTGTCTCGCATGCATACCATTTTACATACTAATTTTCAATGTCAGTCTTCTAAGACAACTCTCCGGCGTTACTACATACATGTAGTGAACATCTCTAAGAGGATTAAAAATATCTAGAGTTAGTATACATTGCGCGAAACGAAATCAGAAGTAAAAGGCATCGTGGCTTCTATTCAAAAATAAATTCACGTGTCCGAGATTGATGTATAAGGTTGACGAGCTCAGCGAGCGGCGGGTTGGAATAAATTATGTTAACAGCAGGTGCAGCGGCGGTGCATCCCCTCTCCCCTCCCCCCCCCCTCCTCTTCTCTCTCTCCTTGCGTCGAGTTGTGCGGAACGTCACGGAGAGAATCGGCGCGATGCGTAGGGCTAACCGGCGATAAACAACGATAAATTCCTCCCACGTACGCGGCGGAGAGTACGAGAGTCGGGAATACGCGCGCATACGTACATACACGATGCCTCCTCCTCGGGAGGTAATTTCAATGGGCTCGCGTACCGCGCGCCGCGGCGCGCACAGCGCGCGGCGCAAACGTGCCCGCGTAGCTGATGCATAAATACCTATAAATATGACACGGCGGGGCCCGCGGTAACGTCGCATATTAAATTACATTCTTAAGCAGCCGCACCGGCTGGTGCGCACGGCGGAGGCCGGGCAGTATGGCGCGCATCAAGTCAGCGGGGCTGATTAAACGCAACCACGGAACGTGGTGCATCGGCACAATGAGACGGACGGAGAGAGAGAGAGAGAGAGAGAGAGAGAGGAAGAACCGCCGCACTCGGCAAGCGAGAGGCACGGTCGTCCTGTTCGGGGCATTCCCCGGACGTGCCTGATTCAAGCGGCGTAAGAGTTGCTGGAGAGATATGAAGAAGCGAGGAGGAGGGATACGCGAGGAAGGCACGAGATAAAGAGAAAGAGAGAGAAAGGCGAGCAGGCATACACCACCGGAGGCTAGGGATGCTAATTATTCTGGTTCATGCGAGCAATTTGTCGGGTACCCGGGGAACGTATGTTTAATATCCGCGGGGCTCCCGAGTGCCCGCGGGTATTTACATCTGCGGCGAATACCGCGGCTGTAACGCGGTACGTCGAGAATTATCCCGGGATTACAGTGTGTGCCTTGCGAGCCAGCGAGCGAGCGCGCGCGAGGCCCTCCGCGGTGGCGAAATCGTGAATGTGCGGCTCGTACGTACGTAAGGGTAGCAATCTCAGGACGATGTGCACGCGCATAGGGTTAACAGGAACCGAGATTTTCCAAGCCACGCTGCTTCTCCATCGGGAATGTGTGTTATCACGCAGAGCGGACTCGTACAGTTTTTTTTTCTCCTCCGCTCGACACAAATTATGCGCTGGTCATTCCACCGAGATGTATCTCAATGTATCTGGAATATTAGCGCAGTTCGTGGAATATGTACTTATGCAGGAACTGCGCTTCAATTGCAGAGGTAACATCGGCTCTACGCTCGACGGTATTTTTCTTGAATAACATCGATGACACGCGAAAAACGAATTAAATATTACGAGATATTTATTAATTCAGTCGTAAAAAATAGTTTTCTTCATAATAGTTTTATATTATTTATTAACTAAGATGCTTTTACCTTATAAATTCTATTAAATTCGTATAGAAGAATTCGAAAAAACACGTGAAAGAATATATTTAATACATATTTTATATGTTACAAGAGAAATTCAAATTAAAACAATCCTAAAATAGAACGAAATGTGGATTTTAAATTTCCGTGGAATTTGATCTCTGTGCACGAAGCTTGTATTTCGCAAAAAGATGAAAGCGATATGAAGGGATAAAATCTTGCACGAAGAATGTACCGTGAAGGATCGAGAATTATTCCTGGATTACAGCCGACGCGTGCACTCGTAACTTTTCTAGATCGGGACCCGTTCCCGTTCGTCCGCAGTGGTGGTAAAGGTTTCTCGCTAGAGTAGCAATCTGCGGGATGCACGTGGGGTTAACAGGATCTCTACTTTGATTCTTCTTCCTGCTGCGAGGAGGATCGCTCCAATTTCACAGTGGGAACACGTGATATTAAGTCGCGGTCGAGTACTTCATCGCCGGAAGCTAAGACTTAATCGTTTCTCCGGGAGCACTCGTTACAAATACACATTCCTCATGACAAGAGGGGGGAGGGCGGGAGATTTATTGCGCTCGGCGAATGTGTGTTATCATGTCCCAGCATGGATGTTTAGTTAATGGAAATTGCGGCCATTTGACAAACAGTCGGAATCGGGACGGTTCTTTTTTTCCTCACCAACTCTTGAACAAGAAAGATTCCGTATTTCTACATCTCTCTCCGGGCGAATTTCTTCAATATGCGAGTCGTGACTTACTTATTAACTTTTGGCCTTAACAAGATCTACGCTCGCGCGTCGAGAATCCAGGTAGATAATTCTATAAATAAACTCTCCGGCTGCCGATCGAAAATAGCTATTACGAAAGACTCGGTCGTCTCGGGTGTCGGAAGTCTGTCTCGATAGGACGATAGGACTGGTTCATCGAAATTTCATGGGTGTGGCCATTAAAATCGGTTATGAAAGGCAGCTGCGCCACTGCGGAGAGGGTCCGAAGCGTGAGCCGCGCGAGCTGTAAAATTCTGAGAAGCCTGGCTTCTCGTCGCGCGTTGCACAACGCCGCCGCGCCCGCGCCTCCTGTACGCTCGACACAATAATTCATTTACCGAACGGCGAACACAAACCCGACGTTACTGAATGCCGCTCACGTCTCGGAATTCGCGTAGAAAAGCGTCTTTTTTCGCGCCTTCGAATGAAGTACAATAGACGGCTCTGTGTCGACAAAGAGTGTGGCCATTCATTCCCGAAATTTTTGCATCTCGTATGAGGTGTGAAAACATGACGACGTAAATTCAGTTGCTTCGAGGCAGAATATGTTAATTCGATTTTTACGAGATTAATTAAGTTGTCTTCGACTAAGTTGATGAAATAAATCAAGGAGGATTAATGTTATAGTAGAATCAGAGGGAAAGATTTAATTAAAGTTACCGATTTAATTAAATTTCTTATTTATGAACAAATTAGTGGCCTCCGATTACGAGATTTCTTACAGCGAAATTTTTTATTATAGATGGATACACGTAGAAAATGAGATGTATATAGATAATGAATGTATTAATATGTTAATTAGCAAATTGCGGAATGTGTTTCAAGGCTCAACTGCAACCGTTTGCGTTCCAAGAAACGCCGTGCGATTTTCTCAATAACGTAGCTTATGCATTACGTTCAAACGGACTCTATACGCCTGTTTCCTTTCAAACTAGTGTTCACACTTGTATCTTGAACTGATCACGATATAAGATGGATTTCAAAGTTGTTGCGTCATAAACGCGATGCTGTTGATGTATATACCTTTAATGATTCGCGATTTTAAAATCACACATCTCGCGAGATAATAAACGGGCGAGTTGATTAAGAATAAATAATAACGAGAATGTATTTAAGTTCGCGCGATTATCCTAAAAATCGCGGTATCCGGTTAACGTCATAAAATACGGCGGAGGCATTAAAATGCTATCTTCATGGACGACGGCAATTAAAACTTTAATCTGTGGACACGCAGTCGTATAAATCGCCCGCGGTGCTGCCGAGTAACGAGAAGGAAAAAGGGTGTTATTAGAAAAGACATAATAATTCACATAATAATTCTTTAATTCACGGATATCAGCGATGTTCAATCGTATGTGGAAAATTATAAAGAAATCAACATTTATCTTCTTCGCGGATTCTGATAATAAAATATTGATAGCTTTGAAAAACGCGACGCGTTGAGAGAAAATTCTACCCTCGATATTTTTCGAGTCGTATCAATTAAAAGCGCGTTTAATTCTTTAGAAAATTAAAACTCTATTTCACATTGAATAATACAGTTACAATTACCGATGAATCAAAGTGTGCGCAGAACCGCCGACACATTTTGTCTTTTAACACGATAACGCGCTCGCGAGATATCGAGGTCGAAGCGCGCGATAGCGCTTAAAAGCTGCACACACAGATCAAACTTTAAAAGCTCTTTCCTGTTCAGGTGCAAATCGTAGACGATTGTGCTTATCGAAATGCCACTAATGCGAAATTTACGTAAGCGACAATTAACGCGATCTTTCTTTGCTACTCAACTTACAATCATATCCGGTATTTAAGGTGATAACGATGGTCAACTGAATGCATATTATTGTGTCAGTAAATGAGGAAATACCGTTGTAAAAAAATTCTCCACAATTAAGTTTAGAAGTCGAAAGAGTAAAAAATGGAATTGCACAATTTATATCTTTTGCATTTCTTATAGCGTATTCTTTTTCGAGTAAACTTCTAATTGTAAGTCTCGCGAGTTCTCTTGGATTTAACAATACAAATAGTACTGTACGTGATTAGTTTTAGTTTTGCATATCATCCATGTGGAGACTGTAAAAGCTTCTCTCGATAGCCGTGGGATGGTTATCAAAAGACACTAATGCGAGACGTAGGTAAACCACAATTAATGCGCTGCAAATTTTTCCGCAGCGACTATAATCCCCATCGCGATACCTCGGAATCGCGGAAGCTCGTGCCTCCTCGCTATCCGTAAAATACGCTAATTGATAAAAATCCGCGATTACTCTCGCCGCATGCGTGTTCAGCCACATTCAGCACCGAGCACTTGTACCCGACGAGATTTCAAGTGGCGAGTTTATAGACTCGGCAACAATTAATTACCTTTACCGTTGGAATATTCGCTATATGCTTATATTTGAATATAGATTATTTTTATGTCGCGGATTTCGAACATAAGCTTCGCGATATAACGGCACTAAACGATCATTATGTGTATGTCTCTATATATGTAATAGAAATAAAATTGGGAATGACTTGGATTTTACCCGCCATAAAACCACGCCACCTACGCTAGTCGACAGTCTTCCTTCTAGCGACTTCCTCGCAACCTTTTTCGTCACCGCGATGCTCGTCTTCGCGCCGGGAAGAATTCTCTCAGCGCAATTCGCGATCGTAAAAGACACGGAAATACGTTTCCTCGCGGTTAACACCGGCGGGCTGAGCTTTCGATTTCGCGCCTTCCTCACGTTTCCGAGATTTATGCAAATCCGGAGGCGTTCGGGTGTAGGTGAGGAAGAAGCGCGAATACAAGAACGGATCCAAGATTCTCCGTGTGCCCGCGCGGAGCGTTCGCGCGCGCAGCGTATTTCTGACCGTAAATCAACGGGTTATGCATAGAGAAGGCTGAGAGCGCGGCCGCCACTTCCGCCCGACAACGTTTAACATTCAGCGTTCCTCTTCACCCACTACTGAACTCCGACACTCCGAGTGACTTAAGTCGCGCTCGAGGCTGCGTGTAATCGCCGGTGATGACGAATGATCTCCAACCGAGAGTGCTGTTGGACTATTTCTGGCGTCTAGCGATTGGCGATGGGGCATGTCGTTCTTTATTACTTATCGGGACGCGTTTAATTATCATGCGAGAATAGCTTCGAGCTGCGTAAACTCGTTAAGTCTCGCTAAAGCATTCAAACGTAACATCACCTGATGAAGATCTGTAGAAAAAGGCGCAGTGCATGAGAAATTATTAAAAGAATGCATTTATATTATTGTATTGATAAATTAGTATGTTTTTAGAAAGTTTTAGAAAATTTTTTTAGAAAAGGTTACGTGCGCGATTCATGCGATTACCATCACGCAATTTAAAATTAGAAAAAGAAAAGCATCCAAGTTTTTCGTCGAAGTACGTTCACTTTTACTGCCGGAATTAATTATCGAGATAATAAAACAAAATTGTACGTTAAAATATTGAGATTGTCCAACGATGAAGCAATTTCGCAGATCTGACGTTGGCGGCGATCGAAAGAAAGAGAAAATCGATTGAAATTTCTACAAGAGAGATACAACATTATATTGTGAATTTGGTCGATGAAATCGTCGTAATTTCGCTCGGGTCACCACCGGAACTGTGCCTGATTTCAACATTTTTTACGATGCACAGCACTCCCACGTCCCGGCGAAGTCACGAGCGCGCTTTCACGACGTATTTGCGCAGCTATAAAGATACGTCCCTTTTCCCCTTTCCGAGTCGAGCGACTCGAACGGACTGCGAGCGCATAAAGTCAAGTCTATGAGCAGCTGATAGACAACTCGATCCGGCACGACGTGAAAGAAAACGATCCTAAGCAAAGGGTCAAAAGAGTTCAGTCGTGGCGCGGCTCACCTCGCGGAAATCCTCTCCTCGAAAAGCGCTAATAAAGTTGCGCCAAGTAATACCAGATGTTGCGGCAACATCACGCGACTCCTCTTCTTCTATCCCGCTTGTGTAAATTTCAATAATAACAAAATGATGGCTCAACGAATGAAGGAAGCGCGCGATGTTGAACTTAAAGCCGGTGGCGCGAGATTAGACGTATAATCCCTTCGGCTTCCAGCGCGCGCTGCCTATATCAAACCTTTCCCATGCGTAAACATTCATTATCGATTAACAGTGACGGCGGAATCATTTTTTCGCGATATGAAACGATACAGAGCTTAATGTGCCAGAAACAACGTGCGATCAAGAGAAACGCTAGGAAAAGGTCAACGTAAAAGGAACCGTGGAAATCGATCATTATTGCATGCCGTTGCGCATAATATAATATCGTATATATAAACATATAAGAATAAATATTTATACGACATAGATGACAAGTGACGCGTTGGAATTGCTTTAATGAAAAATAAAACAGCAACAAGTTGAATCTGTACAAAGAAACCTTGCTCTTCCAGCAGGTAATACCTTACAGGCTGCAAATTCAACCTGCATGTTTAGTCCTCGAGAAAAATCACTCTCATGCAACTGATTATACTTTCGTGTAATCCGCGTACGATCAAGCGCTCTCGCATTCATGGTCGCCTAGCGATTAATCCGCCCAACGTATTGACCAACACCTTGACATGAATCGTAAGATGGCTCGGTGCGTGCAACGCACAAAGTTGCATCGAGATTAAGGGTGGACTTCGTTAGCGAACGATTGTGACCGAACACGCATGATTAACAAAGAATTCGAAAAAATGTCCAAAATTTTCCAATTTAAATAGAAATATAAGACAAGATCCATCAGCGAGAATTGATTACTGACAAATATTACAACTATTAAAATAATGATGACTAATTGAATGTACAACAGTACTACTTAATACATCTTGTGGCATTTAACGTCTCTGCTTATTGTTAGATTCGTTTTTATGAAATATTGCACGATCAAGCGAATCTTCAGTGCATTCATCGACGTAATTTCGTCCCACGTCGACCTGAGCATTTGTAATTCATAGAGCTTCATTGGAAAAGTATTATCAGGCGTTATGCTAATAACGCACGGGGTATTATTCACGGCCGTATGTCACTGACCACCTACCCGCGCCCGTCGTAACTGGATAATAGTACTATCCATCTCTTCAATTGCGCATTTTCCACTAATTTTCTTTCTCCTTTTACGAACCGGGATTAGATTTTTTTTCCGCCGTTTATTTCGCTTGCCTGTTTGATACATGAAGGAATCGTCGCGAGATTCGCACGTTCACCATTTTCTGCACCGCAGACACTTCTCGTACTCGGAGTATCACGAACCGGGACGATATTAAATTATAATTCGCGGCACGCTCTACCGCGTTACCTCATACTTTCCTTCACTATTTATAGGCCGACGCTCGCTGCGCTCGTTCGTTCCTACTTCTTGCCAGTGAGAGCTATGAACCGGCGCCGAGAGAGCACGTTAACATGCTCGCGAGCGCGATTACGGGCGTGAGAAATCGTTGCCGGTGTGGCAGATGCAACGACGTGTGTGGATACGCCGCGCCGAGAAAATTGAAACGTTCCTATGCAGATTACGCGAGGCCGTGTTCTTGCGCGTTGAGTAATACCCGACGAATGGTCCTTGCTATATCACGATGCCACGTTCTCATTACATTTCGTATCGAGCGTAATATTCGAGTTTCTGGCAATATTAAAAGCAGATATTAACGAATGTAATATTAATATAATTATTCTAATAATTGAAGTTTTCTATTTAGTTGAGATTATTAATCTGCAAAAAATATTCAATACTATTCATAAATTAATTCTCTATTTTCTTGATATATCTTTGGGAAGAAAGAAAGTTATTTTACCGTAATATTATTTTCTATTTTATATCAAGATTTTTTTATTAATGTTGCTATTGATCAAACTCGAATGCAGTTTATGTCGTTTTCTGCCACGCACAAACTTGGTTTCATTGTTAAACCGCCACTGCCACCCACAACCATCTGTTACTTTCTTTCTACGAGCTTAGGTTAAATCACCACTGTGCCTACTACAACCTGGTTACATATGTACACGGCTAGGCGTGGATAAATAAACGAACAAACGCGCGTATGTATAGTTCGCCTCCTCAATCTTCCAGGAAATCTCGAAGATATTGTGAACGATGTCCGAGTCGCAAAATGAGTAATAGAAAATACCATTTTTCAATTAATCGTTATTTTCCGATCGGCATATCGAAGTAGACGCCATAAATAAATTAGCTAGCATTAAACGAACAGTGTAATAAATAATAGATTTTTTTAGGTTTGGTTAGAATGAAATGAGCGTTTAGATCCTTTACAACAGTCGCGAAGAAATCCCTTTCCATTTAATCTATCGATTGTAACACTACGTGCACATATGTTCTTATGCAACATGCCGCAATCGTTTTAATTCCAGATCAGGTTTCTGATACAATTCCGCGAACATTATCAATCATTGTACAACATGATCGATACGTCGAGTCAAAGGCCGGAATGCGACGATAGTTAATTCCATATATCGTCTTCGTACGATTAACCATTCATTAACCACAATTTTTCATATGTGTATCAAATTCGTTGTCTTTTAATAATCTATTTTAAAAATATACAAAATTGGCAAAGTTTTTACGATACCTTTGTAAATAAATTAAAATTTACCTTTTAAAAAATTTATGATTAATAAAAATAATATTTCTCTTTTTTTGTCAATTTTTATTAAAAATACAGTTTCGGCGAAAATTTAATGTTTACCGAAAGAGAAATTGCAACCAAGTTTTATCTCTTATTAAATTCGCTTGCGAAAGTAGACACGAAGGTACAAGTAAATATACAGCGTAGTATCTGAAGTTGTACTCACCAGGGTAGCCTTCCGGGATGACTATTTCCGGTCCGACTTTGACATCGTGACGGTAACGATGCATCAACAGCGTAGCCGTGACTCTGAGAGATCTTTGCTGTTGCTTGTACAACAGTATCGGCCTTCCACCGGCACCTTCGACCCTGACCACCCTCGGCAGTGAGAATCTGTCCAGGAACTCGCGCAGCGGCATGAAACCGCCGCCGGAACCCGCGGCCTCGGCGGTCGCCTCTCGCGAGCTCGGCAACGAGTCCTCGCCGGTTCCGGTGGCTTCGCCGCTTGATAATGTTGAAAATTCACCAGTCGACGACATCGCAGCACAGTTTCTCACAATACTTTGCACCTTACGTCTTTTTACGTTTCTCCAGTCCGCGCGATATACGTTTCACGGTTCCGCATTGAAATTTCTGTTTCTAAAAATGTCTCGAACTGATTAGATTAATGACGCCATTCGCATGCTCGATGAAAAACATGAAATACTATGCAAGAATGAATTATTGCACAAATTACTTATTTAGACTAATCTCAAATCCCTCGGATAATTCTATAAATTAAAACAAATAATTTTCTCACTTCTATTGTCTAAAGAGAAATTTTTTAATCACTTAGAGAGAACCTTTTCTTCGCATAATTTAAGATGATTTATAGTGCTGTGAAAAAGAAATTAATGTAGCGCGAGCAAAGAGCGTTTCTTGCAACAACACGAGTAACTAGCTGCTGTTTCCTGCTTGTATATAATGATATGCACCCAGCAATCTCGGAATACAAAGTGCATTCCTCTTTCTTTCCCCTCTTTTTCTATTCCGCTATTGCCTCAACCACCCCCGATGGAATTCGTCATTCCGTGAGGCATGACAGCCTTGACAGTGATGCGCCAGCGGCGAACCGCGTGAGCTAATGAGTGATTACGCTTCGGGCACTTCGAGGATGATGGTGATGATGATGAATTTATGACGATGATTATCTCCCGTGGCATACCAGTGTGTCGCCACCGGTGTTTGTCTTTCAGATGAGCCGCTGGCTCTGTGTCGCGGGGAAACGTGGGCGGAATGGTAAAGCGGTACGCTCTGCTACTTGCGAAATGTCGCCTTTCGCCTTTGAAGTTTGCAACCGCAGAA
Source organism: Linepithema humile (assembly GCF_040581485.1). NCBI lineage: Eukaryota > Metazoa > Arthropoda > Insecta > Hymenoptera > Formicidae > Linepithema > Linepithema humile. Next base: position 7,430,946 of record NC_090133.1, on the reverse strand, counting down.
ATCGCGGTAGCAAGAGAAGACAGGGAAAATGCATCAGTGAAAACGGTTAATTATAAAATGCTATTGCATGTTGATGCAACTATCAATTAATAATATCACTTTCTCAGCGATATCTCTATCATCTCTATCGGTGTTAAGTGAAATTATTTTATCAATTGATTCTTCCGATCGTCAAAAAGTCGTTGCTTTTATTCTTAATCCTCATATACTTTCTCGGGGCTACGAGTTTTGTCTCTAATCCGATTCACCTTTCGGTCCCAAGATTTTCACGTAATTAGGAACGATGATTTGTGTCTGTTAGCAGCTCCGACAGCGATGTGGAATATAATTTATTTATGCACGCGCTGTCGCACGCAGTTCATAATGCACTTTCTTGGGTGACTTGCACCTGTGACATTCCACGCGTTCGCAGCGATATTGCGTACATCGCATACGAATGACGAGAATTAATATTCCACATATGTAAGATATGATGCGCGGGGACTCCGAGCGTTATCCGCGGTTCCGGTCATAAATAGACATGAGACGGGAAAGTTTTTCTTTTTCGCCAACTCGCGACTTCTTCCTCGGGGACTCCTCGTTGTGCGCGACAGAATGTTTCGACCGCGAAACTTCTGTAATCGCCATGTAATGGAGTTTTAATTACCTGTGACTAAAGCGACCGTGACGAAGATATCATGAATTATCGCGACGGCCGACTATAAGGCGCGCGCATCTTAATAAACCTCCGTTTTTCCATGTCCTTTGTGTCGATTGTTTGCTTACGGATCCCACCGAGTTAGTATGCGCCTTGTACGCGAGTGAATACTTGCTATTCCGTTCGTACGCGCGATCTTTTTCAGAAATCGCGTAGTTCCCCCCCTCTGTCGGTGCATGCAGACGTTTATAACGGCTAATTACGGTTCGACCAAAGCTAACTGAAAGAAACTTTGCGACTTCAAGCGACTGTGACGGAGCGGTTTCTTTTCAAGCTGTTTCGATTTCACTCTCCGTAAGCTCAATCCCCCATTATTGTCCACGGTTTAAGGATGACATTCGTCACATGTGACAAATGTCAAGTGTCAAAGCGTCCGTTTTGTTAAACGTATTGTGCATTGACGCAAAACTAGCGAGAAACGAACTGCGAGGATTCTCGATATCGAGTAATTAAAGCGCATTCACGCAAATTTTAAATTAAAAATACTCATTGTATTTGAGTGCATAATAGTGCGAAGTGAAAGTGTAGATTTAGCAATTCGCCTATTAGCGGCTATTCTAAGCTGCAAATGTTTTGTATTTTCCATGCGGCGTTGTTGTAGACGTCCCTGACGTAATTTTCCCTACAGAAGACCTATCGTGCCGCCAAACACGTAATCCTGGCAGCGATTTTAATCGAGCTTATGAAAGTTTCTGCATTGCGCGCAACTTTCTAACGATACGATAATTAATTAAGCACCAGGAACTAAACAACGGTTTTTTAATTACAGCTTTTAACTCGAGTAAAAAATAAGAACTTTCTGTAAGCCTTTTGCGCAGCAGAAACTGTTTGAATCGAATATTGAAAATGATCAATAGTTATTAATATTTAGCATATTTGCAAGACATAACAAGTATACTGATGATTCTATGTAAACTAAATTCTAGGTTTTAAAATAAAAATTAATAACAGTATATGCATATATAATCTTTTTAAAAAAATTATACTTATAATATCACATTGTATCATCTATTATTTTGTTAGAAATATCTACTTTGTTATTGCATGTCTGAAAACATGAACGAAAAATATAACGACTATCATTAACAAAATCCATTTCAAATGTCACGATACTTCATTCTGATGTTGCATAAATTTTCATGATTTTCATGAACATGATACTCGAGTTATATATATATATATATATAGATTCGATTTTATATATTCACTGTAATCATCTTATCACTCACCTCGTTGATTATCTGAACTTAACGAGGCTCGGTCGCTATCCATCAAAAGCGTCTATTCAAACATAGCATCCATCTCACTCGCGTATGCAAATAAGATCGATACAGGTATCGAGATTTGTCCGAGACTGCGGTGTAAGGAATTCATATTTTCATGAAGATGTGAGAAATATTATTGACAAAGTTGAAAACGATAAAAGTAAAAATCACCCGTTGAATCTCCTCGAACGCAACTCGAACGCACGATTAGATTGTCGCGTGTGATTTTCGCTATCCCGGTCGACGGAAATTTCCGGTGGAGTGCATGACTCTTCGCGAGGGATATACACGGCACGATCGATCCATCGATCGAATGCCGGATCGATCGGTCGAGACGTAACTGCGAGGAGAAGCGTCCCGACGCTCCGGACGAGATCGCGCGACTAAAGCAAGCCACAGAGACGCGGTGGAGTGCTAACGCCAAGCGTGTCTCCCCTCTTCGGGATCCCCAGTTCAAATAAACTGTATCGCGCAGGCTCGCGTGCTCTCGAGAATCTCTCTACTTGAGTCGCCAAGTCTTTTCTTCCTTTCCTTCCGCGATTTCGCGATCTTTTTTCTCGATTAGCTCGATTAGCTTCCGGTTCCGCGCAATTTTCCGATGTTTTGCGTCTTGTGAAATCTACGCACTAAGAATCCGTAATGAAGTGGTAATTTTAATATTGCGCTTAGAATCTCTATATAAAATAATCTACACAGTTACTTTTTTTATATTTATGAATTTTTGAGGTACATCAGATTTAAAACGTTTTAATAATAGTATAATTTCTTTATATTGATTTCTTGATATGTTCTTTACAGGCTTAGATCGTAAGATTCTTGAATTCTTAAATGATCTAGATCTAGATTTTTAGTTCCCATTAGTTGTTTTTAGTTTTCCCGTCAAATTTTTGGCTCGGAAAAGTCAATACCAAATTTATCCGGTCCGATTGGCAAACAAATCACGAACGCAATGTTTGCCCGCGTAATTAATGGTTGCGTATTATGCATCGTGTGTAACCAATTACTATGCGTTGGTACCCCGTAATTTGAAATTTCACGTTGAATTTGAGATACCCGTGCCGCGGTAACGGTGTAACTCGTATCCTTCGTGAACCCACAAACTGAAATGCCAAGATCATAGTCGCGGGCGCGACTTTTCACCGCGCTGAATTTCTCGCGCGGTGCAACGCTGCATCCCGGCGCAGTATCCTCTCCCGTTGCCGGACATCGAAGACAGTCGGCAATTACAAAGACGCGCATAACAGTTAATACCGAGTTATTATAGGTATCGAGGTAGGACTCGTCGACTTAAATGACTTACGTTATGTTCGCCATATGTTCACCGAGCAGATGGCGTGCCACTTTCCGCGAATCCGCGAGATGGACCGCTACGCGGCGAATTGCGTAACAATGATCGCCGTCGCGAATCAAAAACCTAAACTTTTTTTGCTACCGTAGTTTTTGTAACAGTATCCGAATAAGTGTGTCGCGCCTGACCTTTATTTCGTTCGAAACTAGCTTTTTGTGTGCCATCTCGGCGGATGACGTCCTCCTTTACTCGAATTTATTTTCTCATAAAGTTGTTTGCAAACGAACTCAATTCGTTAGCGAACTCTGAGAAAATATATGTTTTTGACAAGTAAAAAATCTCAGTTCTGTTATTCAGTAAATGGTCTACTTTCTTGAAGAGAAATATGTATCTCAACTATTTAGAATTATCAATCATTTTATGAATGAAATATGAGTGAAAGATTCAACGCGATAAAAACTTAAACTCGGAATTTAATTTTGCTAAATGTGCTTATTTAATTTTAACAGGTTTTTAAGACTCGAGTTTATTATATTTTGTATACTTGTTGCAATTCACTGCATTGCAATTATTTTAAAATAAAAAAAATAAAGTGCAAAAGCAGCTGATATGATCACTGGACGAGCTCCTTTACGCTTCGTTAGCAAATACTTTCACATAGCTAGCTGCGTGCCGAGGCATCCAATAATTAGCTCGGAACGCGGGTATATTAATGTCTGTGTTTAAAGGAGAAACGCGCGAGTGTCATTGTCTTCGTAATTGTCGTTCTGTCGCGAAATGATTATTGACTCGACGAACGCTGATTACAGCGACGAGGTACCGAGCGCCTCATTGTCTTTCTCGGGGCGTCATTAATATCTTTTCACTCTATGCCGGCCCGGGGCAAAGGTCGGGAGGAATATCTACGTGCCACACACACGTCACAGATATTTTGAATTTCATCGGGCGATATCGCGATCGGTTCTTTGGCGCGGCCCATCTTATACTTAGCTGATGCATGACTATCATTTTCTCCTCGCATAAACTCGACGCCACGAATAAATAATTGACAGCGATGATCTCAATTTACGACCGTGATTCTTCTGAAGGTAAATATATCGCGTCGCCATTAGCTCTGCTCGCGTATCGACGATGAGAGATCGCGGGGACCGATTTACGAGAGAGTTAATACAGCCATCGCGCGGTAATGATTTTTAAATTGGCGCGGCCGGCTAATTATTTCTATCGGCTCATCCGTCGCGCTTCCTTATGCAATAACGATTTAATTCGCCGCACAGGGTCAATATTCCTTACTGAGCGCGTCACGGGGTCTCTCGCTACCACGGACGGTACACGGAAGCATATCGTACATCGCCGCGAGACGGATGACCTTCCGAAGGTCAGCGCCTTTGCTCCTCGCCGTCGGTAGATACTGCCATATATACGGTACATACCTGTCCTGCGTCTTCTTATAAGGCGCGCGACGGAGAAGGAAAGCTAATTGGAATCTCCGCTAACTAAATATAAAATGGCAGATCGGCTGTAACGTCATGGAAAAGCGGCGATTAAACGATGCCGGCCGTTCTTCCGCGTGCGTGCTACGTCATTAAATGACCGGACACCAATCGTTAGTCGTCGTCGCGCAGACTGACTCTCACGCGATCGATTAACGGCTGAACTCGAGAACGGCCGACCGGCCGTTGTTCATAACTGTTCGCGATGGCGAATTAATTCGCGAATTAACGGCGCATTGTTTCACCGCCAGCGGAGCACGGCCGCGATCTCACGGCCAGAATCTTTTACGTAAACGCTCGTGACTGGCGTCCCGGGACACCTCCGAGATGATTGCCGAAGGATATCTGGTTCTCCCCGGCTGGTCCCCGCCTAATTAAAGTCAGGTAGCGGTAATCGCGTTGCACTAGATTGCCTTCACGTGCACATCGTCATTTGTTATTTCCAGCTGATTATTATGCTCCTACAAACATAGATCGCACTCGGTTACTTATGTCCGAGAGAAATTGTGCAACGTAACTCGTTACGGCTTCTCACCAGCGGATGTGGAGAAATCAATATTGATAATTGTAACAACGTGTATACCATTTCACTCGGGAAATAATGCTGAGGAACTTTGCATGTATTATATACGATATAAGTCGCATTAAACGTAGATTATATTCCGCACCTCGTTATATACAACGTACCGCTCTTTCGGCCCGAGATTGGTTCAACATTTCTTTTAGGCAGTAATTCGTTCCGAGATTTTATAATTAAAAACAATAAAGAAATCCTCCGTAACGCAATCATTGTGACTCGCGGCGCATTGGCGCAACGCATGCGATCATTAAAGTCTCCAATATACGTATCGAGCTTTCAATAATTAAATACAGCACAACCGAGCTTCTCTCTCTCTCCCCTCCTCTCTCTCTCTCTCTCTCTCTCTCTCTTTCTCTTTTTCTCGCTCTCTCTCTCTCGAAATTGCTTACTATACATATTTCGGATTACATCCTACCACCTCTCTTGATAACTGTTAGGTAGGTTTGAACGCTGTTAATATTTACATTGAAACAGAAAAACTGTCTTTTTTCTCGACTTCTCCTATCATGAACTTTCCAACAAAATAATGCTCGCATCATGTTCAGTTAAATACGTTCTATCATACAAGTCAGATCACAATGAGTTGGGACGAACGACGACTTTATTCGGAAAAGTGGATAGCGGAATATTTTACAAAAGAAAAAAATTTTCATGCACAGTGTCGAGATCCATTTTGCCAAACGACTGTTAGATATGCGATTTATTCGAATAACTTTAAGATTCACTTAAGTGATATACATCAGAATATTCATGACCATGAAGAGAACAAGGACAAGAACGACTTCAAGTGGGAATATTTTATGCTGACAACAGAAAGTGCCATAATATGTATTTTATGTGATATATCCATAACTGATTTTCCACCATACGAGGAATTATCGAAACACGCAAATGAGCATATAGAAAAAAGACAGTTAATAGAGAAAAGTGATTGGCGTTGGAAATACTTAGTTGAAGACCAAGTTAATGATTTTTCTGCTAATTGTAAACTGTGTGCAAATGAAAGTGTACCATTATATTTAGACGTTGTAACAGTCAAAAGGCACATGGATACGCATAATAAGGAGCCAAAAAAATTAACAGAACAGTGGAAATATCTAATTGAAAAGCACTATTTTTTGAGTAAATGTTATACAAAGCCTGCAAATTTTCTAACAAAATGTCGATTTTGCAAACAAACATATGGATATTTCGCGGCTTCCTTTCTTAAAGATCATGTAAAGAATCATAAATTTATTTACGCAACGGAAGTTCTTCGATGCACTACTATGGCACTTGACAATCACTGGCCATATTTTAGGTATACGAAACAACAAAGAGCAGAAAAAATGCAGATACAATGTATTATATGTGGACAATTTCTGCTAAATAACCAAATGGAAAATCACGCAAAAACTCATTCTCCACAAGAACTATCCTGTAAGTTTGACGATTGGGTATTTAAATATGCAAAAGAAGAAGAAGATTTTCTGAAATGTACGAATTGTAATGAAAGTATGTACATTATTGTTACCATAAATCATTTAAAAACACATATGTCAGATAAACATTCAGAAGATTACGATAGAATAAGACGAAACGAAATGTTTTGGACATTTCAAACTGGAAAGAACAGCTGGTTGCAAAAATGTTATAGAGATGCTGGGAATTTTCGAGCAGAATGTACAGTTTGCAAATTCAAAGAAGTATGTTTCAAGATGGAACAATTTCAGCGACATTTGAGAAACCCTATCCGCAAGTCACATTATAATATTTTCAATTCGGAAGAATGGAAACAAGATCAGCAGGACCACAATTTTTCAAATAATTGGAAATGTTTGAGGTACACATATAACACAGAAAGGCGTCAAATTATAGAATGCGTGATATGTCATCAACAAAATGTCAAAATTGATCATTGTTGTTCACAAGACCTAAAATCTTATTCTCAACATTGGGTATTTAAATACGCGAGACAAAATGGAAGTTATGCGAATTGTACGATATGTGAAGAAAATATAAACCTTGATTATGACTGGGATAATTTAAAAAACCACATGTCATCTTTACATCTAGACAAATGGGAAAGAATAGAACAAGAAGAACAAAAGATAGAACAAATAGAACAAAAAGATTTGGAACAAGGAACAGCACACGATGAAGCTGGACCGTCGACAAGCTACGCAAGTTAAAAGAAAAACGATCGTGAGTTTTAATCATATGTTATTAATTACTATTGTTTAGTAATATTTATCATTACATTTTATTCTTTTAGTAGTGTACTCAATCAAAATATGATAAAATCAAATAATTAATATTTGTTTTTTATATATTACAGATGTTTGTATAGATTTATCTACATTTGACAATAAAAATGATGGTAGCGGCATTTTTAAGTAGCATCTCATGACCAGCGATAACGACAGTCTTGACTTTGATCTAAGTGATTTGAAATACATGAAGACATTAGCGTATAATTTGACTTATTTGTTGCATATCGGTTGTGTGTTTATAAATGTATAAATTTTGTATAAAATGTATAAATTTATATATATATATTTATATATTTACAATTTAACACAATCCTATAAATTTATAAACTTATAAATTATAGTTATTCTTTTAAAACATAATATTCTTTAAATTATGCTTTAAAATAAAGTACTATGTTTATACATTTACAAAAACTAAACCGATTTCATGAATATAACAAATTTTTTGTATAGTGAATCTTTGAGTGACGTACTCAGTACATATATAATAAGAACAACAAAACTCAGATAATTAGTACTTGTCCGAAATACATGTTACAAATGTTTATGTAAATTTTGTCCAATCGCAATCTGTAGCTTAAAACAAATACAATGTCTACGTCACTTAATATTTGAAAAAAGAACCGTTTGATTATATATTTTGCAATTCAACATAAAAATATTATTTTTATGTACAGTATTTTCATGAAAAAAGTAGACGTCAGAATCCTTAGCAAATCACTAACACGACCATGTTAAGAAGGAACTGGAGAACTACGTATTTTGCAGCTGGACATAGAAGTATTGCTTTTTTGTGCATAAGAAAACAGTATTTTTCGAAATCCATGTACAAAATATATATTCCTTTAGGTCCTTTTTACAATGCTTGTGTAAATACTTTTTGAAAAGTTCGGACATCTACATTTTATATGACTTTATGAAATGATTTTAAAGAATTATGTAAAAAATAAATGTTTGGATAAATTGATAAATGCGCAAGAAACAAACGTAATGTCCATGTCATTAAAAATCATAACTTAAGGGCTGTGACAAAATTACCGAATATTCGAACAAATGTATGTCGTGCGAAAATAAATAATGTTACATTAAATTTTGTAATATTCGTAAACATGTAGAAGAAAGTATACAAAAATTTTTAAATACCAAGAGAAAAGAAAAGTACGAATACCGCCGTGTAGATATGTTAATTATTTCAACAAATTATGTTTACAATATGTTATCTGAGCATATGTTTGGTCTAAACTTGAATCTTTAGTAAATAATGTATCAATATTACTTATAAAGTATTACAAACATAGTATGTAGGAGATTGTATAATTTTATTAATTTAATGTTCTGCTTATTTAAGAATTCCTCGATCTCATGATAGATGTTGTCTTAAAGAATTGTAAGCACGTAAAAGATTATTATTTCATCATGTACTATTTTATCATTTTAATATGAATCTTATTTAAAAATATCTCGATTACGAATTTAATGTTATTTTGAAAATAATTGAAATATGTAGCAGATTGTATCATTTTACCATTTTAATATTATAATCATTTAAAAATTTCTCAACCATGAAATTAATATTGTATCTAAAGTATTAGAAGTAGGAGATTGTACCACATTTTATTATTTTAATGTTATTTCGTTTATTCCAAAATTTCTCGAATCTTTTGCGAATTTAATGTTATTGTTTGCGTGATAAATTGGACTTTTGGCACATAGGTTTGCACGTGAAAATAACACATATTTTAAAATTCTCATATAATCATTTAAGTATAATTCTAGGTTGATTATATATTCACATTGATGCGTATAGCATGTGATAATAATTGTTACATTTAAATATATATACATGAAAAAAAAACATATATATATATATATATATAGAAATATAATATATAATATATAAATATAATATTATATATAATATATAAATATAATATTATATATAATATATAAATATAATATTATATATATATATATATATATATATAAATCACATTTTATTTAATTATGTTATACAAATATTCATTACGCTCCTAAAAAGCAAAAAAAAGAGATATGTACGTTTAATTTTGATCAAGTTGAATAAGCAGTATTTAAGCGATTTATTCATACTTTATAACAGTGCTCGAAAGTAATTCAACTTTTCGACCAATTTTTGCAGTCAATATATTTTATTATAAAAATTTATATTTGTTACTGTTTTATTTAACTAAATATTTTCTATGTTACTGTAACGAAATAATGCTTTTTACTTATAAACAATGAAAACACAGTAAATTGTAGCAAATTTGAAATATTAAATATTTGCCAATTTTAATATAAATACTGAAGTGTTTAAATATAAGACGTTGAAAACTGTAATCATGAAGTAATTAGCAACAGCATGTTAGAATATGAAAATGTTAAAATATGAAAATCAAATCAATAATTTGGAGTATATTGCGCTATGAGAATGAAAGAAATGACGATAACGATGGTGTATCTAAAATATAAATAATATGAAGAAATAAGCATGTAAGTATTTATATTTTTGCAATGAGAATGTATCTCAATTGCAATATTATATTTTATATATCAATAAATTTAAAAAATGCTCATATTTCACCGATGTAGTCAATGATATAGATCATAGTATTAATTATACTAACCATAATCTCCATTAATTTCTTGTACATTATTTCTCAAAACATTATTTATCTGCGTAACGAACGCACTGTAATGCTTCTCTCTGCCCCTCTTTCTCTCTCCACCATATCAATGTTCTCGCTCTCTCTCCCTCCCGCCCTCCTTCCGCCTTCTCACACTCTATCGCACGCTCTATCGCGCTCTTGCTCCCCCGAAATCGTTTACTAGACATATTTCGCATCACATCCTACCACCTCTCTTGGTAACTGTTAGCTAGGTTTGAACGCTGTCAATATTTACATTCAAGCAAAAAAACTCTCTTTCCTCGATCTCCTCTATCAGACACTTTTCAACGAAATAATCTTCGCATCGTGTTCAGTTAAATACGTTCAGTCATACAGATCAGATCACAATGAGTTGGGAAGAACGAACTAAATCGCAAGAGTGGATAACGGCATATTTTACAAAAGAGAAAAACTTTTATGCACGGTGTCGAAATCGATCTTGTCGAAAGCCTTATACATACGTATACGATCTAACTAAATTTAAGGATCACGTAAATGAAACACATCCAAATATTTATAAGCATGAAGAAGCCAACAAAATCCAGTTTGAGTGGAAACATTTTATACTAACAGAAGAAAACGCCACAATATGTATTTTATGTAATATACCCATACCTGAATTTCCAGTATACGAGATATTAATCGAACACATAAAAGAGCATGCAAAAAAAGGACAATATATAGACAGAAAAAGACATTGGTATTGGAAATACTTAAACCAAGTTGGAGATTTTTCTGCTGAATGTAAGCTGTGTCCAAATAAAAACAAAAAATTTAATCTTTTTATAATCACTCGAAAAATGAAAGAACACATGAAGGTACATGAAAACGAGCAAACAAAATTAACAGAAGAGTGGACATATTTAATTGAAAACAACTACTTTTTGAACAAATGTTACGCAAAGTCTGTGAATTTTCGAGCAGAATGTCGATTTTGCAAACTCAACTTTGTATGTGTCCCGGCTATTGTGCTTAAAACACACATACAGGAGCATAAATTTACTTACAAAGCTGAAGAGATTGATCAAATTGGCACGAAACTTGGCAATAACTGGTCATATTTTAGGTTTACGAAAAATGAAGCAATAGACGAAATAGAATGTATGATATGTAAAGAGACTCTGTCAAATGACCAAATGGAAAATCACGCAAAAACTCATTTTCTACAAGAACTAATACCCTGTAAATTTGACGATTGGGCATTTAAATACGCAAGAGAAGAAGAAGATTTTTTGAAATGTACGATTTGTGATGCAGGTATGAACATTATTGCCGACATAACTCATTTAGAAACACATATGTCAGATAAACATTCAGAAAATTACGATAAAATAAAACAAGACAAAAAATTTTGGACATTTCAAACTGCAAAGAACAGCTGGTTGCAAAAATGTTATATAGATGCTGGGGATTTTCGAGCAGAATGTACAGTTTGCGAATTCAAAGAAGTATATTTGAAGAAGGATCAGTTTGAGAAACATATGCACGACTCACATTATGATATTTTCGATAAGGAAGAAATAGAAAAAGATATTTGCCACTATTTTTCAGATGAGTGGAAATGTTTGAGGCACACATATGACATGGAAATAAGTCGAAGTATAGAATGCGTGATATGTCATCAACAAGATATCATGGTTGATCATCGTTGTTCACAAGACATAAAACCCTATTCTCAACATTGGGTATTTAAATACGCGGGACGAGATGGAAGTAATGCATATTGTACGATATGTGGACAAAATATAAACTTTGATTATGACTTCGATACTTTAAAAAACCACATGTCATTTGAACATCGAGAGAAATGGGAAACAATAGAACAAGGAGAACAAATAGAACAACAAGATTTGGAACAAGGGACAGCACACGATGAAGCTAGACCGTCGACAAGCTACGCAAGTTAAAAGAAAAACGATCGTGAGTTTTAATCATATGTTATTAATTACTATTGTTTAGTAATATTTATCATTACATTTTATTCTTTCAGTAGTGTACTCAATCAAACTGTGATTAAAAAGTCAAATAATTAATATTTGTTTTTTATATACAGATGTTTATATAGATTTTATATTATAGATGTTTATATAGATTTATCTACATTTGACAATGGAAATGATGGTAGCGGCATTTTTAAGTAGCATCTCATGACCAGCGATAACGACAGTCTTGACTTTGACCTAAGTGATTTCAAATACATGAAGACATTAGCGTATAATTTGACTTAGTTGTCGCATATCAGTTTTGTGTTTATAAATGTATAAAGTTTGTATAAAATGTATAACTTTAATTGTATATATTTATTTATTTACAATTTAACAGAATCCTATATATTTATAAACTTATAAATTATAGTTATTCTTTTAAAACATAATATTCTTTAAATCATGCTTTAAAATAAAGTACTATGTTTATACATTTACAAAAATTAAACCGATTTCATGAATGTAACAAATTTTTTGTATAGTGAATCTTTGAGTGACGTACTCAGTACATATATAATAAGAATAACAAAACTCAGATAATTAGTACTTGTCCGAAATACATGTTACAAATATTGATTTAAATTTTGCCAAATCACATTCTGTAGTTTAAAACAGATACAATGTTTACGTCACTCAATATTTGAAAAAGAAACCGTTTGATTATATATTTTGCAATTTAACATAGTACATAAAATATTATTTTTATGTGCAGTATTTTCATGAAAAAAGTAGACGTCAGAATTCTTAGCAAATCACTAACACGACCATGTTAAGAAGAAACTGGAGAAATACGTATTTCGCAGCTGGACATAAAAGTATTGTTTTTTTGTGCATAAGAAGATAGTATTTTTCGAAATCCATGTACGAAATGTATATTCCTTTAGTTCCTTTTTACAATGCTTGTGTAAATACGTTTTGAAGAGTTTGGACATCTACATTTTATATGACTTTATGAAATAATTTTAAAGAATTATGTAAAAAGTGAAAGTTTGGATATATTAGAAAATGCGAAAGAAATAAACATAATGTCCATGTTATTAAAAATTATAAGGGCTGTGACAAAATTACCGAATATTCGAACAAATGTATGTCGTGCGAAAATAAATAATGTTACATTAAATTTTGTAATATTCGTAAACATGTAGAAGAAAGCATACAAAAATTTTTAAATACCAAAAGAAAAGAAAAGTACGAGTACCGCCGTGTAGATATGTTAATTATTTCAACAAATTATGTTTACAATATGTTATCTGAGCATATGTTTGGTCTAAACTTGAATCTTTAGTAAATAATGTATCAATATTACTTATAAAGTATTACAAACATGTAGGAGATTGTATAATATAATTTTATTAATTTAATGCTTATTTAAGAATTTCTCGATTTCATGATAGATGTTGTCTTAAAGTATTATAAGTAAGCACGTAAAAGTTTTTATTTCATCATGTACTATTTCATCATTTTAATATTAATCTTATTTAAAAATATCTCGATTACGAATTTAATGTTATTTCTAAAATAATTCAAGTATGTAGCAAATTGTATCATTTTATCATATTAATGTTATCATTATTTAAAAACTTCTCAACTATGAAATTAATGTTGTATCTTAAATATTATAAGTAAGAGATTGTGCCATTTTACTATTTTATTATTTTAATGTTATTTCTCGAATCTTTTGTGAATTTAATGTTATTGTCTACGTGATGAATTGAACTTTTGGCATAAGTTTCCTCTCTCTCTTTCTCTCTCTCTCTCTCTCTCTCTCTCTCTCTCTCTCTCTCTCTCTCTCTCTCTCTCTCTCTCCCCTTTTTCTGAAGTAGTGTTGGAGAAGAATCGGTGTGCCTTGAGAGACTCATTGATCATCTTATAAATAACCATGAAGATTCTAAAAGGACGGCTCTTAATGAAAATGTCAGGTACCGAGTAAAAACGTATCGGCGAGAGCGGAATTATTCGATGCCAATGCGTCGTCGCAGTCTCTGCCGAGGGACGGGCCGTTTCTTATCGCCGATTTTTCCCCATCTACGTTGATTTGCGCCCTGTCAACGTTATACTTCTCATCGCGGACACTTCTCTTCGATTGCACATCGCGACGGAAACTACTTCTCTGCGTTTCGCGAGTCTCTCGCGCATTCTCGCCAGGCGAGTCGACCGAATAGCCTGCATGCGGGTAATTCAGATTCCACAACGTATATTGTACTTAACGATCTTCTATCGATCTCTCATTATCGATCGTGGGACACGGTTTTCTCCTACGCGAAGTGGAATGTGACGGTCCGCGAAAGCATTGCGAATGTCATTTCGGGCGCGATGTTTGATTCTTTCGCCACGACTTTGGCGCGAAGATTACGGCAATTTCGTCTTTCATGCTTTTACAAGTGTCTAAGTTGAGTTTGGTCGCGGTGGCGTTCCAGGAATTGCCGTAACGAAAAGAATCGGCGTTGGAAAAACGTCGAGATTGCTCGTGAAGATTGTACAAATACGCAGTACGCCGCAAGTAGCGCACTTTCTCTTATTATATCAAAAAATAACGCTATCTCGAGGCTCGAGAAAATGATCGCGCAAATTACTCCTGTGGAAAGAATTATTATAAATTCCATAAAATTCTTGATAGCTTGTATTTTTAATGCAATGTGAGCGCTGTAATTGAAACGCGTACGCTAGCGATACTCAATTATGCTAACACACCTCAGCGTATATTCATGAGTGTCGCAAGTAGATGTACTCGTCTGTTCGCCTTTTAAGGATCCCTTGTCACGACAGATCGTGGTAACCTGCAGAAATTAACGCGTCCCGGGGAATAAACGTCGGAAGACAGATTTATGTTGGCCTTCGATACTTTTATAGGGGCTATGCTACTGCAGGTAAACGGGCTGGCAAACACGCGAGTGCACGACTCGTGCATTTTATTCACTTCACTATAATTATATGCATAAAGGCTGTTTGCAAAAATTGGCGAGGCGGGCATAATGATAACGTTGCCACATCTCAAAGCTCATATACTCTCTCCGTGCATGATTTATTCATTTGCATTTTAGATATTATTCTCAAATTTCTTCATATACTCTATATAGTGTAATAATGTTAAAACATGCAATAACGGTAATAAATAATGAAATACTGATGTAACGGGAGATATCTTTCGAGAGCTCGTCAGATTAATTTCGTGGGGCGTAAAAGATAAAATTTCTTCTCCATTCCGGCATTTCATTTCCACGTTTACGCCATGTCAAACTCGATGTTGATAGTGCACGCGCGCGCAACGCAAGTGCGACCGTAAAAAATATTGGAAGAAAACTTGGACTCTCTACTACGGCCTACCGGTCTCTCGTCGTTGCACTTTAACGGCGCAGCCACGCAGAAATAAGTGCAGCGGTGCGCTGCAGCGTTGTACGTGAATCGATCTAGAGCTCACTGCACACGAATCTTGCACTCCTGTTGCAACCGATATACAGCGCGTTATATTCAACGTATATCTAAATCAGCGGTAATTCGATAAAAAACTGGAATAACCATTTTCTCACAAATTTTTTCGAATCTAATTATTTTCTGCTTAAAGTGGCGTGACGATGTTGAGACAAATCGAAATTACAATCCTGTAGATTATAATAGATATCAGTTTTAATTAGGAGGTTCCATTATATATTGTATAAAACATCGAGCAATTTTACACAGGTTTAAAAGCACTGTTATCTGAACATGTAATTAACTTCTGCATTCTTGGCAATATGCTATTATCGATTTTATCAATTTGTATACACTTCACCGTGATTTGCATTTAGATTTTATGACGACATATTTATTTCACCAATTTGCTTATTTTATCTACCGAGGAAATTGTTAAAAGTTTTACCGACCGAAAATAATATTTATTTTCAACAATAATGTAAGGTCGCACAGGTTAATTCATACAAGACAAGATATTTTTTTCGACATGTCATAAAATCTCAAATGGCGATATGGATTTCGTAAAGGCATAATAGCGACAGTAGTTTCCCTTTCGTTCGTGCATTCTACGCTGCATAAACACCATGTATGCGTGGGCGCACGTGTCGGAACGCTGCGCACGGTCTACTCGCTTAGGTATCAATAATTCGGCAAACGTTTCATTCGGCAATGGTTTTTTTCTGTTATTCGTGAGCAATCCGCACATTTCGCAGTTTCGCACTCGTAAAGTTTACGCAAAAAATTTAAAAATAATTGAGGCAGAAAGTCAATACAAAACATTTATTTAACAGCGGCAATCGATTTACTGTGAAATAAATCAAATAGCAGGCAAAAAGTGTGATACAAACTTTGATCATTTTTGCGTTACGCGAGGACTTTTTGCAATACCAAGCTGTAAATAGAGCTAATGCAAAATACAAATACGAATGCGGTAAATTATGATTGAGTTTATGGTAGGATTGTGCAAGCAACGCAGCCGATCGCAATTTTATGGTTGACAAAGATCGATGCTTTTACATAGAAGCTTGCGTAATCGCGAGGAGACAGGAGATGATCATGAACGATGTCAGGAATGACTCACCTTGCTTCTTTTAAGCATTCATACATTTTAAACGCTTTAATTTCACTCTCGACTATGTACGCGCCGTCTTTGAGTTCCATATTTATGTTAAATTGTGCAATTGCACGATGATGCACCGCATACGCGTATGTCTGACCAAGATTCTCCGTTCAACATATAATATGTTTTACTGCAAGTTGCCTTTTGCAAGGTTCTAACCTTTAAGGATACTAAAACAACTTTTTTATCTCGCCGCTTTGCACCGCATTTCGAAAAGTACGAAGAGCTAGCTATCTATCATTCTTTTTTCTACAGAATGTATAAGTCACTATTTGATACTTCGTTTATAATGATACAAGTCTAAAATAACTTAAAACACCTTATATATTCGCAGTTTTTCTCGAATAGTTTTAAAAGCAAAAACTAGCACCGATTTTCAATTGTATGAAAATCTTTATTTTTTTAAAGATTGATATATAAAACCACTGAACAGTTCCATAATACAATTTTACAATGCAGTGCAAATAATATATTTTATGTTATATAATAGAGCGCTATAATAGTTTTATCTTTATGGTAAAAAGATGCATAAATATTAAGATTATTAACATTTGTCGTATTGTGCTTTAGCTTTGGTAGGAAATACATTCGTATCCGTCGCGAAGTTAATCTAACGGAAAGTGAAATCGCGATGGAGCTACGAAGGTTCGCCTTTATCGTTGCGGGAAGTTAATATCGCGATCGATAAGGATCGATCGCGCGAGCTCGATGCACAAATCGGCGTATTTGTCATAGCGCCGGTCGGCACTCGCGTTGGCTATTGACGCCTTCGCCGATAGACCGACCGGCTGTGTTCCGCGTGCCCGGCGTGTCTGGTGACCAGAGTACCGTGCAATCGCTTCTGATCGACGGAATATATCCGCGACTGGGTTGTCGTATACGATGCTGGTTTTATGTACTGCCGCGCGCGGCGATCGTGTATTACCAACACGCGCGCGGTGCATTAAATTATGCGTATCCGTGTCAAACGCGTCGTTACGGAATTACTTATAAACCGTTAAAAACGGCGGATATAATGCTGCCGTTCGACGATTTTCTTAATCCGCGGTAAGTGAGCCACGCGAAAAACGGTGAGACGCATTTGATGGTACAGTACCACGATCTTCCCGCTTTCCGGCGCCTACTTTCAACCGCAGAGTCTGTAAAAAATATGGAATTGCATCGTTCTTAATAAGAAAATAACGAATTTAACAAGTGGCTTTAATGCAGCACAATTTTTTTCATTTTCGACATTTTATCGAATAAATAAACTTTAAATTATATTTTTTTAAATTAAGTATAGTTTTGAATTAATTAAAGACCTTTTTTGATAAAAAAAAAGCTTATTCAGACTGATACGCGCAATCTTAATTCAAACGCGCAATTAGCGTTTGTCTCTCGCAGAACGTCGCAGACACATTCGGCGTGCGTCGTAAAACCAGACAGTTGCCTAATGTTACGATACCGCGAATCGCGAGAGATCTCGGCTTAACGCGCGAGCCCGGCGGATAATCGCGCAATAATCCCGTGAGAAACGTCCCCGCCTTTATGAACGTCCGATCCGTATCAAGCCCGCGGAGGTTCGAGACCCCGAGTGAACGATCTTACGAGTCATCCCGGCGCAGCACGCCCGCCGCATAGATCGTCGGACAAAATGACGGAAATGATTCCGCCAAATGACAGTGCGGGATCCGATAACACTCGCTTCCTGGTGCACCGAGGGGAATATTTCACGACTGATGTGTACGTTCTATCGCCGCGGTTCCGCAGCCGGGTATTTGAAAGACAGTCGTTAACGCCTCGTATCGCCAGTTGCGCCGTGAAACGATTTGCCAGATACGTTGCGTAATTGTTGTAATAAACGATCCTTATTATCATAGAGGCGCGCAGTCGGGGCGTGAAAGAAACGGTAATTACGCGCTGCCGCGATACGCATTAGGCCGGGGCCAACGTATAACCGGAAACGACTGCTGTGCGTCGTTTATTCAACCGATAATTTATTTACTCTCGATTAACTTCGCCGTAGATGAACGTTATGTTACGTGCAAACTTCACGTCGTATATGTATATTGTCTAATGTAATTATTCACTCGAGAAACATGATAATAATATATCACTTCAGACTGTACTTCGAAAATCAAATTAGCAACGTATACAATTTTTGTGTAAAATAAGAACATAATTATACTTGGTATATTTTATTTTTCATTTGTCACGTATTAAGGAAGAAAATGATCAGCAATTTTAATGACTTTTAGATGAGATAATTTAGGAATGCATTTTATAAAACATTCAACTGTAAAATGTCTATCTTTTAAAATATTTTTTGGGATTTTAATTTGAGATACATGAACTCGTTTCCTCGTTTTGTATCGCTTGCCTCTATTCCGAGCACGTTAGCGATGCATTTTTCTCGGTCGAACTCGAAGTGTTGGACATGCAACGTTGCATAATGATGATAATAAGCCATCCTCGTAGTGCTAGCCGCGAAAGTAACATTGTGAGATAATTATTGCCGCGGCTCGCAAAAATTTAGTCCTGAAATTATTATTCAATGAAACCATCGCCATCTGACCGTCGCTGCTGAATCGGAAAAAGTTTGCCGACCTCGCCGCGATATCTCGCAACGTGAAACGCACGAAATACGTTTACGCAAGAATTCACGTTTTACGCTTGAGATACGCATAACGGGTAGACTCGACTTATTGATTTGTTTCTATTTTTAACGATACGTAACGTTACATGAACGCGTACATGCAAGAAGTAATATTACTTCAATTGTGAAATTTTTCAATTACAGATTTGCTTTTGTTCTGCTGTTTGTGTAAAAATGTGAATTCTATACTTTTTGATAGTGATCAAACATAGTTAAATAACATTCATATTTTTTTTCGAAATCGAAAGATTCTATAATTGCAATAATGATAATATCAATACTAAGAAAATTCGCTGCGTTTCTCTTCTATAAAAAAAATATGAAAATACGAGAAACATGATGTGTCACTTGTTGAATGAAATTCTTATTAAAGTATACATCTATTAATTTAATATCAAATGTATTACGTCAAGTACACTTCAGCGAATGCATTTAAGTCGAGTTAAATGATAATTTACGCATAACGAACTCAGGTTTACTCAACGTCGATAGCAAACTCATTTCGCGGCTATACGCGTACGAGGATGCCGAAGCCGGCAGTTAGTAATAGATTTACGTTAGTTGCCGACAAAGTGGCAGAGCCACGATTTTAATTACCCGGCTTAAGCACTCGTTAGCTCCGCTCAATTATACGAAGGAGAAACGAGGAAGTGGAGTAAAGTTAACGTCAATCGCTCGGATCCGCATTACTGAGCATCCTTGCCGCTAGTCATCCGATTTCATTCATTTATCGCCTCAACCTGTAATGACAGGTCGATATTATAAATGTCACAATACTTTGATAAGCATATAGATTTACAATATCCGATCAGCAATAAGATTTACAAAATAAAGAGTTAGATAGATTGTAAATTAGGCTTTCTGCAACTTGGAATTATTGAAGCGTAATTGACTTTTGATATTAATGTAATGAATGTGTTTACACATTAATTATCACGTTCGTATCTTCTAATCTATTCGTCGTGAAACTTTAAGACTGTCAAATGGTAAGCCTATTTAACATAACTCTTGACAGAAAAAGTTAGATGGAAACTGAAAGCTATTGAATCTTCATTGAAACTAAACATTATCGCGTAGGCGTCTGAATGCTGACATATATCGAAGACAATGTAGCGAACAATAGCGTCGATAATGTAACCGATACAAACGCGACACTTTCGCTACAACCCTGATCGAGGCGATTCGCTCGTTTGTCGGGACGCGCCGCGAGATCCTTCCCAGGATGAGGATGCGCGAAATGCGGTCAGTGTCCCGCGAGTCCTGTCACGTGAGTCCCATTATGATCCGGTTTAAAGCCGCGGTAAGGAATCCACGTAAAGCGAGTCCCGGCGCGCGAATAAACGAAACGTTTTCGCTCATTTAACGGCAACAATCGCGTTCTCACTTTCGATAAAGCGCTCGTAAGAAAACCGCTCGGACATAAATAACGACCGCCCGGTGCTGTACGCGTCTGTATACGCGGGATACCGGGAAAAAAGGCCCCCGTATGTGCGTCGCCGCGCAAGGACGTGGCTCGCTGTGTGCGCCGCGCTTATACAGCACGAAGGATTCCTGCTTAGCGCTATAACTTGTCGGTGAGCGGATACGTTTTGTGCCGTGGGTATAAATTACAAGATACACGATTGATAGGGAGAATGGATATTATTGGCATATAGGCATAAAAATACTTGGCACAGACTTCACATAAATATATCAGGAAAGTCTTAACTCATTTGAAATTACTATTATTACTGGTAACTGAATAATATATTGCTTCATATAATTAATATGCTTTGTTGAGCAGTTATAATATCTTGACATTTGAGTATTACGAAATTGTTGTGCACATTTTTGTCACCAGTTTATAGTAAGATTGCATAAAGGAACTAACAATTTATCTTTTCAATGTGTATAATCAAGTAATTACAAGCAATATCTTTGCAATAATTTCTGTATAATTAATTTATTTTGCTTCTAATTGTACATGAATTTTATAACTTTGTCTATGTTACTGTTGTGCCATAGTAAAATGTGACTAAAATCAGACGCGAGTTTTAAACTCATATGTTGAATTGTGAAGTTAAAAAAAGAAATCGCAATCCATTCTCGCGTAGAAGGCTTGCGGAGACCGAGTTTTCAAGGATGCTTGTATCCTGCAACAAGTGGGAATTTGCGTTTATGAGATATTTCTGCGCCGCGCAAGTGCTCGCAACAACGTCTTCATTATCGGCATGTTCGCGCGCGTAATTCCGGAGATGTAAAATCGCGGCGTGTGACACAGGATGAGCAACATATTCCTCTCGGCATTGAAAAGAAGTGCAGTACGGTTATCCGCTCATGGATTTAAATGATCCAATGTGTTAAATTTTCATTTTCGATCTTGTAAGAATTTGTACACTTATCACACTATTTTAAGATACATTCTCGGCAAGAAATTTCCCGTCATTTTCAAGAATGGCTTCATTACTTCAATCGATACCGGACTGCGCTGAGAGTTTATTAAACGAGCAGCTATATGAGAAATCAATTATTCAGATTCGCGTCGCGAGATAAGACCTATTATGCCGCTGTTAAATCTTAATTACGTTTGCGCCTCCATTCCGTGTTCGCCGGAATAGCGCTGTCGGCTACGCTCTTCTGCGCCTCGATGCAGCGGAACGTCTCCATTATTATTAAGCCCCGGCGACACCTCGCCGTCGTCGATACCGGACGATAGCCTGATCGCGATGAGAACGAGCTCCGGCCGCGGGCAACCGTCGTGGATAGAGAAAAAAAAATCGCGAAGGGAGAGATAGCCGTCTTTCGAACTTAGCAGGACATTCATCGAAACTGGATCTTAATCTGGGCGGAGTCGGCTATCGAATCGATCTGAAAAGAGACGTCGTCGATCTCTCCATCGCAGAACCGGAGTCGCGTCGTTGTATTCCGCGTCGCATCCTCTCGTCTCCGTTCGCCCGGAGAAATATACGCACGAAAGGGATTGAGCCAGAGAGAGAGAGAGAGAGAGAGAGAGAGAGAGAAAGAGAAAGAAAAAGAAAAAAAGCGAGCCGTCGAGAGGCGCGAATGCAAATTGATCGCGTCGTGATTGGCTCTATTCATGCGGTCGACGTTTGCGGTCTTTTCTGATCCATTGATCGATGTATCGTGGGTTTGTCCGTCCAATATCTGACTGAGGTCGATTCGTCTTTCCTCCTTGAGTTGCACGCGTGTACGTCCTTGCCAGTACGTGCACACACATGCGTACACACATTTATGACGACGGATGTACGTTTAGGTATGCGCTTAGAGTGTGCACTTTAGTCGATGGGAGACATGAGGAATCGTGTATTATAGGCCGTGTGCCGTACTCGGGCGAGGCTCTTAAATCCCCGATGACGAGGCTTAAATCAATCACCGTAATTAACGTGCGCTTTGTACCGCTAGAGTGCAGATTAGAGTGTTCTTATTGCATACGCCCGTTCGCGCTAGCATGTCGTGTCTACCGTTCGTTGATTTAACTGTCAAAAAATTCAGAAGGCGAGATCCCGTTAATTGGAATGCACACATTCTATAGTTCCTTCGTGAGTATTACACGAAGTGAATATTGTACGGCTTAATTTTGCTTGATTCTTTTTTAATTTAATATTAGAAAAAGAAGAATTTTCTTTATATTATTACGTGCCTCTCTCTCTCTCTATTCCGACTCCGTAAGCGTTTAATAATAATTTTAAAGTAACTTATAATATAATTAATAACTTTTGTTGTATTGAATTATTAATGCTATTTAAAGTTAAATGATACGTTGCTTAAAAAATTCATGATTATTTTTTGCTAATACAAATATCTAAAATTTATAACATATCTTCTACAAGTTGGTGATTAATTTCTCGACTTAAAATTAATACGGATGTAGCGAATGCTCAGTCGCGCTCCGATAATCCCGAGATACGGATAACTCGCCAACGATAAGCGTAAAAATCCGAATTTCGATCAGTTCAACCGATTGGCAGCCGCCTGAATGGGAACTTATTGTTAGCGCAACAGCGGCTCAAATCACTTTTCATTTCAGAGCGGTCGAGTGAACATAAAGTTGATTTCTCGCGTACGATTTCGCGCTTCAACGGAATTAACAGGCTTATTGTTACGCTGGCAGCGATTTAATGGAAGGTTGTACGGCAAGAGAAGTAATCAAATTTTATGTTCGTAATACGGGAAAGCGGATAACGCTTGAAGATGCGTCACGCGGCCGACGAGGCGTCGGCGTAATTATCTCGAAAATTGATGCGATGGGAAATACTAACACCGAAAGGCTGTAATGAGACCATTATTTCGCTATACTTTCGCTACTCTTCGAGGCACTACGCACGTACGCACCTCCGAGAATAATAATTGTTACGCAACCGAGGGAATTTCATTGCGTCCTTGCGCGGAGCTCGCGATGCTAGCGATCTACTATTTCTTTGCAGATTTGCAATTAAATTGCGCTATGTACTCGTTCATTATTTCTCGTCGCGCATGCGAGCGGTTTGTTCGAGATAACGCTTGAGCCATTATTTGAACGCTTGCGCTTCGAGTTCCATTTCCCCGCAGCGATCCAGTTCTTTCGCCCTCGCGCGGAACGGTATTTTAACGCGGCCGAGAAAAAAATCCGCAACTCCGCTGATACTCATCGTCGTATTTCACACGTGGAAAAATATAAAGATTGCGCCGATTTTTCGCGAGTTAACGGCGGTCTGTTGCCCTTCAGGATAACTGTAATCCCTATTCCATTCTCCGGGCGCATGAACCGTAACGACGGTTGACAAGCTTATCAAATTGCACGCCTATTTGAGATTCTCATTACACGCATTACAATGGATGACGCGGTGATATCTATCATTATGCACACACACGAGGGTCGGGGAAGGCCGGTCAGTGCTTTCACCGGGTAGCGCGTGCACGCGAAAACTCCACCATGAGTCGCGAGGTCGTTGAAAATGATACAGTAGGAAGACGTCCGAAAGTATATTTGACAGGTCGACGTGAACATCCGGTCTATGATTAAGATCCGATTGGTGATTAAGTTATTACATGCACCTCACGTTATTATAATCGCTAAAAAATATATTCTATATTTGGAACTGTATAATCTTTACAATTGCTTTTCATATTTTATTTTTTACATTGCATATTATCAAATTAAAAAATTTTATACAATATTTTCACTTTCTATAATTTTTTGTATCTTTAATATTTTGTATAAAATACGATTTTGTAATAAGTTTTTTTATGTATGAATATAATTACTTCAAAAAAAGCTCCCTCGACAGATTTGTACTGAATCATAATGCAAACATTTTAACGCGTTCAACGTCTCGCATCGTCCGAGCGATTAACGTAGCTCCGCGCAGATTGCATCGATATCGCGCGTGAATATCTGCATTTTGATACGCTGATTCTATCAAACGCAGCAGCGCTTGTGTCTCATTAATTCCGTTGAGCCGGCTGTACCACTTACGTAGTTGGAAAGCAGCGGGCACGGCTGACAGCTTTAGTTATTTATCCACCAGTTATTTCTATCGAATTATTCCCAAGTGTATCCTGCTGATTTTACCAGAAATTCTATGGGAAAATTGATCATTGTGTATCTTGTGACACCAGACAAGATTCAATGATGTGTTCCATGGTTTTTTTTCTACAAATAAACTTGTTAAATTCAGTCAAAATTTCGCAAGTAACTTGTTAAGTCAGTCTCGCTAATAGATTACTATGTAAAATGTGAATATAATTTTTGACTCAATTTTTACAATAAGTTTTGGCTATCATGTTGAGTTAACAACTTTTTTTTTAGAATGTAGAATTATGTAGAATAATTGATTTTATTTATTTAATAGCTAGATGATTCCAGTTCTCAAAAAATTTTAATTTCCAATAATTTCAACTTTTAATGTGTAGACACATTTTCCCTCTTGTGATTCTGAGCTATTTCTCGTTACGTGTGACAGGATTCGCCGGCGCGCACGCGTGTATTTGTCCGCTTCGCACGGTCTTAAACAGCACACCACTGCTCTCAGCAAAACAAGTGGTCTAGCCAGTTGAGCAAATTACCCACACTTATTCCTCGGCTAGGTACGTAAGCGAGCAGCCAGGACGTCTTCATCCCGACATCGGCGGGCTGCTGCGGCAGCCGCTGCAACGCGCGCGCGCACCGGCCTGTCCCGTTGTTCAGCCGACCACGATTTTTCCGGCCTCACGCACGATCGGTTCCATCGATAATTATCGACGTCGCTTCTATGCTCGTGTAGCGTGCCTCCTTCGTCTCCGACGAGTCCCATCGTGAATCTGCATGACCCCACTCAGGACGCTGACCCGCGCGTTTTTCCTTCGCGACGTTAAGCGAGATCTCTTCGCTTCAGTACCGCGATTAAGCGAATTAATATTTTCAAAAGCCGTTCTGTAATATGATAACTATGCATTCTCCAAAAATTTGTAATTATTAGAATAATTAATTACAATACATTAAGCCGGCATATCTTGTTTACGGCGCATTATTTGTTTTTAGAAAACAGGCTAAGTCTCTTCGCGCGAATGCATTCGGATGACACGTAAAGTCGGTCTCACGGATCCCGCTTTTAGATTTATCTGTCTGCAATCCTGTTATTTCTGCAGTCGACGATCTCGGTAAATATCGCGATCGGTGCGATAAAGTAGCACCTTTCGCTGCACAATGCCGGCATTTGCTCCCTTTAAGTGCGAGGCAGTAACCGTTGAGCGAGGGAAGTTCGCGCAACGGTGTCCGCGAAATCACACGTAGTTGCGTGCGAAATTGCGACAGGGATTAATAGGCCATTCCATTTTACTGGATAATAACTAGAAGCGGGACACCGATATAAATTC
The DNA here is from genome assembly GCF_040581485.1 of Linepithema humile. Taxonomy (NCBI): domain Eukaryota; kingdom Metazoa; phylum Arthropoda; class Insecta; order Hymenoptera; family Formicidae; genus Linepithema; species Linepithema humile. The sequence goes on along the minus strand of NC_090133.1, from coordinate 7,404,660 downwards.
CCGATGTCGTACGAATCACCCGCCACAGGATAATCCCGCGATCGCGCGTTCGCTACGACGTTTTACGCGCGTTTTCTTCTTTCTCGCAATTAGTTAAATTTGTGCGACATTTTAATCTCGGACTTTACGGTAATATCAAGCGAGATACGAGATAACCAGATGTTTACGCGTTAAGTACCTTCGCCGAGCGAAATTGACGTCCACCTTCTGAAAGAGTATTTTAATGGCAGCTTTGTGCCAGGGTCTAAGTTAAGATGTTTTATGTCTGAATTATTATTATAGATAGTTTGGCAATAATAGAAAAAAAAATACTTGATTTACTGGATTATTCTTCCACGCTTTGCAAACAGTGATTATTTTTGTTGAATAATTTGGTGCCGGAGGTTTTTTTTTTTTAAGATCTATCCTACGGCCGTCACGTTCCAGAGCCCCTTTTACTAGTGTGCATTAAGTTAAAGTAGCCGTAGTTATTTTTGATGGCGTCGAACGGGTCTCGGTACCGCGACGTTGGTTTTTACCGCGGTCACACGTGAGAATGATTCCCGTCGTTTGTACGACGGGAAGCCTTTCGGTGCGGCACAGGAACGTGGTCGTCGTCAAGGAGAATATTATCCGTGCCGCTAGAAACAAGTCTCCACATTCCTCGCAATCAGTCCGGTGTGTACCTGTTTCTGATTCCGCTGTACCGCGCGGATAAAGCGCTCGCCCGGTGGGATTAGTCCGGTTAGATCTGAACGCGAATAGACGACTGTTCGCTGAATCGATCCGACAGCGATCGTGAACATTGCCCTCTTAAGGACCGACTGCCGCCGCAGCGATAGACGGAATCGCGGAAACGATACACTCCATCATTGTGACGCTTCGATGTCCATAACTGTCGCACTCCTCGTCTTTATCCAAAGATTCTCAGGCCGCATATCTGAATAGATTTAACCATTACAGTGTGCCGAGAAGAAGCAAATCACGTAACTACTTTTAAACTACTTTTAATAAAAAAATTAATGCTGTTTTATATTGATTTTTTATAACTATCGTATCTCTCAAAATTTTTCACAATTTACTTTTAAGCATTGACGACGCTCAATAGCAATATTTGTAATAACTCCAATATGCATAATTACATAATTGTAGATATCATAGAATTGCAGATAAATACTCGCTGAAACTTTGGAGACGGGAAATTACGCGATATTCGACGCGTTACACTTTGCTGTAGGTAGGATCGAATGAAAACAACATTTATGGACGCAGTACGAAATTATTTTCAAGCGCCTCGCGCGATATTTCCTCGGCCTAGTCGCTTGGTATCACCGGCGGTAATTCGCGCTCAGCCAAGCATATCAATGCGCCTTCTCTTAAAGGCTGGCCCACGAGATCTCGACGCGTGTCGCGACTTTGCGGTGCGCAGATAACGCGCTTCGATTGTTGTAATTGCCCGCAACCGGTGGGTAATTAATCTCGATTTGGACAGCATATATGGTTGCGCGTGCGGTCACGTAGATCGCGATTCTCTCATTCGATAGGCACGCGAAGGGAAATAAGTTTAGCCGCTATTGTGAGTAATCGTGCTAAAACAGGCCGGACAATGTGGCACGTGAGCGTTTCTCAATCAGCGGCAGTGACGGGGGAAATTAATTAGTTCTAACGTTCTAACAACGTAAAAAAATGCCGAATATCAGAGACATTAAGATGCGATGATAATTATCATTATATGATCTACACCTTCCAATAAAAAAGATGCAGAAAAACTGCCTAATGAGTCAAAAAAATGGTTGAAATGTCTCTGCGTAGAAAATTTAATTTAAAAAATCATTAAGAAGTTCATCATCATTATTCTCCGACGAAGTCTGTGTGATTTTGGGCAGAGATTATTCCGCGCGCGCACCGCGAGGCGAATATATTTAATCCGTGATTAAGGCGGCCGATGAATTGCAAATCCCGCCGTTAGTGGACCGTCGTAGTTTAATGCTTTTTGGCTTCTGCGTCCGCGCACGGGAAAGCTCCGCCGAGTCACCGTCAGCAATCTCCACGTGAATGGAATTTCAATTTCTGCGCAAATGGAACACCGTGGTCCCATGGCGTAAAGGTCACCAACCGGCGAAGTGCACGAGCCGGCGGACAGCTTGATGATGCTACGGGTCGTAGCGGTCGGAGCGGTCGTTACCCAGGCTAAGTGGTCCGTCGTTACCGTGACCAGGATAAGTGCTCCATATTCCGCGTGTAGCCGCTCGAACAGCGAGATAATACGCGAATACACCGCAGACTCCGTAGTATCGAGGCAACGATTTAAGGCAAGTGCGCTACGGTATGCCACTTACCTTCTGCTCACGTCCTATCGGGATTACCCGTCGTATCCTATTTTTGGCAATCGAAAGTCAGTTGTTAGTCGTACTATGAGATGAGTGAATTCGCGTTATCATATCGACGAAACAAAGTTTTCAATAAAATTTTTGTTATTTGTTTTAAGATTTTTAAGACTCCGTAAGAAAAATCTAAATTTTAGGTCTTACTTCTTTTTCGAACGTGATTTCCTCAGAAACACGTGAAAGATACAGACTTCTTTCTGATCTCATTCGATAGGACTTTTCAAATGAGACCTATGTTTGCCTATCTATCTGCTGAGATGAAACATTCGAAGAAAAGACAATTTTTATTAGTAAAATAAGTTTATTGCAGAAAATAACTTTGTTCGGAAAGAATCATATGTTAATTAGCTGATGTTAATTGGTAGATTAATGGAATAAAAAGTCAGAAATATAACTCTTTGCAAAAAAATGAAGTTACGTTGCTATTTCCAGTAGTAGAAATACATCATGCATCTCCGCGCGCTGTAACTCTCTTTGTGGTCCTCGTTAGGTCGTATTATCCGGAATTACAGCGGAGAAATTGCAGCGTTATTCCTCGTTTGTTGTGTCACGCTCGTGTCGTTCTCTCAGCGACATCAGACGAGACGGCGTCCAACGGCGTTGTGTGAATTCACGGAGATAGCATAGGAAATTTGCGCGCGGGAGCGACATACGCGGAAGCGCGCGCCAACAACAATGAATTGTTGAAATAATCGTCCTTTCGTAACGTTCGGCGCGGCGTTTCTCTCGCACGACGGCGGAAGGATTCAGTAAGTCACTCAGTCAGTAGTCGGCCATTGAGGCGTGGGATTGGATCCCGAGAGGTGCGACGAGAGAGTTAATGAGAGCTCGTTACGCAACGTAGCTCGTTAAAACGACCGCTTATCCTTACAGTTCTGAGACAAGACACTACCATACACGCGCGTCCTCGGTACGAGTCCTTGCGGGGGCGTGACGCTTTTTTACGACACATCTCTTTTTGCGAGTACGACAATCCGAGGACTCCACACTACGCTGTCGTTACTTTAGAAGTGTCCTCACGTCGACATCAGTTCGCTCTTAATGAAAGGCGTGTCGACAGCGACGTGCCTTTTTTGTAAGCAGACGACAGTTACTGGCGTCGTTAATAATTTCAAATGTCACAGTCGTCAATTATGCGGCTTGCATGCGAGAGTAGGGTGTCGTCAGAACTTCGACAAAAAAGAGATCTCATAGGTATAGCGATTAGAGATATTTCAGATTGAAGTGTCGGTCAACTTTTACGTCTTAAGCTAATTAACATATATAATCCTTCTCTTACAAAAATTATTCTCTACAATAAATTTATCTTGTCGATAAATTAATTTTTTTTTTTTTTCGTTGAATCGTTCATTGAGAATATATCTTCGGATCATACCGCTATAAATACTCTTATGCGATAACGAGCGCGGATAGCTCGACATTGTGCGGGATAAAAATCGTACCAGTCCACTTCCACGATAACTGTCCGCCAAGAAGATACGTGAGATACGCTGAGATATTCTTTAACGACGAAGTTCTTCTCCGCTCCTCGGGAGAGACTGGTCGCCCCGGTGTTGCCCCGGTCTCGCCAATAATTAATTGCGAGTATTGGTCTTGCAGATAATTAGTATCCAGTCTTCACCAAGTCTCGGAACTATGCCTTGGACTCTCCACTTAAATTCTTTACAAAGTTTTGTATTTAGTCGATCAAAGGATATCAATTCGATTCTTTTTTCGTCCGCGATGTTAAAATTGTTTTCGTTATCCCACACACACGCTGTTAATTACCCCACTTTATCGTGATAAATTCTACCTTACGTTTCAGCGTACAAAGTTTCTACACAAAGACAAATTAATTGGTTTCACCGCAAGGGACTTTTAAAGAAAAACTGGTCTTGTGTCTGTGTGTATAATAGCGGAGATAATATCGTCGCGAGATTCTGGTTTAATCAATTCCAAACTTGGATGTCCATGTCATCTTGATGCACTTGGCTTTAAGCATATCCTCTAGTTATCCGTATCGCATAACGAGAATTTTGTCTCGATGCGAATATATGGGCAAGGGTGCAGCCGAGCGCGGTGCGGCTTGCAGGTCAGGGGGCAGCACGTTTCTCTCATTATGTTCTTCGCCTCTTCGAAATCCTAACTGTACAGTGCACTCACCCCGCCCAAGGAGCCGCTGCTATCACCACCACCGCGGCTGCCGACACCGGCGCTGTACATGGAACGCAGGAACGTGGTCGATTATTTCGCCGAGTCCTCGACGAGGGAGCGTGCGAGAAGGTCGAACTGCACGATGCGCGCTAAGGGTCTCTTCGAGAATCGGTCATCGTAATTTACGATGAAAACAGTCAGCGTCACCTCGGCCATTAAACCCCATTGATTTTTGCGGAACGTAAATTGTAATTTTTGCGAAGTAGAAAGAGATAACTAAAAATGTGCATGAGTTGGGATTTTATTGTGGCTGAAAAAATTTAATTCTTAGAATTTCATATTTACGTAGAGATCATTTTTTTACTCAAACGAATTCACGGATATTACGTTTACGATAAAAATCATTACTTTTTATAATAGGAACTCGTTGTCTTGTACTATTAAAGAACAATATAGATATCTAAAACGGTAGAAAGTTGACTTTAACATCGAGTTTACTCGCGAAGCAACTTGGCTGGAATGAAACTGAAACTTGCAATTGCCGGTCGTGAGATGTAGTTGGGATTGCCGAAAGAAACTCGAAATCGCCTCTCCCGCGTCCGTAAATTCCGCGATCGACCGTACTTTCTCACGTAAGAGACGCGCGCGCGAGATGTTAAAGACCGGGGCATCTTACTCGCTCGTTCTCTCTCTCTCTCTTTCTTCTTCGTTGCAATGATCCACGAACGTTGGATGCATGTCGGCTAAGTACGTAACCCCGAGGTGCTTTCTTAGAACGTAAGGCTTATTAATCGGCGATAATGCACGGCAAGGTTTGCCATGCGATAGCGCCGCAGTCACGCCATCTCGAGAAACGCCGTCGCCGTTTGCTATGCCTTCTAATGTACGACATCCACTTTTCTGATATACGATTACGTTACGATGATAGAAAGTATTTCAGTATTTCGCCGCGGCAGAACGATATAAATAACGTGCATAAACGTTGCGTGGGCCGCTGATGTTCAATAGATTAGTCAGCTTAGGAAAATTATTGAAAGGAGGATCGCTTTTGCGACACAATGTCTATATTTCTTCACTAATATTGTGGCTAATTACATTATGACAAGAGTTTGATTTATTATCCTTTGAATTAAGTCATGAAGCATGGCTGACGATTAAAAAGCCGCAGCTTGCATAACACGATATCGCCGTGTAATCATCCGGTCTTGGTCGCTTACGATCTGATCTTATCGATATTTATAGATAGCGATTATGCACGTGGATGAAAAAGCACGGTCCCCAGTTTGAAGACAGCGCTCTAATTGGTGCGTACAGCCGAGCGCGTTTGTAGTTTGCTAATCGTGATAATGACATTTGCGCGGATCGCCGGGGTCCGCGGAAACTGGTCCGACCCTAACCCGTTAACGAAACTAATCTCAATTAAGTCTGAAATCCGATAATGAGGCTCGCCGCGCACCATCGACACGAGGTACACGACTGGTCGCGACTTATCTACTTTCACATTCCGCCGAGTGCGAAACGATTTGCCTCCGGTGCTTTATTAACGGACTTTAATTGCGAGTGCAACAACCCGCCATATTCGGCGGCGATTAATCTCGTTAGTCGGCGCCATATGCACTCCTCGGCGCGATGTATTATACCAAGCGTCAATATAATCTCGCTCGAGAAAAATCTCGACGCCGCTCATGATTGATCTGTAATTAACCCTCAGAGCAAAATTGTAGCCTCGAAGTTTGCCTATCTCTCGCATATTAATTATCGTCTATTTGCGTAAGACCTTGCATCCAAGAAATTTTTAAATAATGTGAGATTAATATTGTTCTTTTTGCGTAAGAGCTGTCATAACGAGATAGCAATAATTTTATATTATTATTAAGTTTTATTGTAATTATATTTCTTTTTTTTCCAACGCTGTTGTAATATAAATATATTTGTGTTTTCCAGATAAATTGCTGTGCTACTTCGATGTTAGCGACTCGTCATATTCGTTCCGTCATAATATAATGAAACACGTGTCGGGAGTGCCGTTCAAAGTGACGCGTGATTTTCATTTTCGGATACGCGAGTGAGCAATGCGCGTGTGATCGTATCTTCACGAACGTGTAAATGCTATGCAAGATTAGAAGAAGAAGAAAAAGAATTCTGAAATCCACAGGAGCATCGCGGTAAGTAACCTATCACCTATCACATAAAAATGCGTACGTCAAGAAGGTTTAAAAATATGAATGGAAAAATTATTGATGAAGAATCGATAGAAACGTTTGACGTAATCATTCTATGAACACCTCTGTGTTCTTAGCTAATCATTAAAAGTTCGCCGCTGATCCAAGCGGTCAAGAACCTTGTTCGCAAAGAGAAAAGAAAGAAGAACCCTTCTCTCGAGTCATACACACGATGTCGTCTCCCGAGAAGAATCTTAAGGCACGCTCACATGCGCTCGACCGCGCGACTAATTGTAAGTCGCGGCGACTCGGCATGACCGGTCTCTGGGGAATTTTATTTATTAAGCGGATTAATTACCGTGATTAGTTATCCGGCGGGATACGCGTGCTCTTCCTCGTACGCGCTTCTCTACTGCTAGGACGCAGAAATTTGCAGGATATTCGAGATTCCCTTAGCTTGCGATGCCTCTGGAATAGCAGTTACTCACAGGTAGCGGATTCGCGGGAAGATTAAGGGCTTATTACGACTGCGACGGACGATTAATGAGCCGGCTACCTTAGCTTTACACGGCGCACGCTGCCCAGCCGGCTCCACACAAATAAATTCGTCGGCTTCTGATTACAACAAAAAGCGTGCGCCGCGGGCGTGTCCGCTATTTATCGCGACTCATTCAAATCTCCGGTGGAGGCGTTCTAATCGCGTCGTAAAACTGAGCTTGTGTTCAATTTTTAACGTGTGAATCAGCGTGTAGTTAATAAGGAGCACACTATTATTATGATCCATATTAAATCAGCGGCTAGATCGCCTATTTTCCTGAGCTCCAAGGATAAAATTGGTTTGATTCCACCTCGTATTAATAATAATGATAAAAAATTCTGAAATCTGGAAGCGAACATTGGCATCTCACAATATTATTTATGAATGCTTTAAAATTAATTTTTTACTTCAAACATTAGACATTTATTTTAAAATGCATTTTGATTCAATTATTTTTCCGATGTCTCAAAATTTTGTTTATTGAAAGAATCATGTAGCTATTATATAATATTTATTGGGGAAAAATCCGAGATCTTAAAAATGTTGAAATTTTTATTAAAGTCACGCGAGGTCAGATACGAGACGAATTCCTTAAACAGCAGCGCAATAATGTAAGCGAAAGCGCATAAAATTTGCGTGTTGTTACGCCATTAGATAATTTTAGATAACTTACGCGATCCTTGGAAAAGGAAAGGGAGAAGGCGCGGGATCGAGAAATTCACCTGGCTGTTAAACGAAAGCGAGTCCGGTGAACCCACTGCGCGGTGCAAATTCACGCCTTATAATCGCCGCCTCACCCGGCGTGATGACCTTGACGTAACCTTCCTTTGAGTCGAATGACCCTGACAACCTCATCGGAGTCCCGCGAGGGCGAGTGAGCGTCCTTTACCCACGGTGGAAACCACACGACGAGCCTGTCACATTACCGGACGGCGTACGGGCATTAAAAGCCGGATTAAATAAGCGGTTTCGTCTTTCGGTTAACGCGAGATACATACGTTGATTGGAAACCGTAATTAGTGTAATTGGTGTCGACCCATCGGTGACTATTGACTAACGTCACAGCGGGTTGATTCGAAGTTCATTGCCTTTCGCAGATGTGATTGAAGTTGTCAATGAATTCCGAACATTTAGGATTTCCTCTTTTTCACTAAGATATTTTTCAATTATATTTTCCGACATTTCGTAATCTTTGCCATTAATTATATTGCTAATTTTAATTGATTCTTATATAACATTTTTTATAAACATTTTTTTATCTTTTTTAAGATAAATAAATCTCTGACAATAAATAAATTATTAAAAATTATTGACACTTGAAATAAATATTTGATATATTATTGCAAATTATTAAATATATTTTCTTAATATTATTTCTAAAATTGCTTGAGATAATAAAACTTGAATGGAAAAGTTTCTCATATTATTTTTTTACTTCTAATATAGATGTACAGATATACACAACTAATTTAGATCACGAACAACTACTTTCGCCACGAAAGAATTTAACGCTTCTTAAGATCGTGATTTTTCCGAGAAAATAGGACTGTTTAGATAAAAAGAGGAAAGCACATTAAAATCACGCGAGGCTAAAAACGCTCGAGGCTGCGCGGAGCGCAACGGAAGTTGCGATATCATTAGTCGCACCTGGGAGTGAATCGCGAGATAGAAATGTGAAAACAATCTGCGCGTGTAACACGCACATATAGCCACATTAACAAATGGTCGACATTTAAACGAGAGGTCAACGGATGTTTAAAGATCCTCGCTGACGGCACGCCGGGGTCAGAGATTCGTTTACGCAAGAAGTCTTCCAAACAAAATTACTTTGCGATAAATTAAGAAATTACGTAGATTCGTGAACAGTGCGGTCGAGACAACAATTATCCTTCTTGGCTTCCCATCGTAGATTGATTGACATCACTAATATTATCTCCGTGAAGCATCTTCATAAGCATTCTATTCAATAGTTCCGGCAGTGGCGATGACCGCTTGTGGCCATGACTCTATCAATTTCTCATGACAGAATTAGAAATTCTGAAAATGCGATGTTAACTTCACAGAGATTGCGATGTTGCTGTTACGGCAATGCATTGTTAGTATTTCTACACTCGTTAACGAGTACTCATAATTATCTCATGATAACTTATCGATCTGTGTATGCGTGATACGAAACCGAGTCTCGTTATAAATATTAATTAATTAATTAATTGCGTATAATGCACAAATATTTCGTTTTTAATGAGGACTTGTTACAAATCCCGCGTACATCTCGTCGATCACGAGATATAAAACTGGCTATGAAAACATGATTGATAATAAACGTTAATTAGATGATTAATTACAGATAGATTACATTTGTATAAAGCTACATTTTCCAATTAAATTTATCGAGAATGATAAGTGCCGTAATTAAATGAGAAAGTAAAATACTGTTATTAAAAACAGTAGGTATCATATTTTTAATTCAAATTTATAACACTAATACATTTCATTTATTAATTTGCGGTCAGTTCAAAAACTTTACGTTATTAATAATGTAACTTTGCTCTTAACGATTGCACGCGCGTCATCGCGAATATTTACATTACGTTTCTTCTGAATATTATTTCCTTCAAAAATATACCACGTATAGTTTTCATTATTTTTTTTGTCTCTCAACATGCATGTCCGACAAGGTTGTATCCTTCGCGCTTATCATTCCGCGTTCTGCCTCGAGAGAACGAAATGTTCGCAGTTATCATTCTATCCTCCGGGAGAGTTGATCTCGCTGAGAGATCCTGCCGGGCACCAGCTTCGCCGGCGCGTGAGAAAGGAATTATTGCTACAAAGACATCCGTTATGGTCGCGCACACCACGCCCGGTCTAACCGAGGACGACGAGTGTGTTACATGCTATTTCGCCGGCTGTTACACGCGTGCACCAGCGGAATATGTTTCTATATCTGGAAGACACGCGCGTGTATATGTACGCACACATGTATGCGTACTTACATCGGCGTGTACGTCCTGTTTCATACTAGTCACTTTTGGCGGTCGTAGAAAACACACTGACCCCGGCGTACTTGCGCGACGGACCGCTTCTTCAGGGTTGAATACGCACGCATAACGAGCACCGTGCGAATGTTACTTACCGCGACGCGATCGTGTGTGAATTTTAAAACATGTTGCGCGGCAATATTCCCGAGCAGCTTAATTATACAAACTTGCGAGACGACCGTCCTACCTAAACGAGATTGTCAAAAAAAAAAGAAGAAAAAAACCAGCTTGAGCTTCTAAGTAGTTAACTCTCAACATGGCAAAATTAATAATGCAGATTTGAAGTCATATAACGAAGAATTACATTTCAGAGAGATGTAATTAGAAATATAAATTTAACGGGCAACAATTTTGAAAGTTTTACACTTCTTTTAATACAACTTTCGTTGGATAAATTATTTGTAAAACAAAGCAATCGTCGTGAGAAAGCCTAACGCGATGGCGAAATATGCATGTGTACATATGTAAAGTCATACGTATGTATGTCCGAGATGCTCGTCTCATAGTGACCACAGCGTTCTCCTGAAACCCGCGGGCCATTTGAATGCAAAGACCTTCGTAAAGCCCGTGATGCATTGCCGGCCGATAAACGTTACTCCGTAGAGCCCAGCGAAGGAAGCGGCTTTACGACTCGCAGCGGAGAAACGAGCCCCCGCGCGATCCCTTGTCTCGAGATTCGCAAATCGATCTGTGTGCGTGTACGCACGCACCTTACGTAGGATTTCGCAGCGCTCGGTGAAACGAGCTTTCGGTCAAAAGCCATTTCCCGAAAGTAATAATGGATAAACTATTCATCCCGTACGCGATCCGGTATATCTAACGTCTCCAATTATTTCCAAACTCAGGAATAAAATTTCATTTATTATGTATTACGGATGAGAACATTATTATTACGTTATTTTATGGTTCTGTGTTGAATTGTACATACTTTTGCAATATAAATGTACTTGTGTTATAAACGTGGTATTCGGGCGAGCGAGCAATGTGCGTGTAATTGTATTTTCGCAAACGCGTGTGAGTGTTATGAAAGACTCCATTGAGAGGGAGAGGAGGTCTAGGCGATGTTAGAGCACCATTGAAGTATGTAATTAGTCGCAAAACATATATATTTAAATGTGAAGTAGGTTTAAAAATCTTGGTAAAAAATTGCGATCAAAGGATCAGTAGGACAAGGCGTGAGATGCGACCTTCCAGTGCCGCTGCATGTTATTCTGCCCGAGTTACTTGTTCCATTTCGCAATCTTTCAGTATCAGAGATCGCACCAACCGCTCGTTTGACCTTTTTTTTTTATTGTACGCCACAGAGGCGTATTTTATTTTATTGTTTTCGTAGAGGAACAAAATCGCTATCGTAAAGAAAATATCTCGAGCGATAAAATTTCGTAACAAAGGTAGATTAAAATATCAACAGTATTATGTAATTTCCTTAAGCAGTGCGAATATAAAAGCAACGTCCGCAAGATTTCTCGAAAAGATGAATGAATGAGCATAATAAGTTTTAACTCTTACCACATTGTTACGAGCGGGTAGAGTTTCACAATCCGACCGAGATCGTGATCTTGCGCATCGACGCTCATTCGACTTTCCATTTCGTCCGATACATATGCAGGTAACACATTACAGAATTGATTGCTTGTCGCGTTTAAAGGCACCGCGATTATGTATACGCTCAGATATTTATGATTGCGCGCGTCGCGACTTTACGAAATTTTCGGGTCGACGTTAATCACGCGGAAAGATTAATAGACGGCAAAAAAAAAGGAAAGAAAAATAATTCACAGAGTAGTAAATCTTGCCGAAACATCGGCGCAGGTAGGATATGGGATAATTAAAAGAACCAGGACAGAAGTATAAGTTGAATAATCGATTATATTTGGTAAAACATTTACAAGGTAATAAGATTTTTTTTTCATTTAACGTGTTACATTTACAGGCAAGGCATCCTCAAGAACCGTACCAACTCTACAATAATCGTAGTAATGTGTAATGTTACTTATAAGAAAGTATTTACCATCAAATTATCATTATCGTTACTATTAATATTAATATATTTTTACGGTATATTACTACTCTTATTATTTCTTCAGGAACAAATACATATTTTTTTTTCTTTAATCAATATACATCGATTCGCGACTATATACGAACAGTAGATCTGCACTTCCGCGTAGGCAAATTAAGGTACACGACGGACACTCTTTTTATCGAACGTAGAAAAAGAAAGAAGAACAGAGCAGTGTCGTACGTCTTCATAAATTCCTCCTGCATCTCGTCTCCTTCGTCTTTCCCTTTTCCTTTTGTTCCGTGTTTCGGATGTGTCGTGGGTCCTGGTGTTCCTCGAAATGAGCAACGATAGCGACGACACGATCAATTCGATTCGATCCTTACTTAATCGAGGTAACAATACAATTTTTCCGATTAGTTTTTCGAATGTTTACGAACCCACGAATTATAAAATTGTCGAGGCATAATTATAAATATTAATTATCGGCAGAATAGACGCAGTAGACATTATTACTAATCGGATTCGAGTGGAAGGGTGAAACATGTAGTTCGCAATACGGAGCTCGGTCCTCGCGAGTATGTGGTTACACTGATCTGAGGTGGACTACGTATTAATGTACAATGCTAGTGGTAAGATATGAGCTTATTATTCGTGAAGAAGTGTGATGCCTGCTTGAAAAGAATGAGAGCGCGGTAGGGGATGGGGTGACTGAGCTGAGACTATTCGCGTCGTGCATGACAGAAGCATGACTGACAATACACGGTAGAGCAACGATATCGCTATAGACTATTGCACTGCATTGATTAGAGACATGTGAATTGCTACGGTACACGGACGAAAAAACTTGTATTTGGTGCGCGCGCGCTTGTGTGTGTACCACCGTCGCAAGTACTCGAGTTTAAAGTGATTGAAGAGATAAGAGTTAGTTTCCAATTGACGAAACGCTTTATTCGGTACTCTCTCGCTAAAGTGTCGCAAACATTTAGAGTTCGATCGCACGGGCGTGATTTGTTCGCAAACGGAAAAGGAAAAAGGAAGTACGACTTTTTCGCGTCGATCAATAAAAGTCGTGATTCCTATAAAATCTTCGATGAGCGCACGTTCAGTGATCACATACGTACACACATATTTTCCCTGGGTGCCTCCCTCTCAATCTCTCTCTCTCACTCTCTCTCTCTTTCATGCATTTATTCTTTAATAAAATTCGTTAGATTTCCCTCGTTCGTCTTTGTTTTCCTATGTACTTCTCTGTTTGCCATTTTCCCATTGGAATGTTCTGCGCGTGGAGTTCGACGGTGAGAGCAATCAGCAATCATTCGTAAATATATTTTATACATTTACTCTTTTTTTTCTTTTATCTAGTTACTTAAGCAACTTATTTCCCGTAATCTGTATATGCACTTCGACAATGTATATAAACTATGTACAAAACAAATGACAAAGTAGACTAACGAGCGGAAACTTTCAATGGAAAATGATATCAAAAGACAGAGCAAATTTTATTCGCACGAATATTTCGCTCCGTCTCCTTACTGTTCAATTCGCGATTAATAATATCAATAATGATGATAATCGTGATGATAATTGATGATAATCATAATAAAAACATAATAAATGTTCATAATATGTTGTAACTATAAGTAATATTAATGATAATATAAAGAATAATAGATAAACTAATCAAAGACAATATACACATTATCACGTAATTCACGCTGTAGTTATATTCTATCATCATACGATTAATCAACGTAGAAAGTAACTTCACGCTTGCGTAAAAGAAGTGTCATCTAAAAAAGAACAAAAAAAAAAGAGGAGAAACGCGTTTCTTACGTAGCACTATATGTATATTACCAATAATAATTAGTGTTCTTTGGTAACCCAGTGTGATGCGTCCGGAGACCACGAATACGGTTGTAACGTATTGTCCGATCGTGACAAGATGGTCCCGAAATTATATTCTTGATCACTACGTTCCTCCAACACACGACTCTGGTCTGACTACATTACAACCACATTGTACAGTTATCATTAATTAATTAATCTCTTCTGGCGACGTCCCTAAAGGGCGTCGCCAATAAAAAATCCATCTTGTCCTGCGACCTATGTATATACACGTGTATCAATGCACGAATGCATTTATCTCTATGTACACGTATGACTGACGTAAACTCTTGATTAACCATTTGCTTCAAAAGTGGCGGAAAGTAAATTTCGATAAACTCTCGAAAGTTGTTGTATAATTATTTATATATAAATGACACATCACATTATTTTATATTCACATATTGAATTATTTTTCTAATATTTTGTATGTGCCACTCTTGAAGTAAATAGCGCGAATTCTCTGATACGAATTAATCGCATTCTCGCAGGAAACATCGACGTTCTCGCGCGCACACATGCGCATCTATTTGCATCATATATCATTTACGCCATATGTACATAACGACAACAGACAGATTAGCGAAATTAGCATCTCGTAAGAACACGACGATGGCTTCTTATCAGCCATCATCGAAACGGTGAATATAGTTGTAGATTTATGGAGCTCAGCGATTTTTCGAAGCTTACGAATCTGAATAGGAAAAAATGCAAGCGCAAGTTTCCTATCCTTGAAGAAGAAAAAGTCTCGGGACGCGTTAGAAAATACAAGCACATGCTTTCGAGTGAATTTTCGTCCGGAAGCTTCTTCCCTCGCAACTTGCTTTTCATACTCGCGCTACGCATCCAAACTCGCTGTCCATTAAGCTTATCGGTAATTAAGTAAATATCTTATAATTCCTCTTTATGTACACCCTGTTCGAATAGTTTCCTTAAATCTAGAATTAGAAACGTCGCAGTGGCGCGTGTAATGAAATATGCAATTATTATATATATATATATATATATATATATAAAATCAATTATTTATTATATATATATGTATATAATATATATATATATATAAAGGTATATAATAAATATATATAATAAATATATATATATATATATTTATATATATATTTATATTTATATATATATATATATTTATTTTATGTATATATATATATATATATATATACGGAACTCTGTTCTTGGCGCCTTTAGCCAAATTGTAACAACATTGACAAAAAATTCGTATAAGCATCGCTCTTCTCCAATAATGTGGGTTTTTTCCGCGATCTTTACGTCTCAATTTTTTTGTCGCCAAAAAAGAAACAATCTTACGTCCATTAGAAGCATAAAATATTTTCAATCGATTCTCCAAATTCGGTCGTCGATCATATATAAAATTTTGCATACTCGTCATCTCATCTTGTTACGTCAAATCAATCCGTCTAATTTGCGCTGGACTTTACAGCAGAAGATAAGTTCATAAGAAGAGCCACGTTGCCAACAGAGTAGCGGGTAGACACGACGAATCACCAGTTCTTGATGAATTACTAGTAAATCCACCATGGATCGTTGATCACACAAAGGCTGTGTGAACACTCGAATTTATTTTCCCGCTGATCGCTGTGACTATGAGCCGAGCTGCTGGGCGCCGGCCATGTAAATGTAACTCTATGGTTGCTGAAGCAATAATTGTTCCAACTCGTCGGCGGACCTGAGCAAAAAGGCGGCTGACTCTCGATATCCAGTTATCAGTTGCCTCACCGCGGTCATTTCCGTCGCGTTCAACTTGTGACTCAGTAGCGGCTTCGTGTTTTTCATGCTGAGATCCGTCGGTCCTGCAAAAATAACACGAGTTAAAAATTGATAATTCAGGGCGATTTATCGAAGCACGCGTGTTAGAAAATAAATTTTCGTGCCGGCTAACCGCGAAGACTGGCGATCACATCGTTAAAAACATCACGATTATCGTCAAAAATAGAAAGTGACAAACAAATTATTTTTAAAATTAATCTGCATAATCGATTAGGCATTAAAGTATTTTCTTCAAAGTTTCATATCTGATTACAAAAAAACCTCATCGAAGTTGAATCGAGGATCGCTTAAGAAAGAAAAACAACTTAAAATAACAGCGTGCAAAACTTATAAGGACACCAATAACCAGTATTACTTTGTGTACCGTTGCTCAGTAGGCCCGACGTGAAACTTTGGGTCGGGTACAGTCCGGCGGAGAGGGTCGGCGGTACCGTTGTAGGTCCGGCGCGCTGAAACGCCTGACCGAAGTTGGGTCTGTACATTGTCGTCGGTGCAACACCACTGCCGACACCGTTCACCGTCGATGAGCTCACTATCGTCGCTTGGCTGAAAAACAGGAATAAGATGCGCGTTAGCGATAAAGGCAAAGTGCTGATTAGTGCCACACGTCCCGTTAAAGACGTGTGCGCATTTGCCGAGGCATTCGGTGAATTTTTGTGCCGTGACCTCCGACCGAAGACGAAGCCTTATCTAGAACTCGACTTCGACGACGGGGATCTTAGTGCCGATAACGATAATTGGTTACCGTAACTCGAGACAGAAGTTAATTGAACGATAGTGCGTACGACGTTGCTGTTTTCGTTGGATTTCTTGATAAGAAAAAAAAACAAGAAAAAAATGAATGAATTAAGCGCGTGCAAAATTTTTGATTTGAGAAAAGTCTTTGCGCTCTACATTGAACCGGCCTTGATGCTGGATAGATAGCTAATTAAGAAATGGATAAGAGAGAAGCCGCGTATCATTGACTCTATTACGCCGAGAAAACATGGGTTTCATTCGTCGCCCTCATCGTAACTAGTTCATCATACTGACCTCATGAGACTCTTGTTGTCCGCTGGCGTGAGCAACTTTGACGCAGATGCGAGCGACAGCGGTGTGGACGAAAGAGTGCTGCTCGGTAAGTTTGCCAAACTGGTGAGTGGCGCCAGAGACGTTAACGATGCCGGGGGTGTATCCTCCCTCTTACCCGGAAGTGACTTAACCGGTGTGCTCGAGAAGTGCTCCAAACTTGATCGGACGTCCGTTTGCTGTAATCGCATAATTATGATAAAATTAATTGTTACATCAATCACATATTTTGTCTCTCCTAATCTTTAAAATATATGACAAAATGCATATATTTTAAATAATTAGACTGTACGCTAATATTTTCAAAATAACTTATAAATTACATTTTAAAGACGCAATTGATTCCTGAGTTTTGACACACATTCAGTAATAACATTATTTTTATTGATTATCTTTGATTGTCGACTTCGTGCGCAAGGTGGAAAAAATTCATTTTTTGACCTACATTTTTCGGCTCGGTTTTTTCACTAACACCGATTGAAAACGGATTTAATACTGTGAGATATTCTAACTTTTTTTTAACGTTTTTATTCCACACGTATTCGTTTACATCCAATTGCTCTCAGTTACACGCATTTATTTATTTATATTAACGTCTTGCTCTTTTATAGCGCCACGCGTTATGTTTAATGATTTAACCGGAAAATAAACTTTTAAAATTTAATTTAAATTTAACGTCTACAGGATGTCAAAGTAAAAATTTTATTTTAATGCTGCGATTACATTTAGAAAGTAAAAAAATATTAACAATACAACAGATGCATTATAATAATACCTGCTGAGATCGATCGCGATCGCGCACTAACTTGTGAACGACTGGCAGATTCTTTTTCCTCATACTTGACACAATCGAGTGACCAATCGAAGGCTCGCAAACACGTGACTAATCACCAAACAGCAACAGCAGAGCACTATCGATCACCTTACGAATTATCGATTATCAGCCGCAAGATCGGCCTGGCAAGAGCGAACCGAGGCCTCTATTATATCATCTATCCACGATCTCGTTATCAACGCAATCCCGATCATCAAGCACGCTCGTATTCACCGCTATGAGCAACCGAGCGGAACAAAGCACGCCGGCAGTTTCTTCACTTTGACTTCCTCTTCTGCTTCTTCTCTCGATCCACTTGTGCGTCCGCGCCCCACCCTGCCCACCGGCGACTTAGCGATAACAATAACGTCCGCGTTTTACTCAAGCAAGATCCAGAAAAGCGAAGACGTCGCTCTCGACGGAGAGAGAGGGAGGAGGGAATGGAAAAAACGGGTTGACACGAGGGAGAAACGTCAGGAGCGAGAAGGGAGAAGGACGTCCGGATGCGCCGAGACGAAACGACAAGGCGTGAGTAAGCTCACGGGAGGAAATTAATTCGTGGAAAGGAAGAAGGAGGATGAGGACGAGAGAAGAAGAGGACCACGGTGAGCGTCGAGAGGTGGTGATGTGCGTTTCCACCACAGAAACGGATGACTTGCTCTCGGCGAAAGAGGAGATTAAGTGAGTCGCGCACAGAGGGTTGGCGGAGAGGAGAAGAGAAAGAGAAAGAGAGAAAGCAAGGAGAAGAAGAGGATCGTGAGGGAGCGCGAGGAGCGCGGGTAAAGAGGGTCCCGGGGTACGGCGTGAGGCACGGAGGAATGAAATCTTCGGAGCGGCGTAGAACGGATGTAGGGAGGTGTTTTTATGAAAGGCCAGCAGTGTGCGTTGACGTCAATTATATAGGTGGCCACGAGGAGCAGATAGCCGTCCGACGTGCACGGACCTCAACGTACGTATATATATGTGTATATATATATATATATATACATATATATATATATATATATGAGAGAGAGAGGTCTTCTCCTTAATGGGTTAGGCTTAGGTCGCCGGCGAGGTTATCGGGCCTCTCTCTGTTTCTCCGTCTCCTTCTCGGACAGGGATTTTCAAAGTAGATAAATCGGGGACGACGACGGGGGACCGCGCGCCCGCGTCTCAGCCTCTCGTTTGTATGCGAGACGTAGCGAGGTGGGAAGGGAGGGCGGGAGGGAGACAGAGTGGTGTGTTCGCCAACTACGGAACCCACGGAGGAATCAGCAGGGGAGAGGGTCGTGGAAACGCGCGGGAGTGACGGGGAAAAGAGGGATTAGGTGAGCCAAGCAGAGCGCGATGTGTTGTGCGGAATTGGATGGCTATACCGCCCGCACCTAGGCGCCTTGTACACGAAACACCGAGGCGGACGTTTATCGTTCCCGCTTTTTCGCGCTATCTTATTAAGGTCAATGAACTTCGGCTTGCGCGCAATAATATGATAAACATTGTCACATTAATCGCGAAGAACGTCGTTCGAGATCATCTCTGAACATCATCAAATCATTCCCGTCGCGAGATTAGATGTGACGTCAATACGAGCGATTTGTATCCGCAAGATCGGCGTTTTTTACGAAATTCTCGATTTTTTCGATCTGATCGATCCGATTTTCGCGAAAGTCGCCCGGATTCCTCGATTTTTTCCCGACACACAAGACTGGCTTCGCATAGCTGACATAATGTACCGCGAAATTTACGGATACGCAAGACTAATCGCGCGACATCGTGCGATCGACATGCTCCCTCGTCGGTACGTGAAAGCGCGGTCGCGGCACGCAGAAGCGACTTCGGCTCTTTCCTCTTCTCCGCGCGTCCCGCTTCTACGCCGCATTTCTCTCGCGAGAATGTTTTTCCGTTTCGCACACGCGGCCGTTTTCACGAGGCCGAGGCTACTATTGCTGCCGGCCCTCGAGCGCGATCTGTATGCGCGAGTAGTATCAGAGTGGGAGAGGTGCGCGACCCGCGGGTTATCACTGACCTCTCGCGCTACCTATCAATCCTAGCTCTCCGTTCACGTATATCTCGCTACCAGACGTTGCGCAGGAGCTCGTCGAATTTTCACGCGCGATAATACGGCGCGGAACTACGCAATCAAAAATCTCTTTTTCGCTCTCATTTTTTTTTCATTTCGTTCATGTTTATTCCTTTCCACTTTTTCTCTCTCTCTCTCTCTGTCTCTCTCTCATCGTAATATTTATTTTATACTTTTAAATTATTTATTTTTCCTCTCTTGTTGCACTCACGCACACATTTTAAAGAGAGCATCAGAATAATACTAGATAAATGACGAGTTGGGAAAAATGAGTTCGACGTGTTTATTTCAATGATGATATTTTAGTATTTCTTCTCCGCGTGAAGCCACGAAATTCGAATGCATTAAAAGATGAATGAGTCAAGAGATAATTAAGTACATTAATAGTATATCTTTCTACAAGGATGCGGATCGATCGAAACGCCGACGAGTTGTTTCGAATGCGTAAGTTATTTGTACACGCGCCTACTGCGTGATACGCTGTTTCACGTTTACGGAGAAAATTGCGACATTAAAAACACGAGACGGATGATACTTTTTTTTATTCGGCATTCTGTAAAATAATTTATTTTTATTATTTGTCCAATGTTTAGTCACTACGTTATCTATCGCTTCTGTAAAAAAATATGTTTATATCAATTCGAACGTGCTGCATCAGATTTTGGTGCACCGCGGCAAGTAGCAGTTAATCTATTTTCTCGCTGTTACTCACACGCGCGCGTATCTATTGCCATAAGTTATTGCTTCCCGCATTTTAGTTTATGATTCACTAAGCGCGTCGCGCAAACATCCGCGAGCTGTCATCTAAAAATCGCTTGATTAATGAATCCCGGCTTCGCTGCTGGCCTGCGCACGCGTAATATCTAATGCTCGGCCACGTGTGTGACATTAAAGAACGCCAAGACACGTGTGATCCTCGCGTTGCAATAATAAGGAGCCTTAAATTAATCAGAGATACATTTCGGTGTCTACATCGTATTCATCGTCCACGCGCCAGTTCTAGAGGCGCGAGCGCGAGATTGCGACACATAATTATTGCCAAGCTAACGATGTCGAAATGTCTATTCGCCGCAAGCAATATTATCGAGCTGCGAGTCGCGCGATAGTGTGTGTCCCGTCCCTTCACATATGATTATTACTCACCGTTGCGGCCGGAAGAGTTGGCATTGGCTGTGACACCGGCTCCAGACCGACTCTCATGCGTTTCGCATTTTCGCTTTCGTTTTCGCAGGCCGTTGCCAGAATTTGCTCAGCCTGTACGGAGGTCAAGTGTGCCGGCGTAGGTCTGGCCTAAAAAGATATTGTATACGTCACGCCCGTGATCGTCGTCGCGCGCTTGTCGCGCATATCAGACTTGACTCATGCCGCAAGAATGTCTAGAGCTTTCACGGATAGAGTTTTTTTTTCGATGTTCACGGATATTTGGCGCGTAATAAATGCGTTTAATTAGTGAGATAATGCGCAATCTGAACATTTTGAAAAATCTGAGAGTTTCAAATAAAGTAAATTTTGTAAGAAAGTAAATCATTCGAAAATCTTACAGATCGAGATTTATCGTCTCGCGATCGAACATGATAGAAAACTTACGGCATCCCAAGTTGTGCCCTCCCTGCCGCGCTTATTCCTCCGACAGCTCTTCAGGTACGTTCGAATCCTCTTCCTGGCCCTCTCGGCGAACTCGGGGAACTGCCTCGTGCAGCTGTCGATGATCGCCTGTATCTTCTCCTTCGGCTGCTTCGAGATCGGCACGATGCGGTCGAGGTTCTCGTCCACGAATAGTCTCACGAACATCTGCCGCAGGGCACGTTGGTGTGGTGAATTAAGCGGTAGTTGGTACGCGAGTCTCGCTAACCGCTCAAGGAATTAAGAATTTAGCGGCGGTGGGGCGTAACACCGGGGCTCTATTAAACTAATTGTAATTAATTAAGAAGCTGGCCGGCGCGAACCAGCGGCAGCCGCCGCGAAACTACGGCCGCTTGGCTTTCACGAGGAAAACGGCCGGAGAAAAAAAAAGAGATATATGAGAAACGGGAAACGAAGGAGAAAAACCGAGAGAAACGGCATACGCCGTTCCCCTGCGTACCGCGTGCTCATAAAACTTTACGACAATTAGGGTTTTTCGGGAAAGCCCACCGCGCCGCCAATATGCCGACGTCCTTAACTTTTGCGTCCGCGCACCACCGCCGTTCTTTTTCCCCTTGCCACGGCCCTTTCTCCATTCGCGAGGCGCGAATGTCGCTTTTCTTATAGTTGCACAAAATGACCGGTTAGATTAGCAATTAGGCGGCCCGTAATTCGGTTATTATCACGCGTCCTTATTCTTCGAACTTTGCAACGTATACACGATAATGAGAGTAAAATTTTATCCCCTCAAGTTTTAGACTCAATCACTGAGATGTCTAAAAAGCTATTTTCAAAGTTTGAAAAAGCGAATTTGGCGAAACGATTATCACATGTATTATACTTACGTTGAACGCCTTGAGACGTTCCGGATCGTGGTGTCTCGGATCCAAACCTTCGTCAGCATCCATGTCGTCATCATCCTCATCTTCCTTATTACCACTACTACTGGTTTCATCGTGAGCGCTTCCCGCTCCCTCGCCACCAGGCGGACTGGATTCTCGATCGCGATCCGACCGCGAGGGCGTTGCTGATGACGCTGGTGGCGGTGTCTTCTTAAAGCCCATGGTGTAAGATGCCCACAGGGAAGCCATATCCTCGCCGCCGACGCCCAAACTCGGTACGGTGCCCGCCGGCATGTCGACCAGCTCCGAGGAACCGTTTCGCGAGTCTGCAAAAGCAAATTTTCGCATGATGAATTCAGCGTGCGTCTGAAATCCGAAGCCTAGATTTTTCTCATCAGCGAAGCGCGCGTTGGTATAGGTGTAATTATCGTTTTAATAACGGCAGCGATAATTATTATTTAAATGCCATTTAAACAGACGATGATGAAATTCGTGAGTGCCAATTGAAATCGACATTATTAGTATTATTAATATCGATAATGAGTATAATATGAACAATGATATTTTTAAATAATTACTACTAATTAATAAACGCAAATTTGGTTATAGCAACACTTTGCGCTCGCGATCGGTAATTATCTGATAAAAGGGGGAACCTTCGGCGCAGCGCGCCAGGAAAATAATAACGTTCCCGTTGAATAACCGCCGTGCCGCGATGACTGGATCGCCGCCTCGCGCTGTTTCGATTTATGAATAGAGAACATTGCGGTTGGAACAAAAGAAGGGAAACTTTTTTCCTTCCCACGCCATGGTCAGGCAAGGAGCCGGTCATGTACGGCCAGCTAGATGTACGACTAGCGGCGAGAGAGAAAGAGAGAGGGAGAGGGGCGCGTGGGTGGCATTTATCCCGCGAATATAATAACGATAAACGCTGTGTACGTTCGGCTCGCGTGACGACACTGATTAGGGATGATCGACCGGCAGAGGTGGTATTTCGTAAACGGCTCCCTATCCTTATAACCGTGTGCGCGTAGCCGATTATCGGCTGTTGCATTTCGATACGTAAATTCGGTCACTAAACCAGCCGCCTACGAAAGAATTGCTGAGCTTTTCGCAGTTTTTTTTTTTTTTTTCAATTTCATTAATAATGTTACGACAGATCGAACATCCGATAAATAACAATTATATAATAAAGAGAACTGGGATAAATATAAAGTGTTGACTGATGCCAGAGTTAGATAGTATCAATTAATTGACCTCGTGTAGCTTTCATTAAGTAACTCCGCTTGCCGACTACATGTAGCTTTTTGGATCGCAGCCTCGGTTGCAATAAAAGCACAACGGTACAATGCATACATCTCTCGAGAGTACGTTTTATACAACTTTGTAGCCTTGATTGCACACTTTCTCTCTGACTGATATATTTGTAGAATATTCCGTTATACATTAAAACTGAATTTTACTCAGAATCAATCCCACAGTAATGAAATCTTTATGGAAGTTTTAAGAAATGGAATTTACACCAATGTTCTTCGCGCAATTAAATTTTCGCGACAGGCAAATCCGTGCCGGATTCCATCTCCAGAGGGCAGAATAAAATTTAGCGTGTCAATTGTGTCGATGACAGAAAGATTGGACTGTCACTGCCTTTATATAGACCGTGTATCTTCTCTACGATAATAACGGCAGCCCGTTCTCGAAACCCGTAATAAGCCCCGATAGCGTGTGCGAGGTGTTAAAAGGCGGTGCGGCGGTCTTCTACCGTCACGATCCCGGGAGAGAGAACGGTACGGTAAAGGTGCTTTCACGAGGAGGATGTTGACGGGGACAGGTACAAGCCTCGGCCGGCGAGAGGCTTCACGTACGAAGAGAGGCGTATGGATTGTCGGCAAGGAGTGCCGCAGGGGGATCGTAAAGAGGCTACGAGTCTCGCGGACTTCTTCCACCTGGGGCTCTCCTTGGTTCCGATTAAAAAGGGACAGCCTTGCGGCTGTCGTTTCATACAGTCGCACGGTCGATAAAGAACATCAACGACGGGTTCGTCCGTACAAAGCGGAACGAGTTTGTCTTAATTTTCCACGATACTCGAATTACTTTCCACTCGCGACCTACTTTGATTCTCAAATGTAAAATATACTTTGAAAAAATCTAATCATGTCTTAAGTAATATCATCGTAAGAAGCTGAATAATATTTTGTTATTTTATTCGCAATAGTTGGAAAAAAGTCATTCCTACTGTTTATCACAGATGTTTAAATTTAAAATCGAACATACTCGAAAAATGACACGAAATAAGAATCTCTCGGAACGGATACGATCGCAAAGTGCGTTTATTTCTTGATGATGTAGCTTCTCTCGACCGAACGCATCCACTTCTCGGATCCACTTCTCTCGCTATGCGCGCGAAGTAATCTGCATTCTGGAATCGAATTCTTCCGACCGTAGTTTCCAAGACGCCACTTCGAGGCGAGCGCGTTTGCAAGGCAACGTGCCTTGGAGAGCATTTGCATCGTCGCGGGGCAACTTTCCGCCGGGCTCTTCAACTTCTCGCGCGCGAAAACGCGAAGTCTATCTCGGGCGGGCGATTCTGATACCTCGAGTTGTTCAGCGATCGCGACGCATCTTTCTAGGAGGATTCCGGTAGAACCAGTAACTGAACGCGCGAGCGTACGACCCAGGAAACTGGACCCTCATCCAGGAGGCGTGCTTGACAGTGTGTTGTGCGTTTCTTTCCTCCCTTCTCCACCTCTCTCTCCCTCTCTCCCCCATTTCTCTCTTTTACTCTCGCGGTTCCACCGGTCCCGGAGGTTGCTGCACTTCGATTCTCACACGCATATACGCGTATACAGTAACGCGGGTACAAAAAAAAAGCAAGCGCGTACGCGCACGTATGTGTGTGTGTGTGTGTGTGTGTGTGTGTGTGCGACGCTCTCTAGGAGAGTACAGCGCTTGTACACACCGAGAGAAGATTCTTACGGCCTACGAGCGAGCGTGCGGGTATCGCTGGAGAGTAGTCGGAGAAGGCAGGGAATAGCACGCACGCACATAAGCAACGCTGGACGCGCGCGGCTAGAAAGCCGGTTACCAATCCCAATCCCACATCGCCTAAGCACTGTTCCTGAACTCGCCTCTCGGCCGCTTGAACCTGAAATCAGCCGACGACGACGGGGACGGCCGGCGCCCCACCCGGCAGTTCGTCCTCCTCATTCCCTCGATCTCGCGTTCCCGCAAAGGAAAACTGATATCCCCGGCCCCCCAACGACCACACCAAGCACTTCCTCTTTTTCTAGGCAGGCCTGCGCCTGCTGCGCACGAGCCTCGCGCGCTACAAAATTCACAGACAAGTCGCGTACGCCCACGGTGCCTCGGGCCAGGTATATGGAACTGTCTACCGCTCGGATGCCAGCCACGCTGGGATGGTAATGTACAATCGCGAGGATGGACGAAGACGTATTATCTTGTCCCTCATAAATGTCACTGACCATAGTAGGATGCCGCGCGTGATGGCATGTGCGTGCGCGTTGACGTAAAAGAGAATTCGGAAGTCCTCGGTTTAACTACGCTTTAGATGACGATTAGATAAAGCTTCCCGCAAAGTTTTAATTCATTTATTTAATCACCTATTCTGGTATCGCCGATTTAATCAGCGGTAATGATTATCCGATTTTTCTTTGGATAAAGATTTAACGGTTTCTATTTATCGTCAGTTTTTTTTTTTTCGAATTCCAACTAATTCGCTTATTCATTCAATTCTTTCTGTAATCGACGAATACAATGATAATGTATAGATTTCTCGAATCTTTTATTTTTAAATGCAATTAATAATATTAATTTATTTACTCGGAGAACGTTTGTTATTATCGACAAAGCGATCTTTAAGAATAAATGCTTAAGAGAGATATTATATATGATTATTCTGGTATATAACGGATCCGGAAGCGGTCGTACTTAAGACATTGTGATTTTGTGACATATCGTAAGTATAATCGCCGCGTACGCGCCCGGGGAAAGTTGTGTCCGTTGTAAATTATAAATATTACACCGCTGACTATGCCGCAGAGTGCATTAAGAGATGAGAAACCAAGATGTCCTCGCAGCCGTCGCCGTGTCTTTTTTATCAAGATCTTTGAGCGAGTAAAGCAGCTTTATCGAAAAATAGATTTACAGCACAAACTAGAAATATATTTATTTCCAGAGATATTTAACTAGAGATAAATATTCTTCAGATAAATATAATTTTACACTTTGAAAAATTATTTTCCATATTAATAGTATTAAAATAAACAAAGTAACGTTCATGAAAGTGCATTTTGGAAAATATACCGCTAAATAAATTAAAAAATTATCAAACTATGCTAATCGGTTCGAATGGGAAGTACACAAGATTAAGAGAACAAACGACTGTGAATGTTTAGTTGAAAATAGAAATTCGCGAACGAAACTATATCGAGAGGATTATATTCGGAGAATATATATCGCGGCTCGGATTAACCGTGGACTTGTGCGACCGGCGCTGACGATGCTTGTCGCTTTTCCCCGAGATCGCGCGACAGAAGAAGCGGCTCTATCGAGAAATCGATTTGCGAAACGCGTATCTACGAAGCGGGGTCCAGTGAGAGAGAAGTCCTGCGCGAGATGTGGAATCTGCGCTGGTCATCACGTAGGAGGGAGGGACGAGGAAAGGTCTATCCGCCGTGTGCAATGTGCGCGCGTACGTGTATATATATAGACATATATATATGTATATTTATACTCGTCTCTTCGGCCGATGGCTGGTTCATTACGCAATGACTACGTCCGAGATATAGAGGCCCGCTTCGAAACCAGTTTCAAATAGCTGCCAGGGAGGATAGGTGGAAGAGAGAGGCGTACTGAGGCGGAGAGGCGCGGTGAATTATCCTTCCGCAACCTGGCCTAACTGAACAACGGGCGAATCTCGAGATTATGCAGTACCGTGCGGAAACGCTCGGCATCTTGGAGAATCTTATCGTGTCATTAAGAACATATGTGGCAATTAACGCGCATTCTTCTCCGTCGCCAAACATAATAGAGCTAAGTTTTTAAAAAATATGACATACTTGAAAAAATGAGACAATTTCTGAATAAAGCGCTACTTACAGTTCGCAAAACGTAAGATTTTAATATTTTATGATAGAAAAAAGTTTAATTAAAATTTGTTGGATATAAAATTGAAAATAAAGTAAAATTTATACTTATAAAATTATAAAATTTAATTAAAATTGAATTTTATCAAAAGATGATTAACTTCACAAAAATGTTTTGTAATCTTTAATTATGTGATTTCAAAAAATCCATATATCTATTTATATATGTATTTTTGAACATAATGTAACTTTACTAGAAAGTATAACGTTGTCTTTTTGTATTAGAAAAGTAGGTAGCTCGAATGAGAGGATTAACAATGTGACGTATGCTATATAGACTATAATCCAAAACCATTTTAAGAGGCCCGCTTGCAATATTGTAATAGTGCGACTAATGGACTTTCGGCGCACCGCACGTTGCGATTTTCGATATTCAATTTTCAATGTCCATCGGCCGGCACAATTACCGCATTACATCCATCGTTCTCATTCATATGATTCACTTCTTTATTCAATCAGGCCACTCGAACGCGAAGTATCAAAGTACGCAATGCGTCTTAGACGTACCTTCCAGGCATTTAGAAATGCAATCGATATTTTAATATTCTAAATGTGTCGACACTTTAAAGTTTTAACAAATAAAAATAGGAAATAAGTAATACGAACAAGAAGTAGAATAATGTTAAAATCCTCAAGTTCGAACGTTGCTTAGATAAAATTGTGATTGCACGAAGGCAATCGGGTTTCCGCGGCGATTGCGTAAGGATTAATAAACGAGGATGTGAAGTGCAACAGCACTCGAGTACCGCAGACTCCGAGTAGTTTCGATAGCCGAAGGTATCGGTTGCATTCCGCATCTCGCGTACAACGGCTTTCCGCCCCCGCTGATTCATCGCCAGCGGGGGAAGAACATGGATTCACTGGGTGTACTTCACCCCCGCGATTCACCCTGACGTGGATTTCAGCGGAACGCGTGGGTGTACCGGTGATGAGAAGAGGCGCTCGCGCGTTCGCGCAAACACAGCTACACGCACAGACACACACACGCGCGCACACACATACAAAGACAAACGACAGACGCGCGTCGAATTTCTCTTTCTACGCCACGGGGTACGTCCTAGGCCGGCGATCCATTAGTCACGTCGCGCGCGACGACAAAACTTTACGAGCTAAATGGCCGGTACACCTTGGCCCCGCGAAACCTGCAATTCACTCCGCCGCGTCGCGCCGCGCCGCACCGCGCCGAGCCAAGGCGCGCGTCGCGCGCGTAAGAAGGACGCAAAACTTGAACATTAAAGCCCCCGGCCGCGCGCTTACGCCAGGCGGAGCAAGGTTCTTTTCATAAGTGGGATTTCGTCAGTCTAGGCGACATCAATGGGACATCGGCGTACGTAACTTCGTCGAGTCCTTTCGCGACGAAGAAGAAAGAAAGACGTCTAGACGTCTTTCGCGTTTCGTAATGGATTCCGTTAAACGTCTCGCCTGTCGATTTCCTTTTTTTTTTTCTTTCTTTTTATACCCTGACATTCGCAGTCACACGTAAAGTCGTAGTCGACGTCGCGCTTAATGCCACTGACATCAACGAGTCCTCGTACAACAGTAGTGAAAATGGAGTTAACGGTCTTAAATCTTAGGATACAGAATTCTATAGAATAGAAATTTGCAAAAGTTGTAATAAAAAAGTAATTTCGAACAATTCGCAAATTCTGAAAGAAGAAAAAAAGACAAATAATTTATTTAACTGGACAAATGGTAACTTGAGATCTCTCCTACGTATCCTAGGATTAAGAATTTTTCAAATTCTTTTAATATATATATTCTACTTGCTAAGAGCCATAGACTTTTCGAGGACAGCATTGAAAACATTGTTCGTTCCTAACACTTCCGCGCAACTTGCAATACATTTGCCTTACGATTTAGGGCATCGCAATACCGGGAGCGCCATGTGAAATAAAGCATTACCTGTGAGCGTAGAGTTGTTAATGGTGTTGTTTGCCGTGGAGATGGCCGATTGGCTGGTGACGGGGGTGCCAACGGTAGTAGCGGTAGTAGTCGAAGAGTGATTTGGCGAAAGCGCGGCATTGGCAGCCTGTGCCTGTGCCTGCGCTTGTGCCTGGACTTGCTGTTGGATATTATAATTCCACGCAAGCAGCATCAGCTTCAGCTTATCCGGGTCTTTCATGAGCGTGCCTGTCAAAATTAAAAATGCCGTATTGGCTTCAAACAAGTTTGAAAAAAACTCCACCATGCAAACCACGCGGTCGGACACGCGCGCGTGCGAAGCAAGCTCGCGTCGACCAAGGTCTCTCTCTCTCTCTCTCTCTCTCTCGTTAACGGGAGAGTCCTTGCTCACACGAGAGTGAGCGTCATACGTCCGGACGCGATCCTATATCGCG
This sequence comes from Linepithema humile, assembly GCF_040581485.1. Taxonomy (NCBI): domain Eukaryota; kingdom Metazoa; phylum Arthropoda; class Insecta; order Hymenoptera; family Formicidae; genus Linepithema; species Linepithema humile. Next base: position 7,374,818 of record NC_090133.1, on the reverse strand, counting down.
AGCGAATCGCGACATTCGTCATCCACCTCCGGCCAGCCTCGTACACCTCGCCGAAGGCTATTATCACTTATCAGCTACCTGCGCTCGCTCACGGAGTCGCGAGTGCGCCGAATAAATTAAACTTACGCAAAACAACGTCGTCGACTCGATTTAATCGGCGCTTAATAACGCAACAGGTTTAATTACCCGAAACTGATAAATCGACCGGCCGCCGGCCGGCCGGCCGCGTAGCACGACCGTCGCAGCTGGCGACGGTCCGCACGCCGGTTACGATTATTAATCGATCGGGTAATTTACACGGGCTCTTTCAAAAAAAAGCGAGCCGCGGCGGATTAAGCCCCCGCGCAAGTGAGTCTACGATTAACTCTCCGCCGAAGTGTACGCTCATGATTTATCCGCGGGCACGAACCGGCCGGCGGAGAGAACGTCGTTGTATTATTGATCAGCGCCGCGGTAGAATTCGACGGCGCGATTAACGACGTTCTGTCGACGGCTCGCTCCGTGAGATATCTACCGAGGCTACCGGCGGAGCCAGAAAGATCTACGAGCCGGTTTTAGCGCCGTGACTCGTCGTTCCGATGCATCGACGAACTGATATCCTAGAGCGAGCGATGACGTATGTCTTTTCGTGACCTCCGATCCGCTGGCCGCTCGGCACTGACTGCATACTGCAACGCCGAGCCAAGCGACAAACAAACAACGCGAGTCGCGCAAACGAAAAATAAGACGGCGATAGCTCCTAAAATTGTCACCGATATGATGAAGGCCGTGTGCGAGCGATGAGCGATGAGTAATGCGTGATGCAAATATGTTTTCCGCCAATATCGCATACTGATTTATTATTAATGTAATATTCCTGATCTTTGAAATTTTATTCTGATAAATTTAATTTCAGTAAAAAACCAATAAATAAAAATTAATTTATTTTCTTATATTACCATTTAGTACAAATTGCTTCTGAATGAGACTCGCTTCTTACAGCCCGTAGTTCATTACTTATCATTTGCTCACGCACACAACCTTACCGTGGAATTCTCGTGCATTATCTGAGATAGAGTGAAAGAGAGCAATTAAAGTATATTTACGTATCACAAGAATAATTATTTAATCAAAGAGTCAAAATGCAGTATGCTAAACGCGTGACATTCAATCCTTGCGGAGAAAAAAACGTGATCGAAAATTACTAAGTATCAATTCGGAATGTGTGAAAGTGGTATAATGCGGAAACAAACTTTTTCTTTAAACTGTAAATTGTAGTAAACACTATAGACTCTTATAACACTATAGACATATATATATTTTAATATCAAACTGGATGACACTTGGCAGAAAGAATTTGAATGCAGGCAAGCTCATAGAACGTTTCGAATCGATTTCTGTAAATGTTATGTGTCGTATTTGCGTATTTCTGTACGTTCTACTCGCGAAATCATTGATCCTTCCTTTTTTTTTATCTGACCGCAGTGCGCATATAACGCGGTTTATATACGTCCCTCTGTAAAGACAAGCCATTCCTATACGCCGTGAAACTGTAATCGAATGCACGGTGCCGAGTAACGCGTCCGATGATACTAATTCGTTATATCCGTACGAATCGATCCCTACTACGCGAGCTGCCGCTAACGTATACGTGAGTCCATCAGAATCGAATCGCCGACATTAATCCTTAGATTATCGCGCCTTATTATGTGAAATCCTATCTAGGACTTGCGATCCTTGCAAGGATTTAGCAAAAAACGTTCAAAGAATAATACTACGTTATTCACAACAGAAAAATGTAATAATCTTAAATCTGTTTTAAAGTTGACAATTTGCATTGTAACATCGAATAAAATTTTTTCAATTTTTCTCTCAGTCTACTTTGTGAAAAATAGATTAAAGCCAAAGGAAAATAAATTTCGATCGAGTTTGTTATAAATGATCGAAATATTACCCGACTTTTCGATTTTCCCGACTCGGCGTTTTCGTATTCTGAAATTTATGTCGACTTAGGATTATCATTGCGCATTGCGAACGAGGCTCAATCTGTCAATAGCTAATTCAGCTTATTATAATAATGCGTAGCAGCAGCAGCGGCAGCGATGGACGAAGTGTACAAACGAGCTTACTATTAATTCGCGCAAATTCCGCGGGGACGACTGAAACAACGGTGTCCACGTAGTTGCCGGCGACGCACAACCGCACGTAATCGCGCCGGAGAGTTCAAAGGGACAATCCGCAGATTTTCTAGCATATCGCGCGGGCGCGGTTCCGTTTGTTCGCCCGGGCGACGGAATTAGCGGTGACACGCGGCAGACGGGCGCTTCGACCGCGCGTTCAACGAGAGTAGAGATTTATTAGTCAGCGAACAAACCAGCAGGGAGAGACGGTTGGAGGTAGAGAAAGGCAGAGACAGAGGACTGGCGGGAGTGACGTCTAAATCATTCAGGACGCGGTTCAATAATATAGAAACACGCGGCGCCATAGAATTCGGGTCAGATTCCCGAAACGGATGCGACCTGACCCTTTGGCGAAGAGAGAGAGAGAGAGAGAGAGCCGCGAAAAAGACCGAAACGCTCCTTCCGTGCGAGAAAAGCATTCGAGGCGAAACACGCGAACGGTGTACACGGGCGCGCGATCGTGCCGGACGGAGACGAAGCCTCGCGCGCACTCACGCACGGGCAGGTAGACGCCTTTGCGCCTCGTTTCGTAAGGATCTCGTAATCCTCAAGCTGAGTAAAGGTTCGAGCACCGGCTAAGAAAGGCACGGCAAGGTCTATGCTACGAGAGAGAGAAATAGATAATAAAAGGTTCTGTGCTCACTTGGATAGTGATCGTCCTCGGATATGTCGGCGGGCTCCGGGGTCGAGATGTTCTCCTGCAACAAACAGAAAGCCACCGTTAGTCCTGCAGCGTTTTTCCACTTAGCTCGTATACAGCAGTCGAACAGAGTTTCGCCCTGGGCCGCGCTACGACGCGGCATGCGCGCTTACAGCGAGCAGGACGAAACTCTTGCGACGCGTTTAAAAGTTCGCGAAACTCATTTTCCGTAGCTGCCGGTTATGATAATACCGCGCGAATGCAGTCGCGGTGTAACCGCATCGTTGTACAGAGCGTGTTACCTTCTCCAGTTCCACTATATAGTGCCCACGTCATTTTTGCGAAAATTGCCTTCCAAATATTCTCATAAAAAAATATTTAAACAATTTTCTCCTTTATTAAATCAAAGTTTGTAACAGATGTACAATATAGCAATCATAAAATCTATCCTTATTTAAAGCAAAAAATGCAGATATATTTCTGTACTTGTTTTGAATTATTATATAACTATAAATTGAAATGATACGCATTGAAGTCACTCGTTAATGACTTATTTCAATTTCTTTTAATACGAAAAGTATTATTATATCAACATTTTTCAATTATTATTTACTCGTACATCCATCACTCAAAAAAATAAAAACCACAAAAACAAATTCGTTGATTCGTACTACATTGCGACGCAACTTGAGATGCGCGATTAAGAAGAAGCTATCGAAGGCTGTTCGCGTTACCATACGCCCACAGAAAGACCGTGGACTTTATTGTCCCAGATCAAGAGCCGGCGGCGACTCGCGATTCGTCGAAACGCAAATTGCTTACGCCTCGGCGTTGCGCCGCGCCGCGAAGGTGACGCGCGTCGAGAATCTCGGATCAGTAGCGCGAGCGAGCACCGCCTCTCAACCCTTTCACGATCAACGCGGTCAATCTGTCTCCGGCTTAAGCTCCATGTACACATGTTCACCGATCTACTCTAAGTATAGCCTGGCGAAATAACAACGTCGACCAAAGTGAGAGATGCTCACACAGAAGTGCAACTTGCGCGTTACGTTCATCAAGAAATTATTAATTATTCCGCGTATCAAGTTCCGTCATAATTTCTCCCGACATGGATGAAACAAATAAATATGATAAATCTAGATAATTGCGTATTATAATAAATAGAGAATTAATAGTCTACAATTTACTCGATCCATCTCTTTCGTCTTTTCTTCTCGCTAGTGATATCGCAATGATAAAATCAGTCTCACTAGATCCGACGACATTTCCTAAAATCGATACGTTACTCGCGACACACAAACGATCCTCCACACCGCTCGACGAAAAATCATTCTCTTTTTACGCCACTGGCCGAGATCGAGTGGTCAGGGTCGTTTTGGGGGGGAATAAGGCCGAGGCTCGAGTGGAGGATCACCTCTATATGGTCGGGTCGTTTTTCATCGAAAAGAGCAGCGCGAGGCGTTCTCCGCGCTACGCGACACGGCATCACGCTTCTAATCGAACCTCGCGCGAAGCGATCTCCCAAGCTCTATCCGGCGCGTGATTCCATCTCGCTTTGATGGATTTTATCCCGACGAAATTAACGGGTTTTTCCCCGTTGAAACGAGCGACCGATTGGCCGACCGGCAGTTTCGCAAGGCATGCACTCTACCGAGCGATGCCTGGGCCGACTGGTTCGCTGTGTGCGTTGCTGCAGCGCGGCAGCAGCAGGCGCAGCGGCGGCACAGCCTCTCCTATCTGTGTCAGGTCTCGTGTTGCAACTCCAGAAGGTCGACCGGTATACAACGCGGAGAGCACGGCCAATTGATACCGGCCACAACTTTGTCCAGCGGGCTTGTAGGACATATAGGCGGCGTGCGAGAGGAGCGCGCGTGCGAGAGCGTGCATACGTGTCGGTGTGTGCGCAGCACCGCAAAAACTTCTGATGATGTAACCGAGAAATTCCGACGAGCCGACGCGCGGACGAACGTGGAAATCGCGAGAGAGAAAGAGACAAGGAGATCCGATCGCTGCGAAATGTCGCGACGCGCTTTTTTTTTTTTTTCAAAACGAATAGTCGTGTTTTGCGCATCTTTTCGGTACAAAAGGAATGTCACAAAAATACAAGATGGATCTCGGCGCTTCGCAATGTGAAAATATGTGTTTCGCAACGCATTCGCGATTTTACAGTTACGTTAGAACGCGAGTGGAACGAACAAAATGCTCGAGCGCCTCGAAACTTTGCAGATTTTATTCACGCCGCTTTCATCTATGTTGAACCAGATAGAATTTCGTTTACATATCAACGATGTATCAAACTTGGATGTAGTCGCTGGTTACACAGAGAAATCAGTGAACGAGCTTTTTCCGCCAAAATATGTCATTTCTTGATTTCAATACAATGCCTGCGAATTCATTTTGGATAATGCCCGTACCAAAAATTGCATTCGATATAAATTTAATAGCCGTATTTTTTCAATCGATCGAAATAGATTGACGGGACGGTGCATTCAAAGGTTCATCGTTGTACTATAGAAGCCGAACATAGAATCTGTTTAATAATCGGTGGAATTTATTGGCCGAGCGTCTCACTCTTTCTCCCCCCCCCCCTCCCTCCCCCACTTCTCTTTTTCTTCTTCGCCAGCTCGGCAGCTAGTTACACCGTTGATTTCCAGCTGCATCCGCGGGAGGTTATTTTAAGAATCTTTCATTAAGAATTTAATATAACCCGATTTCACGGAATCGGTAGCGGAAGTATCTATATGTGTCTATCGATTGTAATGAGCCACCTTTGTAATCTGAGAGAGCCGGTGAATCGGTTAATGCACATCATAGAAAAAGGAGAGGACAGATGAGCTAAAAATAAGGATTCAGGCAGAAAGGAAAGAAGAAAGATAGAAATACATTCGAAAAAATTGAAATAAAATAGAAACGGTGAAAAAAAATTTCTGTCGCATGTTGGTCCAGCAATAATCCCCCGAATAAATTTGAGTAATCTATTGCTTCGTCTTGGAGATTTAAAGAGTCGCCTTTGCGTTCAGCCGAGCCGCTCATCCTGGAGGTCTCGATCTCACCGCGGTCGATCTCGCTCGGTCGGGCGCACCGTCAAGGTGTTTGCCATTAAAGATAATCGCGGCGGGTTACCTTCTGAGAAAGAGCCGATCGGCGACGAGCAGACCGAGCTCTCCTCAGCGGTATTCTTGTAATTGATACCATCGATACGATCGTTACGAGTTATTCTGCGCACCAGGATATCTGCGAATTGTTGCGTTTAATTTACAACAAGGACGCGCAGCGACGGAGTGATATCGGGAGTTTCCTCCACTTCGTCAAAGGATGAACAGTATTCGAGTGGTACTGAATTTTCGTATATCTTTCAAATCTACTGTCCGAATGTTGTTTTTCTCATTAGCGTCAAACCGATATCTTAGAAAATTTATAACAATATACGATCGCGTCGAAATAACATGTAACGTTAAAACCATTTGGAAGAATAATCTCTAAAAAAAAATTAATAATCAATAAGTAACTGCAATAGCAACACTACCACAGATAAGCATAGAGACTATTTATAGTTTGCAGCGTCGAAATTCGAACACACCGGTATCGTACTGATTTCATTCGCTGAGCTTAGATAAGAACTTGGATGTTGTCGTAGGTATTAATAAACAAAGACCTCCCCAATCTTCCTGCGCTCCTCCACTGAGGCTACACGCGTGTTCCTTCTCTTTCTCTCTCCTTCTCCGTCTCACCTACGCACGGGGGCCGCCCCACTTCCGGCGGATGTACTCTGATAAATGGGAATCTCACTGCGCGCACGACCGGCCGTATACACCTACGACGACTGCGACGAATGAGAAACGATCCGGGCGTCTTGCGGGCATGAAACACGGGGACGAAGACAGAAGCGGGCGAAAAGAGAGAAATAAAACGGAACCAAGAGTAACCGCGCGCGTCGTTTAAGATCCTTCAATAGCGTCGGATTTAACGATTCCGCTCCGGTTGCTTCGTTGAAATCCTGATACGATCTCGGGAGATGAAAATTCTATTGCGATGTTCGTCATCGTAATCACGTGTTTCGCTAATGCAGCGAGTAAACCGCGCCGCTCGGAAATATACAATATTGTTGGGATAAGAAGAAGCAGAACAGAGAGAACATTCTTAACGCAGAGCTGGTGCGATTCCGGAACGATGAGTTCCCTCCTCACGTCCCTCCCGCCAGGGGAAGAGCCGCATGATACCAGAACTATATACGGAGGGAATTGCAGCGCGCAGCGGAGGAAAGAAGGGGCAGAAGAGAGCCGCGGTCGCGATCGCGCCGTTCTCGGCGGGCAGATACGGTTGGAACATTTGTTTAGTTGGCTGCAATTAAGCCACTTGGCGGCAATTGTTTGTCGCTCAGCACAGAATTCCGCTCCCACCGTGCGGCCGCGCCGGCTTCACGAGAGATGCGTGTAGTACACGGTTACGCGCGCGTGTATAACGAGAGGAGGCGACGGGGCCTCCGCGGGCGGGAGCTGCGCGTTGTGTTGTACCAACTCGCCACCAACACAGCAATTCCAGACGATAAAGGCGAGCGAGTTGCCGGGGTTAGGGGTCAACCGGGTCCAGTAGCCGGTGTCCGACCAATCAGCGGCAACGGCAACCGGCCGGACACCGCCGCGAGATCGTCCGAGACGATTGTCTTTTGTCTTACTAGACAAGATGCTGTGAATTGCCCGTCGAAGCCGCGTGACTAACGAGAGAGATCCTCGAACTGGCTGAAAGACAGCGTTTCCACGAGATTGTCACCTTAGAGCCATCCTCTCGGCTTTGCTATTTTTAGCGTTGTAAAGCGTGACGTAAAGCTATAAATACAAAAAACATGCATATCTCTCGTACTTTAACATTATCTCTGGTGCTAAAAAAAAATGAACAATATATCATTCATTATTCTTTTATTAATTACTTGTGACTGAAATAATATTCTTAGGCAGTTTTCACGCATGCATCGTGTGCACTCTTAGTAACAATAATACAAGAACACCGAGAAAGAAACATAATTATTATACGATCGCAATAGATTCCAGTTTATCCAAAGCTAGAACCGTTAAAATTATTGAATGGACTGTTAGCAATTTATTTGTCCAGTGTAGGAATTTTCTCAGCTTACAAATAGAAAGCAAAATTGATTACGAAATATCTTTTTACGAGATATATTTAGCACCGTGCAGTTTATGATTCATCGTGATAACCCGAATTAAATCGCGGAGAAATATTTAAAGCAATTAGCGCAATAAGAAATAAAGGAAGGGTCAAAACACGCCGGGGAGACCCGGAACACGGCGACCGCGCACCGGCCGTGGCGTAAAAGGAGGACCGAATTGGGCCCGTTAGGATGATTGCTCGCGGAGAACGCTCGCTCGAGTGGTCGATTTAGTTGCCTCTTCTGGGTAGCTCTTTGGATAATGGGGAAATGATTGTGGCCTACCGGTGATTTCTCCGCTATGTGTTTTAACCGGGGCAAAACACCTACCGGCCGTCGCGATTCGACCGCCTGTCGCCGATCCTTCTCTTCTCTCTCTCCTCTCTCTCTCTCTCTCTCTCTCTCTCTCTCTTTCTCTCTCGTCACACCGGCCGATTCAGTGTACCGGACGACTCTCAATTTTGGCTCATTTGCCTACCAAATCCGGCGTCGTATAAATACACGTAGGTTCTCCTACGGTGAACGGGTCTCAAGGCCGCCGACAATTACCGGCGCGCTACGCCCTCATTCGGGACACTTTTATTTTCCTCCCCGCTGTACCTTTACCGTTTAACGCGCCCCCGCCATCTCGTCGTCGTTCCCAGGATTCTTATAATCGAATCCTCGACGACGGAACGTCCTCGCTGCCGCGATCGAAAGTAGCGGATCTCACGATTCAGAGACAATTGTTGATTTCTCTCGGGACGGCAAAATTATGAGACGTTGAGTCAACACATCTGCAACAAGCGCAAATCTCCATGTTTTGAGACTCATCACCGACGCAGACGTGAAATGATTGTCCTTGCGGAGACGTTACGAGATCCGCGAACCATGTCGTGTTCGTCGAAAGACGAGATGCGTATCAAGAAGAGGACAGATTTCTCGCTTGATTTTTCGCACGTTCGTCCAAGGATACGCGTGATCGTGCGGTACTCGAGAGTAGATTCAACGAATCACTCGCCAATATATAGGTCGACCGAGAGAGGAAGAGAGGAATGCATGACGTCACCGGCGTACGCTTCTAAAGCGGCGCGTCCAGGTTGCGTCAGGAGATCGGCGAAGATCGTTGGAGAAGCTCTTCTGATCTGGAAAGCAAATGCGAAGTAGGAGGAGAAGGCGACGGTAGGAGGACGTCGGGGTCACCGTCAGCGGGATAACCTCACACGTGTGCGCCCCAAAAAAAGAAGAAGAAATAAAAAGACGGCGACGACAACGACGGCGGTGGCGGCGGACGAGCCCAGTGGCGTCGACAGGAAAGACGCGCACTTTGCCTTCCTTGCTTTTCGTTGTCCGAAGACAACGTAGAAGTGCGAACATGGATCGATGCTGGCGAACGTACATTATTCTCTGCGGTCTTGTCTAGTCTAATTTCTGCTTTAGAAAAATTCAAAAATTATCTTCTTTTTAAATCTTTTCGATCCATAAACGCGCGCGTTGGCAAACTAAATCAATGAAACTAAATATATATATATAGGTCAACGATTTAGAGATTAATAATTCATAATTTGATTCATCATATTTTATTATATATCATTTTTTTTTAGAAAAAAATATATATTAACGTTGAAATTTTTTTCCTCTCTCTTTCGCCTATTTAAAGCAATGAAGGTTAAATTGATGTGCATTAATAAGTAACGATTATTGCACGGATGAACTCGATTCAAATCGAACGTCGTATAAGTTTTTGTCGCACGATCTCGCGGTAAAGCTGGGAAGTCGATGTTAGAATGCAGTACGATTGGGAGTAGCATCGTCGAAGCTACGGACTACCACGGTATCCGGCGTGGCCGGTTGGCTACCTTACTTGACCCCTGCGCAACGAGGGACAATTGGGTGTAACAGTCTCCCATTCGTCTGTCCGTCCGCCCGTCCCTCTCTCCCGTGTCGCCCCATACGTGTCCGTGTTTCTCTGAATCCTCGGCCGTGTAACACATCCATTACTCCCGAGGCGTATAGCGCGCGCGTGTGTCGCCGAGCGGTATATACACGCACACGTGCGTCACTGCCTTCCACCGAGGGGAAAAATCCAACAACGACGACGGCAACGACGAAAAGATCCCCGCCGCGTGTGTTTTAACGAAGAATGTCGGGGTCCTGAAGTCTCGTGCGCTGAGTGTGAAAACAGCAGCTCGTTCACAATACGAGCGAGTCTCAATATTCTTCTTCTGATAATAGGTTTTTCATAATCTATCATCTAAGATTCAGCACAAAAAGCGATAAATTTAAATATTTTAAGAAAGTAATTAAGGCGATTAATACGAGAGAATTTCAAAGCTTGCTTTGTGAAATTTATCAAAATTGGCGATATTTGAGTTTTCTCGCTGCGTGAACTTTCATCCGCACGCGATATTTTCAATATTCGTAGAAATCCTTGTAGAAGCTTGTCTCGTACAAGGCCAAAACATTAAAAATGCCTAACATATAACGCGGCGCCTCGTGTTGCATTATCGCGATGCGAGATGAAACTTGACTACGATATTTCTTCGCGGAACAAGAAACGCGCAGGTTTTGCCGCATAGAATAATTGCGAGTCCGCAATCGGTCTCTCGTCCATTATCAAGGATAATCGTCTCTTTCTCCGCGACAGCACATGCCGGAAAGAAGAAACTCATACGAATACATTGAGCATCACGCGAAATTCATAACGGATCGAGCGTGTCCCGTTGACGCGACATTCAATATCACCTGACGGCGGGACTGAAGCTGAAGAGGAGCGCGCTGATCGCGTACACGCGAACGCACGATCCAAGTATCGTCCTCGTCGTCGAGGGGAATTGGCGGGGGCGCGAAAGGCACGTAGGGAAAAGAAGAGGGATAGAGCGGCGCCCGGTTTCGAGCACGCGCCCTGCTCTATTTGGCTCTCCCACGTAGCGCGCGACTTCGATTCGTTCCCTCCAGTCGCGCCTCGCCCCGCGAGCAGGGAGCGCGCGGCTCTTCTCTCTTTGCACTCTGCTTTTCGTCGTCGTCGTTTTCCTCCTTTCGGCCACGGCACCGTGCGCGCCTTCCGTCGACGTGTACGGGAAAACCCGTGCACAGGGAAAAACGTATACGCGTTCCCCTTTCGTGACTTTTCATAATACCGCTGATTTGAGTATTGCAATCGAACTTTTCCGCCAGTCTACAGATTCGCTGGAACTTGTAGCGAAGATAATATACCGATGCTGCACCAAGAAGCTAATTTTAGTTTCTTGAAACGCAAAAGCTTGAATAAAATATTTACATTTAATATGTTAGACGCCGGATAAATGTAATTATTTTTAGATTGTTAATTCAACGGACACTCTAAAAATGGTGAAAGAAAATGAAGTTTGATTTTAGTAATTTCCTAAACGAAAAAAAGGCGTTCTTAGACTATGATGTTATACGAAGGCACAGGCGGATATACATTCTCTCAGCCTCCGACGTCGACCTTAGCGATGCAATTTGTTCTCCCGCACCAGCCGTCTCTTTCCATGACACTTTATTCCCACTGACAAAGGTCCGATAATTAATCCGGGCAATATCTCTTTCCCCTCTACGTACGCGCTCATAGGTCCATGAACTAATCCAGGCGGTGTCTCATCTCGATATCACGCCTGCCTATTAATACGCGAAGATTATTAGCTCCGGTCGCTTCCGGGTGGCATGACTTTGCAACGGCGATGCGAAAGCCGCTCTCGGTGCATCGCGCGATCGCCCACAATTATCGACGACGATCCGCTGGAAACGCACACGTCCCACGTGCTCTAAGCAACCAGCCAGTGTTTCAATAACGCCTCGACCGACCCCTGCCGCCGCGTCCTCCGTCCTCTCCCCCCCCCCCCCTACCTCGTGCATCGCGCTGAAACGCACGCTCTATCTAGAGGCCGAGCCGTGCGTGCGTGCCTGTGTGTGCGTGGACACGCGGGGGCCCGGCCCCTCTCGGGCTGAACTCACATGTGAGATCCGACGATCCAGCGAGCCAGGCCTGCCGGCCTGCCAAGGGAATATTATACTTGGCGATGACGCGTACACGCTACGAGGAGGCTATCTTGCCTCGACGAGCGGTTCAGGATGAGGGGGGGAGGGGGGGAAGCAGGGGGACAGAGCAGGGGGAGAAGGCTAGGGTGCGGCACAAGGATGAGGCAGAAGGTAGAGAAATATACGGGCGGGGAGCGAGCGCGGAGGGAATACAGGCGCCGAAGGTTTAATCAGAGGGGGCTATCGACATCAATCTTTCCTCTTGCACGCGGTTTCCAGCGAATGTCGGGGTCATTTGGAATTGCCGTGGATGTTACCGAAGATCTGCGCGTGCGATCGGTGTCTTTTTGTGCGCGGAAGATGTTTGCACAACAATACGTTCCGGGTGGAGTGATATTCCACAAAGATGAGAATAAACGCCGACCCTTAAGAGGTCTTGATAAAGAAGAAAAGTTACGTCAGTTCCGAAGCAAACGTTATAACATTAGTGAAATAAGCCGAGAAAAATGTCTACCGCTAGATGACGAAATGAGAATTCTCAATTATAGTCCACGGGAAGATAATTCGGACAATGTTCGACCAAGATAGTCAACGGGCTAAGTATAGGTCGGAGATAAAGTACACCCATGTACGGGATTAATCTCTTGTATAGAAAAAATAGACAATTTCATGTAAGAAAAGCATTGACGCTCGCTCTTCGGAAATATTCGTCCGTTCCAAGACAATTGCCGCTCAAAATAGGATCCGTGGAACAAAATTCAATTCTCGCTATTTGGAGGCGTATGATCAATGATGTGAACGGAGTTTTGATTAAAGCGCGAGAAATTTGTTCGATTATCGATGGCTTTTTCTAAACACGATATTGATTATAGATTCTCAAAGTTAGCAGAACCTTTAATTGCCAATGACTTCTTTCCCTACATGCAACATGAATGAGAGAGAACGATTGCTTTAACTAATCTTATACGCGAAATGTAACATTCATAATGATCTGTTCGTGTGATCTCTATTTCGATTTGAAAACGAATCGTCGCGATTGAAGTATAATTTGAATGTAGTTTAAAAGCTATATTTGTACGCTTCATAATCAAAAAAATTATAATGTTCAAAATAAAAACATGACTTATGTAACATCTTCCAAGTTTGGACAATTTTAATTTCGATAAACTGGAATATATCTGCTTTTTTTTTTGTAATATGAATTTTTCAAAAGTGTCGGCACGAATGAAGCAACATCGTTCCAGCCGCGTGCAAAGGACGAACGCATTTTCCAACCGTGACACACACGCTCCAGTAACATTTCTCGACGGAAGGTGACTGTCCTTGAGCTGGTTGTCCGAATGACAGGACAGGGCGAGGCGAGGAGAAGGCGGTGGTGAAAGACATCTTGAAAAGAGGCCTTCCGAAGCGGAGAGTCGAATCAAGCGTAACAGCCTGATATCATTCTGACCTTGTTAAAAAAAAATTCGCATTCTTACGCGAAGCGTGTACATTCCACGCCACGTAAGTTCTCAGCGCGATATAATGGGCGTGATATCGGATCTAAACATTCGTGAATACCACTTCCCGCTCCGTAATAGCCGACGTCGATCGACGTAACATCTAATCACCTGTCGTGCTCTCGCATATAGAGCTGTCCGCTCGCCGCTCTCTGCATTAATTAGATCGAATAGCGCTCGCATTAGCGCGGCGCTTGTTATTGACCGATATTAATCCGCGAGATTGAGCTATCCATGACACTTTTCACTCGACTGAACACTGCGGAGCGCTATCTATACTGCCGAAAGAGGAGAGAGAGAGGAGGGGGGGGGGGACTCAATCGCCTCTCACCGTCCAATCCATAAACCGAGAGAGCTACCTCCGTTTTGTACTTCGCTAATTGCCCTTGAGGGGGATCGGTTTCCCAGAGACCAATAAAGCGCCCGTCTCTTTTCTCTGCCCCCTTCTGCTTCCCCCCCCTGAGCGCCTCGCCACTCAATCCCCCTGCCCCCTTTCTTTCTCTCTCCGGTCACAGACCAAACGGGACAGCCAGAAGGAGCACGGCCGGCGGCGGCATGGAGAGGAAGAAAGAAAAAGAGAGAGAGAAGCGGAGAGCCAGAGTGCCGTTTTATTTTGGCATGCTACGAGGAGAGGAGGATCCTTTTTATTTCTACCGCAGCACTGGCGGCTACGCTCTTGCTGCGCTGTAAGGTATTCTATGATGGTTCGTCGGTTCCAACGGCGCCCCTGCTAAATGGAATACGACCGGAGGCTGGTTGAAAAGAGAAAGAGAGAACTGCTTGCGGCGGAGCGGACGGAGACGGAGTGAGAAAGAAACGGAGATAGGGACAAAGAGAAGAAGACGAAGAAAGAGACGAAGAAGAGAGGCGACGACGGTGGGAGAGACCCCGTGTATATAACTCTCCCTCCCCCTCCTCCCTTTGGCCCCCTCGTCGTTCCCCTGACCCCTTCTAGCCCGGCTGTACTTCCTCCTCCCTCCAGGGCCACTCCTGCCCCCATTTCCCCTGGCATTGGGGATTTTTTCGAGGGCTCACCCGAGAGAGGCGGCTCGTAGTCGCCAGGCTGCCAAGCGTGAGCAGACCGACCACTCTCGGGCCGAACCCACACCTACGGCTCGAGGTCGATACACGCTTCTCCGCTTCGCTTTACTTATTCGCTCTGTAAGGGAGGACACGGTATCCGACCGGAGCGACCGTAGCGAGAGTCGTGCGAGCGCGAGCAAACGAGCGAGAACCAAAACGGGCTGTAAGACGCAGAAAAATAAATGAATCAACTACGACTACGGGTGAATCAGACGACTAAAAAATAACTTGTAAAATAAGGTAACGTCTCATTTCGTGTGGCACTTGATATTGATAGAGTTTTTTTTGGGGGGGAGGGATTTCCGTTAGGTAATCTGATGATTCAGTCTGGCAGGAAATCGTAAATAAAAAGAAAATCATATAATTTTTTCAATAACTTGGCGTCTTTCGCCCGTTTTTTCCGTTAATATCGCAAAAACGAACCATCTCGTCGGAAATGTACTCTACTTTGCAAAACCAGGAATTATGCCATTTTTACGAGAATCCTTTTCGCGGAATTATCGTACTTGCGTGATGCAATTGACGAGACGGGGCTCGTTCAACGAACACAGTTCACGTACGCGAAGACCATTTAAGGTAGCGCATAAAAGCGGAATATCATCCTATGCGAAGAGCTTTCCTCGCTTCGGCTTTCCGTACGCTCGAGTCCAACGCTAGGCACATCTGTACGAGCATACAGCCCACGTCGGCTTTTGTATAAGAGCAAAACAGGAGAGAAGAGCACGAGGAGTGAGAGAAGCCAAGAAAGTGGCGTCGGGTGGGTGGGGTGGCGGTCGTTGAGCGGGTGGGTCGCGGACGCGGGGCGAGGCGTGCGCTGCCGAGGGGGGTCGGCAGGGGGCGGGGAGGGTGTACATTGGAAGAAGCAGTAGGAGTCGGACGGCAGTGGGAGAGAACCGAGAGACTCTCGGATTGAGAAAGGGAGAAGGTACCCGTGGAGGAAGAGTTCCACGGGGGAGAAGGGCAGGAGGACAGAGCGGAGTCAGAGAGACGGCAGAAGTGGGAGTCAAGAACCCTACAAGGAATTAAGAGCTTATTCGTAACAGGCACCGTGATGAAGATCCTATGCTTCTGAAGAGAAAGAGAAAGAGAGACAGATAGAGAAGGAGAGAGAGAGAGAGAGAGAGAGAGAGAGAGAGAGAGAGAGAGAGAGAGAAAGAGAACGCGCGGGTGGCGGAAGAGAAGAGAGGAGGAAGGACGAAACTACCTCGACTCTCCCACACCGGGGATCTTTGGAATACCAATCAAGCGGCTAATGCGTTTGGCCATGCGGGCGTCCAATTGCTCTCAACGAGCCGGTCCGTGCCGAACTTTCGATCTTACCGATATATCGGACAAACTTCCCGCGAGTACGTCCCCGGCGCTCGTTAGAAATCAGGTACCGGAATCTCGAAGTACACCACTACCAGTACAGTTAGATACAAGCTCATCTGAAATAGTTAGCACGGACGCACCTGCCCGTGTCTTATAGATTAACTCTTCAACTCCGATGTCACCTGTTCGGAATAAGTTTCCGAAAGGCTACTCGAGTAATATTACTAATTGAAAACTTATCGCTAGCGCGTCCAATTCTATCCGGCGCGAATCTAAGCATATTGCTATATTTTGCAGCTGGCTCGCTTGTCAATTTACGAATAACGCTCGCAGATAATATTCATGATTTAAATTACTTCATTTTTTTTTTTTAGAGTATTGCGCACTTCGATTTCGCACATTTCGCGATATTAGATATACTTGGATATATATTTCTCGTTGATTTGATATGATGAAGGAATCCGATGCGCGACGGTATCGCGAAGTGGCGAACGCGCTAAATAGAGAATGCGTCTGAATCGCGACGAGGCGCTATGTCAGCGCTCGTTACAGCGCCTCCGTGAAGAGGCTCTTCTCGCTACCGCGCCGAGAAGTAACTGTCGCATAAACGGCGGGATCACGGGATAGTTTTGTGAGAGATGATCAGTGTCGCGGAAGCATAACGGGTTGCGAGTTACGACGGAGGCTTAAACTTTTACTGGTTTAGAAGTGTCAGCGTCTGGATCGTTTTTGCTCCGCCAAGCCGTCTTCCTCTCTTTCGCCGATATTTCAAGACCTCTCGCATTTTTTTACAACATCTCCACCTCAATCACTATTCTTCCAAATCGAAATCCGTACGCGGTGCCTCGTGTTTCTTTTTTTTTTTTTTTTTTTTTATGTTTTTATGTCCCTGAGTCCCGTCGTCTTTTCTCCACTCTAAAATGTCGGCGAGAATTGAGCAAAACGGAACGGCGCGAGGCTCTATTCTGCACCACTCGGCGTCTGGAAAGGGGTTTGGATAGAGCGAAAGGATAATATTGGCTGGTAACGCAGTCTGCAGAGAGCGTGGCGTCGAATAGGTGTAGGGGGGCAAGGGAAGGGACGTCTTAAACCGGCGCGGCAGTGAGATTTTATAGGAGTTTATCTTCCGGTGATGGGAATGGAGCCGTTCAGAACTGCTGGCGGTTATCGTGGCCAAGGAGACGAAGCGGTGGGGTGGTATACACGTGCTGGCTCGCCGGAAAAAGAGGGAAAAGGACGCGCGACGTGAGGGTGAGGAGATGGAAATGCGTCGGGCGTGAGACGGCGAGGAAAGTATTCGTCGATCGCAGCTACACGTGCGAGTTAACTTTGTGAATCCCTGCCAAAGTATGCGAAGAACGCGATTTCTTGAGATGGATGGCGTTAACAGTTCGCGAATACCACCTTCGCAAAAATCACTGAAGATAAAAGTACAGCTAAAATTTTTTTGTCGAGATAACACCGAACCGCATTAAATTATTCAAGTATTTTTCTTCCTTTTAATTTTTCTCGAAGCGTAGAAAGAAGAGTTATTTCGTTCGATTAATTTCGAATTGGAAACTCCCGTTAATTCGGAAATGATTATTTAAATTTTCTGGAAGTAACTAATATTTTCACAAACTTTGCGGCATTGTCAAAAGTCCGCGAACTCTTTTTTATCTGAAAATAATTAAAAATCTTCGCTAAGGGCGGATGTTCAACGGCGACGAATTTATAATGCCGTGCCGTGTATTTCTATTCAGGTCGCAGAAACACCTGCGTGGAATTAGCACGGGGCTGAGCTATTAACGAGGCTAAATATCCAATAAGAAAGTACGGAACGAAAGTTCCTTCGTCGGAGTTTCTTGGCGCGTCTCCGCTCTTCGGCTTTAAGTCATTGACGAGATTCGAGCGGTTCGTAATGAAAGCGGAACTCCGTGACGAAGTCCTACACATTCCTGGTTTAACGAACCATCTCAAACGCGCACGCGCGAGAGTATTCAAGGTCGTCGTTACCGGGTGTTCGGTTTCCTGCGGACCCAGAAAACTTTTAACATCGCGTCGTTCGATCGCGCAGAAAAAAAGAGAGAGAGAAAGAAAGAAGGGTAGAAGCCTTCAAATTATTATAACGACTCGCACGCGCATCGA
This sequence comes from Linepithema humile, assembly GCF_040581485.1. Lineage (NCBI taxonomy): Eukaryota > Metazoa > Arthropoda > Insecta > Hymenoptera > Formicidae > Linepithema > Linepithema humile. The sequence goes on along the minus strand of NC_090133.1, from coordinate 7,356,857 downwards.
GACGGCATAAATCGACATTACATAAAACGCACGAAAACGATAAAATTGCAGAAATAACAACACGTACAGTGTCCACCTACGCGCGCAATACGTTCCCGCCAACCGGATACACATGATCTCTGCAATGAGTTTTACTGAAATTATCAAAGGAGCAACGCAACCATCAAGCTTGGCAAAATAAATTTCGCAGGCTTTTTTGAAATTTATTTCCAGGTGGAATACAATAGAATAAATATTTTAACTTCGCGTTAATTGCATAATAAATAGTATAAGATACAAACGGATAAAAATTGGGATTATTTAAGCCGCTGTGCAACGCAAAATAGACATATCAATGAAAAATTCAAACTGCCTTTATTCGACACACAAACAGATCTGTCGAGATGAATTTACACGACGCACGATGACCGTGCGTTTTTAACACAGCTACGGAAGCTGCTGCGAGTGGCAAACGATCCCACGACAATTTTGACGAATTGAATGAGTTATCGAGAAATGCGATCGCGATAAAGCGAGATCCCTGTAATTATCCGGTATGGTTCGCTCTCATTGCTCTATTAATTCTCTCGCTAGTGTAAAAATGGAGTCTGCGTGGCGTCCGGACCCCCTCGGCGGAGAAACCCACCGGTGCGTGACTCGCATCCGGTACCCGAGGTGTGCCGGAAAGGAATTGCGGTGGCGACGGCGGCGGCGGACGAGCGTCGGCGTTTATATTTAAACCGCCACGGACTCGTCGGAGTCGCCGTGTCGACTGACGCGCCACGTAAGACGCGCACACGCTCTCGCACGGAACGGCCAGATAACCCACGTGACCTTTTCTTCCCTCGCGTCTCGTCGCCGCCGCCGCCGCCGCCGCCGTCGCCGCTACGCCGATGCGTCGGCGTGCAGCACACGGCGTCCCCGCTCGCGTCGCGTCGCTGGCGAGAGTATCGTGCGGATAAAAGGTAGGGGGTGAAAGAGACGATTGACACAGCGTACAGGCCGGCAGGGAGGGACGCAGGGGATGGTGATCCGCGCCGGGTCAGACAGAGAAAAAGGCCACGGCGCGAAGGGGTGGCGCGGTGCCGTGTTGGCGATGGCTTTCAAACGCACGCGTACGGATAAAATTGGAGCGCGTTAGATATGAAAAAATTCAAAAGATATTTATTTCCTAAGATATTACGTTTTCGAAGAAAGCAAAGTGCTAATTTAAGTTGTACAATAATATAAATCGTGTAGAATATAGCAAAAAAAAGTTTAAAAATTCTTTTATCTCGAGGAATTAAAATACATGGATTGAGAAATCGGTATTTATAGTGGCTGCAGAAATAGATACCGGGAGAGTCTCTGATAATAATGCTGCATCAATTCAATTTTGTTATCGTATAACTTGAATGCATCTCGTCTCCTACTCTTGCTATAGCTAATGATGAACCGGTTTAAAGTAAGAAACTTGCACCCTGGAATGCTATATATCCAGGCATAACAGTAATTGCTTCCTGGAAACCGTGGGTATTAGAGGAGAATTAAAATAGCCTTTGAACGCGCAATTTTCTATTGAATGACACAGTTTGTCACTCAAAAAGTATCGATGTTGTATTTCAAACATATTGCCAAGTGTACGATACGATGTTAGAACTCCCAGAAACTATAGTAGATGGGCGTAAGAGTAATTACTTCCCGGAGACTAGGAGGAGAGTTGTAGAGCAAGTCGAGTTGAACAGAAGTATGTGAGTAAATCAGCAGGTTTGTAAGTTAGAGCAACAGTTTGCAACTTTGCAAGTTTCTGCTTGCAGCCACATATGACTGCGTTAAAATTGCCACAAGTCCCGCCAGAATTCATACTGCTATCGAATCAATATAAACAACTATCAATTTATCGAGTGAATATGCAATATGCATTGGAATGGATGCGCTCTGGCTAAAAAGTTCACTGTAAAGCGAATCGCAATCATACTGAATTCGTTATCACACACGTAATATATACTGTCGCATCTCTATTCGCTCAATCGTTTCGATTCTTTATCAATTTTGCGGATTTGTTAATTAATATCTTGTCGGAAAATCTGTTCCAAGGTTACGTAAATTCGTTATTGCAAGCAATATGAATAACTAAGTTTAACACGTGCGTCGCAAACTTCCGATAACTCGGCGCAGGGGTATTGATGCCATCGCTAGCCGCGATGCGTACGATAAATTTACACAGGGTGCACGAGGGCGAAGGGGGAAGGGATGACGCACGGGAGGTGAAGACCGAGCGAGGGGAGTCGACGTACGTGGAGACCGAAACTCAATGAACTGCTATCGATTAGCTGCTCATTTCGCGTCGCGTTCGTGCGATGGACTCGTTAAACGATTCGGCCTCTCCTACTCCAACCCTTCCCGCCAGCCTCCTCCTCCTCCTCCTGCTCTTCCTCCTCCTCCTCCTCCTCCTCCTCCTCCTCCTCCTCCTCCTGCTCCTGTACCAACACCAACACGACGCCGACACTGCGCCTCATCCCGGCGCGTTGTTCTTTTTTTTTTTCATTGCACGCCACCGCGTGTCGTCCCGCGGGGGTAGTAAAGCGAGTCACCGGGGTAGTAGGTCACTCGGGATTTTCGAAATGAAAGACGAGACGTAAAGATGCGTTCTCATTCGAGTTTCATGGGGTGGTAGGAGGAGATGAGAGAAGTGAAAGCGGGTCGGGCGGGAGATTTTGCAAAGTCCTGCTCGCGCCATTTCTTTCGCGCTGATAGCCGAGCTTAACAATGCGCTCGGAAGAACTTTAATGATATCTTTAATAAATCTTCGATAGATTAAATTGGATTATAAAATGCTGAACTGAAATAAATCCCAATTAACACTTGAGAAAAAAATGTTTCAAATATCCACATTAGTTTACTGATAATCTGTTGTAAAATTATATATCTTCCAATACATAAATAACGCAAATTTCAAAGAAAAGTTGAAAGCATTTTTAATTTTTAAATATTTCTCTAATAGAGTTACAATTCGTTCTCTTGACTTTTAAACGTGTACAAAATTTCAAGAAAATGTAGCAATAGACAGAAGTGGCAGTAATATTTCTCCAAGTGAAAGCACTTCAGAAAGTGCAGAAAGGAAAATATTTATTTGCGTACATTCCACAGCGAGCTATAGCAGGTGGACGACATACTCCGAAGCGCTATGTGTATCTTCTACTTCAATGCGACATACATATGTAGCAAAAAGAAGACCTTGATCCGGGTCTTCCGTTTACAATAATACTTCAGCGGGGACAAGTTCGAGATCATTGCGAGCGCACGCCTACGAGCGCGCGACGGGTGTTCGCGGCGGAACAGGAAATTTACGTGAATCGCGGCTCGATTTAACGAGCGATCGTGTTCGATTTGGCGCGCATCCAATCGCCGGCGGAGGCGCTTTAGAGACGCGTTTGCGACGCGAAGGAGCCGACAGCCAGCAGCGTAGCCGTTCGTGAAGGAGAGGTAGCGCACAAAAGGAGGAGGAACACAGCGGGTGCGTGTCGAAAGGTGCGTTGTACTCAAACAAAGTAAGATATAATTAGACGGTGGAGAGCGCGCACATTGCGTTCGCTCCCGCGGGAGCCCACGTGTGAAAGTCGCGCCCGTTACACCTCGGTCATCGCTAAAAAGATCTCCCGCGCCGATTCCTGTGCTCGCTCGCTCGCTCGTGCGCGCGCGTTCGCCCGCCCGACCGGCAAGATAATTGACTTTTTAGGGGAGGCGTTCCCCCTTTCCCCCGCATGTCGCGCCGCGTCTCTCATGATGCGTCGAAACCGCCCCCGAAATAGAACATTGCGGTCGCCCGACAAACAGATGCGTCCCTCGTTGTCCTCGCCGAGCGACTTCCTCGTCGCCGATTTTTGTTCCTCAAAGGCAGCAGCATACCGAGTTTGTGTAATGTTCTTTGCACACACACATACACACACACACACATATATATATATATATAGTCACAGATTTATAGTAATGCCTGTCTGATTACACGTTTACCGCCGTCCTTTGTTACAAAATTTAATAATTTTATTAGGAACATTCAAGTTGCATTTCATTATTATCCGTCATTTAAGGTAAAATAATTTTGTTTCGAAATAACTAAAACTTGGAACAAGTTATCTTAATCCATCTTAAATTCACATTCCTTTACGAATTCAAAGCGTGTTTGCATTCCAGGATTAATAAAATAATTTCGATTTTATCAGCGACAAATTTGATTAATAATTAGACAAATGAAGTTCATTCGTTTCATATGCAAATAAATAATATGTCGATATTAGTCGCATTAACGTTCGAACAGTTTGCTGGCACAAATTCGATTTTCGTTGAAACGACTGAAAATAAAGAAACTTATAACTGGCAGACACATGGAAAAAGATTCCGAGCGGAGACTATCGCAGACGCGGCGCCTCGGCTGCATTCTGCAACCCCCGTAAATAATGGAGGCGATTAAGCGTAATATAGGGTATACAGGCTATGCGCCATAATATGGTCCGAAAGGGTACGATGTTTCTGGTGTCGCGTCCCCAACCCTTGTCATGAAAATAGCCCTTAGCGTCGGGAAGCGGCGCGTGTGCCAACCTTTGCGAGCAATATCGCAAGAAGTCATAGTAGTCGAGAGCCATATAAAACTACACCCAACGAATACTCCTCTCGCGTGCAATAGCGCGCTGATGGATTGAGCTTTGTTCTCTAAAGTGTCTTTCGCAAAATGCAAAAAAAAAAATTCCATGGCTCGACTATGTTACTTTAATATTTATTGCAAATAAACCCGAAAGTTTCTAACGATTAAATGTGACAGTCTGACAATTTAACTTGGAATAAAATTATGTCGTCTATTATTAGAATTTTCCATGAAACACAAACCCAATTTAGTGTTAAAAACGATTCGCAATTTAGAGGCTCGCGGTGTTGAAACTTGCAGAATGAAAAGCAAGTCGGAGTAGACATCGAACACATTGGCAAGGTAGAGGAAGCACTCGCGGTTTTTGTTCGCGCTGCGAGGAGACTGGCATCCGACCTCATTTCCACAGCGTTCGCACCGCTCTCGGTCGCTTCCGTTCTCGGATCATCGGTTTTGCCAAGATTCGCTTTGTCGCGCCGTTCAGCCGCGAATGAGAGCCGCTGTCCCGTCGAGACTCATTGTCAGAGGTCTTGGCAACTTTAGGCGGAGTGGGCGTTGCTGGCTGATGGTGTTGGAGCGTCTGTCGGTAGTTCGTAGTTTTCGTATGGTCACCGTCCGTGTGCGTGCAAACGTACGAATGTATGTACGCACGCACCCGCGCCTTATACGCACGGAACGGACGCGTCTACCTACGTGCATCCGCGCATACGTTGCATCGTGTTCCAATGCGCAGACCCGTTACAGAGATACCTTAACGCGTATCTCGCACTTGAGGCCGTCTCTCCTCTCCCCTCCTCCGCTCCACAGCGCATGTATGCGATAACGTAGATTCCGTTTGTGAAGTAATATCGGCAATACGCGTTTGATTGTCTGAGATCGATGTATACGTGACACATTCGTATCTATTCTACATGCCGATGCACACACGCATACACAGGCGCGCGAGGTTAACCTTGTGTTTTATATCACACGACGTACGGTTTGGCTTCGGGCCTCACGCTACGTATCGATCTCCCGCGTAGAATGTTATCGAGACCGAATCGCGTTGAAACTGCGCAAAAAAAAAGAAAAAAAAAAATCCGCCGTTTTGAAAATCAGCGACATGGCACTCACGGAATTACGTCAGCTAAGCGACGACGGGCGCCGCGATCTACGAGTTTTACGATTGGCGCTGCGGATATTTCGCAAGTTCGCGCTTTATCGGTCGTGACGCCGAGAAATTCGAGTGCGCGGCGACTGTATCGTCATCCGTTAATCGAACGCAGACGGATCTTACGTAAGAGGGCTCGCGTCAAAGAACTGGACATGGTCAACACAAGTAGATTTCTGCGGTCAGGTATAATTTTACGCGCGTAGCGATGTTCTCTGGAACTGCATATGAAAGCTGCAACGAGAAGATTATGCAGCGAGTGCGTCTTAACTATACCCTTGCGAACACGCGAGGTTTTAATGCGCGTTATTTATTTTTCTCACATATCCCATCTAATTAAAATTATTCCACTCAATCACGACTCGCGAATGCGAAATTATATTTCAGGCGTTCGCGATGATTCAGCTCTCCGGCGATGTCCTGCGTTTTGAAATTCTCTTGCACCTGTCACTTCTAATATAAAATTATCCGAGATAAAAATATCAACGCTCGAAAAAAATACTTTCACTTTCCTCGCAAGACCCTCGCTCGTAAATCACTCTCGGCCTGTGTTTCGTTCCCTAGGTTCGTGTACCTGGTGTTCGAAAAATGTTCAACGCGCATGACGCTAAGTTAGTACGTGCTTGAAAAGCCCAATCATCTAGCATTGGCGCGATCCAGCCGGAACGTAAACGCTGAATGATGACGCTCCACCATGTGTTGGTTGCACCTAACACATTCAGCGCGTATACAGATAATACGTGTTTTTACATTCTATTTACGCGTATGATGCGTGGACCGCGTTTTTAAATTAAAGGAAAGAATATATAAAATGTTTCACCTCGACTCTGCTATTTTTTAAACAAATTTGTTATAAATTCCATGAAAATGTTTCGCGGATTGTGAAATGTTTTCGCAAATTTTTATGGAATAAGGTAAGGAAGATATATTTGGTACAATTTCATTCTCTCGCGGGAACACCCACAATGATACCTTTTATACCGCCCGTCTCCTCCGTTGCTTTCGTGAAGGAATCCTGTCGATCTTGCACCGTTACCGGAGATACTTAGGAACAACCGCGCGAGCTCGATCTCACGATAAAACGGCCGTGTCCAATCGCTGCTCCACTCTTTCACTCCGTCTAATCGTTCTAATCGATCGTTAAAAACGTCGCATAAACTTTTTGTTATGCCCTGCTCAAAAGGGCTACACTAATCACATGTCGAGAAGAATTTTATGACTGTCATTGAATTTGCTCTAACGATGCGTGTGTTCTTCTCTGTTTCAGGTAAGTCGGAATTTTGAGATACAAAAGCATGCAGCTTTCGCATTGCGGTCCTAACGAAGGTAATGAATAATTAAAATTGATTTATCTATTGTGGGGAAAAAAACAACATTTTAATTGGACGTATCTCGACGCGCGATGCGTCCACGCTTAATCATCCGCCGCGCGCAAGCGCGCGATCGATGTATCGCAGCACGGATTTCCCGATGACCTCCTCCTCCGCGTCGGATCTCCTCGTGTTTGCAACCGTCGGATTTTTCCTTCGTCGCGTACGGCATGGTAGCAGTGAAGTCATTTAGGAGGGTCGATCGAGAGCGCGGCAAAATTGAAAATTGCCATAATGCAGCGGCAGTTATGGTAATGCCCCGTAATATCGGCGTGCACGGTCATAGGGCGTGATTTGAAAGGGGATTTTTATGCTGAATTTTACCACCTATCCACGTAAGTCTCGCACGCGTAGTATCGAACAGGTACTCAATTATCCCAAGAGTGAGTAGCATAGTAATTCGCCGCCCACCTTCTCCCGCAACTCGTGCCGCGCTTTATGATCGATTGCTGTAATCATTAGCACTTGCAATTACTCGATAAAATTTGTGATCGATTGATTTTTCGTAATTATTCCCAATAACTTTCGATCATCACCGCTGCCTCGGTCGCTGCCTCCAATCTAAATCTCAAATCATTTTTCTAATGAAACGCGATTTTGAATTTGCGATTGCGATTGTAAAAGCACCGGTGCCGGAGGGTTCTAACTGTTTCGAGACCACGCTGCTCTCCTTCCCCTGTAACTGCGTCGCAGTAAAACCATCAGCATCTCTATAGCCGTAGGTTTAATCTGGCAGCGGCGATTAATTACGCCGTGCGAACTGCGATCTTAGTGTCTTACTAGCGCGAGTGCATCCATCACGGTGCCGCGCGGTGCCGTTATTACGGGCGAGCCGGAGATAACTTATCACGCCTAATATCATCGATCTAGAGACGCACCCGTGCCGTTTTGCATTTCGATTATGCTACGCGCACGCCGCCAGGCCGGCCGGAGAGACCGGGCACTGCGGCTGCAACCCTACGGTACACATTCGACGTTGATGCATGCCACTACATTTGAGATGCGCCGTTGCACCGAGCGAGAGCGAGACCGGCCGCGGACGGTCGCGGCTAATTGAAATCTACGACTTTGAACTTTGGCGTCGCCGGAGCGCGAGGTAGGTGCGAGGCGATGCGTACGCAAAGCGAAAGGTCGGCGTATTAATTTTATGATGCAATAAAAAAACTTGATACGGTCTGGATTTAGCGGTAATTAATTTACAAACTTCCAGTTAAGAGTTGAAACGACAAACAAATGTTTGCTTCGGTATGTTTTTATGTTATATATATGTTTTATTTGTATCTATTTTCAAGTATCGTCCTTTATAGTCTGAAACTCGAAATTAATACTCGACTGTTACTTCTATTTTCGATACACACGCGCGTTTCGCTCTTTATGGTGCCCTTTACCTTTTCGCTTTTTAATTAACGTTGTAGACCGCGCGCGATCAAACGGCAAAAATGCATTCTTATTTCGCTCACTCCCGCCCGTCATCCCACTTCTCGTCTCTCGTTTCTCTCGTTTCTCTCTCAAAGGACCAACCATCCGCTGGCTTCCAACTCCGACCTTATTTCCATGGTCGCCGTCGCGTCGCATCGTCTCGCGTGCTTCCTGCGAGAGAAGACCGACTTCCAGGAACGTTACCTCTGACATTCGCGAAACGAAATGCACGATACGACTGCGGGAAAAGAGAACGAGTCACCACCGCGAGCGCGTGCGGCCGCGTCATAAACTGACTCTCGATGAAATTGCACCGTCGCGCTGCACCACAAGAATTCGAGTGAAAAGTTCGCGCAACAGAGATGTCCGACAGGTCGATACAACATGTGCGATGCGTCCCGATGCATCGATGGGCTCGAAAATCATTTGCAAACGGCATTTTCATGCAGCCGCGTAGGCGCGCGGGCTTTTGTTAGCTCGGTGCAACGACCCGCGAACAATATTAATTCTCCCGCGCAAAGAGGGAGTGTAATATTTTACATTTTCTATTGACAAGCTCGCGCTGGATTTCGATGATTCAACCCCTCCGTTCCTCCGGCACGGCCGAGCCCCTCTATTCGCGTTGTCCATGCAAAGTAATACTTTCCGCGAAAGAGAGCATCCGACAAAATGAATTATGGATTTTAATACCGAATTTTTAAGAGTGTCATCGGGTGGAATTGTTCAAAGTTGGGCGGAGGTTGGTGTTATTCACACAATTAAAAGTTCTTAAATTTTGGATACTTGTAGTTGCGCAACTATAATTCGTAATAATTATAAAAGTGCAGCGGGTAAAATGACTTATGGACTTTAATATCGAATCTCCAGGAGCGCCATCATTCTTACTTTCGCGTAACGTACGTTGCAGAAAATAAGCAACATTTGAGCACGAGTACATTTTTCTGTTGACTTCTAAGTTTCGTTTATTCGCAAATTTTTTAAACTTTTCAGAAATTACAATCTGGATTCGGCAAAAGGGGATAAAACCAAATGTGTCGAGAGATCGAATAGTCGCACTACTGCGAACTGAATTCCATTGTATCTGTCACGAATCCCATTCGCGCCATTTGCTCAGGATTACCGACGGGCAATTCGGTGACCCAGTGGCTTCAGTTTTCGATCATTAGAAACGAGTGATAAACTCGATAATGCACGCAACCCCCTCAGTCACCGCCACAAATTACAGGCGCACACACACACACACACACACACATACACGCGCGCGCGCGCGCGCGCGTCCTCTCTCTCTCTCTACCACTCTCCCTGCGAATTACTCGCGATGAATAACCATTACTTAAGTGCGAACAATGCCGGTGACCCAACCCAGCGCGCACGCAACTGAACGCGCGGTTCACACACGCGTATGCAAATACAGATGAAGTACAGTGAAGGAAAACGAATTCACTCGAGAAGGCGTACCCAATGAAATGTCCTCGCACGCCGGCAGAGCGCACGCAATCGTTTCTCGATGCAAAATAAGATTTGTTTTTAAATATATGTGTTTTAGAATAACATTTTTTTTATGAATTTCAAACCGTTGCTTTTTTAGATAAAATTCCAATCGAAGAAATTCAACAAGTACGATAAATCGTGCTGTTTAATATTTTCTTCTTTTGATTATTTGTTAAAACGTTAAAGGCTCGATGCCTTTTATATTTTTTCGTGATTAAATTTTAAGTTAAAATTCTGGAAAAGTAGCTAAGCGAAGATGCGCGACTCTAATGCTTGCGACACACATATACGCCCTTTAATAACGTGAAAACTCTCGCGGGTCTCCGTTGCACTCTAGGTGGTAGATAGAGCGAGCGCTACTAAGAATTCAATTAACGGTAATTATACGGTGACCCACCCCTCGTTACTTTTCCCGGCGCTCTTTTCCCAACCCTCTGCGTCGGGTTCCCCCGCCCATTGCCGACTGCAGGTGCATTCGTATGTGCGAAAGAGACGGGAGAGCGGCTCCCTGCCAGAAAGTTTGCGCCAAGTCCCATTTAGGGTGGTTGAAACCGACCAACCTTCCCGCGTTCCTTTCATCCCTTCCCCCCCTCACTCCAATCTTCTCCCTCGTTTCTTTCAGAGCGCCACGAAAAGGGGGCTTGCGTTTAATGCCCGGCGGAAGGTCCTTAAGAATTGGCCGCGATATCCGTGGGTGTACACCGACTAGCTAATTGTGTGTTCGGAGTTTTGGGGTTGCGGTGGGGTTGAATCGGCGCTTTTATGCGCGCGCTTGGATAAGGACGGCGACGGCGGCGAGGCATGCCAAATCCGACGTTAGCCTCCGGTCTGTGAGTGTTCCGCGAAATCCCTTTTCACCGGTACGGTGCAATAAAAGGGCTGCAACACGGACTGCGCCGGAAACTTCGGCTGCATGTTTAATTTCCTCGTGCGTTTTCGAGACTGTCTTTAAGCAAGCGCCATGCGGAATAAATTTTTACTTTAAGCAAGCAGTTTTCAAAATTGTCACGGTATTCCCATTATTGTTGCTTATTGAGATGCTAAAACTAGCTAAAACTTAGCAAAAATACTGAATACAGAATGTATTTTATTAAAATGTTCAAACTTCGAAAAGGTATTATTTAGAATAAAAGAGTTGTACGAAGATAAATTTTGAAAAAATTGAGTTTTAGATCATACTTTTCTGATTAAACTTATCTTAAAATAAGATACTGTCTTAAGAATGTTATATCTTTCAGCGTACTGAAAAAGAGAGTTTGAGAAAAAAAAGATCTTAAATATGATACAAATTACAATTGCGTCGAACATTGAACAAATTAGGCGATCAAATTCAATAGAACATTAAATCAGCTCCAGTCGAGCATTGATTATTCCCTTCGAATTTTCGAACGATGCATATCAAAGAGATTAATACAAACTGATATTACTGAATCTATTATAGATATAATATTTTTCGAAAGATTTCTCAGAATATAAGAATTCGATCCATCGACATTTCGAAGATGCAGCTGTCATCTCATTATTTTTTCGGTCAATAAGTCGCGTGTCGCAACGTAAATACGGCGATTAATTGATTTTCGCGACGGTCTCTTAGGTGGTCGAAACAGAAAAGCAATAAGCTACTCCTCTCATTTTACTGACGCTTTTTTTCGTTTCAGTTACGCAATTTCGGCGTGTTCTCGTCGGTATGCAGGCGGACATGCATATGTCGGATGAACGGGCAGTTATCGCCGATAAATTTCAACGCGCGCGATATGTAATATCAATTAAAGCACGCAGCCATAACTATGTTGCGAGGGGGAAGCCCGCGTCGAAATACCGTAGCGAATATTTTCCAATTCTGTGCGCAGTTGGGGAAAAAATCACGAGAGGCGAAAAAGCGGGATAGAGACAGAAGACCAGAAAGAGAGAGGAAGAGAGAGAGAGAGAGAGAGAGAGAGAGAGAGAAAGAAGAGTGCACCCGTTTTTATTGAGTTTGCAAAAAACATATTCGTTTTCAGCGTACTTCCGCGAACACCTTCCGCTTTTTTTTCTCCCTCCATCTCTTTGTTCTCGTCTCTCCATCCTTTCTCTGATAGTGACATCCTATTTGCTGCTAGAAAGAGAAAGAGAGCGCGGCCAGTAGGGGAAGATAAAACAATTTGATAAATCGCTCGTGGCGCGAGGGGTTGCGACGCCCTCTTACCCCCGTGTCATTGTGTACCGTGGGCTATATACACACGCTATACTCGTTCGGAAACTCGTCGTGGGTTAACCGTTAAAGCCGCGCCGGCAACGTACCGTACCGTAGATAAGTGTTAGGTATCAACTTGTTGCATTAATTACAGCGGGAAGGCTATTAGCCATCGATTCGCGCTAAACCTCGCCTCTCCATGTAGTTAGCTCTCTTCCACGTTTCTCCGCAGGAGCGCACATTGTCATACTCCTATGTATTTGAGTACGTGTATATGTAAGCAAACACGGATGCCGGTATATGTAGCAGTGTACGAGCCGCAGATCCTCCTGGACTTCTCGCGTCACTCCTCGTTGCGGCGCAACATGCATCCAAGTGCAATGCAGCGAAAAGTTACGTACGAGGAAGACACGAAGATTCGAGATCGACATAGAACGATAGACGGCGAAATTGAGTTCTTTCGACGCAGTCACGAATCGACGCAGTCATTCTTTTTGTTCATTAATCACGCATCAGATTTTTTAAGTTTATATAACAGTAGAAGGGAAAAAATTGTAAGAACATTTTTAAGCTACAAAATCAATTGTTTCAACATAGATTTATTCGCGCAGTTTTATTCAAAAGTAAATTTGTTCCACATTTGAACAAATAAGACACAAGATGAAAGTAAGCGCATAATAATTTAACAAAAAATTCTCTGGGTCGCGTTTGCGTGACCCAGAAAATTTTGTGAGAAAAAAAAGCGAGAAGTCTTTGCCTCGCTTTTGCGATCCCGCGTACTGCATTCGCTTCGGATGCATTCTGAGCAAAAGGAAGGTGTTTGCAGGAGCGGATACGTGAACCGGAAGTGGTCGGTAACACCGCGCCTGGCTGCCGGCAATTACGCGGACCCACACGGCCATCCCTATCAACTCGGTAACGTGCGCAAGTGTAAATTCTCGCGTGTATTTAGGTCCCCAGCCCGAATCGCGCGTGTATGCGTGTATATTGCGACGCGGTTACTCCTCATACATGTCCTTACGTGTGTGCGAACGTACCGGATGAAAAGAAAAAAAAAAGCCCGCCGCTCTCTCTCTCCCCCTCCGTCGCGGCGGACGGCGGTCGGCTCACCTTGATAATGCGAGATATCACGCGAGTACACGAGTAAACGCGTGCGCGCCTTTCGTATGTATGTGTATACGTACGGGAGGAGGGAAGAAAGGCCAGTAGGTATGCGTAACTAGACACTTGCCGGTTGGCGTAGTGAAATTAATTATCCCCGCGCCTCGTATCGCGCCGTCTTTATTTCTAACTCTGCCGCAAGTCACAATTTTTTTTTAATTTTCAAGAAGCACTCAATCAACGAAATGTCACAGTACGCTGTTAAAATTTCAAAAGTCATGTGTGAGTAGCCATGTCGCATCGCGATTCCGTGTTTCGCGCTGTGTAATCATCCGGCAAACGCATTTCGAAACATTTTAATAAAAAATTATGCGCGAAAAATAACAGCGAGCGGTGGTGTTCGCGAGGATCCCTGCAGATAGATATTCCTAGAACACAAACCAACCTACTTCATTTCCCGTATGCCAGCGTATGAAACGTTGACGTGCCAGCGTTCGACTACGAATGAGAAACGGAGCGCGATGTGTCCGCGGCATCATTAGCGCGATCGGAGTCCGGCTTCCGCGACTCGCGTGTGTGCATATACAGTATCGAGTTACGCGGGTAAATTCGAAAAGGTCGATATTTTGAAATGCCATCGCCAGGGGTTAACCGGGGGCTATTTTGAGTGTGCCGTACGTAGCCGTGCCGTGCAGAGAGAGAGAGAGGGAGGGAGAGAGAGAGAGAGAGAGAGAGAGAGAGAGAGAGAGAGAGAGAGAGAGACAGACAGAGACAGAGAGAGACAGAGACAGAGACAGAGAGAGACAGAAAGACAGAAAGGGGAAGAGGGAGCGAGAGAGAGTCCGAACATACCACCCGTCAATAATCCGCTGAATAAACTATCGTCCACCCGCCCACACGAGCCACCCACCCGTCCACTACACAACTCCACTCAAGCGCCACGTACAGCCGAGGCATATATCACACACACGAGGGTCTGCGCGTCTGTCTGTACACGATCGTAGGCACCGTGCACGCATATACGGTACGGTACGTGCTAATATATGTACCGCAGAGGCCCGTTTGAACGGACATACGTGAGTGCACGTGTGTGATGTCGGGAATGGGAGGGAGGAGACCGTAAACTCCAGCGCGAGGTAGTCACGAGGAGGAGACGCGACGCGATGGCTATGAACGATGGAAGTCGTCAAGTTCGCTCGAACGAGGTAAAGAAACTCGATGTCGATTTTCGCATGTGGAAACAAATCGGGAAGAGCTCGACCGCGGACAAGCGCGTACGAGGGAAATGCTATAATTATAATTACAGTAAGCAATTATAAAATTTCGTTCAAGAATTCAACGACTCGTTAATTGATGGTTATATAATATCAATAATATTAATATTGCAGATGTAATAATGTTTAACGCGATTCTAATAAACCCGATATATCTCATGTATATTGCGAAAGTAACTTTGTAGGCTTCCTATTCTCGTTGGAATAATGTTTATTTAATTAGTTTCCTTGTTCGGGCTCAAACGTCTCTCGCAGCAACGCTGCCGAGTCACCTATATACGAAGAGCGCGATGTATTATTGACACCGCAACCCCCAATGTAGCCTGCCACCGCCAACCCTCCTATGTGCGCTCCCTTGTTCGGAATCGGACAGGTATATGCGCATATATGCACACACACACACACACACAGAGAGACACACATGCACACACACATGCATGCGGGAATACGTATATATGCGTCTGGGCGTTAGTACCGGGTGGCAAGTTGCAAACTGGCCGACTGCCGTTCACGGCGAGCACTTTTGCGCGCACGAACTGTCAGACGAAATGGACAATGTCGCATAAAGTGCGGTCATTATGCGTCGCGGCGTTTAACTCGCCGCGCATCGATTTTCTTATCGGGACGTCTCTCGCAGCGAGAAAAAGAAAGTTTATCTCTCGCGTTTAAAAGTCGCTCAAAAAACTCGACGTTACCCTCCCGCGTTACTCGCCTTTAACTCATAAATTAGTCATGTGGCGTTTTATCGCGTGACGACGATCGCGACTCGATCGTTTCGACTTCTCGGTTATCGGTTGCGGGAAAGCTACCGCGAGATACCTTTTATCTTATTATTCGCCTCGCTGCTGATATTTATATGCGAAAACGTTGAATTGTAGATAGGACGATATCACATTTCTTGTCAATTACGCGGGTTGAGATAGGTCCGTGGATTCGGTAGCTTCGAACCCTCCTCAGACGATCTCGCGGCTAATTTGCCGGATCGTCTCGGTTACCTCGGCTCGCCGATTGCATCCCGAAGAGGCGGGAGCAACCTCGAGGCTTACCCGCGTTAACCTACGCGCATGAATAATGAAAATCCACGAAGCTGGGTATAATTACCAGTGGAGCGTCGCATCCGGTCTCGATTCAGACGATCGTCAATTTTCGGGGTAATCGGCGAATCCGGTCGACTGGGGTTCTGGATATTTTCAGGGACAGATTTAATTACGCCGCGGAGTCGGACTGGAGGTAGGACGAGAGGGGAGGCGGAGGGAAAACCGGCGGAGAGAACGGCGAAGAAGGAGAGAAGGCGAGAGGAGTGAAGAGATGCCAGAGATCCCTGACTTCGTGCCTATCTTTGGATCGGCTCCTCCACCCTTAGCGACGAAGTACGAACCTACGTCGATTAGTCGGAATTAACTTCCAACGCGCGCGCGCGCGCTCGCACACCCAAGAGCCCTTCGCTTGGCCCAGGTCCGGGACCACGGATTACCCGACGATAAACGAATTCACTCGCTGTTAATTGACTTCGGGGAGGGTAATCACGAGTAAAACTTTCACGTCGCGCGCGATCCGCGAGCGCGCTTGATTGGCAGCGCGGCGGAACGGAACGATGGCGAGAGGACTGGAAGGGCATGAAATTTATAGGACCACGTCTGTGCCCCGAAATGTGCTTCAGTTAAGATCAGTCGAGTCGTTTTTCGCACGACGGAGAACGGAATGATTAAGCGCTCGCCTATGACACTGTAATTTGTAATTTATCTACACTATTTTCTCGCTTCGAGATAAGAAATTTAAAAGTTAACCAACTTTTTACAAAACTTATCGGTCAGGAGAAAAATCGAAATAATCTAATTATGAAATTACTTAATACAGCGTAACTCCATTACGTTAAAAATTTTACGGCACTTAATATCCCTCGTAAACGTTCGAAGAACCTTATTATATTATTTATTCCCTTTTTATCTGTTAATTTTATATATCAGCAATATAATCTGTACGATCGATCGTTGATTGTTCACGCAAGTACAACGAAACAACTGCCGGCAGATAATGCGCTTCTTTTAATCCTATATGTCCGCGACAAGAGAACACGTCGTCGTATCATCTCGCGAGCGTAATCGAAAGTCATCGTTGATGATTCAGACGTTGTCGCGCGCCTTTGTTTCCAAGTGCGAACAGCTTCTCTGAATATCACCCAGGTACTGTTCTTCGAATTAGTCCAATGAATGTCTCTATCGGTACTCGCATCAGGTAGCGGACTGACCGTTCAGGCAGTCAAGTAGCCAGTTTTGGTTTCAAGGATTGCAAACAATGCCGTCATCTGGCAGAGGTTTCTAGGTATATCTGAACGGAAGGGCAGGTAGATCTTTTGTACGACTTTCTTTGACGAAAGGAAATCTTATACTTAAGGGAGTCGTCGAAATTTTTCCACGAATAGCTAAGTGTCAAAAAGGGTAACTATATATCTATGTTGAAAAATATACCAGAAATATTTGTTCTTGGAGGCAAGTTTTCATCCTTGAATGAATAAAAAGAAGTCTTTGAGGCCTTGCAGTATATTTTTATATTTCCAATATCTCCGATTAAATCTTTTCCTTCTCTTAGGCAATTTTAGAAAAACTTTAAACTACACGTGACAGTATTTAATTTATGGAAATCTTTTTGCAAATTTTTATTAGAAAGCTACGCATTCAGGACTTAATTTTTCTTCTATGAAATGTTTGATAGAATAAAATTATTTCTTTACAATAGATGAATAAAACGTAAAGTTTTTAGATGTTAAAAATTAATCAAATTTTCGATTCGTTTTTTCACAACTCATTTGATTTTATGAAAATTATATATAAAAGATCGATCTTTATACATATTATAGATTGATAAAAAATTGATAAAAGTAGACGCGTAAAACATAAAATAAGTTGGAAATAATTTAGAAGCAAAAGGATCACATGACATGTTGCAATAAAAAATTAAAGCTTTGAGCAATGGAAAATTAAAGCTTTAAGAAAAGAAAAACGGAAATTTATCTCCTTATTTTCCACCGTTAAACTTTACGTTCTTCGACAGACTGATTTCAGACATGTGAATTATCGCGAGACAATGAATAATTTACAAAGACATCGTGAAAAATTCAGACACATATTTTGTTGCAACAAATCGCGGTAGATGGATCGATATGCAACCGAAAGCAGACCGGATAGAGATCGTAAAGCGGCGCGTTATTAAGCGCGCGCGCACGACTACGATACCGGATTCAAATCGCCCCGACCCGCACAGAAGTCGTTTGCGGGTTAAGCGAAATCGCGAAAGTACGTAATCGCACGCATAACGGAGGTAGTGTTCGCCGGTCGTGCGCACACACACACACACACACACACACACACACACTCTCTCTCTCTCTCTCTCTCTCTCTCTCTCTCTCTCTCTCTCTCAGGCACATACAAGCGTATCCGCGCTTACGCACGGACACTCGTTTCGCCGGCAGAGCACCACGACGATAAAAAGCACACGAGCGCATCCGTGACTTCTTCTCCTTTTTTATCGTTCCCTCTCCCTCCGGCTATCACTCGCCCCTCTCTTTCCCTTCCTCCTCCGTCTCTGTCTTTCATGTCCCTCCACCGATCGCGCGTGAAGAGCGGCATGTGTGCGTGTACGCGTTCTCGCGCTCTGTGTGCGCACTCCTCATACGCTCGATGTGTACGTGACGGTTGCAAAAAGAATACAGAATACGTTGCATGTGGACGTCGCGGACGATGCGGTGTACCTTGACACGGATGGCTCCCTGAATCACCCGGCGGCTAGCAACAAACATCACCTCGCGCTATCAACACACGCCTACCTAACACAGCGCGAGCGGTGCGCGCGCTCGCTCGCGCCCGTGCCCGTGTAAAGCGGTGACGAACGGCCGGGCCGGCGACGTCGATAAGCCCATCATCAGGCTGCCCGGCCTGCCGACGACTTGGTAGGAAATTCCATTTCCTCCGATTCGTGTCGCGGTACGTGATTCCCGGTTGGCTGGCTGGTCGGGAAGCGAGAGCGTAGCGAGCGAGCGAGAGAACAATCCGTAGACTTCGCCGCGTTGATTCCGCAATTTTAACGCGGTACATAGTCTAGTACTATCCTATGATTTACAAGTGTAATTTGAAAAACAGGTTCTTCGATGAATTTGGAGCGGATATTTCTTATCTTCATTTTCTCAGTAAAACTTTTGCGGCCAGCTATTATGTTACACTTGACTTTACCTAATCTTATTTGCCGAAATGAAATTTTAATTAATCCCAAAATTATATTTAATAGGCTAGATATATATTAACGTTGAAAGAGAAACAAAAGTCAGAAGTAATAAAATTATTTAAAGATATGAAAACTAATTGAGATCAAAAATGGATGAATCAGACATCGCGGTCGATATTAATAAATTAGTACTTAGACGAAAGCTGGAAGCGCAGCTTCGAGAAAAGACTAATGAATTTTATTCATGATTCTGAGAGATGTTGACATCGGAGGAAGAACGGTTGAATATACGTCCTACTTTAACTGGAGATCCGGTAGCGGTAATTACAATACGCGGTGGAAGAGTCTCTTTCGCGTCTCAACTCCATAATCCTCGATACAGCGAGCTTCCTCCGAAGTCCTTTCCGCAGTTATCCTCCGGGAGCAATAAAACCCGCTGGAAAGGGAATGAAAGTTTGGCAAAAGCCAGCCATCGGGCGTGTAAATTCGCCGTAATTTTATCGACCGCGTGCCCATAAATATTTTCCGTTGCACCGCTCTCTGTCTCTCGTTCTCTCTCGTTCTTTCGCGCTGCAGCGCGTCGGGGTTTCGGGGTCGGCAATATCGGACTGTTCTCTTGGCTCCGCGAAGGAAAAGATAAAAATAACCGTACAAAGAAAGCACGCTCGCACGGCGGGTGCTAGGGTGGGTATATGGCGATCTCGGGCGACGTGAGCAGGGAGAAACCTCCGTGGCCATGGCAAAGGAAGGACGTGGGGGCGTGGTTCCGAGCCGAGTGCATTACCGCGGAATGCACTTTTCGAGCATACCGCGCATCATTTTCGGGGTAACGTTTCGCGCCTGTGAAAGGGTGAATGGGTGAGAACGATAATCCGCTCGATGTTCAGGTATAGGGCCTTTTTATGGTCTGTCGGAGAAATGCAATTGACCAGGCAAATGCTAAAATAAACGTATTCTTTTTTATCTTATCTAAATACAATCTTAAAAAAATAAAGTAATCTCTGAACAAAATTATTGTGAATAATCTCTGCTAATTGGAGACCGGAGTCTCGTAAAGACACGCACAAAAGACAGCCTCGACCGTCCAGATGTCTTTTATTTTTTTTATGCTTGGGTTAAATTTCCTTAGTTTCCATACAGTCCCCGTATACTAATGCGAAGTTCCAACCGTGTCACGGGAATGTTTCGGAAAATGTGCACGAAACGTGCTGCGGCGCAGCACGTTTTAGGGACCATGGGTTAGATATATTTGGAACGCGCTCTACAATGGCGGCAGGCAGGCAGCCTCAAAACGGGGTGAGGCAGATCCGCTGTAGGGTAGCTAGAAACGGTAAGAGAAGATCCAGTTCTACGTCTCTGCTTCTTTTTCTCTCCTTGCCTTTTCGCTATCTCACTCCATCCATCCTCTTCACCTTCTCCCCTCTTTCTTTCTAGCCTAGTATAGCACACTGGCGCGCCCTTATTGTCGGTTCCAGGCACCAGCATACCTGATCTTATGGGAAATCCATACTGGCCCTTCACTTCGGTGAGAATACGAGGGTTTGCCTAGCACCCTTCGGCGAACCATCCTCTCCCTACGAACCTTCCGCCTCCTACGAACCATTTCACCTTTCGACTCTACAATACGAAGCCCGCTTTTTGCCACCCGCTTCTTTTCCAATTCCTATCCAAGTGTCAGTGAAACTGCGCGATCACACGGACAACCATAATAAGAACGTGCTCTCGAAGCAAAAAAATACGGTGTCATTCCGCATTCCGTCGCGAACGTATTGCCATAATGCTGCTACGATTAAGCGAAAGACGAAATCAATCAAATTTTTATATCTTTATCTCTCTTTGCCGCAAAAATATAGTCAACAGAAATAAACAATGTTGCCCCTGATATGATACATAGAGAAGTCAAAAATAATAAAAGATAATACGGCTAAAAAATTTTTTGAAATTAGAATTTTACCTAAATACAAATTGAAAAGTTTATCGTCGCATGAGGGATCGATCATCTCTATTAGCAACACTTTGTTTCTCCTTGTTAATTACAATTGTAATCGAGAAAGAATTTAGTTAATCAAGAAATCAATGTCGAATGCGATGAATTGTTAGACATTAACGCATTTGTAGCACGAAAAATGGTCGGTGAGATAGACGGACTTCTGTAAACATGTTGCTACTGCCTTTTACCTGATCACATCAATACACGCTTCAATTAATTGCGAAAAGAGTAGAGATGTCGGGTGTACATTCAGCCGCAAAACGCAAAACTCTGAACGACCTTCATAATTGGTAATTACCTTCGGCGATTTCGCTGACGATTTATTATAACGCTGCGTAATTGCGATATAATTGTGCGTTATATGAAAACACAATTTGTATTCTGTGGTGTTATTATTCGCCGATGACGTAACACAATGGCGATATTAATTTCACCGAGACATCATCAAATTCGATATCCTGCCCCAATAAAAATGTTACCCAAAATGTTAATACCATAAAATGTCTTTCTTAAAAATCGTCAGATACGAGATAGTTAAATTTAAATTACAATAATTGACTAAATATATCGAATAGCTATTTAGAAAAAAAAGAAGAATTCAATTTCCTCTGAAAATAAATAAAATAATCCGAGGAAGAATTGATTAAGCAAATAGCCGATGACGAGGTGTATATTGATGAATGATTAATGTATGTGGATCGAACATAAATATCGATCGTTTGAGAGGCCCCCCTTTTGATCTACGAGATTACTGTTACGCACGAAAGCGCCTGACGTTCGTCATCGGGCCCTCGGGCCTTTATCGGCCTCGCCCGGGCGACCCGTAATTTAGTCCCTTAACGAGAGAATCGTACGCCTCATTAACGCTAGCTTCCAGAACTCCACGTGCCTTTCGTCGCAAAAGAATAAATTCGAAAATGTATGCGATAATTTTTCTTTTTCGCGTATATATTTATATTGAATATAATATCATAAGCCACACTCATCTATTTTCGCAGAGACGCGTAAAAAGTAAATTAATTAAAAAATCAATAGAAATTCATTTTGCGAAGCTATGAATTCCTAATCTCCCGGGTATCGAAAACGCCGATTTTGTAATTACAAAATTTTTTTTATTCCCCTTTTATTTATTCGCGATATCGAAAAAATGTTTTTATTTATCACCTGTCCCTGAGAGATGTGTAAATATATTATCGGTTATTTCGACGGCCAATTTTTCAGCTGTTCCGCCGAAAAAAGCGGCTTGATTAACGTTCAAACGTCACGTATGACAAACGCAGCGCGGATATAATAACATGTGAATAATGACGATTGAGCGATCTTCGATTTTAGCCCGATAATACACATCGGCGACCCAAGAAGCGTTTAATTGAATGGCCGCTATTCGACGCGAATTATAACGTGATTATTGCGGTGGCTCGCGCGGTGTTTCATGCAGTAACGGCCGCGAACGTGGAAATGGTCGAGCTGGATTAGCGCGCAAGGGACGAAGAATGCACTTATACTGATTAAAAAAAGAAAAAAAAAAGCGAAAATACTTGTCGCCGGAATGCTTTTAACGAATTAATACCCCGTCTCCCCCGGCACTTTTGCGATACAATATTTACTTTTGCCTCGTAAGTTGTGTTTGCTCGCGTGTGTGCAGGCGGCCCTACGCCACTTAAATCATTTGTCGCAATTTAATAGAATGAAAAATAAATACAAGCAACGCGAGCTTTAATTACGGCGTTAATTATCCTCGCTCGCTGAAGCTCCTCTACCGGCATGGGAGTAATCTACGGGGTTATTACGAATTTCCGGAAAATTATTCGCGAAAAGTGCGGCTATTAATCAACAGCATTTCGTCGTCATTCGAGTACATTTCGGGTATATGAAGCCGGCGATTTATGACAGCGATAACGTTCGTTTTCCCTTTCATACGCCAATATCTTCTATAATTTCCAATTATGCATACATCGATACTAGCCATATTGTCTTATCGTTTCTCTACCACGTTGAAAGTAATTTGCACGGACGAATATTATTATTGCGAGGAATAGCGGTACTTTTTCAAACTCGGCGGTCGAATCGAAAAACACCCGGATACGATTAGAGAGTTAAATTCGCCGATAAGTCGGCCTCGAGGAGAAAAAGGTTTTACCATCATGCGAACGTGGCGATGGAACGTCGTCGACGACGACGAAACGAAAACATGTGCCACGACAGAAAGAGGACGGCTGCGTACCGGTCCGAGAGAATAGAGACCGAAAGGCGAGGAGAGGGAGAGAGAAAGAACGACGAAGGGGTAGAGAAAGGGGACGAAGAGATGCCGCTGTGGAAAAATATAACCTGTTGGACCGCGAAAGAGCGAGAGCCGCGTAAGCACGATGGAGAGAACGAGAGGCACGACAGAAGTTAGAGAGAAAGAGAGAAAGAGAGAGAGAGAGAGGGAGAATGGTGCCGTTAGAGGGAGAGCTTGGTAGAGCGAGACAACCGCAATGAAAGGAGAAGGGGAAGGACGAAGAGAGACAAACAGGACGAACGGGTGGAACGGAGAAAGAGAAGAGAAGGATGCGTATACACAGGCATCCCGAACCTGCCTCAACTCTGACTCGACTTTCGCGGTTCGATTCGGATCCGATCGATCTAGCTCGCGTCGGAGGTAGCACAGCCGTCAGTATTTACACTTTGCTTTCGCTTCTCGGCATAATGCCGTTAGTGTGTGTTGTTTTTCTATACGTGCCCGTCGCTCCTTCCATCCCTCCTACTCCCTCGTTATTCGCCGTTGAGATTTAACGAAACGGCAAACAAGCCGCGTTCAAGGAGCGAGGAGGACAGCTCCTGTTTTTCGGAACTCCAAAGGGTGTAATCCGTCATATTTCCGATGTTGTGTTTGACCGAGCACACGTCGACACGTGATAGTAACGTGTATCGCTACGCGTCCTCAGTACGCATTTAGATCTGTATTCATGTTCCGTAATAAACATCTTGTATACGAATATTATTATTATGATATAAAAATAAAATTTTTTACATTACATGACACAATTGTAGAAAATTCAGATTTTTCTGAAATATGATTGTATGATAAAAGAAAATTTTATCTAACGTTCTGCATTGAAAATTTCATTTATTACGTAAAATGAAAAATTTTCTATGTACAGAGGAATGATTCCTTTTATCGCGTCTTTATTTGTCAGATACGCAAGAAGTGTTCGGCGTAAATATGAGCACTGAACACCACATAAATTCATGAACATAAATATACGACGAGAGCGGAGACAAAGGGATGAGTGGCGGCGCGAGAAAGAAATATAATTCGGATCCCGTGTCATCGGGAGCAATTTACACTGCGCCGGACACGTCGATCGATAAATTAACGAGGCGTGTTCGATACGCGCTCGCATTTTTATCGGAACCGTTCGTCGCGGAATCGCGTTTCGACGGCTGTTATATTATCACTCTGAAAATCGTATAGACGGATATTCGAAAAATTGTTAAGAGGCGGCACTGTCGTTGATTCGTTTCAGCGACGAGCGCTTTGGTCCCTTTTTGCGCCGATTTTACCTTTATCGGCCGATAAACGCGCAGTTTTTAATCACGCCGGCGATATGAACGAAGATTAACAGCGAGGAAGGATGACGCGAGTATTCCGGATTTTTTAACACTTCGATTCCTTTGTATTATTGCCCGTTCTGCTTCGCTTTTGTCCAGCTTAATTGCAAGTTTACTTCCTTGCGTGTGTGTGTGTGTGTGTCGGACTTACTTTACAGAGATAAACTACATATTTACGAGAGACAGATATTGTATTAAATTGATATTTTAAGAATTCTCTTTATCCTCAATCTATTATGTATTACGTATTATATTGCATTTTATAACTCAAAATCTCTTTACTACTGCAAATCATTTTTTTTATCTAATGTACGCTTTATTTAATGAAATTACAACATACATTATTTTCTTAAATGACAAAAAAGCTCGTGCAAATTACAATTTATGTATTTCTTCGATAAGATATAAATTTTAAATATTGCGTCCGACAGTTGATTGAAGGCAATGCCGCGAACAGCAAGCACGTGTGCGAATCGAAAGCGTTAATTCCATCCAGGGATTATCTTTCGTGCAGATACGTAGGTCTAATCTCGCGCGTTTACTGCAACCGACGAGAAAAAAATCGTGAGATAAGTGCGATCCGACTGAGTTCATCATTGACGAACGTATTGCGCGATTCGCGCCGGACATGTGTCATCGAGGTTCACGCGCGATGATCGTCCGTCGATACTCCCAATGATTTGACGAAAAAATGAAATGTATTGCTTATGGAAATTATTTGCTTATGATACAATAATAAGAGCTTAAAGAGGCGATCGGGGTGCCCTCTCCACGTGCGTAACTAGCGTGTGGATTAATATTGACGATTATACATTGCTCTAACTAGAATAGAAATAAATAATGTTGAAAAAATTAAACTTAGAACATAAAAAAAAGGTTCCGTACCAGCGCATCCTACAATTTTTACCTTCTATTTTACTTGTTGCTACTAAATTGTTTCCAGGACATATAATTTTGGTAAATTTAAAAGTAAAGATTTAAGATTTAATTTTTTTATTACTTACAAGTGTATTGAAATTAGTTATAAAATATAAACGAATATAACGAACCGATAGCTTTAAAAGATACACGTTAAATATGAACAATTACATTAGTTTACCAATTTACGTTACAAAAAATGATCTTTTCTCGTATGTACTAGGTGCCTATGTGTATCGCGCGCGAGTATAATTAGGCGAGCGTACTGATATGAAAGTCGAGGAGAAGTAACGAGCATCGCGACGCATTGCAAGTAATTTGGCGCGCAACGCCGAGCTCTGCGCGGAGCACGAACGGCACGAGAACAATTTTTCGAACCCGGGCGCACTTCGCCGCACCTCATCATGTCGTCGCCGCCGCGCGGGATTTACACAACTCTTTCAATTAAAACTTTTCCGCAGTTTATCTTCCCGCGCTCCGAAAAAAATTAGGTTCCGCGCACGCCGTAACGAGTTCAGTAACGGAGCGCGCCGTGTTCCGCGAGCTTTTCGAGCTCTCTCGTCGGAAAAATTCATCGTCGCGGGAGGTTCATCGGTTAAAATAAATCAGCATCATCAAGGTTAACGTAATAAATAAGTAAATCTCTCGCTACCTGAGCGCGTCCTATCCTCGCCGGCGATGTTCCCGCACAATGCGGGGAGACTTTAACCTTGAACTCATCGGCTCATTTGGTCGATGGTTCAGAATGTCTCCCCCCCTCCCCCTCCCGCGGCGCAATAAACGGGAAAAATATTTCCCCGAGCGTTGAACTCGGGTGAACGTTTACGACATCGGAGAAAAAATACTGGCATATCACATGGCGGTATAAATGGTGTGCGTAAATATTGCGCGTGTATTCACGAACTCACCTTGTGATGCTGCATGATGGCAGTGGCCTTTCGCTTCGCAGACATATTTAGTTCGTCAGGGTGTCCTCTCTGCCCCCCTTAGCGGAGCGGGAAATATCTGCCTCGCCGGTCTCTCTATCCGCCCGTTCGCCTCTATCCTTCTTCTGCCTCTCTGTCCTTCGCTCTTCCGTTTGTTTTTCTCTCCTACTGACGAGTCATAGGCGACCACCCGAAGGCACAGCGACAATCACAAGGGACACAAAGGCGCGGGGGAAGGGCGGGGGTTGATGACGATAGACAAATGCACGCTCGTCCCTACCGCCGTCGTTTCCTGTCGCTTCCTCTTCTGTCTTCTTTCCTCGCTTCCGCCTGACGGTTTCCTACGGTGCACGGAACGATCCTACTATCGCGTATATACAGGGTACGAAGTGTTCTCTAGAACGACCGGCACGTCGCCGAGTAAACTTTCTTGGTGTGCCGTGTTTCGTTTCCGTCTCTCTTTCTCTGCTGTTCTCTCGCTGTCGCTCTCTCTCTCCCCCTCTCTCTCTCTCTCTCTCTCTTTCTTTCTTTATACCGCACGCGCGCGCGCGCGGTCGCACTTCGTCCCACCTTGCGCTCGCGAACTTTAAGCTCTCACCCCGCGCACACCACACAGCACACGGCGGCGCCACGAAAGTTCCGCGATAAAACCCCCCGCGCGGTTAGTTGTTGCAGTAGCAGGTGTCGGCGCCGCGCGAAATTAAAACAAGCCCGCGCACCACCGGAACAACGTCGGGAGAAATGTCCGAACACACTGCGAAAAGTCTCTCTTTCTCTCTCTCTTTCTTTCTTTGTCTCTTTGTGCTTTCCCGTGTGCTTTTTCTCTTACGCTCCCTCACACGCGTCTTCTCAGCTGTCTCTATCACTGTCTCTCTTGCACTCTCGTTCCCACGTCACGATGCGATAAGCGCGCACAAGGCAGCTTCACAAAGACAACCGAGCCGGTGAAACGGTATTGCGATCAGCTGGTTCGGCCGAACCCTGATATCATATTCCGATCCAACACTCGGGCGATCCTTTAACTCGGACTTTTCTCCACGACGAGTGGAAACAAGGAAAACCGTACTAAAGCGGAAGGTGGGATTAGACACGGTCCTCGTGCACGTCGCGTCCTCGTGTTTGTAAGTCAGTTCGGCGCCCGTATGTCGGCTGACGCTCGATCGAAAAACAAAAAAAAAATGAATCAAAGGCCTCTGACGCGCTGGCCGCTGCTCTTGTCCGCCTTCTCGGAAATCGTCGATCGGCAAAATCAGCTGTGCACGCGATGTTGCCTGCGTATACGCTCGTTCTCTGTGTCGTTTTCAGCCAGAGACGAGATAGCTCCACCACTCGCTGACGTGATTACAGAACGTCCTCACATCACGAGCGCTCACGGCGAACTAGCGACTGGCGACGCGGCGACGACCTCCTCCCCTCCTCTCACCGCCGCACCGCCGCCTCCACGCCTCGCAGTCCCCTTCCCCTTTCCCTTCTCTGGTGTCCTCTCTGCCTCACCCCAGCCCCACGGTAGAGAGTCTCACACCACTACCACGCTTCACCCATACCCCACTCTCTCACTCGCCATCCAACCCCCCCTCCCCGCCCCTGCCCCTCTCCTACCTTCTGTCGGTCCCTCCCGCTCTCCCGCGGAACCCCCCTCGTCCCAGTCCTTCGACGATCCGCACCGCTCTCTCGCTCCCCAGCGGCCCTCTTCGAGCGCGTCAACCCCTCTCGGTCCCTCGTTCCCCGTTCCTCACTGCGGTCGGCTTTCTCTCTTCATCTCTGTACTCGGTCTCGCTCTCTCACCCGTTCCTGCTTCTCTCGTCCCGGCGCCCTCGTCGGCGTTCCCCCTCGACCCTCGACCCTCCCCACTCGGTTCGGTGCGGTGGCGGCGGCGGCGGCGGCGGCAGCGGCGGCGGCGGCGGCGGCGGCGGCGGCGGTAAGGTAGGGTCTGTCACCGTCAGAACATCGAGGGGGCCGCTGGACGAGTAACTCGGAGGGAAAAGCGGCGGGCGGGCGAGGGGCAAAGGGGGAAGGGGGATTCAAAGGGGCGTAAGGGGCCGCTGTCGGGCATCCGGCGTGGCGCGGGGCGGGGGAGGAGGTGAGGGAACGAGCGGCAGGGACCTTTCCGGATGGTGAGGGCAGGGCGACGAGGGGGGTAGTAGAGCGTAGAGCGAGGGGACCGAGGGGTGCCAGCGCTCATCGGCCGAAGGGGCTTCCACGGGTGTGTTAGGCTTGTGCTTAGAAGGGTATGTGCCCGCCGCTTTGCTCCTCCAGCATGTACATGTGCCGGCATTGCTACGTGGACGTACGGTATCTACGGGTCTCTAGCTCTCTTTCTCCCACTCTCCTCTCTCCCTCTCTTTCTCTTTCTATCTCTGTTCACTCGGCCTTCGTCTATTCGAATGTGTTGCGCTCTACCTATATCACTCACTGTGTCTTTCTCACTCTTTTTCTTTTTTCTTGCGTGCTCTCTCTCTCTGTCTCTCGTGCCCACTGCATCCGTCTTCCTTCATTCCTCTGTCACTCGTCGTCGTCTCCTCCTCGCGCCGGACTCCGTCCTTTGCACCATACTGTCACGCCAGTGTGCCACTACCGGCGATACGTAACGCTGCCGCGGCTTCGTCGCGGTACTTGGAAGACGTAAGTTACGCAGCACCTCGGACGAGAGTGGTCCCTCCTGTCTTGCCCGCCTGCCTGCTTACTTACTTGCTTGCTTGGCTGCCTGCGTGCAAGACCTGGGCGAAAGAGCACGCCAGACGGGTTTGCTTGCTCGATGTATGCATTTTTAGGGGGAGCCTCTCTCTCTCGTTTAAGCCTTCCGTATTATTAGCTCGTCGTCGTAGTCGACGTCATGCCACCGGCCTGAATTAATACCGGTGTCGAAGATCCACGCGTAAATTACAGTCTATCATGCCGAGTATCTCTCCTATTGCGCGTAATTTGAGTAATTCGAGTGGTCAAAATTATCGGCTATTATTGTTGTTCGACTGCTTGGATCGTAAAACAATCTTCATCGTCCGCGTGTAGATTATAAGCGAGCGCTAACATTAACTAATACCATCGCGTTTATCCGCTACGGATACGGGAAGTGCGATAATGATAACAAGATCAATGAGATCGATTTTCAGATATACATTCCTCCTTGCTTTTTCTTGTATTTTTTTGGAACGCTTAAACCTTCCATGTTATTAACCGATCATCGTACTACCGGTCTGGATTAATAGTCCGTTTACAGCCAGGAGTCAGACGCGTGAAGTTCAATAATTATAATATCGAGGCAGAGCGATTTTTAGTTCGCCGTTTTACGTAATTACGGTTTTGATCTTGCGGTCCAATCTCCAACTCACGCGCGTGGTGAATAATGTGTCAATTAAAATCTGGCCCGCGAGAATGACGAATGTAGGCATATTTGCGAATGATTGGCTTTCCTCCAACCGAACGTCGAGCTGCATGTTCGATAGCGTACACGTGCGTCATTCGTGAACAAACGGAACGAGTCGCACGCCGTCTTTACGGTGTCACGTGAAAGGATTCGCGCAAACTTGGAAGACTTTGGTAATTTTCCAACGAGATCACGATTTCCCTTTGCCGTAAATCTAAGATGCGACCGCAGCCAGTCAATCGTATGCGCCGATTTCGTCGGGTCAAGTACGAATGAAGCTACGGAAAATTTGTGTTTTCCAAGAGTCGTATACGTAAGGTCGTTCGTTACTTTGGCCAGCCCCGGATGCTTCGAACAATCTAGTTTTACAATATCTTCGTACGATTTTGTTTACTCGAGACGGAGAGAAATAAAATAGTTACGGAAAGATTATAATTATATCAGTCAAAATTAACAAAGTTAATTGAGGTGTCGGTTGTAACAATGTTTTAACATTTTATAAATTTTCAGAATTATTCCACGTTGCCTATTAATAATACAAATAATGGAAATAAAAAATACTATGAAAAATATGAAAATTCGGAAAAATATGAAAATTGAAAATTCATAATATGTAAAAAAACAGCGGAATTACATATGCGGCCGGCATATGTGGACAACCGACAAATTGTAACGTGGAAGTGACCTCATAAAAGGCCCTGTAGGATAGTCTTAAGGGAAGTGGCCGAGTTATCGAGCCGGTGTCGTAAAATACTTTTTCTCTATTTTACGATGGTTATACTCCGCACAGACGTTCTCGAGGCTCCACCTGTCCGCTTGACTTCTTTCAAAAAGGCGATCTTTTTATTGGCTGGCTCGTACTTTATTTACGACGTCTTCTGTACGGACCGTTTCTTTTCTCTTTCTCCTCCCTTTCTCTTTCTCTCGTCTGGCAAACGAAGGAAACTCCGTGAAATCTCGATGAAGCTAGTTCGAATTAATAACATTTTCAACAATGCTGCTTGCAACGCACACGGTAAACAAATGAGAATGAATGAATGGATGCGGGCACAAACACGCCCACGCTTTTGCACTTTGTCTGCCGACACAGAAAGTCACCGGCTTGTCAATTGAAAAGTCGAAAGCGTAGGAAGAAAAAGAGCTTTTCCCCCCTTTAGCGGAAACCCTAAGGGGATTATTTCTAATTCCTTTATGTCGATGGGACGAACGTTTACTTTCTTATCGCGCGGCAGTACGCGATAACGATCTAAGCAACAGTTTGCTTCGACGGGAACAGGAAACTTTGGGACACAAGGAGCGTGAAAAAAGCTTAAAACTTTTCAGCGAAAGTGCAATCTTTTCGATTCAATCCGACGTGCGATGATCCGTGTCTTAAGACATTCGGCAGATATTCGCAATCATTACGATCGTTATCATTATGATCCTCATTATCGCTCTTGTAAACGTTTTTATCGGCGGTGTTATCGGTCCACGGAAGGATATCGCATAGACTCGCCTGCCTACGCCTGAACCGAGAAGTCAAGAAACTCAATTTATTACGAAAACTTTTCGTAACGCGGCAAGTTAGGTACGCCTTTACCGCTTTCATGCGCGTAGGAATCACGATAACATATTACCGATTCGATTAGCAACTTGTCATTAGCTCTATCTCGTATGTCTCGTTATCTGTAATCTTTCTATCCGCAACAAGATTAATTGCCTCGTTTGCGGATCGGAAGTATGCGGGGACATTGAGCGTCGTACAGATGCGACGTGACGGCCACCGGCGTGCCGAGAAGAAGCTTCTCTTTTTACCTGCGTGCACGCATAAATGCGCGCACACACAGCTAGAGAGAATGAACGATGCGTCGTCTCGACGACTGAACAAAGTCCACTTCGGCATTAGACACCCCTGGTTTCTGAAGCCTCGGGCGATAGTAGTCCTCCTACCCTTTGCCGAGGCACCCCTATGGATCTCTCTAGCCGAGCCACTCTCTCTCTCCCTCGTGGCAAGACCCTTTCTACCTCTCGTCTCTCCGGCACCCCCCGCCGGCTCTCTTTCTCCCCTCGACCGCCCACGCCGCCTTCGCTACCTTCACCCTAACCCTCCGTTTCTCTCTCTCTCTTCCTCTTTTTCTCTCTCTCTCTCTCTCTCTCTCTCTTTCCTCTCGATCCGTTCCCTCCTCCGTCTGTGTTTCTCGTTCCCTAGAGCAGCCCCTGCTTGCCTGCCGGTTTTTCTCCTCTCCTCTTCGACCCGCCGTTGCCGTCGTTCCTCACCGTCGGCAGTCGCCCTCGCCCGTTTGTACCCTAGCAATCCGCCCGACCCCCGCTGCCTTCGTCTTCCTTCCATATCCGCACCCGCACACACCCTCACAAAAAACCCAAGTCCAGTGTGGGCGCAACGGGGGGGTTCCTCCCTTTACCTCCTTTTACCCTCTTCCCAGCATTCCTTCTTTACCTCTCCCTTAACCTTTCCCTCGTTCCGTCCCCTCGCTTCTCTCTTCTTCCACCGCGCCGCCCTCTTTGGTCTCTCTTGCGAGCCGTCTCATCGTTCTATACCTTCGCCTCGGCTGTTCGTTCCCGAGTCTGTCGCTCTGTCTCGCTTTACCGTGCACCTGAAAGTCGCCTCTCGCTTTCACCCGCACGCTAGTGATTCTCAACCATCGTCGAACCCAGATGACTGCGTGGCCGTGTTTTTCGTAGAATCGGAAAATTATTCTTTATTACGGTGAGAAAACGAGGGTTCCTCGGCTTTCTTTTAATTTTCTTTCGTGCGAATTTGCTAACAACAGCGACTTTGAATAAAGTTAATGTCATTGTCTTTTCTTTTGTGTTCGTGTAACTTCGCTATTCGCTATTTCTATGTTTTATCTTATTTTTGTACATTTATCAATTATATATTATATAACAATAATTCATATATATCATAAATTTGCGAATATACAATCGTTACTCTGTGTAAAAAAAAAGTTTCACCGTTTACACAACTATATGTTTACACAACTGCGGACGGCTCGCCGGCATTGCGAAGAATTCCACGTGGCTCATTCACGTTGCTCGTGCCACTCGTTCCACGGATTCGACGGTGAATAATTCGCCGCCTTACAAACCCCAAGGAATCGCGGTGCGCGGCGCAACATCGCGATAAACGATGGTGTAATGCGCGCCGATATCCGAAACTGCATCGCGTAATCCGGTAGTCCCGCTGCCTCACTTTGCATCGATCCCCGTAGTCCGCGCTACGTCGCCCGTCGATAATATTCGTAACGGGATATACCGGTACGTATAACGCCGACTAAACATATTACGCGCCAAGGTGTACCGTTAAGACGCGCGCAGGATATAATCAGATAATCCCATTACGGTCGCGCAGCTTGAAAAGTGAGTGCGCGAATTGCCGTAGGAACTGACTTCACGCCGGCAAACTTGGCGAGAAAGAAGTTAAAAGACGTCGCTCGGAACTCTCCGATCGGTTTCGAGTTCGGTAACTTGAACTTACGCACGATTACGTACCGTTGATTGGTTCTTTATCGCCCGTTGCGTCATGAAACACAGATCCGAATCAGTTTACTACAATTAATTTCATTTTTTGCGCGGCAGTCCGATATTATGGACGAATTTTTTCCAATTTTTTTTTCCCTGGTATACTTTTGAATGCTAACAAAAATTCGTTTTTCCACGCGGCTAGAAACACACAAAAATAATTTCTACGTGATTGACGGTGTAGGTGTGTATTTTTTGCCATCGATAGTTTTACAAACTGAATTAATCGAACAGCGAGTTCCGACTTCTATGAAAAGGATGCGGAGGCTGTAGATTGCGCACGGCAAGATCAAGCTACTCGAGTTACGCGCAAGGAAAAAATATCGGCAACAAGATATTCCTCTTGCTCGGCCGACGCGATAGGGGAGAATGAAGAATCGCTGTTCCGGCGTTATCAAGTATTTTCGCAGACGCGTTCATATTTCGTCTTACGCACGCCTGATCGCTTAATGGTGTTCCTCTGTAGGGAGTACTTTTTTCGATCACACCGTCCGTTTC
Source organism: Linepithema humile (assembly GCF_040581485.1). Taxonomy (NCBI): domain Eukaryota; kingdom Metazoa; phylum Arthropoda; class Insecta; order Hymenoptera; family Formicidae; genus Linepithema; species Linepithema humile. The sequence goes on along the minus strand of NC_090133.1, from coordinate 7,323,249 downwards.
CGACAGGCTCGTATCCGCGGGAACGTGTGTACGCGGTCATCGAATGCCGCACGGCGATTAATCGATAGTATCAGATAGACTCTCCCGATGCGATATTCGTGAAGCGTCCTATCGGAGCCGCGGGGCTATCGAACTCTGTAAGCCTCTATTCACTACCCAACTTGCGACATAGAATATCTATACACGTATGACCGAAGTTTCTCAGACACCGTGTCGTCTGATTGAGAAGCGGGTCATCGAAAATACCATTCCGTACGTTTGGTCTTCGATTATATATCTTTATCCGCAAGTATGATCTGCAAATAGGAGGGAATGATATGTATATGTGTTTTCTGAGGATACATTTGCGCTCGAGGATTTAATTCGGTTGCTTAATTTTTTTTCTTTCCCCGCCACAGCTATAAATTCTTGAATTCTTTAATAAACATTACTCTATCAGACTTTTATTCTCATTATCACAGTTATTGCAGATACAACAAATTCAATTTAATTTAATACTGAATTGAAGATAGATTTAAATCATTTGTACCGCAAAAGAGACAAATAAATTAAGTTTTCGACATGTACATTATTTATCTAAAAATCAACATCTTAAAACAGGCCCTTCTAATAGAAACTTTGCATATGCTATATGAATGAATGAAAAGATGAAGAAACGATAACAATACACAGTACGAGAACCATTTATTTATCGAACGTTGTAAAATCTGTCTTACATAAATGTTATCGACTAATATTTGATAAAGTGAAATATCTCAGATATATAATTATTTTATCGAAGTATATCGAGATTTCATAAATAATGTATAAAAAGGCTTATATATATATATATACCTACAATCTTATATTCCGTAATATAATGATAATTTATACAAATTAGTTCAATCGAAGATATAAGTAATTAGATGTTTCATCTTCTCGTTAGAGTTAATTTTCTCGTTCATATCATTACTTTCGTCTAATTACGACGAACGTCGTAATAAGCACGTCTCTCTTTTCATCCCCGTGATAATTCAGTGAGACGCGAGAACGCAGAAAGCCGCCGCGCATGATGGTGCATGCGCTCCAGACGCGAGGAGAACCATCATCATCGCGGCGTAGTTTTCCAGGTGCGAGGTTTCCAGAGGAGAGAAGACGCCCGGGTATCTCGCCGGCACGCATTCTCCGGGCCCTTATGTACTGCGATGTACATCGGCTGTGCGAGCGCGGCGGCGGCGGGGTATATGGACGTGTGCACTATACCGGCGCGCAAGAACCGAGAAAGAAACTTCAGCTCTCTCCTCTGCCATCACACATGGTGGCCACGTTGCCGCCTCCTCGGTGTGCGCTCTGCGCGATGCGATGCGATGCGATGCGATGCGATGCGATGCGATGAGATGCGATGCGATGCTCTCTCGCCTCTTTTCTTCCACCTTTAATGCATTCCCCAGCGCTAATACGCGAGAAGGGCTCGCATCGTGGCCACTCTGTCTCCATCGCGCGTGTAAAGACGTAACTCAGCCCCGTACTTCGCGCCACCGCCTTCTTCTTCTACGTCGTCGTCGTCGTTGTTGTCCTCCTCCTCCTCGCCGCCGTCTTCATAGTTGTATCTTCAACGGGGTGGGAGGTTTCTTTTTAATAGTACCGGTAGAGCACGGCGGGATACAGCTTCACGATGCACTCTCGAGATATGATCTCCGGGTGATATTACACTCGTTCGAAGTGCGCCTCTCGATCAGCGGTCTTTATACAGCGCTAGCCGAAAGCAAAAAAGAATATCATTAATCGTAAATTGAAGAGTAAATCTTGCTAAAATTATACGAGTGATATAGCAGTATCGTGTCGAAAGGGAGAGAAATAGATAAAAAATTTCTCATTTTAAAAGAAGCAATTGTACATTTCCCTCTTTTTTTCAGTCCAATTTCAATTCACGAATTTGGACAAGCGAAATATCGAGTGCATTCGATAAAACCCTTTTTGACTCTATTCAAATATGTATGGGGCAAGAAGAAACGAGGGGAAAAGGATGATTTTCAAAACACGTTCAATAGCGTATTCACGCAACGATCGTTGTACTGCACATTAATATGCGAAAGCGTGCCCGGCGCATAATGACGGCTAATAATGCATGGCACGGTTATGCGAGAGTTAATTAATGACTGACAAATACAAAAGATTCACAAATACAAAAGATAAATACCGGATTTTCCCGCGCTCGCGACTTAATTTTTCCGGACTTATTTCCAAGCCACATTAATGCTAAAAACATTTGTTTGCAAAAATTGCGTGTAAATAAACATTACCGCTGAATCTTACGTTCTAAAGTTCACAAGCATCTTTCCTGAAATTACCAGGATTAATTTGGAAAGAAACATAAATTTCTTATACATCGCGTCGAGATGCGCTATTTTCTAAAATCGCGCGCACCGAACTTGGAAGGATCCACGACCGGCGGCCGGGTACAAGGGGCTCTCGCCTAATTAATATCCGGCATACGATTGGCCGAGATACCTAGCTAACGAGCGGATGAAACGCGCATGTCACAAAGTCCTCCGGTATAAACGGCGAAACTCGTCGCGAAAGCATCCCTGAGGAGGTGCGAACTTTCGCCGGAGTTCGTGAGCGAGTATCCGATCTAACGGGGGATTTGACGTAAGGAGCAATTTGATGCATCGTCGGATTCATTACACGTCTGGAGAGATGCGGTTTTGTCGCGTCGCGACGACATGTACCGCGACCATCATCCTGCTGTTTCTCCGCTTGCGTCGAACATACCCTGCAAATTTAGATGTTTTTACTATACGAGATAATGCCGTATATGAGATACGATAAACGCTGAAATTGCGTGTACAGGTAATGCCAGGAAATCCAGGAGAATTGCCAAACATAATATTTTCCTATCGCAGCAGTTGAAAATGAGATAAAGAACTATTTAATTTACGATGCTGTATTAATCACTATTAAATTGTCATTAATTAAAAAGAAGATGAGATATATATATATATATATATACCCATGGTTCGATTTTTTTTTATCGACTATTCGGAATTTTCATCGGCTCGGATAATTAGGCTTCCGGCGCACGTACGTCCGGAAAATTAAAGCTCTTCTTTTCCCAGTTCCAAAGGAACATATCCGCATCGGTCCCGCGCAACGAACAACACCGCGCACAAGTAACAGCACGCTCGTTGTTCCCGTTGTTCTCAATTAGGCCGCGGGCGAATCAGCGCGCGCCCCGCTATTCATGAGAGCCGGATAGATCTGGATCCGGTGATTTCGCGGACTAGGCGCCTGCGATCATCACAATGCTTGTTTGTATTACGCGGCGCGGCCAATGACGGGGGACACGGGTGATCAGTTTCGCGTTCGGTTCGATCGCGCCGACATGAATTATTTACGCGGGTTTTGCGATATCGCGCTCGCTCCCGCGCTGCGTGACGCTGGTGTTGTCCGTCGCGTTAGCTCTATAATTAATATCTCGTAATTTGAATAGTCAAAGCACGACGGCAGAATGTGTTACATGAGCATCGCACGCTCTGAGCGCTGTGTATCGCTAAAAGCGCGATCATACTCGTTAATGCTTAATATGTACGCAATACGAACGCATATGAGCGCAGTCATATGGTCGTTTTTTTTAAATCATATTATTGGATATTAGAAATATATTTTATTTCTCATTTTTTCACATTTCTCTCTTGTTTTAGTTTATATATTTTTTGCATCTAATTTGTGACTGTAAAAGATACATACATATTTCTCTATGAAAAAGTATTATTTTATCGTAACAAAAGAAAGTAATTCGGTCATTATTAGATTATAGATTTAGTCATTAAAGCATTGCTCTATTTTGATGGATGTTAATCAAATTATGTGCGGATGATGTGAATGTTAGACGAAATGAAAAAATAATGATGATACAAATGAGAATATACATAATTACGATCCAAGCATTCCATGTTACTCAATAAAAATTGTGCAAGTAGCAAAATCGCTGTTGTGTGATTTTGTCTTTGCCACAAATTTTCTAGGACAACTATACTTAAAAAGCATTTACAGTTCGCCTACTTACCTTCAACATTTGCGAATTATCGCATATATAATATTATATGTTAGTTTATTAGCCTGACATTAGGTGTTAGAAAGCTTCGCGCTCGAAACGACGACGGTGGTATCCAGAAATAATTAAGGTTTCTTTCTAAAAACGCGTAAGTGCGGGGCTGAAATTATCTGTCGCTTTTTCGCAGGCTTATAATCGAATCAACTGGAGCGAATAGCGCGCGAATAGATCGACCTTTTCGCAAGCGGACCAACCCAGGACATCGAACTTACGTCACTCGGCCGTTCCCTAGAAAATCCATAGGATCTTCTATAATTCACATCGATGCTCCGAGGCGTTTCGCCGTGGAGGAAACGTTAATGCCATTTCGAAATCGCAGGCATAATTTCGGAATTAGCTAACTGAAGAAGTTTGATTTTCTTTTACTCGCGTCAAGCTACTTCAATTTGTAGTTCAACATAGAAAAGTAATAAAGAATGAAGAATAATAGTGAGAAATTAAATTTTTCGGAGCGCAGAAGGTGATTGCAATTCACTCATTTTTGTTATCATATATGTTTCACAATAGTATTATTATAATATAAATCTTTCATATGCATTTAATCATTTTTCCGATATACTTATTATATATTAACGCAACAAATCTTAAAATATATCATTACAATTTAAAATTATCATAATATAGTCAATAATAGTATAGTATCTGATGTCATACTTATTTCTAATTCTAAAATCTACCAAGTGTTCCTATTTTTTTCCGCGACACCGTATATAATTGCAAAACATGCACGCACCTCGCTATCATCGTACCGAAGCGGGTGCCACCCACTGCAGGGTCTACCTTCTCGGCCGCGGTTCTGTCGCTCTTTAGGAGGGGGGGGGACTGAGTACACCGGTCGCACGATCACACGCATTCATGTATGATCCTCATATACACGACGCTAGCTGGATATGATCCTGTACGCGAAGCCCGCGCGAGGAATACGCGCAGCATGGTGCATCCTCTGGTTATCGAGAAAGCATTCCCTGGACCGTCGTAAACGTTGGTATACAGGGTGTTTCGCCCGCAAAGACCTTTTAGTGTTCCGCCCAATAATCCTTCGAAGATATAGCACCTGTGTGGGTAGTTTGGTCGGTTCTCGATTAAGAACGCCAGAATTCGATACCGATTATCCATACGATACTCTAGATACATTGCACGTCAATTAAAAAGTCTTTCTAAACTAAAAAAATTGCTAATTTTATTTTATTTTATTTTATTTTTAGATAAATCATTTTTAAGTACTAGAATTGTGGGGAAAAATATGAGCAAATATTCTACGTCACAAATTGAAGGTTAAACAGCATATCGACGTTTTCTCTTCATTTTCATTAGATTAATCTCAATCGTACAAACAGAGAAGCATGAGTTTCCTTAGCGATGCAAATGCTTTGCCTCACGCAACATGACGCGTCCTCCTTAACTAAGGATGTATCTAGGATAACAGCTGTAAGATATGCCGCGACTTTCTAAATCGAGCTGCGTCAATTGAAGGGTCCAGCAAAAGTCTCTAACCCACTTTTTGAGAATTTCTCAAAAATAAATCTTGAGGCTGAGAAAACTAAATTTCGTCAACTCTTTTTAAAGATTAATTTCCTCGAGTTAGAAAAATGGGTTAGATCACTGTCACACTACATCTTTTTAGTTTCTCCTTAATCTTTATTCACACGATGTGACTTGCCATGAGAAAGTCATCGATATCTCGCGGAGGGATGAATACGTTCCAATTCTGTTTCAGAGAAGCACAGCCCGTCGGCTAATATCTAGCAAATTCGTATGCACGTTCACGCACGCGTACAATCGGATGCCAAAGAGAAAGAGAGAGAAAGGAGGAGAATCGCGCGTGCAGGAGCAACTCGCGCACTGTTGCCAACGCGATAAAACCAATCACCGAAATAACCGCAGACCACCTCAGCCGGCTTCCCGTCACGGACATGTGGCCCTCGCGAACACACATACATACGCGACGATCCGTATCGATACGACGACCACAGACGGACTCGATACCTATATTCGTATCCATCTCGATCCCCTCTCGTTACGTCATCGTCTCTCTCTCTATATTTCCATCTCTCCCCGTTATTGATTACAGATCTATAGAGAATATTTGTGCACCGAAAAGTTAAACTAAAGTACAACCAAAAATAATTTTAATATAAAATTATTAAATTATGCTTTTAAATTTATTAAGAATTTTAGAAATCAAATTTCAATTATTTAATTGCATAGCGATAAATTTGCATAGCGATAAATTTTACGTGAAAAAAATTCAGCTGTTTTATCAGGAAAGATAAAAGATTTCTACAATATTTAGATTTAGTTTTTAGAGCGTATACATATTTAAATAAACAGAACCACCAAATAGAAAGTAAAACTTGAGAAAATACTATCTTTCCAATATTTATTTATATAATTAAAGAGTATAGACATAATAGATGAATAGCATGAATTTCGTTTAAATTTTTAAAATTATTGCTGAATTTTGTTTCCATCCCTTCGTCATCCTTTCATAGTTCCATCGTCCTCAACCTGGATGTCCGTTAATCCTCCTCCGTTTCCTCCTCTCCCCGTACATATCGTGCGTATACATATACCTACATATGGGAGCTGGAGGCGTGCGTACCTTCGAGCGCTGCGGCTGGCCGACGGTACCGCTAAAGGTTTAATTAGCGAATCGGTTAATCGGATACGTGACTATTAGCGTGAAATCCGTGGCACGAGGACGACCACGGAAAAAGCGCTCTTCGCGCGCGCATAGAATCGTGACTCGTTCATACTTAGGTGCAAGAAAAGACTTGAACGACTCTGGGGATTATCGATTTATTGCACGGCATTCGAATGTTATCCCACGATATACCGTCGGATGTGATGTGATAATGTTACGGTAACAGCTCACTTCAACTTATACGTGAATTACAAAGTATATTACCTCCAAGAGCCAATCATCGAGCCTTTAATATTTTATTACCGGAGAAAGAAATAGCATAGGATCATTAGGTATCGTTAGTACTTAGAAATAATTAATACGTGTGATAGTAATAGAATTCTCCTTACAAATTCTTTTATTAAACCATTGGCTTGCAATCGTTTTTTTTCTAAAAATGCGATCGATGCAGGATCTTTTGTCTGGTCAAAGGCAGGACTAACAGCCAACTGGACTCGTTGACCGACATTTTTGCCATGCATCCGTTGGTAAACCGGAGTTTAAGAGAGCGTAGCGCGCGTGTAACGGCGGCAATTTATGCGCCCGCTAGAATTTATACACACGCGGAGGAGGACGGCGTGAGCGGAGTGAAATAAAAAGAGAGAACAAGAAAAAACGAGAGACGAACGAGAATAAAGGGGATGACCGTTGGACGCGTTTCGCGGCGCTCGCCTCTAACTGCCGCATAAACTCTCGCCCCGAAATCTTAAAATAGTCACAACAATTTATGCGTCCTGCCGCTGTTGCTCCTTCACCCACCGTCTTCCCTCATCTTTCTCTCTGGTTAAGGAAATACTCGTAATTAACTCGCGATTTTAAGTTTGATGCTTGATTTCAGAAATTCATTATTCAGTTTAGCAGAAATAAACGCAGATATAAATTTTTTCCCTAAGTAATTTTAATTAGAGAAGAAATTTTCTTCTCTATTTACAGGGTTTCCATAAAAATATTTTGGTTTGTAATCACGAGATATATTCAGAATAGTTTAGTAGAAAAATTATCGATATGACTATTGGCCTGTACTTGCGTTCAGCGAGTACTTCCACGAAACTAAAACAACCGCGATATTTGCATGAAAACATTTCAACGTTTGCACGATTATCACGCGTTTGTTGCGAACGGTAGTAGCGCCAGTTACCGCGGGATCTCGCCGCGAAAGCAAAGGGTTCTCGCCGGTGCTGTTTTATAATGCATCGCGTTTCCGCGGCGAAAAGTTTCCGCTGGAAACCCACCGCCACCGCCGCGCCAGCGAGCGTCGCGGCGCAACTTCGCGAAAACGCCCGTCCGTGCGGTAGAATTTATGCCGGGTCTAGTTACGATGTTGCTCAAACGCGCGCGGTTCTCGTAATTGTGCGTTCGGCGGCGAAAATGGAGAGATGGAAGTTTCGCCGCGGCAAAATACCGTCGCGATAGAGACTCGCGGAAATTTTCGCGGCACTGATATTTCCGCTGCTGCGCTAATTGTTAATTATCTTCACCCGACGGCGCTTTCGGACTCCCGATGCTAAGAGATACTCGCAAAATACATTTCCTTTCGTTGTGTTACAATTTTTGTACAGTTTTTAATTTTTAATTTTCAAGAATTGACATTGTTCGAATAAATCACGTCATTGCTAAGATATTACATATTGTTCTCAAATGCGATATATTTATTGTATATGTTTTTTCGTAGACTTTTGCACTTATAATATATGTATAATCTATAATGCATTTCCGAAAATAATGATATTTCCAAAATGTCTGAGGCAGTTCCTGTTGTATTTCCGATAAGCATACTTATCACTAGTTGACTCGATGTCTTGCCAACAAATGTAGAAGCTACTCGCGGCTGATATAGAAGAGCTAAGATAGCAAGACAGTATCTTTGACACTCACATCTTGTCCAAAGAGACGTAATCTTTTCAAAAATAAAAAAGAAATAGAAATATTTACTTTGTTTTCTATTACCTTTTTTTTTTGAGTAAAAAAGAACAAAAAGAAAATTTGTATAAGATTATATTATAGAAACAAATGAATTGAAAAGTAAATATATGTTTTTTCTAATATTTTACATCCAAAGTAAGAATGATTAATATCTTTGGCGCAAGGTGTTTGGTGTTATATGGCTGACGATATTAAATGTGGAAGAAATGATATAATATGTTGAAAATTGATAGATCGTTGTTACACACGTCCGCAGGTATCTCGAAAAACGGATAAGTTCCTCGAGTATGGAAATTAAATCGGGATTTCTCTTAGAGAGACCGTATTATATCGCAACGTACATCATTATCAGATTTAATTTTATACGTGCTAGTATGTTACAGGCCGGGCTAAGAGAAAAATCTCGCTCTCGCGTTCTCGACGCCTCAATTATCGTTAGCGCGAGCGACGTCCGGTAATGTAAGTTACGTTATCATACCTTATTACGCGAATGTAGCATAATGCATTACCGCGTCCGCTAACGTTCCGCACTCTCCCGGCATCGCTTCTTCGTATGCAGATGAAACGCAAAATGCGTAAGGTAGAAGCGAAAGGGAGTTATCGTTCGCGCAGGTAAGACGATACTCGCGGCTCGTAGTGAAAAGCTTCGGTCGTTGCGCGTGTTTCCATAAATGAATGTGTTAATTTAGGAAGGCGCTAATTAGATAAAACAAATAAATCCTTTTTGGGAAAATTATTACGCAAATTACTTAATCGCGTTACAACGTTAGAAGGTAACGTTACATTTAATGTTGATTTCAAAAACAATCTTTGAAAAATAAAATGTAAAAACTTATTTACACTCTTGAGCCATGAATCTCTTCTTCGCCTCTTCAAACAATAATATTTAAATAAATGTTCAAAACGCTTTATTACAAATGATATCTATAAGTACAATAACTACAATAATCTCTCAAAAGTCGAACGGTGAGATAACGATTTGTAACGATAAACGATAAACCTTATATATTTTCTTTGTAGATATTCGAACTCGAAACTTGTCTCCGCTCGTTTCGCTCCCCCTATCTCATTGCCGCCAGCGACCCTAGCCCGGACGATAATCCAGTCACAGAGCCACAGGGTATTTTTTTTATCACGCGCCGACTAGGCATCGGTAAAATCCATCATGCTATAAAGTATCACCGTAGAATGATTTCGAAGGAGGGGCTCTTCTGCCTCAAAAGATTTACAGTCGTAATAAAACGGATTCGGTAAAAAGATGAATTGTTTTCGTTACTTTCGACAGACTATCTCTCGTCCGGCGATCCCGATCACCTTGACACGTCGCGGACAGGTAAATCGAAATTATTTATCACGCGCGATCTCTCTCCAGATTCGTTACGTCCGAGTGGATCTTTGCACCAGCCGGTTATATTTTATCCCCCGATGCGGAGAACGACGAGAGAGAAAAGAAAACGCGGCACCGCGTTATTTTCCGCAGGGAAAAGTCACGTAAGAGCCGGGAGGATCCTTCGACTTCCAACAAAAAAAGGGTAGAGGACGGGCGGCAGGGCGGGAGGGACGGACGGGAAACTCGTTCTACCCGAGACCCGAGTCTCTCTCCTTCGGAGCTCTCACGACCAGGGCTACTCCAGTTTCGAGGTTATCCCTAGATAGGGAAAAAATGTCTCGGCCACGGCAGCTGGGTAAAATCGTATCTCCTCCGCCCGTCCGCGCTCGCCCCCGTTTCTATCCTGTACGAGAAGGGGTCGTCCTCGTTGTCGGAGAGTATTGGCCGCCACGAGCAAAAACCTTGGGAGCCGTATGTACGTGAGCACGTGTGTGTATAGCGCGCCACGGCTTTCCGTCTCCACGTATACGTGTCGGGAGGGAAGAGGCGGGAAAGGGAACGAGAGAAAGAGGGCTGAGGGTTGTGAGAGGAGAGAAAGCAGGAGAAAGGTGGAACCCGCGTAGATGGAAGAGAAGAGAGTAGGGGACCCGGAGTGAAAGAGAGACTCGTAGGGAGCCCGGGGGGATGAGAGAGCGTGAGGAAAGCGGACGGAAGGCGGGGGAGGGGAGGGGAGGAGGCAACAGTGGAGAATCGGAGGGAGATGGGAAGCTCTGTGAGACTCGTTCCAGCGCACACAAGCCATCCTATATTACGGAGTCTCACTCTCTATCCTGCCGCGCGTCCTCCCCCCCCCCCCCTTCCCCCTGCCCCGTCCGTCCCCCGAGCCCTCGAGATGAAACCCAACTTCTCTCTGCTACCTCGACTCTCACACTCCTCGCTCACCCTTCAACCTCCCCCGCTCGCCCGTACCGTGCCCTTCCACGCCCGCCCCGCTACGCCATACCCTATGTCGGAGAGTAAGGGAGTCCTTTGGGGTTGAATCGAGGGAGCGGCGAGGGGGCATGTCGGTGCGGAGGAGGTAGAAGGACACGGCCGAGAGAGGAACGTATCCGCGAAGCGTTGTATGTATCGTCGTCGCTATGTACGTATGTGCGCACCGCCCGGTATATGTACCGGTACACGTCGTGCGCTGCGCGCTTACATATATGTATGTGTGTGTGTGTGTGTATGTGTGTGTGTGCGGAGAGGTGTGCGCCGCCGTTGGGCGATATTAATTTCTCTGCGAGGGCTTTCGTCCACCTCTACCTTCCCACACCGCTCGCGACTGTGCGGAACGTTCCCCGCGAACCAACCTACCACCGCCACCCACCGCCCACGCACCCCCGCGAGAGAACACTCCGAGTTGTGACTTTCGGCGGTCATTTCAAACCATCCACTCCCCCCATCTCCGCTCTCCCTTTGCTCGTCCGCCGCTCCTTTCACATCTGTCCCGAGCCTCGTTTGCTCTGGGCGCACTTTTTCTTCTTTGCGACGGTCTTACGTCTGAGCGAACTAGTCATCTAGTATCTGGCATTCGCGAGTAATAATAAAAATAAGCGAAATCATTATTGTTACAATAAATGCAAAGATATTTTTTTTTTTTTTTTTTATTAATTTTAATTTCTTTTTCTTTCTCTTTTTATTAGATGAGATGAAACCATGAATAGCTTTATCAAGGACTTCGTATTTCAAAGTGCTTCGAAGATAGGTTCCGCTTTTAGTTTCCTTCGACCGGATATCCATCTCTACTCAGGTAGCACTTTTCATCGGTGATGACTTCGCCAAACGAAACAGGTATGTTTGCATTTTCCTCGAAAATTTTTCTAGCTTCGGCTTTTATGACGGCAATCCGAAGAATTCCGATGAATGCCCGAAGATACCCATTGACCATTTCAACAATGGAACCGTTATATTTCAGGTTAAAAGTTGAGTGGCCATTTTTTTCCGACATTACCTAAATTTAACTGTCTTCTCTCGCTGCGTAATATTTTGTGGTTTCTTACATATAGAAATATTTTGCGAAAACTTTGTGAGAACATCAAAGTGTTACTATTTCTTTATGCTTTGTGAAGTCACGAATATTTCTATAACGGTACTCGATAGTTAATCATATTTCCCTTCGCCTGTTTAGGATCGTGCAATCGCGCATTACATCGTCCCCTATTGGGCGACTTCACAAAGGATTGCAAAGTTGCGACCGACGATGTTGCGCGGCGCAACGATACCCGGGCGCGCGCTGCCTTTTATTTCATAGATCGGTAGTTACAGCCCGCGGCATTCGCGTGAATTTAATTAAACAAACGGAGTTACGCGCTTACGGCTACATTTCGCAAACAGCAACCTCCGGGAATCGTATCCTCACCTCGGTAACCGGAGGCTAACTATAGGATGAGGTCAATCTTGCGATACGACCCCGAAATAGAACCCGATCGATTGAAACAGATTTGAATATGAACCGTGTTAACACCGACATGAAAATAGAATGTTAACGGTATGCATGTAATTAATGGATTGCAATTGCCACTAATGGTATTGATTACTAATGATCTTTTTACGAAATTGAATATACATATAAGACTGATTCTTATTCGATTTAAAGCAAAAGTAGAACCCGAGCATATAATTCCGGCAATATGAGATATTACAGAAATTACGAAAATATAACTAAAGTAGTCTTTATATTTCGCGCGGCAGTCGGAATAAATCGTATCACTCATATCACGTAGCGGTAAAAGTTCAGTTCACCGAAATTAGATCATTTACTTGTTTGCTGTAATAAATAAGAAGCAATAATTGTATCAAATATTTGACAAAAGCGCCGTGGAAAATCCACAGCGCGCTCGCGTATCTATTACTTTGATCGTTCTACCGTTTAGTGTGTTCCAGTAAATATAACTTTTGACACGGGACCGGATATTTGTTTCGCTCTCCACTTAAGTGATATATTCATCGCGTGCGTCCGGCGGCGAATCGCGGTGGCGACGTGAAAAATACCACCGAAAACAGATCGACCGGATTTAGACCCTTTATATACTCCGCTGTTGCCGCGGCAGGGCAAACGGGAGCGCGCTTTAAAGTTGCACGCCGCACTTAATGTAAATCAATCCGCCGTCAATCTGGCGCGCGAAATCCGCGGTAGCGGAGGAAATTAAATTATTTTCCTATTTAATATGACCGAATGCATTCGTCGCTCCGGCGCGAATAACGATTTTCGCTAGAGGGGAGAAGGGGGAATAAAAAAAACCAGCGTCGCCATCGTCGTCGTCGTCGTCGTCGTCGTCGTCGTCATTCTCGTCCTCGTGAGATGACAGAGCGCCGCGAAATTGAATTATAGCCGACAGATGAGGAGCCAGATTAAGACCCGACCAAGTAGCAGCGTCTTGTCGCGCAGAGTCGAAAAGTGGAGCGCCGTATTCCTTCGCGAGATTCCTTCGCGCCGTCCCCCTGCTTGGTATGGACCGCCGACTCGGCGGAATCCTTTGTGATCTCGTTGAGGACGATCGCACGGGCCATCCTCCGCGAGTCCGACGAGGAGAAAGGTGGGAAGGAGGGGGAGGGGGAGTGGCGAAGAGATCACCGGAGTCTAAAACCCCATGATATAGCCACCCTCATCACGCGCATAAATCACAATAGAGGCGGAAAGTGGCGTGGAGAACTTCTCAAGCAGGGATATGTTCTCGGTGTAGTTCTCCGCCATCCACCCTCTCTCCCCGGCCGACCGCCTCGCGTTTCTCGATCTTTGCCAGTATTCCCGGCTTCTTCTTCTGCTTCTTCTTCTTCTTCTTCTTCTTCCCACTCCCTGCTACTCCTCCTATCCCCGGCCCCGCGTCTTTCCTGACCCAGCTAGTCATCCTTTTTACACGACCCGTACGACTCCCTCGCCAAGTTCTGGCGAAACAGTGACACCGCGCTGGAACTGTCACTTGATTTATCATAGCATTTTATATACGCGAATCGTGTAGAATCGCGCACAGACGAAAACAGCAATTTCGGTGCGATTGCGTGAAAAAAAAAAAATGGAAAAACGATTGTAATTAGGATGTGATCTAAAAGTGACGCGCGAGAGAAACGGAGTGGTAACACGATGTAAGTTTCACGATACGGACTTGGCGTTACACGTGAGGGAAATGGAAAATTTTTATGAGAGCCCTTTGCAGAAAATTTTCTATCTCCTGTAGAGATAAGCCGCTGTACGTTAACGGATTTAATACAATGCGATATACGTGTTTGCGATACACGGATACGTACATGCGTTTGTGCACCTGTATTTATATATATATATATATATATATATATATATATATATATATATATATATATATATATATATGTATACGTTTATCTTTATATACCGCGTGGAGTTTATAAACCTAAGAGCAGGGTATATGTGTATATACGTCAGACTCTCTCACACATCGACACATGTGTGTGTATATATATATATATATATATATGTGGGACGGCGGGGAGACGCACGGAGGGGACAAATATAGGGGTGGAAAGACCGAACGTCGTCCTTTATACCTTAGGTGGTCCCCGTGGATCCTAGCTGAGTCCTCCTTTCGTATCTTTACTCCCATTTCATCTCCTGCCACCCCACCGAGACCCCAAGCCGCCCTTATTCTCTCCACTAGCCTTTGCCGTGCGCTCTTTCCTCGGATCGAGTCTCTTAGGTTGGGTTCTTGCTCACCTCCACCCTCCTCCCACTCTTCCTCGTCCCTCTTTCCTTTTTTCCCTGACCACCCCTCCGAATCGCCCGAGGCAAAAAACCTTCCAGCCTTCCACGAAGGGGTAGCGGCGACGACGAAGGGGAGTGTCACACCGCTGCCGGATGAAGGTAGACAGTTATCTTTCAGAAAAAAGAAAGAGAGAAAAAGAAAGAGAGAGAGAGTTTGGTCATGATTTTTGTCACCACTCTGAGAATCAATAAAATTTTATGATGCCTCCATGGAGCCTTAGGATCTAATAAACTAAAGTGACATGAGTAAAATTATTGTGAATTATTTGTATAAAATATTATACTTTCTGTTAAAAACAGCATTCTTCTGAAGAAATCATTCAGCGAAAATCACGAACAGTATACTGTTATATATATATATATATATATATATATATATCCTATAGGAGCTAAGAATATTTCTTATTTTTAAAAATAGACTAGTGAATGTTCTAAAACAGAGATATAATAAATGAATGAAGCGGTAAGCAATATCCAACCGATAATAAGATGAAATAACGATTTTCACATTTAATGCTAGCTTAAGTAATATGATAATACCTTAATGTCATTAAATCTCGCATATTAAATCTCGATTGAAAACAAAATTAAATCTCTAGAAGAATTATCTTAGAATTGCTAGAATCATTTTATTTGCTTTGAAATTCCTAATCAAACTATTCTTTGTATCCTAGATTATTTATAAATATAGATATTCTGAGTGAATTAGAGATTCTAAAAATTATTCTGTCAAAAAGCAAAAAGCGACTCATGATTCAGAAGAATGCAAAGGAAAAATATATGCAATTGAAAACACTACAACGACGGCTGATACAGAAAGATATTTCGTGAACTTTTGACCAACGATCATTCAAGCTTTACAGAAAGCTGAATTTCAATCACGTTGGCAAGTTTTCTATATCCTGCAATGGTACATCATTTTCTCATTGTGAACAAGATACACTTTTTCTTCACTTATTTAGTGAAATTAATTTCTTTAAGATTCTAACAATACTAACAATTTTATGTACATTAATATAAATAATTTTGGCTGTTGCAATTATGATGAGAAAATCATTATTACGATCTTTATTCGATTTAAATTATTTCTGCAAAATTTTTTAAATAAATTAAATAAAAGTACAAAAAAGTTAAAAAATCAAATGGTAAGAGACAAAGGATAAAAAAAAAATGTATATTGAATTTTTGCAAATACATATATTTCTATAGAAAACCCGGACTTTATGTTTAGTCCAACAAAAGTTTATGTTTAATCTCATGTTTTATTCGGATAGATTGCGCACTTAGGTATTACGCGCAATCCATACGACTTCCTTCGATGCGGAAAATGTTCAACAATCATGTGACACGTCGTTCATTGACGGTTTAACCTTATGATTAATTTCATAAATGTGCCGAGGGAGAGATTCAATCGCGCGCGCAAACACACAGATATAAAATTTTTCAACGGATCTTAGTTTTCGGACAGTATCGTTCCGCGAGGTTCGTTGTCTTCCTCACACACTACATAACTAATTTCCAGAATGTAAGAAATAAGGACAATGGGATCAACCAAGTACAATGCTAGATGACTGAGCGGTGGTTTCTTCGAGGTAACACGTTGAGATTAAACGTTTCCTTTGTTCGTTTCGAACCCGAGTCGCCCGTCCGGTCGGTCTTATACCCCTTTGTCCTCTAGTGTCTTTTTGCAAGAAGTCCCTCCTTCCAACCTGACCGTCCTTCTCCCTCACTCTTTCTCTCTCTTTCTGCCGACGTCTCTTTTTGTCGGCCTCTCTTTCGCTCGCCCCATCTCCGTCTCCCTCTCTCCCCCTCCCTTCTATTTTCCTCCGGCTTCCTTCCACAGCAGACCCTTAGGTAATGCCATCGTGGCTGCCACCCTGGACACCACCAAGTCCCCCACAATTCCGATCTCCACCCTTCGTAGACCGAAACTCGCATCCCGGCTTCCACCCAGCCAACGCGCATCCCCGCTCGCCCCGCCGCGTTCTCCTTCTCTCTTCTCGCATTCTCCGTACTCTGTTACTATCAACCTCCTTCTCTCAGCAGGAACGATGGAACAACGTCGGGGCGCTGCGCGGAGGGGCGCTTGGGCGGAAGGGTAAGTTTCTTGTTAGGGTCCAGACTCACTGGCGACTCCTAAGTTGCTGTAGGCATGTGCTTCGTGGGGCGGAAGAGGGGCGTCGGGGCAGAACGGGAAGGAGCAGCCGAGGAGGACGATGTGGGAGCGAACGGTAGAGTTGCCGAGGTAGGAGCAGGGACCGTGGGGGGAAGAGGAGGGAAACGGATGAACGGAGAGGTAGCGAAGGGTGCAAACAACCGTGGCCAGGCAAACAAACCGATGGACCCGAAACCTCGTCGTGATTCGGATTGTTTGAAGATTAAATCAGCCTCGAACTACGACCGAGTTCGACCACTTGAACCGCGATGGACACCCGCGTACGACGAGAACAACGACGAGCGGCGAGGATCTCGTCGGAAAGATTTCCAGCCGGTGGAGATTCACCTGATCCGCCGCGTAACCTACCAATCGCTTCTAATGCCCCGATGTTGCGACGGAATCGGGATAGGCGACTTGATAAATGGTTACTCGGTGGAACGTCGTAGAAACGACTAATCGGCGTGTCAATAAATCGCTATATATCTTCTCGTCGCGTGACTTTTATACGTGATAATCAAAAGGTTTAAAAAGATCTGTCATCGTATCGATTCCGCGGCAAAGAAGTATTATTTAAAACCCGTGGCATTTAGTTTAAAAGTTTTAAAATTAGTACATCTCTGCTTCTCATTGAAATTAATGGATGTTTAAACATTGAAGTGTTGCATATTACTTCTAAAAAATAAATGGCTTTTATACTATAAACACATTACTATATAATTATGTATATACATATATATTTAAAGATGTATGTAATATACTATTATAAACCATCGCGTATATAAATATATAATTCAATAATATTACTTGGTAAATTGCGATTACAGAATTTATTTAACATATTTAATTACTTAATTTTAATATTTCAGCAAGATTTCTTCAGTTCTAAATAATCACAATCGACATCTATCACACTTCTAGAAAAAAATGAATTTAATAACTTTTAACTTGTTTTGCATGAGATTGCTGTTCAAACATCATTTTTTAAAATTCAAACTACTATTCGTAAACATTAATCGATTGCTACCAGCGGCTATTTCTCGCAGTCGGTTACGGTGTTGCGGAACGGTAATAGAGAAGGTGGATGGAAAAATCGATCGTTCTTCGGTGAAACGACGCGAACCCTGAACTCGGCCAGCAGTCGCACAGCCGCGGATCGAAAGCCCGTTCGATCGTTCGCTCGCTCATTCGCACGGCCTAGACTCTGACAGCACGAGAGCGAGGTGAATGTTCTTCGCTCGCCAGCGCACCGCGGCCGGCGTACGTATACGGCCGGACATTATTTAATAATGCATTACTACGTACATTAACGCGATACAGCGGCCATACGTGGCGGTGTCTAGATACATCCTCGCGCGCCCACGAGCACCGCGCTATAGCGCGTATGTTCCGCTCCGTGCGCGCGCGCGCGCGCGCGTGTGTGTGTGTGTGTGCAATAGCGTGCTCGCATACACGGACACCTTCCATCCCTGTACACCTTTCAGCGTGGTGACGAGCGAAAGAGGGGTAGCTATGGGGAACCAACCCCTTCCCTTTTCATTCTCCGTTCTTCTCACCTTCTCGCTCTTTCTCGAGCCCTTTACTGTTATCTTTCTCTCTTTCCCCCCTTTGTCCCTCCATCTCTCTTTCCCGTTCACTCCTCTGTCGTGTGGTGTGCCGCTTCACGTACACGTATCCACGGACACACACCCACACATTCACACCCGATACACGCATGCGGTACGCGTTTCTAGTGGGCTGTATATTTCAGGACTGCGGGCATAGTTACAGTGCACCGTGCAATATGCACACCGTGGAGGGTGCGGACTGTAGCGCTCGAAGCCTCCGAGTGCAACGTGCTAGGGCGCACAGAGAGAGAGAGAGAGAGAGCGCGAGAGAGAAAGAGAGACAGAGAGAGAGAGAGAGAGAGAGAGAGAGAGAGGAGCGGAGGGAGGGAGGGAGGGAGGGAGAGAGAAAGGGTGGACAGAGGGAGAGATGGCCGCATGGGCGAGCGGGGCGGGGGAAGGTGGGTTTAGAGCGAGGTGCAGTGGACAGCGTGGTGGACTAACTGGGGCTCGTGTTACGGGGCCGCACATCGGCGAACTTAGCGTACCTATATGCCTGCCAGCAGAGAAACGCGGCAGGGTGCAAGGCCGGTAGAGAGAGAAAGGGACGTGGCGCGGTCGGCCAAGCGAGCGAGATAGGGCGTAGGAGAGAGCGCGGCAGTCGGACAAAGGTTGCACAGGGGGAGCGGGAACAAAGGGAGAGGGAGTACACTCTAACCAAAATGTTAATTATTTAACTAGCAGGTAGCTCGGCTAACGAGTTGAGTATACGGGCCGGAGCCGAGGTGCGTCCGCACGGATCACACACGTGACTCGGAAACGGTGGCGAGGCTTTGGCTGCGTCCAATTACCGGTGCCGGAAAAGCCGGTCTAGATGAAAGAAAAAAAAAAGAAAAGTGCTTAGAACTGCGTAAAAATAATATTCCCGCTCTAAGAAAACGCGGTTTATTTCGTTCCTTCACATCCGAATTCCTCTCGTCGGAAGAGAAACTTTCAAAGTTCCGTCATTTGCTGGTATACAAAGCGAAAGAACGATCTAAAATGAACTTTAAATAGCATTGCGTAAAAAAAAAAAGCGCAATTTAGAACGCGAGTAGTGATATTTTTTTTAAATGGGTCACAATTGAATTGTTTTCCCCTTTTACCTGCTATGCAAAAAAAAAAAAAAACAAGAAACAAATGCACGCTACCTTCAATTTACGAGGATCAATGAAGGGTCGGCGATGCGATTATTTATCGGCGCGTTAACGGACGGTAAGCCGCATGGCCGGCGCTTCAATCGCGGTCTTTGTCATAAAAAAATCACGCGATAACATGTATATCAACTCACGATGCTGTGGATAAATAATACGATAACATGATTGTCTCGTTCAGCGATGCCGCCCCGTGGCGCTCTTCAGCCTGCCAACCCTCTTTCCATCCCGTTCTTCCGTATGCCTGACTGCCGCGCTGCCGGCTTGTAAAAGCGTTACTGTGACTAAAGAGGAGGCGAGACAGAGAAAGAGAAAGAAAGGGGAAGAGAGAGAGAGAGAGAAAGAGAGAGAGAGAGAGAGAGAGAGAGAGAGAGAAAGAGAAAGAGAAAGAGAGGGAAGTTACCCCCTTGAGCGAAAATGGGGTAAATCGAGATGAGGGCCGGGAAATTAGTGCGTGGACGATTTTATTAGAGCGTCGGCGTGTAATGAAGATTTTATGAGCGTCGCTCAATTATTGGTTATTTAACATCTCTGCACCTCTCGCGGTGGAAGGAGGTGGAGATGTCGAGAGGGAACGAGGAGGGTGAGGGTCGACGCCTATCCCCGCGCCGGATTCATAATTGTTTTGCGCCATCGAAAGAGAAGGAGGGAGAGAGGGAGAGGGAGAGAGAGAGAGAGAGAGAGAGCCCGAACGTCCGCCGATAGGATCTCTCCCGATACCGCCGAATACCTAATTACCACGAATCGCGCGCCGAAGGGTCGCCATTCATCAGATAGCGCCAATCGGTCCTTATGGAAATTAGAGAGGAGAACCGAAACATACACACCGCAGATCCCACGAATCCCACCCTATACCCATTTTCAGATCCCTTTCGTGTTACTGATCCTCCTGTGGAGCGAAGGGAAAATGAAGGAAATTAGAAATTCATTTCAGTGCGCGAGAACGTTCCTAGAACGCGCGCCGGCCACTAAAAATTCAACGACGGACCCTCTTATAAAGGATAATAGGAATTAGAAGTATTACACGGCTCGCGCGGACGTACGCCATAGATGCCATAGCTCACGCCACACGTAAATTCCATTAAGAGGATTTAATAAACAGATAAAAATGGGTTTTGCGCGATAGATCGTGACAATTAAAGAGCTTAAACGAAGTAGATAAGTCGGTGAAAGCACGAAAATCTTTCTAATTGTTGATTACGTATCTACACACATAAGGTGCACATATTTAATTTCGAAACTATCATGTGACAAAGGCTGCTGTCGGCAGCAAGAGAGATATTCTTTCAAATTCCATTATGGAGATTCCATTTTGAGAGAAAGCATTCCAGTTCACTATCTTCAAAGAGCTAGACTCCATCTTAGAGGGAGTTTATAATGTCTTTCAACCTCCTAAAGGTTAATATCTCGCCGTCCACGCTGGACGGAAAGTTCTTGCCGGAAGTTGCGGATTCTTAAAGGCTCGACTGCGAGTATCGACTGTGCGGCGTAGCCGAGTTCTCGATGCTGTCGACCGCACTCTCCAGCTATCCGGCCTCATCGCGCTGATGTCCTTGAAGGTACCCTGGCGGAAGTTGAATCGTGTGTAAACGAGAGAGAGGGAGATAATGTGAGGAAGAGAGAGACAGAAAGAGAGGATAGAGACGACAGATCCATGATACTGTGAACCAAGTTGAGAGCGACTATTTCGCTTCTCTCTCTCTCTCTCTCTCTCTCTGCTGCTCTTTCATTTTCGCTGTCTATCTGTCTCTCTTGGGTTCTCCAACCCGCGCAACCCTCTAACAGCCCCCGCAGCATAGGAGTGGTGCGAGGGGTGAACACGAGGGTGTTTGAGATGGGCTGAACGGGGGTGAAGGCCTGCAAAGCCATAGTGTGTGTGCGTACGTGTGTCTATACGTATATACATGTACATATATCCATAGTGTGTAGATATATATATATATATATATATATATATATATATATATATATATATCTGTAGTATATAGATATACCTGCTCTGCCCTCCAGTACCGGAAACAGCTCCGTTCCAAGCTCAACCAACGCAATGGTAGCCAACATGGCGAATCCAGCGGTGCTCATATTTTCCGGACGGGTCGCTTTGCCGGCGTCCGCTACCGCGAACGGACGACCCCGTGAACTTTACCGGTCGTATGCAACGGTTAGAGCGGAAGCTGGATGCATATGCATCGCCTACCGCCGCTGTTGTACTTCGGTGTTAAACGTCCGCCCGAAGGACAACGTGTCACCGCCACCAAAAGATCGACGATGACGCGGAGGTCGCGCCGGTTCCTCTTCCGTTCTCCAAGCATTATGCAACTCTACATATCGATTTCGACATTGTTCGAGAGAAATCAATGCCTTGTTCACTCCAAAGTAACCTAGTTAAGTTGTATAGCTATTTAAATAAAAAAAGAGTTCAAAGAAAGCAAAATTATACTTGCTAGTGATATTCATGGTTTTAAAATACATATATTTGAATACATGTAATCGATTCTGCATTCTGCGATCACTATTGTTGTTCGACTATTTTTAACTCTCGACCGATTACATTTTGAGGTACCATGCGAAGCCATGAAATGACTTTGAAACTGCGCTCGTTACCTTGGAGTTACCGCGTCGCAGTCGGAGCGCGCAAGAGGACACCGGTATATCGATTTTACATGCAACAGATACACGGCATATTAATTATAATCTTATTTCGCGTCACGTGAGCGTATTAGCCACCGCGAGCTCTCCCAGCGGGTCCATTCTCGCTCGCGCCAACAATTCGATTAAGATCGAAAAGTTGAATTGCGATGACCCAATTCGCGCGACAAAGCGCGCGCCCTTTTTAATCCGGCCGAGAGCGGCGCGGTGCTGCGAAGATATTTCACGTATGTACGCGAGGCGTGTGCGACAATGTACGTCCCTTTGTAAGTGAAAGATAGAGAGAGAGAAAGAGCTGGCTAATGCGTACAGCGCACGCCATAGGTGGGTGTGACGGTGCGGTTATAATAACACAGCCCTTCGTGGTATCATACGTGCCTTCGAGTGCTTAATAATGAAGAAATTAATAAACAGCCCAAGCAACGAGGCTTTTCGTTGGCAAACGCCCAACAACCTATTCATTATCTGCGCAACATATGCAGCACTTCTGAAAGATTTCTAAAAGATAAATGATCGAAACATCGGACGGCTTGAAAAAGATCAAAATCACATATAATACGAAAATTTTTAATGAAAAATATTACCATGTTATTTGATTTTGTGAAAAAAAATAGAACAATAATTTTATACGTATGCTTAAGCACTTAATTCGAAAAATATTGGAAATATATCATGTTAGATCGCGAAGACGCGCTTGCAACAGATGCATGTTGTAAATAAAAGGGTAATTGGATTTTTCAGGAAGGCTTGACGGTTGCAAACAGGCTTTTTCTCTCTTTCTCTCTTCCTCTCTCTTTCTATCACTCTCGAAAAAAGGAGTTTGGAGTTATTGCCTTTTGGAGTTATTGCGTCAAGTGAGAGAAATGTTTGTAGCGATACGCGAGCGCGATAGAAACGATATTCGAAAATTACATATCCCGTTGAATAGAAAAATGCGCGTCGCGCGCTTTACCTTACACAAAAGTAAAAGCACTTCGTATACAAAGAAGCGCTGCAGGCACGAGATACTAATAGAGGGTTACTAGAAGTATCTGCGACCATACGGCTGTTATAAGTAGAGGCACTCAACACGAACGCGTGCGCGCGCGCGCGCCCACACTCACATCAACGTAATAGTGTACGTATAGGATTGGTAGGCGCGTCGTAGAATGGTTAGCGAGTGAGTATTTGGACTTGCAGACTTGAAGATAGGTACTTTCCGCCTCCGGTGGAAACTGACGGCAAAGGCAAGGGAGGGCTTTGCGAGAAGAAATTGTCGGCGGAAGATACCCGGGCTACGAAGATAGCGATGGCTACGAACCTTTCGGGAGGATATCATTAAATTTCCGGAGCCCGTCCTAGTTCGTCGTTCTACCTTCGTCCTAGCGTATCCTGGTCCATTCAGTGGCGTTCGCGACTGACGTCGTATTGATTGCCAGCATGGCGATCTATTTCTGCAATAGTTGGGTAGAATCGCGCACGGCTCTCAAAGTAGTAAAAATACTAAAGACGTGGACTTATCTGTTTTATATATACAAATAACAACTTCAACAATTGAAATTTTGGATATTTGTACAATAATGTTAATGCGAAAAGTAATATTGAATTTTACCGATGCTTTTTGATCTTTAATATCTGAGGCAAACTATAATGTTATTGCAGTTACATATTAATCCAAAGTTTATTTCAGAATTGTCGAATCCGGTTAAGAATATATAATTTTTATATTTATAGCGTGATCGAGTGTCATGATTATTCCAACCGTATAGTGCTACTGTTTTCGGTGCCTTAAGCAATACTGCTACTGAATTAAGAACATCTTATTTCGGAGAATCTTCCCCGGGCAACGGAGCTTCTCCGCCGGGCTCGCTCCTTGTACGCGTTTGGAATAGGGTCTTACCTCTCGCCTGAGACGGGAACCAGGATAAACGGGAACACGGGAGGGTCTCATTCGAGTTGCAGGGTCGTTCCCTGCGAAGGTGGAGCAAAGGAGAAGCTTTCGCCTTCGACCCCAACCAAGGGATGGGGGGAGGGGGGGGGAGAAAGAGAACGGGGGAGGGCAGAGGAAAGGAGCTGAGGGATCCGGAGGGTTGAGAGAACGAGCAACCCTCTGGATTCGACCTGGACCGACGACGACCCTTCTGCGAAATATCCTCTGGACCGAGGCTGTCTGCAGCCGTACATAGTCCTCGTTGGTGTAAGGGACGCGCGCACACAGACGTACGCCAACTACGCTTGCGAATGTTACATACGTTACCCCGGCCATCCCTGCCGTTGCAGTAACTTCGCGCTCGTACACATACATACAGATGTTACCGCGCAGTGCGGTCGTACGTGTGCGACCGTGTAAAGTTGGCGAAATTGTTTGTTCCATTCTTTGTGCACGTACGAGTGCACCCCCGGCGGCTTTGTATACGCGCATAATAGTCCTCTACGATTCGTTTATTACGCGGAGATACACCGCGCGCCTCCTCCATATAGACACACCGACCGGATTTTTCCTTTCGCACCGCGCTCCGCAAAGGACTTTGCGCGCGCGTCGCAGGTCAATAGGTGCTCCGAGGATTTTTGCAACAAGTATATCGAGTCTTTTTTGTGCTGGTGGTGTTACCGTTATTTCTATTATAGTTCTTTAGCGTAGCGATTAGCACGACGCAATCACGCGTAAGTAAGTTCCATGACGGTAACAGAAATTATTTCATTATATTTTTAATATTTACGATTATTTTGTAATCAAGTTTATACATATAAATCACTGAAATAAAGATTATGCATTAGCTATAATATTATTCGTATTATCTTTTGAGCTTAATGTTAATGTAAAGCGTTAGGAAAACAAACAAGGCAAGTAACATATATCGTAAAAGCTTGCTCCATTTTCATAAAATTACATATCAATAATATAATACATTTAACAATTATATCTGTAATATATATATGTATATATATCAATATGTATTAATTTTTATGCCGACACAAAGTTCTAATATCAAACTGCTTTAATAATTTCGCGACATCCAGCGACAACTCCCTCAAGTTTCGACATTAAAAAGATTAAGCCTCGCATAAACTCTCTCATCATTCTTCTCACGCGCCCGCTGATGCAAAGTACACTCCCTCACTCCCGCTGTCGCGGCGGCGCTACCCCTCTGTACCAAGTAATCCGCGCGAACTCTGTAGATCCCAATAGTTAAAAACCGTTTCGGGCGTAACTCTGTCGTCGTCAGAGTTTCGCTGCGCTCCGCACGTTTTTATATTTTCCTCCTCTTCCTTTTTTTCTTGTTTCGCCCTTCGCCGTCCTCTTGGAGCCCCGCGCGGAGTACGTAGATCTCGGATTTACCGGGCAGGTGGAGGCAACCGAAGCCCGCAGCAATCGTACCACGGAATTATTTAGAACAGTGGATAGTAGCCACGTTGTAGTTAGGTTGGCTGCGGTGTCCAGGACTACCACCCCATATCCACCCTACCTTTGCCGTCCCGCACCACGAGCGGACCCCGATGTTCAACCACCCTACTCACCCTTCCCCCTACTCCCGCCCCCTCGCCCTCCCAGCCGCCCTTCTGCCCCCGTGCCAACCAACCATCCAGCCTCTCCTGTCCCCTTTTGCCCTTCGCCAACCACCGAGTGTACTCCACCTCCAGCACGGCTTAGTTCAAAGCAGCCCAGCAACCCGCCACCCTCGCCCGACCCTCCCTCCCCCCGCCTCTTTACCGCTCCCTCGCCCACTCGCTCTCTAGCCACCCATCTACCCGCCACCCCCTAGCAGTAGCTCGACGTACCCTTGCGTGCCTGCCTGCCTGCCTGCCTGCCTGCCTGCCTGCCTGGCTGCCTGCCTGCCTGCCTGCCTGCCTGCTTGCTTGCTTGCTTGCTTGCCTGCCTGCCTGCCTGCCTGCCTACCTGCCTGCCTGCCTGCCTGCCTGCCTACCTGCTTGCCTGCCTGCCTGCCTGCCTGCCTGCCTGCCAGCCATCCACCTAACCCAACCATCCCATCCGCCACCCACTCTCTCTCCCTCGACTACGCTACTACCAACCACCCACACTCTGTGCCCCCCTTTCGACCCATCCCTTCAGCGCGCACCAGCCCTGCCTGCTACGCCACAACCACCCCCGAACAGAAAACACAGCTGAGCCAACGTGCTCTCGGGCTGAAATGCCTTCCACCTTTCAGAGGGAAGAGTGTCTTGCCTCGCTTCCCCGCGCGCCCGTCTTCCGCCCGCTTCACATTCCCCATTCCACTTCTCTGCCTCCTTTCCCGCCGTCCTGTCTCCTTTTCGTTCCTCGTTCTCGACCTTCCTTCTGCCGTTGACGTTCCGGCCTCTCGCTTCTCGTACGATACTTAGTAAAATACATAACTGATGAAATAATTAAAGACATGGTATAACCAGCCGAACGATCATTTCTTTTATTTTTATCTCTCTGTCGCATCTTATCCCCCTCCTCGCAGTAGTCCACTGACGCACAAGTGGATGTAACTGTCCATCGCGAGCACGGCAAGTTAGTTGCGCGAATATTTTAGCGAGCACATTCTCCGTAACGGTCTCGCGTCGCGCGCGGATGCTCCCCTTTCCTCTTGCCGTGCATCCTCCAGCCGAGAAATAAGTCTGACTGTATACAGACGCAACGGCACATAGCGGTATAACTCACCCAATTCTCCCAAGTGGCGTTTATTTCGATGGTTAGTCTCTCATCGTTCGCTGTGCCTTCGTTCCGTTTGCGAGGTAATTTTATTTGAGGGTTGAATTTTTCGCGCGTTTCTCATAATGTAATTTCAATTGCGCGTTAATAAATACATCGATTAATGGAATCGCAAAAAATGTTTATTGATTGATAAGAACTCTTTAACTCTTTGATAAACGATGGCACGCGTTTATTTTATTGTTATTTGGCTAATTTCTTTTGCTTTAGTATCATAAAACTTTTTAATTTCCTACGATTTGGAATTAAAATGATAAAAAGAAACGTTACATGTGTGTATATTTGCTCTTGTAACTTCTAACTTCTGAACAAAATTGATTGTCCTCACTTCAAGATATCGACACTTTGATTTTGTATTGCACATTGGACTTCTCGTAGTTGTCGATTATCGGTATTCGTGACTTATAGATTCCCTACGTATATGAACATACTACGACGCAGAAATACAATTCTTTACATAATTGCGCACTCGAGCGATTAGTCCATTTATTTCCTTCCGCGCTTTGTCCGCGTATTCGAGCGATTCATTAATAAGCCGGTATTTTGTTTTGTATCCCTTTGTCACTGAAACAATTAATTCGCACACAATCGGGGCGATATTTTTAAATCGTCCGGCAGAATTTGCGTTTCGTTCGTGCGTTTCGTATCGCTTCGAATTTCAGTTCGTTAATTCCATGCAGAATACCTGCAATGTTCCAACGGTCTTTCGACGCAGCCGCTGCGCGAAAGGAATTAGCGATCAATTAATGAACAATTAATTCAAACGGCTATAATGTTAAACACGTACTTAGCTTAGGATACATACGATCGATGCATCGATACGCTTGACGTTCTTAACCATTCTAAGCCTACGTAGTTTAACCAACCAAGTAGTGTACTCAGAAATAGAAGTTTTTCATGAAAACTTTATCAATTTAAACAACATAAATTTTATTTTTTTTAAATGCAGTAAATAGATAAACTGTATCGACGATTTGAAGAAAATTATCAGCTTATGAAAGAAATCAATAGTTTAGAACAAATATTGATCTTTTTACGTTTACAATTGATAAGTGTGTAGGAATCTCAATAGGAATGTAAGCAAACAAAAGAGCATTAAACAGATATCTGTTTTTATACTATATACAATACAATAGTTATTAAGATTCTGCAAATATTTGCGAATAAAATTACTTTTGGCATATTCTAGAAGATTAAAGGTAAAGTTTTCATTAATGGGCAATTATTAGGTGATTAATCTCAATTAACCGCAAGATTAAACATACACCTAGAGCGCAAAACGCATCGATCGCCGCGTGTGTATGTCTCACGTCCTCAATTATCCCCTAAAACCTACATGCGTAGGAACGCGTGTGGCCGGCCAAAGCGCTCAGGCGAACATATGCGCGACTACTCACCACCCCCTTCGTGCCGTCCCCCTGGGACGGCCTGTTCCGCACGTACTTACGCAACTGGTACCCAATACCGTGTGCATGTCTCGGAGAATACCTGTCTCCGTAAAGCGGGTATTCCGTGTATACGTCCCTACTTGCTAGCAGAGCCCCACCTTGCCAAGCCACCCCCTACAGAAACTAACGTGTAAGACAGAGATGGAGAGAGAGAGAGAGAGAGAGAGAGAGAGAGAGAGAGAGAGAGAGAGAGTTTATACTACCCTTTCTCTTTCTCTCTCGCTCTCCCTCTCACCCTGTCTCTCCGAGTACGTATAGACCCGCGTGCGCATACACACGCGTGCGAAATCGCACCGACCCTCGTCGTGCGTGTGTCAGAGGGGACCGTGAGCTAGAGAGCGAGCGGTTAAAGGGGGGCGGGAGAGAGAGAGAGCGGGGGAGAGAGGTACAATATTCTCTATGTATTAGCTACATATCCGGCACATAGGGTAGCCCCGAGTACATGGAGGTGATGTTTGTAAGGTGTAATACATAGGCGCGACGTATATAGGAGTACTCGCTCGCGCTTTCCACTTACACACAGATGTGCGCGCACATACACACACACACACGAAACCCCGCAAACACATCCGCAGACGTCGTCCCTGTGCGGAGCGTTCTGCGGGGGTAGTTGAGCGGGAGAAGCGCGGGACAGGCGGGTACGGTGGCCGAGGTAGCGAGGAATGGGGGAGGATGGGTAGAGGGTCCCAACGCGGCTGACACACAAACAACCGAGCCACCTCTTCCCACCGACCCCGCGGCCGTTCCCCCGAGTCTCTATCCACCCACCCGTCCACCCCCGCACTAGCAACCAACCAGCCCGTCGACCACCCCGTACACCCACCCCCCAATGCCTGTCCACCTCTACCCATACTCTCGCAGCCGACCCATCGCCGCCCACCCACCGACCGACCGACCGACCGACCGCCCGGAGCCACCCTTAACCAGCGTTAGGTACAGCTGAATTACGCACTCCGATGCGAATGCGGAACCAGCGGGCAAACGCGCGCGCCGGCGAGCGAGCGCGGAGAATTATGGGAAAATGAGCCAACATTTTCTGCCTTTCGTCGCAACCAGCCAGCCACGTCCTGCGAATCTCGCTCGATGCCCGCGAGATGCGTTTGGGACGCTTGAAATTTGCCATGAGATGCACAAGCGAAAAAACATTGAAAAATCCGTTGACGAGCGCCCGCGGATAGTTACGACCGAACGAGCTGCGCTTTCCCCGATAGTGATTAAACGAAAAATGTATGATCTTACGTTCTGCGAATTCTGCCAGATGCTGGCAGTGTGGATGAAGCGGCTCGAATTCATCGTGATCCACGTGACACGTACACGGAGGAAATACTCGCAAAAGCGGTAAACGCGCGACGAGGGGAGAAAGTTCGCGCGTCTCGATTTTCCGTGCGCCGAGGGAAAAGTCGGACACACGTGAGCGGTACGCGAATCGACCGTTGATACCAGTATAATAGAAGACATGCCGGACTTACGAGCTAAGTCCGGACTCTCACGGTTTTAGGAGATAGCCAGGCGGAAGTATTGATCGTGGATCTTTAATGCTTGTCAATGTATAGGGTGTCTGCGATGCATCGCACAATTTTTATTCGATTATATAAATACGGCAAATAAGAATATACTGACTTCATCTTGAGTGAATCTTTGGTTTAATAGAATTTTATAATTATGATGTGTGATGATAAAAGATATGAGAGAAAATCACGGAGCTGCAAAACGCGATATGCGTTGTAATCAAATATTTGTCGAAAAAAATGGATTTTAAACTTGCCGAAAGATCTATACATCCGACCAAATATGTAACGCTCTTCACACACTTTGTATATTTAATTTTTGCATACAAGCGTAAAATTACCGTACATCACAATTGTGTGTAATTAAGTTTTCTCCTAGGTTAATTGGAGTGTCGCGAGTACGAGAGTATCTTCTTAACTACTTGTGATTCAAAACTCATCTCGAATATACATACATTTAGAGAATTTTTTACTTAAATAGCTGGGGAAAAAAAGTCACAGTTCGAACTTTTTTCAAAATATTTCTTTTACTATTACACAACATGTAACGGGACAAAGCGAGGCCATGGCACAACATTTCTGGTCTGATCGTAGAAATTGTTACCGCAAAAAGCTATGAACGACAAAGCACGCGCATGGGCACCGAATAACCGCGCGGAGGCAAGGCTCGTAAGCCGCACACGCGACGGACATAAATAGTTATCAGCACCTTTTGCGGAAACAAGCCTAATGCATCCGCGTCGTGTGGTAACGGTACGTGCACTCGGCTCGCTCACGGTACTACTGCTGCTTGCCAATCTCTCTCTCTGCAGACAAAGGTCACTCCGTTTTCTGTGGCGGTGCGACCTGGTCTTGTCGATTTTACATCTACCGCGTGACCAACCTTTTTTCATCAAGACTCCGCCGCCGCCGATTCAGAGGGCAAGATACAGAGGAAAAGAGAAAGAAAGAAAAAGAGAGAAAGGGAGAGAGATAGAGAGAGAGAGAAAGAGAGAGAAAGTGAGAGAGAGGGACCGAGAATCGTGCGATACGCGCACCGGGTATTCCTCTCTACCATAAAATCAGCCTCGCATCGCGGAAATCCACCCACCGCCTCCCCGCCCCTGCGCTTTCATCCCTCGGGCCCGCCACCCAATCCACCCAACGAGCGCGGGGGGACTGATCCGGGGGGCAAAGAGGGTGGCAGATGGAGGCGCGGGTGACACGGCCGCGAGGCCGGGGGTGTGGATTCCGCATGGATTTCGCACGTTTCAATGGAACAAGGCACGCTGATGTCAACCTACCTGCGTTGGTTGGGTTCAACGCACCTCTAAAGCAACCACACCTCTACCCACCCTTGCGGAACGTTCACCACCTTCCCCTCTATTTTACCCTCTCGACCCACCTCCGACCTACGCCACCCTCATCCCCATCCCACCCCTCCCTCCCATCCCCCTTCCGCCCCCCTCCCCCCGCCCCCCCGCGCTCTCTCGTCGACCTCCATCCCGCCGAACCCTCTAACCACTCTACCGGTCGACCCTATCTACGTACGTAGCCGCGCTCACTCGCTCGCTCGCTCGCTCGCTCGCTCGCTCGCTCGTACATACGCGCTCCCTATGTGTCCCATGTACGTCGTTTACATACATCTGGTACATAGAACCGAGGTATGGTATCAAAATGGACGCAACCTACGCCAGTGGGCACAGCGCTAGATACGAACGCAAGTACATGCATACAGACGCCGCGCGCTCACACGCGTACCCGCGCGGCCACGACAAACCGCATTCACATAGACGCATACAGCTGAGCGCGGTTATAGCCGCACCGTCACAATGGTGGCGACCACCACACAAGTGCATTGCGTATGTTACACATCTTCGCTGTCGCGTCGTCTTCGCCGAGACTCTCGCCCGCTCGCCTCGCTCGTGCGCGCGTGTATCTTATGTACGGCGTAGCGCCGTAGCGCACACACTCGCGAGCACGAGATAGGTGATACACAACGCGGGTTGCGTATCGCCGGCCTCGGCTGATTGTGGACTTGTGCGGAATTGGGCCTCGGCTACGCGGGAACACGGCCACGCGCCGATAATCACAGGTAGCGATTCATCGCCATGGAATCGGCCCCCGTTCGCTCTGTCCGAGACATGGGCCGCCCTAAAGGGACTTTGAGATATCGTCACGGCTGGTTGAACGGCCGATGCAGGCCTCGGCCGTACCGCCGCGCAGTCCGTATCGCAATTCGTCGTTCGCCACATATTCGCCAAATACGTTCCTCTCTTGTGTAATACCCATTGATGGACATAATAAAAAATAGTACACACAGGAAGATCATTTTTACCGTAGATCCAGAACTCACCGAAAGAATATATTTAATTGTACAATAGTAGACAACACACATGTGTGAATTGGATAACTAAAATTAGATAATTATAACGACAAGTTACGAATGTAAAGGAACACGAAACTGTCACAGTGAATTAGCGAAATTTAATAGCGAAACTCAGACTAGATATATCGGCGCGCATAGATATCACATCATGATATTTGCACAAAATAGAGCTGTGATACATAACGGATGCAAAAGTGGAAAGTTCTTGAAATGCATTTTGTATGCTCTTATGAGGAACTGAAATATAAATTCCGATTAATTTAGATTTTGATGATATGGAGTTGGAATAAAATTACAATGGAAATGCAACAATTGGCACGAAGTTTTCCCGTTTCTATATCATCGAGGAATGAATTCAATCGCAATTATACGGTTCTCAATCCCTGAATGAATTATGCAGAAATTTTTCGAGACTAAAATAACTTTCGTGTCTGAAATAACTTTCTATCATTGAATCTATGCCGCGGCTCGCTGAGAAAAAAAACGTTTGATGCGCTTTTTCGCGATGTAATTATGTTAACGACGAGAGGCTGGATATCTTGTAATTGTAACCTTTCGGATAATTCCGGACCGCTCCCAGCGAATAATGCATACCGATCATCCCGGGGTATCTCGCAGTTGCAACGTGTTCCGGTGGCTCGCGAGCTCCGGCTCGTGCAACGCGAGACCCTCGAATTTTTGGTCCGCACAAACATTAAATATTCGCAGTCGCGGCCCGGCCGGGTGCCGTTGTGCGGATTTATTTGGAAATATTCGCACGGGTTGTGCCGCGTCGCGCGGCTGCCCTCTTTCTTTCTCTCCCCCTCTCTCTCTCTCTCTCCCTCTTTCTCTCTTGCTCCCTTGCCGTTTGTGTGCGTGCGTGCGTATATAGATACACGAGTGCATAGATGCGTGCGTGCGTGCGCGCGGCCGCAGATATTGCACAATGTTATTTAAAATTTCGACCATTCATATTTCACCGACGCGACCGTCGGTACAGGTCGCGCAAATATTGACGGTCGCCGAGCGTGTATCGGACCAAGCCGGCACTCGGCCGGATACTTTCGTAAATATTTAAAAATCCACCCGGGTGGTAATTAATCGGCTCTCAATGGAGCGTTAAAACAATCGCACGATCGGCAACGGACGGGTGATATCGACGCCAGGCGACGATATCGGCGACAGCGAGTTGGAACGAGAACCCTCTTCGCGCTTACAAACAAAAGCGCAACGCGGACGACACGGCCCGGGGATGACGAAATTTTCGGAAGAGTCGTTTCAATCAGAAACCTAATATTCTTTTCCAATTTCGAGCCAATCGATCCGGCGGTCTGCTGGAAATTCCCTTTGCTCCCGGTCCCCATCCCGCACACGCATTCCCATACATACGATAAACCGATACAGCGCACGGCCCGCTTTCTCTCCCCCTCTCGCCACGTGAGACCGCACACATTCCACGTAAAACGTAACTAATTACCAATGCCGTTATTGTATGAGTAACGACCGCACACCGTCGTCCATCCCCGAATCTCGCTTTTGCATCGCGTGCGATAGGATGAGCGACGCGAGAGATAAGATAACTGCGGCGTTTTCTTACATTTTCGCGAGGGCGTGATTAAAGTTTAATTTGGACACGGATGTAAACGCGAAAATCGAGGGATGTAATTTCACATGAATTCGGATACTACGCTGCAGCGCGGCATTGTACGGAATAATCAATTACAGCAGGCGGCGTGCAGCCGCGCGTACACCTATATATCCATCGCAAAAACAGTAAACTTAATATTTTATTATTCCGGAAATTTAATGATTGAATCGCGAATGAATTTTTAACATTCCAATTTAATTAAGTTAACGCTTAACACTTGGCTACTTTTTCCGTACGCAGTTACGAGTTGCTGAAAAGAGCTCTTGATTCTACTGTCGAAGGTAATTAAATTACTTTAGATCAGAATTATATAACGGGTTTCGTAATCTTTAATTAAAAGTTACAAAAAATCTTGATAGAGCGGAAGGATTAATAAAGGACTTTTGCGGTTCGGACGCGCGCGGCGAAAGTAATCGGAAATTCGTCCTACTTTTATCACAGCACGTTCTATATCTCGCCATCTCGACGACACCTTTGCACTAGGTGAGTCGACCTAGCTTCCTTCTCCCAGTGGCAAAAGGGTTCCGTTAATCTAGAATCTGTGGGGTGGAACGGTGGTGCGCGGAGGGGGGAGGGGCGGTCGGGCGGCGGGAAGGTTGACGGCGGGGCGGACAGAACGACGAGGGAACTGGAAGGACCAAAAGAGACTACGAGGGTAGAAGCCGAGCGAAGATGGCTGAGGGAGAAAGAGCGGGCAAAGTGGAAAAGGGACGAACGGGATGCGGACGGGATGAGAGACGCTCGCGGGGGCGGGCGAAAGGGATTCGCAGCACTGGGGGCTCTTGATAAAGGTGGGGTTGGTAGATCCGTTGATGAAGGTTCAGGCTAGAGGGTTACTCTCTCCGCTCTTCTACCCTGATGGCTCCGAGGAGGCGGAGGCGGCGGACAGACCGACAACCCGAGGGGGAAAAGAGGGTGAAGGGAGAAAGCGGAGGTAGGAAGACGGTTTGCGAGAAAGTGTGGGTTCGGTGCGGTCCAAGAAGCACTGATTCATCCCCGGAGTTATGCCCCGGACGGTCAAGGAAGATATACAACGCCGATGTATTTTCGCGGCGTCTCGCTCTTGGACTCCCACGGCTCCTTTCTTCCTCCACGGCGGAGAGTACAAAGGCCGGTAAGGAAGATGAAGACGGAACGGAGGGGAGAGTGGGCAACCGGAGCCACCGTCGATAACGAGAGAAACGAAACGCCTGGGGAATTGTGCACGAGGGGGACCGAGAACGGAAAGAAGGACCGAAAGTGACGAAATTAATAAGGGCATCGTCGCTGTTAACAGTAACAATATGGCGTTTTTCTCCAGTTGCGTATTTATCGTTTCGAGATCAATCGTCCCGAGGCCACGGAATCGAGCTGCGCGATCTCCAACGCGGTCACGTGTAACTTTGAAAAACGCTTAATTAGATCGTTTACGGCAAAAGTTTGCAGCGCGCGGATCGCAAAAATCCATTATCAATTTTTTAATCGTCTTACTTTTGCGTTACGTTCCTGTCTTTTTCTTCTTGCCCCTCCTCGTCCCTCGGTAATTAACGTCAAGACTGAAAGTTTAAGAAACGATTAGGGCTGACCTAGATACCGAAGATTTCGAGCAGAGGATAGAGAGAAATGCAAAACGAGAGAAAGTATTATATGCCGTCAAAGATTTTCGTTGCGTTTAATTAAAGTATTAGTAACATTGTAGAAATTTGTTATGGCAAAATATTGTGGCGTTCATTCTTTATGCGTATACAAACATGTTAATGCGATGAATATATTTTAACAAAATAGAGAAAATTTGAATTTTATGGCATTTTTAATGTTTCACGTGTTTTAATGCAGAAATAATACAAAAATATATAAACGCGTAAAAAGGTCAAATTTTCTTACAAAATTTTCATGGTTTAAAATTCAAATTAAATTGTTTTCTTTGAAATTCTTCAGACAAACGGAAATTGACGTTGCCCGATGCTATATATTTATGCCACAAAATTGTTGAAAATAAGCTTAAAAGCAATTGTTAATTATAATAAATATATATATATATATATATACAATATATAAATCTCAGATTGTGTAACTTAAATTTCGCAAAAAACATTAGAGAACGTAAGATTTTTCTACAGTGGTCAATACAATCTTGGTAGTATACAGTGGATTTGCGGAGAACGGATAGATCGTTTCGCATGGCGACGTAGATACTAGGAGCGACCAGCGTAGGGAAGTAGAAGGGACTATGAGAACATCTCATCTCAAACTAAAACCATAGCGAACCTCGAAGGGGGTTTACCGGGGTGTGGGACCGTAACGACGGGGTGTTTGGATGACAAAGAGCACCAACAGAGTTTCGGAACACCGCATCGCTCTGGCCTGCTATTGCTGGCCTGCCCAGGAAAGTGTATATAAGTCGTAATACTAGTAGCAGCCAATTAGAACGCTATGTAACAACAAGCGAGGAGCTGCCGCTATATAAAAAGAAATATATGTCACGAATAAAAAACGTTGCGTTGCGGCTATTTTCTCGTAATATAAAGAATACAACGTGCAGTGTTTTCATTCGTTATCATGAAATTGCGCATAATATTTTTTTCAAATATTATTAAGTTATTCTTAAGTAGATACATTTTTTTGGACGCTTTAATGTGAAATGTAAAGCATCTTTGATAAACTGCGCAAAATAATAAAATAAAATGTTTTTTAAATTAGTATTTTTCCTTAACGAATAACAAATAATGCAAGATGCACTATAAAATAACAAATATTGTTGCATTGATTTCAACGAAGTGATACAACATACGATGATATCATAAATATATTATATATATTTAGCTGCACGCATTAGATCAGTCGAATACATATCGATAAGAATTTGTTGTACTTGTACAACTAGTCCTCTGTGTCTATTAAAGTATTTTAAGGATCAAATAAAATGTTACGAGCCGTCAATTCGATTTTACACGAATTCTCGGATTACCGTAGTTCGACAATGGAACGGGCAGGCGGTGAAACAGGGCGGTTACCTCATCCGCGTAATGGAAAAGTAAATAACCCCGATTGTTACGGGGGAGTGGGAAGAAACGGCGGGCTTCTTGGCGGCGTAGGTGTTAGTTTAGGCAGGAGCGAGAAACGGGCAGGCGGGGAGACCGCGATCATGAGAACCCGGTGGTTCGTGGGCCGTGGTAGTCAAAGAGCGGTGGGAGGCAATAAGGGTAAACTACTCTCGTTCCATTACGCGCGCTATCAAGGTCCGCGCGAAGCGTTTATTAATAACCAAGGAAGCTAATCTCTCCGTCTCGCTCGCGCACCTTTCGCCCTCCGTCTCCGACCCCGTTGCGCCCGATTCGCTTTCTCTTTTCAACCGACGGCGGCGGCGGCGGCGGCGGCAGCGGCGTCTCGGCAGAGACCCCGCCGTCGTCTATTCGGCTCGCTCGAAAT
The DNA here is from genome assembly GCF_040581485.1 of Linepithema humile. Classification (NCBI taxonomy): domain Eukaryota; kingdom Metazoa; phylum Arthropoda; class Insecta; order Hymenoptera; family Formicidae; genus Linepithema; species Linepithema humile. The sequence continues at coordinate 7,285,865 of NC_090133.1, read as the reverse complement.
TCCACTCAGAATTCTGCTTCTTGAACGTGTGTGCGTTACGGTTATATCTGTCGCTACCCTTAGCCGCCTCTCGGGCGCCTTTTCCTCCCCCGAATAGTCGCCCCTCGAGATGGTCGCCCGAGGAGGGAGCGCGGGGAACGGAAGGGCGGGAAGAGGGCTGGATATCTCGGGCGTCCTGTCCGTAATATCCCTAGTCCTCCGTGCTTCCACCTAACTCACCCCATCCGCCACCCCCCGTAGCCCCATTTACTCGCAGCGAGCCAGCCCACGTTCACCCCCGGGGGCCAGAGAGTTAGGAGGGTTGCCTGGCGCCCTTCTACCGCCCCCGCGTCCGCCTCTACGTCCCGCATCTCTTTCTCACCCTCTTGGACGCCGCACAAAGTGCGGACGGTTAGGGGCCGTTGGTTTGAGGGGGTGGTCGGTTGGTTGGGTCAGGATGGAAACGGACCACGAGTTTACGGATACGGACGTGTGTGTGTGTGTGTGTGTGTGCGAGCGTAGCGCGCGCGTTTATATATCTACGTGTGTATATATACGCGTGTGTGCAGGCGCAAGTTTCCCATGTTGGGCAATGATCCTGTACCTACTGATGGTGTAAATGTAACCAGGAATGCGTAGTGAAGGTGCCCTTTGTCACCGAGTAAACGACTAAATTGTACGTCGTCCTACCGCTGGAGAGCTTGCTGATGTACAATATTACTAATGTCCGGCGCAGATCACATCCTGCGTGGGGATAATGAGGAAGGCTCGCGCACATAGAGGACCCGCGGTCGGCTAGTACCGGGCGTTAGTTATGGCAGGGTACTTATTACGATCGTAAACTGCTTTGATCTTGTGCGTCGCGGAGATTTTTACGAGCGGGATCATCAGCGAGGAATTATGCTTTACGAGACATCGCGGAGTTATTAGTTGCGCTGTGAACCGAATCATCAAATTGATTTGTGCAAACCTGCATTTTCAAAAATCAATTTTCTTACGAAGAAAAATAACCGCAATCTAAAATACTGAACTATGACTTTGGCATTATTGAATTATGATTAAATAATAATTTAACATTATAGTTGAAGAAAATATAATACTTTAAAATGTAAGATAATTTGTATAATACATATTTTACATCATTGAAAAGCATATATAAAATTTAAGAAATATAAATGTAATTATAATTTATGAAGTTAATATTTTAAGAATATATTATATCTTTATATCTTCTATTCTATATATATCAAAATTTCAAGTATGAATAATTCATATAAATTGCAATAACAATTATATATCATCTCACTTGAGTAATTTAGTGGTTTTAAATAAAAAGATAATTTGGAACAATTACGCTACAAATGTTTTCACTTTCTTAACTGTATCTCAGCAACGTTTTATTTAAGAGTGATATCAATTTACTTAATATCAACGAATTCCCACGCGATTCTTATATCAAATAATCAGCAAAAATACTGTCTTTTTATAAAGTGGAATTAGTTTCGCAGTAGAATATTATTTGATCAAATTAATTTCTCTTTTAATAAGTATCTACAGCAAATGTAAGGAAAACGGAAAGTAGATACTGAAAAATGAGCACAATAATGGAAAGCGATTGTATCATATTGTCCAGATACATATATCCGATTACTATTTTTATTTAATTTTTAATTCAATATAATGTATTATTCGGTGAATATATTTATAAATAAAATAATCGGTGATTTTGTTGTAAATATAAAAGCAGGCTGATACAAATTAATCGCGAAAACGTGAAAATAATTACGTAATTCTAACTGCAACAAACATTTTTCAATTATAAAAAACATATTTGAACTTTTTCTTACTACTTGATTTTCCTTCTCTTTGACACAGAGATTTATCTATATCATTTTCAGAACTTGGTATGTTTATTCTTCCAAATCTCCTGTCCACCGCGAAGATACGAATCTTAAGATCGAATGGTGTTGGACATTTCATTTTATCTTTGTCTCGAGATGACGTTGACGAGTCCATCCGCGAGTATCCAATATCAACGATTCCGAAGATGCATCCGTCATCGCCGGAGCAAGATCTAATCGTCCTTCGTCGAATCCCTCGTTTCCGGTTGCGCAGTAGTCGGGCTTGCGTGCGAGGGGATTACGGATAAAAGTCGAGAAGGGTTCCGAGCGACACAACCCCCGTTTTTCGTCCGGTCTCCACCTCTCCCCCTTCCCGGCTCGTTGCGTTTCGCTTGGAAACACAGTCGGTCGAATGCGTTTCAATCCGCACCACTATTGGATGGTAACTGGATTGGTCCGTCCGAATTCGATGATTAACCGCGTTGTCTAAATATCAATGACTTTACCCGGGCGAAAGCGGTGGGGCGCGGGCGCGGGCGCGGGCGCACAAAAACGATGACTGCGGAAAATCATTTACAGCGTTTCCGATGGGCGGCGCACCGCGGGGAATAAATCGTGTGCATGGTAAAATTGTAATTTCGCCACAGAGAAAATAAAAATACACACCGCGCCCGGCCGCGCGAATTACGCGCTTCAATTTTGAACATCATATATTTCATTTCGCCGCAGCAAGTTACGTTTTTGGCCTCGCCCATTGTATGCGTCCTAAAACGGCCGGTACGAATTTACAAACCGATACGTACCGCCGCATATTTTCGCTTTCGAAAAAAATACGAATCTCTGATACTCGATGCGTAATATTTTTCAAAAAAGGGAACATATGAAATCAAATATAAAGGGAGAATATTGCGAATCATTGGAGACTCCGTAGATATTCGAGAGACGCAAAGCACCGCTGGTACGGTGTGGAAACAGTATGGTAACGACGACTTTCCTTCAAACTTCTTATCTGAAAAACTCGAGTCCGAATTATTCAAAGAGTTTAAAAGAGAACATTTTAGCGATTTCGCGGTATCCTATGTTTATTCGCGAGTGCTACTTTTTTTATGCCACCGCTGGATTACCTCTCACGCGTAACGCATAGATCTTCGAAAATATTCCGAGACGCGTTCCCGGATGCTTGCGTATATATGCGTTTGCTCGCGTATCCGATATCGGTAATTCCTCCGCGGCGGAGTTTCTCGGGTCACCCTCGTCCATAAAGCGCGCGCCTCTCATCTCTCCGTAGTCGGAAGGAAGGATCGGGGGAGTGAGTGGGCGACGGTGGGTGAGCAGGGGAGAGAGGGAGAGAGAGCACGTGGGCGATGAAGAGGTTGAACCGATAGAATGGGAAAGGCAGAAACAGACGTGATGCGCGCGTACGTACGATAGAACGGTAGATTCGCCGAGGCGTGGGGGAGGAGAGGCCAGATAGATAGAGAGGAGGCAGAGAGTGAGTGGCGCACCCCCTCATGCCGATCCATACGCACCCCAATATCGCCCCCGGGCCGTGCAATCACGGCGTACAGAGAATGGGATGAGTCCCATCCGAAGAGGATGGAGTTGGGTGGTCGGATAGTGCGGCACGGCGAGAAGGAGGAAGGGGGGGGGGACACAAGGGGGTGGTGGGTGCAACCGGAGCCGAGCGAACCACCCCCGCCCATCACCGCCGCCGTCACCATCCCCCGTCGCTGCCGCCGCCGCCAATTGTGCGTCGTTGACAGGCCTGCATCGGGGGAAAACTTATTGTTGCGCGCGGAAAACCAAAGAGAACGTTCCCTCGGGGGACGCGAGCGCCAAAGTTACGGATTAAACGCTCCCTGCGATGATGATGGGGAGGGGAGGGAGGGGGAGGGAGGGGGGTTGAACGAGCGAGCGCACGGAACTTCATCTCACCCTCGCTGCGACGTGTGCTAACTCTTTCTCGCTTTCTCGCTTCCTTGCTTCATCTCGTCCTCGTTCCTTCGAGGATCGCACGAAGAGAGAGGCGTTCCATCTCCTTCTCGGCCGGAAGCTTGACGCGCAAGATTCAACTTTCATGGTGGAGTTCAGGTAGATCGTTAAGCGAAATTCCGCCGGCGAGCAACAACGGCGGAATGTCAAAGGACGCCGCCCGTTTGGCATCTTTTTTTAGAGGGAAGAACTCGCCGACGAGGGCGACCAAAGATAGAAACGTCGCGTTCCAAAAATATACGAGTGAGACCTGTCCTAAATAGAGGAATCGATAAATATTTCAATTGATACATATATATAGATATATCCTCTCATATTTTTTCACGTGAATTGCCGTTTCTTTGAATATCACTTCCTCGAATTTTTATGTTACAATTATCAAGGATAAAATAATAGCAAGTTACAATATTTGAATTCGCAAGTGCTACAAATTCATTTCTAAACCGTTAGAAATTATTTTTGAACTGCCTCGTTAAAAATAAAATTGTTCTACATATTGAGTACAATCAAAAAATAAAGCGCTGGAGTTTATTTAAAAAAAAAAAATCACTACTTATCCTTCATGCGTGCGTCGGAATGTGTTTCTGTGAAGGAATGCGCGAAGAGGAAGACTAGAATGAAATTGACTACGTCGACGCGCGGAGGCGGGCGCGGTACTTCGGACGGATTTATAGCGCGGAATACTTTGCGGTTTTACGAGAGTGAAGAATAAGACCGGGCGTTACACGATGGTGCCGCGATGCATTTTTGAATATTCGATCTATCTTTGTTGCTATCGCATTTCAAGTCATAGACATTCGACGAGTTGCGACGTGTGTTCGTATGTTTTATGGCAACCCAAATCTGATATGCGGTGCCCATACTTTGTTGAACGTTTAAAATCTTCCAAGGTTGCTATTCGACAAATGCGAGCAGCGTTGGTCGATCTCATATGCGTAAAAAAATTTATTGCTTTACAAGACCTCATCAAACACGATCTTAAAATGCTAATAATAATAAAAGTAAAAAGGACATTATTAAATTAATATTTGTAGAGGAAAGCAATTGCCACACAGAAAAAAGTTTTATAATTTTGTAAATTATTTCACAAATCAGTTTCTAGATTTATATGATTAATCTATGTATAAAAAAGGATCATTTTTATCGCAAAAATAGAAACAATATAATTTATTTTTCAAATCTTTTTCTGTTTCAAAATAAGTATAATTATTTTGAAAAAACGATATTTTATCAGTTTTTTTTTTTGTCTTCTGCCGTTTTCCCTGCTTTTGTATATCGCATACTAATTATGTATTACGAATCGAGTTTCTTTGTATGACACGTTTCGTTTTTATTGCACAAGCACTGCAAATTTTCGCGTTCTCGTACCGTGTATCGACCTATCCGACGAAGGGTGCACTAGTAGAGAGGGGTGCGAGCCAGTCCTTCCTCCGAGGGATGGCAATGGCCATCGGTGCTTCTAGGAACGCATTGCATTCTACACGGCGTACAACGCTGCAATCACGTTAGTGATAATGGCCATTGTGAATGAGGCTTAATGTCGAGAGGCTGCCGGTAGCTATTGTGCCGCTAGAAATTTATCTCTCGATTCGAACAATTTCCCGCGAAGTGGGAATAAAAAAAAATAAAAGGAAAAGGGAAAAAAACTAGAGCGCCGGTCAATTGAAAACGCGTGCTGCATGGAAAGTGAAAAGCGGCATCCTGTTCGATTTAGAAATATCAGCATAGACGCGCGCGCGATAATTCGCTGTATTGTTAAACATTCACCCACGCTGGCGAATGTGAACAGGATCATGTGACACGTACCACTCCCAAAGAAGATTACTGCACAAGATATAACTTTTAAAATTATTTACAATTATTGTTTGTTGAAATTAATGTTTATTGAAAGTTTATTAATAACATTCTGTTTGGAGTTACGATTTACGGAAGAAGTTTAAATTTCTAAAATGTAAATCAATAAACTTTTATATTATTCAGTTAATTTCTAAGCTGATGTTTGATATGAAAATTGTAATATGAATAGAAAAGTCATAATAAAGGTGTATTATTAATCACACTTTTGTTTGAAAAGAATCAATTGTTTTTCGAAGAATTTACGATTGGAAGAAAATATGTTAATAGTATGAGAGTTAATGGTGTGTGATATCAGCATATCCGATCTTAATTTCAATAATGGATAATTTGAACAAGTTAACGCGTCGGTCTTTCTTAATTAAAATGAACATGGCATCAATTTTTGATGTGGAGAGATTATAGAGAGAGCGGAAGAAGAAAAAAAACTTGTAACGCGCGGCCAACGGCGGAGAAACACGAAAGCTCCGGTAGTCACCCCTTTACCTTAATGGCAGGCATCTGTTTTTCCACCGCGAGCCACCCACCATCGGCGGAACCCCCGCCAGGTCCGCGTCCCAACCTTCCTTTAATTAAAATTAAAAGACGGCAAACGCCGGATTCCCGGCGTCATTTTCATCCCCCGTCTCGCCGCTCCGGGACCACCGCTTTCCATTCCGCCTCCTCGCTCGCTGCCCGGCTCTCCCCCCTCATCGCCCTGTCCTCCACCCAAACTACCACCGCCATCATTCGCCGATTTATATTCATAATTACGGCGCGCCCACACCCTCCGGATTCACCTGGCACCCCACGGCGGCTGAATGTGGAAGAGATTATTAGCTGACGATGGAATCAAAATGGCAGAGAAAGTCGCATGATGTACATTACAAGCGCCCTTTAAGCTCTAATCATAATTCTCTGATTCTCTGATTCTCTGATGATGTTATTGTGCTTCTGACTATCTCTAATGCGAATATATGTGACTTGATTTGACTTTTTTTAGCAATTTAAAGAAACCGTAACATTGTAAAAATTCATCACTTAGAAATAGAATTTCGAGAAAAAAATTTAAAAAACACACCAATGAGAATTTAATTTATTATTATTTAGAAACATTGCAGTTTTTCTCCACTTGTACATTTACATCGCTATTTAGATTTTCTTCGATTTAATCGAATGAAATATACGTTTAATAGATTGCACGCAAGGTCTGCATTTGCTGCGTAAAGTGAACGAAAAGGTAAAACTATCAGACCGAATAATAAATCGCATCGAAACGGATGGCGCAGCTCTACGAGATTTTACCGTCATCTTTATGATAACGGTGCGACGTTATAAAGCGAGGTAATGAAAATGGAGTTACGACTGTTAGATTGTTATGACGGACTATATAAGTAGTGTACGCACACACATCTACATACATATCGCATACATCGAAGATGCCGGGAAACCGCTTCTTCCCTTCGCGCTCCTCTAATTATTAATGGACGATAAATTTCCGCTTTAATCGTGATATCCTCGCTGCAACGGTCAGACGACAGAGGGATCAATAAGGACCGAGATCCGTGCCAACTGTATCAGTTGGGTGAATCTGTAAAATCGGGTCTGTCGCAGTCCGCTAAATGTCAATTGCTCTCGAAGGTATTGGAGCAAACGTCATTGATCGATTAACAAGAGAAATGATAGAGGCCATGTGCTGAAATTAACATAAAGCTTTTCAATTTCAACTTTTCAATAAAACATATGCCATTTCGAAACATTTCGAAAAACAAAAATGCGAAGAATATCGACAGCCATGTAAAACACGGACCAATAAAATAACAAAAATAACAACAAAGTCCGCGATAATAGCAAAATACTTATCCGATATATTTTAGAATTCGAATTTAATATATTTTGTAATTCTCTCAATTTTGCTGCGAACGAGCAAAAAAGTTTCATTCGTTTTGAATAAATAATAGTCCGTGGAAAAGGCGTTTCTGCGCCTCTTTGTTGTACCAACAATTATGAGCGCCATCGTAGACAATAATTTCATTTTGTACTACTTTTATCATATCCGCACAAGACTTCGCTTACGTCGGAAGTTACTTTGAGCGACTGTTCGTACGTCAGGGCGAATCTACCCTTTGGTTCTGATATTGCAGCGCGCCCGGCGCGCATATACGCGGATGCATATGTGCGCGCGGCGAAACCCACTCGCGCTCTCGCATACACCCATAGAAATGATCTGAATTACACCGACTCTCTCGCGCGCTTGCGAATACATTCACGTACGCGGGACGTACCGGGTGTGCGGGACCAACTGGGGCGAACTCCTGGTTCGATTTCGCAAAAAGGGCTCCCGACGGTTTCGCGCTGACGTCACGGGCGCCGATGATCCGATAGTTCCATTACGAACCGAAATCCCTGGAACCGGCTGCGAATCGTCGAAACATATCGCGTGACGCGGTCGGATTGTTTATACCCGCGGCATGCGATTGCGAACGCATCGTAGTTGCCGGCAAATGTGGTCTTTTTTAAATCCTTATCGATTGTTCGTTTATATTCTATTAAGTTCGACGCCATTCGGTTTGAGAGGGACGAATTATCCTTTCATTTACTCGCCCAGATCGAAATAGCACTTATGTAAAACCGTGCAAATCCACAAAATGCGGGAGCCCATCATTCCCGAGATATTGCGAATATTTGCAACGCATTTAATGATCGTTACAGTCCGGTTTTATTAATCGTATTTTCTTGTTCCGCGATCGATTTGACAGCAGAAAATTCACTGCGTCGCGATGTCGCCGCTCCATCATTGAAAACCATTAAAGCGGGTCGGCTGCAGTTTTTAAATTACACGTGCATGCGATAACTAGATCGATGGGCAAGCTTCTGGCTGCGAGACACTATTATCGAGCGTCATCAAAATATTTCAGGTCAGCGTGGCGTTCTCGCTGTAACGAGCCATCGTGCACCAACGGGGCGTGTCATGAGAAATTTCACTGTTAACGAGTCATTGTAATATTTTCCCATCTGGCTGATTGATGCGCGCACGCGAATAAAAATTCGCAAATAAAAATAAAAAAAAAAAAAAAACGTTCGCGTGTAAACACGACGCGAGTCGTTTACCGCTGATCCTTGTTGGACATCTTTTTTTCTGGTTGCCATCGATTATCGGCCGATGCGTCAAGCCATCATCGCACATCGACGTGGTATAGTCCGGGTAATAAAATACAAGTGAGGCACCGACATTGCGCAATTTTGTTGCGGCAGCTTTTTCCAGGTTGATTCTGTGTCAAGCGCTGGCGCGTGATAACGCATTGCGCCGGGCATTACAAACAATGGAGCTGCGGACGAACGTGCGACCGACTAATCTGGATATATGCGAAAATAAATCTGGGACGTGCAATAGTCATTCATTCGCGAGATACTCAAGCAGCGGATTTTCAAACAATTCGCATTTTGAACAGAAGCAAAGCTAATATTCGAAATTTAAGATTGCAGCGAAGCACATCCTTTTTCCAAACAACACCTGCTACTTTGCGCGTATATAAGTGGCGTGATATTTCTCCTGTGAAATCCTGTATATTACACTATGATTTAATGAAATTTACGATACGAAAAAAATATGCCCCAGAATTAAATAATAATTGTAAAAATCAAACAGGCATTAGTGCATGCGTCCACTTATAAACCAAAATTTGTGAGCGCAAAAAATCATTGTGCTCATAGTATCGATTTCTCGTGACCCACTTTCTACACGTTTTGCCATGTTACGCCGCGTGTTACAATGATAAGAAATTCGCGCTAAAATATTTGAAAAACGTAACGCATTGTGAATTTTTGTTAATTAATAGAACTTCCATGATACTATTACCTACTACCTACCTTTCGCATCGTCGCTATGGAATGTTTCATTCCCGTACAGATGGATACATCAAGGTTGCATTACAAGTAATTTTCCGTGAAATCATCTGCGAAAAAAAAATGTATGTTAGAAGAGTCGGATAAAATGATATCTACTTATATTTTTATTTAATTAAAATTTTTTTACGCGTATAACGCAGTAATACCATACCGCGTAACACGTATATTATTTTTCAAATATATATTTTAACAGTATATCCAGAGCTCTAACATTTTATGCAAGGGCTACATCATCGAAAACTAAAAGCTATCATACTATCCCCAGCGTAATATAAATGCTAATGTAAATGTGCCGTAAATATTCTCTTGCAATAATTTTGAATAGTACACTTAACAGTATCCGAAAAAGTAAGTTCTCATTGGCGACGTAATTATTATTTTTCAAGCCGCAGTTTTACAAAATAAAAGAAACGAAACTTAATTAATGCTTGAGAAGTTTACTCTCATAAAATAATACTTTCATTCAGCAAAAGTGAATTTATCTAAAAATATTTTTCAATAACTCATTCATGTATTTATTCCGCTTACCTTCTTTTCCTCTTTTCAAACGTAGTATTATATAAAATACTATTACATTTTATTGCCACACAAACCTGTCCGCTCTCGAAACTAGACACCATGTTTGAAAGTCACTCTCTAAATCGAAAGGCCGATGCATTTTCGCGCGCATCAATACAGGGAGGTTGCATCGCGGTGGGTGGGCGACGGCGCGCTTTTCCTCGTATCGCGGTTCGACCGCAATCAACAGTTCCGGCGGTGAAGTAGGCGGCGTTTCACGCACGTGTACCATACGCACGCATATATATATATATATATATATATATATATATACATATATATATATATACGCACTTACCTATAGAGCGGGGGTTCAGGTCCAGATCGTACTGCTGGCCAAATGTGACGACCGGTGCCACGGCCGAACGGTGCTTCTAACTGCCGCGCAATTCACCCACCGGACACACGTGTATCCCACGCGGTGTACATATATAACGTATACGGACTCGCGTATACGCCGGTTCGCATATTGCGGACGCGTAGAAATAGAGCTGGCTCGCTCGCTCGCTCACGCTCGTCGTACTCTCACTCACATCAAGTCGCGGACACACGGTAAACACTTACCGGGGGTGGACTCCCACGCGTTCGCGTGGCACACAGTGACACATACTCGGCGGTTTGCCCATTATCCGCCGCTCGCCCACTCGCCCGCCAACAGGCGGAATACTCGCGCGATGACTATTCGGTGGAAATGCAGGGGGGTTCTCGCGCGGGGGGATGGAGGGTACACGGCACCCCAGAAGCGCACGGGGGCGGTGGAGAACGGCGGGTGGGAGGGGAGGGTGTGTATGCCACACGTAGGTGGGCATCCAAAGGGGAACAAGCCAGGGGGTGGTATAAATTATACCGTTCAATCGATTTGCTGTCAGAGAAGACCCTCCGCTGCCGCTACTACTGCGAGGAAACTCATGCTGCCGTTGCTGCTGTGTTGCTATTGCTATCCCGTCGCTGTGTTGCTGTTGTTCCTGCCGCTGCCGCCGCTGCTGCTGCTGATGCTGCTAGTGCAGCCTGCTCTGCGGCTTGCTAGGGTGCATTTAGTCGAACGAATGGACACTCGAGCAGCACGCATACAAGCGCGAATGAGCTTGTGTATAAGGTTGACATGCGTCCGCGAGGGAAAGGGTTTGTCACGGATACGAGACTGGTTACGAAGGACGGAGGCGCTACTCTCCAAAGGGTAGCTCTCTCCCTCCTTCCTTTTCTCTCTCCCTCTTTCTCATTCGTTCTCTCGCTGGATCGAAAGGGAGTTACGGTGGACTTGGACTATGCTACCCTCGCGTGCATCATCGCGCGAACTTGCAACGATGATCGGCCGTGCACGCCATCGAGAGAGGTTACCCCTCGGCGCAGTAGCCTTATATAGTATATATACTCCACCGAGGAAGTAGGTGTGCAGCTGGGAATTTTTTGCAGGTGAATTCTCGGGCGTACGGCTCACCGGTGCATTCTTGGACCGCGTGGGATAGATATAGGAGCGTCACGTACTCTGCGAAGTCTCGCGGTTGCGTTTCAGCTCCTTGGAGGATAATCAATATAAGTCAATAAACGAAATTGATTGGATTTTAATGTCTTGCAGAACTTTCCTCTAATATAATTTATATGGATTTGACCTTTCCCGCGCGATGTTAGCTTTATTAAAGATCAATTTCATAAATGATAATCTATTTAATACATAGCAGTTTTTGATATTTCACAGTGTGATATCGAGTTTAGAAATTTAATTTTATTAATTTATTAAAAATGATTTTATTTTCTTTCGATGTAACGTAAATAAAAGTATGCGGAAGGTATTGTGTGTATCTTTCGAGGGAATTCTCTGTAAACACATTTTTAATTTCTCCTTTGACTCGCGTATCTTAATTGCTAAACGACAATGCGTAAATAAGATGAGGATATCTATGACGCGCATGATGATACCAATGTGACAGTTACATAAATGACAATATCGCATAATTCGCTGATGTTCGGCAGGTCAGATTTTGCCACAAACAACTTGACGCAGGTCGAACGATGGACGGCAAAGCACATCAGTCGACTCGGATATCAAGCGACGTAATGTAGTTAGCATACCCGACACATCAGATGCGTAATTTAGATAATACGTGCAAGATATCGCGTACGCAAGCCGGATAATTCACTGAGCTTTAGTATGATATCTCGGACCTAAAAGATAGTTCTCTCTCTGACATGAACAATGACATACCAGGCAAAACTTTATTCAAGATTTCAAAATCACAGTGATATCTTCATCAAAATTGAATTGGCGATTACTTATCGAAGAGAGGCGTTTTTAAATCTACTTTAATTTAAAAAATAAGAAATAAAGAAGGGGCATAAGTTTTTTAAATTCTCTATTTTCTTTTCAAAAGATTATCTTTTTTATCTTGTAATCTTTAGATTAACATTAAATTACGTATCTGCTTTCTTTGAAATAAATTTCCAAAAGGGAGATTTTCTAAATTTTAGTTTATATAAATCTGCGTTATGCGGTATCCCATGTAAAATTAATAAACGTAGAATCAATCACGCACGATACTCGATGCGGAAACATAATATTTCTGGAGAGCCGACACACCGGTGTGTAACGGTGCCGAAACGACACGAGCGGGCGAAAAACAACGCCGATGAATCGCATTCGCGCGAGCGGCGCGCGCGAAGAGAGAAAGAGAGTTAATCGAACCGGCTCCGAGTTGGCCGGCAGGGGGCTGAAGAGGGGGCGGTCTCTCGCGCGGGGAAGGGAAAAGTTTCGCGGCAACTTTCGTAATGCACGCCGGATAGTTATACAAAATTGAACGTGGAGGACGGGCGGAAAGAGCGGCGGCGGAGGACGAGGGGGGGGGGAGGGGGAGGACGCTCGGCGAGGCAACAACGCAACACTCCGGGCAATGTGCCGTGTCTGCCGTTGGGGATGGAAGGAGCCGGAGTGCCGTAGAAGGCAGGAAAGGCGGCAGTAGGTACGACAAGGGTGCGCGGGGGAGACAGGGTGAGTTGCAGGTGGTTGGGGGCGAGCGAAAGATGAGCGAGGGTGTGAGTCCAGAAAAGAGGGTTGGGTCCTCGAGTCCTCGGTAACTCACCCTCCAACGTAGAGAGCATCGCCAGAACTCCGTTCACGTTCTCCTTCTCGCTCCGCCGAGGTTCTCCGCGTCTCCCCCTTTCCCTTTCTCGCTCTCTCTCTCTCTCTCTCTCTCTCTTTATTTCCATCTCTGTCTCTCACCCGGGTCGCTTTTCCTCTCGCTCTTCCCACTCACCCTCTCCCTCCTTCTTTCATTCCAGCCTTACGAGCGCAGCCCCGTCCTACCGCCCTCGTCGCCAACATCGTACCTTCCAACGCTCTCGCCTGGCTTCAGGGACGCACGACGTCGCTGTAAAATTCCAAAATCCAAGGAAGGTTGTACGCCCTCAGCGCTACCATCCCCCGGTATCTCCCCGTCATTCCCCCCCCCCCTTTCCCCCCCGTTACCCCTACGCTCTTTCTGCAACGAGCGGCAGCGAGGGGTCGGACCGCGGCGCAACATTTCCACCGAAGTCCCGAAGGTTAAGTCCTTTCCTAGAAATTCCAGGAATCTTTGAGAGGCGAGGAGAGCGAAAGGAGAGGGAGGAATAACGCGAATGGAAGTACCGGGGCAATTACTTGGGATATTAATAATTTCGTGACTGTGGAAATGTAACGCCGACAGCAGCCGCCAAAGGTGGTCTCTCGCGCTTCTCTCACGGTGGACGTTTCTTCGGCATGCCCTCGTTAACACGCAGTGAAATATCGCACTACGACACCGAGGCTTTTCCTTCTCTTCTCGTTTCGCCCGCGCTCCCCCCTCCCCACCCCCTTCTCCTTTCTTTATCGTTTAGCTTCTGTATCGTTTCGCGCTGTTCTATTAAGCCACGAACTAGTTAAAGCTTGAAAATAAAATTTAGGAATCGATCTTTCGTGGCCGTTTCCATTGCCAATTACTCGCGCACTGCGCGTTGCCGCAACGGTAAAAGTAATAGATACTTTATTACATTGTAAGTCTGCAAACTTGTGAAAGCTTGTAAAAGAATGTAAACATCTCAAAAAGTGTTGTAAAGAGAATAAAATTACTTTGGATTTAATCGTCATCTACATAATTGGAAACTTTTTAAGTCGCATTAAACGCAGAAAATATTTTCTTTTAACGTTTGTTATCGCTACCACATTGTCTAAACGCATTTGCAATCCAAACTAATTAATTTATCTTTTAATTAATTTGAATTTTAATTCTTACAGCATAAAACACTCTCGGAAGAGAATAAAAGTAAACAAAAGGTAAAAAATTCTTTAATATATTTTCGATATCGATATCGCAAACCAATAATCAAACCAGATTACGTCTTCGAAACTAATTTGGAATTTGCGCGTCTTCGTAAACACGAGAATGCAAGCGCGTGCAAAGTTAATTCTATCGTCGCACTGTAACATTATCTCTACAATGCGGCCGTGGCATTCGCGCGGGAGTAGTTCGTTCCTATCTGTTTTAGCCAAACTACGACAATAGGCCAACCGGTGAAGCGCTTCGCCTAAGCGCCCCGCTGCATTAATCTCCATCCCCGTATCCGGGCGCATAATCACCGTCCATTATTGAGATCGACGTTCACCACTAAATCATTCTGCGAGCATAAGGACAACGACACGAGCGTCGAAGCGGACCGTCGTCCGCTTCTTCATCGCCGACCGACGAACTCGACGGCGGGGATCGCCTCCACCTTTTTGCGGTAACAAAGCTAACGGAACGTAAGAACGAGGAGCGATCCCAAAGAAGGAGCCCTGACGTCGACGGGTGGGGGGGGAGGGGACGGGGGCGAAGGGATAGACGCGGGAAAGTTTTCAGCGAGGGATAATTAAGGCGGCCCTGCCGAGCGACCTCGAAAGTCTCCTCGGCCCCTGGCTACTACTACGTGGCGTACAGGGTGGCGAGCGAGTCCGTTACTCTCTTTCTCCTCCTCGTTCTGTTCGTTACCCTTCCTCGCCCACCCTCCCTCGCCGCAGTCCGCCCTTTCCGCCCAACCAACCAACCAACCACCCATCCATCCACCCACCCGCCCACCGTCGTCCTCGTACCATCGTTCCTCCTCGGCCTCGCCACCTCAAACCACCCGCCCGCCCGCCCGCCTCCCCCTCCCCCCTTCTCTCACCCTTCTCACCCTTCTCGTTTCCCGACCCCTCGCAAGCACACTCACACCGAAGCTCCGCGCCCGACCTAAGGGTTGAAACCACCCTCCATTTCCAGTGGTAGCGAAGGCAGAGGCAAGCAGACTCTCCTCTGCCTGGCAGACTGGCAGGCTGGCTGGCAGGGGATGTGCACGTCACCGTCTTACACTATCGTCCCGAACAAACACCCTCGCCCGGCTTCTCTACGACGTCGTACCGCCGACGTCGTTCCCTCGCCCTCGTCGTTTCCTCTCTCTCTCTCTCACGCCACCCGTTTCCGCCCTCCGCCACCCACGCTTTCTACCCTATGAGGTGGCCCAACCTTCAAGCATCCTGCAAAGCACGACGTTCTACGTGCACGTCACGGGACGTGTAGGTCGTCTCTCGGAGACGATCTACTCGGTCTTCCTCCAAGCGAGAGACGTTAGGAGGGACCTCGATGAAGAAAGGGTAGATGGATAGAGAGAGAGAGAGAGAGAGAGAGAGAGAGAGAGAGAGGAGAGAGACAGAGATGGAGTTAAAGGAGTAGAGATGGAGGTCGAGGGTGCAGTCGAACGGCAGGAAGAATCTCCCAGCACCGTCTCGAGGATAAGGGATGTTTCCGGCGCTCGAGAAGCATCGCCGAGAGAACTCCGGAACGAACGCCTGGTACTCCTGGTGCACACACACCAGAGCTGTCTCTCTCTCTCTCTCTCCTTTTCTCACCACGCCTTTCCCCTCTCATTCTCGTTCTCCATCGCGGACGTATCGATTCTTACGTAAGGAATGTTTTCCCGAGGTGGAAAGTTACGCCGCGAGAAAAAGCGAGAGGGACCAGGCTGACCTAGGCAGAATGTGATTTGAGGGGAGAACCGACCGACCAGCGCTCCACCGAAAGGGTCGGCCTCGGATAGCCAGGGGGTTATACGACGTTGTTTTTCGGGGATGCGAAATAGTTCCCCGTCTTTGTGGAAGTCATCCCACGAATTGGAACTCTTACGCGATACCACCATAATCGCATAAAATCGCATCGATCCGCCGGAATTGGAGTACAGCACGCCGAAGGGGGAATTCATAAATAATTCCACGCGTATATTTGTTTCAATCCTATCCGTTTCAGCATTAATTATGGATCGATGGTTGTTAACTTTCATATGAATGCATTCGCCATGAAGGAAATGCACATTTGCATCGGACATAAATTATTAATCTGAAAGTGAAAATAATGAAAATCGGAATTTACAAAATTAGTTTCGAATGCGTGATAATTGATTTAGATTTCGGATCGTCTTTGAGAGTTAAAAAATTTTTTTTCAACTTTGACTTGCGATTTAAGCTTTTATTCACACTTATCGTTTTTTTTTATTGGTTCCGAAAAAGAAAGCGATATGTAATTACATCATAACAAAATATCATATCTAACAAAGCATGGCATGCCGCCACACATAAAGCCACGTTCCGCTCTCGTAGGGCGCGGACCAAATTGGCGGCATTTATTTTTACAGACCACGCGAGGCTAAACCACCCCTCTAAAATTATTAGGTACCCATACACAACAAACAGGGTTGCCGTCCCTCTCTCTTGTGCACATATATCGGTCGATCTCGCCGATACGGCCAGAAAGCCGCACGTCGGTAATAAGCGGGGTGATTTTAATTCCCTCGGCCGCGACCCCTCCTCGTCCCAATTCGACAAATGCTCTCTTCTGAAGCCGCGTACGTATATGAGGATCTAACATTTAAGGCTGCCGCGAAACACGCTCTGAAAAGAAAGAAAGAAACCCCGCACTATTTCCCACCTCGTTTCGCGTATTTATGTTGCAGCGTGCTCACGCCAAGCCTCAAATCCACCTCCTGACTTAACCGCGCGCGCTTCTCTTCCCGCCGTATTGTCCGTAGTTCTGAAACTCACCTTCCCACTCGTAAATGCACAAATGATGACACATACATGGGCTTGCGCGAAAATTCAACGGCGAGCCACGCGCGCTCCCGGTGGTACGCGCGCGCGCGCACGCAATATTAATTGCTCCGATATAGATTAACGCAATTCACAAAATCGCTGATTTTTCAGTCGCGAAGTGCGCGATCGATGGTGAAACTGTTCGCAAAGTATAAATGCAAATTTTAATTTATTTAATGGTTATTCGTGGGAGCTGTGCTTTATACAGAATATATACAGAATTTACGAGCGTATTCTTTGACCAATTTGCAATCAATTTGGTCAAAATAAATTTTGTCTGCCTTTTTTAGATACATTCTACACTTGTGCAAACAATTTTGGAACACAATTTCAATTTTTGCAAATAAATTATAAAAAATGCAAGTATAATGCCGTCGAATTATCGCGCGAATCTTGCGCCAGTTCGAGGAACTGCACTATTTAAATCTTATTCCGACAAGGAGTGAGGGAAAAACTCGCAGTTTCCAACGGGTGAGTCCACACTTTAAAACATTTACCGTGACTGCCCGCTTTCCACGCGCGACCTCTTTAATCCTCGCTATAATATCCGTTTCTCGACGAACGCGAAAAAGTTTTCCCACTTGAGACTCTCGTTAGTCCCGGCTCACGACGTTGCAACACCAACTCCGATTCCAAGATTTCTGCTCTTTCGTTCATCTTCTTTCGCAGTTGTGCCCATTTATGTATCAAGATTTCCGACAAAACATTTGACCAATGTCGTTAAAAAAGAGCTACAAAAAATATATATAGGTTTCGTCATTAAAAATACCGAAAAAATCCTTGTATAAAGAGAGAAGAGAAGAGAGAGAATACGTTTCGGATATTAAATTAATGTAACTAGATCGTGAATATAAATTAATCTTTCATAGCATCATATAATATCATTCGTGTTTAAATATTATATGCAGTGAATTATTCGATATTTTTCATATTTTATTAAACACTATACTTTCTTTCTGAAATTTTTTTTATTCAATGTGTTTCGCACCTTCGTGAAAGAAAGATCAGTTTTCAAATATTCCACTGATGAACGAAATGAGAAATCAATTTCGAATTAGCGTATGACAAATAATTAAAGAAATAAAATATTTCTCGTGAGAAATATAAAAATTAAAGAAAGTTTGAAGAACAAAGAAACGTCTGTCTCGCAGGCGATGACAAGCGATGATAAACACGAGCACGACAGCCGCAAGCGTGAACATGGATTATAACAACGACGAAACACGAGTTATTATTACGCGCGATACTCGTGATGTATACAACACGACGGTGAAAAAGGAATCGAGGCGCATTCGTGGGCGCGCCATCCTTAATAATTTCACACTTGAGAAAGAAATGAACAGCCTATTCATAATCCTTTCCCTCGTCCGTGACTTTTCCCCCCGCGCGCCCTCCACCCCCGCCGATCCCCGTGCGCGCCACCCTCGTAGCGAAATCCCGCCAGAAGCTATCCGTTCCCCCATCATCCGCCATGCCATCTCCCCACGTGACGCAGGCGGGGTGCTCATTCATTTAATTTCAGTCATTGCCGGCAGTCGCACCCCCCTGTCGTGCGACCGACAAAAAATAATTAGTGAAGCCTTACACCCCCTCGTGGCACCTCGTTTCTCCCTCCCTCCCCCGATAGGCTTCGGTCCCCGACGACGACGACGACGACGACGACGATGATGACGACGGCGACGATAGCATGACGCCCCCTTTCAGCCCCACGGGTACGTACCTTGCGCTCGAATTCTCTCTCGCTCTCCTCCACCCCTGCCCCGCGCGCCCCCGTTTCCCTGCCAACCCAACCAACCAACGAATCACCCTCCTGCCCCCTCGCCAACTCTCCCGAACAGCAGCAGCAGCAGCAGCAGCAGCAGCCGCCACTACTACCATTCTACCGCCAAAACCCTAGCTCAGTCAGCCACCCGCCCTCCCCTCTGCCCTTCCCTCGACGCGGCCTCGGGCGGGATGATTCAGGCGCCAGTAGGGCGCACCCACCTTCAGCGGGTGGTTGGCGTTGGGGTGAGTCGGAGCGCCGGATGGAGGCAGCGGTGAAGGGGATCGGCGGGTGGCGCGCGGTAACGGTAGAGCACTGGTATAGAGTAGAGAGAAGAGTAGGATGGGTGTCAAGGGGGGTCTTAGGTGGGTGGAATCGAGCGGGGGCGGAGGGAGGAGGAAGGGCAGAGAGAACAGAGTATGTCGGGGACTGCGGTGGTACAGCAAAGCGAGGGAAGCGGAAGGGTGGAAAGAGAGGGAGAGAGAGAGAGAGAAAGAGAAAGGGAGTGAGCGAGCGAGCGCGCGGCGGGTGGTTAGAGGGCGGGGGGACGAGAGTGAGCTGCCAGAAGGTGGATTGAGAGTGCGGTGGAACGGGGCGAACGTGGCGCGGAGGGGCTGGGAGGCCGGGGGGGGGGGGAGAGATACGCGCACACGGAGGGTGGTTTTCCTCGGCTGAGATATAGGCACCGCCGACGCCGCGGTGGGTTATACCCTGGGCTAAGTAATACAAGGAAAAGTGCTACGTGAAGCTCTATCTTTCTCCAAGTCCCCTCTCACCCTTAACATCGTCCCCAGTTGCTCTCTCCGTCTCCGTTGCTCGCGCGCGCTCGCTCCCTATCTCGTCCTCGCTCTATTTGTCTATCCTGCCTGCCTGCCTGCCTGCCTGCCTGCCTGCCTGCCTGCCTGCCTTTCCTTCCCTTCGCCTTGGTGGCACTCTTCCCTTCGCTTGCGGCTCCCGCTCTCGCTGCGCTTCATCCGCGTCTTGCGCTCCCGCTTTATCTTCTCCACCCTTTCGCCCTGCGCCACCGGTGTGCATCAGCGCAGGTGCACGTCGCGAGATGCATCCTCGAGGGGAATAGGGTTGCTTTGCGCGGATAGGGTTAGCTTTGTTACGCTGACGGCTACGCGGGGAGTTAAGTAACGGATGAATATCGCCGGCTGCTTATTATCGAGTCACTCCGACGGATGATATTTTAGCGGACAAATACACGTATTGCGACATTCGCATATCGCGCGTTCACGTGCGTTCTTCTCTTATATTTCTCTCATCTGGTATGTAGTATATCTCGCGGCAAATATATTATTATGATACTGTCGATATCGAGTCTAAACCATATATTAAATTGTATAAAATAATAGTATAATATAAAGAATCTTAATTTTCTCATTTTCGCACTGAAGAATTAACAATGTTCTCATTCTTGCACTAATTGAAAAAATTTATTCAGCATTGTCCTCTTCATATTCATTTGTGTCTTGATTCTGGTCAGTAAGTTATTCGTAAACTCTTGTAGAAAGATTATAAAACATACATTGAAATGATTAATATTACTTTCCGACCGAGATAGTAGTAAAATCGAGATGATAAGTCGAGTGAGTGGAGCATGTGGATTGCTCCGGTTGCGGTAAAGAAAATACAAAGGAATACCTTACATACGCGAGATGTATTCCTACACGCGCGCCAGTGGAGTCGCATTGCACCTCCGCGCTTCAATGGAACAACCTTTTATCCGAAGGAACTGAAAACGTTAGACGTTACGTCGAGGAGTGCGCTCTTACGTACGCGCATGTAAATCGGACTCCCCGAAAGAGGTTCGCCCGCGGAAAACGTGGAAACGATAGTGAGAGGAGTTTCAACACTTCGCTTCGAGTGTGGCGTATTCACCGGCAAAGAATCAACAATGAAAATATAGCCGGTGGCTGAATCACAAAATTCTTAAGCTTCTTATTCGCGGACATTGCGCCGTGTCACTTCACGGATGTACACTCGACTAACGCCTATTTTGCAAACGCACGAAAACGTGTTACTATTTCAATAACGTACATATACAATCTTTAAAATATTGTAGATATATTTGACGTTCCACTAAAATGCACTCCACTTGTCTTTTAATTTTACACGTCAGTCACGATATCACGAGCTCTAAATTTTGAATTTATTGTATATCGATTTAAATGAATAAAACTATAATAATATAACACGATAACCTAATTCAGATAATAATCGACAAATTCTTTAGTTTGTTTTAAATATCGAGATCATATTCCAAAAAACTTAATTAATAAATTTTTTATATCCTTTGTTTAATAAAGATTAAGAGCATGTTTAATGATATTCGATTTTATAAAAATTTTATCGTTATTTAAATTATTTAATCAATTTTTGTGTTAGCACATTTTTTGTTACTTTCTACTATATTTTATATCGTGAAATTCTTTTGAAATGAAAAGAGTGAATTTTTTTATAACTGAGAAAAAAGTATTATTATAAAAAAGGATTTAATTAATAAAGATTTTTCGTTATCAGGACGTGCTAACTTGATACACCTATAAGTATGCGTATGATACAAAGTGATAAACTCTTTTTACGTCTGTTGCAGGCTGACAGTTCACTTTCAACACGAAACATCTACATATGTGAAGTCGATGTGCAGACAGTGGATGAAGGTATGGCTTCGGTTCTTAATAAATATGGTTTCTTCGTGGTACGGAAGAGACATTATAAGTAGCGGTATTAAGCGTGTTTTTAACCTTTTTACGTGTGTAAGCGCCTCTTAGCCTTTATGAATATGGATATGCGGTCCTTGTGTATGTTACTTTAAAACCCCTTATTCTGCCACTCTAGTAATATAAGTTTACTTTCTGTTTTTTTTTATTATTATATTTTTGTTTTTAGTAATTACTTTATTTTACAAAATAGATGAATGTTTAAAGCATAAAAACTTACTCGCTCGTGAAAAGTCCAAAAATAAAAAAGGAAAACAAAAAATAATTTTTTTACGAAAAGATAAAAAATATTCTCTTAATATAAAAATATAGACGTGGTATTTCTCAACAAATTTTGTTTGTCTCAAACACTATCAAATAAATAGCCAGAGAGCAACAGGGGAAACGCTAAATTCCTAATGGATTGGTTTTTTACAACGACGGCTCGCGCGATTCCCGCCGCGATTTCAATTAATCTCTCCTATCGGAGAGTATCGATACCGGCCTCGCGTCGTTCTCGCTTTCGCACTCCTCGTCTCCTTTCCACGCGCGACGCAAACTTTCACGAAGCGCCGAAGTTTCGGATAAGCCGGCGCGTTTGTCAAACGGGAAAGTGCGAAATTGTGCGTCGCCTTGTAAGCCCGCGTGGGTCGCTTCTCGCGGCGCGAAATTAGCGAGAGTGAAAAGTAAGGGACACCCCCCAGCGTTGCTAATGCCCCGACACCCCGAAGGGCGTGCATTCCTTCGTGCCGAGGGTAGCCAAGATAAATTACATAACAATATAAGTGGGCGTCGCGAGAGAAAGAACGAGTCCGCCGGAGGGGCGGAAAGAAGAATAAAGCGACGTGCAAACAGTTTGCCTCGCGGAATCCACTTGTCCTGAGGACAGTCGCGCGTTGAAAAAGAACAACTCGTTTGTTTAAACTCCCACCCCACGATGTTACCTCGAAAAGTTTTCATCACTCATAAAATAGTCTTGTAAAACCGAAATGATAATCATTTAAGATCTATCGTGATAATTTTGTAAACTCTTCCACCAATTTAGCGAGGAACTTTCCGTATATTTTTCTTTATAAAAATATCAATAGCTCCATAATTCATAATATAATTATTCTAGCGTCTGAAGTAAAAAAGATATATTTTTACAGTTTTATTGTATATTATTTGAAAAGGGAAATTTTTCCTCTGCAAGAATTTACTATAAAAATACCTGAGAAGATACTGGATCAAAAAACAAGGCGTTTCGCATACTGCTGCATTATAAATGCGATCTCTCGGGATGTCCCGGAAAAAAGATTGGGCTCTCGGTAGGGACACGGAGAAGGCTATTTGTTCCAGTGACATTGTTTCCACTAATAACGCGTAACATGCGGTCGAAGAAGAAAATAAAGCGCCAACAATACGCGACGCGAGAGTGGTGGTCCCTTTCGTGAAGTGTGCGAGGGGTCGGCGATTCATCCCTTCATTATTCGAGAATTAGTAACCCCGTTTCAATCTCCCCCTTCTCCCGTCTTGCCCCCTCGCCCTCCCCGGCCTCCTTCTCTTCCTCCTCCTCCTCCTCCTCCCTCCTTCCATTCGCTCCCTTTCTTGCCGCGCTCTGACCCCTTTATCTCGATGTTCGTGACTGCCTTTTCCGTCGTTGCATTGTTCGAAACGACGTTAATGGGGGTAAACGTTAAACCGATTTCAACGGCGGCCACGCGCTTTCGTATATTTCGAGTGTTTCGCTATATATATTACCGCTATCAACCGCGCCGACGTCGTCGTGATGAGAAGAAAATAGACACTCGATTTTAAGCAACGACTCGTTTTCCCACTCACCTTACTCAATACTAGTCGCACAAGGCCGAGACGAAGCTAAAATAATCTACATAACGGTAAAATTCTATTTTTACGAGAATTTCAACTGTCCCGCTCTTCCTTTCTCGCGAAAAATTGATGGGAAACGTTCATTTATTATAAAGCATAATAAATTTTTAACGATTAAAGATATATTAGAGTGTATGTGTATAAACAAATAAACATATAGTGGCTGAGTAATCCTCAGCGGACAGATAATCGATGTTTTAGCAAGTAACTTTCAATATTGGATATCTTCGTAATAAAGTTTCACAGTCTGTTAAAAACAGCTGAAAAGTGATTAAAAAAACAAACCTTGTTGTCTAGCATCTTTTTGAGTAGATCTATAATTAATACGCTTATTAAATTTTTTTAGCAACAAATGTACAGCATATATGTTCGTACAATTTTTTTCTTTTCAAAAAACCTCATCAGATTTGTGGAATATTCGAAATCTGCTTATTCTGTAAATGTGTTGATGTTCAGGAGGAAACTGTCAATTATAATATCAAAAAAATATCTTCTTTGGAAATTAACCAGATTTCCGCTATAGATTTTTGTTATTGAGCTTAACGCAAGAAATAATGCAGACAAAATTGAATTGTGTGGAACTGAACAGAAGAAGGAAATTCGAGAGAAACTGTCGCGACTAAGACGCAAAAGAAGCAAATGTCAAAAGTAAAGAATTTGTATTAACCTGTTTTATCTGATATATTTCCAATAGTTCTTAATCACATCCGCGTGGCAGACGAGTGACGTTTACAAAATACGAATAAAAGTCTATCCATAAAGGGCACCTGATTAGTCGCTTTATAATATATTCATGACTTTCTTCTCGCTGCTTATAGAAACTCGTAATCTACAAGGTTGAAACGTCATTTCCAACAAAAACTGTCGCTTTTTATTAAAAACTTTCACCGTGTCCATATTTGTAAAATACTGACCGCTACAAATTATGCTCGAAATGCCTCAGTTAATTTTAATATCCGTAGAGAGATCGCAATTTTTAAAAGAATGAGCTTTATTTGTAAACAT
Source organism: Linepithema humile (assembly GCF_040581485.1). Lineage (NCBI taxonomy): Eukaryota > Metazoa > Arthropoda > Insecta > Hymenoptera > Formicidae > Linepithema > Linepithema humile. The sequence goes on along the minus strand of NC_090133.1, from coordinate 7,261,310 downwards.
AATTTAATGTACCTTTCTATTTGTATACTAAAAATCGGACAAATAACGCATTTCACTTTTTTACATTTATCAATTTCTCAAATTCAATTCAATCAAGTTGTCGAGAATTATTTTAATAGATTTTTAGCTATTTATGATAGGATTGAGTGCGATGTATTGAAATGCATGTATATAGTTGCGTTCTTTTCATTCGCTCGTTCTGTTAAAGAGTTAAACAGAGTCGCAACTGAAAAGGTGAAAAGGTGCGAAATAGGTTTCCCGGTTTGATCTCCTTAAAGCCCAATAAACTTTCTCGCCAACTGTGTCTATACCCATCGCGCTCGACGTGTGCGCGTCTGTCCGCTATATCCCATAACCCACATCGCGCTTATTGGTTCCCGATCGATACCGTCCGCTATCGGTCCGCTCATTGTCGCTCGCATTCTCGCGAATGCCAATTATCCGAACCGCAAGCAATCGCCGAGATCAATGATGTCGTTGCGTAAACGCGTGTCCGCGCGTGTTGCATCTGCAGATCATTTATTTAAATTTAAGCAAGCCAGTGCCGCGGAAACGCACACCACGGAGCGTCCGCGCGTACGTATACACACTTGCGCAGAAACACGCACACATACCACAGCGGAGAGAAAGGCCGACACCTCGGCGCCAAACTCACCCTCCTGAGACTCCGCAGACTCACCTCCATTCCCCGCCGCGCCCCACGCTCCACCGCCAAGCTTCAACCATCCCCCGTCTCCGCGCGCGCGAGGCATCCCAATCGCAGCCCCCGTTTCGCAAACCCACACCCTCCACACTCCCCCCACGCCTCCCCCTCTCGTCCTCTACCTTCTCTCCGTCCTCTCTAACCGTGGCAGTTCTCTCCTACACCACTCGTCTCGACCCGACCGTCCCCCCCCCCTCCCCGTCCCCGCGCGCCCATCCCGTCCGCCAACCTACAACTCCTACGTACCGGAGCGACCCTCGAGCTATCTCCAAAATCATCCCTTACATTCTAGAGCTCGGCGTGCTATCCTCCTCGTCCTCCTCCTCTTCCTCCTCCTCCTCCTCCTCCTCCTCCTCCGTGGAGGATAGAGCCGCCAGAGTCGGACGTCGAGAGAACACGAGAAGGACTGGCGGCTGCTGCCGCTGCTGCGAGGGGGGAAGAGAAAGGAAGGGATGGCGGCTCGGAACGAGAGTAGACGCTCCGGGATATAGGTAGGTTTCGTCGGATTCAACGAGAAAATAAGAGATCTTCCCGCACGACTCGCGATACGAATTGCAATAGCCGAGCTGACGAGCCACCCGAGTCCTCTCTCTCTCCCCATTTTCACCCTTCGCGCTTCCGCCCTCCGTCGATCGCGCCGCGCACGGCGATTCCGCCGAATTTCGAGTCTCACGAGAGATCGAGTCTCGTGCCAGCTTACTCCGCAAATGTTCGACGCGTGCGTTTCGACCGTATTCTCTCGAAATGGCGCGAAACGAAGAATTTTTTACTATCATATTAATTATAATGTGATATCACTTGATTTTGTATAATTTAATTGAATATTATGCATTTCTGTAACGTAAAATAGTATCCTCGGATACTGCAAGTCCTTATTTTTCGCGTTCTTCACGACAAACTTTTCAAATTGCGAGAAAACTCAAAATAAATTAATCTGAAACGCACGTTTGCCATAACATCGCGATTGAAATTTTGTTATCCAGCTGCTACAGGAACGCACAAACGTATATTTATTTAATTTTTGACCAATATTCATTAAATTACCTCGTGCTCCGAAGTCGCAGTGAAAAAGCGTCGCGCGGAAGTTCGAGTTTAAGTTCGTAAACGGCTCTACGATATAGTTCTGTTTGTTCGGTGCAGCTGCGATCGATATCGACGGATCCTCGAGGTGTTCTTCGCAAATTCTCGAAAACACCATCGCAATATTCCAGGAAGCCGAGAGGCCAAAGCCATAGAACGTCGCCCTCATTTCCTGCTCTGTTGAAGTATCTGAGAAAGATGCATGCAAATCATCTTTGTCAATACAGAATGAGAAATTTTTCAATAAATGATATTGCATAACAACGTTCAACTTGAATTGAGAAATACTTTTATAATTATATTATATCTGCAGTGAAAAAAAAAATATCCTTTCGCTGCAAATGCTCACTTTTCCAGAAATCATAATTGAAGAAGAGAAGAAAAGTCATTTTCTATTTATTATGATCATGCTGAAAGACTGCTGATATTTATTATTGCATTACAGAACATCACGATGTGATAACATAATGCCATCACTTACCTTTTTATGCACAATCGATTTAAAATCGCGTCGCTCGCAGAATTCTTCCAGCTCTCACCGCGACTCGTGCATGAAAATCATTTTTCCTTCTTTTTTTATCGGAATCCCCGAAGGACAATGGACGTCACATACGTCGCGCAAGCCAGCGAGGGTGAAATGTTAAATCGCCGTTCGATCGAGTTAAGCCCTCGGTAATATCGACACTGCCGGCCGCAGGGGACAGCGCGGGGGGACACCTTAATCGGTCTCGGCCCATCGAAATCGAGAGTTACGGGGGCGCGATGAACGGCGAATAAATTGCGAGACAATGGTCTCGCACTCTTCGCGAGCCGTCGCGACGCATCGACGGATTGCACGTACGTGCGCACCGGCGAAAGTATGGGCGATCGTTGAAGTCTCCGACGCGCTTCGACCTCAATCTGAACGGGACGAGCGTAGTCCAAACTTAATCAATCAAGTTCGGAAATATAATTCCGTGTAAAAGTAATGTGTAAATATTTTCGATGTTTCAACATCGAGCTCTTTTATCAGGATAAAATTAAGAAGTAACATTTATGAAAGTCAATGGAATATAAATTCTTATTTTTCATAAAAATATTTTTCAAATTTCTAAACGTAATTTCTAAACGTGAAACAGTGTTTCGCGATAAATACTAAAAATTTAAATACTAAAGTTTAAACATGTATAAAAAACCATTTTTTCATATTTAATCAGATTTCACGTGTTTATTGCAAACAATACTATATCGCAAATAAAACCTCGTTGTAATTGAAGCGGACTTTTAATAGATTTCTTTGAACTATTCCACATACAAATTCGAGTATTTGATAAAATGTTGCAAGTGTCGCGCGAAGTGCAGTTAGCATTAGAACGCGCAGCTTAATATCGTAACGTTCGTTGAAATCTCTCGCGCGATTTCCTTACTTCGCCGCCGGGCGTCCCGGTTGTCTATTTGCTGCGACGTGTCAGCTTCGTAAAGTGGCACAGGTTCCTCAATGGCCTTTGCGGAACAATCGAAGCTAAGTCGGCGAACGTCTCGGCGTAACAAAGACGACGAAAGTGGTTCGAATCTATCTCTGACGGAACGCAGCTTACGGCCATCGAGTCTAATGGGAGTTTCTCATCGCGTCAAACTCCGCCGGCGACTTATCCGTATCGAGTTGTCAGATCGCGACTCGTGCTCCAATATAGAGACGGACACCGGGAGCAAAATAACCAAAAATCGATGAAGTAAAACAAGCAATTTGCAGCGCGACAAAAACAATTGACTGCAATTCGAACTATTCGTGATATTCTTTTCGCGTGTACATCCCGCGCGAGTTTATAATTTTACTACACAGATTTCAAGCGCGGAAAGCACAACGAGGAAAGAGAAAGAAAATTTGAGAAATTATAATTAAACAAATGAACTGAATTAAATTGTTCGTTGTGATGATATTCGATAAGATCTATATTATTTACAGCGACTTAGAACGCCTTTGCAGTTGTAATTAATTTTTACGCAAACATCGCGAACGCACAAATATAAAAGAAGTGAGATAAGCGGTTTTCGAGGAAAAGTAAAAAAAATGTAAGTGGCAGCGAGTGGAGTAAACGCATGAAATTCGCGCGTAAAACCAAATATTTATCGCGGGCGCGAAAGGCGCGGTGCATTTAAGCGGGGAAAATATAACGAGCGCGGAGGTGGTAACGCGGAAACTCCAAGAGACGGAGAAAGAGACGGCGAAAAAGGGGTAAACGAGGGTTGGACACACACACCGCCTTCCTAGAATCCTCGTTATCCGGTCGAGCGGCGGCGGTCGTAACCGACGGTAGCCACGAAATATCCGAAGAAAAACACGTTTCCAAGTCCGAATCGATAGCAACAATGCCGTGGCAAAGAGAGCGCGAGAGAGCCTTGGCTCTCCGGTGGAAGCGGAGCTTTAGGGTACGCTGGAGGGTTGCTTGAGGGAGCGCAGGAGAGAGAGGGAGAGAGAGAGAGAAAGAGAAAGAGAGAGAAAGAGCGATGGAGTCGGGGGAGTGAGCACATGAGAGAAGCAGAGGGTGAAAAGCAGAGAGGGAGAGCACCAACTAGACCAAGAGGTGGAAACGAGGTGGAGGCGGCAGCCTTATTGGAACCGGGCGGTAGGGGGTTGAGTTTTCCTGAGGGCTGAGGGCGAGCGAGGGAGAGGAAGAGAGAGAGAGAGAGAGAGAGAGGTAGCGCGCGGAGAGAAGAGAAAGAGGAAACGAAGGAGATAGCTAGCTAGGGGGAACGTAGAAGTTGATGGAACGAGGTCGCTACAACGCCGGCAACAGCCGGATGAGTAAAGACTGCATTACCTATGGTGCCTCTCCTCTCTGAGAAGCGATCCTCGCCTCCGCGGCGAAAGAGCAGGTGAGTCGTCGGCGCGATGGGCGCTGCCTCCTCTCTCCTTTGTTAAAGGCAACACGATCATTTCGTCCTCTTTGTTCGCGATATTAAAGTACGTCAGACGCCGAAGCGACTGCTTCTATCTACGGGGGGGGAGGGGAGGGGGGAGGGGGAGGGAGTTAAAAGGGAAGCAGGATGAGGTGTCAATTGCGTTCGTTGCTGGTGCACGGAGGAGTGCAGGATCGACCGTTCCACCCCCTGATACCATCGATCGGCCGAACTTTTTCGAGCACTTCAAACGCTAATTGCGTAAACTTAATATTTGCATGTATCTGTAACGTGGTAATATGGTCCTGACGGGAACATATTTGAGTTACAGTTTCGTTTACCTGGACCCTGCAGTTTCTCTCCTTATATATACATAATTTTCCGTATATAATATATTCGTCATATTCCAAACAGAGAGAAGAGGAAGAAGGGAATCTCAAGTGTGCGCAATGTGTTATCGCGCGGTGATAAAAGATGGAAATAAAAAGGATGGAATTATCGAGGGATGAGAGCTAATGTTGTCAATTCTTATCATTCTTTTCCTGCAGTGCATCCAATCAGCTTGAGTGATAACACTAATCGTAAAATACAGAAACGAGGAGTTGGAAAATTGAAATACATCGAAGAAAAGAAAGAAAAGAGTGCATCTTCTGGATATGGTGCGAATTATATACGCAATTCTCGTGTATTTCAATTTTTATATATTTTCCCATCTCGTGCGCAATTTAAATATAATAATATTAATATAATAATCACGTAATAATAATTAATAATATTAAAAACTAAGAAGGCGAATAAGAAGCGGTAAAAATGATAATCATCTCTATCGTCGTCACGATCATAATAATAATCGTATGATGTATAATGCCGTGATAAAAGAACGATCGCTGTCAATAATAATAATAATAATCGCGCGTTTTGTTCAGTACAGACTGCAGTATGCATTCTATGATACAACAATTATGTACAAAATAATATATACATACAATATGCAATATATATGCATATTAATATATCCGGTGCGACGACACTCTAGGATTATCAATCCTCGTCTACTTTCACGACGATATCGAACTTCTAGTAAAAACATCTTTTTTGTGCAAGCACATCTTAAAACCTATTGCGTCACCGGTGTGTACTTCTTTCTCCACCGATTAACGTTATATTGTACACGAGAAACGAGCTACTTCGAGTAATATCATACACAAGGCTAGGCTACGTACACAATCAAATACGAAACGAGTTTTGCCGCAACGAGTTTTGTCGCCGAGGTCTCGATGCAAGGAAAACAATCGATTTATAATTACGGTCGATTCGTCTTACTTGTAGCTCTACGAAGACACGAATCGCTCTCATAGCGAAAGCTCGAACTGGTACTGCCTTTGGTATACAGTCGGTATCGAGTCCGGCGATCGTCGCTGAGTGAACAAGTTATTTCATCAAATTTGTCAATTATTTCTAGCCAACTTCCATAAAATAAGAAAAGAAAATTAGCTCACGTTTACTTACGGTTTCCAGATAAACCTCAATTATATTCAAAATTATCGTTGCGCACATTTCAAAAGTAAAAGTTCAAAATATTATTTAGCTGAGACATTTATTATGAAATAAAATTTAAAAAACATATTCTTTTAAGATAAGAGATTATACTGATATAATAGTGAGGATCGTGAATGATTGGCTTTTCGAAACGAGTAATATAAGCAATAAGGTTCCCCGTCTGAAATAACGTGTTCAATTATGCGGTCGCGCCGCGGTATCGCCAAAAAGTCGCAGCGTCGATCGCGCCAATAATACGATAATTAATACAATATAACGAGGGAAGCTGACGCGTATAATATACCGGATCGACCGGTTCCGCGTAACGCAATGAGACGAGACGAGACGAGTCGCGCGCTCGTACTCGACTCGGATACCCCCGTTGTGTGTAATTACACGCGATAACATTATTACGATTACAAGGTAGGACGAGACGCCAGCTAGATTCAGCCAGCCCTTTTCCAGTCACTGAGATGTTGCTCCATCGCGCATTAATCGACGTTAATTCAGACGTCTGAGATTACGAAGGTATTACATCGCTTGCGCGAACAAAAAAAAGGATAGAATGCATTTTTTTCTTTGCTTCTTGACAAAGATGCTTTCCGTGGAAAATTCAACTAATCTCTGTCTAATATCAACGCCGGATAAAGATCGAACGATACTGAATGATGTTTCATTATTCACTTACCGTTTTGAAAGTTCGCGAAATCCATTTTTATAGCTCGTAAATTTTTATGATTCCAAAATTATTAGCACTGCAGGATATTTTCGCTGAAAAAAAAGTAGCTGCCAATTAAAAAAAATTTTTTCGTTTATCTGAACACGTAATCTGCTCATCCTCGAACACGCTGTAATTATAGTCGGAACGAATTGTCGAGCGCCTTGAAACATGAAAGACAATTCGTCAGGTCGGCAACAATGCCGAATGTTGTCGAATTCATTGGATGATACTCGTAAACGAGAATACGGGTCTCTTTTTCTCTCTTTCTCACTCACTCTCGCCATCTCGTCGGCTCGTTGAATATTCAGGACTTTCGCGGTGTCGCCGCGCGGATTGTCGCTTTTGCCCCGCTCGGATGGATCGATCGGGGCCGAGTCCGGCAACGGCAGCCGGATCGCGATCTGTTCTCCGCGTAACGGATCCCTAAATATCGGACATAGGAAGCGTCGCGCGAATCCCTGACACATCGACCAGTATTTCGACAGACTCGGGAATTATTCCGCTCGCTTGGCCCGTCGTCTATATCGGGCACCGACCGAGGTCGGACGCAAGCAAGCAGCAACCGGCTGGCCTGGTCGGATGAAATGTGTGACACGAGCACGACGACAATAATCGATCCCATCCGGTTCAATATGTAATTGCGTCTATCTATCGTTTCGCTGACGGAAGACGGGACAAAGGCAAGTCGCCGCTGCTGTACGCAAATGCGCGTCAGTCGGATACGTATTTAAGAACGAATTAAGAATGAAAAGGACGATTGTAATCGACATGTCGTATAAGGAACCTCGTAGCCGCGTGATTATGTTAGAAACGCAAATAGGACGGTCAAAATTAAAAAAAAATTTTTTTTTTTTTTTAATAGAAAAAACCAAATATCCATTATTTGACTGTAATAAACGCTTATTACATCGAGAACGTTCGTCTAGAATGAATTGCGATTCACGTACGCGAGACGTTGAAGCAGTTCGGCATTATCGACGCGAAATAATTCTACTCGCGGATATCTATTTTTTATCTTGATCATAACACAATACCTTTCACGCACTCCGAAGAAAGTCAATAAACAAAGTTGTTCTCTTCCTCGCGTCGATTAGCTCACAAATGATTCTCGCCGGTCTGGACGGAAACTTCCGTGCCCATCATCATCGATCCCGCGAGGACGTTCGTCGGCGCTGGTGGCAGGACTAAGGGACCCGGCACAGCGATCGACGGTCTGAGTCGTTCGGTGAGCGCCAGCATCACCTGGAAGTGCAGATGCGGAATAGTCCCGAGTATCTTGAGATTCGTACCGATGAGACCGGTGGCCGGTGAGAATCTTTCCCTCTCGACGCTCTCGGTCTCCTCGACAAGCGGCGTCGGGACGGTTGCGAGGGAGTTGAGCTCCATCGCCTCGGACTCCCTCAGCGCATTGGCGGCGGCCTTGCTTTTCTCTGCCTGGAGTAGCCTCTGCTGGTGCTTCAAGTACGAGGTGGTGATGGGGCGGCTGTAGTCGATGGGCGTGTTCTTGGGATCCAGCCCGGGGCTCCAGGGCCTTGGCAACGGCTGGCTGGGCTGCGGCGAGGGCGTCCGTCCCTCCGGCAGCATCCGCTTCCTCTTCGACGACGCCGAGCTCCGCGAGCTCGCCCGGTCCGACTCTGGTGTCCTTCTAGATTCCGGCAGGTTGTCGGAATTCGCGAGAAAACCGCCGTTCACCGGTTCCTTCTTCAACAAATTCGTGATGCTCAGCGGGTTGTACTTCTCGTCCTTGTCCTTGTCAAGCTTGTCCGTCGCGGCGACACTGCTGTTCTTGTGTTGCTTTTGGTGCCTATAGTTGTGAAGGTTCTTGCCCTCCGATGCATGGTGGTTGCTATCGCGCGGCTTAGAGCTGCTTTGTGCCGACGATGCGGACGACGACAAAGTCGCGAGAGCGGCGTTGCCACCGCCAGTGTTGGAGTTCAGCGGGGTTGATGCCAGTGCCGTCGACGGCACTGTGGATTGCGACTGATTTGATAAATTCGTCGGACTGGGCGTCCGCGGACGCCGCTGGCATTCTGTGCAGCCTAGCAGAAATCGCGTCACGGCTTCTCGGGGTAGGAACGCGTATGTCTCTGTAATCTGCAACAAAAGAAAGGGAAACGCATTCTTCAGAGCAGTTCTCACTGCAGCCTTCAGCATATTTCGAAAAAGCTTTATAACTTTCGTTCCGCCTAACATTTTTCCATTTCTTATTTTGAAATATGATTTTGAAATATGATACTATTATTTTAACTTTAATATAAAAATTATTTTCAAAGAAAAGTGAAAAAAATACGTCAGTTTCTATTACTAATATAATTTCCAGAAATAGAAGTTTCAATTACGACGAAGCTTTCACTCTGAAAACAATTTCATGCATAAAATTGTCGCACGATTTTAGGTGATCGTCGAAAAAAGCGTTGTGTGCGTATTGTTCGGCTTTGATAAACCGCTAATTGATACTGAAAACACAATACGAGATATATCTGCGAGATCCATCGAGATAGCGTGCATAGATCAAATCTCCGTTCACCGCGTCTCGCACATTGCTTTGCGACATTGTTACATTCAAGCACCGCCGGCCAGGCAATTAACCAATTCCGCCTGGCCGAGACGCCGCACCCAAGTACACGTTCGCGCAATAATACGGCAACCGCTATTGTCAATCGGCGCGTTAATACGCGCGCGAATGGCCTTTCCCGCCCTCGTCACCGCGAACGTATCGCTGTCACGTGGCGCCGTTTTACGGTGCGCGACGCCCACCGGGGAAAATTCATGAGCGGTATAACGGAACTTTGATGTCTTCTGCGAGAGAGGAGGTGTTCAGCCGGAGGGATGTTTCCCGCCTCTTAATAGGAAACGTTTCTCTCTAAGGAGGTGGAGGGGGCGGCATAACTTAATCAAGGCGGATGGCAGCCTCCGCGAGAGCCGAGAAAGCCGACGGAGGTTGATGTGTACGTGAGCGTATAACTGCACGGTCTTCGCGGGGGTTAGTAATTCGATAAGATTTACTCGAGACTTCGTGGCAAGCTCGCGGAACGTAAAAAAATGCATCACGTAAGAAACCGAGATAATGCGCTTTGAATCGACGCGACAATTTATCGCAGTTCACCGATGTTTCGACTTGGATTTGAAAAATAAATTGTATTAGAAACCAAATAAGCGTTACACGATCGGATTATTTTTCATTACTAGAGAATAATTATAAAGTAAGTGATAACCATTATTTAATACAAAATTATCTAATTACAGTTATCTAATTAAGCGCAAATTCGATCTTTTGCTTGCGTGTCTCGCGTTCTAAATTAAACAGTTTATTGATACAAATTTATTACGAACAATTATATATACAGTATTGCATGCCGAAATTGTGATATTGTCCGTCCGTTATCTTTTATCATTTTGTTTATTTCGCAATTAAAACTTGACAAATTTTGCAATAAATGTGAAAACGACAAAATCGATTCGATACAGTTACATCTGTGCGGCTTTCAGCACCGTGAGATTTTTACTAACAATAAACTTCGCAGCATTAATCTCGCGGTTACGAGGAAATTGACTTGGAGCGGCGAAATGCACGTGCCGTAATGCACATTAATACGTCGATCGGAGCGCGTTAAAGGCACGAGCTGTCAAAGGTGAACCACGATACTGTGTGTACAGATTGGTCAACTCGCAACCCCTACGACACAATAACAGAGTAACTTGAAATCTACTACCCTTGGCACAGCAGTAGTAGCTAACCGTGGTATCGAGTTGCGCGCGCCGTGACATAACGCGGGTTCCTCTGGAGCCGATGAATCTCGCCGCCTAACGCCGACTTGAACGTAAAACAGTTCCACCGTCGCGCGAACGCTCGAGTGTGTGAGTAAGCAGGCAATGCAACAAGTGTCCTGAGGTTTTGAATCACAAGCAGATCGCGGCGTGCGAGAGAGAAAGAGAGAGAGAGAAAGAGAGAGTAGCAGGAGAGAGAGAGAAGAGAGAGGATGGGAGGCCGAAGAGTGGGAGGGTGGTCGCAGGGGCCGACGATGAAGGATAGAAACAGAACCGCGTGCTAAGGGTGCGAGCTAGAGAAAGAGAGTGAGATAGAGTGAGACGGCGAGAGAACAGATATGATACCCCGGAGAGAGGTTTACGCGAATGCACGCCGGAACATGTGAGATGACGTGTGGTATCGAGTGTTCGACGCTTGAACGCCTCAATGCCTTCCCTCGGGAGCGGTAAATATCGCGTGTCGCGGGCAACCATGCAAGAATTCACCGCGTTCTGCCGATAGCACCCAAAATTCGGAATTCGATGGTTCGCGGATCGGCGAATACTTCGGTTCACGCCGTGTCTTATACATATTAGACCAAACTGGCTGAGACGTTATTTATGCGCGCAGAAAAATTTATCGGTTTACGTAAATCTTCTATTTTTTTTCCTTCAAAATCGTGTTTCTCCAACTTACGTGCATTTAACATTTTTTTTTTTAATTTCTCCAAGTTTCTCTGAATTTTTAAATTAATCAATTATATGCCACCGTATGTTTACAGTGCGATGTTTCCAGAACTAAAAACAATCTTTTTAAATAAGTAAAAATTATCTGGCGTTACTTACTGTTCTATAGGTGCGTTTCTGGCCAGCGTGTTTTCCAGGACGTCCTTCGAGATCAACGTGAACGGCGTGAATGATGTCAAAAAAGTTTTCCACAATCGCAACTTTCTTGTACACTTTTCCCTGCGGAACTGTACCCTCGGCACCATTTAACGACTGTAAGCAAAACAAAATAGAAAAGATTATAAGAAACATATTTGACCATTTTCAATAAATCTAAATAATGAATTTAGCATACATAAAATATTGTCCTACTACTAGTAATAAAACAGGATAATTTTTCTTTTCACGGTTTTCGTTATTTCATAATCTTAGCGAAAGTGAATGTAATTTAAAAAATGCATTCAACATAGTTTCGTGAATATGTGTATTGTTTTCAGTCAAAGCTTTTCGCGAATTATATTATGTTCAAACGCCACCTATTACGTGAAGGGTAACTCGCAGCTTCCCTTCAACCCTCCTGGTAGGGAAACGTTCGCCACTATCCTACCAACCGTTACCAACGATCCCGGCAAACCACTTTATCGACTACTAGCATACCCGAGTTCCAAGGATAGCAGCATCTGCTATCGGTAAGGTAGACATTACACGCTTATATAAAACAGTATACCAATTATAATTGCAATTATTTCACAATTTTAGTATTGCTATTTTAAACTAAACATTTGTATTAAACTAATATGAACTTCTTATATCCTTTTATATTATCAGTGTGGAAAAAACATTGGTCGTGAGATATTGATTTTTATATTTCACTCGATTGCGATTGGCAAATGAAAATTTTTTTCAAGAAACTATTCTTATTTATAAGATAAATAGGTATGTCACGATATTATAAAATGCACATTTAATATGCGTAATATATTTCTCTAAAAATAAAATGTGCTTCAAACTAGAATTTTCCTCAGATAAGACTGCTACTAGATCTTGGAAATTATCTCGCAACGCATCTTTCTAATCAAGCCTTGTTCGTTTTCCATCTCGAAAGCATTAACGAAATTCCTCATCAACCGCGCGAAATTTACTTGTTCCCGTTAAGGTCATCCGGCCGGGTTGAGAACCGCGGCATCCTGCGTAATCTTAATTAATCTCGTCCTAAGTACCGGCATCGCCCGCGGGCATGGTCGCGGTCAGATTGTTCTGGCGAACTTTGCGACCTCAAGAAGTTCGGCGCGCATGCGTGACATTATTGTATTTCCCTAAACACCTGTTGAAGGGTAAAGTTGAACTCGTGGAGTTTAGTACTCGGGCTAAGTGGCTGTGGTCAAGCGGGATAACAATAGCATCACCTAACTGACCATATTCGCAAGCTGGTGGTTTCTTCTCAGGGTAAAAATTGCGCTCACGTTGGAATTAATAAGTACCGCTCGAATTGCCTTCTTCGTCTTTAAGCAGATCATTATAGACGTAATTCGCGATTCAAGCGATATTTCAATTGTCATCGGAACGCATGCCCTTGTGAGATATCATCAAGTCTCTCACACAAAGCCGAAAACCCCTGCAGTGTTCATAATCTTCTTATCGCAACTTAAAGATCTGTATTTTCAATTAAAAAATTTCAAATTATTATAGTTATATTCTGAACATATATATATATATATATATATATATATATATATATATAGAACATTTATAGCACTTTTTGATACGGTGGACATCGGATAGTGCGTCAAAGGTTTGAAACGCGGAAGTGCGTACGTGCATGCGATAGACACCTAACCAGAGGGGCTCAAAGGACTATCGAGGATAAATTTAGCCCTTTATCCGAGCTGCCTCTAATGCCGCTCCGCGTTACACGGGCAAGCTAATTAAGCATCTCGCCCTATCTTTACTCACAGCATATATCTGCGTCAATGATTAGACGATCTAATGCATCAGTGCCCATTGAATCAACATCCTCCCGGTCAAAGGAAACGTGAAATTGACTTTATCAACTTCGTCAAATTGCCAGCAAAATTAAGAGACTGATTTCACTTTCGCGAATATTTGCCTCGAGATAAAGATGCAAGACCTCTAGCATTTAATGCTAAATGTGACCTTTCGATCCGAGATCTTTTTTGCGATGCAAAGATTGCGTTCAAAATCGGGAGATAATAGTCGGCCGACTATTATCTCACAATACAGGCTAAAATCTTCGTAAAGAAAGCACTTACTAAAAAAAAAAAATAGATAGGAAAAGCATGATCTTGAAACGTTAAAAAAAACTTAACTTCAAGAGAAATAAGTACAAGTTCTCTTTTGATAAAAGAGAATTTCGAAAGAAAAGCCGTGTACTTTACTAGCCGTAGACTGTCTGCGGCAATTAATTGATTTTGCAGTTGCGCGCAAAGAAACAATACGGTACGATTTTTCGACTGTACAAATTAAAAGCTAATCAGAGAATTTCAGAAAGTAACTTTCCTCAATTTTATAATAATAGTATTCCAAGATCTGTAACGCAAAGAAGAAAAATAAGAAATTTGAAGAGATTGGAAATTTGATAAGGTAAAAATCTTGTGTGTGCATGAATCAAGTTTATATTAGGAGCGAGTTAATGGAATAATCTCAACCGAATCGTCGTTCCGCTTGATGGAATAATTTACCGAAAAAAAATCGCGAAGACGTGGAAAATACGAACGATACGATAAAGAAAGAATGCGTCGGAGAGATATTCCCCGACGCGACGAGACGGTCCAGAATAGAAACGCGTCAGCGTCGCCATAAATCCCTATGAGGCGCGGGAGACTTGGCGGGCCAAGTTTGTGGCAGCAGTGGCCCGACCGGCACAACGAAATCCTGGTATAGCGGCTGTTTTAAAGCCCCCGCGGACCCGCGAGCGAGTTTGCATTTTAAACGAACGGCGAAGCCGTTGCCGTTGCCGCCGCGGCGCAATGCCGAGGGGAGAAAACAGCGCGCGACACGGCGACCGGCGAAGCGGATTAAAAAAATTCACGAGGGAGTCGCGCCGCGTTGCACGGCGTCGAGGCGCCGCGAATCGCGCGCAAGTGGGAAAAAGAGGAAGATAGAGCGAGAGAACAGTCACGTACCGGGTGGTCCGTGCGAACCGCTTCCTGTTCCGGCGTAGATAGCAGGATGTACAAGCGAGCACTCGTGCGAAAAGAAGCGCCGAGGAAGAGAACTCGGAACGCGGTATCGTCACCGTCGAGTACTTTCGAATGTTTCCGCTCTCGCGAGATATCAGCGAGCTATCTAAATGACTGAAAGTCTCGCGAATTGCGCGGATTCCATTTTCACCGTCGGCGAGTGCGTCGTAGTGAGGGAAAGGAAAGGTTTAGTAGCGATGTCTGAAATAATTATATTCGACGTTAATTAATTCGATGCTTTTTTATTTTACAAAACCTTCTTCACTTCGATATGTAATTTTCTCTTTGTTTCGCGACGACAGATCTAAAACGCTATGCGAAAACGACGAGCGCGACAATATGTTGGACAGTATATCGGGCTTTAGAAGTGTCGCCGGCTACGACTACTCGTTGCTTAAACGACAATTTCGCGGGATCGTGGAGTCGCGAGTAACCACGTCGTTTGCCGGCGGCTGTAAAACATGATCCGCGAGTTCGGTCTCGCTCGGGGAATGCGTATCAATGAGCCGAGGACGACCGCTCTCCGCTGGATCCCGGCTATTGAAACAGTACCGAAGTGGCGTCGTAACGTTGCATAACAACGATACTAGGAAGCGGCGGGAAAGTGGCACGGCGTCGTTCGTGCGTGCGAGCGCGGGCAGCCGGGCGGGGGGGAGGAGGACGACCGTTAAATATTCTCTCAACGAGGTCGGATTACCTCCATTATACCCGGCAAGCGGCGATGATAACGACAATGGCGATACGACGACCCGAGCGGGCGAGCGGGCGGCAGACAGACAGGCCTAACCGGAGAGTACCAAGAAATCCTCACGCAGTTTTGCTGGCACGACAATCGTCGTGCTTAGGATATCAACTCGCCTCGGGGTCGGTTCTTCGGCACGCCGGAGCCCGAGAGGCGTGTGATTGGGTTAGTTTTGGTTTGTTGGAATGGGGCACGATCGGCCAGGCCACCCAGTAGCCATTTAGATAAACGACCCGGCCCCTGTTGAGTGCCGCGGGATGCCAGCACCGGAGAGGGAGAACGCGGAGAAGAGGAATGGAGAAGGACGCGCGAGATAGAGACGGCCGTGCTAACCGGAGGGATGGAGCAGAAAAGCCCTGACCGGAACATCAGAGATCATACCCGCTATCCAGGAAGGAAAGGAATTTCGGATCGAGTAAAACAAAGAGACGCGACGAGACATGCCGTGGTATTTCGTGCCGGTCGTCTATTTCGCCGGCGAAAAGAAATTCAGGTGCATTCCAGTGTCTGCGCGACCATCGGTGTCATAATATATAAGATTTTCGATTGGAGGATTCAACAATTTGTTAAATTATACGTATGATGAATGCATCCACACTGAAATACATCCTTTCCTCTTTTACCAAGATTTAAATGACATAAAGTTTTGTGTATTTTATCGAAAAATTTTGCCAGTTATCGATGAAAATACAATATAGCAATAAAAAAAAAGTTAATTAAACCACAGCTATCAAATAAGAACATATTTAAAAATTGAAAAAATTACAAAATTTATACTAATTCTCGGAAAATGTTGGTTATCCGACGATATATTTTTGCGTTGAAAATACGTAGCAGACGTCCCGTCTACATGTTTTGTCGGAATATCCCGTCACTGCAGTACCCTTATAATCTGAAGGGAGATATTAGAAAGAGAGCCGGATTTCGATATTGGGGTGGAGATATCGGTTTGAACCGAGTAGGACGCAATATCGAATCCATCCTCCGAAATCGCTCCGAAGCAATTTCGAACTTTTCCACCGGCCGTGGCTTCTTTGGTAACTCGAGCCGTCGAATGCGGGGAGAATTTATAACAACGGTATCGCTCGCGCTCACGGAGAGCAAAGCGCGCGCGATTGATGCCGTTTCATCATACGTTGACGATACAATTCCCGAGCTTTCCGCTCCCGCGAAACCGCTAATTGCGGTTTTTTTGTTTACCAATAGCGATTTTTCCCGCGGCCGTTTTATTCGCGCTTTTTAAATCGCAAAAGCGCCGACTCTGCGGATTTTTCCGATAGCGCTCGCTCTCTCTCTTGGTACATCCCGCGAACCGCGTTATCGAGGTCAGACCTACCATAAAGCGTCCCATTAGCTCCGGGCGTACTCACGTTACACCCACAAACCGCCACAGATCGATACAGAAAAATGCGAACGAAACTTTCTTCGCATCGCCTATTCTAAGTGTATCATTTTAGTGCAATCGCTTATCTTTTTCATATCGAATTGCAACACTTCAAATTTTATCAACAGATTTCCTAAACAGAAACTAGATAAAAAAATTTCTAAATTCCACGACATTCCTTTAAAACAAAAGAAACACATATAACGAAACTTTCCTATCTTCCGAAAATCTCTGAATAAGCTATTAGAAATGCATTTAGTGTTGCAAAGTGTGCATCGCGCGTTATCTAATGGCAATCGAGGATCAATATGCATCTTATCTAAATGGCAGGGAAAGCATTTGTAATATTGCCAACACTCAAGAGGGCAATTAGCATTATCTGCGAAAATACGGTTCAAATGACGGAGATTAGTTTTCGCCCTAATACTTTTTACCGATAAAAGGGAACGGTTTTCCCAAAAAACCCATTCCCGGCGTCCTCGACGGTAACGGAGACCGCTTTATCGCGATCGTAGCTGTCATAAAGTGTCCCGGCACCTTCTTGGAATACCGGAGGTGCCCGGGCTGCGACGCGAGGGCAGGCTTGTCGGACCCCCCCCCCCTCCTCCCTCTCCCCCCCCCCTTTCTGCAGAAATGCGGGAGGGAAACTTTCATCGCTCTCTCGGTCGACCCTAACTGTCCACTCGTAAAACCACTCGTCGTCGTCCCGAGAGCCGTCCGTCCGAGTGGCTCCTCGTCGCATCGCTAACGACGACGACGACAACGACGAAGCGCGCGAATCGATAAGAGGTAGGCAACCGGCAACGGCAACTCACACCAACGCGCCGACCTGGAATCCGGGACGGCCCGTGACCGGAAACCGATCGCGCGCCGGTCGCGCGGCCAATCATCCGAAAAGCCGCGTCCGGCACGTTCGCAAACGGAATAAACCGGAACGTCCAACCGCCCTCTCTCCCTCCCAACCCCCATCCCCACCCCGGAAATACCGCGACGGGCAACGAAGACAGACGCCTCGATGAGATCGCACAAGCCGCAGAACGCTCGGCGCGATAATGGTCGCCTTCGTAATTACACGCTCATCGATTCCTCCAGTCATTAACATTCATTTTTAGCATTTGGTAATATAGAAATCGACGATGCACGGAAACTCGTATAAATACGCAATTCGTTTCTTATATTAGACGATTATTTTTGGGCTGTCTAGCGTCAAAAATTGGAATTGATCAATGGAAGCGTAATTAAAAATTTAGAAGTTTAAGAAAAATTTAATACGAGGAATCTTGCGTTTATTTTTATTAATAAATGAGGACTTTTCGACCGAAGTAAATTTTTTTCAATAATTTGCTGCTAGAGCCGAAACGTAAATCGATACAATTCATTGTCAGTCTCGGCCATTATTTCATACTCCAGGGATTTCATGATCACTAATTAACATGTTAATTAAATGCCAGTTTCATGTTTTCGCATTCCTCTATAGGATTCCGTAATTGCTATAACAGCAAGATGTGAATATTTAAGTCTACATGGTATAAATTTCAGATAATATCAAGCAAGCTTAAATCTTGAAGGTTCTCCGCCATACTCAAGTTGTCGTCTCAAGCTTTATATTTGATAGATGACGCGTCTTATTGAGCGCTATGTCCAAGTCGCGCGGCGGTGTGACTAAAATGAATGAGCGAAATACCGGCGCTCTAACACGTTTAATTGGCGGTCGAATAATTATAACCGATGGGCAGTATCACGCTTGCGTAACCCGGTGTCACGGAACGTCAGATGAGCGCGACGTTAAAGTCGCGCCGACGTGTGGCGTGAACGAACGTTTTGGTGCGAATCGCGTTTTATTATAACGTTATTACGTTTCATCCTGACGTTTTGTACCATTGCATAATGACGATGCGAAATATCAGCGTTTAACCCGTCATCCTCGTGTCGTACCCAGCTTTACAATTCCTTTCATAGCTTTCGTAAAAAAAAAATGATAAGGCTTTAACACTTTTTCATAAATTCTTAGTTCTTTGTTTAACTAATACCGGATCTAAGGATGCCTAAGGACAGATCGTAATATTGATAGTATATAATATTGTAATCTGATATGTAAAAAATAAATATTAGTATGACAAATATAACGCTAAGTACGAAACTAACGTTGCTATTTAGATCGTAATCTTCCTTACAACTTATTATTGCGCGCTAAAACGTGTCGAGCGGGGTTACGCTAAAGTGTCATGCGATTCCCAAGGAGAAGACGTCGCGTTATCGGCTGTTCGCCCTCTCTCTCTCTCCCTCCAATGTATCGTCATGCTGACGCAAAGTGAAACGAAGCGCGGTCGCTTCGTATCTTCCTCTTCTCTCCCTTCAACACATGAGGAGAGATCACGATCCTCCATCCATCTCCTCGTGGCTCCCAGTCTGTCACGGATTCCCCGGTGCTCGTCGCGCATCGACCGCCGCCGCGGGACGAGGGGGGACCCGAACTCGATATAGCGTACGTGAGACTTTTAGAAAATCGTCGGCGTTGCATGCGGCGATCTCTCGGTGCCGAGCGAGCAGCATTCGGCCTTGAAGAACCGCGACGACGACGACGATCATACGCGTATATACGCGCGGGCGGGCTCCTAGAAGCCGAAGGGAGCGACGGCGAGCGGGGTGGGTGAGGATAAGGAGGAGAAGAAGGGCCCGGATCCAGCGTCGAAGAGACTTGACAGCGAGTCTAAACGGAATAAATTATTACACGAGCTCGTCGCCGTGGTCCTCCTCGTCCCCCGCTTCGTTCCCCCCTGCTTCTTTCACTAAGGACGATACCACCCCGCCGTTAGCCGTCGAGTGTGCGGGCCGCCCTCCTGGCACAAAGATTCATATCTGACTCGAGCAGGGGGGCCCCCCGAGCCTCCCCCCAGCTGCGCCTTCAAACGGGACCCCTAAGCCCGGAGCGGGACGGGATCCGGGCAATACTTGTACGTCCGGTACGGCGGCGACGGCCGCGGACTAAACTTCGGCATTCTCTGACTCTCTGCCTCTCGTCGACCTGTCTCGCTCTCTCGCTCTCCGTCTCTCTCGCTTCCTCTCCGCCGCGCTCCGTCTCGTTCGTACTCACGCTCGCCAAGTGCACGCTCCCGCTCGCTCTCGCGCAGGCGTCACTCGGAGCCGCCTGCGGTGTCGGAACAGAGCAAGCGGGATAGTCGGAGCGTAGGGGGGAACGACGTGGGACGGGGGACACGAGTGGGAAGCTCTTTGGCGCACGAGAGCGAGAGCGCGAGGTCGATTGGCCGCGCGGAGGACAAGGACGGAGTCCGCGACAGACTGGAAGCCGCGAGAGGAGATGCTACACACGCAAGAGACTGGCCGTATCCGTGTTTCGAGGGAAAAGAAGAAAGAGGACGACGCGGTGGGAGCTGCGGAAGGAGAGAGACAGAGCGCGGGACGGGAAGAAGGATGCCGACGGTGCGGCGGAACGGCGGCGCGGTGAACGCTTGGTAGAAGTAGCGGCGACGAAGTAGTGACGGTGCGGCGACGCGGCGGAGGAGGAGGAGGAGGAGGGAATCTCCGGAGATTCCACGCATGGAGAGCCGCGGAGGAACGGGCCAGCCGGATCGGGCCGGCAGCCTTGTTGGTTGCACGGAAGGCAGGCAGCTGCCAGCCGGCTTACCGCCGCCGCGCATTATACGGGACGGGAAAGAGAGAGAGAGAGAGAGAAACTGAGTCGGAGCAAGAGACACTTCACGAAGGGGGGAGCAGAGGGGGGGGGGAGTAGCGAGAGCGCGTGAAAAGAGTACGTGGTGAGAGCCCCCGAGAGCTCGGGTCGGTCGATCGGCCCGTAAGACTCGCCGTAAAAAGCGCGCGCTTAAGGAGAGACCCGCTGCGTGAAACCTAAATCAACGCGCGCGAGAGACCGCCGCGTTATGCCGCGCGGTTGTTCTCCGCCGGACGGTCGGCTAATATAATATCAGCGCGACGCCTGGAATTGCGATAAACCCCGTCGCGCCGTCCCGACCGTCGCGTCGCGGTCCGCCGGCTCTAATTAGCGGCTCCATATCGGAAATCGATGTGCTGGTGTGGCCGCGCCGATATAGCATTCGCGGTCGATTAAGAGCGTGTCTCGGTAAAAGGTAAAGCGCGGCTCGTCCGTCCGATGCGCATTTATGTTTCTGTTTCTTGAATGTGTCGTGTCGAAAACGCCATTAATCCCGCCGATTGAAACGTCTAATTAACGATTCGATGTATCGGATATCGGATGCGCTGCGCAACGGTATGGCGTTCGTAATCGATTAAAAACATGTCCCGATAGAAGATAAGCGCTTAATACACTAATGTCCATTTATATACTTCTCTACATCTTGAATATTTTAACAGTTTTTATTTCCGCGATACGATTCACTGTTTCTAATTAGCGATTCCACATTGGAAATCGATATAGTATTCGAAATCGATTAAGAATACGTCTTCGTAAAATCGCCAATTATCAGCAACTATCTACTTATATTTCTATTTCCTCGACATATTTCGGTGAAATATGTCGCCGTCCTGATGCGACCTGTGGGCTCTAATTAGTGGCTAAATATTGGAAATCGATAAGTTAACCGACGATATATAATATTGAATTGATAACACAATTTGATATAATATAATATATATATATCTAGCAGCATAATCTCTTGATATTTCTATTTCTTGGCAAAAAGTTTACTTGTTTCATAACAAAACAGCTGATTTTTCGTAAAACGCTGCGGAGATTCGCTATATTACGTTACGCAGCGACGGTAACGGTGAAAGTGAAGAAAGGAAGGAATATCTGCTTCACAGAGATACGATGCATATAAGTCAAAGTTTCGGAAATGCTAATTGAATGAAGGGTGCTGGGTAGCATCGCCGGATGATTTGCAGGAGTCAACGGGGTCATCCGCCGGCGGTAGGAAGGGTCGTGAACTCTTAGACTGCATCTGGCACGGAATAGTTCGTAATCTTGGAACGGTACCAGGAACTTTCTGAATACGGAATCCGCGATTTCTTTCGAGCCGAAGCATTTAGGATCAAAAGTTTACGGTAACGTGGTGGACGATGCGCCGTGAAAAGAGAGAGAGAGAGAAAAGCGCCATTTACAGAAATATCCCACGACATTCCGAGATATCTGAAATTCCGCACGATTGAGACAACGAAAGGTATGAGCATTATACACAACGTACGTCAGGCATGTGCCAACATGTGCTATTTTTAACAATGCGTCAATAATATAATTTTGCGTTTCTCGATTGATGTGAGAGGCGTGTGTCCGCGAAGTGTGTGAGTCAGGATAAGATTGCATTAGCGGGATTCTATTCCTAAGGGAATAATCCATAGATTTAACGTACATGAAATTTCCATTATTTGCTGATTAATCTCATACGGCAATTATACGCATATGCAAAGGATCAGTGCCGCGCGAAATGTACCGCGTAATAGTTTGTGAATATATATGTGTAATATATATTATACATACAACTATTCTATGTATTTTATTTATTTAGAAAAGTTATAATAGTTGTAATCTTCGAACTATTAATATTCATCGTTACAGAGTTGAAAATTAAACATTTTCACCAATAGCACATATACGCAGGACAAAAGCGGAATACTCAATTTTCATAAACTTTTCGAAATTGTTTGGAATTATTGAAAGGTTAATTCTAGAACGGCTCTAGATCTGTCATGGCAAATTCATCCTCACCCGTGCAATCTTGTCCCGTCTTACGGTACTTAAAAGTGGAAGTCAGTCGCGGCAGCTGGCGCTTTCCCAGCGAGCCCGTCGATAGCGAGTCACGAGGGACGGGTTTCCGTTGTTCAACTCCGATTTACGTGAAAACACCAGCGGGGCGACAAACGTATTACGGAAGTGACCGCGCTTCTGTCCTCTCCGCTCTTTCCGCCTCACTCTCTCTCTCCCTCTCTTTTTCTCCATCTCTCTTGCACGTTACCACTTCGCCTCTCTCGTTGATCAAGCGAGTGCGTGTGCGTGTTTGCGTGTCCTCCTATGGTCAGCGACAAAAAAGGGCTAAAAAAAGGAGAGAACCTCCACCGTGGTACGAGCTCGCGTTTCCACCCTCGTCGACATTGGAAGCCGGAGACCACGGGGTAGAGAGCACGATCCGCAGTCAACGCGAACGATATAAGCCCCTCCCCCCTCGTCCGCCCCGCCGCACTCGTCCTCTCTGTCGCCGTCTGTCTATCCGATTCACCCCCTTTTCCCCGTGACACCCACCCAACCCCCAACGTCGTCTGTCCGTCCTCTCTCTGTCCGCCCGGCGTGTCGGATTTCTGTTTGCGTTACCGTGTCACGCATTGAGCCTCGTCGCTTCGAATTCGATGCTGCTCCCACCCTCCCCGCCCGCTCCCTCTCCACGTCGACACTGCCGCCGCACACGCTTTCCCGCACCCGACGTGAGTGTGTAATCCGGAATCTCTCCAGCGAGACATTCCGGCTAATAATTCCTTATTGCCGTAAATCGCGAGAATGCTCGTCGAGCCGTCCGCTTTTCATCGTTCTGCTCGTCGAATTTTCGATAAATCGAACCGCGAGTTCTATTGCGCGTCGCGATATTCCCCGCACGCTGTGCTGCACGACACTCGTCGGTACTTTTAATCTTGAGAAATCGCATTCGAGATAAATTCAAATATAATTGGACGCGGTGCAACGTGTTCTATGTTGTGCAGCTCAGACACAAATCGCATCGAGCGATAATAAAAGTTTGAAGAGTTATCACATTCATAAAGTCTCTGTCACTTTCCACACATCTCATAATTATAATTCAACGAGTTTTCCCTTGCATTTTCGAATTGAGAGTATCAACGAACCGTCAAAAAGCACACAAAATTTGATGTACATGCGGTCTTCAATTAATCTTTGGTTTAATTACCGAATTACAAATGTAATTCACATGCTTATCGCGGGGTTAAAGAGCACGATTCATCCCATGAGTACGCGCCATAAACCCATCACCGGCGTAATACGTGTGGCCGCGGTACACGTGTGCGTATAATATATGGGACGACACGGGAGAGAGAGAGAGAGAGAGAGAGAGAGAGAGAGAAACGCCGCTGGAAGTTGCTCTCATTTTATTATAACATCGCCAATCAATTACAGCATTAATATCATTTCGCGCCGAGTTTGATCAGACATAAAACCCGCAGTCACCGGTGAGATAGGAAATCATATATGCATCAACAATAATCGCTAAAATATAATCATCATCATCATTAACATCAGCGGCATTTCAAGTAATCTCCTGCTCGTCCTGCAACAGCAGGCCTGGGCAACCTCTAGAGTGCTTCCTAAATAAAAATGCGAATAAAATAAGTCGGCGATATGAAAAATCGACGAATGGGCAGATCAGAATTAATCCCTCTGTTCGCCCGAGCACGCGACCATAATTGAACCCGACGCGGCGAACATCGGTCCGGAAATATCCAGCCGGCGTCTGAATAGGAAAGGTCGGCGGCGCGCGATCATCGGGCGTGTTCCAATGCATCCAAGTTGCGCACCGCTTCGGAAGTGGCTTCGCCTATCTCGTTATCCGGTCTCGGATCTCTCTCCTCTCCGGTAAAACGGTAGCTGCTCTGCACACCGCGCGCGGCATGCGCGGCGCGGGGAAAGAGAGAGAGAGAGAGAGAGAGGAGATTCTCTCGCGTGCGGCGACTCGCATGATACGTACCGACACGGATTCTCGAGCACGGTATCCCGGGGTACGGGTCGGGGGCTTCGCTCGTGCATGATTTGAAAAGTTGATGGAAACGGCTCGGAAGATGTAAAAGCCGCTGCGGCGCGCCTCCTCTCCACAAAAGGCCTCGCTATCCATCTACTCGCGCGCTTCGCGCAACGCATTCCGCTCTCTTCTCCTCTCTATCTCTCTCTCTCTCTCTCTTTCTCACGCACGTTCCTCGCCGCGGCGTCAGCCTCCACTACTTACTCCACGCTTTGTTTTTCCGCTTTCCAACGTTATCGCGCCCTTTATGTTCCCGTTCGGTATTCCGATACGCCGTCGCGAGACGACGATGCATCGCAAAAAAATACGTCGAGAACGAGAATAGAAACTGTGAATTGTGAGGGCAAAAGTTCAAGATGTTACATGATTATCATTGTACGTATCATAATGCATTCTAAAATATACTTTTATATAATATCTATTCCCGCCTTAAATCCAGATACTTTTACTTCTGCGAAGAAAAATGTGAAAACTGAGTTTATTTGCGCATCTGCTCGCTCGAATCGAGACTCATCCAAATAATCAAAAATAAAATTCGAGATGGCTTTTAGAAACAATGAATAATAGACGCAACCAGTGTACATTTCAAGTGTTTATCTCAACATTATCTAGTGAGAAAGATGGGATCGTGACTATTTGCTCCTGCTAAACGGTTTGATCTCGCTCGTTTCATCGTTAAGATGAGGCACATCAGATGGCCCGAGAATAGCTTCCAATCCTCCAACAACCGGCCGCATCGATATATGATGCTGCCGCCGCCGCCGCCGCCGCCACTGCCGCCGTCACCGGCGTTGTAGCTGTTGCTAGGTACCACGATATCTGATTGCATGCGGGAATATCGGTCCCTGCGGACTACGGTCGGATCCAGTGCGGGCCCGTGTATCGATCTGCACGAGTATCAGAGGATCGAAGTGTCTTTCCGCGGATTTTAAACGCTTCCCCCGGCATCGACAAACTCGCTACAACCGTCCGAAACGATAACAACAGCAATTTAAATACGTAAAGTTTACCAAACTCTATAGTCGCTTACGTTTTAACGGCGTGTGTTCATTTCCTATATCGGAAAAGTTCCCTTCGGCGGGAAAAAAAAACAACATATTTCGACGTGCATTAACATAGAGACTGTTGTCCGAAAAATATCGAAAAATATTTTCCTACGATGTCAAAACTTGCTTGATTTTTTCATACAAATCGTCCCTGGGTTCCTTTGTATTCATTTGCAGATTGTTACGCCAAATTGAACTTTTTTCTAAGCGCTGAGAAATTCTAATTTTCCTGTGTAAGTTATCCACTTAGTATTCGGAGCGTGGCGAAATTTAATCAAGTCCATCGCTGACGTGTGATAAAATAAGAGCGTTTTACACGCTTTGCGCTTCGCGCAAAGTCGGCCGATAATTATATCTATAGTGTGAAATAAGTCTCTCCCCTCCCAAAAAAAAAAATGCTCGTGGAAAAAAACGCGATGTCCCTTCAGTGTCAGTTTCATCGTAGGCTGCTTGATAGGCCGAGCGATTTCGCGACGCGATCAATCACCGCTCTCGCTCGCACACTCGCGGTAGCTTCCTGGCGGGCAACGGCAGCCGGCTGCAGCTGCTACCGCGGATGCTGTCGCCGCTGTCGCCGCTGCCGCCGTCACCGCCACCGCCGCCGCCGCCGCCGCCGCCGCCGCTGTTAGTAGATGGTGCGATATCGGACGGCGCGCATGCATGTGGGAGTATGTCATTACCGTGACGCCTAGGCAGCGCGACGTGGCGCATTGTGTTCGAGGCCGCGGCGGCGGCAGCGACAGCGGCGGCGGCGGCGGCGGCAACGGTGAAAGAAGCGGGCGGCAGAGACGGCAGCAGGGGGAAATGTCGAAGGAGGGAGGCCGTCGGCGAAGCAGGGGGGTACCGGGACGACGACGACGAGCACGCTGCGCGTGCGCCCGAGCGTGTGTGCGTGCGCCTCATTAACTAGACGCTCGCGTTCGGCATTCTCGCGAGAGAGAGAAGGAAGAGGAGTTGGAAATTGCAGGCGAAGTGAGGAGGAAAAGAGGGAGTGAAGGGAGACGGGGAGGACGAGGAGGAGGAGAGCGCTGTAGGCCAGGCAGGGTCGAGCACGAGGCCGAGCCGGGCCAAGCCAAACCGGGCGGAGAGTCGTGCCGTTTTCGGGCCAAGCTCACAACTTCGCGTTTCCCTTCTCTTCGTCTCTCTTTATTTTTTTTTCTCTTTCCACATTCTCCATCCTATTTCTTCGTCAGGCAGGCTTTTCTCTCGTTTTCTCTTTTGCAACCCTTTTTTCCGAAACCCCTTTGTATCACCACGCCCGACTCTTTTTTTCCCCGGCTTGGCTTCCCCGTATCGGCGAAACAACGACACCACCAGCTGGCCGATCGTGGCCCGCTAAAAGCCCAGAGCCGCCAGCGAACGGTCCCGCGAATGGTAGGACGATTATACCGGGTGTACCCGAGGATCATGTAGGCTCGTTCGGTTGAATCAATCGTTTGGAAAGCGCTCAGACCGATCGGCCTCTCTGCGCCAGTTCGGATTTCAAAGGGGAACGCGTCACCGTCGACTGCAGATACAACGGCGGTTTACAATAGTAAGGCTGGATATAGATTCTCGAGATTGCGAAGATTTAGAAGCTCCGGCAAATGCGCCAGCTTCTATTTTTGTGAGAATTATCACATATTGAATATAAAAGAAAACATTGAGTGTAAAAAATAATCTTAAAAAATAAATCTTAATTATGCTCCATCCCGAGGCAATTCCTTGCCAGTTTCGATCGCTGCAGATCGATAATTGTTTTCGAAGCGCGTAGACAGCAATTTTTAGCGCGCCTCTCGGTCGGCGATTAAACGAGACAGTGAGAGTTTGCAACCTAGGTGTGCGCAGAAGGACGCAGAAACGCGCTCATTGCCAACTACCGTTTCCAACTGCGGTGTTTTTTTGTCAAACGGAACAAACTTTTAAATACCACGATCCAACACACATGCACGGGATCCGAGCGTCGCGCGCCCACGTTGAAGAGCGGCCGCGAGCGGTTCCGAGGCGGGTTGCGACGCGCTATACACAACCTTTTACATCCGCCCCGGTTCGGCGCCGGAGAGTGTACACACTCTGGAGCTCACGCAACTCGCACATAAGCCCCCTCCTCCTCGATTGTCTGTCTCTCACCGTGCCACGAAGTCCCTATTTCACCGTCGAGCTCGCTCGCTCGCACGCGATGCTCCTTTCTCCGTCGCGCCCGACCTCCATCTTTCTCCAACTCTTTGCTTAGAGCCGGTCTCCCGCGGCTACCGTGAGTTTTACGACCCGCCGCGGCGGCGGAAGTTGGAAATTTCGCGCGTTAAGGTAGACACGCGGCGGAACGTGAGGGGGGGTGCGCAGAAAGCACCGAGGGACGTCGGCAGGCGCAACCGCGGAAAAGTTACGAAGATAAGAGCGAAGGCGACGCGGGCGGAGAGGCTCCCGCCGCCCGCCGACTCCCCTCCTCTCGTGTCGTCTGTCTCGCGATAGCACGGGGTTAATTCGGTCGAGAGGCGAGTTGTGGGTGGAGACGTCAGGCGGGAGGAAGGACGACAACGGCGGTTCGCACCTAGGGCTTCAGCGGGGAGGGATGAACGAGGCGCGGGAAGGGGAGCGAAAGCGGAAGGACGCGCGGGACGCGTTTAGCGCCCGGGGGATGAATCCAATTACACGCAAACCTCGCGCCTACGACCCATTACGTCTCTCTCTCGTCGTTTCTGTCTCATAGCGAGGAAGCGTCTTCTTCCTTTTTTTTCCCGCGCGCTTCCGTTTTTCGCTACGTTCGCGCCGCGCGCCTCGGACCGTGGATAGTCGGAGTGCAAGTACCGCGCTGCTCTTCCCGGACGCAGCCGGTCCCCGTGCATACGCTTTCCTTCGTCTCTCCCTTCGTCTCGCGGTCTCTCTCTCTCCTTCCACGTCGCGCTTCCGCTTCGCTCTTTATCCCGGAGCCGCCCGTCGCCACCGACAACTCTCCGCGCGCTCTAACTCGCTTTATACTTGCGCGCGGACGACGGATTTGCGGCGCGCCCAGGTTCGTTCTCGCTCCGCAACCGCTCTTGCGATTCCTCATCGCGTCAGCCACTTGTCTCTCTCTTGCTCTTTTTCCGCCGTTTCCCTCCTGCGATCTCTCTCCTTTTCTCTCTCACATACACACACATACGCAACATACACCGACGTATACACACATACATGCGCGCGCGCGCGCGCGCGCTCTTTCCCTCGCTCTCTCGGCTTTTCTACCTGCCTGCCTGCCTGCCTGCCTGCCTGCCTGCCCGCCCGCGTTTAACCGGCGCTCGTATTTTAGCGTCCCTCCCTTCCTCCTCTTCCCTTCATCCTTTCTACCTCGTCGTTCTCGTCCTCCTCTCTCACACCACGTCGGCGAAGCAACAAATTCCGCGACCCTCCAATTACCCAGGGGTCGGGAGTTTTGCCCGGCCGTTTTTAGATTTAAATGTCCGTGCCCCGACTTCTTTCACGGCGCCACGAACCACCGCAGCCGCCGCCTCCACCGCTTCCACCGCCGCCGTGGGACGCCGCCTGGAAATCGATGGTCCCGTCGCCCTACGTGGAACTCGTTCGCGCGAACTCGCCCCGCTGGTGGATCGAATGAAACGGAAGCGCGCTCGGTTAAATGACGACGAGAGACCGGTCGTCGTGAGGGGCACCCGATACGAATTTCGACGCGTTTAGTTGCTAATTTTACTCATTAACTCGCAAGTGTTAATTCGAAACGGAGTTCCGCCGACGCAATTTCGGAATGTACTTTAACTACATATGCGTGTGCCAGCGCGGAATATATAATATATTAATTAATCGTATATATTAATTATTTCAAACAAATGTATTTAGTTCGTTGTATTTGTATCATTATTTTTGTGTGTTTCCGCTTTCGAACTTGTAGTGTGAGTAAATTTTGTTAAACAGTGGCGCCTTTGACAAAAGAAACATGAAAAACTTTGTGTATTTTTGCTTTCTTTTCAAATAAACTAATCTCGATGAATAATAATGTTAATACTCGACACTTTACGATCGTGCGCTCACTCTTTAAAATTTTAATGAAAAGACAATATTGCGACTAGTATCGACGATTTTCAACCGAAGAAACGCTTAACACTATCGATCGTGCTAATATGTATTACTATCGATTCAATTGCAACGAAATATTCTGAGAAATCAAACGCGATCTTCATATTAAATTAGTGAAACTCGGTATCAGATATTCCAAGCTCTATAAAGTGTGAAAATACGATAACTCTCATTCTCCTGTAATTTTATACGCTATTGGTAGAACACAAGATTAGTATTTAATAAAGGAATTTGAATACATAGTTCTCGAATATCTCAATCGATTATACAGGATTGATATAAATCTTTTATAAAGAAATTTTATTTTTGTAGAATCAAATAGGAAGTCATATTTATAGTATCAAAATAAAAAACCAGTATATTCCCGCATTTGTGTAGTGCCAAAATAAAAATCCGATACTTTTCGGAAATGTTTCGAGTATTAAAGTGAAATTTAATCTTTTTTTTTTCAGCGTATTTCGTGCCGACATTTGGAAGCCAAAATCTTTTCTCGACAACGGATTACGACGGTTACACGGCGTAGTAGAGACCTGCTGAAAATCGCCGGCTGCGTGACTCCGGCGCGGCGAGTTTTCGCTCGTTTCACGCTGGCTGCAAAAGAAAACGAGCGAAACGGGGCGGGCCAAGTACCAGCCGGCGGCGACCGCTCCGCTCCGGCGTCGCGCCACGAGGATTCGAAGAAAGTTCGTCGCGGTCGGTTAAATAGTCGGAGAGAATTGCAGCGCGCCTCTCGCTCGTCGCACGCCGTTTCGTTCCGTGGCGACAGATCGGCGAGCGTATCGATCGCGCTCCGTCGCCGCAACGCCGACGAAGGAATAATATCTCGCCGGGAGCGGTCGCGCGGCGCGAAAATCGATCATGTCGCGATGGTGAGTCCGTCCGGAACGGAACGGCCCGGCCCGGCCCCGCTTATCCCGCCGGCGGATCAAAAAGGAAAGAAGCGGAACGACGAAGTGCCGACTCACGCGGCGCGCTATCTGACGGGACAATCGATATCGTTGTCGAGGGAGATAATTCCGGGCGGTGGCGGCGAGAGCTGCATTCGGTGCCCCGATAACTACCCGCGCGTTATCGTTTAAACATTTTACAGGCCGTCTCGCGATAACGCGTTTTTATACGGAGACGATGCTCGTAGCACGAAAGCGATCAAATGAAGCGTTATCGGATATCGATTCGATCGTCGGAAGAAAGAGGCAATGATCGTCCCTCGAAAACGATCGAGGCGATTGTTCCGATAAACGTGAAAATGCGTGGTCGGACTCGGTGTATTCTCGCCTAAAAACAATCGCGCGCATTCGACGCGCGTGTAATCGCGCAGCGGAATAATCGCGACAGTCCGGCCGTAATTTTCCGACAGCGGCACGTTTTATTGCAGAACCCGAGCCATAAATGCGCGGTTAATTGCGCCGCCGGAGTGATTAGTTCGGCGAACAAACACGCCACACGACCGTCGCCTACGCACATGGCCACACATCGTGGGGGCAGATTTGCGGAAACTGTCGAGGCCGGCTGGCATTTCGCAGCCTCTCAATGTATTCCGGGCGCGATGTCGCTGGATAAAGCCGGGCCCGGGCCCGAGCGAAGGAAAGATACAACCGGGATTTACTTCGCCTTGATAAAGAGAGCAGCGCGATCGATGGCTCCTCCCTTCCCCCTCGGCTCGAGTCCTAATACCGTGCCGGTCACGTGCAGCCTGACAAACAAACTGCGAACAGGATAGGGGAGAGGGAACGGGGCGGCCGGCGTTCGCCGAAAATCCACGCAGTGAGAGGGACACAATAGACCTCCAGTTGACCGCAATCAATGAAAGTTCCAAACCCACCCTTCGGTGTATGATGGCCCATGACCGACACCGGCTACCTCTTTTCCAAGGTCGACGATCTCTCCCGCGCGTTGGGCCGCGCGTAGTAAATCATTTCTAGGCCCTGGTCAGAAACCTGGCCGGTTTGCCGGCGGGGACTTGGCGCGGTCGGGATCGGGCAGGCAGGCAGGCTCCTTCGACCCACAGTTTTACGCGTTTCAAGCTGCTGTAATGTGGGGACCGTGCGGCGGAATGTTTCCATACGACAGCCAGCCGCTCCATAAATAGCGATTTGGGGTTACGTCGGGCAGCATCGAAGCGTGCGTAAGCAATAAAATATTTACATATATTACTTTCATGCAAAGTTAGTTCGGTGTAACGTAACACGTTCAACTGCACTCTTTGCAGCATTTGTAAAATTATGTAGATAAATAAACTACATTTTATATAAAATACTTTCACCAACTCTTTCATTATTCAAAGTAAAAAAATACGACTGTACATATTTTAATGAATATGAAAAAACGGGAAACTTATTTTTCAGTGGCAATAAGTTTAATGCGCGGAGAGAAAACTCGTTGAAATAAAGAATCGTTCGACGAACGTTCAAGTGAAGTCTCTCGATGAAGAGATGACAATATCGCTTTCGAGAGGAGCCAGTCCACGCTTCCGGTAGCCACGGCCCATAAATTGGTGCAGCGCGCACACCGTGGGGCATCCTCGATGGTGTTTATAGCGGCGGATAACAAAGAAAGCAACAGAAACGCCGAAGTGGTAAGAGAGGCGCGGCTAATTGGCCGTGGATACCGGATACCGGGTGCGAGGAGTTTCACTCGAGAGCTCGTTTCTATCCCTCTCTTTCTCTCGCCGTCCTCGTCTCGCTCGCGTGCGGCATTCACTTCGGTCCCGGCGATCGCCGTCCCCAGGGAGGCAGGAAAACGTGTGCCGGATGCTCTAGCGAGCCTTCGTCGCACGGACTTGTCGACTTGAGGACCCGGCCGCGAGGGAATCGAACAATCGCGCAATACAGAGGAAGAAACTTGATCTTCGCGAAAATAATATCTGCGATACGAAAGAGATACGACATTTTGCGACATAAAAATGAGAAGGATCTTCGCGAAATAATCTTCAAAAGTCAAGTCGAAAGCAACTTAATTTTTCTAAAGTATTTATGACTTTTCGATATCAAGTAAGCGATATCGAGAATTAATATTAATTGATATAATTTAAGTTATATTTTCAATTTTAAAATATCGCTCCACTGTGCTATGTTAAATAGGAACGTTAATTTAGAGCTGGCTACTTACAATTTCAAGAATGGTTCGTGAATTACTCAGGCTTAATCTCAAGATCAAATTACCGCTATAGCGCGGTCAGACTGTGCAACCTCGTAACGTTCCGCTATTATGAAACGAGTAGTCATGTTAAAATGCTCCAAGACATTTCGAGAAACAAATTCCGCCCTGATCACTGTCCTCAAATAAGGTATGCGAAAAACGACACTCGATTCTATAAGAATTCTATAAGAATTTATACATTAAGATGCAATAAAAATATGAATTAAATTCATTTTGTCATCTATAGATTTTTTATCACTTTATAATGTATATAGAATAATTGTAATAATAAATGTGATATTATTCTGCGTATTTTATATATCATATTCGAGTGCGATCTTAAAAAAGCACGTACTTTTAAAGATGAAGCATGAACTACAAGTGGGTTAATTCCTTCCAACGTAACCGCGCCTAATTGACCCGGCTCCTCCTTTCCCCTCCTTCCTCCTCTTCCTCAGAACCACTATAATTCGCACGATAGAGCCTCTCGAAATCACGTCGTTCCTCGGAATCCTAAAAGACGCCCGACGGTTTCGCGATGAGAGAGAGAGAGAGGGAGAGGGAGGAGGAGAGAAGTAATCGGTAATACCTATCGCGAGCGATACGGCGAATCCAGAGTATCCCGCAGGGAGCAGCGATTTCCCCTTTCCTCCCCCTGCGGCGGCTTCTCGGATGGGACCGCGAGAACGGGTAAGTAGTACGGGAGCTTATTTGTAGCGAAGGGGCTCGACGGCGCTCGCGGTCGTCGGAAAGGGGTCGATACGTATCGCGATTTGCCGCGTTGCCGGGTTATCGGATGGGTATATCGGTCGGACGGGCAGAGCGGGAGTGGTAGGGAGATCGACTCACCCCATCTAA
Organism: Linepithema humile; assembly: GCF_040581485.1. NCBI lineage: Eukaryota > Metazoa > Arthropoda > Insecta > Hymenoptera > Formicidae > Linepithema > Linepithema humile. The sequence continues at coordinate 7,227,766 of NC_090133.1, read as the reverse complement.
TCCCACCGGGTCGACTCGTAGCCTACGTCGCCTAAGCACCTAAGCGCCCACGCCCGCGTCATCGGGTGTCGGACTGCCTACGGTAGATAAGGATCATCAAGGCGTGCTCTATCGGCCTCATCTCCGGCCACCCTCGAACGATCCCTCTCGCGCGCGCTTTCGGCTTCAGCCTTCTCTCTCTCTCTCTCGCTTTCTCTCTTTTTCTCTCTTGGGACACGAACAACGTAGAAGACAGTGGAATACGGCACCTCGGGGAAAAACGAGCGAGAAAGAACAGGAAGAGAGACAAAGAAGAAAGGAAGGAAGAGACCCGTTGGCGCCGATCGCGCCCGGAACACGAACGAACGAGGAGAGAAGGACACAGTAGGTTTCTCCGCGTTGCACGTCGTTGCACAGACGAACCGAGGGACACGGAGTCTATTTTTGTCGGGTGGCTGCGGCGGTGGCGGAACAAAAAGCCTGCGGCTTCCACCCTGGCTCTCTTGCGTCTTTCTCTCTCCCTCTCTCTCTCTCTCTCCCTTTATTTCTCTTCCTTTTTCTCCAGCCGCTTTTCCCCGCATTTCCCTCTTCGTCCCTTGCTCACTCGTCTGCCCCGGCTCACCGCCATTCTCTCTTTCCTTTCGCCACAGCGGTCCTCTCCTCGCTCTTTTTTCTCTTCTCGCTACGCCTCTTTTTATGCCACCGCACAGCTCCGGTCCGTCCCTGTCTCGCGCCCGTTTCCCCTCTTTGTCCGACGCGCGGGATCACCCTGTCTCTTTTTCTCCCTTTCTCTCATCTGCTTCTCCTGCACTTCCAAACTCAACCATCTCCGTCGCTTTTTCGCCGATACTCCCTGCTCCCCCGCCCCTCCCCCGCCCCTCTTCTTCGACGTGCAAACCGATCGCGCACGCGAGCGAGCGAGCGAGAGGACCAGAACCGTATAGAGGACGAGGGAGCGAGGAAGAAAGAGAGGATCCGAGTGCCGTACACATGAGCGAGCGAAAACGCGCCGCGGGAGAGCCGGCGCGAGAGAAAGAGAGGCGGGAGGGTCCAGGGGGGATTTACCGGCAAAGAGCGATGGGATACGCCGCGGGCGGAAAGAGGAAGAGGAAGGAGAGAAGCGGTGGATGCTAAAGCGCGGACGTGCGAGCGGGACGCAGCGAACGGACGATACGAAGATAGAGCGCGATAGAAAGCCGGAAAGGGAAGCGAGACGGGCGGCCGGCTGTGAGAGAAAGAGAGAGAGTGAGAGGGGGAGAGAGAGAGAGAGAGAGAGAGAGGGAGAGAGAGAGAAAGAGAGAGAGAGGGAGAGGGAGAGAGAGAATGGAACGGACGGAGGCAAGCAGGTTGGGGAAAAAGGCCGAAGCTCCCTTGGCGGCCCGCTACTAATTGCCGCCGGCCGCGGTTACGTGCCGCGCGTTATAGCCGCCCGAGTGTGCGAGCGGGGGAGGGGGGTCGACGAGGGGGAACCCGAGGCGGCCGGGGCCCCAGAACTCAGCCGCCCAGAACACACAGCCGGTCCCGAGTTCTCGGCGCGGTGCGTACGCGCTCTCGATCCGCCGCGCTCTTTCGTTCCGCGTAGCCCGGCACATGAACGGCGAGCCGGTATGTCGGACGGTATGCGAACCATCGGCAGAATCTCCTTGCTGTGAGAGCAGCGACGAAATTCGCCCCGCTACCGGGGATATTCCAGCTGCGGTTATAACGGATGCGTGTGCGCGTCGTCGCTGGGAGCATGGAAACTTTCGGAGGATAAATTCGACGAAAGTCCAGCTGGCATAATACGGGATCAGCGCGCTGTTATGGAAGGCAACTTAAAAGCTTTCCGCGTCCATGTTGATTTTACCTTTTTTTCGAACTCTGAAAATTTTATCGTCGACGTGCCCTCCTTCCTTCCAATATATTTGTTAAGAAAAAATCAAATAAAAAAAAAATTAATTTCGAATTTGTCTTTTAAATTGCGCATCCCGCATAAAATCCGGTAGATAAATACAATTATTTCAGAAATAACGCGGAACGAAATATCGTCCTCCAGATGTTTGTTAATTTTTGGAGCGGAGGGTGTGCGTATTCCTAGCGGTGTTCCAAGGGTGAACCAGAAACTCCGCTCCTGTTAGTTCATTTACACCGTAAGCGTGCCGAGTTAAGGCCCGGAAATCCAGGTTGCAGCGTCGTATTTCACGCTACCGTGGCTGCACCACCGCATCTACACCACTCCTTCCTCCTATCTGTGTACCCGGTGCAGCGAGTCCGTTTTAATGCCCGGCGAATTTAGCGTCTCGTTCCGCTTTCTTCGCGGATTGTCTCGCGACGAATTCGTTCTCCGGTCCCGCCCATCTCTACCTCCTTAGAATACAGCGATGCTGTTAACTCTTTTGTGACTGCATTTAATTTCATTAAAAAATGAGACTTGCACACATTGTCCTCAATATTTCATGCTAAATCTCTAACGTTTTATAAACCCAATAAATCTAATTAAAAAAAAAAAACCGGAGAATTAAAGCATTTTTTTCATCTACTGATCAAAAATTATTTTAGAACACAAAGGTTACATGGTATTTTTTTCACGTGGATAAAAATTCTTCGCAAATACATCATGAATTTTTACTTGTATGCGAGACTTGATTTTGTGTGCCGCAAAATTTGAATCTGGTCAAGAGAATGCTTCGCATAAATCGAGAGGCAAGCGTACATAGCATTATGTAACAATGCGGCAAATCGGCGGCGGTGAGAAGCTCTCAATTCTAGCCGGCTGAATACGCGCGTTCGGAGTAACGAAAGGGTTAATCTCGCGGTATTAGCACGAGCGCACGAACGAAGAGCATGCACTTCGGTTATCGATACGGAGATAGCGGCGATAACAATCTTTACCCAACATTAACGTCGAGATAAAGCCGCAGACGTAGCCCAACTTCTATGTGAATCGCCGCGTACGATTTTATAAATAAAATTCTGCTTGCGCAATGGTCCGAGTTTTATACCGCGAAGAAAAATATCACGTGAGGCGTTCTAATTTCATTACACTAAGTGGCATTATCGATATTAAAGAAGATCTCGCGTACTGCAAATACACACAATACATGTTATTTTAACAAAAAGGAAAAAAAATCGAAAAATATCTTTGTTATAATAATTGAAGTTGAAACGAGAGATATACTTTTCACGAACTAGTACTTAATTTATGTAACATTGTACTCGATTTTGCTCATACCAGCGGAAGAAAAAATATAACTTGACGTTATCGTTATTACATTTTCACAATGTGTATCTCTCTCTCTCTCTCTCTCTCTCTCTCTCTCTCTCTCTCTCTCTCTCTCTCTCTCTCTCTCTCTCTCTCTCTCTCTCTCTCTCTCTCTCTCTCTCTCTCTCTCTCTCTCTCTCTCTGTGTGACATATTTTTTTTAGAAAATTTAGCGTGTTTAAGTACTTAGGTAAAGAAAAATTATTTCTCCTCTTATTGTTCCGCGAGACAAAAGTTAGGTGTAGTTTTAAAAAGTCCAGTCTTTTGGAAATCGAGCACAGGTTCCACCCGGATCGGCGCGGTGTGCTAAAAATAAAGATTCCCGCACGAAGCTCCCGTCGTCGTCCGGAACCCTCCGTTCGTCCCTCGCGGAGACCTCACGCGTTTCTCTTTAGTGCGTGACTCAGCGGGACCGAGACACAGCGTATACGCCTCGAAGCCACCCTCGTTGTAGCTGCCTTCCCCCCTTTCGTCCCTACGCGCCGCCGCTCTTCCCGTCGGGTCCCGTCCGCCGCCGGTGCCCGAATGCAACCAGGCGGCGAACCCTGGCGCTCTCGACACTAACACAAACACACACACATACGGGAGCGCGCGCACGTACTTTCATTATCGAGGCAAGGGCGGTGATAATAATCGAGCGCCGCTGGCTGGGCCGCGCTAAGGGCTGCCGAAGGGCGCGTACAGCAGGATTCCATATGCGGAATATATCAGGCATCGAATACCATTACGAAGAGCGACTAGCGAACGTTCTCTTTACTTTTTTGTCTTCATTCCGACGCCGATATTCGCGAAATTGAATAATGTGTAATTTATAAGACACAATATTGATATCACTTAAAGTCCTAACCAAGTTCTAACATTAATATTTGGAGATTATAGAAATGAATATCTAAGAGAAAGGGGTAGTCTTTTCATAATGAAAGCTTTCAATGGATAAGCACCGAGCTTATAGAATACACTGATTAAAATTGGCGAAAAGTGAACGATACCGTGAACGTTATAATACGGAGAAGTGAATTTCGTTGTAGGGATCAAGTAAACTTTTTCCCCGTATGTATATATATATATATAAGAGTTTCCCGATAATGATTCTTCTTTTATAAAATATCACGCGGCACACCGACGGGTTGACGATCGATCGCAATTTATTTATGCGACCTCGTCGATGCAGCCTATTCGCAGCTGCCCGAAACCGTCTCGAACGGAGAGAAAGAGCGTGAACAAAGGACGGAGAAGGAGGAACCATTAGCGAAGAATTCGTAGCGTTCGCCAAAAATGCAGAGGACCCCGGGATCGCGTCGTCGTTTTGCCCGTTCCGCCTTGCTACACTCCTTCAGCGGAGGAGGTCAACTGTTTTATTGGCTAAGGGTCGCGGCGCACGCCCTCGGAACCACGGTTTCGGTTAACCGAGCCAAACCTCCGAAATCGGAGCGACGAATTATCGCCTTGGTTAACCTCCGCGCGCGCGCGGCCCGTCTTTTTCCTTGTCCGCCGTCGCCAACCTATTCCGCCGGATGTCCCAGTTCCCTTGCCCCATTGATTAAAAACTTTCAGCCGTGCACCGGGCGCTCGCAATTATCTCGGAAAATACCGTTGTCAGCAGTGTCGTCGCGCGCGTTTAGCGATTTGAGTATTCCATCAGATGGGATCTTTTTATCGCGGAAAAAGAATGGAAAATCGGATTCAACATTAAATGTATCACGAAAAGACAGTCTTATATTTTTACGCGCGTTCGTATTCTATGCGAAACATAAGCCTTTCATCATTTCTATTCAAAAATAATCAAAATTTTCTGTTTTTTAACACGAGCGATGGTATCTACGAATATATATTTTTTTTATGCAGCTCGTGCTGCAGAATCCACGAAGGATATATGTATGCGAGATTATCGTGTTTCTCACATTCTTATCAAAGATCAACCGACCGTACGCTACATATCTGATCGCCACAGTCAACCTAATAACGCTGCAATTCGAGCAGCGTAAGAAAAAAAAGATTTCCGCCGCCGCACGCATGGGAGAAGGACGGACAGAGCGCGGTTACGCATGTATACGCACATATACAGCTACGGCTACACGCCGGCGGGCCCGTGCTTGTACGGGACCTTTAGCGGCTCGCAAGCCGCAGTCGGGACGATCAATGACAACCTCTCTCTCGCGGCGTCCTCGTCGGGTTCACGGTAGGCATGGTTAGTCCGCTTTCTCTCTCTCTTTCTCTTTCCCGGTTTCGCATTCACGGGAGAGAGGAAGACGAAGAACGATGCAGCAAGACGAAGAGGGAGAATACCAGCGCTCCCTCTCAATCAAGATAGACGCGCGAGAGGCTTAGCACCGGGAGAGGAGGCGAACACGAGCGCGGCGGCGGCGGCGGCGGCGGCGGCGGCGGCGGCAGCGGCGGCGGCGGCGGCGGCAGCGGCGACGGCGACGGCGGCGGCGTTTCTCTTCGTGAGGGGAGCAAGCGAGAACGTCTCGAAGCCACAGCCGACGGAGCCCGACGAGAGGGGAGACTTATACCGCTTCGGGTCTCGGAGTCTCGTAGTCGACGCGAGGGCGGGGTGCGGGCGGGAAGGAAGGGTGGCCGATGTAGAGAGACCCGTGGAGTGCGAGAGAGGCACGAGAAAGGCACGGAACCGCGTAGCGAGACGGAAAGAGAAGAGAGCGCGAACGACCGGTAGACGGTACACGAAGCGGGACGAAACAGCAGGAAAGGATGTGGAGAGAGAGAAGGCGAAAGAACGGCACGGAGAAAGAGAGAGAGAGAGCGAGAGAGAAAGAGAGAAGGACGTGGAACAGGAGGAAGCGAGGCAGGACGGCCGGGAGGAAGAGCCGCGGCCTGTCTGTGCCTCTGCTTCGGAAAGTGACTAATGACTAGCCGGCCAGACCTACCTACTCCTCTGCCACCCTCGAGGCGAGCGAGCGAGAGAAACCGGCGTGGTGAAAAAGAGAAGAAGAGAGACTCCTCGCTCTCCCGTGAGAGTTATCGCGGTGGCGAACCTTTCCTCTCTGCCGTTGTTATCTCGCGGCCCTCGACGACGGTCAACCGTGAAAAATGAGTGTCGCGAGCGGGTGATATTTTGCGGGACGCTGTGGCGAAGAACGGAAATGGAGAGGCGAGAGTGAGAGACAGAGAAAAAGGGTGGGAGGGGGGGGGAGAGAGAGAAAGAGAGAGAAGAAAAGCAGAACGGGGAATCTCAGCGGCACGCAAAATCCCGTGAATGCCGCCGCCGTTGCCGTCGCTGGGCGGGACGAACGGAGAAGAGGATGAATCCTCTCCTCTCCGACCACCCGGAACTGTGAATCTCCGATCGATGGACCGAACGAGCGAGCGAACGAGCAAACCGGCGGAATTCTAAGCGCGCCCGCTGCGCGCTCTTCCCTTTCCGTGAGAAAGAGTGCCGCTTCCGCGCCCGGAATCCCACGGCATCGCGTCGCGCGCGTCAGACCCACGCAAACGGCAACGATATCACTAATAGAACTGTAATTTCGAGAGGCGAAGTATGAGAATAACATCTAGCATAATTACTCCCTTTTTCTCGTACAACTTGTATACAAATTATATTTTTACGACTCTTTGACCAAAAAAAAGTATGCATTAACACATCCAATTTTCTTACGACTGAAGACATATTGAAAATACAGACTATGTCGCTTGATTAGTATTGATTGTAATTGGTTCTGCGAACTAATGCAACAGCAAACGAGCGATCGAATTTGACTTCGACGCGCTTCGACGCGAGATGTTCCGCGAGATGCTTTGCGTTGGAATAAGATTCGCTGACGGCGGTTTATCGACGTGGAAACGCGGGATAAAATAAAGCCGTAATCTTGCCGGTGATTTGGAATATTCGAGGCGCGATATCTGATTTTTGTGAGACCGGATAGCGATCGGCGCGCGGTGCACTATTCCAGCCAAGGAGAGCTGTGAAAGCGTCCGCTTCTCGCGATAGAGTGAAATGTAATTGAGCAACGAGGAAAGGTATGTGTAAGAGAGCGTCTTACCGCGTCCGGTGCCTCTCACAGATATACGAATGATAACGGCACCGTAGCTCTGATAGAGGAAATGATAACGATGGTGAAATGAACGATGCTCGCGGTAATCAACGTAGAAATTTTTTCAACAATATTCAAGTTTTCTTGTCAAAATGCTATAAGAAATTTGTACAAAGTAAAAGAAAAATTAATCGAATTACTGCTAGAATAATTTTTTGATTTATATTATAAGAGAGAGAGAGAGAGAAAGATACAAGTATCGATAATGTCTAAGGTGTATTAATTAGGTTTTTATCCCAATATTCAACTGTAAATTTTACAGATTAGATTATCGTTCCGTTTACCGAGGTTATCCGTCATCTCATGACCAGTTTAATCAAGACATTCCGGCGTGAGTAAATCGTAGGATATTCCCGGAATATCCCAGCGCAGACCCCGATGATAGGGCGTGCACGATGGCGTGGCGCTGTGTAAGTAATTTAGCGCGTTATCGGAGAGCCTTGAAGCAGCGTATCTGGGCGTAAGGCGAAGTAAGGGGTTCTCGTGGGTTTCGTTTTGCCGAATTCCGCGAGGAAACGCGGGATAGAAAATCGCGGAAGCGTTACCGAAGAAACCGACCGAACGGAGAGCGGCGTGGCGAGAACGACCCCTCTCTTTTTTTTTTTTTTTCTTCTTTCTCTTCGTACTTGGCAAAGCTCCGACAACTGGATCGAAGCGCCGTTGCACTGACGGAGGTTTTTTCCCCCTCCGAGGGAGAGGCAGCGGCGGCGGCGGCGGCGGCGTCGGCCACCGGCCGTGCCGTTGTACGCGCGTATATACATAATTAGACGCAATTAAGCGGCTGCCTTATCTGCGCGCGACGAGTTCTCTCTCTCTCCCTCTTTCTCCCCTTCTCGCTTGCCGAGCGTGCCGCGCCCGAGATTTCTCGCGGTTTTTCTACTCGCCGTGGAGATAAATCCCGCCGACCCGTAAACCCCGCGTTTCAATGGGCTCTTCTCCGCGCGCGCCGTCGCGCGCGAAACGACCAATCTGCGTGGATAAAAGCGCGAAAGTCAATTTTCCAGGAATCAGGATAAGAAAAGAATTTACGGGCTGGATATGGGACAGTTTCGCTGCGACGTTATTACCTTTCGTACGGTTAGCGTGCGTAACGAGATTATTGCAATCGTTCCTCCTCTGATCATCTCTCTCTTCAGAAGCTTGAAGGATATAATTTTTTTAAAAATCCCAGAAGAATGTTCAACGCGTTGACATTAATAATTAAACTCATCTCCGATAACGGACAGTAATGATTAGAGAATTTTTAACAATTTTATAAATTTAAAGATATGTTTCATTGGATGTGAATCTTTCATTTCGGGGGTCAAATAAATTCTGAAATATTGAAAATCTTATAAATAAGAAACGCGCAAAGTCTATCATGATTTCAGTGATACGTCTCAACGTAAAGCTATCTGTCGCGTCTCGATCTAAATCACGGTGACTCTTCGATCGTCGAGAGATTATCTCTCGGACGCTTTTCGCAAACACTCGCTAACTTAATCCCGTCTCTCTCTCTCTCTCTCTCTCTCGGTCGTTCACGAGTTGGGACGTGAGGGACGTCCCTCGCGATTACGGACGGCAGGATAATCCGCTTGGACGTACTCACCTTGTTGTGCGGCGGCATCGCGGGCACGTAGAGCGGCGGATCCAATCCCGGACTCGTGACGGCGTGACGTCCGATAATCCTGTCGGCCGGTTTCGCGTCGTAGCCATCCGGCTGGCCGATGTGGAAACCCTTGTTCTTGACCCAGAAGCGGAACTTGCTGTTCTCCGCGCTGTTGGCCTCCTCGCCCCGCAGCGTCCGTAAGATGCGCGCGTATTTCTTAATGGTGATCGTCTTGGTTTTCGCCAGATCGCCGTACGTCTTGATCACCCACGGTTGATAAGCGGTGAACATGGCGTCGTTCTGAAACTTCCTCGACGCAGCGGCGGCTCCGTCAGCCCCGCTCGGGCCCTGCCCCTTTTGCACGCCGTACGAGCCGCCGTTGACGCTCGGCGACGACATGCCCGAGTAAGACATCGCTATTCCGCTCTTCGGGTCCACAGCGCCGTTCGCCGCGTATCCGTTGTTTAACGAGTTTGCGGTGCCGGAAGCGGCCAAGGAACCGCCAGTCATGTTGGAGATGTCGAGGTACGAGACCGACGAGCTCTTGCCGAGGTTCGTGGCGTTGCCGACGAAGGTCGCTATGGAGGTCGACATGTAGGGCGCTATCGGCGCAGGAGGCATGCTGAGGCTTCCGGCGCACAGGCCGGCCGTTTGTCCGCCCGTCAGGCTCAACCCGGCCACGGAAGCGTACGACGGCATGTCCGACATGTTCGACGTGGCCGACCAACTGGTGGCAAGCGCGGAACCCTTCGATATATCACTCGAGGAAGAAGCGCTGCTAGCCGTCGAAGTGGACGATGATTTTGTCTGGGTGGCCGATCTCGAGACGGAAGTTCCACGGCTCTTCGAGTTCTGATTATCGGCCGTCGAGGCACTCGTGGTCGTAGAAGAGGACGCTGAGCAGGTAGCGGGGGAAGAGCAGGAATTACCCTTCGCTCCGCTCGTCGAAGTCCCGCGGGACTTCTTCGTCGGCGGCTCGTCCCGGGAACCGCCGTTCATCGAGTTCAGATTGCCGTGGGACGGGCTGTTGTTGTTCTCGTTTCTCGAGCGCTTGCTCGACGACGACGTGCTCGTCGCCGTGGACGGCGATTGACTCGAGGGAGTCGGCGAGCTGTTCACCGGCGCTCTGCGACGTAAACCCATCATTGTCGCACTGGCCATATTGTCATTCGCGTGTCTACGCGCCACGATCGCCGTTCTATTCACTGTTATCTCGCAACATCGGCACTGAGCACTTTAATCACTAGAGTATCAGAGATCATTCACAATCACACGTAGTAACACTGTGACGTTTGTTCGGCTGACGATGATGAGAGTCCTTCGCGGCGGCGCTGTTTCTTCGACGAAACGCCCCGACGTTTTCCTCCGGGGACGACGATGATGACGATGATGACAATGGTGCGTCTGAAAACAAAAGAGGGACGAAATGTGACGAGGAAAATTAGCTATGCGCAATTAAGCGGCGGAAACGTTTAAACGCGAGGGCGCCGCTAATGGACTACTAGCCGAGAGTGGGTGGGGACTATCGTCAGTGGGAGAAGCGGATTATAAGCTGCTCGGATATAATACGCGGCAGAAATTCACTCGGGAAATTGACTCCCGTCGCCTTCCACTTTCTGTCCGATAATAGACGCGGCGCCGTCCGCGCGAAACTCGCCGCCTCGCACGCTCGATCCGATCCGAATCGCTCACGTCTCTCTCCCGTGCTTCTTCGGATCCGTTGATCCGTTAAGCACTCAGCGGTCTTGGCCGATGTGTTTATTTTGAAAGTGATGTAAACGAAATTTCCGAAAATCTCGCGAAAATGGATACGCGAATGACGGTTTGTGTTTCTAGCTTCCTTAGATTCATCACGCTTCGAAACCCGCTGCTTTTCAAATAAACGGCTCGCGACTAAAATCTACATACCTTCCTACCTTTTTTTCGTTTCTAGAAATACAATCGAAGTATACTGTTGTTGTAAACAATGGGAAGGATTGAATTTCCTTCGCGCCTGAAATAGAAGCCTCGCGTTTTTTCGCGATTATCAGATTTCAGCTCTGAAATCGCGTATGAAGAAACGGAAAAACTTTTCGCAAGAGCGGGGCACTAGTATAGTCAACGAGGCTGCCGCAATTATCCAGCGGCTTGCACGACGTACTAAACGGAAGAACCGGTTAGCCACCGCAACCTTCCTTTCGCGCGTGGGCCATTTTTGCGCTCCGCGTATATACTCGCGACATCGAAACTAAAGTGTAATGCGCCACGTGTCATCCGAAAAAAAAACACCCCGCTCTGCAGGATCGAACGGCTTATTGCTCTCAACCTCCTGCGGCGACACGGGTGGTGGTGGGGCCGGAAAATAATGAGATATAACGACCTAAAAATGAAGCTACCCCATCGCACGGTTCTCACCCCTAGATACACTTCGACACCCTCGATGTCACGCCCTTCGATGGACATTCTACCTCTCGGTGATCTATCGAGACACGGTACAAAACTGCGACAAACATAATCGCATTTTCCTATCTCTAGAAATCTTTCTTAATTTCTTATCAATATTACATTATTAGTATAAATGAAAAAACTGAAATTATGTACTGAAAATTCAAAGTAGCTAAAATAATAGTAGCTACGAATTTTTCAATCTGTGAAAGAGAAAAATGTTGTCTAAATCATGTTACACATATTATTAAATTTGATAAATCACCAATGACCTGCCGTTTCACGCCAACAGCTTCAACTACAATGTATAAAATTTCTCTCTAATAAAAGAAAGCTGTTATATCAACGCTTTCGTCTGAGTATATAATATCAGGTGTGAATTCGTATATCCGCATATCACCGCAAATGTATCGAAGATCTCCAGGATAAACGCGGGGCCGAATAGTACAATCCGCAATCACGGTGCGAACCTAAGAGCGGGAACTAATTCAATAAGGTCAATCGAGCCGTCCGTCCACTTCGGCAGCTCGCTGTAACAGCCGGAGGACGGGTTGCCCTTAGATCGTAGAACTAGATAATCCTTAGAATATCGAATCACTCGCGGCCACCGGTCTGAAATATCACTTGAAAATGAAAACCCGCGGCGCCGCGGAAACAACTAATTCCATCGGCCTTGCGCTAATGCGCAAATTATTAACAACAGGACACGTTCAATGAGCACAACTTGCTAGGATTGTCGCGGAATGTAACTGCCTCGAAAAAGTTCCTTCGCGTTACAAAACACAAATTATGCATCTTGCTTCTTACATAATTCGTAAATAAGATAAGTAACGATCAATATTATTTGACTGACGTTAGCAAAATCGATTTCAATTTAAAAGAAACCATTTATCCTTCAAAAGCTAATAATTTATTCTAAACACGAATTTAAATATCAATCAAATACTGATAGGTTTGTTACGTATTATAGATTAATTTAAAATCGCTAAGAGTTGGCATAAAATTAATATGAAATGAATAATATGAAATTAATATGAGATGTTCTTGCGAAAGAGTCTTATTATTCTACAATAAACTGAGACATATCCCTTCATATTTCATTTCGATCGCTCGATATTGGCGGGAAAGTCACGCGAAGGATCGGTATTGAGGCGGATTTCTTATTTTCGCGATTATCGCCCCCGGGAATGTCAATCAGCGAGCGGATCGGCCAACCGACCGATCCGGGTAAAATGGCAGGTCTCTGCGGTTTACGCCAGACAATCGGGAAACAAGCTCACGGGCAGGAACTAATTCAATGAGGCCGATCGAAGCGTCTAGCGCGGTAGCTGGCATAATGGCCGGGTCACGATATACGCAGTCTCCTTCAACTGACAGAGAGCTGCCCGAGCGAGCGGCGAGTGAAATATGATGAAAAAGTCATCGGGATATCACCGCCAGGAAAGCAGCATTGTCCCGCGCAGAGATACGATCGCGCGAAAAGGTTTATTTCGAGAGCCGCGATCCTGGAACGCCTTAATTAAGCATTTCGATTGGCTCCATTAAGTACTTATTAACTACCGCAGCCGCGTTTAATTCGCGCCGCCGGACCGACCTCGCAGACGGAAGATCAATAGAGAGACTGAAGCGGATAAAGTCGACCGGTACTATCGAGCAAAAACGTTCGCACTCTTTGATCGCGGATGTTTCCAATCAAGACGAAGGATATGATGAAAAAGATCTTAATCGCGACGTGATGTTTAGACAATAAGAAATGCTGTCAAATAAAAACATCGATAGTAGGTTTAATTCGAAAAGGAAATAGTGGATACTTCGATTCTGAATACAATCGACGATTTTTATAACAAAGATCTCGATTCAATAATCATTGAAATCACATCGAGATATGTTAAAAGCTTACGTTTCGGTGAGTAAAGTTTAGGATATTGCTAACGACTTCAATACTTTTTCAGAGGATCTTCTCTAGAAATTCAAAATTTTTACGTTACAAAAGAAACTTGATAATTGTCTGAAGCGCGAAGTCCTTCAAATTAAATTATCTCTCCGCGTTCCGCGTTTCACCGCGCACAGTGGCGCGCGAACGTTCGTTGCGGGCAGAAATCCGACGAGATAAAAAAAAAAAGAAAAAATACCCGCGAGCCTGCGTTCACGAATAGGTGACCCGATTAGGTTAGCCGCGAACTGCGCTTAGATAACTCGCGACGAACAATCGGAGAGACAAACCCGGAGCAGCGTGGAACGGGCGTCAAGGGGATGAGAGAGGGGGAGGGAGAGAGAGCTAATTCAATAAGGCCGATCGAACCGTCCGTCCGGCACGGTAGCCGGTATAATGGCCTCGGCGCGCGATATATCCGCGCGCGCGCTCCTTTAGGTGGCAGAAACGGGGCCCCGGGACGGCGATATGTCTCGGCTTAGAGCCGCACACAAGTCACGTAGTGGCATGGGACCACCACCGAGTATTATAGCACGTCGCCTGCCGTCCCCCTGCCGTTCTCCCCCCTTCGGCCCAGCCTCCTGCCCCCTTTACCACGTCGCTCTATCTCCCTTCCTCTCTCCGCGTGTCGCTCCCCCTCTCGCACACGCCATCTCTTTCTCTCCTTCGTTCCCTTCATGTACATATTACTCGGCGTATAATGTGGGTGCCGCTCGCACACCGAGCGGCCGGGTGTCACGCTACGTGCTTCCTGCCCGCAGGCCATAGTGCGACAAAAGGCCTTATGTCCGCCCGCTCGTGGGACACTCGTGATCGCAATGTGTAATCAAGCTCGCATGGCCACTGTATTACCACGTACGCCCACCCGTTGTACGCGTGCATACGCGGCAGTTTCGGTTATCCGTTTCCCGCGCAGGACACCGCTATCCTCCTGCTCGTCCGCCTCGTCCCACCCGTCGATCGGTTTCGTAACGGCGGTGGTCTCTCGCAGCCGCCGATCGGCAAATTCGCGACCGCTCTGTTTTAACCGTCTGGAGAAATCGAGCACTCTTCGTTCTTTATTAACGCAAACAAAGGCTATATCTGCCCGATATTTTGGGGTTAGGTTCCCTGAAATAGATCGTCGAATTTTGAATGAGAAGATTGATTATATTTCCAATAATGGATTTGCTATTCTCTTTCTGCGACAAGATTTTGCAAGTGAAGTCTAAAAAGAAAAACGTAAAAACTCTATATTAAAATGAATACGTTTCCTTTTATTTACAAAGATTATTTGAAAATCATTTTCTTCAGCAGCATCGCGCTGTTTCACATCTTGCGATGTGATCTTCAAATACAGACTGATAAATTTAACTACTTACTGCAATATATCAAGCTGATTTATCGTATTACAATAAGCACTTTTTTTATTACTATTAAAGCAAATACGATAATAAAGTGTTTGTATTTTTAGCTTTTGTCAGATATTCTTGCGAAACTTTCCCGCATACAAATGGTGCAAGAGAGAATTTTTAGAGATCTGTATAATTGTACAATTTATATTTTTCATTCTTTAAAGATATATATATCTCCCAAAATCTTCCAATCTATTTCACGTTAATTAAAACTTTTTACTAATTACCACAAAACGACTCATTTACTCTATAGTATTAAAATTTCTAGATAATTCGTCAATGTTACGCAAGAGCTTTGCAATGTGGTATTGATTTTGGAATAAAAATCTGATCGCGAAATACTTTTGCAATCGCGGTTAAAAGATCGTACATCAATCCTGGCGATTTCACAAGTCAGACAGACGGAATTCAAGAAGTCCATAAAACGACGGTAGACGAAGTAATTTACGATCAATATAGACACATGTTTTGACGCGCCAACAGTTTACGTAGAATTTCAGGTGAACGTTCGCGACAGGATCATAACAGACGCATATAATTAGCACGGAGAATCCAAAGTCCCGTAAAGCGATCCTATCTGCAAACGACGCACACGAAAATCCCTTCATAAACGCGACGCGTTTTATTTTCAGAGCAGGTTAGCGTAACGTAACAGGACCGCGAGATGCAAGCAATATTAATGTGTGAATTATTTAATGCAAATTTGCGCAATGACACATTCCAGTCTTGTTGTGATCCTATTTAACGGAAGACTTATGCGAAATGCTATATCTATCTCTCCTCCCTCGGTTACTTTTATCGATCATTCATCAGATTACCGAGACTACCGTAAGATAGTTTGATTACTTGCTTTACATCCGATCAGGTCACCGCTCAAAGAGAATTGTATATAAAGCGTGATATATCCTCGCCACGGTTAACCCTACACTTTTTCTTTAGTTTTCTAAGTACTGCAATTTCAAATCTAGTCTAATAACTAACCTAAATCCGCTAATCGAATGTAGTTTGCAATTTATAATCCAAAGATAAAAGTAAAATAAAACGAAATCTTAAAAGTTCCAAAACTTATGGTATCCACTGGACACACACAGTGTCAATTTAATGAGAATTAATCGTTAAATCGCTTCTGTTGATGCGAGAAAATGGTGTTTAATTTAACACACCAATGGTCGATCGATTCAACGAAATGTTATGCATTAATAAACTCTTCAAAAAAAAAAAAAAAAAAAATATTGCAACTGGAATCAGGACGAACCATCGCCAATAATGACGCGTAACAGTAGCACCGCGAACGAGTGCTTCGGATTTCCAATCTAACCCGCGTGCGTGTTTTCCAACTATGTCGAATTAAAACACCGATGAAAAGAACGCCAACGACCGCATGCGATCGAAAGAAGTGCGGCGGTCTTAATGCCTCGAAAACCGATAACGAGACTTTTCACGGCGACGCAATCTTAAGAGTGATAACTAACACTCGATCGAACGCTTTCACTCGTTAACGATTTCCCCTATCGAACTAATCTCACGCTGATAAGAAGCGTTACTTCCGCCAGAAAAATCGTTCGCAAAAGGACCGATTGAATTCACCGCGAGCCGGCGCCTTTCGCACACACGACGGCCCGTTAGATCCCGTCGGAGAAACCGTCGAACGCTCTCCTCGCGAGTCCCGAGTGGCAGTAAGTCGAATTCCCAAACGGGCGGGTGTGGCGAACGGCCCGCAACGGGCACGGACGGATAGACGCTGCTATCTCTCCTCTGTCGTTTCCACCCCCGACGAGCGGATTTTACCTCTCCGTTCCGCGAGACGGAGAGAGCGAACGGAAACCTCTGGACATTTTCCACTCGAAAAATAACGAGGACTTGGTTTCCTCGATCCGCGCCGTTCACGCGCATCGATCGATCGTCACATCGAGAAGCGTCGCCCTTTTCACGTCGCGGAAGGGATCTTTTCGCGCAATCTAGACGCATGAGGCGCGATACGATCGAGTCGGAGAGAGCGGCGCGGCGATTAGAAAAAGGAACGTTAACTGTTTCCTTCAATTACGCCAAGTTATTGCGTATTTACACGATCCTTCTCGGTATCAAGTGATTTCGCGGAACAAGAATAACGCAAATACACATGGAAGATTGATCAAAGAATGAATAGCACTTGTCTACGATATAGTACGCTACGATTCATTTCAGAATAATTTTGCGAGAGATTTTGTCGCTGAACAATTTATCGGCGCACGTCATCCGACGGAGAGCATAAGTGAAAACGTCAATCGATATAAATTAAAAATCTCTCAATATTCAATATGTTATACAAAAAGGGGATTAAATCGATAATTGCGACGATCCGACGGATGATCGACGTGAGCGAGAGCCGCTAAAACCACCGTAACTTTTTCCAACAAATTTTCCACTAATCCCGTTGAAACATCATATACGAATTACGCGAGAATTCCTTCGCCTCGCATCGCCGAAATTGCGAATAACTCCCGAAAGATGAAATTTCGAAGGAGAGAAACGTCAGCACTGGAAAAGCGCGGAAAATCGCGCGGACAGCTCTAAAAATGACAAGTAATGACTGAAACTCACTTGAAAATCGTCGTCCGCCGCACTGTCACACCGAGATCACACGATTACGCACTGGCGCGGCACCCACTCAACTCACGAGGCGTTCTTGGAACAAAGGGTCCGGGTGGAGATTGTTGGAAAAAAAAGACGCGAAAAAAAAGGAGCGAAATCTTGGCACACCGTGACCGAATTTGCAGCAACGGAGCGCGCGGCTCTTCCGTGTCCTCCGCGCGCGCGTACCGTCGAGTGTGCGAGATCCGTGCCGCGTGTCTGTCCGAAAGTGTCACCTCCCTCTCTCCGAGCGACTCTCTGCCGGCGAAGATCCGTGAAAGGAGGAAGAGGCGAGAGATCGTCCACAACCCGGTCGCACCGTCGGACGGTGGCGGCCGCTTCTGTGCTCGGCTTTCCTTTTTTTTTTCCTCGCCTCTCTTCTTCCTCCGGGGTAACCACCAGCCCGACGATGTTGACGTCGCGCGGCAACGAGGCGAGTATAGGAAGACCACGACGACGACGAGCAGGAGGAAGAGCGGCGGTGGAAGAGTAAAGAGTGGAAGGCGGCGCGGGGGTGGGGAGGGAGGAGGAGTAAAGAGAGAGAGAGATAGAACAAGGACAGACGGACGGAGTGAGAGAGAGAAAGAGAGCGAGAAGGAAGAACCGGAGCAAGAGCGAGCGCCGGCAGACTGGGTTGACTCGGTGGCCGAGCGGTATCTCACCCGCGAAAAGCGTCCCGCGATCAGGTGACAGCGGGAGTACACACCGGCGTTACTCCCGAGTGAGAGGGAGAGAAGTGAGACGGGATGAACGAGAGAGGAGCCGACGACGGAGAGGCAGGACAGCTGCCTGCCGCAGCGAGACAAAGACAGCCGCGTCGCGAGCAGAGCGTGGAGGGAGCGTAAAGCTGCGCGGAGGGGACGGCTTGGCGGGAGGCTAAACACGTCGGAGAGAGAAAGAGAGAGACAGACGGGTCGGGCGGAGGGAGACGGAGTTAGGATGAAAGAGACGCGAGAGGGTGAACGGGATGGAGAATGTGCCGGCGGAGATGGCAGACGGAGAGAACGATAGAACGGTGCTCGTGCGTTCGCCGAGTGTAACTCGACTGCCGAGAGGAGAGCGAAAGAGAGCGCCCCAATGGGACAGAGTGGGATGCAAAGAAACGCCGCGCGGAGGGGGAGAAAATTTCAAGAGAGAAAGAGAGGATGGAGCGCGGAACGAGAGAAAAAGAACGTCGACGAGAAAGAGAGAGAAAGATGGGAGGGAGGCGGCCGTGGGTGACGAGGGCGAAGTGGGGCGCCGACGGTGAGCCGACGAGTGAGAGCGTATACGAGAGCGGGGTGGCCGGCAGGGAGGCAGAGAAGGGCTCCCTGATCGCTTCTGAGTGCAAACGGTTCGGCGTGCGGTGGGACACTGGCAGGCAGTCGAGCGGGCGTACTGGCTGAAACTGCTGTGGATAGCGGGTGGCGAGCGGCGCGATACTCCACGGAACGGAACGGGACGGGCCGAGAGCGCCGAGCCGTGCCGGGACCCTCATCCAACACACGCGCGCACACAGACATGCGCGCACATACGCCGAAGGCCGGGGTGTCTCGCGCGTAGTTGCCACCAACGTGTAGGAGCACCACGCGGAGAGGCGCGGCGTACACAAACGCGTGCTCACATGGATAGAATCAAGCGGACGAGCGGACGGACGAACAAATGAACGAACGAACAAACGAACGAACGGATGGATGGATGGATAGATAGATGGACGGTCGGTTGGTCGGTCGGTCGGTCGGTCGCGGAATGTTGAGGGAGGGAAGGGCGATAAGCAAGGCACAGGCAGAGGCAAGCGAGCAAACTCGGTATATACGAGCCAGGATACGCGTTACTACGCCAACGGCTTTGCGCTGCCCTCGGCTCGGCTCGGCTCGTCTCGCTCGGGCGCCTGTGCTAACTCAACTCTGCTCCGCCGTCTCTCCGTCCGTCGGTCGGTCGGGTTCTCTATGCCTCTCCGTTGTCCTCGTCGCTCTAGCGTGACTCGTCTCTCGACGCGGGCATCTCTCGCTTCATCCTCGTCCCTCGGTCTGGCCGCGCCGTTCCGCCGTTCCGCCGTTCCGACCGCCGAGCCGAGACTCATACCGCGCCGATGCTCTCTTCCGCAAGTGCGCGCGTGCAGTCGTCGTTTCTCTTTTTCCGCGCCTCACCCGCCTCTTTCTTCCACCCGGAGTCCTATCGCGTTATCTCTTCTTCTTTTCTCCTCCCCCCCCCCTCACTTTTTCTCTCGCTACTGGCCTTTTGGTTCTCTCTCCGCGGATGTCTTCTTTTTTTTTTCCTCCATCATGATCCTCGTTCATCGTCACTGCCGTCGTGCTCGCCGTCGTCGAACCTTCGTCTGCACATTTCCATGCCGATTTGATGAAGGTACCTTTTCAATACGTGTCTACTTTACACCAGAGTGATTAATTTCATATTCCGTCTAAATCTTCAGGCTTTTTCAGAAATTTCAGATTCAAATGCCGAAAAACTGGAAAAACGACTGAAAAAGCATTGAACTTTCTTTTGCTACCGATTCCAAAACTTCTACATAAATCTCAGGTAGAAATATTTCAAATTCCGGAGTGTTCGAAGGTTTCGACACTACACAATCGTCCGTTTGCGTTTTCTTTAGTTTTGCGAGTATTAACGCTGAATTATTCAACACGCATCGCGTTAGAACCACGCATCGTGTGCGGAATCACGGTTCTCGAGAGAATCCGGAGAGAAACAGGCCGTCGCGATTACACTTGAAACTACACTCGTAGGGAAGACAACGATTTGTCTAATTTCTTTATGCGTGCAAATAATAACGTAACGTGTAATTGTTCAAGAACAAAAAACAACAAAAAAAGTTGTAAGAACGAAAAACGTGTATGGGAACGCACGCACAAGATATTATAAAATAATACATGGAAAAATCACAAAAATGTTTCGGTTATAATTTCAAGCACTCTTCGCACAATTCTACGAGATATAATGAAGAAAGGAAAAACTTTAGATTATACATAAAAAATATTTAAAATTTATATAACAATGATTAAAATAAATTTTAAAAAATTAAATAAATTAAAGCATAAGAAACGAAGTCACTGATAATAATGACCACGCGCAGCTACGGTATGATGTGTCAATTAATAGTGACTCGCTATACCAAAAACATACCTGTGTACAACAAGGGACTCGATATGATCAGTTAATCAGGACGAAGGACTCCTAAGAAACGATGTGACGGATGTGCATTTCAACGGGATATCTTGGTAGACTTTCAGTATTTCAACGTGCGTTTCTGGTTCTTATAATCTTTTCGTTGTTTTTTTTCTTTTCTCATCTTTTGACTTTGTTGAAATATTTCTTACATATTTTATAAATCGAAGAAAGAAATCCAAAGGAAATGTTAAAGTCTAAAGTCAGTACTTTATTACGCTTTCGCAATGCAAAAAGAAATCTTACACATCATTGTCGCTGTGCGATCAAATCACGCTTCGAGACAAACAATTCACGTACGTGGCGGAATTTGTAATTATCAGACTGCCATTGCGTCAGTGCTGAGTGCGACGTTAATAATAGCGCGTTGCAATCGCGAGAAGAGCGCAAGATTTGCGACGACCGTTGCAATTCAACATCGTCGCGACTAACCAGTCTTTCGCAAAACTTGTGAACGCGCGGGGCAGAAAGTGCTGACACTTTTGGGAATTTATCGCGGTACTTTCTAAAGAGAAGTATTATATTATTTGGAAAAAAATACTTAACTATTCTGAGAAAATATAATTTTACAAACGGATACAAAATAATCAAAATGATCCGAACCATCTTTCTGTTTCACTAAAACCGCCAGACCTTGAAGGTGATTTGCATTCGAGCAGTGACGACTTCTGTAGGGACAAAAAAATAATGGATAAACAAGAAAAAAGAAAGAAGCGGAAAGGAGAGATAATGGCCTAACATGCATGCCAAGGAATTTTACTAACAATAAGCCTTGCATAGTGAATCAAGCGGAAAGTGGTGCTTCGATGAAAGCCGCTAAAACTGAAAAAAGCGTCTATTGCGAAAATCGAGTGTTTTGTTTCCGATGTGGCAACGAGATCGAGTATGTGTAAAGAGGAAAAGGAAAGAAAGAGGAAACACTTCTTAACACTTTGTCCATAAATGACACTGTTTTTAAATTGAATATTGTCATTTGTTACAGATAACGCAAAGTGTGTGTTAAAATGAATATTGTAAGTTGTCATACTATATCAAATCGTACACTGTGATAGGATACATCATAACATCATAAAGATTGTCTAAAAATTTGAAGGAACATAAAATAGAAAGATTAAAAATTGAAAAATTTAATAAATTTACGAGAAACGACGTCGCGTACGTTACGTTATACTTAATAACAAAAAAAGCGACGCTAAGTGTCACTATATGTGTAGAATTCTATGTATTACACATAAACAGCTGTTTTTAGATTTATCAAAATAAAATAAATCAATAAAATTAAAATCACTGCATATATATTTTCTAATGCTATTATGTCATTAAATTGAGTTCAATATACATTACTTTGTTCACAATTTTGATTGCACATTTCTTCAAATTTCAATCAATCTTTTCTCTAGTGCTGTCATTTAGAACCGGGTATTTGGGTAATACCTGAGATAATCGAATGCCCGGATAATACCCGTTTACCTGGATACCGACAGCACCACTTTTCTCATCTATTAGTTTCGAATATTTCATTTATTAAAAGAATAAATTTGCAATTATCGTCTCTGTATAATTACCTCCCGTATGAAGTTCCGTATACGTATAAATACATTGCTTCGTTAATAAGATGTTAAGAATTTCAAAATTTCAACTGTTTTCTAGAAAGTGGAAGGACATTGGGAAATGAAAAATCAGTCCGTAGACGAGCGAGACTAATACACAGTAGGGGGCGGTACCCCGTGTCTTACCGGCACGAGGCAAACAGGGGAACCAGCTGTGTTCTATCCTTGTTCGGGTCGCTCTAAGGGGGTCGAGGATTATTAAAACGGACGAGGGACAGGGAAGAGAAGCGAGAGAACCGGGGGGGCAGCCTTCTACTGTTACGGTGCACAGCCTCTGAACCGGTAACCCCCACTACACCGCGTCTCTCTCTTTTCGTCCGTCTCTCTTTCCCTTTCTCTCCTTCAATCTCCCTGATTCGGTATTCAAGTCGGAGCCGCGGTGCATGCTCTCGGTGCATAAAATGCCCCCCTACAATGATCCCAATCAACTGTGGTACCCGTGCGCGCGCGCGCGCGCGCGCGTGAGCGCGAAGCTCAGCAATCAGAGCCGCTTTGATGACGGCGGCCAAAAATTCGGCATTAATTCAATGAGAGACGCCGCGCGATCGATCGGTCGATCGATCGGAGGCTCGTTGTGGATCCGTGCGCGGACGAAAGTGGATCATCTATCTTGATCAGCGAGCTTGAAAGCCGAAACATTCTCAAACGAGCGTTGAAGCGCCCCTCGAGCGGCAACGTCCCGCGAGAAATAAACCGAGAGGCCCAAGGTTGCAGTAAAACATGATCGATGAATGCTATAAAGAGTCATCCGAAGAACTTTTACACACACATAGGCAAGCGGCGAAAATAATACAGTATTTGTCTACTTTGTAGAAATAGTGTTTTCATTAATTGTACAATAAAGCGACATTTCTTCACAACCTAATTTCTAAGAAAAGAACCCGTCACCCGCTGCGAAAAGTATTTGATCCTCTTTACTTAGACTTTTCAGGTCTGCTTAGGTAGAAAAGCTATGAAAGAGTCATGAGAAAATAGCATTTTTCACAAAAGTATAAACTAAAATTGACATTAATCATTTTCATTTTATATTTCTAAATATCGTTATGTCGATTTTTTTTGTCAATCTATTTCGGAAGGTATAGATATTTGATCTAATTTCTTTTGCTCACCTCGACTTGATTTGTGAACTATCCTTGAAATGAATTATTCTAAGAATCCTTGACATCCTTTGGAAACCCAGCTCTCTTGCCTAGAAAACACAAAAGATAATCATTAATTCTAATCAATTTTAAACTATTAAATTATCATATTTTCTTTCATTAATTGTTTCCCTAATTACTATCTTTAGAGCCTAACATATTTTTTACATATTGCATAAATTTTTTTTTAGTAGTTTACTCAATAGTTCAGAATCTAACGAAGCTAAGAAAATACATTTACACGGTTGAGTCTTTTTTCCGACGTAACGCCCTCGTTTCAAGCGTATTTGTACCTCTCCACTTAACCGTCGGGCTCAATCACGCGTGAACATTTCAGAGACGATTCCCTTTCCTTAAGCGGGACAGCCGACACACAGGCACGGTCCGTGGCGCAGTGTTTGGAAACGGTCTGGGATACCGTTCCGGGCGACGGGTGGGCTGGCGGTGCCGGCCAACGGCCACCACGAAGGATCAACACGGCAACGTCCCGTCACTAATTACATTCTCCTCGCGCAATCACGGGCCGCGCGTATATACACGGTTGCGCGCGTTTCCGCGCGCAAGCGTCACTACACACCGCCGCACACGTTACGAGTCGCGCCGTCCGCTGGCGAAAGTCCAAATCTCTCGGCAGATTAAAAGCTTCTCTCTCGGCGATCCTCTTGGCTGGGGGGTTCCACCTACGTTTCTCTGGAAAAGCCTCCGCGGAGCGGATCGGCGACGAATCTGACGCCAATCCTCTCCTCCCTTCCGTTCGCGTCTCGGACTAGGCAAGACACCTCGCGCAATCGAGCGTCGCGTGAGGGATTCCCACACTTTTGGGGGAAATCCTCTTTCACGTGATGCAAGCTTGAAGACTAAAAACACTGAGAGACTCCTCTCGACTCGCGGTCACACACAAAAATACATGCCTGTGCGAGCACGTTGAAAATATTATGAAGGACGATGTAAAAACTTTGTAAAAACTAATACAACTCAAACTTTTCAAAATTCTAATCTTTAAAGATGTCCATTAATTAATTTTGCTGCGAAATATTTTTCAATTCTAAAACTGCACACTACGTAGAATAAATGAAAAAATTTGATACTTTGTCAGTTGATTATACGAGAGGAGACAAAGATGAAATAGTCTGTATAAAAAAATAGAAATTCGAAGGAATTTTAAAATTATAAGAATTACACAGGGACGAACGTGAAGAACACCTGCGAGCCGATTTTTTGCCAGATAAAGCTAACACAAATAAGCGGTATTATTCCTAAAAATACTAAATAGAATGTAGATACAGAAAACGAATACTGAACAGAAAACGAAACACTACACTACTTTATTTTGACTAAAGTAATTTTTACCAGTAAATTTGGATTGTAAGAAAGACAAACATACACGAGAAGTTTAGAATTTTGATCGTCGCGTTCTGAAAACTATAATAATTTGAATACCGTCGGACGTTCTTCTTATGCGAAGTAAAAATCTTTTTCAGGCTTTTGGGAAATCAATAGCAATAAAACTTTACCATAAGGATTTTGTGATCGCTATAAAGAGCAATACTATAAAAACTATTAAAAGTCTCTAGAAAGAGCCATTATTAAGCTATTAAGGAATTATCAAAGATCACAATTGGCAGTGTTGTTAGAAACGAAAGAATAAATGCGAGAACCTCGTCTACTTTCAGGAAATAGAAATGTAGTGGTCTTTTTTACACCAAGTGAGTAACGTCGATTTGAAAAGTAAGAAAGAAAGACTAGAAAGAAGAGAAGCAATTAAAAGTGAGTGAAAAGTGAAAAATCGCGAACGAGAGATACAGCTTTAACAGTTTTATGCTTCAACAGTATAATTATATTAAAATAGATTCAGAAATTTTATTTTAGTGACCGAAAAAACTTTATTAAAAAATCTATTATTTCTAAAAACTATCAAACTTATGCAAAAATAATTTTTGATTAAAAAATTTAATTGCATGTCACATAATCTTTAAATAATTATCTTGTTAAATATTATTAATAAAGAAACTAAATTAAAATAGTGAAAAAGTAAAAAAAAAATACAAACAATTAGCACACAAAATAAATTAATACAAAAAACATATGATTAAATGAATGATTATGTATCTATCGTGAAGTTAATCGTTATTAATTATCGTTAAGATATTATTTAAGTGTAAATATTCAAAATATTTGAAGAATTTAATGATAAAAATATAGTTGACCATATTCAATGGATAAGTAACACAATGTTTAAAATTGCGACTAAAGGATACGATTATATTTTGTAGCACATAAATATATTGGGAAACAATATATACCAAAACAATATCTTGAAAACATAGAAATGTGTGTTAAATGCAATCAAATGTTACTATTTTCTAAGATATTTGATATTGTAACTGCAATTCATGGAGTATTCGTATCGACTGTTACATTAAAATAAATCAATGAAAATCACAACTACACCGTTGATGAAGCGTATCTATCAATGTGAACAGATCACCGATCGAAAATTCAGGTAATAACAGAGAGGAGATAAAAATATTGTTTGGAATAGAGTCGATGTCGCTTTTTAAGCATGTATTTTCAGAGATATGACCCAGCAGACGCTCCGCAAAAAATCGCACGTATAAAGCAGCACTAAATGAACTGAATGGAACCGAAATATTTCGACGTCTACACATCGATTACATAACTCATCATATGTATTTGTCGATTTATTTTTCACTGCTATGCCACGAGAGCTTACAACGCACGATCTACTAGACGTTCTTGATCATCAACCGCGCACTACAGTCTGAAACATCTCAGAAATGTCGCGAATCACTCTCGAAGATCCTGTTAATGATCTACGCACGATTAGAACGCGATTGAATCCCGGACTGAATCCACGCAAGAATTTCTGTACTCGTTCCGGTACGCGCGACTCCTAATTCATACTTGTTTTTTTCTCCCCTCCCCATTTCGTGAATCTGATTCGCATCCTCTGGACCAGTTCTCGATCCCGGCGCATTCTCACGGGACGGGAGAGGGATGCTGATGCTGAGAACTGGACAACGGTCAAGCTCCGGCCCGCTCCTCGCGGGTCGAGAGGAGGGGAGGAAGAGTAGCCGATGCTGGACGATACACCACGAGATGTGTAGGGGTTGAATCTTCCGAGATCGGAAGGGTGAGCGCGGCGTGATTCTGGTTTGATTTTATTCCGCCGAGGGATGATCGCTCTCGCCGCGTGAGAAAGGGCTCTCGGATTCGACCTCTTTCGTCGGTTCTCGCCTAGCAACGCCGCTTCCGTACGTGACGTTATAGAACATCGCCGCTACTCAACCTCCCCAAAATGGATGATGGCTTCCCGCGAGAAATATTATCTCGAAACTTTGATCTGATTTAATCTGCCGTGACGATGTGCTCAAAATGTAATATGGTTAAAATAACAAATCAAAATGGGACGATTATTTTCATGAAGTTTATCGAAAATAAAAACTATTCTGATAATCGTTTACAATTATCTGAAAGTTTTCTGTCGAGAAATAAATCAATTGCAATCATTCATAAACTCAATGGAAAATATTGTACTAGCTTTGTAAACTCCGTCGTTGCCTACGAAAATCAATCTAATTTTATAGACGAATATATTCAGATGCACAGGCGCAAGTTATTCAAGTTTCTAACGTGATATTGATCTTTGATAACGATAACTGTTCTTGATTCGTATTTCGCAAGATAATTCTACGATAAGAATTCGGTGTATGTGAGTTATATCTTATTTATCTTTTTTATCTTTATTTACTAGTAAAATATTTTCATCCATTGTAAAATATGCAAACACTAATACAACAACATTAGTGTTATTTATAATTTAGCTGCTAACCCGAACTGAACTCTTTCGAAAGACGAAAGAAGTATATGTATAATCTTATAGACTGAAAGTTAATGCGAGACGTTCAGACAATCCTGCAACTGGCTGCAGTTACGCGAAAGCTCAATCTCTCGCGGGAGAGACGCCCGGATTCGGGGTTCGCAATTAGGGCCGCGAATTAAGCGGCGCTTAAGCGCGAGCGAGCGAGACTCGGGCCGAATATCGGGCCACGCGATATCCCTGGGATGACGCCGAGTAAGTTTCCGGACATCCGGGATTATCCCGAGATCTGCCAAATATTTCGGCGATCCGGCCGATCTCCCGGGAAACGCGATCTTCCGTAATTCACGGTACTCCTCAAAATGTCACGGTGAAATTCTTGTAATTTCTATCGGAAGAATATATTTCGACCGCGAAAATAAAAATAATCAATTTGAAAAAAGGTTGTTTCAAACACATACATGTCTTTGTACAACTGTGACGTATAATTTGACTAAACGCAATAGAAAACATGATTTCGTCAGCCTTTAAAAATCTATTCATTCGTCAAGACTGAAATTTTCAACGTTAAGTAACTATTGATGATGTATTCCGATATCGAAATAACCGCGCTGTTTCTCTGCTTTATCCTGTAATAACTAGGTAGAATCGATCGGGAAATTCAATACTCGCTGTAAAAAAATCGAGAATATCGTCGTCCGTAGCGTTCGAATTATTGTACAAAATGACGGTTGCCGGGGTGAGAGGCGCGATGAAAAAGCGGGATTAGGGTGGAGGGTCGCGGTCGCTAAGTCGACGGCAGAGCGGCAAAAGAATTACCGGCATTGTTCCAGCGCCCGGGCCGCCCCTTTTGCGAAAACAAAGGGACGGGCGTCGAGAGAGCGAGAGGGTGGGGCGCGGCGTGGTGGCCGCGCTTAATTCTAAATTCGGCACTAATAATGCCGACCCGTGTTTCGTTAGCCCCTGGGAGATTAACGCGTCGGCGAGCGGCGGCCTAATAGCGCCGTGCACACCGAATTCGAATAATATTTACCTTCGGCGTGGCGCGGCACGGCACGGCATGGCGCGGCACGGCACGGCACAGCCACCCAGGGGTCTCCAGGGAGCGGCAAATGCGATTGGTTTCGACGTATGCGCGTCCGATCGTTCTGCGCGCAAAAAAAAGCGCCGCACTCTGTCGGTCAATCGGATCGACCCACGCGTTGCACCACTACATCCTTTAGTTTTATTTATTGTCCCCCTCCCGTAACTCAATCACGCCGCGCATTCCACGCAACGATCGCTAAATTATAAATAACGTAGTAATGAAACGTGTGATATGGCATTTGAATCGTTTGCAAAAGTAAATTAAGCGAATTATAGGCGTTATAACTGATAGTCGCTAAATGCACGCAAATCGAGAAAATTATTTCAGAAGCTGATTATTGAGAAATGCGATAATCCTGATAATGCGCGATAATGCGCGATAATCGACGATGCTAACTCGAAACTTGATGAAATGGCAATTTTATGACACGTAAAAGGGTTATAATAATCAAAATAGATGTGTAAATACATGAAATAAAATAGTCTTGAAAATTAGGTTCAAAATGTAGATTCCGATGCGGAAAAAGCAATATCTTGCGTTTCAAATATTCGTGTAAAATATTTAAAATATTGCCGAGTGAACGATGAGAATTAACAACAATACGATTGTAAACTTCCATTTCTCGTATTAATTCTCGTATTAATTCGTTTAGCTGTGAACGACTGCAGAAATCAAACTTTAACGATAAGAAATTCAATCTCTATCTCTTTTAACGCAAATTTAATGAAGTCTCATTAAATCGTAAACAACCAATTAAATCTACTAAATTTGATATACTACGTACAAATCGAAACATCGTCGGAAGCTTTGCACTCTTATCGAAATCTTGAGCAACCAGAGCCGGCAGCCGACGATTTGATTAATATCGCGCATTATCTTGCTTGCGCGCGTAATCAAGTATCTATTAAGGTGCACAAGCGGAATCTCTTGAATCAACGACCGCCATTCAGTCGGCGGCCGTATCGCGATAGTGATTCGCCGGTTTTCCTCGCCGCGAACACAGGAGACGACAGCAGTCCGAGGGAGATCTCTCCTCGGATGAGGCGTTGCTACCGGACGATCAATCACTGTCGTCCCGTGACACCACGAAGAGATCGCGTGGGATCTCTCACGGGCCTTGATTCCACAACCTCGGAATATGTTCGGGACTAGTCGGTCGCGGGGATTAACCGTCCGTACCGATGAATGACTTATTGAAATGTCACGGCGCCACGACTGCGCGGACGTCGGCTCGTTATGATTTACGACTGCGCGACCGGCGGATGATTAATTTCAATTAAGACACGTGGCCGCGTGTTAAAGGATGCATGCACTCGTTATCAAGCGCATTGTAAGCATTCGAGATCGGTCGATTTAACGTGGTATAATCGATTCAGGAAGAACAAATCCCGGTCTGCTGCTATATATAATCTCAGCATAATAATTATCACGTAACGTACGCGTAATTATTTAATCACATAATTATTACCGTAAAGAAGCTTGCATAATATATACGTAATATGATATTTGTGATCTTTAAAATTTTAAGTTATCATTAAATTCATAAAACTTGAAAATTTTTAAAAATGTTTTTATATAAATAGAAATATAAATCGACGAAATATATTCTATTCCTTACTTATTTCTATCATTTTGCCTTTTTATTTTCATGTACACTAAACATGTGCAAAACGTGGCAGTTGCGATCAATCTTTATCGGTAGGAATTTTCGCAAATCCTCTGAGCTTATGGTCGGGGTATCGAAAGGCCTGCGATAATGACTGCGTTTCAGTTTCCTCACGGTATTTCCAGAATCTATGTATTCCTCGAAAACTAGGAAAAACGTGCTTACGTAGACAACACGGAAGGATTACGGGGCGGAAGGGCGAACGGATGGAAAGTTGAGAACGGTTGGTATCTCGGCTAGGATCAAGGGAATTTCCTCTTGACACACAGATGTCAGATAAAGGATTCTGAAAGCTGAACCCACCTTCGATCTCGCCGCGAACTGCCGAAGAAGACGCTGGTCAGCAAAAATTATTCTGTCTTGCTAGATGCAAGTCATACATCACAGTACTGTGCTATGCGTATCTCCTTGACAAAAGCTTCTCAATAATACTCTCCGTGAAGTAATATTTTTTGCAAGAAGATACGCAGTGTCGTGATATCAATTACATCGATAAAATCAATTTAACCGTCAAGTATTGTTTTACGGGTGTAATAAAATGTAACAGCGTTTTAAAGAATTAGTAGAGATAACCGTGAAAAATTTCTTTTCGAGAATTTCCTTACGAAAATTTCCTTTCGTGAAGTATCTTACGCAATTATCTCAATTGTGTGCCTGAAAATGTCCTAATTCGCAGCAATAAATGCAATTTTACGATCCCAATTCAGAGTTTCACCAAACGGCAATTCACGAATACCAATTTCACGAGGACTGCCTGGGGTCGCAGAACGCGATTAACGTTTTAATGACATCACTTATTCGGCGGATAAGCCGATCGAAAAATCGGCGGGGCATTTTCCAGCTCGTCGTCGTCCGGCGTGGATGGAATGGGGATCCCACAGCGACGGTAAAACCGGCAAGTTCGCCGGCGGAAGGATACGGTCGTCGCGAGAGCCTCGGGTAATCGCAGCGGAGAGAGATTCGACCGCGGGCGGGTCGCCTTTATCGGACGCATATTTGCCGGGTCCTGCAAATCCCACTCCGGGATTCCGCGCGCTGTAGCGAGAGGAAAAAAAAGAAGGAGGGAGAAGAACGGGAAAGAGAGGAGGATCCGGGGTGGAGACGGGGCTCGAGGGTGGGCGCCATACAACCGCTACTACTACCACCACCATCATCGCCGTCGCACCATCACACTGACATCGCGAAGCGCCGCCATCAGCACCGCCCGACCCTCTGTGTGTCGGTGTGCGCGTGTATGTGTGTGTTTCACCGGTTAGACTCCACGGCTTTGAGGGATGATGGAACGACGGGGGGGTGGCAAATAGAGTGGGATAGCGCGAGAACAAGGGCGTCGTGACAAAAGAGCGAGCGGGCTCGAGGGGACATGCGGGGGCGGCGGCGGAGGATGAAAGAGACAGAGTGGGCCCCGAGTAAGGACGAGAGAGGCGAGACAGAAAAAGTACGCTGCGACGGAGAGAAAAAAAAAGAGAGAGAGGGATCGAAACGGGGCGAGGGACAGAGGCAACAAGTCGGACGGAGAATTCGAGGGCGACGAAGTAAATGGGGACCGACGCAGGACTGACGGGAAAAGAGGCGGGCGGAGGGGAAGCTCGGATGGCTCACAAAGGGGACGGGGGAGACAGGAGGCCATCGGGGTTGAAAAGTTCAATTGCGCGTATTTTCGCAGTGACGTCTCGCAAATCCTGCGACCGTCCCCTCGTGTACAGTATATCCACCCCCTCGCCGCCCACCTCCGACGCCTTCCTGCTTTCGCGCAACCGTCCGTCTCGGCCTTTATCCTTCATTCTTCATTCCCTTCACGCGAACGATGGAAAGCTGGTGATATATACACATGAGACTCTTTCCTCCTCCTTCCGCCCACTCCGGACACATTTCAATCCGTTGTACCTGCTATATCTCGATACTCGTCTCCAAGTTCATTTCGACACACGTGTATCCTCCGTTACGCTATTTATTTCGTACACAGGTTTATCGGACAATTTAGAAAAGACTTCAAACGGACCGAGTTTTTTTAGTTTCCAATTTTCGAAATATCCGCTCAAGTTGAATTATCGTCGAAACAAAGTGCAATTAAAATTAATTAATGAGCGAGGCGATTTACGCCTACGAAACTTGGTAATTTTCTCTGTTAGATAACTTAGTTTCAACACGAAATGCTTTCCTTACAGTTAGTTTCGTTTTTAATATCCGCGGCCGAAATGACCCTCTCTTAGATCTAGGGCATCCCGTATACGAATGTATGCGACACGCGGAATTCAAACTGCTCGCATTTTCCCTCTTTTCCCTTATTGCTCAGCTTCCCTCTCCGTTGCACTCACATCCTTCATCCTTTCTCTTCGAAAGAGAGGAACGAACGCTCTGCCCGCTTACCGTTCTCTTCCCCCTCCTCCCTCACTACCGCGCCCTGCCTCTATTTTTATTGTCATAACCAATTTAATTAAGTTTCGCGCTTCGACGTCGCGTACTCGCGGCTGTGTTAAACATTTTAATTAAGCGCCTCGCACATTTGCGTCGCCATCGCCCCCATTCCGTCCCCTCCTCCTTCTCCCATTTCCCCACCCTCTTTCCCGGCTTCCAACGTAGACTCGCACCACCAGTCGATGCATCGGCATGGAAGAGAACCGTTCGACGATTTTACAAATTAACGAGAACGCGGGAAACGGCAGCTCGCTCGCGCGCGCGCGCGCGCGCGCGCTTGTTCGCGCCCGCGCCGATGAGTCGACGCGCTTGCCGCCACCAACGCTAATTCGAGAGGGGCGAGAGGAAGAGAAGAAAGGGCGGTTGCGAGGGGGGGAAGAGGGATGTTTACGCTGGGATCTGCGAAACTTCCGAGGGCGGTGGTGGTTTTAGGGGTGCGCGCCGTTGGGTCGTGGTTTCGCGGTTAAGGCGACGTCACCGAACCAACGTTGCGGAAATCAAATCGTTAACCCTTTCGACGGACGCGCTCACGAGCGCGTCCCGATGCTGTCCATTCCTCAACCGAGACTCGGTAAATATGCATTATCTGACCTTTCGGTTTCGGAAGGGTCGAAACTCATAAAAAATGAAATAGCGGGATTCCTTCGTGTAATGACTGATATCCATCTCTCTCCTCCGCATTCTTATCTATATATTATGTATACTAGATTACGTTATACATATATATACGTTATCGTTATATATGTACATATACGTTACACGTAGTAACATCTGTTATTTCATACATTTATTTTTAGACCGATATTATAAATATTTGCTTAATAAATATGCAGTTTTGCGGATACATTTATTGCGGACGAAACGAATCTCAAAATCACCAGCTAATTATAGATATTTATTGTTATTTATTAATTACCGCAGTGTGTGTGGTGTATCTGAATAGCATTACTACGTTTTAATGATCGACGATAATTGATCCCGTGCGCGGTGAGGTCCGATAAAAACTCTTCAATTGGAGAATACGTACGATATTATGAATGTATCATTATAATATATTGCAGTTAACCTAAATGCATTCGAAACATTGAAAATTTCATGTTCTTTTGGTTTCGGAAGTATGTCACGAGGAAAAACTTGAGAAATAGTGATAGTAATTTTTATGTTTTATCATCGCCAAGCCGGATGACTAATTGCCTTGCTTAGACCCGGAGAGGAGCCAGTCGAGGTGACTGCGAGTAAGTCGGCCGAGGAAAATTTACGATAAAGCGACTTTAATTTTGATTCATGGCGGATTCTCCGCGGGCGAGCGAGGATAGGAACACTCGAAAGGAGAGAATCTTTTCTGAATTTCATCTTTCGCCACTCCTCCGCCATTTGCGAATTTTGCAAAATATGAAATTTAATCTAGTCAGAATTTTATCTGATTAAAAATATAGCGGAATACATTTTTTCATATAATCCTAAAAGTTTCAAGGATTACAGATCTCACATAGAACTTCATGTAAATAAAGTTTTAGTAAAAACTTTCGTGACAGAATTTCGTTGAATTTAGCAGATATTTTACAGCGCTTTTATAAATAAATTCTCGGTCGGACGAATTTTTACCAATAACTTAGTGCTACGCCGTCGTGGCTGCTATCTCTTTCCGCAGAATCATAAACCTGCGGTAGTGGCAAATGCGCGCCCGGGTCCCGGGACTTTTCAGCCTGCGGGAGCCGCCCTCCCGCACTCAATAATCCCATAGCGCTATAGCAAGCCTCTATTACGAACCCTCGATCCCCCGTCCGTCCCGTAACCCCCTCGCCAACCCACCGTCGACGCTCGACGAAGCCGAGAACGGATAGAACGCGCCCTGATTCCTGCCACGGAACACTACGTACCGTGAAACCACCCTTCACCCTCTGCGCTACTGAATTGATGGGAAGGCCTGACCATGTTCCAACTGCAGACAGATATCTGACCTCCTCCCCCATCGCCATCGAAAACCTTCCCGTTCTGGGAAGGAATCGCGCAAACGAGCTCTACGTGGCATATCCTTTGCTCTGACATATTTATTAATACAATACGAATGAAAAATGCAGAATTTTGTATATCCGATATAAATCACAAAAGATAAACTTTAAAAGATAACACGTTGCTTAAATAAGCGTCGAAAAAATGTAATTTATATCTCGTACATAATATTGAAGAATAAATAACGCTGAATCATATAAAATATACACAAAGTTAAAAAAAAAAAGAAAGAGTTTAATTCCTTAAATATCTCCTTACTTTTTGACTTTCTCTAGTAATTTTTAAAACACAAGAATAGAAAATTATTTCTAATTATTAAATCAAATATAATATTCTCAAATGCAATTTCATACCTTATTAAATGCAAAAAAGTACCATTTGATGTTACATTATTTTCTAAAATTTCCCAAGTACCGTCGCTATTATCACAACGCTCACGACTACACGCTAACCAAACGGATTTTTGTTTTCCAAAAATTTCCCTGAATCCACGACTCACCGGAGAAACGTTCGCCGTCCACGCGGCATTGCGCCGTTCCGCGCGTTGCGCAAGAAATAAGCGGTCCTACATGCGCGGGCAATTTCACCGTACGTGCGTGTCGGTCTATCCTCGTGTTGAGACAGAAAAAGAGAGGACGGGAGTGAGAAAGAGAGAGAGAGAGAGAGAGAGAGAGAGAGAGAGCGAGACAGAAAAGAAAAAAAGAGGTGTTGGGTACGCGACAGCTGTAAGCCCCCGGGGCATACGAGTCCTCGACTCGCACACCCCCGCTTGCGATCCCCGCCGTCCCATTCTTCCCCTGCTCCGTCCCGCCATCCCTGTCTCCAGCTATCTCTCTTCCCCGCTGCAACCCGCCGCCTCCCATCGGGCTCGTCCTTCATAGAGAGTCCCGACAGCGTTGTACCCGGGGCTTACGCGCAAAGGGAGAAGGGGCGTACGGGAAATGGGGCGATCAAGGGGGAAACGATGGCTTCGCCATAAGCCAGCGATACCAGCCCGGATGACTGGCGATTACGTTATTCGGAGGGACGTACGTGTTCCCGACTGCGCCGGGTTCGCGTGCCCGTTCGTTCCGTACGTCCCGCGTGTGTTCTACGTGACGCCCGATTCACGAACGAGCCGCGGCCTCCCGGTTCTAATTCACCCCATTAAATTTAATTTCGAGCGGTCTACCCGCCGGCTCTCCCCCTCATCCGCGCGCCCACTCCCCTCGCGGGAAGATCGATCCGTTAAATAGGACCGACTAATACCGAGACCGACG
This sequence comes from Linepithema humile, assembly GCF_040581485.1. Classification (NCBI taxonomy): domain Eukaryota; kingdom Metazoa; phylum Arthropoda; class Insecta; order Hymenoptera; family Formicidae; genus Linepithema; species Linepithema humile. Next base: position 7,192,351 of record NC_090133.1, on the reverse strand, counting down.
GAATTATGGCACCGAAGACGCCGGTGAGAGGTGTTGGATTTGACCGCAGTTATATTCAATGACATCCCCCTCATTTGCTCTCGATCGCGATTTATACGAATTAATAACGGCAATGGCTTACAAACGTAATTCTTTTATAGGAACATAAAAAAACTTTTGCCTTCATCGCGTCCACCGCACAAAATCACATTTACAAGTACTAAATTTCCTGACAATGACAGGCTTATGAAAAGGCTTATAAAAAATTTTATATTGTAATAAATTACAGAGATAGGGTAATTATTTCTTTTATATTTTTTATTTTCATTGAAAAGTAATGAAATTTTTCGTATTAATAGATGGATATAAAACGAAGCAAATTGTTAATTATGTCACTGACGAAATTTCCGATAATAAAAAGATGGAAAGCACATTATGTAAATCCCAATTTTTCGCATACACTTCTTTTTACGGACACACTGCACGTCATTAGATATATATACAGACGGGAGGAGATGACCAGGGAAGCTTGCACAGAGACGATAAACGTTAGCAGTGCTTCCCTTCGTCGCTTTTAACAAGCCCGCGAGGGTGGAAGGCCACGTCCGTGGCGTAACCGAGTGCCATTCTTAGTGGAGATATGGTTATTCTTTGAAAGCATTCCTGGTCCAACTGGTCGTAAATACATACACTTGTTTCCTAAAGAAACTGGAAAGTGGTCTTCGCACTAGTAATTAAAGCCGAACAATACAATACGTAGTATCAAGAGAATATATAGAGATATTCTTTCAGAATTTTTCGATTTCACTCTTTTTAAATTCGTGCGTATGCGATGAAATATTTTTTTGAGAAAAGGATAATTTATCTCAAAGGATGATTCATAGGGAAAAAAATCATAAGAGTTTAAAACCTACCTAAGTGACTAAATTTCAATCATTTGACACTTAATACAGTTGAGACTTTCCATCGTGGATTAACCAAGCATACTAAACGACGAAATGGTACACAGTCGTCGATCAGCAGAGCGTCGTCAGTGTCACGAGTGTCGGAGCAATGCAAAAGCGCACGCACATATACACATTATTAGGTACTTGCCAACGGGCAGAGACAAAAGGGAGCCAGACTACCGTTTAGGAGACTAACCTAAGCAGGCGATAAACACAAGCAGTCCTCATCCACATCGTCTTACGAGAAGGGTCGTACAATTCGACGGAATCAACGGTGTATACCGAATAGCTTTTGACAAGGAGATAGCGTCGATTAAAACACACTTCGCTAACGCACGTCACGCTTTGTTACGCGAGACGATGTATGTGTGCGTCGATTACGCGGCAGAATTTGACCCGCTTCGGAGGGATTTAATAAGTTTTAAGGCGTATCATCAGTACTCGTAAAAAGCCACACTCCAGTATATAAGCTGATTAATGCATAAAATAATGACTCTCGAGAACCAGTTTTTCTCGAATATCTATAAGCGACGATACGTTCAACCGCTGATGAATCTATTACCTCCAATAAAATTATCCAAGTCAAAAAGATTATACGTATAAAATTAATTGAAGAGTAAGATATCTTGTTTCGTGTAATTGGCATCTCTCCGGAGTTTAATTCAGCGAAATTCCATTTCCAACTTCTGATAAAGAATGTCGTCTCAATCGTCGTGCCAGTAAGAGAATTCTTTATGTATAGATATTGCGCAAACTTAGTTAATTAAGGTGCAGGCACACCTGCGCTAAAGAAGAAAAAACGAAGGGCGGAAAAACACGCGGAAAATCCCGTATACACATAACATACACACGTGGGCGCCGCAAAAGCAGCAACAGCAGCAGCAGCAGCGAGAAGCCAAGCTCGCGGGCTGCTTACGAGCTTGTAAAGAGGCGATAAACATAACCCGGCGGCTCTATATCGCCCGCTACGAGTAGCAGTCGACCGCCGGAGGAAGAGGTCGGTATTGGCGATGCGGAGAGGAGAAGGGTCGCTCCGTCGTTCTAGTCGTCGTAGTCGTCGCGATCGTCGGTGGGAGGAACCACGTGTGTATTGGTTTCCCTCTGCCGCGCGGGGGGTGCGCCGTGCGGGGAAGCTAGTAAGCTACGTGTGTATGTGTATGTATGTGTGTACGAGTGTGTACGTGCAAGTCGGTGTGCTGGCTGGTGCGAGGCCGCCTGGGTTATCGATTATAATCATCGGCGTACAGGCGCCGCGACGGATCCGCAGTCATTAGGGACGCCCGGGCGTCGTTCCACCTTATTCCAACTGCCGGAAGCGAGAGAACGCAACCGAGAAGGGGGCAAAGGGGGACGGCCACTCGAGGATGTCTACGCAGTCAAGTTTTCGCGCGAAAACCAGTCCGGCTGAAGGGGGTTGTTGCTCTTTCTCTCACTCTCCGTCTCTCTCTCACTCGCTATCTCTTCTCGCAGCGAGGTCACGTAACCTTCCCCTCGCCTCGTAGTCCAAGTTCGTTAACGTAATTTTTCGCGCTTTAACTTTCACGGATGAGTCTTCGCGTTTCATCCTCCTCTCCCGTCGTTCAACGAACTTCATCATTTAATCCCCGTGCTTGCGATGTAATATGTCAGCGCGAAAATCGGAAAAATATGAGCCGGATAATAAAGCTAAAATATTAGATCAAGCGGAAATGCGCGTTACACTTAGATGATTCTGTAATGTTCTATAATGCTTAGAAGATAATGTTACATTCATTAACATGATTTAATAACCCGTGTAATGAACTCGAGATATCTTCTTATCACATGTAAACTTGTGCTCGATTTAAATATTAATGCAAAGCACATATTTCCGTGATGATAATAAAACGCGCTTCGTATTTACGCCGCCAAGGATTAATAATACATTAATGATATCCGAATGATTTCCCTGAGCGCAATATTTCCATAATTCTCCGCGAACGCGGAAAAACCATCCACGACCATACCCTCATTAATTTAAATGGCCGATTGATTCAAATAGCTTTGTTGAAATTCGCTCTTTTAATCGTTCTGACAGTGATACCGATAAAAACACTAATAATGTCGAAATACGAGCGAAAATGAGCCGACTAAAATAGATAATTAAAATCATCAGCGGTTAAATTTGGAAATATGCGTACATTATACCTTACATATAATCAAACCCGTGCGATATGAAAACATTCGAACAATTTTTTCCATTAAATTAAAAGATCAAAAACAATGTTACGCCTATATATTTGAGACGGACAAATTAACACACATAAAATATAATGATTTCAATTAAAATCAAAAATATGTAAAGTATATAATAGTCATTCTACAAATATGTAGATATTTAACTTCTTTAAACTAGATAATGCGCGCGAAATATCTGGAATGTCGAAGTTTAATAATTTAATTAACAATTTTATTAGTTGAAAAATTATCCATGGAGGATAAATTTTTATCGATTAAAGCATCAGAGATGGAACGACGAAATTCGCGAAGACCGCGTTATTTTGCGTTGATATACATAGTAAAGAGCGCGATGTATTCGAGCGTCCATGCAATAAACTCTCCTCAGGCCATATTGAGCGCCCAATATCATATAATAAAATCCATACTACATCTTGGGGGAACAATGGTGGAGATATTCTGGAAACGTTGCACGCGGCGCTTGGCATTGCCAGCGACGTAGACGGAACGTTTGGCAGGAACAGTCGCGGCACGGACGCTCAAGGAGCGCGATCAATCTCTCCTTTTATTATCTATGGCCGGCAAATGGCGTATGCGGCAAGACAATATTCGCGAAGGGATGGCGTCTACACGACGTACTGCCCGGGCATTTGGCAGCGGATATTTAGAATGCTCGACGTACTAAAGCGTTTCTTGGTTGCACGCTACCCACGCGACGACAAAGCACGACTGCGAGTTCCATTAGTTCTTTTTGTCCGTCGAAAAAAGAATTTCACGGACAAAAACACTTCAATTACGTCATTTTATGTATGGTTTGACCCTCACCATTTACTGCTATTTAGTCGTATGAACGAATAAATTATTCATTGCCAAATTTTTTACGCGGATCAGCCTACAAAGAGAAATATCCACACTTTATAACATAATTATAATAGAAAAATCAATAACACTTATAACCAGAATAATATCAAAGAAATTATAACTACGGCATTGTTAAATTAATAGCAATTTTTGCTTGATCACAATTTCCATTAAGCCTGTCGCCAATTTTTCGGACTCAATAATTTTCTAAATCTAACGCTTCTAACGTGAAAGAAGTTCTTAACGGTAATCGTTCCATCTTTTACAGTCTCTGAGATTCACACGCATGCATTCATTTCTCGACGTGGTGAGCGAGCGTAGGTGGGCGTTGCCGTCGGTCCGGGCCACGCAAACAAACGAATTTTTAATTAATCACCTGCTAATGAGGCGGCAGCCACCGCGCTGCAAAAGAAAGAGGAGGAGAGAAAGAGACAGGTTTGGACCAGGTGCCTTCTTATACGTTCCTCATCCGGTTCCTTTCGCAGCGAGAGACCACCACAAAGAGGACGGGCAAAGAGGAAGGGAGAGAAAAGGGAATTACAAAAACGCCAAGGAAGAAAAGGGATACCCAAGTAAATGTTTCAAACTTTATCGGAACTCGGTCGAGGCGTCGAAGGGAAAAAGGAAAATCCCACCTCCGTTAGAAATCTCACCTTTTGTTCCTCTTTTTTTCCTCTGTCATTTATTTTCTTTTTTTTCGGACCGTTCTGATTACCGATCGAATAATCGACGCGCCGTCACGTCTCTCACGGCGCCGAGAACTTCGGCTTTCGTTATCAACGGCCTGACACGAGAATGACTCGCCGCGTGCCCCCGGCTTCGAATATCGATTCTCGGGCTTATCGGTCCCCGCGTACCTTTTTCCTCCCCCCCCCCCCCTCTGTCCTTCGCCGCGCCGTTTTCCACCGACGTACCCGTCACCCTCGTTCGTGCCTCGCTCCGTTTTCGTGAGGTTTTCCCTGACGCGCCATCCCCGGGGAGAGCTAAAACAACGCGGCTTCTCTCCTGGAAACCTTCGGTTTCGGTCCCTCCCATCGCTCCGTTCTTCTACGGGCTCTTCCTGCCAGCAGGTCCTTCTTTTCACGGACAAAGAACAGATCGGGCGAATAGCAAAGGACGCGAGAATCGAGTTTTTTGTTTTAAAGTAAAAGGTATACAGGGTGTCCCGAAACCGTTAGCAATTAATGTAACATCTTTTTTAAAGCTAAAGAAATGTTTTCTTCATAACGCGAGATCTCTGAAAAGCGTATTACAAACTTTTAACTTTCGTTGTATGAAATCTAGTGAAAGATTTTTACTCATTTGCGTTTGCACTTTTTTTATACTTATTTAAATTATTTTGTAAAGACTTGTAAATTTCAATCGTTTCTAATTTAAGAACCAATTGATGCCCTGATATTGAAATACCTAATATTGAATTTTTCTCAAAACTCTATTGTCTGCCACTAAAATATAAGTTAGTTTTGAGGCACCCTCTATACGTGTTCTCGCTATAATTTTACAGTGAACGCGGCGCGAGGGAAACGGGAGAAACGCTACCGCCTCCGTGAAACGACGTACCGCAAAATGCCAAGGTGTTATTATTTACAGTGGTGGAGTCCCCCTAGAGTCTCGCAGAGTATTTCTAGGAGTAAACTGCAATTTGCGAAATGATAATGCTGTCGCGTTGTCGCTCGGTAACGCGATTATACCTTCGACATCTGGAAAAGTTTCCATCTTCGCGTCGAGGGTATTACATATATCGTGTCTAAATAGTAACGTAAGAGTGAAAATTGTCTTTCCTTTATCAAACACGCAAATTTTATTAATTGAAATTTCTGACAAATATTTTTCATTCAAAAAAAAATTCATATATTTAATTTTTCAAATATGCAATTTAAATTGAAAGTTTTTTCCTTACGTTGTGATCATACGAGATATAAACACTTGTATGTTCATTTTTTAACACTAAAATATGCTGTTAAAAAGCACAAGCGTTTCTTACATGTGTATTCAATGTATTTACTATTTTAATTTAAAACACAACGTATCGATATTTTAATTTAAACGCAAGGTAGTAAGAAAGATTTTAATTTAAATAGAATTATTTAATCTAGCCGTATTAAAATGGATACGTGCGTGTCAACAAGCCAGACACAGATAGAGCAAGAAATGCTAATAGGACCAAGCGCATGTACGCGAAGAGTTAACAAAGTAAACGATTAGCCGCGCAAATGAATCCAAGTAAGAGTGAAGCGAGAGAGATAGCGAAGTAGAGCACGATTACGGAGGCGTTATTTCGTTTGCGAGAGGGTCGCATCGGGTTTCACTTTAATTAAGCGAAATAATTAGCCGCCGAAGGCTAAAGCAGCAACGTCGGTCATGGCAAGCGGCGTTAATATTTTCTACCGTCGTATCGGCTTCCGTTCATTAGAGGCATCGCAGAAGTACAACTCCTTAAATCGAAGTTTATTTCCAAAAACTACATCAGTGCTTACACATACATAAGTAAAAAAAAAAAACTAATTTTCTCACATATTTTTAGAAAATTCCTACAAAACTGATTGATGAAATCAACGAATTTATTTACTTTTACTTTGATATTTTTGTTTTTGTGGCTAATGCCAAAGATTGCAGATAAATGTGGGATTAATACAGCGACGACGACACTTTGAAATCACTCCCAAAAATAATTCTCGTACAGAAGCGTGAAATTCAAATAACGCCGAGATTCACTATATGCATCTGTTTCTGAAGGGAGAGGCGATTAACGCAGGACGCTTGTCATCCGCAGCAAATGTGTTAATTATAACTTCTAGGTAGAAAGCGCCAACCGTCATTTCGCGTTTCGTTCCGCGGTGCAGAAAAGCTATAAGCACCTTTGTGATTAGCATGAATTCTTTTTATGACTTTTTATTTCTATGTATGTTATTCTTGTTATGCATTTCTTTTCCGTGATATAAAATTTTTTTCGATTAAAATAATATAGGTGCGGCACTAGAAACGATGCTTTATTTTTCAAATGTGATATATAGACGGATATTTTAAGCCTCGAGTTCTAAAATTTGTTAAATTTTTTATAAAAACCTAAACCCCATCGAAACATTTTCACGTATTAAATTTTAATCTTTGTCCTAGCTACCAAGTTATTCAATAGTAAAAAAATAAAAAATATCAGCTCTCTCTCTCTCCTCTCTCTTTTTGCATTCAATTAAATAAAGAAAAGCCTAAAATAAATCCCATCCAAGAATAACTCAACTGCACATACTTTCGTAAATAAAATCCTACCAGCATATATATTTTTAACACTTGGCGCGCCGAAAGGGATAAATTTACGAGCACGGCGGAGAAGCGGAGACGAGTATCGGCGTTCTTGTACGCTTCCCAAACACCCCAAACGTTCCCTCATTAATCCTCCGATACCGTCCATCGTTCCTCCGTCACTCCCCGGACTGCGGAAGCCGGGAGAGTCGGCCTTATCGGTCCTTCGCTCTCCCCGCCGTTGCAGCGTGCACGAGCGAGCCGAGATATTAACGACGTCATGTTAACGGGATTTCCTCGGGAGTCGGAAAATACGGCGGCTGAAACCTCCGGAGGATTTGGATTTCGGGAAGCTCCGCGGCTTGTTCTCGGTCATCCAATAAAGCGCGCCTTTACCAACCCGAGCGTTCCTTCAACGCACACACGCCACGATTACGTACATGTGAAAATATGGACATGGTCGTCCACACGTATGCTCACAGTTGGAAACTTGCCCCATTGTGGAGGCGCAGCGGCCACGAGCGCCCATGTGTGCGTACGTTACGTATGCATACGTCATACAAGTATTATATTACCCGGGTATAAGGAATACGCGTGTGAGCGTGCGAGTCAGAAGCGCAATTACAATTCTACCGACTCTAGACTATCATCAGATACCGCTGATGTTTCTATATGCGTCTATACGCTATTTCCGTAATTAGTTAGATTTGTACTTATCTCATTGTCAGTGTTCTAGATTAATGCGCGGCACATATACCGATATTAGTTTCTTTGAAGTTAACACTTTACCCTCAACTATTTAACATAATTAGATAACCAGATTTATAGTATATATCATTGCCATAGAAAATATCATTCTTCTTGATATTTATTAAAGAGAAAAAAAAATTGCTTTCCTAGTTAGTCCATGTGTTTATCATCAATGTATGCTGTGCACGTATACTATGTTGAGATATTTTTCGTCGTTGAGGTGTCGTAAACTTCTTTCCGCACCACACCCACGTTCGATCAATCCAATTTCGTACATAAAAGGTTCGACCGAAATTATCAGGACAGCCGAATGTTTGGGGAGAGAAAGCAAAGAACGCGCGCAGAGTTCGTTATAGGGATTCAGTCATCGCGGTCTCTCAATAGTTTCTGTATCGATTTGCAACTCCAATACGATCCTCGGAGAAGAAAAAATATAAGTGTATCCAATCCGAATTAGAAGTTCTGTTTGCGAAACGAATATTTTTACCTCAAATATTGTTTCTAAAAATAGATTTTTGTTAAGCTTTACTTTTTAGATACCGCGAATTTGTTTGCATCATAAGAAATATCGAAATATTTGAAATATTGCAGAGGGAAATGCTCGATTACGTAAAACTAGCGTCGGAAAACGTCGATTCACCGATATGCGCACACAAAGCTGGAGCACATCGCATAGCGCGCGCGAGGCTCGTCCCGCGAATCCTCTTATCGTCGCAATCTCAGATCGGCGTCGGGCTTAAATGCAAAACCAAGCGCGCGACATCCCCCCGACAACGATCCTGCGGGCGTCCGAAGTCACGGCGCTCCGAGGACTCCGAGCAATTCGTTCAACCTGTTGCAAGGCCGTCGACATCGATCCCGTCCTCCATCGATTTCCCTCTTGAGTGACATACCTATCGCGAGGAGGGTGTGGCAAAGTGACCTCGTCACGGAAACTCGAGAGAAAGACAAAACGAAGAACGCTCAATTAACGAGCCGCGCGACGTTTCACTACGACGCTTGCGGGATTTAATGCGATAACGCACTATCGGAAAGTAGATAACGATGATAATGAAAAGTACAGGCTATCGATAGCCTCATTTTCCACTAGATTAGCAGATGAATAAATAAAAGCTCAACATTTTTATGTAAATCTGATAAAAAGATAAGACTGTTTCAGCATTAAATGGTGAGCTTTGATTCGACAAGTATTACACGATTAGAAAAGACAAAGAGCGAACAATAAGGGAAAACGAATACCGACGATAATAGCAATGATAAAAATGATAACAACGGTAGTAAAATCCTCGAGGGCAATTGTAACCCGTGTACACTCTCCGATTCATCGTGTTTCATAATCGATAGTATTTCCGATCGTCATCGGATCAAAGTGTTCGCCGTACCATGCGAAAGAAAAGAACAAAAAGTATTGATTGCCCCCCGAAAATAATAATAATAATCGTAATGAAGAATAATAAATGACGAGGCGCTACCGTTCAGCCACCGCGTGGCATAGGCGCGGCAACCTATTACGCGAAACACGACACCGGCGCCGATCCGAGGCTGGAACCACTTGTAAAAGCGACCCCCCCTCGACCGCACCGCTCCAGCCGTGCCTCCCGCGGGCGAGATCGAGACGTGCATCGGACAGAGCTAGAAACTGCGGGCGAGCGGACGGCAAGGGGACGGGAAGGGAGACCGACAGAGCCGCGGCGAGAACCGGGATACAGGCGAGGGAGCGAGAGGGGACGACGGAAGGTACCAGCCGCCCGGCACCGGTGGTGAAACGGAATGGTGCAAAAAGAACGAGGAGAACGAGTGCCGGTTGCCTGGGAGGAAGAGATAGGGAGGCGAGAGGAAAACGGACCTCTCGAACGTGCTCTCGTAGAACGAGAGGGGTCAGGCGGGCGGGAGGGAGAGCGAGCGGGAGGGAAGAAGAGGAGGGAGATGCGTGTGCACTGACGGAACGAGTGGAAACGAAATGCACGGGAAATACGTATATATCGAGGGGGATACGAGAGACGCCGAGGGAAGCCGGCGAGGGCGTAGGGCGGCGCGGAGGAAAGAGCGGGAAGGGAGGGAAAAAGCGAGAAAGAGGGGGGGGGGGGGGACGGAGGGGGAGAGAAATTCTGACTCTCGAGATGCGAGAACTGCCGCGAGTCTGTGGTGTGCGAAACTTCCTCGCGATATATAGACGATGGCGCCGTAGGAGGGTGCGGGGGACGGGCGGGAGGAGAGAGAGTCAAAGGGGATGCGAAACGCCGACGAAGAGAACGTTCGAACGAGAGAGCGAGAGGGGAAGAAGGAGAACGGCCCGAAGGGAGAAGCGGGACGAGCGACGGAATCGTAACCCGACTCTGGATGGGAGCCAGCATGAAACCCATGGTATGTAAAACTCCCCGTGAGAGCGCGTGGGCGCGGGGTCGGAAAGGGGACAGGGGAAGCACGCCCGAGATAGCCCGCGTGGGTAGCGCGTCGATGGGAGAGAGAGAGAGAGAGAGAGAGAGAAAGAGAAAGAGAAAGAGAGAGAAGGAGAGAGGAAGGGGGGAATCGGCGGCAGGAGAGAATAGGGAAGCCGAGTGTGTTGTAATCAATGAGTTTAGGGCGGGCGAGAGCGCAGCGTGATTCGGATACCTTTGAGAACACGGTTAGTTTCGTATCAGAATTATCGCGATTAGTCGATACTCGCGTTACGTGTGCCTGCGTACGATATTGTTTTGTACGCAGAAAAGAGATAATTGTTATTTTACATGCATATGTTCATATATATCTAATGTTTTGCATTTCTTTGTAGTTTATTCCGCACATCTCTGAAGCAAGTTTATACATAATTTCAGTCATTATTTTTAATACACGTAAAAATTAAGGAGATCACGTAACTCTTATCCTTAATTTAATTATAATGATTAGAATAATTATTTTCTTTCATAATAAAAGTAATTGTATTATCAGTTAATATTTTTATAATAAACTCAGCGCTTTCGTATTCCAAGATAATATTTCTCTACACGACTCCTCGTTTTAACTAACATATTCATGATCTCGCCCACTTGTTAATTATTCGATTTACATTTCGTCAAAAATATAAATCATTCACCGCTCCCAGCGGTGAAAGATTCCAGACATGTTCCTGCCGCGACAACAAAAAGCTAAGCAAGCGGAAAGCGATACGCGTGAGCGCGAGCGAGCGAACGGCCCGATGTTCCGTTGACTTTAAAGCGTAATGGTTTTACGGTACGTCAAAGCTGGCACACGCGGGGGTCGCGCGACGGGGGTCGAAACGCGGGGGTGAGCTACATAGTGCGAGAGCGAGTCGGGACCGCTCGTGGCGGGGATTCGCGTTCTGACGGGGCCATTACACCCTTGATTTCATTACGGCAGCCTTGCTAGTCGACTGCAATCTCTCCCGGCTCCATCCCCGCCCGATCCTCTTCTCTTTTCCTTCCACCGCCTCTCGTTCGCGCTCTGTAATTCCATCATATCGCCATCCCTCACTCTCGCCCGTGTCTGCCCTCATTCCCGCCCGCCCCTCGCGCGCCACTCCCTCGGAGACCTTAACGACTCTCTCTCCGTAACCGTTTGGTTACCGTCTTAAATCAGTGATCTTCAGTGTCACTCGGAAACCATCCCAATCCTCCACGGCACCTTCGCCGGGAGGTGCAAATTGAACGATGAACTTTTTACGGCGAGCTCGCTCGGAAAATCAAAAGTTTTCCGCGAGGATGGAAACGGCTTAATTGTAAACCTCCGACGAACGGACAACGCGGCGTTATCGAGGGGATTCATCGGAAATTGGACGATTCCCGCAGGGAAAGGGGAAAACTCGCACCGCCAGATTGAAATCGTAGGCGGCGTGTTGGGTGTCGCAACAGGGTAATCCGTCAGATTTCACGATGTTTATCTTTCCGAGTTTACCACGAAGTCGACGCGACACCGCCGCGAAACGATATGATTCGTTTCAGCACGGCTTGAATTGCAGAAACGAGGAATAAAGTAGAAAAATATGAAATAGCATAAGGCAATTTTGATTTTTTTCAGAAATTTTAATATTTGAGAGATATCATATTCTATGCAATTATTGATTTGTATTACCGAAATACAAAATTCGCGATATCAACATAATGAACGTAGCTCGTAAAATGAAACGTTAAACTAACTTTTGTGTTCACCTTCCGCTTTACAGTTTCAACTTAACTTAGGAAACAAAGCGAAAGAAACGAGAATAATCCAAATCGTCGTACCAAACATGATTCTGACCGCGACTGGAAACAATCAGTCGAGATTTCGACCGGGAACTAGATTGGGGTTCACATCGAAGCGACCCCCTTATCTATCACTCACCCGGGTCTCCGATTCAAGCTCTTCTATCTTCGACCCTTCGGAGCTCTTGCCCTTCGGTTTCTAAAGTGCTAACAATTTGCGGTGAACCACAAGAGATTGAAAACAATTATCGTCGTAATAATCCTGCCGATCATAAGATTATCGCTAATAAAAAGCGATTAAAATAACACTTGAGGAAAGAACTGTGAGATTTTAAAAATTAAATCAAGATATAAAAAATATTAAAACCTTGTGTAACTAAGATGACGTGTCAGAATCTAACAAGAAGAGTCTAAAATTGCGATTAAATTTGAGTTTTTAAAAATCAAGTTTTTTTTTATCAGACATGTTTTTAAATAAAGATGATTTCGAAATTCAATATTAAAACCTCGCAAATCTAAATTTAAAATCTGGCACACTAAGTTGCAAATTTTTAAACTATTTTGCTTAAAAATTGAAATACGACACTTTAAAAACCCGATATAGAGGCGAATTGCGTTCGTTCCGTTTCTTAACGAGAAAAAATTCGCAAAGTCGTCCCCGTCGGAGAAACCGAAGTCACCCACTATTGGCCACCGAAAGTGGCACTCGATTGATAATCCACCGAGCCCATGCGCCGCTCGATTCGGCTGCGGATCGCCGGAAGGAACGAAGCGGGACGGGACGCGGGACGGGACGGCGAGGGTGATCGAACGGCGGGACGAGAAATGGGTGCTCGGGTTGTAGTGGAGCGAGGGTTGGATAGCGGCGGTTCGTTCGTTCGGGAGAGATCGAAGCGGCGGGTGGGTCGGAGAAGGATCGGGTGAACGCAGACAGGCGAGCGAGAACAGGGCGACAGGGGACATCGAAATAGGGTTAGGCAGGGTTCCCCTGGTAATGTGATTGCTCGCCCGTTTCACCTCGTCTCGGCCCGGTCCCAACTACTTGCCGACTCGGTCGTTCTGCCATCCCATTCTTTCCCCTGTTCTCTCTCGCCTTGCCTCTATCTCTGTTTCCCTTTCTCTCTCTTTCTCGCCTTCTCCTTCCCTTATCCGGTAGGATTTCCCCCGCGGACTCCGAAAACGACGACGGTTTTTCTGCCCGTCCGGAGGAATATAATTCTCGACCGCGGAGACGGATGTGTGGCCGGCATGCGGCCGCGTTCCGTTATTCTTCGTGCTCGCCCCGCGCCAGAAAACGGGAGAGATCACCGCGCAGGAGGAGAGATGGCTGACCAGACGGGAACAACAAGTGGTCATTGCCGCGATTACGAGGTCGCATCCCGCCTTCCGCGAGGTGGATTCGACGAGCTTCGATTTTAACTCTGCAGAAGCGACGCTCGAGGGAACTAATATGTAATCGCGAATTAATGTCAAATGTCCCGGATGCTAATTGATCTATTAAATTACTAATGAGTCTACGCTAATCAATCGCTGTCTGCCCTCATTGAAATATGCATTTTTGCATATTTATATTACACGAAATATGTAAATTTTATGAAACATGACAAAAATAAAAATTTTATTCATTATGTATTATAAAAATTAGATGCAAACTATATTTTAAAAATTACAATTTCCTTTTTTAATTAATTATAGTATAAACATAATTTCAAAAATAAGAATGTATTTTCAAGATCAATACGATGAATCAAAGATTAATTTTTTGTTCAAAATATTATATAGATAATCTAATGCCTACGCATTTTATATTTAATTAATCTTTTATTTTTTACATGTGTGTGTTACCTTCCATTTATATTAGAATTTTAACATTAAGATTCTCTTTGATTTCAATACTTTTATATTAAACATCGACTAAGTTGTCTTCTATCTATAGAGTGAAGCTTAGAAGACTCAAATTATGTTCAATATCTAACTCTCATTTTCTTCGTTAGAGAGAGAATTCCAGTTTTCGAGGAATCATTTTCTATAAATTTTAATGCAACGCGGAATCACTTGGTACGATTGATATCCGGACGAAACAACAATTGCTTCACAGGATATCGATGTTACGGCAGATGTTTCGACAGGTATTGACATCGATTATCTGAACGTTGAACACGTTCAAAGTTCCGGGAATTAACCAGTTTGCGGAACCTTCGATGCACTCGTCTCGACTCGAAAAAGGCTTTAAGCGCTCTATTCTCCAAATTATCTTTTTCTTAACAAATTAAGATATATAAACAATAATGTTTATGAAAGAGCGGTGTTTTACAGTTTACATTGCAAGCATTTCCGCGCGAGTAAAAGGATCTGTATAATTACCTTGAAATACTCACTTCCGCAGCGTTTTACGCCGCGGTACGGTTACACGCTAATGACCCGCAAGCAGAAGTTTTGCGAGTATTGTAATATAACTCTGCGTTTAATACAAAAAAATATGCCGGCGTATAACGGCGTCCGTTTTTAATTTCGTAAAGCTGCTCGCAATTAAGCGCGGCTGCGGAAGTTCGGTAATACTTGTCAGCCTGCTACGAAGAGAAAAGTTTCCGCCTTCGAAAAGACTGTAAAATAACGCTGTAAAGTAGACGTATATTGCAGCCTCGGTGCCGTTAACGTTTTTACGGTAAACAATTATCGGGAAACGTCCACCGGATATCCAACTTTAGAAGTTACAGCTCGCGAAAGCTCTCCGCGAGCTAACTCCGTCTAAATTACTTCCTCTCGACTCGACGCTTATGACTGCGCAAGTATGTTGTCGTCATCGGGATAAGTCGTCTCGTTAACCGGGTGGTATTAATATTCCGTCGCGTTTCGCGGTGGAAATCACTTATAATTCGACGCTACCTCGTTTTACTACTGGCACTCGGCGAACACGAACAAATTACATATGTATCTACGTACGCTTCCTTCGTCGCGATTTTCCAATTAATCTCTAATACCTGAAAAGCAAATAGCGCTGGTTGTAAAACAGCGTGACAGTCGCGTTTACGGCGCCTCTTACGTTTATCTAATCGATCGTTCGAAGCGCGAGTGCGACATTAAGGATTTATATTAAATCGTTTTCATAAGTACATTATATACGAAAGGACTCTCGACCGCAATACGAGACGTGCGAACGATGTGTCTCCTGCGCTGAAGCGCAATATCGACCGCATCGTCACGTTTTCAAAAATGAGAACACTTTGAGGCTATTATTCTTTAACCGTTAAAAGTCCTCGATACGAATCTATGGGGTGCTCGACCACCCGTATGGACGTTAATGCTCTCGAGGCGACACGAAGAGACTGACAAAGATTCCATTAACAGTTATCAGTCGCGTCCGAAAGCTGATAAATCGTCGTGGTAATCTGCTTTCGAATAACGATATTCAATTTAATATGTACCTGTATATTAGTGATAGAATATCATGTTTGATATTTTTGAATAGAAAAATTTATCAATAATCGCGCAAATTGCAAAAAAATATTATAGTTTATGTTTTTTAATGCACATGTTACAAAAAAGTATCTTTTCTTATTTCTCACGCGCAAAATTCAGTTTAGACAGAGTATTTTATATGTATTTTACAACTATATATTTAACGCTATGTTAATTACACATATCTTTGAATGTGTATTATTATATTATTTTACCTGATATATAATATTATTATTGGGGCTATTATTACATTATTACAGCTATTGTACATATGATCGCAGCAATTAAAATAAACGTTAACAATATTACCCCGCTGCACCAAAGTATCGCATTACACCGCGAATTCAATCGGCGTGTAATGCGAAAGCGCAAACATACCAGACTGATTCGCACGAGTTCCACCGCAGATGAATGGATCGCGCTAAGCCTCTATTATTAGCAGATGGAAGATTATATCGATTTTTCGCTATCGTCCCCTTCTTCCTTCCCGTCACCCTCGCGTTTACCCTTGGCCGCCACCCCCCGAGGGCAGCCCTTCCGTACTTTATGCTCTAACAAACACATCGTGGCGCTGGCAATTACGCGATGACGCAGGGCGGTCTGCAGTGTTAATTAATTTCTAGCTCGCTAATCACGAGCTTCGGTCGAGCCGGGAGTATCGTTCCGTACTTTCTTGCTGGGCGGAAAGATAATTCCTGTTTACAGCGTAGGATTTTTCTCTGTGTTATCAATTCCCCCATTTCTCTTTCTCTTTCATTTTTAATATTTCACGATGTGTAAAAGTATTCGCATTAAATGATTATCCTATTATCAAAATTTTATGGGAATTTTAGCGGTATAATTATTTCACAAGTAGACGTACATAATAATACAGATTGCGAGAGTGAAAAAAGAATCATTTCGACGGATATCGCATCTACCATCGCGCGCTTATCGAGATATATTTCTCCATCAGAAATTGAGTCTGGCAGTAATAGACAGTCGAAAACGCAGTCACGTCCTCGCGTGTTTTCGTCGATATATCGGTTTAATTAGCCGAATAAACGATACTTACGTCGAGTAGACACGAGACTCTTGGGAATTCCTGTATTACTTGTTGGGAAGCGGCGGGATGGGTGGAGAAGGGTGGGGCAATATGGAGCAGATAGTTGATGAGGCGGGTGTATTGTACGAGGCGAAGACCAAGTAGAGAAAAAGGAAAAAGCGAGGAGTGTCGATACCAATCGTGACTGCCGCCTCTGGGGCTCGGAGAAGCGTTCAAAATTCAAAAGGTTTCCTCCGCGGCGAGAGATCCATCTCGCAACGAACTAAAGGAGGCGCTCATGTTTTTTTTAAGAACGATACTCGTAAATCAGAGATTTCGTTTGAGAATGTGATAATCTAAGTTTGCGCATGACCTTAAACCAAAGGAAATGGAAGTTTTTTTTAGCACAATTTCTTTTTTTTGGCGCGTAAAAAGAACGGAATATTTTTATGGAGTCTTACAAATATATAAATGATCTAAATATGTTGGTTTACATGTGATTTGATATTTAGCACAATATAATAAACACTATAAAATAATACGCTTAAATATAGCGAACAGAAATGAGATAAAATTGCACTAGACGAGAGCCTCGTTAGAGTGAATTATTTATATCGTCATATTTGTTTATCTAAAACTTTGCGATAACTATCCACTTCGCGTTGAAACATATCTAGCCTCGCGCATATGATAAAAAACGTGTGACCGTTGGCCAGAGACCGTTACTGATCTTCTGACCTTTGTCTACAGATCAAGATTCAGTTGCAAAGCTTATGCTGGACCATACAGCATCTCATACTGGATGGGGTAGTTCTCGTCACAGGGGTCAGTCTCTCTTCGACACACCACACCCCTTGGATCGAGAGCATGAGGGATGAAATTCTCTGGAGTAACGGGGGTTGTTTTCTATTAAAAGTTCCATCAAGGCGTCACCAAATCTGAACGAGAAGCTGACAAATCACGCGCCTTTCGTCACACTAAGTTTCTCTTTCTTTTATCAAGTTTCGATCAGCAGTGTATTCTCAAAAAATTGTATACATAAAAAAAATAATAATGCAATAATAATGTAGCTGAAATATAATCTTACATAAGTATTAATTATTTATTTATAATTAATCAATTAATTATTAGAACATTAATCAACACAATACAATAGGTCACATAATACAATGGCCAATGCGATACAATGGCCAACATAATTTCTTAGAAACAGATTATTATTGTTGAACCGAACATTAATTTCATCAAAATGTGTATTAATTAACTCATTTCTGATTTGAGTTCGCTGTTACTATTGTAAATTTAATTGTATTTACATACGCAAAATTATGTTCATTTACATCATTATGCATTTGTCGTATTTTTTTTTTTTTACACAAAAGAATTTTGCATTTACGAGATTAATAAGCCTAATGTGGATAGTTTCTAATCATAGAATTCACACATTTTTGTTTATCATTTGGATCTCTATGATACGCTTTAAATGCTCTTCTCGAGTCTGATCTCGTAGTCCGTACAAAAAGACTTTGCGAGCATAATCTACACCCTGTTTTTCGGAATCGGCGCAAATGTGCAAATCGGGAGCCATTAGTTCTAGTTTAGAGGAATAATTTCGAATTCTCGAAGCAATGTGCGTCGCTGATCCCATACCAAACAGCGGGAACCGAAAGCCAATCGGGCGGGCGGGCGGGCGTGCACGTTGCACGTACGACCCTACACACAAATGCTGCGCGCATACACACATAGATGCGGGACGAACGGGCGGATTGCATGGCGCAGCGAGAGAGCACGCCAAAATCCGGGCGCGCGTAATCCCGTTAGGGGATCAAATCAGCCAAAGCACATTACATACCGTGAGGGGCTAGTTGCCCTTAACTGCTCTAATTAATATAAGGGTTTCCTTCTGGTCACCGGCCAAGCGAACAACGAGCGGAACGCCTCCGACGGCCGCGCGCGCGATTCGACCGCGCGATATCGCGGCAGTCGTTAACATTTTCCAGCCCGAGCTTTTCCGCTAGCCCGCGAAATAACGTGAGACCGAGATTCAGCTTCGCGTGCTGTCTTGATAGAAATGCGGCGTTTCGGCGTTTCACCGACGAAACAACGTGTCGTTAAAATTAACAACGTGTCACGCGCAACTTTTTGCACCGCGTAGTTCGTCATTATACTAATTGGCGGACTCCGACGCTCGCGGATTTAATGAACTTTCGCGCAGGGCCACTTCGGCAGCTAACGCTTCGCGCTTAGCCTAGGTAAAATCCAAATTTTCAACGCGCTTTGGGGATAGTTCAACGCTGGCGCAACCTTCGCGATCTTCTTTTTCCACAATTTTATTCGTATATGTAAATCTGCGCGGGTGAACTTGCAGAATGTAATCGTTCTTATCAGGAGGACAATTTTTTTTTCTTTTTCGGACGTGTTACATATATTATTCGCGGAGATTTATCCGCTCGAGTGGAAGCTCGTGGAAACGGAACGTGCGCTGTGTGTGGCCAAAATATAATACGCTCCATGAAGGGAAAAGAGAGAGAGAGAGAGAGAGAGAGAGAGAGAGAGAGAGAGAGAGAGAAATGCGCACATCGCGCGGTGGTTAATAAGGCAGCCAATAATGCGACTCGGCGTGTCGCGCCACGGGCGCATTGCTGATTCCAGCGCCGAAACGTCCGTAATTACATCTTCATTAAAATGATGGCGGGCCGTGTTGCACAGTCGGGCCAGGCATACGCGTTTCTCGCGAGCCCACTTACACAAGCGTGTCCTACGCATGCATACACGTACGCGCTCTCGCCTATCCACATAACGCGCAACGATATGGGTGGATTTCTGGTATCTGTATCATGGTTAGCCGCCGTACGTTACGTCGGAGGGATGGGGCGGTATAAATGGTCGGTGTGAGCGCGCCGCAGGGACAGGAGGCCTGGAAGGGCCGGGAGGGCAACGCGGGAGGCGGTGGCGGCAACGGCGGCGGTGGTAGCGGTAGCGGCAGCGAGGGTGGGCGCGCAGGGGGGAGAAGGGCGCAGCCGAGAGAGGATATGACGTCGAGAGAGCGGAGAGTGAGAGATGGAAAGCGGGATCGATGCGTCGCGCCGCGGGCCGATGCCTGCTCGCACTTTCGAACTGACACCGCCGCGGTATATGGCCTTTCCGCCCCTGGGGTAGCGGGGGAAGAAGAAAGGGGATCAGGCGAGAGGGATGTTATAACGCCTCTCGCCCCTTACGCTACGCTGACCTTCCGAACTCGCGCACCGGGTGCAACGCCGATGATTTGTCTTCGCTGACGTCGTTAGCGTCATCCGACAAGGATGGAAATGTTGTGTTAAAATTAGCGTCGTGCGCGGAGAACTGGCTGCGCGACTACCCCCCCCTAAAGCAGACGCTAATGTGTCCCCCAGCCGTGGATTTATATTACGCGCGCGGTATGGCTTCCGGGTAATCGGAAATTGTGGCCTGCCTTCGTCGTCGCTATCGGAATTTTTGGTCGATATACGTATAGCGCGTCGAGGCAAATGTTAGAGGCGGTATTGCGAGATAAAAATTATCCAGATGCTGGGTCCTTTTTTCACAGTATTGTTAGAGATAAGAAAATTTTTTATCGTATCAAAAAACTATTTAGCCAATAATTAATATGTCATAATCTTCTCGTAGACACTGAAAGTTTTTAAATATTTTTATGAGCATTAATTGCTAACAGAAACTTCTTTATATTAATCACTCTTATAAAATCACTTTTATAGGACCGAAGTAAATTTATTTTCATCTAACGGTATCACACGATAATCGACTTTTCACTTTTATAATATTTATATATATAAGAAGAAAAAGAAATTACGCGACAGCCAACCTGTACGATAACAATTACCTAATAAACACTTTGACTATCCGACAAGGGAAGAAAATACATCTCTTCTATTTCATTTGTTCTTTTATCTCAGATTCTATAAATATCGTTGAATAAGACAATTCAAATTTAACTTTTGTAAAAAATAAAGAGCATATAAGCAATAATAAAAATAAAGAAACTAGAATTCATTGCCAGATAGGAAAATATTTGAAATTTGTCTAAATATATACTGAAATGTCTTTCTAAATTTGTTTTCAAATTCCATCGATTTCTGACGTAACAATTTCATGTATTAGATAATAATTTATCAGAAATTAATTTATATGCTTTTTCGCATACTTTATTTACACTTAGATCGTCACGTCACCCGTATATAGATAACAATGTTAATAACTTAAGTAAAAATAAAATTATTTATAACAATTACACGTGTTGCGACTTTGGGCCTCGTGGGTTTCACGCTCGAAATTAACTGAGCAGTCTAAATTAAAATGTCGGTCATATAAAATTTGGAAAAAAGCATGTAAATTAAATTTTGATAAATTATTACTTAATACGTTAAATTTTTACGTCAGAAATAATCGATAAAATTTGAAAACAAATTCAGAAAAACATTTCAATACATTATACTTAAAAATTTGCTCAAAATTTTGTTTACATTTTTTACAACGCAGACAAAAAATTATTTATAGACAAACGTGGACAACTTATGGACAAAATTATGAAATCAAAAATGGGGCGCCAACTTCACAAAAGTGCATGTTCGCAACATCAGAAACCTAATGGCAGGGCCCCTTGTTACGATTCCGATCACATTTTCCAGACATACGCGTCCCGCCGTGCCGCCCTTCTTCCGACCATCCGCCCTCTCAATCTCTCTCTCTCTCTCTCTCTCTCTTTCTCTCTCTTGTGAGACTTCAGCGATCCGATCGATCGACCGTCGTCGTCGCCGGGCCAGGCAGACGGCGGAGGAGGGCATCGCGTGTCCCTTGGCCCCCGAAAAGAGCTTAATCCTAGGCATTCCGCGCGCGCGAGGACTCGACAGGTCGGAGTCACTCGGTTGGGAGATAGCCGTGACGATAACAGGATTCCGTGAGCACGAAGGAGGAAGGAGCCGCCCGCCCGGACAGGACCAGTCTTCTTTCTCGAACCCGCCGGACCGGATGCTGTATCCCCGAGGTGATTCTCCGGTCGGAGCGCGCGTGGAGAAAGAGAGAAAGAGAGAGAGAGAGAGAAGGAGAACGGCAGTCGGGAGAGAAAGAGCTCTCCGGAAGACGAAAGAAGGGGGAAGAGAAAGAGTGAAGAAAAGGCTCCTTAATTCGCGGTCGGACCGACCCGGGGCCCCCTCGATTCCCGAGAGATTCGTTTGCATCGCGGGACCCGCCGGTATTTAAGCCCGAAACGGGCTGCGAGATCGCGGCCATGATACCCTCCTCTCGCCCTACCTATCGTCGAATGACGAGAGAGCGGAGCGGAGCAGCGAGAGACGGGGGCAAAAAGAGAGAAAGAAGGCCGGGTAGGATCCGGAGGATGAGGCGGCAGCGGCGGCGACGGCGGGTGAGGGAGGAGGAAAAGAGGGCCGGTAGGACGGAGAGAGAGTTACAAACGAGAGGCCGTCAGCCAAGCGCGAATTAATTCAACGCACAGCTCCCCTTCCCTCCATCTCCCTCCCACGACCTTCATCCACCCTGCTCTCTCGGCCGACGCCGCCACCCTGTCGCTTCCCCCGTATAACTCTGCCTTCGAAGACGCGAAGAGTGGTACGACGGAGAAAGAGAGAGAGAGAGAGTGAGAAAGAAGGAAGGAGAGGCGGCGGCGTCGAGTACAAGGAGACGGTGCAAAAAGAAGATGAAAGACGCGAAGACTCGAGGAGCGACACACAGGTGAAACGCCAACGTCGGCTAGACACGAACAAAAGGAAACGCGGCCGTAGCGTCCGATTTGAAATGTACACAATCTAGATTTTTCAAATTAAAGTGAAGCGTCAAATCGACAGAATTTTACAAAAAGTTTCTCAATTATCACATTGAAAGGAGCCATCGCTACCTATTGTAATTTATTTTTTGATGCACGGTAAAGCGCAATGAGAAAATGCATCCAAGTGCTCATAAAAGCGTAACAATTGCGTGTTCGTGTGCGTTGCGCGATACGCGGGGCAATAGAGTCTCGAACCGCGTGTACATACGTATGTATGGATCCTTTATTGTCACGAGCATTCAGCTTACGATGATTTTCCGCGCGACAAAGGGGCGACGCGGCGAATATGAGGTATCGCGCGACTGCCAAAAAGCTGGTTACGACGACGAGAGGACACGACGAGGTCCTCCATGTATAGATACGTGTATGTCGACTACAGAGGCGCGCACATAGGCACACAGGCAGAAACGCACGCGACAATCTCGTATTCCCATCGCGCCGTCTCGTTACGGAGCGTCTTGCGGCGCCGCGACGATAAAGGCGCCGGTAACTCATTGTTCATGCCCGGGACAATGAGCGTGCACCGGCGACTCGGCCTGATTCCGAACGAGACTTCTCTCCACCACACGAAAACGATTCGCCATTTGCCGGTCCCGCTGCGCGGCGTTTCACAGATAAATGGAGGCTGATGCCTGGTGGCAGTCCGACGAAATTATTAGTCCGGTGCCCTATTCAATAAAAACTTCCAACTTTTTAAATAGCGAACAACGATGAGGAAACATAAACATGCGATGACATTATTATTGCTTATATATGTATTTGTGTCAATATCTATTTCATTTATATTTAATTTATAATTAACAATATTTTATATACATTTTATAATGTTTTCATGACGATTTGATTGAATAATTTTCTCTGAATTTCACTTTTTCTACAGAATTGACTCGAACTGACTCGAATTATCAATGTGATCAAATTTCTATCGATATCAGCACTCAAGAATAATAAATCTTCAACAGAAATGGAAGATGGAAAAAACAAGTCGATAATTACAAATATTTGGGCGTAAACATCAATAAAATCGATGGAATAGGAGACGCGGAAACAAAAGATAAAATCATGCAAGCAAGGAAAATCATAGGGAGTCTTAACTCAGTGTTTTGGGATAAGGAGATAAGGAAAGATATAAAGAAGAATATAGAACAATAGTGGAAGGAGTTCTACTATAGTGGTGAAATGTGGTTCTTGAAAGCAGACACCAGACGGAAACTAACGGCAGTCGAGATGGAATATCTCAGGAGAAGAGCTAGAAAATCAAAATTGGAAAAAGTAAGAAATGAAGAAATTTGAGAGAAATCATGAATGCCAAGGAGACAATAGTAGACAGGATTACAAAAAGGAGTTTGAAATGGTTTGGACACATGATTAGAATGGACGACAAGATGGCTCAAAAGGTTATATATCTGGAAATCCTCAGGAAAAAAGAAAAGAGGTAGGCCAAGATCTTGGAACAACGACATTCAAGAAGCCATGAAAGAACGAGGAATAACAGAGGATGCACCGAGTAGAAAGAGATGGAGATTGGCGACGGAAACGCAGGAACACCCGTATTAAATCCGTTGAAGAAGAATAAAATTTCCATCATAAATTAAGAGTATCTAAATTCTTTAAAAATCGCAGAGATAGGTATCTTAATACTCTCCAATTATTAAGTCTGTCTTGCAAAGTTCCGTATAAAACTTCAACGATTAGTGATTCGAAGGAATTTATTATAACTACGCAAAGAGGATGAAATGCAACATGATTGTTCAGATACATAAGCAGAGTCCTTGGCTATCGATCACTGAGATTAGTTAGAGATCTTTTGTTGAACGTTTTCTCTCAAACGCAAAGTTTTTTCCTGAATTTTCAGGTCATTTTTAAGTCAGTATCGCGTCAGGCGTGTCGATCTATAGTCGGCTTCGTTGTGGGAAGTCCGGAATCGCAGTGACACACACAATCGACCTTAGCTTTTTTCAGCAACCTCGTCACCAATTCGTGCTCTTTGATAGCGTTACTGCAACGACGCACGTACACGCGTTAATGTTTCTTTAATGGCACGGCAAATAGTAGATACGACACGATTTGGAGTGGACACGCTTTCACCGAACTTTCAAGTATCAATTAATCCAGTGGCGTCAATCGACGTGCATCGTATTCAAATAGAATGAAATATTAATTAAGCAACATTGAGAGAATTATACAGGTTAAAGAATAAATTCTGAAACAAGAAAAATTTTGGAGAATCCATAACTGAACTTGCGTTTTTTCTTCAACAATCAAAGAATTATTATAAATTATGACACGTTAAAAAATTTGTTTGTTAAAGAAAAGTCTATTACGATCTACGCGGAAACGACGTCGAAAGTGAGATCTCGCGGTCGCGCTATTTGAAAGACGGGTTTTCTCTCGTCGCGTGCGGATGCTGCGTCACACTGCATCCGGGACGGTCGCATTCTGTGCTTCGCATTACGTTGCGACGTAAAAAACTATCAACGAATATATTTAGCAATGCAATGCACTTATCGGCTTATCGCAGTATCGCTTAGAAAGATTATATTTTATTCATTTTCCGGATATCTCTGACGTGATAGAAATGGATGATGGTATAAAAAAAATATTCAGATATATTGTAAAATACATCAGATTCAGAAAACCCAGATTGTAAAATTGTTGATATTTCTCGAAAAATAATTCAATATGTCAAGTGAAAAAGAAGATTTAATCGGTTAATAAATTATCACTAAGAAGAGAACAGTGTTCTTATTTTTAAACTTTTCATAAACTTGATAGTGTTCTCAAAAATAAATGTTTATTTGGCATTTGAAGCAAAATTATGTGACAAGTAAATTATGTGTCATTTCTTTTTACGCCTTTTTCTTTATTTAACTGTTTTCAAAATGCTGCTCTCTATAAAAGAATACTACTTCGACAAAAGTCTAAAACTCAGGATCCCTTTCTTTCTCCGAGAAGCGAGGCTCTTATTTAAGACGTCGCGACGGCGCCCGTTCGGAAAAGGCGTTGAATAAGAGAAACGACGTGCTAATCGGCTCGTTTACAGTCACGTGCACGCCCACCGTCCGGCGGTGACGTTCGATTTGCATCGGCCACTTAACGGGTGTACATAATACATCTGCGCTCGTCGGCGCCCGCCGATTGCCCCCTTCAACTCTACCTACCCTTCGCCATCCGCGAGTCGGCCCGTCTCTGTTTTTCTCTCCCTGCGTACTTTTTTCCCCTGTATTTCTCGCCCATCCCCGACCCCCTTTGCCCCCGCGTTCTCTGTCCCCTATCCCGCCGTTTCCCCCTTCAAAGCTGCCCACCCCTCCATCCCGCTGCTTCGTTTCCCTCCGGATAGCGCGCTCCCTCACTTACTCCGACCCTCACACAAACTCCCTCACTCGAGAGAGCATTTCCACCCTGCCGCGGCGGCGAAGAGCGGCGGCGACGACAGGGGGGGAGAAAAGCGAGTCGCAGAGCCAAGGACGGGAGCGAGCATGGCGGAGGCCAGAGGGCAGGGTGAGAGAGCCGGCGGCCCTACCTTAACAAGCAACAAGGGTGGAGAATTAATGAGAGAGGGCGCTCGGGCGGACACTTGTGGCTACCGCCCGACTCCGGCTATCAAACCGAGTACCACCGATCCACGGAATACCCTCGAACTTAAACCACCGTCGGCTTCTCTAGTGGGTGTGGAAAAAACTCGGGGAAAAATTTTTCTCCCCGGTCTCGCGGCAAAATTTTCGGGAAACGATATAACGAATCGCCGACACGTGTACGCGCCGGCCGAGAGGAAGTTACGAGTTTCCGCGCGACCCAGGTTCTCGCTTGCCGCCGCCCGGAATTTTAAAGAGAATTATTTGCCCACACCGCTGGACGCATTTTGAAAAGGTCGGTTTTAAAAAGGTTCATTCGCTCGTGCGATTACAGCGAGCAAAGCTATCGGTGTGCTTCTGAACTGTCGATTATAAAAAAAATTATAATCGGATAATTTTTTCATATTTGTAACTAAAAGTATTTGAATACAAAGGCGTAACCGTTTTGACAATTTAAAATATCTAATGTAATAAAACACGAATTAACTAAATAAATTAACTATTAAAAAAGTTTAGAATGATCTAACGCTCCGCGTTTGAAGATTATAAAATTATAATACATTAACTGTCTTTATTCAGTACAGAAAAAAACTGTAACTTATGGAAACGTTTTTAAATATACGTGACTTTTTGAAAGCCCATCTTCCTCAAAGAAGATTCCACCATTTGCGTGTATAGAAGTACGTCAAGCGGCGAGAAAACTTGCACGTCGGCGTCTGCCACGCCACCAGCGATGTCGCGGCGCGTAACGTGAATTTTAATTAAAGCAATTAAGCATGCGTCCATAGCTAGTCGCATTAACCGAAACGCGCGAGCCGGCATGGCTCAAAAACTCGACAGCGATGTGTCACGCGAACGCCAACGAAAGGGTGGACATCTGGCCTATCC
This sequence comes from Linepithema humile, assembly GCF_040581485.1. NCBI lineage: Eukaryota > Metazoa > Arthropoda > Insecta > Hymenoptera > Formicidae > Linepithema > Linepithema humile. The sequence goes on along the minus strand of NC_090133.1, from coordinate 7,165,433 downwards.
GCACCATCCTCTCTACCGACCCGCGTTTCCCCCCCATCCTACCATTGACTCCGCGCCGGACCCCCAACGCTAATTTCTACTTACCCGCATAGCGGCGGCTGTGCCTTTATTTTAATTAACACTCAGTGGATTAGTCACCCCGACGTGCCGGTTCGAAGCTGTTTTCGCGACCCTCCAACCGGCGAATACCGAAGGTAAATAAGAACATTTTTTATGTAAGTGCAATTCCTGATTACCCATTAGATTACCCAAAGTTTTTTAATAATGAGAGATATATTTGTATACTACTTCTTTAAAATCTTCATCTGTATAAATTTAATAGTTGAGCTAAATCAGAAAATCACAATTGCATTTATATCGAAAATGTTATATTGAACTCCGATTAGTTGAAATATTTAATATAATTTTCTTATTCAAATGAATTGATATCGTGACCGATACAAGCGTGAACAGTCACATTAATAAGATGGAAAATTCTCTAATTAAGATACAATTTAATTTATAATGTTTCATTGGCATAAACAAGTGAACGTCAGATCTCGTTTATTCGAAAGGAATCCTTCTAAACTATCTACGGCATAAAAATGTTCCCTGAAACGAACGTTTTTCTAGCGACTTAATTACTTCCTCAAGCGGAGAGATCAAAAAGAAGATAGCATGAAAGAGGAAAAGAAACACCGGAAGAAAAGTTGCAGCGATGAGATAGAAACGCAAAACTGCATGCCAAAAATGGCATCTAGTTGCGAGAAACGATGGCGAAAACGTAATTCGCCTATCGGCGAACCCGCGAGAGCTCGTTCGTTTTGTATCGTAAAAATCGAATGCTTCCGCGAGACGTAGGCGTGAGAGAAAGACGGAGAAAGAGAAAGGGAGGCGCGGTGCGGAGGCACCCTTACATCCGTAGACGTGACTCGAACCGCCGGCACTGCCGGCTGCGGAAATATATGGGGCCGTAACGGTCGCCGTTGCCGCGAGAAGCTCGAGAAACTGAACGGGGGAACTGAAGTAGCGGCCGGAGGAGGATGGAAAACGGCGACGACGACAACGACGATGGGAGGATGGGAGTTCGGAAACGAGAGGGAAACGAGAGCGTTGCGGGGAACGCGAAGCTGGCAAAAGCTGGAACGAGGGAAGGAAAGAGAGGGAGCGAGAGTTATGGAAGTGTCAGAGAGACGAGAAAATCGTCCGAGAGAGAGAGAGAAAGAGAGAGCAAAAAAGAACAAGAGAGAAAGACTGGAACGGAACGGATATATCCTGCGCCACCGGCGTCGTTGCCGCCGCCGCCGCCGCCGCCTCGCTGCTTGTCCGTTGACCCACGGGACCCTCCCGGCTGGCTCCACGACAGCCCCTCACGACCCTGTTATTTGCATACGCTGACCTCCTTTACCGATTTCCATGGCCAAACAGAGGCTTCCCGCAGACACGGAATCTCATTCTCATCCGACTTCTTCCGCGGCATTCGTACGCGCACGTGCGCGTGTATGTGCGCGCGCGCGCGCGTGTGTGTGTATGTGTGTGTGACGACAGCGCGCATTTTCCGCGATTATGTACGCCGGCGGAGATTATACGCAGTCGGAGCCTTCGGCATGGCTCATTTCGCCGCATTAACGACACGCGCGCCATACTTCGTGCACCTGAGCGCACGCTGATGTATCTGTGGCCGCGGAGAAGAAAGCGAGCGGGCCGCCTGGCGGCTCTGGACGGGCGCCAGGACTCGTTCAGGACGTGTCCAGACACCGAGCAACTTGCTAATGCGGGCCCCAAGCGCGGCACGCGAAATGAACGTATGCATATGCACCGAGGTGCACGCTGTCGAGAAAATGCATCGCACTCACGGAACCGCTAATCGAGAGCCGACTCTCTCGCAGCGGAGAGTTTAATAAATATGGCATACGTAAAAAGCCGATGTAAAATTCATTGCCAAAGGTAGCGATAATCGCTCAATGATGCGCACGCGATGCAATAATGTAGGGGGGAAAAAATGAAAAAAAAAAAAGCATCGATAAAAATCTGCTGATGCGGTTCTAGTGGTAAGATGCGGTCCTAAGAGAATTGACTTTTACAGAGGATGTAAGAAATGTGATATACAAAGAGTACAAGAGTACATGGAAAAGTTTTTGAGAAAAGAAAAATACGTTCCGTGATATGTACAAGAAAAGTCTCTTCGCAAAATATTCGCCGAAACGTATCGGCGGAGGAAAATTTTATCGTGCTTTTTTCATATCATAGTTTTTCAACCATATTTCAAAATCGGTAATTATACATACAAATATGGATATTTTAAATTCTATTTAAATTGGACAAGGAAGGAAAATAATAACAATGAACAATTTATATCAAAATAAAGAAATAATGATCGCGCAATTTTAGTATGACACAGATGTAGTACGGATCCTTAATCCAAAATTATCATAGACAGTAAATGAACAATAAGATGAGAAAAATAAAACTCACCATTGCGCTGTACTGTTTTGGTATAATCCAGCATCCAGAAAACCTATAAAAATTATAAAATCGTTACAAAATTATTTGCGATATTAAAATATATAATTTTAAGCATATGAAAAAGGAGCAATGCGATATTTTTATTATTATCTATAATTATCGATATTACAATCAATTTTTCATTACTCTTATTAATATTTATGTAACTACATTCATACCATTATGTTTTTATATCAATAAAAATTAACTTGAACTACTGATCTATTTAACATATAAAAATGCAGATTTGCGCAGTATTATAGAGTTTAAACGGAATAAGAGATTAATTTTACTTCTATCAAAGTATTTGTTAAACCATAATCACTGTATGCGTCAAATAAATAAATAATTATAATACAAGAATACTGAAAAATGATCATACTCACCATCCTCTGCACCAGCGTTGTCCTTCCGCTAATTGCTTCTCCATCAGTCCAGGCATTCACTCACGCACTGATATAAATCGATCGGAAAAACGCGGCTAATTAAGGACGCGTACATCAATTAACGCGATACGATCCGTCCGCGCGACACTTGATTCGGCACTCCCGACGCACGTTTATACGTGCGTTTATACGTGCGTTTAACGAGATAATTTCGCCGCGACCTTTTCGCAACCGATAATACGAGTACACTCATATTCTCGACACTCCCGACACTCCCGACACTCCGGAACGTTAAATACCACGCACAACACGATGTTCCGTGAATCATGACACAAGAAATGCGTACAATTTGCGTGCGACACGATGATCGCATTTTTATTTACGTTTAAATTGTACAACTTTCCTTCAACAATAACGAAGCACAACTGGGCACAGCTAGGCTCATGCGTATGTTTATTTTTACAGCACAACTGACTCATATATGTTTTGTTTTCGGTAAACAGTAAATATCTGAGTGGGGATACTCGGGCCAATGTCACCGTGGCTTTGATCGCGACACGATTTCGTCGGAACGCTCACGCGCGATGCGCTCTACGACGAAATACAATACGTTAAGAATATATCTCAGTATTTAAAAAACAAAACTGATGTTCTTTGATTTTATCAAACGTCTTTTAATACGCATTTAATTGAGATACTAATTATCAATTTTTCACTGAAGATTATTTCGTAAACAAGTTTTCTGTTATTTGTAAGTAAAATTCCTTCTTTCTTTATTCTAAAAATAACCTTAAAGATATTACAAAATTAAGTCAAAAAGTAAAAAATAGTTTTAAAAGTCCCTTTATTTTTTAATATTTTCTCTTGTATCTCTTTTCAGCACAATATATATATACTATGCTCTTTGTCATGAAAAAAATACTTCAAAAACTATAATGTGCTGTCATCTAATGATATATTCTTTGAAGTATTTGTTGAACACAATCGATAATCTTAATTAAAGCATTCTATTTTGTCTACTTCGATGTCGATAGTAATAATATTATATTTACCGACGCGTACCGACGAGTGTCGATAAACCTGTGTTCGCGCGATCTTGTGTCAAAAATTTTTACTTCTGAAATAAATTCATCAATTTCACAAAAATCATGTATCTCAATTATATACAAAATAATATGCCGTGTTATAATTATGATAATACGAATGCGCCTTTACATCACGGCAATACTCCTTTTCATTAATTCATCTCTCTATTATACTATTCTTTTCCAAATTTCAATAAGAATATATATAATAATACAATATGGCATGTTACAACTATGATAATATGCGCACACGCCTCGAGATCATGGAAATATTTCTTTCTATCCCTCTAATTTATTACTCCTTCTCCGAATTTATACAAAAATCGCCATTTTGAACGCAAGTAGCAGAGTCAATGAATCATGCAACATGTAGGATCGAGATAACTCATTAAGAACGCATTCGTCGTTGCGAATTATATTCTCTGAACATCAATCGCATGTCTAACTACAGTCTTATTACCTTCATAAAATGAACATCGCATTTTTTCTTCTGAAATACCAAGATATATTACCTAGCGACGAGCCTCTGTACCTCTTTCCGGATTCACGAAGAACCAATGAAGTAAAAGCCGTTACGTTCAAACTGAGGATACGCAGCTAATGTAATGCAACGCTTCTCCACGAGAGGCGCCTGCGTTCTGGCATCACATGATCTGACATGCGCAATGCGCTGTCGTTACGTCACGCTACGAATTAAACATGTCACGTCGTTGTAAATACATGGCGTGAACTAACCTCTCCTTTACGATTAGATCGACGATGTCAGTTTAAGATGGTTTAAGAAAGTGATGATCCAACGAAAGTAACATGTCGACGTGCACTTATTCACTTGGGAGGCATTAACCCGCATCATCGCGAAGATGTTTACCAACCCGTCATCACACTTTGTAATACAAACTTGATATCTATTTCGAGTCATACGCAATGCGTTAATCGTTTATTTATAACATCGCTGTGCTGCTTTTCCAGCCACCGTTTACGAAGTCTTTACGTACTATCGCGACCTTAGGAAATTGTTTTAAATTTTATTTTTAATTTTTTTTTTTTTTTTGGCCGTATTCGAATTATGGACGAGGTTTGGTTTCATCTCTCAAATCAGCTTGAAACTTTACAGGTAATTAGATATACATCTTTCCGCGTTTACTCCCACGATCGTGTTTTACATAATATTTTTCTTCATAGAATTCTTAAGTTAACTTAGAATTAAAATATTTTGTAAAATATATTGTTTTCTGTCGTTTTTAAATTTAACGTTAAATTCGTTACAGTTTTTTTTTATTCGTAATTTGTGGAAAAATTGTATTCTATACAGAAATAAATTATATATATACATATATACTTGTATATAATTACATACAAGTTTTGTATCTGCAATTAAAAAAAAAAACATGTAAAATTTTGCTAACCTTTGCTTAATCTACGTACACAAATCACTTTCATGAAATATAATTATTCATAGAAATATAAATATATTACACAAAAAAAATTTGGGGGAAGGTTCAAGTGTCTGTAGCAGTTCAACAGGGACATCAGTGGTGTATAACATGGCTAGAACAGTTGCGTCAGTTTATTCTACAGCTTTGCGAGGAGCAACATGCGCAGCATGCCAAAGATATTGCACTGCGCACTGCTGCTTCGGTACAAAGAGGCTGGCAAGAAATACAATTTCAGTATTATAATGCCCACTGGAATACACTTGGCTTTTATCACCAATTAGGAACCTTATGTGCTAATAAGGGTATTGAGTACTTTAAAAAATTATAACAAGCTGTGTTTTTACTAATATACTTTTTAACATTGATTTTTACTAATAAAAATTTGTATTTTAGTGTCAAGGAGAGAAGCAATGTTTTGTTTCACTGGTATAGCACTTGGAACTGTAATGGGTTATTATATTGGTGTAAAATGGAAACCTGTTTCTGGTCATATACATCATATAAAAGCTATAGTTTGCCATCACTATTATGGTTTCGAGGTATAACATATCTAATATATATCATATTCTGTAGTTTTTGAATATAGAAATTATTTCATACTATCATATAGGATGTATCATTAATAGAGGATGTTGAAATGCCAACAATCAAAAAATCGAACGAATTATTAATACAAGTTAAAGCCACTTCGCTTAACGTTATCGATACAAAGATATGTTATGGTTATTCCAGGATTTATAGGAGATTACTTAATTCAGTAAGTAAACTCACAAGAGTCCATTGATAGCTCGCAACATAATATCATTGTAATGCACGAACTATGTATTTAGAAACAGAAAGAACCACCTATAACTTTAGGAAGGGATTGCGCGGGCGTAATAGTCGACATTGGACAAGGCGTTGTCAACTTCGATATTGGAGATGAGGTATTCTTAGCTGTTCCATCGTGGGCTCCTGGCACGATGGCGCAATATATAATCGTTCCAGAAACGCAAGTAGCAAAACGGCCTAAATCTTGTTCCTTCGAAGCCTCTGCCAGCCTACCATACAACGGCTGCTTGGCGTGGGATGCATTAGTTAATCAATCTGTCATTAAGGAAGGCAACGCTAAAGGAAAGCGGTAGTGCTCTTAACATTTTCTATGCTCTCATGTTGAAAATATTAATTATTCTATGAAAATATTAATTGACATTATCGTTACAGAGTTTTTATTTATGGCGGAAGCACTCCAATTGGTTGCATCTTGACGCAATTGATCAAATTATGGGGAGGATATGTAGTAACTGCATGCAGAGGAGCGAACGCAGTGCTCGTAATGAAAGCATTAGGAGCCGACGAAGTTATAACGATTAACGAAACCGATATAGAAAAGGAATTAGAAATGCACGATAAGTATGAAAGTTTTTAACACGATCGAGTCTATCTAAACTTATATTTTCGACAAACGTAATAGTATTTTTTAATTATGCCACACTTCTTTCATTACACAGGTATGATGCGATTTTTTATACTGATAAACACCCTATTCAAGAACATATTTTAAAGAAACACTTGCTGCCTCATGGTTCCTACGTATCTACCGTCCCTGAACAATTAACGTCAGATTCGTTGGGACTTATTTGTAGAAGCATATTTGCCGGATGCATTAGAATAAAATTATTGGTTCAGGTATGTTTTAATTTGATATCTTTGATGTTTGATTTGAATCATCATTAATTATAATGTTAAAATCAAATTACATAACTGACTGATACTTTACATTGTAGTATATGTTTGGATTTAATATACATCAATGGAAAGAAGGCGCAAAATTGGACACTGCGTATCTGCGAGCTTTATGCGAGCTGACTGATGCAAACCAATTACAAACGGTTGTGGACAAAGTATACGCACCGTACAATATCGAGTGGGCCTTGCAACATGTTTTAGATCCGAATTCTATTGGTAGTACTATTATAACATTTAAGTAATGTTTTATCATTGATAGAAGAAAAAATTCTATACCTTTTGTACATAACAGTAGTTTGTAATTTTGGCATGTAATCACTGCCGTACATTGTTAATAAACATTCACATTATTGAAAATTAAGAAATAATGGTTTAAAAGATACTTGGTGCTGAAATAAAGACTGACATCACATAAGATATAGAATTGCTAAACTAAACACACGAAATACTATGTCCTTTTCTAAATTCCTGTCAAACTCCATTAATAAGAAATAAAAGATTTAATGACAATAAATGTAATAATAAATTATTTTTATAGAAACATGCACAAATTAAATGCTTACTATTACGAAATTTATAAGGATATACATTGTATATGAATATTGTACATGATATATTTTTGAAATAAATAGAAATGTCATATATGCGAGATTTACCAATTAAAATTACAATATAAAACGCAAAAAATAAAATAAGTATAAGACATGTTATAATGGAATAAAATTTCGATACTTATCAAGTCAATAGAAGTATATATGCGATTAGCTCTATTGTACATTTTTATTAAATTTGTAATATTAATCTTATTTTGCTTATTTTGCTTTACCGCGAAACTTACTGTTACCTGCCTTTGCCTTTTTAGCCGGTGTCTTTTTTTCTTCCGCCTATAAGAATATAAAAAAAAAATAACTGATTTAAATATTCATAAAGATTAAAATATATAGTTTCAAGAAATGTTTTACCTTTCGTTTTGGCGTTGAATTCGAGTTAGAGTTCGGTAAAACTTTGAAGAAAGAGTCCAATCGTCCTTGCGTGGATGTATTTCGAGCCTTGTGAAGTTTCTTAGCTCCGTTTCTAACCCGCTCTTCATTAAATTGTTTGTCACCGCATAAAAACTTTATTAAACCTTCTTCATCTGGTTCAGACCATTTTAACTTGCAAAATGAAAAAAATATTAATTACGCAAATAATTTATGCGTAAAAAATTAAATTATTTGATGTTAAATATTACTTGGATATCATCAGCATTCGATATTTCTGGTTCTTGAAACAATAATCTTGCTTCTTTATAATTCCAGTCTTCCGGTACAGGATATTTTTTGGTGTCTATATTTTCAATGATTTTTTCAAGAGACCTGTAATTTTTTATTAATTCTATTGCCCTTTTTGGACCAACACCTTTAATGCTACCAGTATAATCACAACCCAACATGATGCAAAGATCAATAAACTGTAAAATATGTGTTATTTCAGAATAATGGATAAAATAACATCATTATTGTGAAATAAAGATAATAAAAATGCATACCTCATTATGATTTAACTCCAAACCTGCAAGAACCTTATCAAAATGAATCTCTTGTACGGGCAATTTTCTGGCTTCACTAAAAGTCAATCGTCGAAGCAGTACATTCGAGCCAAAAGTAAGTGCATCCATATCCTCAGTAGCAGCTGCAAAAACTTTACCAGTTTTCACTAAAGCGGCACATTGTGCTTCAGCCTCACATGGAGCCTATATAAAAATTGATTACTTAAATAAATAAAAAAGAAAGCATGTTTGATTTAACATTTGATTTATAAAATTGCTTACGTCAATGTAAGGTATGCCCATTAATTGAAGTAATTGTTTAGCTTCTTCAGCATGAGTTTTTGTAACTTTAACCAATCTTCTGCTAAATTTGTCTATAGCCTCCACATTTCCTAATGAAATATATATATTATTAAAATCTTGTGTAATGTTTTTGTACAATATATAATAAATGTAAATTATTGTAAAAATAATTACAATAGTAAAAAAATATAATGTATTATTACCATCTTCTTCAGCAGCCTGCAGGAGTTTCTGTGCTTCATCCCTTCTCTCAGCTCTTTTGGCTAATTCACCACCTTTTAAGTTTGGTGGTTTTCCATCAAAAACATACACAGGTTTTATTCCTTGTTCTACCAATCTTATGGTGCGGTAAAATGTGCCCATTAAATGGCTATATAACAAAATTTATTATTGATTACTCCTTAATTTTTCATAAACATTATTTTGCAAAATTTTGGGATAGGTTACAACAAAATATCATTGTATAATTAGAAGATATACCTAGTTGTTTCACCATCTACAGTAGTGAGTTGAGCCCCTTCGCTGCGTACTGCTATAAGGAACTGATATAAACACATGGATGCATCAATAGCTATTTTGCGACCTAAGACAAAATCAAGAATTACTAATATGCAATATTAGATATTATTAATAAAATAACAATGTAGCAAGATATATTAGAAAGACTACTTATGAACATAAAAGCTTATTCTTGGTTAAAAGTATAATAGTAAACACGGAATAAATAATAGTTACGTACCAAAATAATGTTTCAATTCTCGCTCTTTGATAGCTTCCGGAGCTACGTCTGCTATTAACTTCGATAAGCCTAAAATACCCATATTGGCGAAATTTTGTTATACACGTCATGCACATAAGAAACTCACAACACTATACGACTGCTATACGGCGGACATTTCCTCACAGAAAACTCATTTCCCGCCAATTTACACAGTGTGAACGAAGCAGTCTGAACTGGTCTGAAATACAAATGTATACAGTACCTTCAACCAATAATAACATAGGATAGCAATCGATAAAAGCAGTTTTTTCATATACATTTATATTCATATATATTATTACGTCATTGTATTTCTTGCATGTAAAAATTTCTTTCAATTATTTCTACAATTACTTCTGTAATTATTTCTATATTCATAAATGGGGCCCACATATGATTTATTACAATACTGCAAAATGCAATGGCGTATCTAAACTCGTTAAAAAAGATTCTTTTACGCCTATGTACACATCGTGTTGCGTCCGTTCTGTATCTGTTGTATCCACGTGTTGATAGTTAATAACCTAAAAACAGCGCGTGTGTATTATCACTGGTGGGGCTTTTAATTTAAAGTAAAATAATGAATAATTGTGATTTAATAAAGACTATTGAAGAGGATGAAGAAGTCCCAAATTATTCTGAAAATTCCGACGAGGAAGATGATGTAAGCTGAAAGAATCGTTTATATATCAAAATAATGCAGGCTATCTATTAAAATCCCACATATTCTTTTTATATCATTTTATATAATATTATTTGCCATTTTTACGAATACATTTTTATCTTATTTTGGATTCTAATTTTTTTTCTCATCTGTTGATTAGTTTCAACCACGGAAGCAAAAGAAAAAAGAAAATAAAGACTTTGACTCCAACTTTCAATTCATAAGTAATGCTACCGAATACAATCAGGATCCTTGGAATGATTTAAACAAATATATTAAACGAAAACCAAAAACGAAATTAGATGATAAGATAAAAAAAGCCAGAAAAAACTATACACAGGTACGTGATATATATATATATATATATATATATATTATTATCTGCATTATTTACAATTTATAGTGACATGATTACTAAAAAATTTTTTTTATTCTAATTGTTAGAATGGAACTGAGGATGATCCTATTGAACCTGAAGAAAATGATGATGAACTTGATCAAAATGATGATGATGATATCACTTCATTATCCGAGGATGAACTTAAGAAAGGTACATATATTTTAACTTTATTTAACTACTATAACTAAAATTTATAAAAATTATAATTTTTATACTTTATCTTACAACAAAATATTCTGTTATATGTTTATTATATTATTTATATAATTTTTAATAGTCTATACATTCATTTTATTTGTTAATTAATTGCAGATATTTTTAAAACTAAGGAAAGAAAAGGCAAAAAGAAGAATTCTGCTAAAGAAAAGGATGAAGAAGTGATTGATTTTGAGGAATGTACCGACTCTCAAACATATGCTACATTTTATCAAATGAACTTGTCTAGGCCTTTGTTAAAAGTAAGTAACAATTATAAGTATTTACTAAACTAATAGTTAATTGCTAAAATTATTGACCTTTTGAACTTACAGGCCATAACAGCAATGAATTTTGTACAACCAACTCCTATACAAGCTGCTACCATTCCTGTAGCTTTAATGGGTCGTGACATTTGTGGTTGTGCAGCAACTGGAACTGGCAAAACTGCGGCTTATATGGTGCCCACTTTGGAAAGATTATTGTACAGGCCGCTGAACGGCCCTGCTATTTCGCGTGTTCTTGTACTTGTGCCTACCAGAGAGCTGGGAGTGCAGGTTTATCAAGTGACAAAACAGTTAGCTCAATTTACAACAGTAGAAGTTGGGTTGTCTGTAGGTGGATTGGATGTAAAAGTACAGGTAAGTTATTTTCCCTGTAAATTTCTTTTTTTTTTTTTGCATAAATTAGTAAATTAACTTTCTTTATTAATGATATAAATAAATTAATATAGGAAGGTGTATTGAGGAAAAATCCAGATATTGTGATAGCAACACCTGGAAGATTGATTGATCATTTAAAAAATGCACCCACTTTTTCATTGGACAGCATTGAAGTTTTAATTCTAGATGAAGCCGATAGGTAAAAGAATAATATAAAATACATATCTATAATTTTTTATAATATAATTATTTCTAACCATTTTTTTCAATCTAAGGATGTTGGATGAATACTTTGCTGAACAAATGCAATACATCGTGAAGCAATGTTCAAGAACCAGGCAGACTATCCTCTTTTCTGCTACTATGACAGAGGAAGTTAAAGATTTAGCTGCGGTATCTCTCGACAAACCTATTAAAATATTTGTGGATAGCAATCAAGATGTGGCGTTCAACTTGCGTCAAGAATTTATTCGGTAAGTAAACTTTCTGTGATTATTTCTTTTATGCACTAATTTATTAACCAAAATGTGATTTCAGTATACGTAAGGAACGAGAAGGAGATCGTGAAGCAATTTTGGCAGCATTAGTTTGCCGAACTTTCCATGATCACGCCATGGTTTTTGTACAGACAAAAAAGCAGGCTCACAGATTGCATATTTTATTGGGATTATTAGGCATAAAAGTAAGTAATTATTTAATAAAAGCAACGGTGGAAAAAATAATGTGTTTAACAGTTAATATAATACTTTATAATATATACTATTTTTATTTCAAAAGGTTGGAGAACTTCATGGTGATCTCACACAACCACAACGACTGGAGAATCTCCGGAAATTTAAAGACGAGGAAATTGATATTTTATTAGCGACCGATGTTGCTGCAAGAGGTTTAGATATAAGTGGTGTAAAAACTGTGATTAATTTTGTAATGCCTGCCACCCTTCAACATTATATTCACAGGTATGATATAAAATTTTTAACGCATTGTGTACTTATATATTTGTCAAAAATATAACAAACTATATTTGTAATAATTAGAGTTGGGAGAACCGCAAGAGCAGGACGTGGAGGTGTCTCTGTATCATTAGCCGGTGAACAGGAACGTTTTTTGGTTAAAGAAGTTATTAAACAAGCAAGAAATCCAGTTAAAAATAGAATAATACCGCCTGATATAATAGAAAAATACAATAAGAAATTACAGTCTCTGGAATCAGATGTGGAAAATATTTTGCAAGAAGAGAAAAGTGAAAGAGAATTAGCCAAAATAGAGAACCAAGCTAATCGTGTTGAGAAATTACTTAAAGATGAAGATGGCAAAAATAAGAGGAGCTGGTTCCAAAATAAGAAGGAAAGAAAAAAGGAGAAAGGTAACGCAACTTTATTTTTTATATCTTAATAGCAGAACAGTGTGTAATTGTAAACTAATTAAATTTGTATTTTCAGACAACTTTCGGTTAAGTGGAAAACAAGTTCGTAAAAAGAAAAATAACGAAGAGCCTTCCAACATAGTGAAAGAAAAAAAGAAAAAAATACAAAATGAACCTACAAAAAATACAGCGGAAGATAGAGCCAAGAAAGAATTAGAGAAGATAGCTGCCTATCAAGTACGATTAGCTAAAAGGAGCAACAAGCAGAAGAAGATGAAAGTAGTTATGGATGAAAGTAATCGCGACTTCGCTAAAAAAGGTATAACTTTGTATTATTTTATAATACCTAAAGAATTGCGCTGATCTAATGAATTATATTATTTCAGGGTCACTAAAACGCCGAAAATCATCATTTGTCAATGATTTAACAGATACAAGTCAAAAAGGGGTTAAAAGAATGCGATACGAGTAAGTACATTTTGTTATTAAAATTCTTTCAATAGTATTAATAAATTCAATAGATAGATAATGCATAGTATAATAATCTTGATTTGTATATTTTAGGGCAAACGTTAAGATAAGACAAAATACATACAAGCCACAACAAAAAAATAAATTTGGAGCGAGAAAAGGTCAAAATAAACGTTTAAAAAAACGTTGATTTTGTAATATGAAATTGTATGATTAAATGCATGCCACGTTATTTAATTTGTTTTATTATAGAACCATTACAATACGCCATAATCTCACAGATTGACAGATGAATAGCACTGATTAGTTGATTTTTTTTTAATCAGATTATGTATACTTTTCGTAGTCTATGACCTGTTTGAAAAAATTGCAGTACTATGCAAAATAATTTTGTATTTGCAAAAATATAATTTCAATATCACTGCCAATCATTGTAGAATATAAAGATAGTCGCTGATGGATAACAAAGCATTCTAGAGAAAATTGATGTTGTATACAAAACACCTATTAATAAGAAAATAAATGATAGTAAATATAAATTTGGAAAATTATGCAGTGCAGATTGTGCATTGTACTGTAATTTCTATGAAGAGGTAATAGGTATATGTTAATTCTATAATGTTTATGATTTCAAGCATCCATCACCATTCATAAATCTATCCGCAATTTTCATTCATCTTTAAATTTAATATAGTTGAATGTTTATGCTTAATAATCCCTTAATATATTGAAAACTTAAAAACTTACTAGTCTTTAAAACCTAGGCCCACTTTAAATTACTCAGCTTCATTCGAATTCGTGCCCAAAAATCTTTTTTTCTATATCTTTCAGACATTTAGAATATATATAATAAATAAAACTAAAATAGCAGATTACGATCTCTTCATACACATGTAAATCGTAAGAATTCCATATACATTAATATAAATTAAGGTGTTGCGCAATAATCTTTTGCAATCGGTATAATTTTAATTTTACGTTTATTTATAAATACAAAAGTTGAAGGTTTTCGCAAATTCTCGCAATATTCAATTTTCATCGTTATACATAGATTATACTTAAAATGTATCGACCATAATAATTGCGACTAAAGTGTGGCGATGATTGTAATGTTAAAAACCAACAACTTTGGATCACAAAGCCAATAAACACACAATCTTATCTAATATTGTTTATGCAACAAAACTATAGTATTCTCCTTTCTTGATTATAAAGTGACCATGCATTTGATATATCTGGATATATTTCTTTTGCAGAAAATCGTTTTATTCATTTATCAATAAAGTATATTGACAATATTTGTTTATATGTTTACTATTTAAAACGATGCTTCATTTTCGGCAAAACAATGTTACGGCAGCATTCGTTAAATGTTCGTAAAGTAGAGAAATATATTTATTCATCTAATAGCGCAAAAAAAGACAAAAATGATTAAATGTTTAAATACAAGTTTTAATTTTTTCTTCAAACCTATATACGATCATCTAAAAAAGTGTTTTGTTATGATAAATGACTTTCATAATTCGTAAAAATAACAAGTAAAAATATGTAATTCAGTTTATCAATGATCGATTTTTATCAAACAAACATTTAAGGATGTATCCGCGAGAAATTAGCAAACATTTTATTCTATTTCTTCTTTTCCTCTTTTTTTACCCACAAGTTGTTTCACTCAAGTTTCTCTTCTCTTCTCATTTTCTTTTCTCTTCTCATTTTCTTTTCTCTTCTCATTTTCTTACCCATAAAAAGAACTTTCTTGCTATCCAAAGAGAACTTTCTGTATTGTAAGCCTACACGCATTAATTTTATGACAATTAATGTGCCATCTTAACATCTTACATTCTAGAAATACACGAACGACTTAGGTTTATTAATTGTTATACATAACCAAAATATTCTGTTTTCTAATTTGTAAAGTATTCTTTAGATCCTTTAATTTGCTTATCATCATGTGCTTTAAGTCTTTCCCCATCCCAATGTCCCTTTGGGTATAGTCCGATCACTGAATTATTTATTTACTTTATCCGATTCCTTTAATGCCCTCTTCGCTGGTGGTTCCTCGATCTAAGTAAAAAAGATAAGATTAGACATTTTGTTAATGTATTAAAGAAACTTTGCTAAAACTAAAATGGACTTACTTCTTCTTCCAACCCAGGTAGTTGAATTCTGGTCTCTGATGCTTCGGCAGGCTACAAATAAATAAAATAATTACAATTTAACAGTAGTATTAACAGTATATATAAAACAAACAGTTTTAATAAAAGTATATATAATGTCATTCTAATATTACACTAAATTAAAAGGTTACCTGTGCATCGATACATTCCATTTCTTCAACTTGCAGCTTGAAATCATAATTATACACACTCAAAGAATTACATGTGTTGCATTTGATATTTATAAGATTAAAATCTCTCTTAAAATATAATTAGTGCAATTTTATTGTAATACTAACATGGTAATATAATTAATAAAAATATTTATTATTAACTGTATTTATATTAAATTAGTAGTTAAATTAAATAAACTAGATATTATTAACTAAAAAAAAAATTTCTTTCAAAAATTACTCTTACTCTTGCATCAGTTTCATTAGGTCCAATGCCCACTTCCTTCTGCTGTTTGGACTTAGCTCTGCGCTGTGGTCTTTCATTGGTCGTGTGTGTGTTGTGGAATCCTTTTCCTTTTTGTGTCGTCATGTTTATCTGCAGTTCCGATGGTAAATAATTCTTAATGTTGGACATCGTTTCGTCCGCCCGCTTGAAGTACATCGTCGGAATTCGCGTCTCGCTCGGAAACTCTTTCATGTCAAAATTGGTAGTTTTTGTGTATATTACATTCATCGCCAAATCACAAACAGCCCACAGTTTCTGTACGCGATAAAAGTATGAAGATTAGTCGTGAATTAAGAAATTATTTGAGAAAAAAATTAAGTCTAATTCACGATAATTACATAATTCATTTCGTTGTCCTCAGGCTTCAATGCGTCTTTATGACTCTTCATACGCTCCACAAGATTTTTATAAAATCCATAACAGTAATATTCGTTCTTCGTGATAAGAGGCTCCAAAATGAACCAAAGACACTGCTGAATGACTTTTAACTGACTCACCGTTAGGTGACTCGTAAATTCGGGATCATGTGCGAGAATAGGTACTGCGAAAACTAGCATGTAATCCGGTAAAATGTGGGGTAGTTGACCTATGAAATTACAAAAGTTACGAAATGGTGAAAAGAATTCTAGCGATAACAAGATGATAAAAGCGCTGCAATATTTCTTACCCATAGCTCGCTCGACTGTACCCAACGAAAGAGTCTTTACATAATCCCTTCTCTTATTTATGTCTGTCTGCATATATGTTTTTAGCACACATTTTAATCTTTTATCTTGTTCCTTTCCAGCCAGAGCGTAATATCCCATGAAATCCAATGGTAAACATTTGTTTGGAATTCCTCTCCCAAGACCTTTATGCAGCTTGCTGCCAAAAGCTTCTCTGACTTGAGGAACTTCATCCTAAACAACAAATTAACATATTAAAATAAGTTCATCAATCATGATCAAAATTTATTTACATTATATTAAATTATATTAAATTATATTAGATTAAATAATTAAATTATATTAAAATAAGGAAAATAAATTTGTGTGTGTGTGCTAAACGTACCACCATAAGTTGTGAAAGATTATAAAATTGTTCCGCAGTAAATTGATCGCCGACGCCTTTCTGTTCGCATATCTTCAACATTGAGCAACCCGCTTGTAGTCGCAACCAACTCATCTCAGCTTTACTCAGACGTCCTTGCGACAGCAGATCACCTTTGTTAACCATAAAGGCGTTCAGCATCCTGAATGTCTTTTGCGCCGACAACACATCAGTCTTCAATCCCAACAGCCAGCGTGCCATGCACTTCAAGCCTTCCAATCTGCATCGCGTCTCCTCCGGTAATTGATCCTCCCTGCACCAGTCTCCCTCGATAGGCTCATTTTGCTCGCTGCTTTCCTTCACTAGTAATTCTTTAACTATCTGCAGGGGCAAGAATTACATCGTGTAAAATAGCGATAAAGCGTCAAGAAGTTGTTACAATTTTTGCAGTACTTACTTTTCTGGATACCATATTTTTTATTTGTACTGGATATTTGTCTGGCAAATTATATGCTATGTGACCTAATGTGACTATAGATGTCCGATAATATTCCGACGTCGGCGTCAGCGTGTTCTTAATTCTCTCTATGATCTCGGGGAATATGGTGTCGTGAATGTTGGTCATGTTAACAAATAAACATCTCACGGCCTGTTTTGCCTGCTTCGGCGTTCCCGTCTCGGCAAAATTTTTGCATATCGGCACCATAAGATTCATTATTTCTGGTGCAACGTCGCACAAAGGTTTGTATTTGCCTAGGAAAGTGAAGATGGAGAGAACTAATGGTGCCACCATTTCGTCCTCTAACTCGAGCAGATTGACCAATTGCATCAAGATATCATTATGCAAGAAATGCGGGCCAAACACAAACGATAGCATCTGAAATTTCAGATAATGTACATGTATTATTAGTTATAAAATTATAACTTTCATTTATTAAAATTTTATTTTAAGCTAAATCTATTCCAACATTTATTTTTTGGGATACAAAGTAAACTTACCACTAATAGTCTCAGTCCCTTTTCTCCGGCATTATTCGGGTTAAGGCCGACCTCTTCTATCACGTTACCACTCTTTAAACAGTCTAAGACGTATCCAATCAAAACCTAATTTGCACATATACATGAATATTAAATATCTCTTTATAAAAAAAAATAAATAAATAAATTAGTCTCAAAAATGGAATACTTACCCTAATCGCCTCCTCATCAATCATAACAGAGCTTACTCTCTCAAGCAACATCTTAATCGTATTATAGTATAGATTAGTCATGACGGGTTGTCCTAATCTTTTGAGAACTTTAGTTATCGTGTCTGCACATTCCTTGCAGGACACATTCGGTTGTACGATGGTTTCCATCTCTTGCAGTAATTTCGCCTCCTTCCTCATATGAGAGCTAAACTTTTGGAGGAATTCCTGCACTTTCATAGGATCGGGTAGAAAACGCGATATTTGATGAATCTTCGTCACCAGTTCGTTCTTAGCATCCGGTTTCTTCACAATTTCTATCCATTCAACCACTGCTCTTCGCACGCTAAATTTAAACATAATTAATTTGTGTTAGAATGCCAACATTTTTAAGCTAACTTATGAATAAAACGAATCAATGTATAACGTACGCAAGCTGATGCTTCTGAAGTTCCACGAAAGCTTTGGAAGCGTGATCATCAATTGTACCTAAAAGGTGGTATAACTTTTTCATTCTCTCTTCAGCTGGTAGCTGATAAGGTACTAAGCACGTATTTAGCAGTCTCTCCACCAACAGCCTGTCTTCCATGCCTGCCATGTAATAACCATGCAATATTTTATCTTTTATCCAGATGACTGCCTTCTTTGTGGCTTGCGGCACATCCGCATCGTTCAAGTGTTTCTTGTATATCATAGCTAAGCCAGACATCGCTTCTTTTCGTATTTTAAACTGAAAATATGGTCATTAATAAGTTAAAGTCACAAATCTAAGTATCAATGTTAAATTTAAATAACTTTGTTAAGCTTAATATCTTACTTTCTTGTCCAATGTTCTTTCTTTGACAAATTCAAGTAAGTCCTCACTATCTGATACGACTTCAAAATCTCGTTTGGCTGTTGTCACTATAGCTGTAACGACTTCGTAGCGAACGCTCTCATCAGCATCGTGTTGTCTTAACTTCAAAGTGTCTGTGATATCTTTCCTCAGTTCGGGATGATTCAACAAGAAATGCATCGAATACTGCACACATTTAATACGAATGGAAACGCTAATATCGTTGAATCGTCCCAGGAACGCCCTCCACAACTGCGTGTGCTGCACGGCCAACTGCGAACCTTTCTCAGAGAACATTCTCGCTAGCAATGCTACAGCGCCCAATCTTTCAGTCTCGGAGGAAGATTTCAATTTGCATTCTAACTGTGGAAGGACGGACAGCAAGACACTCGGACATATGTGATTCAATTCGTAAATTAAATCATACACTTTCTTGCAAATTTGTAAACTTTTCTCCTCTTTTCCTAGTATTAAGACATGATTGAAGAACTGTAAAATACAAAATTTCGCATGTTACATATCTCGAAATGTCTATTCCTTCACAGAAATTGTTAATATTCTTATTACTCACTGCTTGAATATATGGTTCTAATGTGTCGCTACATTTAATCACTAGCTCTTTAGCAAGCAAATATGCGTTTTTCTTTTGTGTTTTGTTTGGCTCTACAATATTCATGAGTATGATATCCAAAAGTTCATTGCTGACAATGTCCGATTCGGTAATCAGTGGACAGAGAACGTCCAACATAAAACTTTTAACTTTGCCAGAATGTTCATCACTAGAAACAAATTATATTGATCATACATTGCATCGCATACATTTTAAAAATTGTTCTTTTTCTTTTTATTTTCAAGTACTCACTTCACTATTTTGAACATTAGGGAAAATAATGCGCAGAAAATCTCTTGACAATCCTCCAACTCAAAGCACATATTAAATGACTTAACATAAGCTAAATTTTCAAGTAGGTAGAAGTACCTCTTAAAAGCAGGATCTTTAGGATCTTTTAATCCTGCCAGTTGTTTAATCAAAAATAGGAATATTGTTTTGACCTAAACAATTACATTAATCAATTACATAAAAACAGCAATGTATAACTACTCAGATCAATTAATATAATTTATATATATATAAATCTTTACCTGTTCAGCATCTTTATAAGGAGCCTCTGGTGCATAAACCCTTAAGACATCTGCAATACAGCAGGCAATTAATAATTGTACATCTTTGCTCTGATGCATCAGAAAGTGCTCTTCTGCCAAGTGTAACGCAAGTGGAATATATTGCTGGTACATTCCCTCATCTTGTCCCATGGCTTGCAGTGTGTGTGCTAGTGTCTGTACATTTATTACATTTTAATGTTATATTTTGTATGTAATACAAAAATATTGTATGTATTGTATGTAATACAGAATATACATACGATATATATATAATACAAAATATATAGTACTGATATATACTCTGTAGTGTTCATCAGTGATTAAATATATTATCTAAATGTACCTTAAGTCTTCTGATTAGCTCATCTGCACCTAAATCTTCGGTGACTGACCTGCATCCTGCAGGGTATATTATTTCCGACATGGCTACTCAATAAATTAGCCGAATACAACAAGCACTTTATCTTTAATGTATTCTAAAACACGGTCCAAATTCTGCAATATAATAATATTTATTTATGCAACATTTTGTATTTAAGTTCAAGAAAATTTACAATACAGGGAACATGATTGATATTTTTGACAGTCTGACATCTTTACACAATTTATATTAAATAATATATCATTGATATTTTATCTCATATATACATACTTTACTGAAAATATAATTTTGTTTCAAAAACATTGCACATATATATTTAAAGAAAAGAAAGTTTAAGTTATGCAAATTTGTTTCTTAAAGTTGTATAAAGCTATAAAATTTTTATATTACATTTTGAATTGTGCTTTCTATTTGTTAATTCATAACATATTCATAATACTTTAAATTATATTTGCTGTAATAGTAAATGCTAACATAAAATATAATAACTTTTGATATGGTCTAAAACAGAAAATTATATATGCATGTTTGATATGTGTAGTAGTACAAATTATATCTTTATATATTTTCAATATATTAATGTGTAAATAATTTAATGTTAAACTAGATGATAATTAATGGAAATACTGTGAATATCTATAGAATACAGAAGCATCTTTACACAGTATCTTCTAACATATTTCACATAAGATATCAAGAAAAAAATTTACTTTATTTTACGAACAGGCAAGTAAAACGTTATCAGAATAAAATATTAAATTCTTCAACGTTATATTAATACATTAATGGACGTAATAATTGTTGAGAAATAAACAGCCGTGGATCTCATTGACTTTGAGGTTATGCGTGTTCGCCGTATACGTATACACGCCACGACGTAAACAAGATTCTCGCATAACGACATTCGTAAGGAGCTGCCGAGGTTGGAAATGTCGCGGCGGGAAAGGGTACAAGCAGTACTTACGTAGTTGAATATTACCTGGCGATATGCATAGGCACCGCAAGGCCTGTGTCACTTAAAATATCAATAAAGCAAATATATCCGACGATGGTTCACTGCACGGCGGATAGCTTCTTTCGAAGTATATCACTCGGGCGCGGTTTCCAACTCTTCAATTCACTAAGTGCGCGTGTATCGCCTACGACGTAGTTTGCGCGATTTTCTGTAAACACTTGGCATGGTCAGAACGATCAGAATTACGGAACGGAGGAACAGTAGCGAAATCGTTTTTCGTACGCGGTTAAGCGTGTCAAAGGACGCTGACTATGACGATGCGATACGATGTGCCGCTACATCACCGACCTGTCGTAATTCTCGAATTCTATTGGTGGACGCTCCGCCGTTGTGCGCCACGAAGTTGCCGCTATTTTGGACGATTTATCTCGAAATGAAACTTTGTTGCGCGTTTTCATTAATTGTAACGTTCGCTCAGTTCAAAACAACCATTACTTTCAATGGAAACGGCTGGAAGCATCTCCAACGAATAATAATACTCGTGAGAACGATCATTGTTCTCCCGAGTGTATTCTATTTGGAAATTATTTGTATTTTGAATGAAAATTTAAGTATGTAGTAAGCAACTGGTATATGTAATAATTATATGTTCTATACATTTTAATTAAGACTGAATTCTAATTTTAAATAAATTCAGAAAATCGCCCGATAATTGCTTACGATATGTAGATTCCCTCTTTGTCATAAATGCGCTTCAATTTTCCTTCTCCTCACACACATACACACACACATTCGGTCATGTCATAAATACAAACAGTATAACCTTCAATATTGTCAGATGATCGGTAAAAGTTGGTAGAAATGTCAACGCATTACGGACAATTATCCACAGAGCAACATAAGTAACTACAATCACATAAAATATCAGCAATATTTCTCAAGCAAGTATGGAACTTATGCGGAATTTCGTCAATCACAATCTGAAGCGGTCACTCCTGAAGGCATCTGCAACACGTTTGCAACACGCGCGATACATAAGGTATTGAATGAAATAAACGAAATAAATTATTATTCACTGTTTTAAACAATCCTGCTTTACGTTAATTAAAAGAAAATTTATTTTCAAACCAGATTTTATTACTGCCAATTACTGTAATTTCTTGTTTTTTTTTTATATCCATGTGCAAAACTAGTTTGGAAAGAAGGTTGCTATTTCATTATCTATTCAAATTTTTGTAATTAAAATGTAAATTGAAATATCTATCTTTATTTACTATGTCTGTTATAAATTTTGTGGATAAAAAGTACTAACATATGCTTAATTATATAATAAATATCTTTACAGATTGGCAGAAGTTGGTAAATTAGAAACACCAAAATTACAGGGAAAATATGAAACAGGTCAATTGATTTTGCACAGAGTTTTTGGTTATCGAGGTGTAATTTTATTTCCATGGTTGGCTAAAGTATATGACAGAGCTCTATCCAATAAGAAAGATGGGTATGCGCAGTTATATGAATAAATATATTTATTTGCTTTATACATGGATGTTATATAGATAATCTTTATCTTTTATATAGAAAGGATAACAGTAATTTCAACAATGTTGGTGAGAAGGAAGTAAAAGGCAGGCCACATATGTTTTATCAAGTTTTGATTGATCAACGAGATTGTCCTTTTATAGTAAGAAGCAATTAAAATTATAATTTTTATCCTGCTTTATATGTATACAATACTTTTATATACTGTTTAGCGTGCTCAAACAGAAGCGGTAACTTTTTTGGGCAATCATGAGAGCAGTCGCAGTTTATACGCTATTCCAGGATTGGATTATGTTGCTCATGAAGATGTATTGCCATATACCACAAATGAAAAAGCAGCATTGCAACACGAATTGTTTGATAAATTTTTAACCTATCATCCAGACAAGGAACCATGTTTTGTAGCACAAGAGACCCTCCGAGCATGGCAGAAAAAAAATCATCCATGGCTTGAATTATCGGAAGTACACAAAGAAACAACAGAGAATGTTCGTGTTACTGTTATACCATTTTACATGGGTTGCAGAGAAAGTCAAACTACTTCTGTATATTGGGTAAGTTAAGACAATGAAATTTTTCATTCTATTTAAGAAGGAAGCTTAATTAAAGATAAACGATAATTTTTATTATGTTTCTTACATTATAGTGGCGTTATTGCATCCGATTAGAAAACTTAGGTGACTTGAGTGTGCAGTTGCGCGAAAGACATTGGAGAATATTTAGTTTGTCCGGTACCCTAGAAACTGTTAGAGGGAGGGGTGTAGTAGGTCAAGAACCTGTATTATCAAAAGTTTTACCTGCTTTTCAATATAGTAGTCATGTGAGTTTGCAAGCTCCTAGTGGTCATATGTGGTAAGTACGATTATCTAATTCTTATCAATATAAGTGTTATTTATTTAATTATTTATTTATTTAACTCTTTAGGGGAACGTTTAGGATGGAAAGAGAAGATGGATATTCATTTGATTGTAGAATACCACCTTTTTCTTTAGAATCGAAGGAAGAAGAGCCATCTACACCTAAAGTAGAAATCTGATTTCCAAGAATCGAATAATAATTATAAGCAATGACTAGCCAGTTAAATATATAACATTTAGATGACTATGTAATGTCAAGTGCAATTGATAACTTGACCTGAACATAATTTCTTGTGATAACTTAACATTTTTCAACAATCTTAATAAAATTATAATGTATATTTTTTTCTAAAAATCTTACAATTTCCTATATAAAAGATAGGATGCGATTTTTCTGTTTATTTCTTTAATTCTTAAATGAAATTTATTTAACAAGTTATAAAAACGTTACCTAAAATATCCATTTATACACTGTAAATATAATAAAAAAATATATATGTAAATATATATATATAGGGAGAGAGGGAGAGAGGGAGGGGGAGGGAGGGAGGGAGGGAGAGAAAGAGAGAGAGAGAGAGAGAATTATCAATGATTTTTTATGATTTTTTTGCAATTTAATTGCAGAACTATATTTATTCTAAAAACAAATCAGACAACTGATTAAACAAAAAAAAAGTTTAAAAAATTATTAATTTTAAGATATTAATAAGAGTAACAAAACAACGTTATATGAGTATTATATACAAGAGAAATTATTTTCTAATATTTTTATTATGTAATTTTACTGTTTCAAAAGAATATATTTGAAATTTATCACACACACACAATTTAGAGGAAGCACGTCAATCCGGGGGAGCTCTTAACTAATTCAAATAGGTCTCCTGGAACGGAAAATTTTAGATTTGTATATTTGGTGACCAAATGTTGGAGAGGGAGAGCAAGAGCAAGAGAGCGAGTGAGATAGTGATGTAGATCTTACTTTGTCTATCGATCACAGGCATAAAAGCGACGTGCGTTGCGTTTCCATAACGTAGTTGGACGCAGCGTGATACAGCTTCTTCAAGCTTCTTGGCGTCGCCTGAGTTGCCGAGAATTGCCTACTGTTCGTTATGATGGTTGCTTGTAAGTTACATACATATCTTACATATTAAATACGTCAAAAATCTTTTGTGCTACAAAATGCTTATCTACATAAAAAATTTGATTTAGATGCGAGAGCTCGTATGGGAAAATGTAACTGACCACTCTTAACCTTTTTGAACATGCTCGATTTTTTGCTTTGAGACAAGCCACACCCTGTACAGTTATTAATAATTTCAATTCTCTCATCATTACTGAATCGTGCAAATATTCGCAATATCTTTCTGTAAATAAAAATTTGTATATCGTCAAGAGTGCGATAAAGACGATAGTGCGTCCTTTGTTCGTCATTAGAAAACGGTTGACATTGTGATTATAGAAGATAAAGCGGACTGTGTGGAATTTTAACTAAATATTTTTTTCTCTTTTTGAACAGGTCCTTTAACTCCCGAATTCCTCACTCAGCTGCGTGGAAAGTTTTTTTCTGATGACCGCAATGTATTGGCGCAAAATATCTGTACAAAGGCGAATCCAATTGAAGCTTGTGCTTCTAGAAAGATTTTAGAAGAATCTTCTCATGTGTTTACCCACAAAATTGAGACTGAAGGCAAGCCCGTGACTAATCAGAAAAACTCTGGAAGATGCTGGCTGTTTGCTATTCTAAATGTCATGAGAACTGGCTTCATGAAACAATATAATTTGGATGAGTTTGAATTTAGCCAAGCTTATTTGTTCTTTTGGGACAAGGTATGTCATTGTTCAAGATGTCTTACTGTATTATTATGCATTCCAATACATTATATTTTAATTGTATATCCATCATTGTATTTTTATTACAGGTAGAACGTTGCAATTATTTTTTGCATAATATTGTGAATACTGCAAAACGCGATGAACCAGTTGAGGGACGTTTAGTTAACTTTTTATTAAACGATCCCACTTGTGATGGTGGCCAATGGGATATGATTGTGAATCTTATAACTAGACATGGTGTTGTACCAAAAGTATGTTTTCCGGAGTCGTACAATTGCGAGTCTAGCGCTCGCATGAATAGTCTGCTGAAGAGCAAGTTGCGAGAATATGCAAAAGTCCTTCGGGACATGATTGACAACAATGCCTCTGATGAGGAGCTGAAAGCACGGATAGGCGAGCAAATGGTAGTGATTTATAGAATAATCGGTATTTGCCTAGGTATACCCTCTGAAAAAATTACGTGGGAATACTACGACAAGTCGAAGAATTACAATTGTGTGGGACCCATTACACCATTGGAATTTTATGAAAATTATGTTAAACCACACTACAATGTGAATGACAAGATATGTTTGGTGACTGATCCACGGCCGGCTAATCCTTATGGAAAGCTATATACTGTTGATTGTCTGGGTAACGTTGTAGGTGGCAAGACTACTCGTTACAATAATCAGCCGGTAGAATTGTTGATGAAACTTTGTGCCGAGAGCATTAAGAACAATGAACCTGTTTGGTTCGGCTGCGATGTCAACAAAAGATTGATAGATAAACACGGCATTCATGATATAAAAGCATACAACTTCGAGCTAATGTTTGGTACCGATATTCACGTTGGACTTTCCAAGGCTGATAGACTACTCTATGGAGATTCTATGATGGTGCACGCGATGGCATTAACAGCTGTCTCAATAGACGTAAGTACTTTTGCAAGTAATTGAAATAATTTCTGTTAAATTTGATGCTTTATTTAACATATCAATATTGTTCCATTTCAGCGAGATGGTAAGATAAAAAAATTCCGGATAGAGAACTCATGGGGTGAAGATCATGGACAAAAAGGTTACCAAGTTGTAACTACTGAATGGTTTGCTGACTTCGTTTTCGAAGCAGTCGTAGACAAAAAGTACGTGCCTGCGGACGTGATAGCTGTATTCAATCAAGAACCCATTGTTTTACCGGCTTGGGATCCTATGGGCACACTTGCTCATTGATGTTAAAGTAGACTTAACTTATATAATGGCAAGCAGTTTTACACTACAAAGATTTGCAACATAATAAGAGAACTGAAATATTTAATAAAAATTCCGGGGGCAGTGATGAATATGTACAAAATATGTACAATATTTTATATCTTACAAAAAAAGCAAAAAAAAAAACAGCAGTATTGAAATTACATTTCATATAAATTGCAATTTTATCTTGTTTATTATGGTATATGAGGGCAACATTTAGTTCCACTATATCAAGACTGAATGCACAAGTTACCATATTTGAAATCACGCAATATTATCGTCAGGGCTGGGCAAACACATTTGATATACAAAATGCAAAATAATAACAATTTTAGTATTTATTGCAAAATATCTTCAATTTTTTTATTTCAAATACAAAATTTTTGTATTTTAAATCGAAAATTAAAAGTATTTTGTATTTTATAATTTAAATACCAAGATTGTGTTAGCATTGTACATTTTGTATTTCAAATATTTTATTGTATTTGAAATACATTTTGTCCAGCCTTGGTTATCGTTTACATATACGTATGTGAAATCGCAGTTTCCGATTGTGCAACGTTTGTGAAAAGAGGAAAATAGTGCTATGTTGCATATTTTATTTTAATAGGCAGTAAGGTATCAATTCCTGAAATGCAATTTATATTATAAGTAACTAAATAGTGGTCGTTTTAACACGTCGCTTTTAATGCGATAAACTACAACACCATGTTTTTTATCGTATAACCAAAAATAAATATAGATTGTGCAAACAATTTTCCATCATATTACATATCTACAGTTTAACAAATTTTTATTTTAAGTACAATGTATGACATAGTAAGTAGTAAGAGGCACTTATATCTTTGTGTGTATTAATTTTGAAACTTGTATGTGCATACATTATACAAGAAAAAGCAATAGAGCAATGTATATAAATTATATATGTTAAATTTAATAAAAACTTGCCAATATAATTAAAATTTTTTTGCTCAAAATAAGCTATTTTGAATTTATTACTGCCTATTGTTTTTTACTTCAAATGAATCTCAGGTTTATTTTATTTAATATGATAATGTTAAATAAATTTTGGTAAACCATGTGCTTAGAAAATATCTATATTATCAACATACTTACAAAACATACAAAGTTTAAATTTTCTATGCATTTGAAGATATACGCAAAGTTCTGAATGATACAGACTTTTGCTGCTTGTATTGCTTGTAACTATGTTGCAATTTGGCCCATACACCCTGACACATGTTTTGCAGACGCACATCTTTCTCTCTGAGTGCAAATTTGTAGATTCTCCTTATCATGTGCTGTGGAGTGGTAAAACAACCACGTTGAATTAAGCTTAATGCAGAGTAAAGTCTACAACGGGCAACAAGGAGAGGATTGTCAAGACGCAATGCTAATTCAAATTGCCTCACTGAAATTTTGCCTGCCATTTTAGCCTGTATGAGATATGCCATAGATTAATTAACATGTACAAAATTTAAGAGAAAAGCAATCCGCTGTAACTTACACAGTGTTCAAATTCTTCTCCCAATGCAGAAAACGCTCCTCCCAGCGTGGATAACCAAGACATGGCATGATCAGCTTCTTGTCTTTCTAGAACCATTTGCATTAATCTTTCGCTCCTAAGAAAGTATAAATGTAAAACCGTAACGTACAATTTGAACTACGTTGTAAGATGTGTGAAACTTGCCATTTATAATCCAAAAATTGCTTTCTTGGAGTTTTCAATCTTATAAATATTATCTGTACATGTTCGCTGTCAAGTGGTCTATTGCTTGTTCCCTGAAATTTTCTCAGTATGCTCATAGCACTCTTACGATAAACGTATGATTTTGACAGCGTTGCAATGTAAGCCGAGACGAAATAGGAATTGAGACCTCTTGTATTCAGATTAATTGGTTTTACTATGTTACATTTATTTTCAACATTATCCCCTGCAAATGCTTTGAATTCACTTCTACTAATCTCATCATACCTAAGTACATTTTGTAACTTGACAATAACATCATCGAAAATCGCATTGCCTTTATAAACAATTAATCGCTTGCATTCGTCCATCTCTCGTTTTGATATATGAAATGACATAACATTTTGCGGCACTGCACGTTGAATCGGCACACTCCTCATGACACTAAAATTTATCGATAATTATCCATCTAGAGTTTTATAATCGAGTAGAAATTTTTAATTTTCAAAATTGATGTAAAATTGAGCTTTATAAATAGTTCCAGCATTTAAATTCCATTAGCGATTATCCAAGTGAAATAAAGATAAGGTTATCGTCTATCGTAACCATACCAAGGTACATGATGCATGACTGTGTATGATGCATACGTGAGTGAAGGCAGTTGACAAACAGCATGCGCCATCTATCGCCAGCTGTTAAACTTACTTGAACAGCCGAAATGTGAAATAAATTTCATGAAGCATATGTTTATACTTTATATATTCGAAGATATAATAGTTTAAATGGCGGTTGCGGTCCTATTCTGGAAAAGAATTCAAGACAAAACTCATGATAAAAATTTAATTCAACAATTTTTCCTACAACATTTTAGCATGCAGTTTCAAATATTAAGGTAAAGCTTATTTTTTTATGATAGCATTAAGGATTTAATTACAAAATATCGTTACAGCAGCGATGTCTTCGAGAATAGATTGCGTACATCGTGAACAGTAACCATGTCGTTAATAATTCCGTTCCGTGTTACATTCACGACGGAATGTATTGCTTAAAATCGAAGATAGTTTAAAATATCTACACGATAGGAAACAATGTCGTTGTTATAAGAAACAGTATTATTTATATTTCTGCAGTATGTATAGATAGAGTGAAAGAGAGTTTAGATGTGCAACATAGAAAACAAAACTTAACCTTCTATTGATGAATGTTATTTGTAAGTAATACATCGTAGAATTTAATTGCTATTGCATAATAAATAATATTGCATAAGGCATGACAATTGCATCGTCATGCATTTCTGCTGCCTATTTCTAAAAATATAAAGCAAACGTTCAATTTGATATTAATTACCATTATGAAAATACCTTTGTAAAAGAAAATACTTGTTCCATCGAAAAACAGGAAGACGAAAAAGATACTCTTATGCAAATCGGGTTACAAACATCTTCGAATCGCGAATAATCGCATCTTATATAAAGACACAATTGAAAGCAAGGCACTTAATACAATTTACTGCTTTGAATTGTAATGCAACAACAAACGGCGAATGTATATTGACTTATAGATAGCCTCTATCGCTAGAAGTATATATTATCGTGTAACGTCGTTAAACTTAAATACAGGTGGAATAGAGCAAACTATTCGATAATAAAATATATATCCGTTTGCTATATTATTACACAATTAGAACTTAGACCTAGAAAAATAGAGCGCAAACTGTTCGATGATAAAATATATACGGATCGTAGGTTAACAATCTCTAGGTCGATGTAAAATAATATCACATCATTTGCTGAGTAGGAAAGTTTATCACTAACTCGTTTCGCCAACGTGTGCCAACATGTTTTTACGTATGATATGTCGATATTGTCAAGGATCCAAGCACAAAGGTTCAATTACCGGAAATACACTCGTATCTATGTAACAATATTAAATTCGTCAACAATATCCGTATATAATATGTATATATATATATATATATATATGTATATCGATATATACATTTCATAACACATGTAACAGCTTTCAACGACAAAGATAACGTCGCGCGAATATAAAAGAATCAATAACAATTATTTGCGAAATCCGCTTCGCGACAATCGACAAAAATACATCACGAGAAAAATATCAATATTTGATGCAACAAACTTTATATACGCAATGTAACAATAATAATTTAAATCTGAATTCTTATACGCGAATTTCTTATATGCGCTGGCCGCTTGCAAAACTACTTATTGTGCTCTCTTAAATTGTTACAGATATCTTTCCTTACATTTATCGGCGAAAAATTTATTGTTAATGTCAAGAAATTCTTCGGAACTTCTCCATAAATTTGCGTACATACGTAACATATTTGAAAAATATTTCTTATACGAATTTTCTACATTCATAATGGAAGATATGAATTAATTTAGTTAACAACCAATCTTGCGCAAAGTTAAATCTTCGTTTATTGATTAGTAATCTATTTCGTTAACTGTAAATCGCATGCAATATTTTGGAGGTTCCAATTACTTCAGGAACTTCCGCATTTGTTTTGTCTGATGTTGCATACTGTATTGTGCATTTTCAGCCTTCGAGATCAGGGAGTCCAGCTTGTCCAAGTGGGATCCCATTTTCTGACTGAGGTCGAGCTGCTTCGGCTGGATACCATCGCTCGCAGGATTATTCGTAGCATCCGCGGCGGTGTCACCTGATGCCTCGGCCGATGTCTCCAGCGTCACCACTTCGTCGGGCGCGGATTCTATTTCTTCTTGTTTGCAAGGATTTGGTTCGTCGGACTTGTGTTGCGGCGTGCTACCGCGGGAGCTTACCTTCCCTTTGAGCAACGTTCCTAGACTGCCGCAAACTGTCTGCAAAATTTGTTATTTCATATAAGGCTCTTATTTCAAGGTAAGTGAGAAAATCCACTGCTGCGATCCTTGTGTGAAATAATTTGTTTAACCGGCTGATAAAGCTAATGAGCAACGAGAAAGAAAGCGTTATCAGTTTGCGAACGGATAGGGATATAAAATATTTCGTCATATCGGTCGTAAAAATTTCGCGCGACCTTTATGACAAAAAATAATTAATTCGTGCAACATATGAAATAAGCGCGCGCGTACTCGCTGTACGGCAATTAATTATCCTAAGTCACCTTGAATCTGTTGATCTTCTTCTGCGTGGTGCTCAAAATGCTGTTCAGCTCATCCAACCCGCCACCGACGCGTCCGGCCGTCTCGTCCGCGTGATCCAAGTCCTGAGATAAAAATCGCCGTGAAAAATTATACAGACACACACGTGGACGTCGGCGCTAATGAACTCACAATTCGACGTCAGCGATTTATTCTCGACGATTTGACTCGCATGTAGACGCGTAACCCGATTCCGCTATGTAACATTTATCATGAATATGATACTGTCAGAAGTGCGTTAGTCATCCGCGAGAATGAATGAAAAAATGTTATACCACACACGCAAAGTAACTCGTGTTACGTCGCTTTTAGTTAAATTGTAGCTACTTTGTAATTAATATGAGAAATAGGATAGCTAACGAATTGCTGAATTATAAAAAATACAAGACATTATTTTTAGATATGTCGAAAACAAATTTCTGAAACTCGTGCGTATTTCACAATTTGCCTTATGCAAAAGCACAGCGTAATTACCTGTAATGCACCCCCGTCGTCGTCATCGTCGCAACGATT
This sequence comes from Linepithema humile, assembly GCF_040581485.1. Taxonomy (NCBI): domain Eukaryota; kingdom Metazoa; phylum Arthropoda; class Insecta; order Hymenoptera; family Formicidae; genus Linepithema; species Linepithema humile. Next base: position 7,132,961 of record NC_090133.1, on the reverse strand, counting down.
TTCACTCTGCGCCGCCAGCGTCTGTCTCCACTCCTCCTCACTTGGCTTCGGCAAGCCTAGTAATTCTGCCCTCTCGCAAGCGTGCTGATAGTCTTCAGACATTATACCGAGTTCTAGCTATATGATGATGGCCTATACCGAGCCGCAAACTGGAAACGATCGGAGCGAGCGATTGTTCGCGAATACTCCCGGACGCGAAATTCAGTTAAAATCGTTTCACCCTTAGCGAGGGACATGCATGACTCGGGGAATCCATATTGGGGTAGAAACTGCGCAAGCTCGACCGACTGTCGAGGTGGAGAAAATACCCGCTTATCAGAATATGAAGCTTGCAAAGCTCACGATTGTAAGCTATGCTACTTTCCCACCTATTGGGATAATTTGGTGATCAAAGTTAATTTTAGTCATATATTGATCTTCAGAATACTGCGTATAACGAATCAATCTGCTTTTGAATGCAAAGATACTCTTAAGAAATAGAATATTATAAATAAAAAATAAAATTATAAGATAATATAAAATATTAAGAGTATTTTTACAAAAACTCTTTACGTAATAAATTGAAAGGTTTTTGTAATTGCAATTGGTAATGATAAATTTTATTAGATTATTTACAAACATTAAAAATTTATGGGCAGTAATAAAATTTATCAATAATCGGTTATAAAAAAAAGCATCAAACTGTGAGATGAGTGGTTTTCAGAACGGTGCATCATATCGTGTGCAGCCGTGCTCATAATTAATTTCAATCTCATTGATATACCCGGTGTAGTCCACGCACACTAACTCACCCACGTGTACGTCGTAAAGACGTACATATGCACCTTATATAAGCTACGCGACAACTTGATCGGTTTGCATTGTTGTCGAAGCGAACTGCATCTCGCGAGTGATTTGCGTGAATTATGGCATTGACAATATCATCACGAATCGTAATGCGGGGGATTGAATGCATTTCAATCATGCTACTAATGTCATTCGCGCAGGTGAGATAGAAATGTTCCGATATTCTAAAAATGAGAAAAAGTCAATAAGAAAAGAGAATAGAAGTAGAATGGCAGGTAATTTCATAAAATCTCTAAGTATTTTTGTAAATAAAAAATTATAATTTTAAGGGCAATAAAAACATTGTTTTATATTACAATTAGTTAGCAAACAAATGAAAGAAAATGGCCAAAGATTTTCAATATATTAACATTCTTGTATTCTTATGGACGTCGTTGTGTATTTTACTAATATTCAGAATAGTTTAAATTCGTTTAAAATACTATAAACATTTTTGCAATTTTTAATAGTAGTGTATAGCTATAATTTTATGAGTATAACTGAAATATTGCGTTTATATTTTTCAAGATTTATAGCATTATTGTTTGTCAAATTAAAGACATCACGGTATCAGTTCTGTGAGTAGTAGTATTACTAGCATACGTGCCGTCATCCCAATATTGCCGACGTGTTATCGAATCGGTGAACAACGAGAACGATGCTTGATATGGGTCATTAAATTCTCCGTGATCCCCGCAATAATAGAACGGAAAAAAATAAAAGAAATCACGGGTGGTCATAGAATTTAGAAAATTAACCGATAACATTACTAGCAATATAGTTTTTGCACAATCAATTAATACGGTTAAATCATACACTGACCATATTATTGTATTTTAATCTTAAACGAACTCTCAGCGCTTTATCGTGCAAATTTTTCTTTTAAGTAAATATTATGCCCTTATTTGTTCATGTACTTGTATAACATGCATAGCTTTACTGTCAAAATAAGTTAAAATACACATTGTTCAGTATAATAATTATTAAAATTATTATTTATTCAGCTATAAAAAATATGTCTACGCATAAAGAAGGTTTTGCTTCCCTTAGAGGACAGTCCTTAATTTTCAGGGTAGAAATTTATTTCTCAACAATTTCTTTAGGCGATCGACTATGACATCTACAGGAACGACGTGATATCTACGACCCTAAAGAGCAGCGTAATCTTCACAAGCTGTGATTTTCTCGAGGAATGGAACTTCGTCGCATCGAAAGAAAACACCTTGCAAAAAGACACGGAGTACTTGTTGCATTTCAGTGCGCTCCTGCGAGCGCGGATTCTTGACAACTTTGGCAGTCTCCTGTACATTTATTACGATGACTTTAGCGTAGCGGAAGTGGAGCGTTACACAAGGTGTATGAAGAAATCTTTGAGCGACGGTACGATGTATTCGATCTGGTCCCCGGCATTCTCAAGAATGCGGAGAATACAAGACCGTCGAAAATCTGTGCTGGAATTTATGCCCACACGGAATCTTGCCTCAGAAGTACCGCAAACGTGCGTCGGAAGATTAGGAAACAGTACGATCTACCGTATTCCGAGGCGTATCTCGATACGCCCACCTTCAACGTCACGCATGTGGCGTATCGTTTCTCCAAAATATCGAAACAATATCCCAGAGGATTTTCTCTGACAACAATGCTAAAGCTTCTGCAGAGAGAAGTACTGACGATCACGCCCGCTCTGTTATCGGGACTTCTTTACAACGTGAGGTATGACAATTTTGACGATGACGTGCGCCTTGCCGAGAAGAAACTCATACGATATTTTCGCGAGCTGACCGCCAGGAAGAGTTTTAATACAGGAATTCTGAAGCCGTTGCTGACGCGGGAGCTGGAAAAATTGCACACCGTAAATTCGTTCCTCAGATATTACATCAACATTCAAGCAGAGAGATTTTCGAACTATGACCTGAAGAAGTACTCATTGCTAATCGCAAAACGCATTGTCGATGATGTCGGTACAATCAACGAGAATATCCACCTGCTCGATAACGTCTACGAGAACCAGATAATTCACGTTGAGTACCTGTTTGATCTCATGTTGCCCGATAACGATGACATGCTCGATAACGATGTTATTGAAGCTAAAAAATATCTAGTGAGAAAATTGGACGAGTTTGACGTGATTGAAAAATATCTCAAGGTACAGAGGTTTCAGCAGGCCACACCCGGCCAGCTGATGATAGAGATCACCGGTCAGCTGAAGGATATCGGCTTCGCCAAGGACATTGCGACGTCTCTGCGGATGCATGCGAAATTCTGGCGTCGGAGTATCATGATCGAGAATCTCGGCGAACTATTGGAGCTGTTTGACGCGTATAAAAATTTGTGACAATTACCGCATTACCGGAACGTGACGCAAAATATCGACAGAATCAAGGAGAATCTGTGGGACAAGAAGAACATGACGGTCGAGATCCTCTGCTCCCAGGGCTTGTTTACGAATTGGTCTGCAATCGATTTTACAGTGTACATTCCTAAATCCTGAGATCAAAAAGCTTATTAAAACCTTTCTCGAGACGAGCATCATGTGCATAGTCCACATGAAAAAATCAACGGTTCATATTCCCGTCGAGTTCTCAAAACTGTTGAAGGAAGAAAAAACAGGGAGGAAAAGGACTATATAGGGCCGAAAAAACAACGACTGAACCGACGATCAGCAAAGCTACGACTCGACACAGCACGACTGAAGCCTGCGATCAAAGCAAAACAATGATGGACAGTTTCGAAAGCGAATCTGCGGAAGAAGTTTCAGGAAGGTCTGACACGCCCTTGGAAAACAGTTCGGCGTTCACGAGCATTGCTACGATTGCCACAACATCACCAACAACTATTTCGAAGACGACTGATCCTATTTTGACGATGACGATAGATAGAACGGTTTCTTAAGAAGAAACAATCACAGCTACAAGTACTGCAGCCGCGACAACTACTGCATCGTCTGGAACAACTACTGCAGCAATGACCACAACATTACCAACAACAACTACTGCAGTATCCATGACGACTGCTACATCATCGCCTACAACAATCACAATATCACCTACAACTACATTATCTGCAACCATAACATCATCTACAACGACTACTACGATTTTGCCTACTACAACTACTACAGTATCATTCACGACGATTGCTGCAGCATCGCCTACAACACCCACTACAATGTCGCCTATAACGACTACGACATCACCTGCAACCACAAAAGACGTATCAATTACGGAGGAACCAAACAGCTCGACAGTCATGACAAGCATATCTATATCGAAAGACAAAATTAACGATACAATTACATCTACTACGACTTCCTGCGAGTTTAACAAATACGCCACCGAGCAAAATTCAAAAGAAACTACTGAACCTATTGAAACAAGTACTATTATATCTTTGAAAACAATGTCGACGACGCAGCCTTTTATTACTCTCGAAACTATTCGGGCAACGTCTTCTGTATCATCCTCAACCCTTGAGAATAATCCTATTGAAACAACAGTGGTAACGACGGAATTAAGCGAAACGCCAGTCACAAAAGGTAAAATAGTATTGTATTGCATTTTACGTAGCTTGTAATAATAATATAATATAAATGCTCGTCGTAAATGTTATCGTTAATGTAAGAAAAAAAATTATTTTCTAATTTATTGTTTTTGATGTTAATCTTTAACGATTAAGCTTTGCTTTAAAAATATCTCTTCATTTATTTATCATTAATATATTGCAATAAATAGATCTTGTAAAAAAATACATTTTATAACATAGTTATATATATATATATACATAAACAAATTTATAAAATTAATATGAAATGCGATACAGGTGATGACTGCAAGTCATTCTGTTCAAAAGAATGTAGATCCAAAAGCGAAAGCATCGAGAAATCAGAAAAGTCCTGTGAGATAGATTGCGACTCTGTAATGAAGAATTGCAACGAGGAAATCTTCAGAAACGTCTTCAGGATGCAAAACTGAAATCGACAGAAGTTGCGAATGTATTTCTAAGGAAGAGAAAAGCGTCGAGTGCATGACACTGTGTCCTTCAGACGAAGAGAACGCGCCGTGTAATCCGAACGATTGCTCAACGTCAAATACCAGCTCGCCGACAAATGATTTGACAATTGAGTTCATTCGAAAACGCGGCATGTGCGAAATCCGGGATCCCCGTCATCAGCGCCAAATGAAGCGGCTTGCAAAGATGCGGGCGATCAGCGTCGTTACTGCGACCGACGTTTTCAGATCGAAAATGCCGCGACGTCAATCGCGGATCGCGACCAAAAAGCTGTACAACCTGTTGGCCTCCAAACATCCTCATTCCAAAGTCGAAAAGTTCAAGAAGGTAGAATATTTGCTGAAGAAACCTCTCAACAGTCTGAAAGAAATTGAAAGTCAGAAATATCGCAAGTAACAAGAACAGATTTACAGATTGCAAAAGAAGCCAATGAAGAAGCTCAGAAGGAAAATTTGAAAAGTAGAACGTCGATGTCAAACGAAAAAAAATCATCAAAGTTAAATCAAGAGGATGTTCAAGAGAAAGGCGATATCGATGATTGATGACAAAAGCGTGTGATACGAGATTGAAATCTGTCGATTTCACAATATTAAATTATTCTAGCGAATAATATAACGTTGTTATTATGAACAGTATATGTTATTATCATTCGCCGCCGTTTATTAAATATTCGTTTGTCGGATTAGGGACGAAAAATGTAATAAAATTTGTTTCTTAAACATTAATCGCATTTGAGACGAAAGCCTTTATCAGATTCGATTAAACAGTTACTTGATCCGAAAATTTTAATAGTCGTCATTATATACATATTAATTCAATGATTATCGCGAAAGTTATGTGCGTTATAAATTATTTCTTTGGCGCTTTCTAAATACCATCTTGATGATCAACGTCACGCTAACAAGATTTTTATTAATTTACAATAATACAGGGGTAACCGAGAAATTAACGTCTTAAGTCACTTATTAGGAATTTCGATGAATTTTATAATTACTTGATGCCTATTAAGAAAGACATCTAGCCATTAAAAATAACTTTGTAATTTAATGTAACTGAAGAAATAGTACGGTCATTTTTATCACATTAAGAATTTATTTATTAAGCTAATAAAAAGTTTAGACAAATTTATAAAACTTAAAAGCAAAAATTTTTTATTATATGATAGATGTGATTATTAAGATGCTTTTAGACTTTTCTCATTCCTACTAAGTTCAGATCTTTTCTATTAGGCATGAAAGAAACATTCACTATACATTTTTGTGTTGTGTTAAAATAACAAGATTCGGCGAGTACGCTATAAACGGAAAAGTGGGACGATATAACACAATGAGAAGTAAAATTGACATGGTCAATGCACTGCGCGTAATCTGTCTTATTAAACGACTCCACTCGTATGATGAGCGATTATATTTGAATTTACTTTATATCCGAAATAAACGCCATGTCGCGCTATCGGCCAATTAATTTTCCATCCCCAGGATATTTTTTATGACCACGGCGAATCCGCTTCATTTCGATGAATGCCATTTCGCCGCGACACGAACGATTTCCTTCCTCGCGATCGAGATCGCGTGCTCGTCTAACGCGATCTCGGAATCGCAGGACACGCGACTCTCTGCCTATCGCAATGAAACTCGGACACTTTCACCTCGTCAGCGAGGTGAACCCGCGCGTTTCCAGCAAACGCAAATATTTCACACACACGGCTGGTCCGTATTTGTCCGAATAGAACGTGTTGATATTCGTAAAGACAAATTAATTGAGCGTTGTTTGTGAAATTTTGCTGAAGGCAACGATTTCGAGAGAAATGATACACTGTCGTCAGTGACAATGTTCTTACGAAAATAAAAAATTTTTTAATTTTAAAGAGATTACTATAAGCGAAACTGTGCAAGTTAGTGCCAAATTACTTTTTACAGTATAACTTTTCAAAGAAATTGTTTCGTATCACGAAAATTATATATTCTTTCTAATGATGATTATATTTGCCTATATTTTTATAAAACATGTCCATCGTTTTCTCGCGCTCGCTGCTTTAATGTGAACGCTTATCTATCTCGCCACCCTTCGTCAACCTTGTGCTTGCAAAAGAGCGGATGCAAATATTGATCTATGATTATGCAGCGCGTAATTCTAAGGACCTTGTCTCGGAATATACGTGGCACGTGCAGGAAAGAAGGAGTCGAGACAAATTGTCTGAATAATCAGTACACGTGCCGGATTGATATTTCAAATATCGCTCGTTCTGCAATCGACGGCGGTTGTCCGACACCCCACGGAGCGTATTTATTGACGTAGATGCTTGCTCTGTCACAAGCTAAATGTAGGCAGGAATTGAATAGAATGAAAAACCGAGAGTGAAGAAACAGAAGTTGACGAAACGCTTCGTAAATGTTACGCAAAGTATTAACCTATTTTTTTTTACCATAGTTCAATAGGTGCAAAGTTCATGAATACAATGAATAAACGTGTATGCTCTACAACACAATAGAAGTTCTTCGCTGAATTTTATTATTTATGCGAATTTTTACGACATGTCACGGTCAGAGGTTGAAATTTGCGGTTGCACATCTGATGGTCGAATATGTTTTTAACCAGTTTAAGCTGGTCGATTCCTAAATTAGCAAACGTTCAGGTATAATGGAGCGTATAAATTGTCATTTTATGAATTCATTTGACATCACATGCTCATCTATAAATCGCTTTTTGCACGCGCGTAAATTGCCTACGCGCGACATGTTTGCGGTGCTCATTAAACTTTTGCGGCTAACATACCGCGCTATAGTTGGCTCATGTGACCAGCAATTTGTATCGTCGTACAAATTGCGATTTGCACAGACGGCAGGATACGTCATCGCGAGATTCCACAAAGGTAAATAGATGTGATTATTGTACATACCGAAGAGTAAATAAACCGCAATCACGCGCCATTCGCACGTAAAACGGGACATTTTTTACGCGTGAGAAAATACAATTAGAACACTTAATTCTGGCGGAAACCATTCGCTAACAAAGCAGTCGTCGAAACGCGTCCTTTTTACCTCCTTTAAACTACATTATCTTATCACAAAAAAAATTTTTGGGATTTTTGAGATTTTTGGGACAGACAGTGACACGTAATTTATGTGTTTTTTTTTGTATGATGTATGTGACCTTTTACGCCTATCCGATACGCTTTTTAAAGGGCAAAAGAGCTATCATTGAAACTCCTGCCCATTGGAAGATTTCCACTGATTCCGTTGCTAGGTGTGACAGGCATCCCATACGAGGGAAAGACAGAGAAAGAGATATAAAGAAAAAGAGCAAGAAACTCGTGACAAAGAAAGAAAGGGAGAGAGACGATCTCCCGCGTCATGTTTCGGCCAGTCTCGTCGGCCGGTCGTGCAGCGATCGGGCGCGTTCGGCCGCAGCCGCGGTTTGGTTAGGCGGCACGGCGGATGAAGCATTCACTTCAGTCCGCTACGGTGCGTCGCGTGATACGAACGAAGGGATATACGTTTCTGTAAAGGAAAAACGCGTTTGTTGCAGCGTCGTTGCAGTGTGGAGAGACACAGGCGATACGTAAGCAACTTTACACTTTTACACGCATTCTCGAGAAACGGCTCTCACGTCTCTGAAGCACACGCGTACCTGAACATGCGGCCTGCAGTCACGAGCCATTGTTCACGCCGTTTGACATTCGGGGCAACGGCCAGCCGTGGTGACTCCCCGCAGCCACGCCGAGCGAGCGAGCGTGCCACGAATCCGGCTTGAACTTACCTGCTGATCGCTAAGAGGAGTCGAAGATCAAAGCAGGAGGCTGTGCGTCCCGCCGAACCAGAGATATTTTTACGGTGAGTATTTATTGTATGCCACTGGTGATTCATTTTTAATCCTTTGCACTCGGTAAAATGACCCGCCGGCTTTTCCAAGGTAGGATAATTTGCATGAATCAGTACTCATTGTTATGTGTTGCATGGGTTGCTATCGTGAATTTTATCGTAGATTAGTAGTAATTTAATATTTCTGGTAATATTTTTTTATAGTGATGGAAATATATGTATATTTACTGCAAAAAAATTTCGGGAATACGGTTAGACGTTGCATATCATACCATTACTTTCTCGTTATCCAAAAGGTTATTTTCTCATCCACGCTATGTAAATGCAAACCGCAATGTCATTGTGTCTTATGTTATATCTCGCTAGCAAAACTTCCTAGCGAGCAATACTGTGTTCCATAAAAGTCACCGATAGAAAGAAGTTTCATTGTAATACTGAATTATTTTACATTAAAAAAAATATTTTTAATATATAGGCCACACACACACATCGGCCATTTTAAACAAGTGCTTTTTGAAATTTTAATTTTATGAAGATAGAAGATATCGGAATATATTAACATAAAATAGATAATTTTTACATATATAATCATGTTTTTATATTTTAATCTACTTTGTAAAATTTAGCTACTTAATGCATACGATAATTAATGATTTAACGAAGTATACTATTGATGATAAAATGTTAACAAAATGTCTTTAGATGCAAAGGATTAAAATATGCATCATCATTTATTACGATTTATTTATTTCTCGCACATTATATAACTTGTAATTAATATTTATGGCAGATAGCGCATAATAATTTCGTTGATATATATTTAGTTGATATTAGGTCGCGTTATAATTTATAATTTTTATCTACGCTTCATTTCTACATATACTTTTTTTTTATATAACCTGTTAAGAATTTAACATTTAAACAAGCGCAACCGATCGACGTTTCTCCATAGTCACTTTTTTTTTCGACGTGAAAATAAAAGGTTTTGTTAGTTGACCAGGTACCGTTGCATCGAACCATATCGTTTTAACATCATTTTGGACAATCTACATTAAACAAACCTATTTCGAAATAACATACATTCGACACGTGCGTTCAAAATCGAAAATCATCGGTTATGATCAAATTTTACGTAAAGAAACGATCTAAAAACGTGAACTTTTTTTCTATGCACTGATATTTTGAACGTTAAAATTATTCAGCACCGTTACGACTTAGAGATCGTTGTGAATGGGATCAAGATCTTATCCTGGAGACGACGCAGCGCGTTGGCGCGCGTTTAGAAAGCTTGAATTTATGCTAACTTACGTAATATATTTCATTCGTGAGATCGTAGTCGCGCGGCGACCTTTGCCTCGTAGTGGCCGCACTCACCGCTTTCGAAGTCAGGTTCTGCTCCGCGGAATTTTCGCGGTTTATTTTGGTACGGAGTTATAGCCGCACGAGTCTACACTATGCTTCGACTATGTAGCGCGATCGAAAATTTACGGCAGGATCGAATGAGTTTTTTAAAAATGTTTTTATACGCATAAATCATTGAGAAATCTTAAAAGCTCGTGGGAGATATTTTGTCGTTTAAAAACTCGTTATTTTTTTACTTAAAATTTGTATGTTTAGAATGTTAATATTGACATTTAAAGAATTGTGCAACAATCGAGCGTTACACTTCTTCGATATTGTCATGATTTAAAAAAAAATGCTAATCAAGTTACTTTGTTATAAATTTATTACTTCCAACGATATTATCGCGGCCGTGAATTTATGACTGTCAATTTCCTTGTTATTGTATTTATTATAATTTCTACTGAAAATGATTAATTTGCTCCCGGGCTTTCTTGCATATACTTGCATAGAATATGTATATCGACTTTTAGATATCGATCCGCATGCGAATACGCGGAGTACAGCATTTTCTACAAGTCAAATGAGGTTTAATGACTTTACAACGCGCATCAGAGTTGTATTTACGGTGCAGGATGATTCACAGTGCTTTACATGGTGCTCGTTTGTAACTAGTTGATGTCATCATCGGCACTGTAATCTTTTCGTGCATCCGTTAATAATAACAATAAACTTGTCGGTTTTCGTAGTCGTCGATTTAGAGAACACGACTTTCTTTCTTTTCTTGTTTTATTTTGCCTCGTGCAAGACATGCAAAATGGAGTAAAAGCAAATATCTCGCGAATCTGCTTATTGACAACAGTAAGCAGAGATCGGCCGATAATTATAGCCGTAAGAAAGCACGGGTCTCATTTTAAATTCCTCCGCCTTTAGCCGATTGACGTCAGGGAGTCTCAAAAAATTTCCAATGTACCGAGCATGACCGAAAGTGACTGGCAGGTATAATACTACCCGATAGTAAGCGAAATTAGACGGCTGCGAATCACGATGGAGCATAGTAGATGCTCTGTTATTACAGACAGTCTTTTAATAGAATACACCGTCAATACAATCCGTGAAAACCACTTTGTAATTTCACTTCACCGTATATTCAAATCGAATACATTAATTAGAAAAGAAAAAATATTTTAAAAAGAATGATTTCACGATTAGCAAAGTAAATATCAAGACAATTATCTCCGGAGATTTATAATTTTAAAAAAATCCTTATAAAGAATTAATAACCAAGGACTTCTGGAGTCCATCTGTAATATAAACACATAAATCTGCTTTTTAGCCTAATTAGAATAACAGGAATCTAATAATTCACTGTTACATTGTATAATCATGATTAATAAATAAGAAAGTTGAGAGCTCCCACAGTGAAAGTGACATGCAATTCTAATAAATGACTCTGTAATGTAGCTGCATGCGAATTGCGACGCATTTTACTCTGCGTTTATTTGCGATATTGCGTTCTAGACGACGCATATAAATGAGTCTCAGTGCGGAATTTCTTTACAGTGGATCTTTATTTGGACCCTAATCTATAAGATTCGCAAATGAATTGTCCGTTATCAAGCTGAGAGCATTAATTATCATTTCGATGTTTGACAAACGCGGCTCAGCGGCGTCGATTGTAAATACGATTTATCTTCGTTTCTCCATAGAGGGAAATGAATGGAAACAGCCTGGAAAAGTACCGTTACGACATTTCCTCGCGCGCGATTATCTCGCAGAAAAGCTCGCGCGATTCCACGACGGTTAGTTAGTGTAGTTAGTATTAATGTCTGATAAAAATCTGACCCGGTCAGCAGTGATTCTCATTCGCCTTAACCCAGTTCGCACAGGCTCGATGGGTGGCGGACCGATCTGTGCCATGATTACAGGCGCAAATCGTGCCGGTAACGATAACCGGCGCAATGCCAGTGCCAGCGTGTCACATTGCTGCAACATTGAATGGAATTACGAGCGTTTCTCGTATCGTTTTATTGATGACACGATAAATCGCGGAAGTCGACAGGCATTTCAGTGATTTGTAGAGCGTACACCGATTTAATCGCGATTCGAATGAGTTCGCTTGTCCGGTCGTAAATTTGTTTTACATTATATAAGTATATTTTACAGCATTCCATTCAGGCAGTCATTAACACTAACCCGCGGATAATATATCTTAACGCCTTAAAAATATCGCGTGACTCTCTATACAGTATATGCGGTTTATCTGAATCATTTTTAAATTTATTCACACACACACACACACACAAAAGAGAGAGGGGAGTCATATTTTAACAATGACATTATGTCCGCGTTTCAACTTTAATCTTGAATTTGAATAATGAATTAGAGAAAAAAAAAAAAAATAGTAGAGTTCTAGTAATGCGAGGTCGAAAGGCCGTGTCAAACAGGCGAGAAGAATCCAGAGCCGAAGAATCGAGAGCCGCGTTGCAACGTGCGTCGGGTGTTGCAGCACATGTCGATACGATAAGCTGCGTAATTTTTCCATGATGAGCCGTAATATATAGCCGTTGCACGATTCCAATTGAATTAAGAAACTTTCCTTTGGGTTACGCGAGAGACGAGCACGAGGCACGATCCCGATAATGTAATCGCCGGTTCGAGATGAGGTATGTACAACGGCCGAATCAACGACGTGACAAAGTTCAAGAATTACGAATTCGCTTGGAATTCAAACAAATTCAATAAAGTAGGCCGCTGACGCGATTTCCTTCCGGTATTTCGCAGGTATTTTCCGGTTCTCCTTTGTGACGCGCCGAATTTATCAAGTTATTGCACGCGCGTTCTCGGTTCTATTTTCCAACATTGTCGATGCTGAAGCTTTGCCGTAGGATATAGTATCGCGTGTTACGTGAGGGGAAAGCGATCCCAAGACGCGGAATAGTACGAAGTGTAAACGATGACGCATATCTGTAAATTCAGCAACACCCAGGTAGTTACTCGTGAAAGATATGCTTAAAGATAAGTTTCCCCTAGCAATGCGCTGAACTATTTATTTTCTTTCGTATTTAACGATCGACGGTTGCGGCGAGGGAAAAATCTGGATAACGCATTTATGTCGTTATGTCATGATACATCATAATATTGTTATGGCAACGAAAGGATGTAATTCGAGTGCGCGTTACGCAGGCAATTCGGATGAAGAAACTGTCGGAGAGAGTTCATCAATCGGCTGTGCGATGTTAATCCATTTATTAAGCCTTGCCGAGCTAATTGCAGCCTTGTAATTAATGCGAGTCGTCGCGTTGGCGACGGTAAATCATTCGAAACACGGCTGGTGTGGGAATGTCGCGCGCTAGAACGTTATTAAAGGAACATTCCATAGCGGATCGCTGGAATTAGCATTCGAATCCGTTCTTTATAATAGCCGTACTACACAATACGTAACGCGATAAGTGATTCTTTATGCTCATACGAGCGTCCAATATTCTGCAAACATACTGACGTAATAATCGTTCTGAGATCACTTAGGAATTATTATTCGTGGGATTTGAAAGACCGTCAGCAATGTCTCAAGAGCTCTCGGTATTTCCCCAGACTTATATTTTTATCGATAACATTTCACAGAATAGATGAGAATGTATCGAGTCATCATCGAAAGTGATCCGTAACAACTTCTTAACGCGGATGTACGATCTCAATCAATATAAATTCTCGTTTCGAGTGCCACTTCAAAATTATTATTCACATACTTTCAAAAATTATCAGCGTTATTTTAAGATTGCTAAATATTTTCATCAAATTCTTATCTTCACCGATATACTCAAGTGCCACGAGTAAGTGACAAGTATCGGTCGTTATTGAAGCCGATCTACAACATTTCGACCTTGATTTGTAAGATCTTTTCGCGCGATATGACACGATCAGTATACGTGTCAATGCGATTTAACGTGGCGCGATTTACACTTCCTCTCCCTCACTTAAAGAGTTAATATACACAGATAGCGATCGCGAAGTAATTAGCGAAGGCTCGAGCTACGTTGGATCGATTTCATGCGCACCACTGTCACCGTTTTTTACTCATTTACTACAAGTAAATACCTTTGTTCGCTGTATCAATCTTCGCCGAAGCGAATCGATGCGTTTTCGCGCAATCCGACGCATAATTATTCCGCTCGCGTGCGCGTTTCTTCGGCGCACTTTTTCCACCGGAGCTCGCTTATTAATAACGGTCCGTGCATTTCGCCACCACGAATCTTAAGGCGTTAAATCCGGCGTAGGCGGTGTGTCAAGACGATATTTCAAGATCAGCGATCCGCTGACGGACGTACTAAACTAAAAAGCATCGACCTTGGGCGTCGGCACCGACATAGCGCGCAGCTAAGGATAAGCAGGGAAACTGACAATGGATTATAAAAATAAATTATAAAGAGGATATAAAGTTGAAAACGAAGGAAACTGTTGAAGAATTGCGGCGTGCAAGGTCGAAACGCATTTATTTTGTCGTACTGATTTGCGGTATCGGATTAACTCCCACTCGTAAACAATTTTTTAATGATTTTTTTCGGCACATTTACCCGCCAATTATTCCAATTTATTCCGTCTTAAAATTGTACTTACTTAAAATTCCTCGTTCATTATGTCGCGCAACCCAATCTTCGATGTTATTTGATGACGGACATATCAGCAACGAGTTGCAACACGCGCGCGAGTGGCCGCGAGCCAGCAGTGCTCAAGGTGCTAACAAGCCTATGAAACGACGCTCTCGTCCATCGATACCCGCTCGTGGAATTTGCTAATTGAAAAGTTTAAGGTGCGTAAGCTGGAGTGTTACGAAACACGCGCGCCCGTGGAAGCTCGAAGGAACAAGTCATTTGCATAACGGCAATGTTATTAATGTACGTCGCGGGAAAATCGCGTATGCATTTCCGTTCCTTTTATAACAGTAGATGATTGCGGTGGTGCACGGGAGGCGTTTTTTTTCCTCCAGGAAACGCGAAGGGTCTCGTGAGAAAAACGGAGTATGTACGTTTGCTCGGAGCAAATCGCAATTTATAACTGCAACGTACACGCGTTCTGGCAGTCATGATTTCCTTCGTACGATAAATACTATTTGTCAAACCGATTTTTTTGTTTCAAACAGGTTTCACTCAACACCTGTTTGAAATTTTGACGACATGGTGCAATATTTAATAAATACAAAACATTTCTTACATCACTCTTTATGCTCAGAACAAGTTTTTCAACACGTAATTGTGTTAATTTATTGTATCGATAAAGTAAAAATAATTTATGTAATTCTGATTTGTCGATGAAAACAAAGTCGGGCACCACATAGTAGTTTAATAGAGTCTTAACTCAAGCCAGCTTTCCACGAAGGATATCTTGTCTACTTAACGTGGTGAGAACTTTGTTACTTCGTGAAACAGCTAGCGATATTCGACGGATACCGTGTGGTTTCTGCATGCGTTGTTTCGGAAGCAAACATTGTGCGAGAGAGAAGCCGTTTAGTGATATCAGAAGTACACGGATGTCGGAAACCCGCATAGAAACAACTCGCTGTGTGCACATAGTTTCCTTTGTTCGAGCTATACGGAAATTCTAGAACTACTACGTATGCTTTCTTGCTAATATCGGTTAACTTCCAAAGAAAATACGTGAAATCCCTACTTTAATCATTAAAATATTTAAAGTGGATATTTAAAATACATTCTACTTGTTTCTATACAGCTTTCTTTGTTTGCTAGACTCGCTAAGCAGAGAGTTTGCCTCAGAATTACAGAATTTTCTCGATATTATACCGTCAAATTCATAAAAAAGGAAGAAAGAGTCTGAAACTTAAATGATCAAGATTTTCAAAGCAGAAATTTGCAAAGGTTATCGCAAAGGAAAGATTAGCTTCAGCTTTATTAAAGATGACACAGAAACTGTAATAATAACAATAATGCTAAAAGATAATTTTAAATAGTTCTAATACTCTTGCTGCAATTGCTTTGATATGCAATGATGTTTGATCAGAATGAATAGGTCGCTCTAACACACGTGCATTTAAGCTTTGTAAAATATATCATTTGAATGACACATCGGCCTTACAGGCGGATCGGAAATGGATGCTTCAATTAGTCGTGTATAATTATCATAATGGAATAATCGTCTGATAGCCTTGTAACATTGTGAAATGGTTTTTTTTCGAAAACAGCTCACTATCACATGCGATTATTGCGTCGCTGTCATACCATATCGATGTTAATAATGATATTGAGACAAAGAGATGAAAGCAAATTTAGTACCAAGCAGTGTCATGTGTTAATACATTGGTTATCACTAGCAATAGCAACATCAGCTGCGAATGTTTGGCTGACAATAATTTATCTTCGCGACCGTCGAAAATGCTTGTTGATAGCAGCGGTTGATAGCAACGGTATTATTTATGTTAAAATTATTTATATGCTTAATAAGAAAATTTTCATTCTTTTAAAAGTAATACTTTCAATATTTTACAGCGATGTTTAATATTGTTCATAATTCCGAAAAAAACGGTAAATGCTGATGAAATGGGATATTTTGCATTCGACCGAATGAGGAAATAAGATTATTCGATGCATATCGGGGCGACACTCCAATTTCTCGAGAGGCCTTATAAATTTCCAACCGGTTTATTCGTGCATATATAAAGCTCGTTTTGGCATTCGTGATGGAAGAGACGGCATTCTTCTTTTTGTCACCGACGACATGAATTTGAAGGCAGTAAACACACATCCCGGGGATCCCGGAAAAGATCCGTATCGTAAATTTTTTTGCTCCCCCGACGTAATACGCGGAAGCAATGAGAACGCGACGGCAATACGACGTAATAAAAATAAATAAGGGGTTCGTGGAAAAAAAGACGATTGTTTTCGCGACAGTAGACGGTGAATTAATTAATTTTAATTACGAGAACGTCGCGTAGATACGTGAAGAAGCGCGATGAGAAGCGACACAAAAGATGCGTAAACTTGTCGTATGCAGAAGTCCGATCGATGTTTTGTCGATGAGATTGATACAAAAAAAGCCATGCAATGCAAAGATGCATCTGCGTATATGATCGATGATATTTTATGATCCTTCTCGCGTCTGTGGCAAGGATTAAGGTCACTTTTACATTGCAAATCTTGACACTGCGTCTGCTTCTCACGCCACGTGTACTTTCTATAAATATTTTTCTGATTCTATTTTATTTCCTCTTTCTCTTTTTTTCATCTTCTTTTTCTTCTTTCTTTATTTTTCTTTTTTTCTCTTTTTTTTCTTACGAATTTCTTGACTAGATAATCGGGTCACGTATAATCTCGCGAGATTGTATTGCAATTAGATCGTCAATGCTTTATCCGAGGTCGATAAGATATAATATTGGCTCGGATGATTGTACGATATTCGCTTGTACTATATTACCGCTAAATATAAGTGCTCCCCCTCTCCGGTTTCTTCTAAGTGATTTTAAACATTTCGTCAATGGTGAGGTCTCTCAGTCCTACATTGTTTGTGCATGAGGTCAGTCAGCTTTGTGTGAACCATTCAAAACACTTGTCACCTTTAACCGCCTTTCTCTCGTGTTTGATAACTTGAGGCGTCAATTATCTACGTAAGTGATATTAATTTTTTATTATCGACCAATGCAACTTTTGCGTTCGCGAAAAGTTTATTCGTGGTTTTCGTACTTAGATCAGTGGATCATGTTTAGATCGGTTGCTATAGAATGTGGTGCGATTACCAGAGAGTCTTTTGTAAATTTCAAGCGTAAAAACAAACGTTCTTTTAAAGGAATTTTGTTTACGAATGAATTTTGATTCACGGAGTGAGTAAAAAGTATCTCAGGCAACTCTTTGCGCAATAAAAGCGGCGCGGATCGGCAGGAGCCATTCGTTTACGTGAAATCGCCCTTCTTTTATAAGAAGTTTATTTTCTCAAATAAATTTCATCTTCCGGTGTAGAGCGGGGCATGCATATAGACAAGCAGCTAACTCACTTTGGTCGCGTACTCTTTTTAGTATGTGTAAAAATTCTCATGCGAATCGAACGAGGGAGATCGCCGCACTTGTAACTTTCGCAATATACTGTTTCCTGATGTCCTACAAGTTTTATTAAAACAAACGTTATTTTTATTTCTACTCGAAACTGTAATTCTGATGCAGAATTTCGTACAATTTTTCACACTGAATTTCCCCAGTGCCACATGCGATTTTTCCGAATGTTTTTTCACGTTATTGAGTTTTCTATTTTTACACTACTTTACCTTGAACGATACGCCACGCATAAATTTTATTGATGGAGTCAATTCACGATAATGAGACGCCAGAATTAATCAATCCTTACGAATCGATCGCGCAGCAGAGTCACAAGACGAGACGGCATTTGGAGAGTTCCGAGAAGAGTTCCGATGAAATATATGTCTCTCGATAAAGTGTCATTTATCACTGTAGCTGCACTTTTAGAAAGAGCAATGCTTTTTCGATTCGCGAATATGTCTCTGCAAACATATTACCGTTGAAAAAATAGAGCTGATATATATTCTTAAAGAGGACGTGTGATGATTTCTAAACACGACAGATATGCGAAATAAATTGCGAAACAGATAGCAAAATATAAATTATTCTTAAAATATTTCTTAAACAGATTTCAAAATATAAAATATTCTTATTCAATCCAAATTTATATTTTATGACTTTTCTACCTTTTTTATTTCTTAAGATTTAATTTCTGACAGCGATAGTTAATTTAGATTTTATTGTTATTTAAATCTAAATACTGGCATTTTGTGGTAACAATGAAATATAAAAGATCTTTATACAAAATTTCTTTTAAGTTTGGTGGTATCCGGCGTTGCGTAGTCAAGATAAGTGTGGTACTTGAGAAGTATTGTACTTTTTATGCGAAAACAGAAAGAATAATGCTTCCGGTGTCTTTTATTTTCAGAGTTTTGAAGAATACGGAGAACTGATGCGAGGGAAATACTAGTAATCGGCGTCATGCATTGGTCTTGTACTGTTGAAATCATCGTCGGTTGATTTTCGCGCATCTGGTGAGTTATTATTCTCATTTTACTTTTATTCACTTCTCTTGTTAACTCACTTTTGAATAATCTTTACATGTACAAATTTTCGGGATATTTTCTTTCGCGTCTGATAAATCGTTCCCTGAATTATAGTCGTGCATTTTTTATCCCAGACTTCTTGACGCAATCGTGACATAAGAATACGAAACGCTTTTAACATGTTCGATGCCGTGTTTTTATTATTAACGAAAATGCGAAAGTTTTTAATTCTGCAATATTTTATTTGAAATTTATTTGATAAAGAGAGCAAATTTTGAAGTCTATCTATCAATCATTATTGTTCCGTTGCGATAAGAGTGGGAGAGTACTGTTGACGCGCGTCGAAAATGCGGAATTGAATTTTATCAGAGCCGATGGAGGCGTACACCGGTATCGCGAACGTCGCGAATGTCGCGAATTTCCCGATATATATTTCCGTGCACCCGCATCACACGTGGCACATCGCACGGCCGACATATCGCGGTTCACGTTAGTGACATGCTCCACGGAATGACAATGACATCTGCTTCGGATTCGCACTGCCGACGGTCCTGTTATCACGCGTATATAATCGCGAATAATGAGCGGCTCATACTGTGTTTAGATATACAGGGGTTATTCTTAGCGAGATATACAATGGTACACATTGTCGTTGGCATGAAAAAAGGATTTCGTGCTTTATCGAGTCATGCGCGGCGAAAATAACGCCCGTTATGAAATGTGCCGCGTTACGCAGCGAATTCGCATAACCGCGTGTGTCAGCCTTTTATAGTAACACCTTTATTCTCATGCCGAATGGGTCGTGCCGCACATCGACGACCATAACTTGCCTTCCGGTTGAAATATTCTGTTTGTTGCAGAAGAATTTAGTCCTGTTATATATAACTGTCAAATTAAATATAAATAAATCAAATATGACTTAAAAATTGTGTCAAGTTAGAATAATGTAAAATTTAAATTAAGAAGATTATGGAAATGAAGAGAGAGAGAAAATATTGCGTTACATATTTATGAAATATAATTTCTGTAAGATATGAAAAAAATTTTTTTTAATTCAAACAGTTAGTAGTGAATTTATTCATTAGAAACATTAGCAATTTGAAAGTTTTAAAAATCAAGGGATAATATATTTGCTTTACTGGATATAACTGGATATTTCGTATCATGAAAATGTGAAGCGATGAAAGTATAGCATTACTTTCCAGTTTCCTCATAATATCTTACATTTATGAGATCTAAAATTTTTATTGCGAGACACATGGCAACGATTTCCCTCGTGATATTTGATACCGGTTATAAAAAGTCGAGACGAAGCGTCCTCCTCGAGGAATCAAACCTGAAAGATATCATGGAATAAAACCGAGTTTAAAGATCGGATTATGCATTTATTGCGCAATGACAACGAGCGTCACATACGAAATGTTTTCTTCGGCTCAGCTGTTGTTATCGCTCTCCGTCTATAAAATTGTGACGTTGTTTATTTGTTATTATTGTTGGCATATTCGCGTTGCCACAAGATCATGACACGGGTGATAACACGATATTTGGTATGACCTGCCGATAATGAATCCTTCGGTTTTCGGCTCGTTTTGCGCCGCGCGATTGGCTCTTAAGTGACACTTTCCACCGAGAGTTTCACTAAACGGAAATAAACGTCTGTCCATGCATACATATCGTGCAAATTGATGTTTCGAGATGTTCTCTCACCGACCGAATCTTGAACCGCTGCCAGATCCCGTTGCGATCGAGCGTAAGGTCGATTGCTGCATGCCGGAGTGATGGATCGTTTTTGCCGGCTTTTCTCTTGTCTTTTTGCTGTTCTTTGTCGTGAAATAAAAAATTGTACGCGGAGTTAAAGTGTGTTAAATTTTATACAAGCTATTATACAGATTTTTATCTTCTCATTATTCTTCACCGCGATAAAAGAACAATGAATACAAAATTGAAATTAACATGCAAATTTCATAGAAGTCAATTTTAAAAGTATATTCTTGATGATATTACGTTCAACAAAAATCATGTCGATTAAATAGGCGCTCTTCAAAAGTGCCAAACACTTTGCACGGATTGAGATAAGTGGAAAGATGCACGTGATAACGATTATTGACTTAATCGCGGTAGATCATCGAAGTAACAGCGGCATGAAAGCACGAAAAAAGGAGTGGGCTGCGATAACATCAATCGAAAAACATTAGTTGACGTCAATTGACGTGGTTCTTTATTTTCGAAACATGCTACATATCTTTACACTCTTTGCTTCGAGCACCTCCGGTGTCACGACGGCGGACAAAAGCGCGGTCTCACTGCTGGAAGTTATATTTACATGATATTGCGTCTTACTTTTATGTTTTATTTAAAAAGAAAACAAATGCAAGTATGAGAAAGAGAGAGAAAGAGAAAGAGGAAGGGAGGGAGGAAGAGAAAGAGAGAAAGAGATAACGAATTGTAAGAAACATATGCCACTTTATATTTAGATGTTTTCATTACAGTAATTTTAATCCTTATCTGTGAATCGCCTCTCCTTTATTATTTAAATTGAACATAGTTGTTTAAAGAGTTATTTATATACGAATAATAATAATGTGTGTGCGGTTCGCGGACTATATTTCTTCGCGTAAAATGCTTAAGGCACGCGTACGTTTTTCATTCTCTTTTAAATTCAAATCAGAGTGTAATTTCGGTTAATTTCGTAAATATACACCCGTGCGTGAATAATTGGGCGATACGCCTGTGTGTTTGCGCACCATATAGATATTTTTATAGCACATGCGTACGGAGAAATCCGTCTAAAAATATATGTCGACGGGAACTCCTTAGCGTCGTACATTGAGGTCGTGCCATTTTACCGCGATGTATAAATTGACCCATTTCGAAGCCGGAATTCTGCATGTAATCTTCTAGCGTTGTCTAGGAAATAATTCGAGCTAATTGAGTTCATAGTCTAACATAATTTTCTGAAAACTTGACAACAAATGTCGAGCAAATTAATTCCAATTTAATTTCTGTCTACTACGTTAAACTAAAATTAATCTTAAATTATGTCAAAAAACATAGAAAAGTTGATTTTAATTTTAGAGTTAATTGATTTGATCTTTTAATATGCGAAGTCGGTCAGCTGAAAAGAAGTATGATTCTGATGAAAACGCATTACGAAAACGTGTTGCAGGCCCGTAATACACTTATTATTTATGAATGGATGGAGCTGCGACGGGGATTGTTGGAGGAGGACCGGTTACGGATCTGGGAGGTCTGGAAAGATGGTGGAACAATCCGGGGATCGCGGTCTGGCCCTTCGTGCTCTTCGGCTGCTTCCTCCTCAACGCGATTCTTTTGCTCGCGTTTCTTGTACGGCCTGGACTGCGCACCATTTCCAACAGGTTAGTGACCTATTTCGTATCGAGGTGGTGGGACTGTGTGTGTTGAAATAATCATTTTCTTGATTGTGAAAAATATTATCATCACACTAATGCCTGAACATTTTCATGTTATTTTGTTATATATTTTTCCTATTGTTTTATTTGCGTGATATTGGAGAAAGATGAGCGGTAACCCTAACAATAAGTCATTCTTTATGCATTGCTTGACAAAAAAAAGGATATATGATAGACAACTAATACTCGTCGACGTATATAGTTGCGAAATTACCATTGCGTTATCACTGAGATAAGCGTTTTCTTGCCCAATTATGCGTGCGACGTAAAATTTTATATGCACGGGTTTTCGAAACTCGTTAACGCGACTCGTTGACGCACACGGCGATGAGTGCAATCTTTTTGCAGACGGTAACCACGAGACACGAGCGAGACATGAGCGAGTCTCAAATTCGCCAGCGTCGCGCCAAACCGGAAATAAAACGCACGCGCGACATGACTGGTGGAAATAATAATATATTTAGGCGTCGTCATACTCGCGTAACATTTATATTGAAACGTTCTGGTAATAAATAATAACGCCGTAGCAATAAATAATAACACCGTGCATGTCGTTTATTTCACACGTGTTGCGTTTGTGCCAAGGTTAATAACCCCATTGATAGTGACAACGTTTGCATTTTTTTCTGGTTGCCGGGTCGGTAGTCGAGTAAGCTTTGAGCCTTTGCGATAAATAAAACGAAATAGCGATAACATAATGTTGTAACAACTTAAAATACAACTTCGTCACTTGATCAAGGTTTCCGCGATTTGCGTTTCAATCGTCAACTCAACTGATATGTTAAATTTAAGAGAGAACGCTTCCTAATAAAAATTATGAATTATTTTTATCGGCTATAATTAAAATTTAATTACGGAAAATATCGCGTATCGTCCTTTATTTATCATTCAGAATTTTGCAGCGCATTGATGTACGATTCCGTTTGAAACGAAATACTTATTTTGGCAGTAGCAAAATTATTTTTGTTCACGCCCGCTTTCTACGTGTCCTTCTGCGGGGTGTACGAGGCGTATTTTCCATCATGCTCGTAAATAAAATCGTGTTTGAAGTCTCGTTTCTATAGATTCGTGTTCCTCGTGGGACACTGCCAGTTTAAATATTCCAGTTTATGATTTTGTCGTTGTGCGTATACGATGCGGTGCAATGCGGAAGGCAGAGATAAGTGCATTTTCGCGCAGTTTTCGTCGTTTCGCGTTGAGTCGTCATGCTGAAGTGACTCAAAGTTTATTTGTAGATAATATATAAATAACTATATACGAGAAAAAAAAATACAAAAACGACATACTTTGGTATGCATAAAATTTCGCAGATATTGGATTCGACATATTTATACATATTATATATTAAACCACAGTTACATTTCTATAAATTATATATTATGTCATATTTTTTGAACATTGTACAATTATACATAATATTCTTGTGCCAAGATGACCACTTGTCGTGGACTTGCAATCAGTGTTTATGCAATTCCGTTGATTGAAATTTAATCGAGCCGACACTCAATTACCTAACTTCCGCGAAATTAAACATTTGCAGTTAATATTAGTAAGATGTATTAATAGAATCGTGAAAATTGGTTATGAAGATTGGATCTATCATTGTTGTTACGTGTATTTTCACCTACGAGCCAGGAAATCAGTTACATACGCGTCGAATACTGAACTTTGGCAACTGCTACAACGAAGTGTAATAATAAACCTTCGTATTTCGAGAGTACATACAGTTGCTGTTACACAGTGCATTTGAAATTGTAACGGTTTATTGCCGCTGCGAAAAGAGGAAAATTCATTTATTATCGCGCGTCCGACGTTTTACAAAATAACACGAACGTTGTTTCGGGCCTATACTTAGATCAAAGGCGCAGTCCAGACGATCTTTCTTGTTTAGTTGACGAAATGGTTGAGCGAATCCGTCCGTCAAATTGTTGACAGCGCAAACAGATGAAACAAAACACTATGGGTTCTTTAAATGTCATCGATCTTGAGGAAATTTATTACACCGGCAAAAATCGCGAACATAATTCATTTGCGAAGAAAACATCAGAAAGTTCGATACGATTTATGCAATAATGCTCGCATTTTTTGTAATTATTAGAAATAATTATTTTACATAATAAGCATATAGTGAAGTATATAAATGATAAGCATAAAAAAAGATGCATTATAACAAGTAATTTATACAAAAAAAATTCCTGTACTCTTTTTTTTCTTTTTAATTCCTTGCATGCACTAGCTTTATATTTCTTTTCTTGCTTGCGTCATCTTTTGCCAACGAACTATGCACTAGCTCGTTTTTATGTAATAGCACGTCGCACTAATCTAAAAAAAATGGACGAATGTAAAAATAAGTTAATAACATTATAAAATATTTCTCTTCCTTCTCTTTCATCTTTTTTGTTGTGACTATCTCATTTTATAATTTTGTATGTGATGTTCAGAAGAGATCATAGTAAACTATTATTACTCACTCAGCTTATTCTAGAAGATTTTATCGATCACTCATCGATCATTCGCATTATTTGCACTGTAAGATAATCGCACAGGCTTCGAATACTTTCGACATTGTCGATTGAAGACGGCCCGCCTTGTATCAATTCCAGATTCGTGATGAACCTGACCATCTCGAATCTACTGACGTGCGTTGTGCTGAATCCGCTGCTGATGATGGACAGCCCAGCAGAGACTACGATGAGGGCAAACAACGCCGCGTCGTCGGTCAGCACAACCGCCAGCAATGTCTGCGCGATATCAGAAGGCGCTACCGCGCTCGTCACCACGTCATCGGTATTGTCGGTCCTGTTGATCGCGATCGATCAGTACTACGCCGTGGTGGATCCGTTACGTTACCGCGCTCGGGTAGACAAACTCAAATCTGCCGTGCTGATCGTTTCTGTTTGGCTGGTCTCGGCGGCATTCAGCCTGATCGCCGCCTTGAATCCGAGTCCGCGCAGTTTATGGCTGTCCTGCACGACGTTGTCGTATAATTCGTCCTTCCGTGAACACGCCGCGCCGAATGTATCCTCGACAATGAGGGCGTCGAACAGTTCCGCGTTCGCGTTCCTCGACAACGAAACAACCGTGCAAGAAGAGATCGACGACGCGGCGGCGAGGTCGTGGTTCGAGAGGATAGACTCAATCGATAGCGACGTCGACTTCTTCGAAAACTCCACCGTGATGTCCCGTACGATAACCGACGACTTCATCACCTACGGGCTCGTTTACACGATCGTGCACAGCGTTCTCGCATACCTGCTGCCATTCGCCGGGATCTGCTGGATTTACATCAGTATCTACTCGGCCGCGCATCGCAACTCCGAGAGAACTCGCAGGACCGGTTCGCGGCCGATCCTCTCGTCGCCCAGCTTCTGCGAGGAGACATTTGGTTACACGAGACCGCAGCACCAGTACACCGACACGTTCCCCGAGGAGTTTCGTCGAATACCCAAGATCTCGAGTCTCTCGTCCATCGACGAGACGAGCGAGACCGCACACTCGGCGAATCAAACGTCGCGCCGAAGATCCTTCTCGTCAACCTCGGACGCCGTGCAATCAGGACCGAGCGAGGAGAAGACATCGTCAGGAGTCGTCTTCACGGTGGGCCTGCAGCCGGTAGAAGTCTCATCCGTGCGCGAGGAGAACAACGAAAATAATCCGACAGAGCCAGTAGGCCCGACGGCGAACTACCTCGAAAACGATCGCGACGTTTCGTCCTATGAAGATTTTGTCAGGAGTGAGTTTCACGAGTCCGGAATGAACTGTAGACGGAAATCCTCGCATGATCTAACAATCGAGGCCGGGACGTCCTGCGGATGGATATCCGCCGGAGACTCCAGCGATACCGAATCCGAGGACGAGCGACGCTACGGTTACTTCGACTCCTTGGAAGTTCCTAAAACTAATCGCAAGATTACAAACCGAAGATCCTCCGACTATTTCCTGCCAGTCGCCGACGAGTGCGATACGACGCAAGAGCCGCGCGATGACGTGGAAGCTTCCAGAGAAGATTCTTCCAAAGAAATGATTTGTCCCAATGACGAGGAGAAAAACTCTATTAAGACGACAACACAGGAACAAATTCAGAGTGACATCTCGAATTCCAGCGGCAATCTGGAGAATAAAAAATCGAGACGACCCAGTCGCCGTTTGTCGAGATCCAGCATTTTGGACGGAGAGCAGCATGCGCTCGGAAGACACTCGGAAAACGCCGGAAACCACAATAGCAATCTGGAATCTTCGTCTTGCCTGTTGACGCCGATCGTGACGATCACGCCGGCGCCCGGCAAGCCGGGTTCGGCTCTGCACCGGGTGGCGAGCATTCGCAGCACCAGCAGCTATATCAATTCACTCAAGCACAGGATCAGCAACGGCTCTCTGTTCAAGTACCGTGAGGAGACACGAGCGGCCAGAATCAGCGCGCTCGTGATCGTCATGGGTCTGATCTGCTGGTCGCCGTACGTGCTGCTAACTGTGATGAAGAACCTGCCGCAGTACTCGGACTACGAGTTTCCGCACCAGTACGACGTGCTGGCGCTCAGCTTTCTGATCCTGACCGCTTACGCGAGTCCGTTGCTCTTCGGCTACCGCTCCAAGCGGGTGAAGCGGGAGCTGCGCAAGTTCTTCTGCTTTCACCGCGAGCTCTCGTACAAGAACAACCGCAGCTTGATGGCGAAGAAGGTGCTGAAGCGCCGGCACAGCAGTACGCCAAGCCAGCTGGAAATGGACCATCGGTACAATATCTTCAACTGCGTCTACGGCAGGAGCAAGTGGCCGAAAGAGAAGGTCCAATTCGTTCAGGTACCGGACACCGCGCTCGCGGTAGAGACCTGTCGCAGTAGCTTCTCCAGCGGCGCCAGCACGCAGATCTCCAGCACGTCCACCGAAGAGTGTTGAATCGCGACGAGTCTCGCGAGATCGCGCGGAATATTATCCCGCGTCGGCATCGCGAGGGGACTAGTTCCTTGGAAGATCGATATAATTATGCGAGCGATAGAACGCGGCCGGTGTGAGAAGCAGCGTAAGCTGTTTCTGCGTTTATGCATGTGGCATGAGTTTGTCGATGGACTGCGCCTTCGAGCGATCGAGACAATAAGGAGAGATAAATGACGCGGGAGGACAGTTTGCAGTTTGTGTGTATTTTGATACGAATTTGCAAGTCGGCACATACTTTCGTAGCTCGTCGTTGTGTTTGGGCGTTCGATAGATGCATCGCTCCTTATTTTCTAACGTCGCGACATGAACGGGACAAGTGACGTGAATATTTGTTTCCTAAATTTTCGAAATGACTTGAATTGTCACGTCGATCGTTTCTTCCGACGATGCACTTTTTTTTATTTACATCGTAAGTCCGATTTGGCGGGATAAAAGTGCGTCGCGACTCGGCCGTCGGCATTGCAACCGCTTGTTTTGAAAGCGATGCGAGTTTACTAACTCAACGAGATGTCACCGTAAAGTGACTGAATAATACGTATCGGTGCCACCTTACACCGCAATCAAAATAAACCGGCTTGCTTTGCTGCGCTTCGGCGAACCGTGCGCAAAACACTCCCCCCCTCCGACCGAGTGCCCGTATTAGTATTAAGAGCATTATCATCGCGCTACGTCGTCGGGTGTTAGCCAGCTCGGAAAGTATTAGAGTTCGCCGAACCTGGAAGGAGAGGCTTTAGTCTTTACGCTTATTTACGCGCTGCGTCTACGTTTCCTTCCCCCTGCGTGACGTAATTGCCATCGCGCACGCAGGTGGATCAATCGGTGCGCTTTTAAGCGGCTATTTATTTGCAGAACGTCGCGCGCGAGATATCATCGTGCGGCTATATGTAGATATGTACACAGCATTTTCATGACAGAACCCTCGTCGGGCGGCGTCTTCGTATACCTCCGTTTAAGAAAATCGCTCCCGATCGATTATTATTTTTGTACATTACAAATCGACTCATTTATTTATATTAAATAATTTGTACATAGAAAGAGGATGGCGAATCTCATATTCTAGTTTGAATTCTCATATTCTATTCCATTTCTAGTTTGAATCCCGTACGTAGAATTGCTCGTATCCTGTGTGTAGAATTTCGTCCGTGTGTCCAAGTGGTATCCGTATGTGTAATATATAAATACGTATCATTTTACCGTTTTGTATTACTCGTCAAGGAACTCAACAGGCTGTCTATAACATGTGATAACACCAAAACCAATCGCCACTTAATATTAATTAATTTATGTGACTTTCTCAATAAAATATTTTTTTGCGAGATGGAATTGCAGGTGAGTCTGCGTGTGAATTAGTCTGTGACACCTGAACTAATCCGCTTCCTAATTAACACTCGCAATACGATACGTATTATTACAAACTTCTATTTTAAGAATACGATTTAAGAATTGTCAAAGTTTATCGAACTTTCCGTAAACTTTTTTATCATAAAGTTTTACGTAATACACGTGTGTACATAAACGTTTTGCAACATGCCGCAACTTAAACAAAACAATTCGTAATTCTTAATTATCGCAGCTGTTGTTTGATAAATTGCGATTTCGCAAATATCGACGCGAAGAACTTTAACCCATCGATGCTTGAAAAAAAAAGAAGATATATGCATATCTTTTTCCATTATTTTTCTAGTATTTTTCTACTGTACAAAATTTTTTCCTTATCAATATTCTTACACTATTAATTTTTGTAGCAGGTAACAGTAATTTTTCGTAATCAATTTTTTAATGGCGTTAACACTTAAGCTACGCGACTTGTACCTAGCTCGAAGTACTATTTACAGATACTGTCTGGAACGACAGCTCTTTTCCGGCTCATAACCGAGAATGTTCGTAGATCGGCGGCCGCTCCGGAAATCGTGGCCACTCCAACGTTGGCAATTGGCCATCGTCGTTAGTAAATGTGCTATTGTCGTACACTGGCGGATCCACCTCGGTCGTTCCTACTTTCTCGGAACCGTCCATTAGGAACATAGTGAAAAAGAACAGAATGGAACCTAACAACAAAGCATCATGATACCATTACACGACGATACATTTTCTTCCGTAAACGATAAGTCGAAGAAGAAGCCTATTTGGCCGTTTATGTAGATGAATGATGATATAATGATTACATTAAAAGTTAATTCTATGAAAGTCAAATTCTATGAACATCAGAAGATAATTTTAAAAGAAAAGTTCAGAGTGAATCTTACAGAAAAAATGTTTATGAACAGCTTGGATGTAAAAAAAATGAAATGATAAATTATACAATCTATATTTATGAGAGTATTTATGAGATTATGCAAATGTATGAGAATGAATTTTCCACTTCTTTACTTACTGATGCCATAAAAGCCAGCGTAAAAAATATACAATGACTCTCGGAAACCAGTGACTATTCTGGTGGGCTCGACGAGTATTGGTAAGTTTCCGCCGATGTTATTCATGACGAATAAGAAAACGCCGATGGTGGTCGACCGTACATTTAGAGGAACTATTTCCACCACGACGGCGAACACTATTCCAAACCACATCTCGGCTGCGAATAAAGAAATATCAAAAATATTATTTTACATAAAATATTTATCAATATTGAATTGATCATGGATTGAATTGTTAAATTCGTCACTCTGTGTAACTTTACATGCACAGAATTATTGATTCAACATACGATTTCGTGTCTTACCGAAGAAATACGAAATTCCTAGCGTGATCATGGCCCAGAGAGGAGTGAAGTATACCGAACCGAATGCGAACGGCGTCGCGATTATTTGGCTGATCGCCAAACACGCTACGCGCGACCGAATTCCCATTTTCGCCACAAACTTGTCGCTAATTATTCCGCCGGCCACGACCCCGATACTGCCGATGACGATCGTGACGGTGAAGAGCCACCAGCCGAGATCGTAATCCGGGAAATAGTCTCTGTAGTACAGATCGCAATTGTAGGCGAAGCACATTCCACCTAAAAGGAAAACAAAACGTTCCTGATTTAATTCTTCCTGCATAAATCACGCGCAATTGGAAAAACAGTTATTAGAAACAAACAATTGGAAGTGAATCATCAAGTCGTGAAGAAAGAAACAAACTTGCTCGTAAAAATTCTCAGACGACTGAAATAGTTCCTTCTCGCTTCGTAATAATTTGTATTTTTGAATTATACAAAATTTAGCTATTCAAAGCCGACTCATTTCCTTCGCAAATTAACGAGATAAAAATTCGCGCAGATTTTAATGATCAGAAAAAGTATTGAGAAAAGAGAGTGTCACGGCGAGACGAATTCGCCGGATTAGTACAAACTCGTAGACGCTAATATACCCTCGATTTGTATCTCAATCCTTTTGCGTCAAGGTATTGCCCTTTACCGCAATGTCTGATGCTGGCAGCGAGGCATAAAAGTATAATGCGTGGTTGCAGTATCACTTTCCAAATCGATACTTGCTTCTCGTCGGCCGACTCCTCGCCGATCGTCTTCCTTTCCGGCTCGGTGAGCGTCAGACCGGTGAGCACGGCAACGATTAAGCCGATCACACCGGCTCCGTAATAACATATTCTCCAGCCCTGCCAATTAATTTATCCTCATTACATTAATTTATAATTACGCGTCTCTCAATTAAACTAGCATCTAATCTACAGTATCATTAATACAGTAGTTAATTACATTATTGTATTTTTCTGCATAGATTTAGTAGATATTTAATCCCACGAGTCTAGCAATTTTTTTATGCTATTGTCAGCGAAAAATTTCATTAATATTATCGAAGCAGTGTTGGAGTTTAATTCGTCACGTTCTTTGTTGTACTTTTCTTCCGCGCGGAAATTATTTCGGGATATAGATCGAGCAGTTATTTCCGGAACGTATCAGCTTCGAAATTCAATACGAAAAAAGCGGAGAAATAACACAAAAGAAGCAATGACGGAGTTAACCCACCAGATCCCAGGCGTTCAGCTTAGTAATGTAGCGGCCGACCGGAAAGGCGATGCCGTAACCGCCGTAAATGCCCCAATTGAAAATGGACATGACGAGGCCCCGTTGTTCTTCCGGGAACCAGTCGGATAGAAGACCGGTCACCATCGGATTGCATCCCGCCTCTCTGCAATATCCGTTCGGATTTTATTAATACGCGACGCAATCGAACGCGGGCCCATTGTCGCTCGTGAATAAAGGAACAAGCGGAAGCCGGAAGCACTATCATTATCCCTCAGAACTTACCCCGCCGCCAGGACCATTCGCAGAATGACGAGCTGCCAGTATTCCCACACCGCCCCGCTCAGGATGATCGCGACGCTGAATATTAGCGTGCAGATCGTCAACATCCTCACTCTGTAACAAACATTATGTATGCGAGACTGATAATTAGTTGAACTGATAATTAGTTAATTGATTAATCACCTGTTGTATTTGTCGGCCGCGAAACCCAAGATAACACCGACGATCGTGAAGACCGCGATGAAGCTCGGTCCCGCCAGGATTTGATAGTCCAGACCGAGGCCATTGTAATTCCATTCGCAGTAATAAGATCCGTTCAGTTCCAGGGATCGGCAGCTGCGGCACAAAGAGCGCGTTATGCGAAGACCAAGCGAAAGTGATATATGATGACGAACGCGATAATACAATAATCGCCGCGCGTGTAGCGGGAAGCTTTCGAGCCACGTGATTAATGCCCTTAGAATTACCATGCAAATCGAAATTCGTTTGGATGAAGAATTTTCTTGCTTTGTAAATCATGAGATTATTCGTGGCATTTGACTCAGCAGTCTCCCCCGGAATGTTAACGACGCTTCGATCAATCTGGAGGTGAAGTCGCGTGTCCTCTCGCGGCAGTATCCCGTTTCATTATCGACGCGTGACTTCGCGATATTAAGTCGCGCGGCGAATCAATCACCAACAAGGAAATCGAGTTACCTCTCGGACGAGGAAATACTGACTACTCGCTAATTACGCATACAGTTACGCGCGATTCATCCCGGCGACACGTCCCCAGCTGGCTTTTCTAGAGCAGGTGGTATTAGCTGGACTTACGAAGTGGAATTCTTTGCTGCTTCGCATTGTATCGGAAGGTCGACCAACGACAATGTCGTTGAATTAAATTGGCAGGAAATGTCGCCGTAATGCAGGTCCTCGGCGATCGCTTTGCTCGTTACGCCTTGCCGATGAAATTGGTGTCGTTAGTAAAATTAGATGCGTTGAAAACGCGATACATGAAAAAATAAGAAAAAAATAATGGAATATAATTGCTAGTAATTGCTAAATATAATTACTATCATTATCAGAAGCTAATTAATGATCAAGATAAATCTTGATCTAACTTACCTATCAGATAATGACCTAATTCTCCCAGAACATAGCCAATTGATACAATAGCCAACGCATAAGGCTTGTAGAAAAGTGCCAATTTTTTCATTACCGAAGTGAGCATTTGACTCCTTACTTGATCTGAAAGATGTATATCTTGAGAAATAATTCCTTTTCCACCTATCAAGATTATCGTTGCAAAATTATACACCGCGAAGGATTATATAATTAACGTGTGATGGAAATTGTAATTGTCGCAATTGTTGGCAAACATATTAGCCATCGCGTCCCGAGTCGAAATTTAAAACCTACTATAAACCTCATACATGGTTATTTGTGCCTCTAATAATGTTCCTTGACCTACAAGTTCTATGTTGAAAGTGTTATGTCTTCTTTTGACCTTTCTTTAATCTTGTTGTCCTAGAAAACCCTTATTTTTATTGATGTTAAATATACAATTCCTACTTTTGTTCTTACAACTCCTACCTCTTTTGAATCTCCAAATCTTATCGAAATTTCTAGCAATAAAAATATTAATATTCAATCTATAATTGAGTTCAATTTCTATTGTTTCAGATTAATATAATAAATGTTATAATATAAAATAAATAATAACAAATGAATAGTAAAAAATATTTTTAAAAATTAAGTGCAACTCAGTATTATATTTAGTATTATAAATAACTATTTATTCGAATATTTTATTTTAAAATTTAAAAATTTTTATTTTTATTTAATTTTTAAAAATTAAAATTTATTCGAATAAACAAAAAACAATTGAAATTCAAAATTTTATTTAATATTTTATTACATATTTGACCTATAATTTGAAATTATTTAATATTCTATTACCACATTTACATCTCTCATAAGCTGGCAGGACCAAATCAGCAGAATCAAATGCGACTTATCGAAAAATTTAGTACTCATTTTGTACTATTTTGTACCACAAAAAATAATTTTGTACCCCGTGCCATTTAAGAAAAAATCGTGGCGCTGCCAACTTCATATTAAGCTAGCAAAACCAAAAAAAAAATATATATATATATAAATAAAAAATACAACGTATACAGTTAGCGCTGAATTTGTACTAATTTGTACCACTCAAAAAAAGTCAAAATATTTCCATTAACCCCTTAAAACAACCCTTATTTCGTCTATCCTAGAAAATAGGACATTTCTTTTCCGATCTTTTAAGAATTTAATCAGCACAATTGAACTAAATTTATCTTATTACTTACCACTTGTCATGTACTATTTTGTACTACCAGAAAGAATTTTGTACCCCGTGTTATTTGAAAAAAATCGTGGTCCTGCCAACATGATGTGGAACTATCCGAATAAAAATTATTAAAAAATAACAAATAACGATAGATTCTATTAGTACTGAATTTGTACTAATTTGTACCACCCAAAAAAAGTCAAAATATTTCCATTAACCCCTTAAAACAACCCTTATTTCGTCTATTCTAGAAAATAGGACATTTCTTTTCTGATCTTTTAAGAATTTAACCAGCACAATTGAACTAAATTTATCTTATTACTTACCACTTGTCATGTACTATTTTGTACCACCAGAAAGAATTTTGTACCCCGTGTTATTTGAAAAAAATCGTGGTCCTGCCAACATGATGTGGAACTAACCGAATAAAAATTATTAAAAAATAACAAATAACGATAGATTCTATTAGTACTGAATTTGTACTAATTTGTACCACCCAAAAAAAGATTTTTTTTTCAAATAACACGGGGTACAAAATTCTTTCTGGTGGTACAAAATAGTACATGACAAGTGGTAAGTAATAAGATAAATTTAGTTCAATTGTGCTGATTAAATTCTTAAAAGATCGGAAAAGAAATGTCCTATTTTCTAGGATAGACGAAATAAGGGTTGTTTTAAGGGGTTAATGGAAATATTTTGACTTTTTTTGAGTGGTACAAATTAGTACAAATTCAGCGCTAACTGTATACGTTGTATTTTTTATTTATATATATATATATTTTTTTTTGGTTTTGCTAGCTTAATATGAAGTTGGCAGCGCCACGATTTTTTCTTAAATGGCACGGGGTACAAAATTATTTTTTGTGGTACAAAATAGTACAAAATGAGTACTAAATTTTCCGATAAGTCGCATTCGATTCTGCTGATTTGGTCCTGCCAGCTTATGAGAGGTCACATTTACTTGTATTTAATGCATATCTTAATTTCAATAAGCGCAATACATTAATTATGTAATTTACTTAACTGCAGATAGATATGTAAGAGATAAGTGAATATTATTTATATAATATTTGCTTATAGCAGTCTATTTACAGTTAAGCAAATTATAATAATTAATATATTGTTTATTGAAATCAAGATCCATACATTAAATGCAAGTAGAGTATATGAGATAATAGATTATTAAGTAATTTTGAATATTTATTTTCTAGAAATACATATTTATAGAACCTGGAGCCTTTTTAGAGGTTCTCAGTAGGTACTCTTTTGAGCTTCCACATGGAAAAAACGGCAATAAGTAACAATTTTTAGTATCAAAGGAGGGCAATAGCCAATGTAATGTTATATCTATATATATGAATTAAAGCTTACATTGGTTCTCCAAATTCGACAAAACTTGTAGGTTTAATCTAGGCTGAAAATTTCGACTCGGGGTAGACGACAGCAGTGTTTTTATCAGCGCGTTTGCATTATTTGAATAGATAATACGTGTATAGATAATACGCGCGCAAACCGTGAAGAATTTAATTACCAGATATTTACTTAAGATTAAAATATACAATGATATCTCCAAGCACATATTATATTTAGGAACTTTATATAAACTTTTATATATAAAGTTCTAATTATAAATTTTCCTGAAACAAAATAATTAATCGTTTTCAGAAGGAAAAAAAGAAACGTGGCCTTTGGCCTAGATTCCTCGTTCGATCGTTCGTCAAAGGCTAATGTTTCATGAATATGAAAATTCCCTGTTTACATGTGAACGCGTGCGTTCACTGAAATGGGGCGAAAACGGACGCAAATCGCGATCGGAATGTGTTGTGAAATTTCATTAATCATGATCGATCAGACAGCATATTTTCATTTCAATATCCTGACCGAGTAGCGGTTACATGTCGGTCGGTACGGTACCGGTGATCGCTCAAGGTCTCCATCGGCGGTTTACGTGTAATGCAATTGCAAGAATGGTGTACCGCATCGACCCTAAAAGCGAATGACGCGAGTGCATTCTGCAAAGCACGTTTACTATAGCATCGGAAAGTCCGCAAATGGAGAGCGGTCTAATTAGATACAGATGTTGCGTTCCGTCTAAGGAATAATTGTTGTTCGAACAGGAAGACTGTTGATGACGCTGCAAAACGCAGATGCAGTTATTCATTTTTATTGTTAAATTTAGTTATCGAAAATATATACCAAACATATACGCGTAAAAGTAATTTATTAATTAACAATTTAATTTATAATATAAAGAATTATTGTAAATTAAATATTAAAGCAATGTTATTATTAGAGTAAAATTCGAATTTAAATTACAAAGCATATAAAGAATATGCAAGAGAATACGATACATATAATTAAATTATGTTATTAAATGTTAAATTATGCATTAAATTATGTTAATTACATTAGACTCTGTGTCGCACACACATTTTTACATCATCATAATACAATGAGAGAGTCAGATAAATTTTGATTAAAATTCAGTGTGAAATAAGCAAAGTAGACGATAACATATTCCCGCACGTGTCCCTGCTGGCACGCGTAATACGAAATTTCGCAGTCGTTATCATCATGATTTCGCGCGGTGTCGCGTTTCATCACGTACGAGTATCGTCTTCGAGCAAGGAGGAACAAATTCCGCGGGAATTGCGATTATACAGCAACGAACGGATAGAAAAGTCGGTATTCTTGTACACGCGCGAAAAGTTTAAGACGCGTATCTTATGCACTCGGCCGGATCACCTTGAACCAAAATCGTTGAGATGGAACGAAAATGATCATTTGCATATCATTAAAACCTGCTGCTTGTCAAATAGTGACTCGCTGTTTGCAGAGAAGGAAAACGCTCTTTAAGGTTTAATCGTACATCCACATTCCTTAATTTAAATTTCTTCTTGTGTAATTATTTCTTATTCCATTTTAATTTATTTGATGTATGAATTTATTTGATAAATGAGGTGAAGACGCGAAGCTGATGGAGCTAATCGGGAAGACAAATCGATTTCGAGCGAAGGTCGTTACGCTTCGGATGACAGAGCAATGAATGTCAGAAAATAATGGTATTTTTGAAGAAATGGCAATGAGATCGACGGAAGGGACCGTAAATTCTGAATAGTACGAACATTCTAAATACTTGAAATGCTTAAAGAAT
The DNA here is from genome assembly GCF_040581485.1 of Linepithema humile. Classification (NCBI taxonomy): domain Eukaryota; kingdom Metazoa; phylum Arthropoda; class Insecta; order Hymenoptera; family Formicidae; genus Linepithema; species Linepithema humile. Next base: position 7,095,834 of record NC_090133.1, on the reverse strand, counting down.
TCCACTATTGATTGATAGTTCGCTGATGAATTGGTTGCAAATGCCAAGGTGTAAACTTGGCAATGAGGAATCAAGCTGTGATAATAATAAAATATTTCCATGACAGCGAATTAATCTTTCCACGATAGTTTGAAAAAAACGTTCTATTGACGACAAAGTGCACTCGATGCATGGTTATAGCGATACACATCTGTAATTCAATTCGCTGTAATTATACGCGCGAGCGCTGCGCTGATACAATCAGCGATTTATAGGCTAACATAAGAACAGGCAAAATAAGCTTAGCTACCGTTTATCGGAATAGTCTGTCTATATCAATTTGGTGACATATAGCTAATTTATCTATTTGCTGAACTAATGTGAGTATGAAAAGAGTGCGACATAAGACACACAAGTCTGTCATTACGGCATCGTGCGATATGAAGTAATAAATATGAGAATCGCCGCATATTGTGATATATCTCGGTTGGGCCGGAAGTTATCAGACGAGAAGCATGGATGTGATTTATCTGAAACGCAAAGATCCTTGGTCGCAGTCGCACGAGATAGTTCATAGATAAAAACGTAAATAAGATCATAAGTACGAGTACATTGCGTAAAATTACGCGCTATAATTTTTCATTAAAATTCATAATTTTTCACGCGCAGCATTTTCGACATTTGCATACGAATAAAGTTGAGGAAAATATCATCAAACGAGGATTCTACGTCGCGAGATCGAATAATTTGCATATAAAAATTATCATCAATCGTTTTCTTTATTACATCATCAATATTTTACTCCGATTATCTATAAAAATATTAGAAAAATCGAAGATGATTTTGTACCACATGCCTCCTATATAATAATCTAAGCGAGAATTTCTGAATATTGTTTACCGACTGACGCGGATGTTGCAGAATTTTTTATTATTTTTTCTTTTCTAATTATACGAATCGTCGATGCGGTTAGGATAGCAATCTTGCAAAGTGTTTCTTTTTTTTTCTTTGACTCAACAAGTTAGCGCATATAAATACAATTAATCTCCATTCTGCGAAACTACCGCTCTTGCCGTCGCGCGCATTATCGCATTACACACATATCTGCGATCGGTTGTTGCGATACTCTCAGAGAACAGATAACGAACTCGTGCGTTTGTTACGAACATTTGAAACTGATTGTTGAGAAATACTTGTGCGATTGTGAAAACTTTAGCTAATAACTGCAACGCATTGCATCGCATGCCTCTGCCAATCGTAGATTTCATTTTCTTCTTTGAAACTCAAGTTTTTTAGTTCTTTTCATTAAACTCTTTAAGATAAAGTGGATCATGTATATACTTATAGTTGCCATCTACACTTCAGACTTTTTAAAGTTTTTCTTCCTCTACTCGTATTTTGCAAAGTCTCTTTTATTATATTTATTACAATATGTTAATGTTAAAAAAAATAGAAAAATAAATAAAAGTATAAAACAAAGTAATCAAATTTGACGTCTGATTTAGTACGTGGGCCAGAAACTTAGTTGTTTTCGAAGTTTATTATGAGGTGAGATTGATGGAAATAGAGACTTCAAAGATTCCTTCTTGTTTAACTTGTCCGGCTTTAATTAATTTTTTTTCTAAGAAAACTTCAAAGATTATACAGCAAAGTTGCGAATCAAGGGAAAAGAAATATACGGCGTTGTTCTAGCGTTAAAACAGCATCTATAATTTGCGACATAAAATATAACTCACATTTATATCTTATTACTCAGAACTTATTATTTCAAGTTGAGTTAACATTGATTTAAAAAATGGGGAATTTAACGGTTGGGAAAATGTTTGATTATAAATGACTATAAATGCGCGTTCTCAGAAACACGGAAACTCAGCAGATAAAAAATTTAACTATCGTCTGTAATATTCTATATAATCAAATAAATGGACAAGGACATGTAACTGAAAAATCTAAGTATTATATAATTTAAGATGCATTACTAACCTTGCTTGTTATTGAAAATTCAAATTTCAAGGTATAAATATTTATCGTGTTTTGTGCTTATGTATTACTAATAATTGGCATAAGAACAAAAAATCAGAGCGCGTCAATGCGAAATGGTACATGTATTCGAATAACACGTAAAATGCAAAATAGATGCAAATTACAAATAGCACGTGATAATTAAAATACGAATACGTAATTCGTACTTAAGTTGTATCGCTCACTCAAAAAAATGATCTTGCAATAATAGCTAAAATTTTCTAGGTGTAAAAAATTAACTAAAACAGATAAATGATTAGCAACTGTTGTGATATTGTATATGTAATTACTTAATCAGTTTAGATGACAGAAACAGAATATATATCTGTATTGTTTGTGAACTTTAAAAAGAAAGTTTCTCTAAAGCGCCTATCTATATAAGATCAATCACGTGTTAGATCATGCAATGAATAACATTTAGCAATGGTACCTAAATTTTTCAGAAGTTATTGCTAGAACATTACTGCTATAAATTCTATATGTGACAAACAATGTTTTCACAGATACGAAAAATAGCGATACATTCTTGTTGCGATATCTAGAAATCTAACTACATCAGCGAAATATTTTTTTGAGTGCTCAAGATATTTTTGTTCGTACTGATGGCGGTAATTAATTTATCTAAAAACTGCTGTAACGAAATGCAAAGACGTGATCAGTTTAGAAATTTGAAAAATTGCTCATGACGCGATTTTCGTAAGTATGTATTTTTACAGAAGGGGTTTAACTCGGCTGTCCCTTTCGATACGATATTTATATCGCCGAGAGAAGAGTTCGTGCGCGCCGATGTCGATCGATTAAATAAAAGCCATTCGGCCGCTTAAGCTGTCTCGTTTTTTCCGAGGGGAGCTTTCCGTATTTTCCGGCCGATCGGATTTAATGATTTTCTCCGGCGTCGCTCAAGAGATTCCGTGGGGCGACGAACAATTACTTATACAGGGTGCTCCACGAAGCATGCATCCGGGCATGCTCTTATAAAAGCCTGGAGACGACTTTTCTTCAATGAAAATTTGAGTGAACAAAGAAATATACAAGCTTAATCTTAGCGAACGGATGTCTTATATTTAAACATTTTCTAACATTCTGCTTTTGATGACGCATTCAAATTTTTCTATTTTTTTGTCAATGTATGGAAATAAAATTTAATTGCATAAAATATGCGTAATACGTAAATACGCGATTGCAATCGCAGAGAGAGATAAACTGACAGGAAAGAGTAGCAATGATAATAGCTGGCATTGTTGTAGGTGAATATCAATTAATAAACTATTTACAGCGTATCAGATGCTCGCACCTAATAAACATATATTACATAAATCTATTAAATTATCCACGCAGGAGTGCATCGTTGTTTACTCTGCATATGGCTGATTCATAAGTGCACATAATAAATACACGCATCGTAGATGTGATACTGAATGGATACGTGATGTATGTATATTAATCATATTTAGCTGATTAGTTACGAATGATTTACCAATATTCGCTATTATTGCATTTCACAAACATTTGTGAGAACGTTTTCGCTCGTCCACAGACGTGTATTTATTGCGCGAAATTAAAAATATACTTTTAAGCGCAACCGTAAGACTACAAAATTGACTTAAAGGCAACAAGAATAAGATAATAAAATAGATGTAAAAATACATATAACACATATAATTGAAATGCCGCGGAAATGTAAAAATAGTCAATAATGATTTGTGAGAAACACATCGCCGTTAATGTATGCGGGCGTGATCGAAGCGGTCGCGACAGGTTTTAATTAGAGACTTGCGTTAACTCGAAGGCTAAGCGGACGTTATGGGCGTATATTGTGCGTCGGCATCCCGGATTGGATGCGGATCTAACAGACCTCCATGTATGACACATTGCGAGCTACGCAAATAGTGCAAAACAGCGCGATTAAGATAATAATCACATTTGCACTAATTAATCACCGGGATCACCGACTGTATGATCGAAAGTGATTGCCATGAATAAAATCTACCATGATTGCGCGATTCGCCCACATATCACATGAAATTATGTCAATAGATTGAATAAATCGCATATTTATTAATCATTTGAACTTACGATTGGTCGATTAAAATCTTCCTATTTATGTCAAATTCCTCTTTCCGAAAGATACTCTTTCAATAAAAATAACAAATTTTTTATTAATGTTTCTCTTATTAAAAAAAAATACATTTTTGCAGATGACGCGTGTTTATATAATCATGAAAATTTTATATTTTATAAATAACCTTACATATGCGGATTTATGTTTCTGCATTGACACTTTGCTAAGAGAGCCGTGTTTCATAAATAATACACAAGGCAACTGCGCGAATACTATTCGACATACGTATTGTATTACATGTACTTAGAGTTCTGCGTATTGTTTTTCCTTCGCACGTTCACTCGATACTTTCACTATGCGCTTTTTTCACATTCAGTCTTAATTATGCAAAATCCGGCTCATTGAACGTTATATAGGATGATCAATTGAAACTACCGCCTCTTGCTTCAGCTAAGAAGTGATTTTTCTTTAGTGGAAATTACACGTTAAATCTTGAAATTCAATGTTCTGTTAAAATTAACTTGAAGAAAATATGAAGTCTTGTTAAATTGATTTGATCGAAATGGTGAATATAAGATTGAAAGGAAAAATAATAAATAAATAATACTCTGTATCCCCCATACAATACAATCTCGCGAAGTAAAACAAAAACATTATTGCTGTTTATGTATGAAAATTCCTTTGGGAATACCTCGTCGATTTTGATTGTAATAAATTCTTCACTCGTCTCCTTCAATAAGTAATAACGCAAAAAGCAATTTACTTTAACAATTATTTTTTTCTTCACCTTTCATTTCTGACTTTATGAACATTTTTGGCGGAATCCGACAAATTCATGAGATTACTCACGTATTCCTCGGCGAAGTCCGCGAGATCGAGATCCTCGAAATCCGGGAAGGATCAGAAGGAAGCTCTCTACTCAGCACCGTGGAACGACGCGCGGGAATCCGTCGACGAGGGAGCCGGAGGAGAAAGAGGTAACGAGAGAACAGCAGAACGGAATGATCCCGCGGATCGATCCTTCCGCCTGCGGAGGGTGGAGCGTCAAATGAGGCACGAACCGGTGACCAACCTTCATTTATAAGAAAGTGTTCAAGGATCGAACCTTCCTTCCGTCAGCGGCGATCGAGCGAAGGAAGGGGACAGAAATACGCGAGATAGTGTGTACATACGTACAGTATGCTTCACCATAAGTGGGAGTTCACCACCACCACCGGCAATAATAGTTTGATACTCTCGATCTTCGATTTCAAGGTCGCGCTGCAACTTGACCGCTTGTACCTTATCCGTTACATCACAATCGTTCGTCACAATGCGGGAGAACAGAGAACAGAAGCGAGGCGGTAAGATACTACAACGCTTCGCCGCGGAAACGTAACAGAGAAGTCCTTCGAAGCGCCGGCCGCGAAGTCACGCGCGCTGGTAATCCAGCAGAAAGCATGTATCACGGGCTTTTATTCAGATAGTCGACACGGCTATATCTGAAGACACTTACGCGGAGAATGCGGACTCACCATATCGGAAAAATAATTATTAATACCATATAAAGTTTCAGAATGACACTCAAGGCATTCTAATATACTGTAGTAATTATCACTTAAACATCCAGCAGAAATGATTATTATTTTTAAATTATCGAATGATAATATTCATTGTTTAAGTGTGAATTCTCATTCTCAATAATTTATAAAGGAAATATGTTTGTGCGCACGTTTTATCATTATAAAATAATTTGTATTGACACCTGCTAAAATTATTTATGCAGAATAACGCTCACTCGCTCGCAATCGATTTTCACAGTATCGAGTGTGAAGTAAGGCGTGAATCGCGTGCGAAATAGTTCGGCCGCTAATTGAGCCCCGCTTGGGAAGACTTGGTTTCTGCCGACCGGTAGAGCACAATAAGCGACCCCCCCGAGGTGATTAACCCCGCGGCTCGAAGAGCGGCTTGCACATACCCACGTATATACATGACATGCGATCGCCGTAACATTGACATACTTCCCTGCCTCTCGTGTGTCACGGCTGTTAAATGCGCCGCTATGCAATAATAAAAGGCGGTTCGACGTCTCTCCTTGAAAGGCAGGAGCATATGTTCTATTGTCGCGATCGCGATCGTTAATCGGAGAATGTGATCTTCGGGACAGACTAAATGGAACTAATCACATATTGCAATTATTCATCGCGCCGCTCCTTCGAGAACGTGTTTTCGTTGTCGCGTTCGATCTAAGAACTTGCAAGAAATTGTATACGTTTAGTTGAATGCAAAACACTTTGTTGACTTTAGTCTCACATAATCATGCTATTAAAATTAATAGCTATTATTTGACTCTAAATGAATATGGAAGTGAAAATGCGAAGGAATTTACGGTCTTATATGTGTGTACGTACCTTTCGTACAAATGTCGCATAAATTCACACTCTCCTACCGGATCTATTAATTTCGAGGTCGTAGAAGGGCGTCTACGCGGTCGAATACAGGCGCACAAAATTTTCCCTGTCAAGCGAAATGTGGCGAAAGCTTACATTAAAGTTGTGAAATATTTGAACCATTCAAATAAAGTTTCAAGGTGACAACGATAATTAAACCGGTCATCAATTCGTTCTAAACAATTGAATCCATAATAGAAATAATGGAAAAATATTGTTTAAAAATACTTTTTAAAAGCATTAAAAATTGATTTAATTATTTTTATTTTTTTGCCGCATTTTAAGTAGTGTGTGTTTTCTTTTCTTTGTCGATTCAATTAATTCTGCACTCTGCCGATATCACGAATCATTTTCAACTTCGCACACGATTCTCCCCCGTTATCGAACGTGTCAGCCACGCGTGACAGGCGCAACAATGCAATGTTACCGTCGACGACACTCACGATGAAATTGAAAGATGCAATTGCACGCCCGCGGCGCGTGCATAACCGTGGAAGGCCGCTGGATTCGCGAGCGAAACCTTCATATTCGCAAAAGCGCGGGTCATTAATGGCTGGGAGACACTGATTATGGATCTAATATCGTTCCCGTACGACCCCGACCTGATTTTTAACGAGCGACAGGGGATTTCGATGCCAATTAATCCGGAATCCTAGCGTTTTGTTTTCCAAACGGTACGTGTGTGTTACCGTTTAAATGCATTGATTGCGATTTAATTAAATGTATCTCCTTTATAATTCCTACAAATTTACTGTTATATTTTTTTCTTTCAACATGCGACTTTTTATCGAATTATTATACTTCTTTAAATTTATAAAAAGTGTGAAACATCGCGCGAACGCTGACAGTTATTTCGTCGAGAGAGAGAGAGAGAGAGAGATCAGCTCGGCGAATCGCGCAGCAGATCTCGCGACGATAATGGCATTCTTGATAATTAATCGATTAAGGATCGCGCAATGAGATTTTTCATACGCCCAGGTGAGATTCGGTGAGAATGCACTCTTTGAAGAGATTCGGAGGGAATTAAAGGAGCGCGCGTTCAGTACGCACTCTCGTTGTTATCGACCATCAAGAGAGGAGGCCAAGCCGAGCTGGCTCGAGCAGAACCGAGCGACACCGAATTGAACGGAGAGACGAGTCGCTCAGCGAGTCGTCCCTTCGTCGGCCCAGGACCTGGATCCTGTCGTGAGCGCGGATCGGTATTCCCTGAATCTCACCATCGATCTCGAGCAGCCGAGCGATCTCGAGAGACGCGGGTGAGAAGATCGTAGTCTTAGACGAAAGGATCTGAATTATGGATTGACACACTGTGTTTATTTCTTGAGGGAACATCAGAATTTTTCCTGACATTATTGACTGTCATGTGGGAAAACCGAAGAATTGTTAATTAAATTGATTAGAACAGAAGTCTCGCTCCTCGTGAAAAGATCGGCGATCGATCGTAAAACGTCAGTGTCCTGACGTATCCTTCGTACTTCACGATCTGACTGTGTCCTTCGTATTTTGTGATTCATCGTGTCAACGTTCCGCGCATTAATAATAGTCCTCGAAGTGACGATAACAATCGCGCGTGATTCATAGAAATTAGAATAACGCGATGCGTTAATTTTTATTTCAATTCCGTCGCCGCGCGACATCGCATTGCCTCCAGTAATCACTGACATTACACGGATACATCAGATTCGAGCTTAATTATTCACGCGCGGGATTGTGTCATTCCGCGTGCTGTTAACTATATTTCAATCTGAAACGCAGCGACGATTTCCAAACCGAGTGCGATCGCCGACATTCCGCGAGTGCATTATGCTTAACAGTTAATTTTAATTAAAACCCAAGTGACGCGCGAACTTCGGAATGCGAATAATCGCGATTCCCGACTCGCTATCGTTCTGCGAGTGCCGCGAGTGGAAATTCAACGTCGCGTGTCGCCGATGCTTAAACGCGATGTACTCGATTTAAGTCGGCGAGCAACGTGCGAAATTTGCACGGCAAATGACAGCGACGAAGCCCGTCGTCATCGCGCGGAATGAGAACGACGATGATCGACTTCTCGGGCGGTGATCATGCCCCATGACGATCTATTGTGCGACAACCGGCTGAATTTCAGCAGCTCTTCGTCAGCGGAAAGCATGGTGCATGTCGATCCGCGGTGCAGCAGTGTAAACGCGAAAACGTAAGCTTTCCGCTCTCTTTTACGACTTTTCTTTCTTTACTACCGCTGCAGTTCTTTCGGTTTGTAAACCGTCTCCGATGATCTGGAACGTCCTCCGTCTAAATATACGAGATTCGAGCATATGTACGATGAACTGCTCCATCAACTCCGTTGTCTTCCACTCCTTCTTCAACCATCGCTGTTATTACTGTCATGTGTAACGCGTCGTGTGAAAAAATCAAATCCCGGTTTGCACGCGGTACCGTTTTCTCCTCGATCAAAAAGCCTGTGTCGAAATAATCGCATTGCGACACATAAATAGTAATAATTAATAGTAATAATTAATATAAATAATTTCGGCGAAAATAATTCTATTGCAATAATATGGACAATTTGTGATGCTAATTAAACTCGTATAATTATAAATTTTCAAGAATAATTATATTCGTTAATGTAAATTGTAATGGATTATTATGTATGCGAAATTGAATTTTGTGCTCTTTGTTTTTCAGTTAAATAACTCGACAATTGAACTTTAAATTATTTCCCTCGTGTAAAAATCAATTAAAATTAATTAGTTCGAAAACAAAATTTTATTATCTTCTTTGTATCAGTTATCGAGTTTTTTTTTCAGGGCTTTGATAGATATGAGTTTGCAGCATTTTTTTTTTTTCATTCTCAGTCATTGTTGCGCGTTACTTGGGTCCGGCGGCGCAAACCCACGTAATTATCGGCAGCTTTAACGTTACGTGGGCCGACACGAGAATAATAGCCAAGGTCGGGAGCGCGAACAGTGCTGAAAAACGAAATATCGATTCAACACCGCGTCGCATCGGCCGCATTTTCCTCCGTGACGCTCGTTGTCGCAACGCCGCGAGATGCATCCAGCATCCACGCGACAGATATCGCATATAGAATGCAACTGCAGCGCGCGACCGTCGAGTTGTCAGGACTTCCAAAGTCTGGAGTTGTAAGGTCCCGTTGCCTCCCTGGAGAACGGGATGTAAGCGATTCCTCATCCTTTATTTTATTCAACGCCAACGTCAATTATTTTTTCCGCTATATTTTTCAACTTTGTAACATTAATAATCATTTCGCTTGCTTGTATTGGATTTTATTACCGCAATGAGTTTGACTTTTCTTTGTGTTGTTTTTGTTTCTTTTTTTCTAATCTCCCCTCCTTTCAATCTCAGGATTCGCGGATTCCGCGAGCTCATTAGTCACACACCGCCGGAGTTTTACCTGTTAAAACCGGCTCGCCTTCAATTTACTAACTACACCCATCTAAGCTGCGTGTTTCTCGATAGATTCCACGTGCCGATTCCACCGTGAAGTCACACGCGGCATGCGGCGCGTCGAAGTTACGAAAGACGACGAGATAAGATCGGGAGATGAAAAAATCAATTGCGAATTGATTGAGCTCGACGCTCGTTATTTTTTGATCTCGAGAACTTTGCTCTCTAAAAGCTTTTCGTTGTTGAATTTCTCTCGATGGACTCACTTGAACGTTTTGTTCTCCGAGAGACGCACTCATAAGTGTCAACTCTCAAGTGCGCACTTGTATAAATCTCGCAGCTTTTCTGCGATTTCCTTGTTACGAAGTATCATAAATCGAGGACTTTTAATGAATTTTTAAGAATAAATCGCTCTATGATGTTTACTGCGCAATTTAATAATAATTTTTCTGCTTCTCGCGATCTTTTAATTGCCTTGAAATTGCACTATTTAAAAAATAACAACCAGTAGATTTCCGCGGATTATTCTCTCGATAAGAATCTCTCATCTAAAAGTCTAATCATTGTAATCAAAAATTCAATCATTAATTCCAACGTACATAAATCTGAAGTTACAAATTAGAATGTGGCGAGAGATAAATGTGTAAATCTGATTCTTCGTCTTCGATCGTCAATAAGATCGTCCGATAACAGGGACTGCTCACATCGCTTGGGGGCGTGCACCGCGAAGCAGGTGTGCTGAATTACAAGCTTGCGTTGCATAAGAAGTTAATAATCATTATATTTGCAGTGAGCACGTCGCTCGTGATCATTTTTTTTCTCTATTGAGTTAATTAAAATCACGAATGGCGCAATCGCGGACTCGTTTCGCAGTGTATTTGCATTAGTCTGCGTTTCCGGTTTTAAGTACCGATCATCAATTACCATTGATCACTGTGATTGGATTAAAACCATTCGACAAAGCAATGGCCAAGGTCACGTTCATTTATATTAACTGCCTATTCACTCGACAAGTTCTCGTTCAAGGTGCAGGTGACTGCTGGGATTTTTATCATTTACCGTTTTTTCTTCAATTCCGTAATTGACGCGAGTGCCGAGAATCGTCAATTGAATTATGCAAGACACGCAGGAATCTCGTCGCAACTTTGTTAACTAGCGGCGTACGAAGCATAATACTTCATCCTGAGGCAACTGAGTTTAACATAATCGTCAAAAGTTAGGCTTTCTGAAGATTCCAAACATATCCAAATGAAGTATCCAAATAACAGTAGATTTTGAATTTATATTTCTTGCTTTCTAAAATGCTTCAGATAAAATAAACTTAAATTCGGATATCTTAAATCGTAAAAAAAACTTCATCTTGTAGATACAATTTATCTAATACGAACACAAGTATTATAAATCTTATCCACATTGTTGCGTTTGGTATAGAGTTTAATCTTTTTTATGTAGGTGACTAACTCGTGGATGAGGAAAACGTCGATTGTGACGGCGGCTACTCGATCGTAATGAGATCGAGCGAGGAATTCGATCACGCGTGAAAAGCTAACACAATAAAGCGACAACGGCGGGGTGGGAACAATGGGGTCGTTGCCGAATCTACACGAGCTGTCCAAGGACAAGCTGGAGAGCCCATTGTACAAACCGGCGCCGATCGGCGGTCTTGGTCCGATACGATTACCGCCGCAACCTCCGCCGTTGGCGCACACGCATAGGCGTTCGAGAAGCAGCGGGCATCATCATTCTACCTTGTGCGACAATGATGCCATGTTGGAGGTACAAATCGACCGTTGAGACTTTAATTTAACTGATCTTAAAATATGTGACATTATCATTTTTAAACTATTTTTACAATAGTTAAACTTATTTTATATTCTATTTTATATTCGATGTTTGTGGATTGCTAGGACTATCAGATTCCAAACCGGAGTCTGATTCCTGCTTCGACATCGCGCTTACTTAGGATAAAATCTAAATGTAAATCAAAGTCTGAAGAGAAAAACGCTGAGAAAAGTTTCAAACAGATGTCAAGATCATAAAATCACAACCAATAATATACGAGGAAAGGTTAAAGAGTAAAGGGATTTTTTCAAAGAGTTTCACTCCCTAAATGTCTCTTTACTTTTTGACTCTCCTTCCACACGCACTGTTTTTATCATTATTTTTTTTTCGTCGCAGATGATATCATCGCCATTATATCAGTGTTTTTAGACGTCGTCGATCACGTCAAGTCACGCAGAAGATTGAAAAAAATTTTCTCTCCTCGCTCATCTCATTCTCTCGTTTCGCAGCACATGGCAGCGTACTCGCCGATCTCCTGTCGGTCGACGCGCACCTCGGCGCTGTCGTGGCGACGTCGCGACTCCATGAACTCGTCGGCGGGCGCGTCGTCGGTGCGCCGGCTGATCGCGGCGGTCCGTGCGGCTCCGTCCGGACCGCGACCACCGCGTAAAGCCGTACTTCGTCACATCGCAGCTCTACTGCTCGGCCACGCGAGCTGCTCGGCCGCTACGCTGCCCATCTTTCCGCTCCAAGCGGGCCTGGGCGCGTTCGAACCTCATCTGGGTCCGGTACTTTTGGCTCAACTCTACATGATGGCAGCCGTCACCAGCTGCTTCGCGCCCATCGTCATACAGCGGCTCGGCACGAATCTCGCGATCACCGCGAGCCACCTCGTCACCGCTATCTTCGTCGGCGTGCATCTCTATCCCAAGTGGTACGATTCCAATGCATGGATGCCGTCGCGTTTCAATAGAAAAAAGTCCCAAGAATTATTTTATTAATCCACGATCTTGAACGCTCCTGTCTTTCGCACGCGATCGTATTCATAAAATTTTCTTTCACGTCTTCAACGTGAAATTATACGTTTGATACAGGTGTGGGTATGTGTATTACCGATTACTTTGAGCGTTCTCCATATACCGCCTCGAGCTTACGAAAGTGAGATTTCCCTTTATTACGTTCTACGTTCTTTAACGTCGCCGTTTTATTCTGGTCCCGTGTCAGAAAAATCTTTCTCTCCACGGAGGCTGTATTTATTGGCTCATAAAAAAAGATCGGCGAAAGCGGCGAGCGAAGACGCGCGGCCTCTATCTCTCTCGTCTCTTTCTCTCTGTCTCTTTCACTCCGGCGCGATACGAAAATAGACGCTATTATCACAAAGCGAGCTGTCACGAAAGTTAACACGCGCGCTCTTCCGCATCGCCAGGTACATACTCGCGCCCAGCTACGCGATGCTGGGTTGCTGCGCCAGCTCGAGCTTCCTGGCGAGGACGTCGCACGTCAACGTATCCGCGACCAGCCTGGCGCTCGTCTGCACCGATCCCGAGGACCCCGATGAGACTCGGCGCGAGTGCTACCTGAGAAGGCTCAATCGAGCAATCAAACTGACCGAGGACTTCGGCCTCGCACTCGGTATATTGGCCAATATCTTCTTCGCTCCCTTTCTTAACATCACAAATTTATTCATGAAATTCAGAAGCACGTGTATATTATTTACAAAAGTGTTAAAATCATAACTGTAATTAAAAACATTCTGCTTAATTAATTTTGCCAAAATAAATAAGAGAGTAACTCGTTTTGCCGGAACTTTATTCATTTTTATATTTTTCTAAACAAAATTTTTATTAGGTAAATAACAAAGTTCGTGGGCTTTGCTGAATAATAAACTTAATGAAAAACCGCACAAACTTTGTTGATTATCTGATCTCGTTTATTATATTAATTGATATTGAAGCTCAGATCTAATCAATCTCAGATCTAAGCTCAGATTAATGTATTGTTGGTCGACGTTGCAGGTTGCGGTATCGCATGGATTCTCGTCAGGCTAACAGACTTGATACCATCTAGTATAATAAACAGCGGGGACATAGGGGACATTTGCGGGGCTGAGTACTGCTCAGAGGAGACGTACTTCTACAACGAATCGATGTATCTGCCGATGATCGCGTCGGGCACGTCGAGAGTGCTCGTCAGCATCTGGCTCGGTCTGGCAGTACTCGGTCTAGGCATATCCTGCGCATTCCTCGACTCCAGGATGCAGGAACCGCAGGCGAGCCATGACCGCACCAGCGTCAAGGATATCCTCAAGTCCGTGAAATGCGCGTTTCAGGACCCGAAGCTTCAACTCGCGGCGCCGCTCACGCTCTTCATCGGGCTGGAACAGGGTTTTATCTACGCCGACTTTGTCGAGGTAAACGATAATAATACTTTAACACTTTATTGTTTGTTTTATTTAATAATAAATCTAACAAATATTAACACAGTTATGATTATGTGTTTAAATATAATTTAATAAATTAAAAATCTTTTTTTATAATTTTAAAAGATATTAAACTATATCATGTTTTATATATTTTTGGAGATATTTTATTTGGAGATCATTTTTATTTGAAGAAGACTCTCCATCTTCTCCCTTCGAGACGTTAACAAAATCCCACGGACTTATCTTTCGTCTCGTGATCCTTCGTTCATATATTTCTTGAAAAAATATTTTCTCAAACGCATGTGCGCGCAAAGAGGGGTGACTCTGTAAATTTCCTTAAACCGGCTATAATTAGCGTCGAGTATTTTTTTTTAAATCACGAGACTATAATTAGGATTTTGTTTTTTACAGGCGTACGTGGTGTGCGCCTTGGGCGGCGCCAGCACGGTCACCTTTAGTTTCCTCAGCTTGGCCATGTTGCAAGCTCTCGCCGCCGTGACGCTCTCGATGCTGCTGAGGCACATTAAGAGATATTTTGTCGTGGGTAAGTGATTTCTTATATATTATAATCAATAATAAATACTCGGATTTAAGTAAATCGTCGGATTTAAATAAATCTAAAAAAATTAAATAAATAGATAATACTCTAGAGCGCGAGGCTAAACATTATTCAAGATATAAAATACATAAATAAACTAAATAAATGCAACGAAAATGGACTTTATAATAATACAGTGAGAAAAATAAACGAAGAAAACATTACATTAATTTACAATTAGATACATAAACATATTAAAATAATTCTGGTCTGACTCTGTCAATTTGGATTTGTCAATCGCGGATTAAAAATAGAGAAAAAATTCTGTCCTTTATTCCAGTTGTGGGTTTCGCTTTCCACGCGTGTCTCCTGCTCGTCTTGGTCACTTGGAGACCAACGGGAGACGACCCGGCTCTCTTTCACGTCATATCAGCTGCCTGGGGAGTTTGTAACTCTATCTGGGAGACTCTGACGTACAGTAAGTACCTTTGATCTATATGTGAAGCGACTTTGTTCAAAGATAGCTCGCAAACCGCCGGATTGCCGGCTCTTAGAAACTTCGCGTCTATATTGCGACTAAGCCAGATTAGAGTTTCGAAGGTAATCCGCAGGTTTGTCAACTGCGCCTGTATCTTGTTAAAACGCGGCGCCATTCGCCAGTTGTGCATACAACACAAATCGCTCGGGTGTTATTGAGCAAGCAAAATGAGACGTTTTCGTCTTGTAATCATGAGAAATGAAACAAATGGAGATAATTAATATTTTAATTTGCAATGAAATACTTCTCGTTTAAAGTGTAATAAATAAAAAATGTGGTTGCAAATAAATCGGTAAGACGAGAGGACAAACACATACGCTTTTTTACATAAAAGCAACAATTCTCTCAAGATGCGGACGCGAATGGAACGACTTTGATTTTTCAGCCCTGGTAATGAGCCTGTATCCGAACGCGTGGCAAGGGCCGCTGTCGACGTCGCTCTTCTGGCGTTGGCTCGGTTTGACCCTGGCGCTGAGCCTGCATGGCGCAGTGTGCACCCGTTATCGCGTGCTGGGCCTCGCCACGACCTTGGTGCTGGCGGTGGTGCCGTACCTGTGGCTGGAGAACCGTCTGGCGCGCCGCGGCAAAACGCTGGCGCCCTTATGACCAGGCGACTCGACCGCGAGCGAGCGCGGGTCCACCAGCGTCGAGACGGCGACGGCGACAGAAGTCAGACACCGGGGTGACTGAGAACGAGCCGTTCCATCCGGCAGAACGTCGTCGGGGTTCCTGCGACGCGGCAGTCGCAGGAGCAGCGGCCTGACAACGGGACAGCAGCTGCCGGAGCAGCCGGCGCCGGCCGCGACGTCGATCAAGGGCAAGACGCGACGCAGGGCGAACAGCGTCGCGTTCGCCTGCCGCACCGATTACGGCCTGCCCGACGACAGCGACGACAGCAGCCCGCCGAAGAATCCGCTGCTCCTCATCGCGGAGCCGGAGCGTCGCAGAAGCGCCACTAGCACCATCGTCGAAAGCACGAAGGAGCGGGATCGCGCCACCCCCACGGTCTTCACGCTCTCGTGAGGAAGGCGTCTTCTCGCGAGCGCGCTTCTCAAGCGTCGCTGTGCCCTCGATAGACGACGCGTCGCATGGTAATCGCGAGTGCGGTGCTCCAGCGCGATGCGCTGGATAATGCGCTGAGAAGGGAAGAAAAAAAAGCGAAAGCGGTGCTTTCAAGCGCGTTGCCGATGTTCTTCCGGTCGACTTCAACGCTCCAAGACTGCACCCTTGACGCACCGCGAGAGAAATCTTTCCGAGCGTGTGCTTGCGGTCCGAAGATTTGCGTTCCGCCGCGGGACCGTATAATCCGGAATCCGATAGTCTACATTGCCAATATCCAGCGCATCTTCGTGCGAGCGCGAGGTATTGCAGCTATCGCAGTGTACTATTTAGCACTCGACTCGGGAGAGAGTCCTCTCTCTCTCTTTCTCTCTTTCGCTCCCTTTTCGCGAATTTGGAGCGAGGACGGCGACGATCGATGGGCATGCCGCGACGGATGCTTTAAAGCTCTCTCCAGGCGCGTTTAAACCGCGATTAATGAGGATAGCGCCTCTCAAAGCTGGATGGAACGGCTGCGTATACGGACATTTATATACGTACACGAGAATACACACATACACATATACACCCTTTCCCGCTACGGTGCGATCGATGCACACGACTGAATAGCGGTGAAATGACACGCGGGGATACACACATACGTACATAAATCTACATATATCGTATTCTAGTATCGAGCGTACCGTTTTGTATCACTCGAACGAATCGTCGTTTGACGTAACGCAACGTCGAAATGTACCTGATGTCTTTCAAGCCAAGCTATGCATAAAGTATAAACGGAATCGCCCCGTGCGAGACACCCGATATATATATATATATATACATATACATATACACACATATACATACCCTTCTATCTATCGTAGCTGCTCGTATATGCGCCTTGCAGGGCGTATCGATTTTTTGAGCGAACGACTCTTGTCATTTCATATACCGATCGTACTCGAAATAGCGCAGATGACGGATTCGGCTTCGAAGTCGAAAGTAAATCGACAGATCTAGAATGAATCTAGACGTAAAATTATAAGCGCTGTTAACGATTTCAATATCACGACAATTCAGGTAAGATTTTTTATGATAACACTCGTCGCCGACGAGGGTCGCGTACGAGGGGGAGAATCAACCCTCCCTCATAGAAAAGCGAGAGCAACCCCCCGGGTAATATTCCGCAGATAAGAGGAGCGAGGGTGCATTGTTCGCGCGTAATTCCGGTGAGTAGCGAAATGATCGTCCGTTTCAAGACGTTTTAGAAAACTCGCATTGGCGATGACACGGCGATCGTCCGCCGGATTGCGGACGTTAGTTGACGTTTGTTTTGTTACGGATCTTAGTCTAAGCAAGCGAAACACTGTAATCGCATAAAGTTTAAGGGAGATTAATAAGTGTTATCACGTTTAATGTTACAAGTGTAGGCGGATCGAACGATAAATTAGGACGAGGCAACATATCACTGACGTACAACATTGCCTGGCGGAAACGGAGCCTGGTTTCCATCTGCTTCCTCTTGACGGGGACGTACATTGTCTGTACGACGAATATACAACCGTATTGTAGCGTACCGTGAATATGCGGTGAAAGCGCATTGATGGAAGTAACTTTTTGCGCCGTCATAAAAAACAAAATTTGTATTCTTTCAAGTCTGAAAAGAAATAATTTGTAAGTTTTAATGGCAATTTTTCTCGTTTCACAGACCATTGCTTGCATTTTTCTTATCTATTTAGCTTTACATAACACATAATCAAACCTGAAATCGTAAAATATTAATGAACACATTTATTATTTAAATATATTTAAATGAATGATAAATTGATTATGAAATATTATTAAATATGCATATATAGATTTTCAAGACAAAAAAAGTTGCTTTCTTTGATGCAAACTTATCCCATTTCACGGTACAGTTTTTTTATGCGCCTCACGTGTTTTCCGATGTTCGGGTTAATCGTATTACGCTTGATCGAGAATAAGAATCGCAGGACGACGATAAAGTAAAAAAAAAAAAAAATGCGCGAAGTCTCGTGAAAAGAAGAAAAAAAAACTGCTAGGACACAAAAAACGCTCACAAGCGCAACTGTATTTACTCAGCAATAAACTTGCTCACTTCCAGTCGAGAATCGCGGGTGATTGTCCGCGAGGCAGAAAAGGCAAAAGAGAAGAAGGAAACTGAATACATTCCATGTCCTAGTGAAATGCGGAGTAAGAAATATATCGTCGGTGACGTTGAGGAAAGGCATATATTATCTGTATTTCATGAAATAATAAATATTATCTTATTTTATATCGACTGACGTTTTAATGCACTTTCAACGTGTTGCAACGGCAACGCGCAAAATTGCCGTTTCGAAGAAATCTTCGATGGGTTTCCGCCCACCCATAAGTAAACGACCCCGAGGAAAAGCAAACACGCTCCACTGTCCCTCCAAATCGCATACTTTTTTATTTTCTATTTTTTTTTTTAATTTTTGAAATTACTTTCATCATAGAGATCGTTGATATTCATTTGTGTTTTGTACTTTGTAAAATAATACACTAAAAGCTAGTCGCCGTGGGATTTATGGCAGATTTTGCCGATCTTCCTCGAACGTTCGTAGCGAACGTTAATTGACGATACATATCAAGTTTTAACGGCCCATTGGAACTAGAAACTAATTAACAATAAGCGCTAATGACCGATTAAATAAAAGAAAACTCGTACAAGCGACCATCAAGGAAAATGAGATGAAGAGGAAGAAGATCGGTGAAATCGTCGACTGCAGTTCTTAGCGTAAAACTATAGAAAAATTCGACTAAAAGGAATTGCCGCTGGAACGCTTTGGCAATAAAACTCCGAAAACACCCGTCAGAACACTCGGAAGTTTCGCGACGGCTCTCTTCACTTGATCTGCGTAAACGCCCCTCATCCTCAGGACACACCAGTCTCGCGCTTTACTCTCTCCGAACTTCCATCGAGTG
Organism: Linepithema humile; assembly: GCF_040581485.1. Classification (NCBI taxonomy): domain Eukaryota; kingdom Metazoa; phylum Arthropoda; class Insecta; order Hymenoptera; family Formicidae; genus Linepithema; species Linepithema humile. The sequence continues at coordinate 7,076,664 of NC_090133.1, read as the reverse complement.
ACATAAATGCAAGTGACAGGACTCATACACCTATTATATATCTATCTATATATATACGTCAACATTGTCTATCTAAATTATTGTCAACATCTTACGTCGAGATCGCGAGTAGAAGTTCGTGTTCGCGTAACAGAGCACGAGTGCAAAGCACAAGTGGCCCTAATAAAGCCCTAGACGTTCAACGGAATTATATATAACGTTTAGAATCATTTACACACACACACATACACCCACGCACGCTCGTCCAGCACACCACATAGACACATGGAAACACTTAGCTATTAGCCCGTGTAACTTGTAACAATGCCCCTTTATTTATTTCTTCATCGATCATGTTTCTCTTTTTTTTTTCCAACACTTGCTATTAACACATGGTTCACAGAGAGATTTCCAGACTCGTTCTCGCTTACTTTCTTCCCTTTCCTCCTCCCTTCTCAAACGATCAGTGTCACACACGCAATGCGTCTCTACGAAGCGAGTAAATACACAAACGCGATACTTCATTTAGATTGTTACAATTATATTATAAATGTAGGCTACATACACACTTTGAACGGAAACACTCTCGCATAATGCATATAGCAAAAAAAAGACAAATAGGAGATCACAAACGACTGTACTCGCGTACACATCGCCCGAAAAACAAGACGACGCGTCGAGTATGACAATCTATGAGCTCGGTATATTAAAAACGGAGAAAATAATAATACTTGATCTGAAAAGTATAATAGCGAATCGTCTATCGCGAATATCAGAGAAATACTGGCCTAAGAATATCTACGCAATCCCTTTTGGAAACGCTTGTATAACCCGATAGGCTAAATTTAACTGCTGTTGATTGTGTGATCGTCATTTCCGAAGTTGCGAAGTTCCGAATTACAGCTTTGTATAGATCGGAGAATAATGCTTAATTATATGAAATATCAGACCGAACAATTCTTCCTTTTATCAATTAGATCATATCGCTTAATATCACAATTCTTTTTTCTTTTCGCTATAAATTTTCTCATAACGGATATAAAAAGAATTCGTTAATACTTAAAACCCTTATTCGGCATGAGTTTATTGTTTTTTTATAATCGGTTCTCCTTTAACTTTTTTCCTTGAAAAAAAAATAAGGATGCAGAAATCGTACACATTTTACGTACACGACGAGCTTGCGATGTTCTTTGACAGTGCCGTTGTGCTCGGTTTTCTTATTGATTATTCTGCAATGCAATTTTAGGCTGAAGCGAAGTGAGGCTAATATATATCGCATGTTTATGCGATATATTTGTAATATTAATAATTATTACATATTGCATTTTTTGCAAAACTCGGTTCTCATTGTCACCGTAATTATGCATGAGCATATATCGTCACATATGCGGCTCGCTCGATCTGCAACCAATACCGTATATTCTCCAGACATATTCCTTCGTGAGTGACAATACCTTGAAACGGTAGCAAATCGCAGTTACATTCAAATATTCATACGCGGTGTTCTTGTTTCTTTTCTTTCCTCCTTTTTTTACAGAAATTATGGACGATAGGACAATATCAGGTGTGAACATGAATCATAAATAATAATTGATGCGCGGGTGTTATGTACATATGGAAAGTATTCGACGAGATTCTTCAAGAAATTTTAATAAAATTGGAAAAGAGCGCAAGAAAGTGTTTAAAAAATCAACGTCCGTTTTCTATCGCGTTTCGCGATGATAAAAGCTGTCAATCCGGTCCGTACTTTCCCTAATACTGTGCAGAAAATATTATAGGCTATAATTAAAAAAGTTATCGTTAATTTTGGAGTATGAAAACACTGGAATATTCTCGCGCGAGTAAAATTAACCGTAGCACAGTCAACGGCAACCTCTTCGACAACGACGAACGAAACGAGCAATATGCATGGTCCTACCAAACAACATTGAGCATCGGTACATTTAACAATGTACTGAGGCGACTTTTGCATGGATAACACTGCGTATACCCTGAAGTTTCACACACACTCACGCTCGCTCCTCTCTTCCGAGTACCACAATAACAAGTCCGTCAGGTTTACTTTAATCGGCTACTTCAATCCGAAGTGCTCGCATCGAGGTCTTTCAAGAGTTCTCAATAATTTACAACCACTACTTAAATTTGATACTTAAAATTCTGTCTGTGCAACTAATCGGATCAACTGCTCAAACCGGAGTATAATTGCCCTTGGGTTTGTAAAATAGCTTGCCCCGCACTATACGTCTCGTGATTTCACTCAAAAGCAGGCGTTTCTCCTTCCTAATCTTTTTCAGTATGCCCCGATTCTCTTGCGCGCGTCGCGACAAGTACGGTAGCACCTCTTTAACCGGCCCGTACGGGATGTACTTGTAGGCAGAGTAACCGGATTGACCTAGAAATTTCAGTTAAAATCGATGTGAATTTTATCTCATCTTACCTAAAAATACTAAGATTTGAGGAATTGTTACATACCTAATGGAAATGTTATATAATCACACATTCCTAACAATTGACCAAAACATATCACTTTATCTTCCGGTGAGATTCCAATTTCTTTCATTCTAAAATGACGCAGGAAGATTATTTTATATTGTTTACAACGTAAACAAAGATAGATAAAATCATAACGATCACTCACTTCTCGATCGCGAAGCGCACAGTGTCTTCGTTATGTGAGGCAACCATGATCCCAATTTTTTTGGGATCTTCTCCCTTGTCCTTATATTGTTTCATCCGCCTAAGACACTCCATGAGTGTCTTGTGATAGGACTCAGTCGTCGCATCAAACGTAGGGTTTGTCGGGTCTGGATAACCCATAGCTGCTGCTCTAGCCCTTTCCTGAACAAGAATCGATCCGTACTTCACTCCGTTCAATAGATCTCGCGAAAAAAAAAGATCTACCAACCTGCTCGATGTAAGCGCCGCGAACAATTTTAGCACCAAAGTAAAAGTTTTGGCGTTCCGCCTGTTCGAGGTCCGTTTTTACCTCGTTATACGCGTCTTGCAGATACGTTTGGTACGTGTTGAATACCACAGCCTGAGAAGTAGACCGACATTTGGCAGTGAGAATATCATTCACTGAAAAGTAGCTAAGTGATAACGTCGCAATCTCATGAAAACGTTAAAGCGTTACCTTTTTCGTATTGTACTTGCGCATCATCTCCAACGTCAAGCGAGAAATGGCCGGCTGGAAATATGTCTGTTCAGCGTCTATCATAATACGAACGTCTAAACTATCGGCCACCTAAAAGAAAAAAAGAATTACTTGTTTAATTATCAAACCCCACAAAATCGATAGAGATATTTTATAACGCCAGAAACGCACCGATACAATATTATTTAGACGTCGGATCATATTTCTAAACATTTCCTCCTCTTTGGACGTAAGCTGCGACATTAGCCTGACCATCTTGCCTGTTTTAATATCAGGTACTTGGAAAGCTTCGCTCAGCTCATAATTTTCATCTAAAATACCGCTCCATGGAAACAGATGGATCACACTGCGTGGACAAAAATTAACCTATCGTTTACAATACTACTCGGTGTAAATACTAAAACTCTATTTAGAGATCTTGATTGCAATTGCGCGCATACCCTTCCTTATCGGATTGAATTTTCTGAAGGAACTTTTGCACCGACGCCTCGTCTTTGATTTGCGCCTCTTCGAACTTTTTTCTGAAGTCATCAGGCTTCACGTGATGAGCCAGAATGGCACCCTCGCCGCCAATAACGTCCGACATGTACTGCCGTGCGCGCATAATTACCTCCGACAATTGAAGCTGAAATACAATCATTTCGTTAATTACAGGTTTGCAATTAAAGTCATTAGTAAAAAGAATTACTAACCAGAAGCTGCGGCCGACCGAGTGCCGTTAGCTTAACAGCTGTAATGCCCATTCCCATCGAAGCACCTGCAAAGACAAAGTCGTGTTACACCATATTAATATTGTATTTAATATTAAGGAAATTAATTATTGTTTTCGATTAAAAAAAGTGCACAAAAAAGCGCTTGATATTTCAGGATCTGGATAATTAAGGATAATGTAGGAAAGGTGCGCCTCCTTACCAGGATGGGGATCGACTTGGATATTAGTGGTAATATTCTGATTAGGGTACTTCAGCTGCAAAGTATTAACTTCATCCTCTGCAAAAATGCACAAAATTCTTTTTTTAAAGGCCACACTATGATATCGATTTTTTCTTTAATTTTGAAGTATTAATCAATATTCGTGGATGTTTGCATGTTTTCGACGCGTTATGTCATATATTTTGGGTGGAAAGTGCGAACGATGATCCATTCGTGTACAGATATTTATAGCCGAGGGACTGCGCTTCTCTGACTCGCGGAATTTCGAAAGATCTATCGCCATCATCTTGGCCGCGACGAGGGATTGCACTGTATTCTGTCTTTCCTCTACAATTCAACAAGCTTTTGTGTCTACATAGTGTTAAGCGTGATACTCTTGCCAGAAACGCGTACGCTTTCGCGATAATAAGAACCGAAAATTTGCCGAGGGCAGCGATCGATTTTGCACACAGCTTCGTGACGTCAGCCGTCGCACCCTTGCAATTACGCGATCACCCCTGCGATATTAAATTGCATTAATTTCTAGAAATAACTTTGCCATGTTGAATTGTACTAATTCAATTTCATTTCATCTCATTCAATATTATTGTGTAATTAAATAATTTAATTCGTTAATTTTGTAATTGTTTGCTCGCATTTGATTAACTATTTATAAACGTTCGGAAATTAATGAATATCGTGGCGTACATTAATCCCCGTGTAATCATCGACGATAATCGCATTCGCAAAATAACGATTACGTAAAGATTCAATTCTGCACTGATCTTGTCGAATCGTAATATCGTAATATCAAGTTCCAAGTACGGCGGCAATATGCGACTCGTTTGACCATCTGCATTGTTTGAGTATCCGAAGAAGGTCAAAAGATCTGGTTTTATAGGCCCGAATATTGCGATAGGAATCAGTCGCGGCATTTCGTGCGAATTGAATCTTCGTTTGCATTTCCTCTATTTGCATAGTAAATGTAGAGTAGATAAAAGTAAAAGAAATTAAAAAAAAACGAATATTTCTAACTTATATTTTAATCATTGAAAAACATTCTCTTTGTTTTACTTTAAACTTAAAAACAGCTTCAAATTGCGAAAGAGTACTCGAGTGAAAAGTCAACGTTAGATCTAGTTATGCGTTCTACATAGTTCAACGCGCAACTAAACGAGAAGAATAGAAAGTCAGTCGGGGATTAAGAAGGACTAGAATGTTGGAAATCTAAAAATAAAATCTGTGACTCACTCGCCACAGCCTCCAGACACCTGACAAATATATCCATGTTTCGCTCGCAGGACGCTTCATTCAAGTAGAAATATGTCCTGGCCGATGACACCTTGTATCGCCGATCGGCAAACGACTTCTCCACATGGTACTTCTTTAGAGGTCCCTCTCTTTTCTCGTCGCCCGCCTCTGACACTGAAGCTCTGAAATGGAAAAATACTAAATATTCGGCATTTGTTTGAATACTTATTATCTCCGCAGTTGTATTCGCGTTTGGTACAAAATGATCTTTTTAATGGTTTTTTCCCTCTTTTTTTCCTCTTTAATCAATATTGCAAGATAAGAAAAATTTTCAGTTGCATGCATTGACGAAAATTGAAGTACGGTTTCTCCTTCGCGCGAAAAGATAAAGATAAGTAAACATAAACAGAAAACTGTCTGATATTAGCGTGCATTCGTTGAAAAATGTGTGGTGACTGATGCGTATAAGATTAAATTCCATACTTGATGAAGAAATTCGAGTAGCAGGACAATTTGCTACTTTCATAAGAACATTATTACAAGAATTAAAATATCAAGAAATTAATGTGCGACGTCTATCAAGCTAGCACTTCCATCACAAAATATTGAATTGAGATTTATACCTAAATGGTTTGCTATTTAAAAGCCATTTTCGTGTTCTATTTTCAATTTTAGTGCCCCAGTCATTTAGTAGGAATTTGTGATTGGAAATGGGTGTGCTAGTTTTACATGAAGCTAGCATTCCCAGCTAGAATAATATAGAAAATAAAAAAATAAACATTCAACAATTTAAGCGAGTAAAATCAGAGAACATTTTGCGGATAAAACCTATCCTGATTTTATAAGGCACTTTTTTTCCTGTAAAAGCTTTACAGTGAAAATTTGAAATAGAGCACGAAATTAGCATATAAATCGCTCTAAATTTTGATATAAATCCCATTTACTCTTTTTGTGATGAGGGTGCTACAGCTTCACATTACGCGTAGACATTAATCTGCGACACGATCAATGATCGTGCTTACTGGAGTTCACGTCGCTCGGCCTCCTCTTGCGAGATGTCTTCTTCAACGGAATAATCAAGAATCGGTTTGACGCCAAACTGTCGCAGTCTATCCAAGACAGGGGTGATCTGTACTTCATCTTCCCCAGCGACAAAGTGACCGTAAAACGTCGCCTTCATGAGTCTCGTGAACAGCCTTTCGCCCAACAACATTTTTGTCAGCTTCATGAACTGTTGACAATTAAAAATTCAAACAATCAAATATGCGGCATTCAATATTATCGCAGATTTTGCTATTAAATTAATACAATTTACAAGAAGTACAAAAGTGCGAAATGTACAATGCTTTTGCCAAGAAAAGTAAGATGCAACGAATTATTTTAACCTTTTAATTTAATTTGATCATAAAATATAAAAATTATAGTCTATATTTAATGCAAATATAATAATTTTGTACTCCTTAAAATATATGTTTTATTATTTTCTTATTGATATTTACATTATCTTTTTAGGAAAAAAATATCAAAATGAGATAAAAAAGATGTAGCATGAATAAATCAGTGACTAGATCAATGACCCGGAGAAGTTAAATAATAATATTTTTTCGTATTATTTCGCAACGTGACCTACTATTCAAATATTCAAGAGGAATTGTGATCACGAGACTGACATGAACGTAGCTCAACACAATATGAATACAAAGAAAAATGTAAAAATAAATTTACAGCTAATTCTTAGCTTGACTTATGTAGAGTATGGCTTATGTAACCGCTCAGAGTCGAGAACGTGGGCACTACGCGACCTAAATGGTTCCTGAATATCGATCTTTTAAGGAATGAAATGCACGCTCCACCAGTATGCGCCATGAACCGCTTGATTTCGCCTTCCGTTAAATGTCAGCGGTTAACAGAAATACATGTATAAAATAGAACATATATTATACACAAAATACAAAAGAATCTAAGATTCTTCAGAAAAAAAGAAGGCAACATTACAGCTGTTACGAACGGACTGCACATATAAGATGCATTTAGATTGAAGAAAACCGTAACTTTCATAATTTTCTGATATTATTTAAATCTCATTACTTTTTGAAACAAAAAATGCGCGTTTGTGATGCATACAAATTACAGTTTTAAGATTTAATTAAATCTTTTTAATAGCGATACACGATATACAAACGAATATATAAGTATTCAAATAAGTTAAAGCTTGATTTAATTAGCGGACGGACGTCCGACGCTGATAACAATCTGTAATTTACATCCCATGATTCATAACGTCGCGATTCATAACGTTTGACCGTCATAAGAGTAACGCGTCAATCAAATACATTTATTAGATATAATAGGCATGGAAACCGTTATTCCGTTGCGGTGTCAAATTGTTGTTTGATGCTTAAGTATTTTTTATCGCAATCTTATTTCATAAATACGTCACCTATTTTATATTTTATTTAAAAGAATAAATTATTGATCGCTGCAAAAAGTTTGTGATATGGAAAAAAGTGCTTAATTCGCTCTAAAGAAGGAAGCGAATTAAATGGATTTTCGGATGAGGATAAACTTGGCGCATGATATGATTTGGCAAAAACGTAGTAATGTTTCGACAAATCTGCTAAATAAATAAAGATAAGTACGTAACGCGAGCTTAAACAGGAAGAAGAGAGTGATTAGTCGGGCAATTAAGATAGAAATGTTGACAGGCGGAAAAATTGTTGATTGCAATCGTTCCCCTTATCGATCCGGTTGGGTTTCGCCAGATGAAATCGTAGAAGTAAGATTGGGATGCAACGAGAGGTAGCAGAAATGTTTTACAAGCGACAAGGCGCGGAATGATTCTAATTTTACCGTCATTCGTAAGATTTCACTATCGTCCTGGAAAACTTTCCTGATTCTCGATTTATTTATACAGCTTACAAATGCAAAACATACTTGCTGCTGCGAGTAAAATAACACAATTTATATTTTCCATTCCATATGCAAAAAATTGCGATAAAAAACGACCAATATGGTAAGAGATAGCAGAAATGTTTTACAGCCGACGAGGTACGAAACGATTCTAATTTTAACGTCATTCTATGCTTATAAGTCACGTAAGTGACGAGTAAAATAACAATATATATTTTCCTTATATTTGCAGCGAATTGCGATAAAAAAAACAATGTAGTAAGAGATAACAGAAAGATTTCACTATCAGGAAAAAACTTTCCTGATTCTTAATTTATTTACACATACAAATGCAAAACATATTCGCATTTAATAAGAATTGAATCACTTTATGCGGGAAAAAATATTGCATAATTATGATCGCATGATATTATAATTACGGATAATTTGAAACTGATAATTTGCATAAAAGCAAACTGATAAAAAGCAAACTGAAAATATAAATTTTCAAGTACTAAATAAACTGGTCAACCATTATACAAACGTCCGTTGAATATGTACTCAATCGCGTCACTTAAGTCATTGTTATGTTTGTCAAACTGAAGAGTCTTCTGAAGAGCTTACTAAAGTTTACCCGCGTTATGTACTTATTGATAAGCCTAAGCAGACTGCGTTAAATACATACAAACTGCTCCATAAATTTTGCATTACCTCCGCATTCTTTAGACGACGAAAAATATATAATAATTAGATATTTAACTATATCTAGATTTAATAGTATATGTTTAAAATATATTATTAAAATATTTAATAGCAACTTGAATTGTAACAGCACTGATTGCGCGAATATATTTCAGTTGATTAGCCTCTCACTTTAATAAGAGTGAATTTAAAGGGATTTGTAGGCTGTAGTGATGTCGGCTATGTCATTATGTTATCTAGTCATGCTCGCTGCTGTGTGCCAAAATTGTCGGATTAGCTCGCACGCCTCGGCATAAACATTCTTCGAAAGTGCTATTACACAATTGCAACCAGCAAAATTCGAAATCTGCTCAGGTAACTAAAATGAAATATTATTCTATGACCGAATTAATGCTTTCTTATTTATATTGCGGATATTTTTGCATATTTTATTACAAATAATTACATATATTTTTTTTAGTTTGAGTAAAGAGAAATATATTTTTTAAGGTTATCGAACTATAGTCTACGTCTCGCTCTAGACAGGTCGATAGCGTAACACGAGAACACGATAGTGCGGCGCGGTGATACGCAGATTGCAATTCGAGCTTACGCGAGTGATGTAGAAAAATTGCGGACTGCAACACCTTGAAACTCAAATGCGTCATTATAATGATATAGAATTGATTTATTATTTTAATCTCGTTAGCGTATATGCACTTATGATCGTTGTCTCAATTAATTTTATAACCGGTAACTCAGCATTTTTCGGCATTCAAAATTTAATAGCGATTTTTATCACTCGATTTTTAATAGCGCTCACTTATCATTAGCGTGATTTCGATTCTGATTGTAAGATATCAATTGATATCGGAAAAAAATTTTTTTCCGTACTTTAAATTATTTGGTATTGACGTGAAGGTCAGTAGTGATGTGCCATCGCATATAATGCTACATGAGTATTTTATATTTTGCGTCTGTACATAAACACACGAGAAAACTCTGACGCAGATAAGAGACGATGGTAAACGTAACACAATTGGAATATCATGACGCCGATAGTAACAATTCGATTCAGAAATCACTGATCGTTATTGACGAAGCGACTATTTTTAAAACTCCGTTAGCCATCTTAATCTAAGCATCTACATCATCGATTGAAGTATACAGGGTGTCCCAATGATACGCATTATTCCAGATTCTTTAACGCATAGATTGTCGATAATAATATGCGGATCATGCAAACTTCAATTAAAATTTATCAATTTATTCGAGTTTTAAATCAATTTTAATTTAATTATATTAATTTTTTTTTAATACAAACGAGCGAATTTATCTGTTTTTTTCGCGAGACAAAAATCGAACAGATGCATTTTGAATTGCAATACTGTTTGAGATGATTCTTCGTCGCTATAATAATGTGAAAAAAAATAAACGAATTATGAGTAAAATTTCCTTGGCGATTCGAGACTAATTCTAAAATTCTGACTCTGTAAACTTTAATAAACTTTTCCATAGCTGCAAAATATCTCATGACATTATCTTTTTGACTTATTATTTTTTACTTATCTCTATTATTATTCTATTGCTTTACAATATTAGTGATTCTTAAGATATATTTTTAAAATTTCTCAGAATAAAAAGATCGAGAAGTCTGAGAACAGGTATTAGGCGACTGGTTCTATCGAGCCGACGATCCACTCGAACCTAGTCCATTTATCTGTCTATTCGTTCGTTCGTTCCTGGCACAGGTCGAGCAAGACGTCCGACAAACTGGATGACCTTGAAATTACTTCTAACGTATCGTTAGTCAATTCGTTTCTCGCACGCACATATGGAACACCCTGTATAATTGATTCATGACTACTTTCGACGCGCACTACGTCATGCCGACCGGAAGGCGGCACGTGTGCGTGCCGGGACCAACCGAAAGTCCAGAGTCAAGAACGTAGGACTTCTAAAATAAAATAAAAATTTCTACAACGTAGGACCATGCGGAAAAACACGCTGAAAGAAGAAATGTCGCCTGGGATGTCGGTTTGTTTGTTCAACTGCCACGCCAGACAGCCGAGTTGAAACATAATGCAAAAGCGCTGCAACGTCAGCCTCGAAAAAAATCTGATAATGTTTCATAAGTGAATTCACACGGAGTACGAAATAAACGCTTCACGGAAAATCCCAGATCCAATTCGATTACTTGAAGTGATCTACTTTTGGGAATTGGAATTGCTCCAACTTAACGATAAATGGTTCAGATAAGGAATAAGAGATGTGAAGCTTAATATTACAGGTTGACGACTGCAATCGAGGTGCGAAGAAGGATAAAAGTAACGAGAAGCCGGTGAAGTAAAAAAAAAAGCGATTCGAAAGATTAATCAATGTGCGAGTGTGGCAAGAAGCAAGTATAGTAGACGGGACGACGCCTTCGACCGACGCGCTATGCATTGCACCAGTTGCATAACGAGATCAGCAGGACGTGTATGCACAATAATCCGGAAGATGTGAGGAGAACTCGCGCGCCGACCCGATTTATTTGCGTAGCAATGTACGAAGACTCGATATCGATCTTATACACAAGGCGTTCCGTATCTGTCTGTTATAAAATATCAGCAAACAATATAAAAAAGAAAGTAGAAAAGAAGGAAAGAAATAAATCCATATTCTAATCCATATATAATAATAATTCCTAAATCCATAATAATAATTTCTCTAAATCCATATAATAATAAAACTGTCTGACCGTAATTTATTTTCTACAAAATATCTCTATTTTCAAAAAGATCGTTTTTCCTTTTACGTGTTATTTCACTGACTTAATCTTAACAAGGGTTTGATGCGACCTTTGTCAACGACACATGAAAATGCATTGTATTACCTAGGGTGCGTTCCACTTAACGCCCGCAACGCTCCTAGGATCATTTTATCCTTGTTTTTCATCGAAAGTTAAACGAGGATAAAATGATTCTAGGAGCGTTGCGGGCGTTAAGTGGAACGCACCCCTAGTATAGCTGTCTGGTTTGTAAAGACAATGTTAGATTCTTAGGATTGCACTGTCGGGTGCCGACAAGTGATGTCCACATGGCACAGCACGCCCTGAGCACGTTGCCCTCCTGCATTTTTCGTTTCGATCTCACAAAGAATGCTATAAGTATCTCTACGTTTCTCACAATTCCGGGGGACCGACTCAAAACATTCTTTCTTTTATAGATTTTTCTCACATAATCCCCAACTCCGAAGATTAAGACTGAAAAACATCTAAAGCTGGGAAAGCTTTCTACAAATGACTGGTGATTTAAGTTAAAAGATACTGACATATTTATTTTATTAAATTATTCGCTGTCGGAAAGATCATTGTTACTTACTTTTTAAATAAATTAATTGTTCAATATATGCAATTAGAGCCCATTTATGTACCTTTTGCGAGATCTACAATCAGTATCAGACGATAAGACCACGTGATAAAGTCCGCAAAGTACAGTTGTAATAATTACAAGTCAGCGCGATTATTGCGGAAAACCGAACCGTTTTCTCATATCCTTTTCATTCGCGCGTTTATGGCTTCCTGTAATCCATTAAAAATACGTTCGGCCTGTAAATCCGCGGCCTAATATCGTTCTCGTCTGCAATGAGAATTATTGCGTTTCGCGGCGACGAAGAGCCGTCATTGAACGGGTGCGATCGATACGGAAGTACGAGAGATGGAAAAATAATTCGCTCGTGTCGAACCGAGTATCGCGGTTTCCGAGAAAAAAAATATATTTTCCGCCCAACGTCATCGTAAACAATTTAACAATTAGCGTCGCGCCGTGAATTATGTCTCGTTCAACAACCGAAATAATCAAACGGCGCACCACTTACATCCGGCGGGATGATTTATCGAATGATTGCATGCACAACTCCGCAATGAGTAATGGAGTGCACGTAACGAATTTTGTGTTACGTAAAGTTCGGCAAAACGGCGATTTTGTTGCGCGCGCGATGTTAAGATGTTTCTATGCACCGATTGTATCCGAACTGTGAAAAATCTAACGCGATGAACTTGAAGTTGACTTGGCAAAAAAATAAGCATAATTACATTGTGTTTCTTGTGAAATTTAGACTTGTATTTTGTAACTTATTTTAAACGTATTAAAAACACGTACGGTCAATTATCTCTCCAACGAAACTCTAATCCTCGCAATTGTACGTGAGTCTAATTAAAATCAACGCCTGAATGATATTTACAGTTTGCTCTAGTAAGACATGAATGCGTGAAATACATAAATGCATAGAAACACTGAAACGGGTTTTCTACATTTGTAAAACTACGTAAGATAATTAAAATGTGTCAAATGTTTTCTATATCGCGTAACGCACTTACGAGTGCAATTAAGATAAATGACTGGTATTTACCATAAGCACTTATAAGACGTTCGCATGAGCTACAAACCGCTTGTTTGAAACCGTGCCAATTTTTTCACTTTGTAAAAATGTGAGAAAAATATATCAACAAATTATTTCTTATGCTAAAGAACTTAAAAACATACAAATATGTATAAGAAATACCATTTTTGTCAACGCGGCAAAAGTTTTCCTCTTATGCACAGACTCAGAAGGAAATAACCATTAATTTCTTATTCAACTGAGTCTGCGGCAAATGTTAACACAATTTTCAACGATTACTGGAAATCAATTAAATGGCAATTAAGTTAATAGTAATTTCAAAGCAGTGAAGGTGCGGCATAATTAGCAATGTGTGACGCCTGGAAACTTCTACGGTACCACAATGGAAAAAGTTCGACGGTAATTGTCTTAACTAGTGAGGAAACACATTTGAATTCCGTGTATGATACACATCGTTTTTCGTTAGACGGGAATTATGTAATTGTCCAGCGGCAACAATGGTCCGCGGCAAAATTCCTAGGTCGATCCGATATGTCCGGCAATAGTGAAATCAATAACGACGCGCTCTGTCGCGTCTCGTCGTCGGAGCGAACCTTAAATGCAAAACGCGTGCAAAGTGTTACGCAAGTTCCAAAGTAGAGGAAAAAAAAGGACAAAGCGAACTAAGTTTCCGGTGGGTTTTTTTCGAAACTCACCAGGACCTTATCAGTTACATTCAAGATCGCATTATCGCGCCGATCGCGATAAATCGTGATGCGTAAGTGATTTATCACCGGGTCTTTACGTTCAAAAAAGCGCAATAAAAAACTGCGATCGATATTTGAGCGCGCCTTCTCGGAAACTCGAGAACCGACGTATCGCAAACGATACGATTTGAGGGATCTACCGGAAAACGGGATTCCCACGGGAACTGTCTCACCTGCACGGTCCAATTCTATTGAATCGGGGCTATTTTTGATTCGACAATCAATCTCGGGGCAGATGTCCTCTTTCAGATTACCGCAATCGCACGTGACGCGTTTCTAGATAATTCGTTAGAGAAGAAATGTTATGTTAACCGGGGTTAGTGCCAACTCGTATCGGCGTGAAGCGGTTATTTACCTCATCGTAGCGACATTGATTATATCATATGCATGTAATGCACGGGACTCGCGCTACTGATTGTTCAGCACAATTAACACATCTTATCAAACTGATGATTCATCGCAATGATGATTAATTATGAAGAATAAGATGTAAGAAAGACCTTCTTTGCATAATTATTGCTTATGCGTATATACTTAAGAGCTTTGCAGGAAGTTAATGAGCGCGCAAATTCACGCACGATCTGAATTACAATATTGACAAATTAATAGAGTATTGTTTACGTTGCGTGTTTCGGACTTGCAAGATTGCAAGAGTGCAAGTCCGAAGTTCGTTTAATATATAACTTCTATGCACGTACGACAGGTACTTATCGCCAACGCGGATCTCCCAAAGTGAGAGAAACGGTAACTGGCTACTACCGGAAAGGCTAATTATATCACGGTTATACATGAGAATCACAAATAAAACATCGCGTGCGTCATATTTGTTTCAATCGGCTGCAAAAAAATATTTTATATATTCCTAAATCGATTTCATAGAGAAAATTTACCGAATTCGACCGAACTCGTGGCAATCTTTGAATGGCAAACAGAAATTGTTCGCGTTTTTTTTCAAGATTTTTGTTTTGTTTTAGAAATGGGATACATGTATATATTCATATTAGAAAAAGGCAAAGATTAAAGTGTGAGAAATACAAATGAAGAAAGAGCGATTCAGGTCCGACCGTCCAGTTTGAGTCAGCTAGCTAACTTACAAATAGCGCTCCGCTATTCCTTTTTAATTATTATTCTAACCACAATGTAGCTGACGGCAGAAACTTACGATACGTTTACATTTCCAACCGAATTCACTTACAATTGAGAGAAATTAGCATTGGTTCACGTCAGCGCGGCCGACGGCTTGACGGAACGGAATGTATATTACGTTTACACACGCAACACTCACCTTCATATTGTTCTCCACGATGTATTCGATGGAGCACATCTGGTAAACGATGTAGGCGCGCATTAGCTCCGTGGTGGTCTTGCTCTTGAACGCGGCGATCGGGTCGTTAAATTGCAAATCAAGCGGGTCGATCTGCCGCGGCACCGCCGATTGCTGTTGCCGCTGCTTCTTGATGTCAGTGGCAGCGGTGGTGGCGTATCCTCGCGTGTCACCACGCACCTGTGTAACTAGCCGTAATGACGGTGTCCTCGTCACCACCGCCGCCGTCGTCGCCGTCGTTATCGGTGCCATTGCCGTCGCGTACTCCAGGAGGCCGGTCGCGGCCAGCGGCGACGCACCGCACTTGGTCAGCTTCTTGCCGGCGCAACATCGTCGCGACACGCTTCTCAGAAACGCCATCGTTTTCGGCGACCAAGAGCGAGGAGAGACGGAAAGGTGAAAGGGAGGAGGGCAAATTAGCGAGCTAGGGAGACCGTCGGCGACGCGACACCGAAACGGGATATCGCGCTTGCGACCGTCTTCTCACCGAGGCTAGCTTGGCTCCCTTTCAGGTTGACGGACGGAACGTTGAAGGACGAGAAAGTAGACGAAAGGATGGAAGGGAGAGTAGGACTGTAAGGATGAAGAAAGAGAAGGAACGAACGATGAATCGCGACGGTCACACGGACGATCGACTCACCGATGACAATATTCAGAATGGATCGAACCGATCGCGATCAAGTCCGGGATCTTAATAACAGAGGCGGATGAGGTTCTCGTGCGAAGCTATCGAGCACGATGAGAGGTGGGGTGCTGCCTGCTGCTACTGCTGCTTCTGGTCCTCTTGTAGCACACACGACGGCGTGTCCAGAAAATATACGCGAGAGTCGCGACGCGGCGCGACTGACCGGTGACGGCGGACACCGTTCGCGCGTCGTTGACGTCGTCGCCGGGATGATGTGAGATTCGACGAGCAAGAGAGAAAGAGGGCACGGCGCGAGTAATGGCACGGCAATGGCGACCGCAGCCGCTGTGTTCTTTACCTCACCACGCGACAGAAATATTGATTTTCGTCCACCGGGGACACAAGTCCGACTACGTACCGTGGGTGCCAGATCCGCGGATAGCTTAAATATAACACGCCGCGCCGTCCAGAATTCGCCGTCGCGCCTCGTCCCCGATTAACGCGCTCACCGCCAATGCCGCCGTGATTCCGTGACGTCGATTGGCCCATCGACGGAGGTGTGCACTCCGAATTGTGATTCACATTGGTCACGAGTGCTTCCTGAAAATGCCGATAGATGCGCGATGGCATAAGACGCACAGTAGCGTTGGCATGCTTCCAAGTCTCTCGGTGTTATCTGTCAAAACTGCCATTCCGAATAATAATAGAAAACTAGTTTTTCCACTTTTATATAATTTTGAAATGAAAATTCAGAGAGTATATTATATGTTTTTTATAAAAATACTTGTACAATTGCATATTGATCATTTGTACATATAACCAGACGCGAACCACATCTGTTCCTATCTACGTTACTGATGTTACCGACAGAGAAGAACCAGCTACGAGGTTACAAAAGATGAATATAGTTAGCGCTTTGTGCGCGAAGTTTCGTTGTCAATAATCGACACCATCGACACCAAAAATAAATTGTGCCGGAATGAATTAGAACCGAGATTACAAATTTCTGCAGACGTGGCTGAAACGTCTACAATATTCGAGTCCTCATTTAACAGCAGATACAATTATACAAGAAACCGCGCCTGAATATGCCATATAGCGAGGAACATATTAAGAACAAAGTAACCGAAGGATTGAAAGCTTCACACGTGGTACGTAAACCGGCGTTCTATCTCTCATTATTTCCCCTTTTTCTTTCCGTAATGCCACACGCATGATAAAATGCCATTTTGCCAGGGCTCGTTCTCGAAATTCTTGCCGGCTAGTTTCGATTTGAAGATAGATTTCGAAGTAATCGCACTGCGAGGCCTCGCATAAGGAAGAATGCAAGGGAAACTGCAGCTCGCTTTGATCTCTTCTTTTGCCGTTCTCTTGAGATGCTGCATTACTTACCATTCCCACAGCGGAGAAGACAAGCCTCCCATGTATGGAGATTATGAAGCACAACGGCACTGGCAAGAAATCACATTAAATCTACCCCCTGACAAGTGGTACATCAATACCACAGATAACGATCTACAATATTGGGGATTAGATTATCCACCGTTGACAGCATACCACAGTCTTCTGTTGGGTTACATTGCGAATAGAATAAATCCTTCCTTTGTAAGATTGCACGAGTCCAGAGGACTCGAAACTGAGGAGCATAAGTATTTCATGAGACTCACCGTCTTAATCGCAGACATACTGATCTATATACCAGCATTTATATATTTTGTAAGCAATTTGCGTTCATGGAGCAATTGTCAATTTAATGAATCCAATATATTCAAGTTTAGCAAGAGAGATGCCATCCTTCTGACAGCACTGATTTATCCAGGATTGATATTGATAGATCATGGACATTTTCAATACAATTGTGTGTCACTGGGTTTCTTTGTCGCCGCTGTAGCTGCTATAATGCAAGATTCATTCATCCTTGGCTCAATTTTATTCGTTTTAGCACTGAACTACAAGCAAATGGAGTTGTATCACGCTTTGCCTTTTTTCTTTTACATACTTGGAAATTATACACCCAATAAGGCAAAATCTTGGGTTCATTGCATTCGCATGTTGATATGTGTCTCTCTTGCGGTTTTGTTAACGTTTTTTATTATTTGGATACCATTTTTCAAAAACAAAGATGTATTTTTTAGTGCAGTGCTCAGATTATTCCCGTTTTCCAGAGGTGTATTTGAAGACAAAGTCGCTAACGTATGGTGCGTAATCAATGTTGTTTATAAATTACGGCAAATTTTTACAAACGCGCAATTAGCTAAGATTTGTCTACTGGTAACAACATGTGCAGCTTTGCCAAGTTGCATCAATTTATATTTGTTACCTACTAAAAATGCATTCTTAGTTTCCCTGATCAATTCCGCTCTAGCATTCTTCCTTTTCTCATTTCAAGTTCACGAGAAGTCCATTCTTTTAGTTGCTGTACCGGTCTTACTGCACTTTCATAATGATCCTCTTCCTTGTTTTTGGTTCTTGATCACCTCGCATTTCAGTATGCTACCACTGTTTATAAAAGATGATCTCTATTTTGCTTATCTTGGCACAATGGTTTTTTATTTCTGTTCCGTATTTTGGATGTGGCCTGATATATTTTACAACCATAAAACAAACAATTTATTAAATAAAAGCAAATTAAAATTGAAGAAAGGCGGTAGAGTGCAACAACATAAGAAAAATAAATCTGTCTTGAACTTGCCGGGCTACGATAAAAAATTTTGGCTTCTCCTTGCATTTTACGGATCTGTTTTAGGTATATTACTTCTCTCCATTCTCAGCAAATTTGTAAAACCTCCCGAAAGATATCCCGATCTACTTCCGCTTCTAGTATCGATATATTCATGCGGGCATTTTCTAATCTTCTTTGCGTATTTTAATTATGTCCAATTATTCTCAACAAGAAAAAAAGGTTTTACAAATAAAGTTAAGTCACATTAAATGACACAGCTGATGAAAACAAAATATGTAAATTACTATGAATAATAAATACATATATAAAAATAATATTGATCTTTATTGAAACCATTGCATCTTCTCGAAAACATATTTTATCATGTCTCATTCATATGCTGCGTATTATAATATTTAAAATAAGATATGTATCTACAGTCTCGAAGTTTCCTTGCAAACTTAGTCTTTTTTATCTTAATTTACATAAAACGCCAATAACACATTTCCATAACAAACTGTAGTCATACAAAAAAAAATTATCAGCTAGCAAACTATACTTTCAGTGGATTATTCTACGCAAACTGATCTGCAGGGTAAAACTGTCGTTGCAAGCTATATTTCACACAGCGAATATTACTATTTTCTGTATTCCTGAACTATCCTTTGCTCCAGAGAGATATTGTTTGCAGTACATTGTGTGTTACAGGAAGTGGTAGATCAATCTGACGGTTGCGGAGCTAAGTTTTTAGTAGTTGTTGTCTCTGATCAATTCCAAGGAAAACCTTCTTTGCAACGTCACAGGTAACATATCTTTTTCAGATTAAGTGCAAATATGCATTTTAACATTTTGCATTCAAAAATTATTATAAACTTTCGATGTAATTTCAATTTCAATGTATAATTCAGGCTTGTGCATGGAGTCTTGGAGGAAGAAATGAAAACTATTCATGCTATTTCGCTGACAACATTAACATCAGAACAATGGGAAAAAAGGAAACCTTGATTACTCGAGTTTTTTAGATTTATGCAAGAAATTGATAAAAAAACAGACTTAATGACGAGTTATACAATCAGTGTTGCTTCTAATTTATATAACACGAAAAAGTGATAAATATTATCTGGATAATCTTTACGTTGCATTTTTTGTGGTTCTAATAAATATTCGTGAGAACTACGGCACGTATCTGATTTTCTACGATTGCTCGATTATTAGCACACTTTTATTTATTCATAAAAGGAAAAAAAAATGATCGAGTTCAGAATATCCGCACCGGGCAAGGTGATCCTGCATGGAGAACATGCGGTGGTGTACGGGAAAACTGCTCTGGCAGCTAGCTTAGATTTGCGCACCACAGTTGCATTCGCCGAACTACCCAAATCAGATTCAAAAGATATTATCAAAATAGAGTTTACCGATATGGATCTACAGCTGGACCTGCCTTTACAGCTGTTCCTGGACCACTTCTATGGCGATAATTTCCATTACAGAATCGGCGAAAATAATGACTCGCTATTGCACGAACAAGTGGAGCAGTTCATCGCCTCGCTGGATAGTTCGTGCGGCATACGCATTCCGACGAATCAGCAGAAGTTAAGCGTACATGCGTTCTTTTACTTGCTCCTTTACGTCGGCCACGAAGAGCGAATCGATATAAAACCTTTCCACGTGAACTTGAGCACGCGGTTAACGATCAGCGCGGGATTGGGCAGTTCGGCGTCGTTCGCGGTGTGTCTCGCGGCATGCTTTCTGCATTGGTCGCGTCTGCAGAAGGCTGCTGTAGGTCCTTTCGACAGAGACGATCTCGAGAAGATCTCAAAGTACGCTCTGAACTGCGAGCGAATCATACACGGCTCTCCGTCCGGCATCGACAACAGCGTGTGCACTTACGGCTCGATAATAGAATTCCGACGGGGTGAGCCGGTGAATGTGCTGCCTGAAATGCCGAGCATGAAGATCCTGCTGGTCAACTCGAAGATCAGCCGCAATACGAAGGATCAGGTGAAGCGAGTGGCGGATCTGAGACAACTGTATCCGGCAATAATCGATCCCGTTTTGGACAGCATCGACGTTCTGTCGAGGACGGCTCTTGAAGTGATCGGCAGAATTCGCGACAACTTAGATAACGATGCAGCTCTTCTGGAAGAATACAAGAAGTTACTGGTAAGTCTCATTCTACAAACTTCAACACTTACGCACTTTTATATTGCGCCGTAAGATTCCGATGTACAATCAGCTGGAAACTTGTTGTACACTTTACAGACTCTTATAAACATGAACCAAGGACTGCTAAGCGCGTTGGATGTGTCGCACTTGAAGCTGGATGTTATTTGCTCAATCGCACGAGCTTCCGCATTCGCGGGGAAGCTCACAGGTGCAGGTGGAGGTGGATACGCATACATTTTGCTGCTGCCGCACACGCCGGCAGAACGTATCACGAATCTCTCTGAACAGTTAATCGCAGAGGGTTTTAGCGTCACAACGACCAGTCTAGGTTGCAACGGAGTGAGGATTGAATAATACGGTAAGATTTTAATATGAATAATCAAATCAATTTAATATGGAAAATTAAGTATCATTAATGAATTAAGTTCAGTTGTTTGATTACGAGTAATGTTACAAATGGAAGAAGAAAATAGTTTTATAATGTATTATGTACAATAAAGGGCAATGGAATGCATATTAAATAAATATAATACACGAAGTATCACATTATAAATGGGAAGTTAACAATAAAATATTTCTTCGCGCTGATAATACATAGCGATATCAAATATGTCTACTTCTATGAAATAAATTACTGTCACTGTGCCGACGATGCACGGTGCCGGTCCGAGAAAAAAGGATATTTGCTCCATCTTTACATTTCGTAGTTAGAAATGTCGTCAATTTGTAAAAAGAAAAGTTAATAGAAGCAAGATTATCCTGCCTTGAATCCCTCGAGCCGGCGATATAACTTAATCGAATTAAATTCGTGCAGTGTGTGATGCGATTCATAAAGCTACCTATAAAACAACAACAGCGCTGCCTATATTTTAGGAAAAATTATATAAAAATAACACGATCCGATGTACGAGTATTGTGTACGATGTATCTTATAATCAGTATCTAATAATCAGTATCAACGTGCTTTAACATATATAAATATCAAAATATTTAAAGATGTTACGTAAACTATTATACTGCAAACCTACAATACGCATCAAAAAGAGTAAGAAAACTAATGCTTCCTAAGTAGAACGAAATTTTGATGTAATGCTTAAATTTGTAATATCAAAATATATAAAGGAAGTTGCTTGTTTGCATTGAAACACTTGGTGTGTAATAATTAATCGTACCTTTTGGAATTCTACTAATCACTAAGAAAACATCTTCGATCTAGTATATCAGTACATTTTTTTCCTTACTATCAAATTATATTTCTTAGTTTCTAGATAAACTACGTGTTGTGCGGCACACGAATAAATGCACTATCGTGCGACACACGAATAAATGCACTTACACAGATGTAAGTAGGAATTATAAATTAATTTTCTTAATATCATCTAAAAATGATGTTATTACTTTTATCAATTAGATATATTACTACTTTGCTGACGCAAATTGCCATTCATTATAAGTTGATCGCTATCGACCGTAATGTCGCCGCTAGCCTCTTCTGCGTTGAATGTTAGATTAGATACAGTTTGTTTTTCCTCTAACTTCATTTCAGCTATCCACTCATTTATCTCGTGTGTATACATTTTTCTCTGTAAAACTTCTCGTGTTCGCGTTCGCGAGCCAATAAATAGAGTGCTTCCTTCAACGAATAAAGCACTGCGCAGATTTTCCAGAAGATGAAAATCTTCGATTATGCATTGCAACTCCTCCCATTTTAATTCCACTTCTTCGTGAAGCATTTTCTCTTCTGAAAATATAGAGGAACGTGTATATTATCAAAAATTAAAAATTTGTTGTATGAACTTTCACTGGTTAAGTGTATATTTACCGTCATGTTTCGATGTTGTTTTTTTATACTGTATCCTAAATCGGAAAGCTTCCAAGAAGCTGGACACCACGATAGTCAATACGATCATAGTCACTAAATAAAATATCATAAAGTATATCCTCGTGTACAAGCCCGCGGTGAATGCGTATGCATTCATTTGTATAAACCAATTATTGACAACTGTTAATTCGAAGAGCGTCATGCCGCTTGCTAAGAGATTATCGAAAGTATTAAGATAATAATATCCCAGCGCTGTGCTTCCATTCGCGGAATACTCGTAAAAATCTTCAACAGTTGTATTCCTATGAAGAATATTTTAAAAAATTGATAAAATTTTTAAAGAAGTTAAAAATAAAAAAATATAATTCACTTGTTTAATTATCGTAATTGACTTTTTTGCATACTAACTTGCAGCAATTCCGCATATCGTATCCGGCAAACAGTTCCATTCCGATAATCGCGAAAAAGTAGTACAACACCAACATGACCATCGCCGTCGAACACATCTGGGGAATCAGAATTACGAGAGTACCGAAAACGTCTCGATAGCGTTTCTTTATCTTGAACAATCTTAGCGTTCTGAGAGGCCGGAATAAAACCAGGAATGTAGCCGATGGGAAGAGAAAGAGGCCACACGCCGCGACGAGCGTCATTACTGATGTTCCCAAGTCGAAGAGATTCCATCCGGAGCTTAGATAACATTTAGTACCGAGAGCGAGCACTTTCGCCAATGCCTCGATTATGAAAACTATAAATATATTTGTGTCTTTAAACATAGATTCTTTTTTTCCTTTCAAAATATACATTTTAATTGCGACAAATTTTTACTCACGTCCTCCAAACAGCAAAGTATCCCAACACGCGGCGAATCGATACACCGATTCCGCAATACTACTGCTCGGTTGTACGATTCTTATTATCATGGCGATGCCGTTACCGACGATGATCACATCTGCGAAATTACGAACGGTGATACACAATGCTTCCTTGAGCCCCTAATAATTCAAACTCGCCATTTACTTACACACCAACGTTTCGAAATACGGCCAGTTGATAAAGGTGTGGGCGCCCATGCAAAACATCTGCAGTGGCGACCATGCGGTGCGATACCATGGTATAGTAGAATATTGCAAGTCCCATTGAAGCATTGTGGCGTCATAAATTGAAAAGAATTCCTCGGAACTTAAGGCGCCAGTTCCCGACGTGTTCATGTGACAAAACATTAAAACAACGTCTCGCGTGCCTGTAAAATTGTTGCAGATATAAAATAATTTCGATTAAATACATAATGTAATGTATGTCAGGCACCATAAACTCGCTTTCACTATTTTAATATTATATGAAAGTTGTGCGTGCATATTCAATAGAGCGATAGTTGTTGGAGGAATTTTATCAGAGAAAAATAATCTTATGTACAAACATTTATTCGGGGCGTAGTATCGCATTAGACCTTCGAACTGACGGAAACGCATCTTATCGGGATTCTGTTTGGAGACTAAAAGCTTGAAGGCGTGCTGACATGCCTTTCTCTTGTGCAGAAACAACTTCTTGAACTTATCACGTTCGCGAAACGTGAACGTCTCGTTTACCACTGCCAACATCAGGTTCATCATCACGTACAACATGGTACATAAGTAGGACACGAAATATATCGCATACCACTTATTTTGTGAAAAAGATTGCATCATTACGTCCGGGAAGCTACAAATAATATTGTTAATTAGTTAGACATAATGCAAATTAATTACATATAATTTCTGTTCACTCACTTCGCAGTGGTAAGAAGAACGAATAGGCTGACAAAGCTATCTAGCAGTGTGGAAAAATTCCCGTTTATTTCACTGAACATATAATAACCCAATACTGTGTACACGATAATAAAGAAGAAAAGAAGTCCCAACATGTCCAGAATGGGCGGTAGCGTAAGAAGTATTTGTCTGATAAATCTTCTTACGCCCCCACAGTATTTCGTATCCATTAGAAAGATAGGTCTCAACGCGCGCGTCACGCGGAAATGCGAGGATTGCCGCACCAGGACTGTCAACGCTTCCACAAACATAATCGCTAATGTTGTGCACTGAAACAGAAATCAAGATATAACAATTGTAGAAAGTCAATAACCCGATCAAACGACTAAAGCCGATCGAGTCGTGCTTTCCGTTAAAAATCGTGCGTCATCTATTCATTTGCATTTCATGAAGTGTATTGCGACGCGTCTGACATTGTGCTCAATAGCTCATTATGTAAGTAAGCTAATAAGTCGTTGCATATTCCTTGCAATATTCATTACTCAGCTGGACGATGCGGCCGTTGATCGTTAACGAATGCACGACTATTGTCTGATACTCTTATATCATCACAATAATTATCGAGCGCAAGTGTACGAACGAGTAACTATTCAGATGATCTGATTATGTAAATAATCTGTTTTCTATCAACATGTGTTTTCTATAAGCACATTAGCAGACTATTGACGCATTCTACTTTTTCAGCTGCGTAGATTTCAAGATTTAGAGATAATCTTACTTTCAGCATGGTACGTTTGTGTCTTAGCATAGGTGCCCAACCAGTCCATCTCAGTTTCAAAGCTAATTCCACGCCAATGGTAATTAAGGCAAGCAGTTCTAATGAACCATGCACCCACACAGGTACCTGCAACAAAACATATGAATGAAAAATTTCAGTAAAGAGAATTGTGTGTTGTATATTTGCGTATTGTACAGCATACTCTGAACAATGGCAAAGCAGGTTCTTCTATGAATGCCAGAGACAGCAGGATTAGCGAAATCAATAAGTCCAATCCATTGTACCAACTGTTATGAACTAATAAATACGCTGGTAAGTCTTCAGGACGCTTAGGATGAGAATCAAACTTCTCATTGTTTTTGCCTTCCTGCAAAAGTTGACGCATTCTCAATAATGATCAAATAACATTGCAATTTTATATAATTTCAGCTCTTATATAGTGAAATATTATTTAATCATTCAATGCTTGCAATGTTAAGAGAATAATACACTGGAGATATCTCTGTACATTACATAATATACATTATATATATATATATATATATATATATATATATATATAGATAGTGTGTTGATAAAATACAATAGCCTTGAAAAAGATAATTGGTCACTCAATTTTGCTTGCACATATCTCCGTGTATGTATCTCTACGGTCAATTGACAAATTATTATTATTTGAAATAGACACATGTGATCAATAAACAATTACCTCCAAAAATATTGCGGCCTCGTGGTAATTCATTTCCCAATGCACATCTGCATCAAGAACTGCATCGCGTGCAGTAAACACTATATTCTCAGTCATGTTGCCAGTCCCTGTCTCGTCTGCTTCTGCTTCGTGCTTATGATTCAGTTGATTAGCACTATTAGCTTTCTCAACCGAAGACTTTATACGACTGGCTGTGGAAGGTGAGGACAGCATAGAGCCATATTCTGGAAGAAATATGGAACTTTGCACTCTGTCCCAATGCAACAAGGTCGCAACATACTTCTGTAGAGAATCACAAATTTCTCAATGAATAAATATCTTTATAAATCAACCAAATTGAAGCATTCGTTGCAGATTGAAGCACAGACCCAAGCTGATTGAAGCATTTATCGAAGAAAAAATCGTTTTATCAGATTAAACATTACAACAGTTATAAATCTTGACAATCAACAGAGTCGTGATCGTCAAGACACTTCACTTCATCGTCCGAACTATCCTTCCTGTCAACATGCACAACGTTTCAATGAGAGACTGTTTCGCAATAGCAGTAATAGTATCAGTAGTAGAGATCTAGACGGATGCAGGCAAAATCAGAGGGTGGACTCACGTCGCCTCGAGCCGCTGCGGACGATTTCCTGATCGTGCGATAGAGTCGTGTCATTGTTGAATCGCTGGTAATCTGACGCGTGCTCGCCAGCCCGCGACGAAGACATTGAAGAATGTCAACACAGCTGACACACACTGTACCACACCGCAGCACGCGCGCACTTCCTGTCAGTGGCTCAACGCGTTACGGTTGATGGATTTTGCGAATCGACCCTGGCTTTGTTTAGCGAGCCGGTGAACTCCGCTGAATCCACCGGGACAGCGTCCGACTCCAACTGGATGACGCTGTATACGCGCGGAGACATATATAGGCGTCTGTTGCGGGCGCATGATATGTTGCATTCCGCGCTGCTACCACTAAAGCGTGTCCACGTGACGTTGCGCTCAGTATTCCGTTCGTTCCAGTTGCACTCCCTCGCACTCTATGCATTGAAAGTGAGACAGATTCACACACGGATCCTGAAGAACGATGGAGAGAAGAGAATTTTCCGCACGCAGCGCACATGTGTCACGTCCATAAATAATAATTGAAAACCACCGCGGCTAATCAAACTAAAGAATGTATTTTCATTTAATAATGAATGATTGTAAAAACACATGTGAAGTTATCAATCTTGAGTAGTACGCAATAAGAGTTCAGCGTTCTCTTTGATATGACAAATGAAAATATGTTCATGACAAGAATTTCTTTCGACAATGATATATGAATAATGCTGCTGCATTCCTCGAACGTTTACGTGTAAGATTACGTGTGCACGTAGCGTGTAATCATGCACTCAACTGGTTCTTATCAGCTGTGCTGAGTACAAGCGTTAATTAGGAATAAACATGCCTTATCGACAAGTAATAACGCTAATTACTGCCAACTATTTTTACGAATATAGAATTTTAAGTCAGAATAATTCAATAAATAATAACTGACATATTGAATTATAAATGAGGATAATTCAATAGATAATAATTACGACATTGAATGCCACGAGGATTCCGATTAATTTTACAAGAGCATAAATATTATGCATTGTTACTAAATAAATGCAAATAAATCAAATCTTTTCATAAATATACTCGTTAATTTTTTTAGTTGGCTCTTTGTTGATAACTCCTTTAACTATCTAAACTCTGTCGGTTGCAACTTTTTAAATATTATAAGTTGCATTGTATTTTGCATATATTTAAATGCAATACGATCATAAGGAATGACCGACGTGGCATTCAACGGGTTAAAAACATAGCAAACGTATCAACTCTGCTTTCACGTACTATGAAATTAACAAAACAGATTTTAAATCGCATATAAATCTCGATCAAATTTAAAAACTGCTTGTCACGTTGTTCATCAGAATTGAAAATTGCGGAAGTCAAGTTTTCTGTCACGTGTGCATGCTAGGCTGCACCGATAAAGCAGTCTAAGTGACATAGACTGAAATATTGTTCTTATCAGTAAATAAGTTTCTTTCGTGAACAATCTAGACGAATATTTCTTGTTCATCTCATTATTCGCGTCTTCGTTCTGCCTGCTCAAGATGATATGCTCAAGGTGATGAATAAACTTCTCTTCCTACAATTTCGCGCTATTCGTTTCCCGTTTTCTCATTAGCATGCCGCAATTGTCGTCCCGAAACTGATCGATTATATAACATCTCTTTGGCAAGCTTGCCTCCGTGTTTTTGTCTGTAAAACATAAACTGCAATTGTAATCTGTAGTGTAAAAGAGATTTCAGACAATATAAAATATTGTAACGCAATTGATTCATAGGTGCGCGAAACGTGTTCAGACCAGAATAATCCAACTTGACTTGTGGAGTTTGAATATTCAGGACGATGTCCGTCGTGTAGACTGTATCGACGGCGACCACTTCGTAGCCATAACATTGAAAAACAAAA
Source organism: Linepithema humile (assembly GCF_040581485.1). NCBI lineage: Eukaryota > Metazoa > Arthropoda > Insecta > Hymenoptera > Formicidae > Linepithema > Linepithema humile. The sequence continues at coordinate 7,048,342 of NC_090133.1, read as the reverse complement.
TAATCGACGTTAACGATACCTACAGCGACCGACTCGAAGATGGATGGCGGGAGGTGCAAACAGATCGCGATAAGGTGATCTTTTACATACTCAGCCAGATCGTTTATCCGAACTTCGACACGCCACGACCAGAGAAATTTGAATCGTTATACGCTTTGGTGGACGAGCACGACCTCGTATTGCTAAGATGGCAAGGAGGCAAAGCAGTCGGGTTTTATACTATTAAACCTACAGGTGGATATATTGTGACGTTAGACTCTAGAAAATTTGGAGAATAAATATTACTGTCGACGACGACCACTTAAACATAAATTATTCAGGTACGGAAATATTCTCGACGAAGGAAAGGTACACGATGCCTGTAGTAGACACGGCATACATTCGCTCGGAATATAGAAACCGGGGTCTCGGTACAGAAATCCTATTCGATGTGATCAAGCGCTTTCCGAACGAAGACATCGGCTTTTCGAAGCCGATCTCCAGCGGCATGTTAAAAAGTAAGTATCTGACTGTAATCACATTCTGATCACATAGTGATACATATGAATTTTTTTATATAGTTTTGAAAACATTCCTGTCGAGCCACAAGGAGTACCGGCTGCATTTCTGGGAGATCGTGGACTGCGACATCGGCGGATCTCAGCAGCTGATATGGTGTCGCTTGAAAAAAGCAGCCTTATGACAAAAAGCAATTAGAATTTATTATAAAAGCCATCGCGATGGCATAACAGGATATTTATATATTTGCTACAATATATAAATTGCAATTGTACATTACCTATATATGCATACATATACATATATATTTATCCAGAGAGAAATGCACAATATATATTCCCAATTAATTATATATTATATTTGTAGAAATGATAAGTAGAATATGTAAATCTGAATATGATTTACCTTCATTTAAGGATAGATGGAGTGTTTAAAACTTTTCTGTCTCACGTATGTGAATGAAACGCATCTGTATTACTAATGTCACCAACAGCATGCACCCGCTTCACTTCAAGTTACTTTTAAGTTCGTTCAACAAGATCGATCCTATAACCATTTTTTCACAATTCACGCAAACTTCCAATTGGTCGTCGTCAAGGAATTTTATTGTCACCAACACCAATGATTTGGACGCTAAAGTGTGAGCAGCAAATCTGCAAGCATTCGTGATACTTAGCTTTTTAAGCCTAATTAATCAGATAAAAATTTAATTAAAGATATATATGCGCTTAAAGATAAGCGCGATTAGATTTGTGATAAACTACTTACTGCATAATTTCCTCCTCACTGGGTATCTTCGCGACGTTAGCAGTCTCGAATACTTTCTGAGGAAGAGCATTTTTGTTCCCAGAGTACGGTATTTTCGCTATGTGCTCGTTCATACCTTTCAATTTGGCTTTCTCCGCATCGAACATGCTTTCAGGCAAGGTCACGGATCTTATTATCTCTCCGATTGGTGGTTTGATGCTGACCGGACACGAGTATTTCTCGTCGTTGATCGTAAAGTCAATATTGAAATTCGCCGATTGAGTGGAATCATTAAAATTGACACCTAGCGTAGAAGATAACGTGGCGCTCGCGTCAAGCGACGATATCATCGTAAAGTCATGGATAAGCATTCCTTTTTGTAAGTTCTGAAAAGAAAATATGAAAAGCATTATTTTACTGTAATATGTTATTTGTTTAATTTGTGTTAAATAATACTTGAAATATCGCTTACCTTACTTCCTATTTGGATCTCCTTAATGACGTCGTTACTTTCGTTAGAGAACGTCAATTCGATATTAATCAAACTAGAGCTAACTAAATGCTGCGATCTCGTAAACCTATACTCAATTTTCAAACCATGCCCCATGATATTGTTCAATAACGTAGTCTTTTTCATCGGAACGTACGATGTCGATACTTCTCGGACATTATCTACGACCGTTGGATTAATTGGAGTGAGAAAGCCACCCAAACTAGGCGTCATCACAGGAGTCATCGGAACAACTGAAAACGATTATAATAAATAATAATTAACGTTAATACTTTTAAATTCTATTTCTTGGGAAACGTTACTAACCATCATCGAGGTCCAACAGTAGGTCAAAATTGCTTTTAGGCTTTTCTTGTTCCTTAACTTCTTGCTTGACAACTTTCGGTTTCTCCTCTTCACTCTCTTCACTCTCGCTCTCTTGCTCTTCAGAATCCGACTCTTCGCTGCTCGACGATTCACTCTCGGAATCGTCGGATTTTGTTTCATTCTTCTTTCCGCTGCCTGTCTCAGATTTATCCGACTCGCTCGTGTATTCGGAAGAATCGCTATCTTCGTCTGACGAGTCGTTGGACGAAGAATCGGACGATTGATTCTCTGATTCTGAAATTGAAGCAAAGAAATTGAAATACACAATAAAAACGCGCAAATTTTAATTATTAACAGAAAGTGCTTTCACCATCAGCAGGAGTGCTCTCCTCATCGCTATAGAACGATTTCTTCTTATCCTTGCTCTTCTTCTTCTCCTTTTCTTTTCTGCTGTGTCGCTCTTCTCTGTGTTCCTGCACAATTGGCGGCGCTACGTCACGCACAGATGGATCTTGGGTCACGTCTGGGAAGGGTGGCAAAGGCCGGTAACCCGCGCACGGCATATCCAGATAATGAGATAGAGTGCCCAATTGGTATTCCGAGTCCTTAAATCTGGATGTTAAAGTCGGCGCCGGTTTCGGAGCGAGGAAAATCCTCTTCGCAAACTGCGGAAGCTTCTTTTTCGCACCACTTTCGTCCTCAAAAATAAAGTGCCGTAGAAAACGCGCACGGTCTCTGATATCATAATTCTGATCATACTTGGCGAGTTGGAAGACGTACTGGCAGAACGGCTTTGTCTGCGTGGGATTGTTTAAGCATAACTTTACGGCCAAATTCAAAGTCTGCAGTTTCACTATATCTTGCTCGTTCACGAAACTCTTCGCCATTTTTCGAAGCACGTCCGGCGCTATCTTAGGAACTCTATCGGAGTATTCGCCTAAAAGCCACAGAATAGAAGCTCTAGCTTGCGGTACTGTGATGAAATCCATTAACTTAGCCATGTGAGCAATTATATCCTTGTGTTCGTTTGGTTGCGTTTGCAAGAGCTTTTTTATTACTACAACACTTTCCGCCACAATGGCCTCTGCAAAAGCAAAAAGTATATATTTAATTCGACAAAATATATAGCAGGTGGCAAAATATTACAGAAGTGACAGAAGTTAATAGAAACTTACCATCTCTGTTGCTTAACAGCGACACCAATCCATTGAGACACATATCAGTTACTTCTTTGATGTTACTTGCGCATCTACCGATTGCCTGAATACTAGCACCAACGAATTCCTTGTCACTGCTGGAGATATATGTCTGAAACTCTCTCAGTATCACACTGATGCTGGTTTCAGTTGCCAAATTCGTCAATATGTCGAGTTTCAGAAGTTTGATGTGAGTGGGATCAGAGGTCCGCACAAAGAATGATTTCAAGAAGGGTTCAAACATTCCCTGTTGGACAACACGTATGTATCAATTATATGACGTACACAATATAAAATTATTACAAATTTATTTGTATTGCGTCAAGCGCCATACTTACATTACCTTTCTTGTAATTGATATGCTTGCAATACAGTGAAGCACGATACTCTGCACTTCTCTGTGTCCTCTCAGCAATCTTATTAGTGCCTTTGCAGCAGTCATCACTTCACTTCTGGGTGCTGCATGATGATACAACTGAGCGACCGCCATTACCACAGATGCGTTTCGACTTTGCAACAAAGGCTTCGTATTCCTCAACAGCAGACGATGATCGGGATCTAATGTAAACTTTGGTTTCTTTGTATTGGAAGAATCAGAATCAGAGTCGTAAAATGGCCGATTGTTATCTTCGTCTACAGTCTACAAAGATATTTTTTAAATTATTATCGTAATTAACAAAAATTGTGTACACTCTGTTTTCCCTCAAATATTCTCAAACATATACTTACATCCACATTTGGATCAACAAATTGTGTTCTAGCGTATCTGGTGAGCATATTAACGATAACTACTTGGCCCCATTCGTCAACATCCACCAACAAGTTACATAACTTTCTATAATTCTTATGGATAAGATCTATTCTTTCTGGACACACTTCTTCAAAAGCCATCACTGCTGAACCCACCACAAGAGTAGTTTTATCAGAGAGCAATTTTTCAAGTACACTTATCAACTCTTCTTTTTGTTCAGGATCCAATGAATATAATTTAGGGATAGCATGAGCAGCTGTTTTTCTTACATACGGTGACATATCACTAGCTGAATCTTTAATGGCAAGCATTACAATAGGTACTATCATGGAAACTCTTATGCTGGACAGTACTCTCAAAGCGCTTGCTCTTATTAACTGGTTGGGGTCCTTCAGAGCTCTTTGGAATGTTGAAATAGAGAGCAGAGCAAGGTCCTGTTGATCCTCTGCGTAACGAACTAGGTAAACATACACCAACTTCTTTACCTCAATATTCTTAGACACTACATTTTTTACAACAGCTGGAAACAATTCTGATGCGTCCCTTCCTTTGGCTACCATCTAAAGAAAAAAAAAAAAGTTATTGACAGCATTGATATCGAATATCTATTGATATCAAAAGCTAATTGTAAATGTAATTACCCCAATTATTCGTTTCATAGCTTCCAATTTAAGCCCATCCTTGTTACTGTCTAGCATTTCCTTCAGATCCTCATGTCTGAAACATGCAATATATTAATTTTCTTCATTTTGCAACTGCATTACAATTTTAACAACATTTGAAACTGCATAACAATAATTCTGTTGACATTTGTAACAGTACAAATATTCGAAACGTCTAAAATGATCTTTTTCTTATTCTGTTTTGTAAGTGAAAAAATTGCCTTTCATACAATTAAAGATAAACGAAGATGCGTTCATTACTTCTTATAATCAGAATGGAAGAATCCACCGGAGGCAGGATCCGTTGCAAGATCCGCGTCGCCCGCGCTAGACGGTCTCTCGTTGCTGTAGGAACCGCCGTTGTTGGACAGCGTGTTTGCTGCCGCCGTCAACATTTTGTTACCCTGTTCTGTAATCCAGAACGGTAATCACGGGAACTCTGAATGATCCTGAGATTCTTAGCGTGCCAGAACACTCGTTCTCAGACTTTTGACAGCTGTCCTCGTGTGGCCATGCTATTTACATACTCGCATATTCGCGGCAAGATGTCGCAACGGAGCCTTAAGCGTCTCTTTATATTTCCTGCTTGAGATGCACAGCTTTACCAACATTATCTGCTAAGCCAATCAAAGTGAGTAGAAAAACAAAATAGATTAATTTAAAATTGCCTGATTGGTCGAACTCTAATCCTTAATTCCTAAACCTCAATTTTTAATGCGCCGTTCGATACGAGCTTAAAACAAGATGTCGCTGAAACTGCCATTTCTGTTTTTCGTGAGTCATGGAATTCTGAACAAAGTTTGTTGCTTCCCTGCTTCTAACTGACCGTTCTCCGTGCCGCGGAAGTGCATGTGCTTCGTCGACGTGATGTAAGCTTCGTGATCGCACATATATTTACAACACACTGCACCTTCTTACACTTTCTGCAGTCGAAATATTGAAGGTGCAAAAGGTGCAATGATATAAAGCGCGAAAATAAGATACCACATACGGAAAATATTCTTATACCGGCTAACTACGGAATATATAAGAAAAGCAAGCGAGTCAAGTGCTGTTGCGCAGTACTCCGTATACGTAACTTGACGATTGTACTTGACTGCTTTGTAACGTTGGTTTTCCAGCAAAAATGAAAGGTTGGATGAAACGCGATGAGGAAGGCAAAATAATAATAGATACCAATGGATTTGTTACAATTGCATGTGAAGGTAATAGATGATGATCAATTCTACAATTATATATATATATATATATATGTATATATATGTATAATATATATCCTACTGTGTTGTGTAATATATATTGTTTTCCTGGGATGTTTGTTATTGATAAGTTAATACAAAAAATATCAAACAATTAATAATAAAAATATCTGTTTATCTAGATGAGAGTATAGTGTTCCAACTACATCTGTCAGAGATTGATGAAAAAGCGGAACAAATGTGCTTCAATGTTAATGGCAAGGATATATATATTGATGTTTATCCATTGGAAGTGGTTGATAATGATGTTGAAAATGAGAGAATAGATATTGAAGAAGATAAAACCGTTGTACCATCAACAAGTAAAAATGGAAATGCAATTTTTCCATGGTGTGACTCGTCAACAAAAATCTTCTTGAAGGAATATAAACTTAAAAAAGAACTGGTAAAAAATCGGAAACTAAAAAACATGAAGAATGCGTATATGGAGATATCTAAGAGTCTGCAAGATAATGGCTTTAATGTATCTCCCTTGCAAGTAGAAAATAGATTTAAAACACTCAAACGTGCTTATAAAAATATGATATTACACAATAGAAGAAATGGGAGAGGAAAATATATATGCAGTTATGAACAGTGAGTAATTTTTATCTAAAAAAACTTTTACAAGTTGATTTAATTTTTTATAAATACATTTAAATACATATTTGCAGGGATCTAGATGAAATTTTTTCGTACAAAAACTTTATAGCTGATCTGCAAGATGCAGAAACAAAAGGAGATGAAACAGAATCAGAGTAAGAGTGACTTTTCAAGATTCAAGTTATTCATTAATAGTCAATACATTAATTACATAAATATTTATTACAGGTCTACAAGAAGTAGTAGAATTACAAATTCTGTTCTTAGCAATGAACATAGTCCTAGCAAGAACAGTGAACATATTGCCAGATTAGAAGTTCAGCATACAAAGTTACTTGAGAATGTACAGAGTAATCAGCGTGTATTAAAGAATTTAATCACCAAAATGGAGAACAAAACTAAAAATTTCAATGATATGCAAAATAAGATGTTACAAATATGTGTAGAGATGCGTGATATGCAGAAAGAAGCATATGCGCGTGCGGAAGAACAGAGACAGAAAGCCAATATGCAGAGAGAAATAATGAATAATTTACTTGATGAAATGTTGACAGTTCTAAAGTCTAAAAAGGAAGCATAATACTATATTAAATTGCATGTATTGTTCTCAGTTTTAATAGTTACAAAGTAATTAAATTTATTTATTTTGTTAAATACAGAGTCCAATACCTTTTGCTGTACATTTTGCAATTTTATTAGAAAGCTAAGTTTATGTACAAAAGAATATCAAAAAAGTGAAAAGCTTTTTAAAGAATTCAGATTCCTTAAATATTCTTTTTACTTTTTGATTTACTTTTATACACATATTCTGACTTTTATTCTAAGATTATAGGATAAGAATTGAGGAGGCTGGATATTCAGTTACATATATCTGTGTAATATTTTTCATAAGAAATAAACACACGTATTTATGTGAAAATAATTTGAAGCTTATTTTGCATCTTTTAATAAACCAAATAGGAGCGAAACAGTTTTTAATTGTAGAAGAAAAAGTTTGACTGTTCCATAAAGTGATTAGTATGTAGGCCATTAGTTTAAGCAACTGTAGCTTGATTAAAAATTTGCAAATCTAATAGAGCTTTTTATTCAGCTCTATATTACATTTAATATACATATATATCCTAATCGCCAACAGACTCACAACTAACATACACTACATCCTAAATGAAGAGACAAAATGCCATATGTGAATTGATATGACATATTATATACATAATAAATATAAGGACGTCTAAAGACGTTCTAAAAACGTCTTAAGTACAACATCTTTAGGACAACCTAAAAATGTTTTTTAATTTCTCTAACAATTGACATTTTGAATTTTGCAACAAAAAACTTTAAAAATAAAAAAAAAGACATTTTAATTATTTAAGTATTTTACGAGCATTCTAACACTATCAAAAGTAGCCCAGAAGCATGTAGAAAAATTAAGATTACTCACTGGAACGGCTAGAAACGCTTCATTTTAGCTGGGATTTTAAAAAATTGTTAACAGGAGCACATGATGATATAGGAGCCATTGTAGGAGCTAGTACGAGAGTAGTGTCATCTTTTGGTCAATTATTGCAACGACGAGAGCACTCACCATCGGTACACTTATCATCAGTGATTTCGTTATGTTATGTTGCAACAGCTGATAAAAGATGGCACTATTCTCGTACGAGCTCCTACATTATCATGTGTTCCTGATATAATTTCACAAAATCCCGGCTAAAATGGAGCGTAAAAAAAAAGAGAGAAATAGTACGTCTGCTCTTTTCTAGTGTTCGAAGCTAGTCAAAGTGCGGAGCTCACATGTACGTACGTGGCTTGCGCATATATGCGGTATTTCCTCTTTCACACTGCTTGCTGCTGCGTTTCAAATCTGGCGTCACTGCCGCGACGAACCAGCTGACGCAATCTGATGCATCATGAAACCAAGCTTTACATCCAACGAATACATCGTATGCTTCCTGTCGCTCACATGTCTTGCGGTTGTGTGCTAACATATTTTCTTATTTATTGATATATTTATTAATTTATTGGTAACAATGCTCATTTCAACGAACGAGGGCAACCCGAACACGTTAAAGCTGATTATCGCGGCTAAATTAGCTCAGGAATCTGTGGACGTTAAAATCGTAAAGCCTGGTGGTGAGTCATTAACCTCTTCCTGCTTAGGTTTCGTTTTATAATTATCTCGTAATTACATAAAGTCTCAACAAAGTCAAGACAGATATTTACAAAAAGGAATTATATGTATATGCTCTTCGTTTAAACATTACCTTTGATTAATACATATGATTTTGTTTAATAACTTTGCTTTCAACTATCATGCAATAATGGTGTGTATTATATTATGTACACAGATGCTGCGCTGAGCCGTTTACCAACATTAATTACATCCTCAGGGTTATCATTATTCAGTATCTCTTCAGCACTGCGTTTTCTATTGCCTGTACCTAAACAATTAGAGGTTCTTAATGATAGATGGTTGGAATGGGAAATTTCTCAATTACAGGTATAATTTTAAAAATATTCAACATGAAGAGTTTCTTGAAGCACATTGAAATTTAATATATTCTTTACAGCCAGCTATATTGAGTAATGCTAGTGAAAGGACTTCTAAAATTACACACAAATCTGACTTATGGTCTTTATTGAAAGATCTCAATAGGGAATTAAAGGACAAACAGTACTTAATTGGGGTAATTGATTAAATATTTTAGATTTATTTATTTTTTATTTTTTCTATTTTATTTTTTGATTTTTTTTTCAGGAATATAGTAATTTATCACCAGCAGATATTTCTATTTGGGTAAGCCTTTGGAGTACCATATTACTTGCAGACGTCAAAGATGATATTTCAAAGGATTTGCCAAATGTATATAGCTGGCTAGTTAATATGGAGAAGCAAACACTTATTCAGGTAAAGCATTATCATGTAATCATTATTTTACAAATCTGAATTTGACATATAATTTATTTATTCTTTATATGCAGGAATCTATTAAAGAGTTTAATTTTGAAAGAGGCGTAAAAGCTATCGCAAGTATTGAAGCTGCTTCTTGGTTTCCTATCAATGTAGCCTCAAATCCTCGAATTCGCGAGTCAATATCGAGTGATGTAAGTATTCTGATATTTTTAACATTTCTTAAATAATTGTTTTATTTTTTTAAATTGACTTTTAGTAAACAACAAATCTTTTTAATACATTTATAGATATAAATGATTTATTTCAGATTAGTCCAACTAAGGAAAAGGAGATAATAGAGGCTATTAGTCAAGAAGAGCTTCTTAATGTATCGAGCAGTTGGATTAGTGGACAATATTCAGAAGTTAACGAGAGTTCATATCCTATGTAAGTGGAAGAGTTGAGACAAATTTACATGATTCTACAAACTTATTAAATTTGTTATATTATTTCTTTCTAGATTGCCTAAAAAGGGTGAAAGAAATGTGTTGATAACATCAGCTCTTCCTTATGTTAATAATGTTCCCCATTTGGGAAACATTATCGGTTGCGTTCTTTCAGCCGATATCTTTGCAAGGTTTGTACACATAGATGTCTTTAAAAATAGTAAAGAAGTGATTAAATGTAATATATTAATTTTTTGTGCAGATATTGCAGGCAAAGAAATTATAATACCCTCTACATAAGGTGATTATTGTGTCTTTAATAACATTGGGTAAATAAATTGATGAAAATAATCAATTAATTTAATTTTAAGTGGAACTGACGAATATGGCACCGCGACTGAAGCGAAAGCTCTGCAGGAGAAAACGACTCCTCAAGCTATTTGCGATAAATTCTTTGACATACATAACGACATTTATCGCTGGTTCGGTATCGGATTTGATTACTTCGGCCGCACTACTACACCTGAACAGACAGAGTAAGAGCATTATAATCTTTACGTTTCTTCACTTGCCTTGTTTACCTTTTATTCATTACAATCCTTTTCAGAATCGTTCAAGCGTTTTTCCTAAAAATCAAGTCACGAGGTTACATATTGAATGAGACCGTAGAGCAGTTACATTGTGAATCCTGCGATCGATTTCTCGCCGATAGATTCGTGGAAGGCACATGTCCCGGCTGCAAGTATGAAGATGCGCGCGGTGATCAGTGTGACGGTTGTGGTCATCTCGTGAACGCGGTGGAACTGATAAATCCTCGATGTAAGATGTGTAACAGTAAACCTGTCGTTAAAAACTCGGTACAGTTCTTCCTGGATTTACCCAAGGTAAGTTTACATAAAGCTAAGCTTTACTCATGCGTTTCTGATAAATAAATAAGCAAAAACTTTCTGATGTTACAGATAGAGGAGAAATTGAAAGAATATAACGTAACCGTGGAGAAAGAATGGTCCAACGTTGCGAGAGTGGTTTCGAAAGCATGGTTACGCGACGGTCTTAAGCCGCGTTGCATTACTAGAGATTTGAAGTGGGGCATACCGGTCCCAGTAAAGGGTTTCGAAAATAAAGTGTTTTACGTCTGGTTTGACGCCCCTTTCGGATATATCAGTATTACAAAGAGGTATACCAAAGAATATGAGAAATGGTGGCAACCTCCTCAGGATACAAAAGTCGATTTGTGCCAGTTCATGGCAAAGGATAACGTTCCGTTCCACGCGATAATGTTTCCCGCTTGTTTGCTAGCGGCTAATCAAAATTACACGTTGATCAAGTATTTAATGGCAACTGGTACGATATCTTCAAAAAAATACACATCTGTCGGACGCACACACATTTACTTTAAAACTATATCTGTCTCTATATCAATATTTTTTTTATTAGTCTTCTTTTTTTTTATATCTTATCTATTGCGCATGTATAATCGTCGATTTTCTTCCTACTTTAATATTTATTCCGTTTCAGAATATTTGAATTATGAGGATAAGAAATTCTCCAAGTCAAGAGGAATTGGAGTGTTTGGCACCGATGCCAGAGAAACCGGCATTCCCGCGGACGTGTGGAGATTTTATTTAGCCTATATTAGGCCCGAAACTCAAGATTCCAACTTTAATTGGGTGGATTTAGCCACGAAAAACAACAGCGAGTTATTGAATAATCTTGGCAATTTTGTTAACAGGTTTGTATTTACCCGACTTTCTTCCAAGTCGTCAATAATTAACATTGTGAAACTGTTATTAACAGTTCCAAATACTTGTTCTCTCGGATAGAGCTCTAGTATTCTGCGAGAAGTTTTTCGACTCTAATATACCATCGATCGAACCGGAGGAGGCCGATTGGACCGTACTGGCGTTAGCGCAACGTGAACTGTCGTCTTACATTAACGCCATGGAACAAGCCAAGTTGAGAGATGGCCTGAAACACATATTGGCGATTTCCAAGCATGGCAATCAGTACATGCAATTCCAGCAGCCGTGGGTGAAAATCAAGGGAACCGACGACGACAAGTAATCATTAGTTTCACAGTTTTTAACCATTTTTTTCGTTTGTTTTCATTTGTTCTTTTAATCGAAAAATATCTTCAATCAATAGGAAGAGAGCTGGGACTGTTGTTGCAATTTGCTGCAATTTAGCCTGCCTTTTGTCCGCCCTTTTGGCTCCCTTCATGCCGACGACAGCTAAACAACTGAGATCTCAACTAGGTTTGAGTAACAAAAGTTATGGCTACATTCCCAAGACAATAACGAATATGTTGCCGACGTGGCACAAAATCGGCAAGCCTAGTCCATTGTTCACCAAGATTGAAGATCAAAAGGTAGAAATGTTACGGATTAAATACGCTGGACAACAAGAGACTAATGGCAAAGAACCGGCGGCGAGCAAAACTTCTGATGATAGCATTGCGGCATTAGAAGCCGCCATCACAAAACAGGTGAGCAGTTTAGTAAACTTTTCTTCCGTGCATCGCAAAGACAGTTTTCTTGTATCTTACGTATTTTCCAGGGCAACGTAGTAAGACAACTGAAAGCTAAACACGATAAAAGCGTCTGGCAGCCTCAAGTAGACATTCTGGTAGACTTAAAGAAAAAGCTTTCTAATCTTAAAGTCGATTCCAATGAGCCACAGAAAAAATCACCCACTAAAATTAAGAAGGCCGAACCGACGCATGTGCCGGAACAAAACGGGGATGCTCTGATGGACGTAGCGGCGTTAGAGTCGGCAATCGCGAAACAGGTATTGAACATCACAAATCAAATTTTCTTTTGCTGCCGCATTCGATCCGTTATGTCACGTTGGAATTTTAGGCTAATCTTGTGCGAGAATTAAAGACCAAGGAAGATGGAAGCGTGTGGAAACCACAAGTGGAAATATTATTGGAACTTAAGCAGCGTTTGGCGAATCTCACGGGAACAGTACCAGTCGCTGATAAGAAATCTAAGAAGAAAAAATAATTTACATTTCCATCATCGTAAAGTGATGAGATAATTGTATTTACACACTTTTTCCAAATGATAACGTGTTATTTACACAGTTATTTCCTGAATACGTGTAAAGTACGGCATAATAATATGTAACGAAATATAAAAAATACATACATGCGTGATTTATACAATGCGATTGTTGTATTCTAATAATCGCGTCGTGTCAAGATGTAGAAACAATCTTAAAAAGATATTTGTACTTTATTTAAGCACGTTTATTCGCGCACTACGTATACTTGTAATCATGATCGGGTAAATAATTTACATGAAAATTGAAAATCCACTTATTGTCTACAATTTCACCTATATTATCCTTTATTGATATCGGTCCGACATTAATACCTTCTGGAAGAGAGTGCTCGCGTGCGGAAGGACCAGAATGATATTATTCTTAGGCGGTCCTTTGCCCTTCAGCGATAGATTACCTTTCTTATTCAGCAATAAATTCTTTTTCTTATCGAGCGATGCTTTACTTTTCTCTATGGACAACATTTTATCCTTGGTATTCTTATTAATGATTGGACCTTGTTTCGAATTCATATAGAAGACGGCGTGCTCGATACCGAATATAATGAGCGAAAGTATCATGCCAAAGATGAGAAGAATCAAGATTGGCGCCGCTTCGTAGATGGTCACGCTGGAGACGAAAATCTCGTCGGTCGGGCAATAAGGCCTTCTGGCCGATCGACGGCGTATCTCTCGCCGTCGAAGTCCCGAGGTGTTTATCTTCAGTAACCTGAAAACACATAAGTTTAATCTATATAATATTAAATAAATTCTCACGATATTTTATTTCGAAGAACAAAAATTGTTGCACGAGTCAACGTTAAACATTCTACGTTAAACAAAAAAAAATCTCGGTGGAATTTTCTCTTCAATGAGCTTGGTAGCTTTTTTTGAAATAGAATGTCTAGCTTAACGTTTAACTTGTACTACTGAAAAGCGAGGATGTCTGATTTATCGTTGACCTGTATTACTTATTCGCTTTGTCAAGATTATTTTGCTAAAATCGAGCAAGCAGTAAAAGTATCCCCTTAATAAATTATAGCTCGCATTATACTCACGCTCTTTTGGAAATTTCGTGAAAATGACTGTAGAGATTAGACCATAAACCTAACTCGGACCGCAACAAGTGAACTTCCGTGAGTTGACAAATCATCTGCTTCTCGAGCTCGTATTCGAGAGACGGATAGATATCGTCCGGATCAGCGTGATAGGCGAAGCGTCCTTTTTTTATTCCCTTCACACCATCCTCGATCGGAATAAACCTATTTTCTTTATCGGGTAAAGAGTTCCAATATTCTTTGAAGTATTGCACCTCTGGCCTTGGATTCTGAGAAAATCAGAGTTCATTGAAGTGATCAAATAAGTAACATATTATAGATGCGTGTTATTTACCCGCAGCAGGAAGTTGAAGAAGACGTTCCGTTCGGCCGCGAGTTTCATTCCACTGTGCGCCAGCGAAATCAATGAGTCATTCATCTTGTGAAGAGGCTCGTTTAATCTAGCCGACACTATCGCCGCTGAATAATACTGGTACACCAACAGACCGAAGACAGTGATCTGAATGAGGGCGACTCGACTAGCCGATAGGTCGTTGAAGTATGGGAAACCTGGCCGATATGAATAGTAAAAAAACGCGATACATATCTTGACTTTTTCGTTTTTAATTATCGCAAATACCTTGCTGACTTAACGCGGCGATGGCGACCAATGCCGAAATACTGCAGCTGTAATCGTCGGCGCGTTCTAGCTTCAGTATAAAAGACAGCAGGATAACGATAATTATCACAAGCACGAAGATCAAGCACCACACGTCCGCCGCAAACGGCTTCAATAGTACCCAAGGTTTCATCTTCATCGCCGGAATGGTACGAAAGATGAAGCAGGTTCTGAATAAAAAATATGGCGTATTGGACAAACGTTGATGTTTCTAGTTCGTTATACTTCTTTTTTCTACACGTTTTGCAATAATTTTTCAATTTTGTTTACCGCGTAGGCCATTGCGGAAAGATGACACGCGCGTATCCGTATCTCTCGATCGTCAGGATGGACGGGTAGTAGCCCAGGTCGGCCTCGTTTCTCTTCAAAGCGCCCATCATGGGACCGTTGCTGTCGTTCTTCTCCCAGTGATTGATCTCAATGATATCCATGCTGTGCGCAAAAAAAAATTCATTGAGCGATCAATATATATGCGCAAAGATATTTAAACGTAATCGTGATCAATTACGTGAAGTTATACATATCGGCGACGTGCGAGAGAAGAGTGTGCCCGAATTTCGGCCAGTTGTCCATAATTTCATGGGTATCGCCTTCCAGGTAGTCTATTAAACTCACGTGTGACGGTCTAAACAGCACCTATAGAAAAATACATCGCCTGCATAGTAAATAAATTACGCGTAAATAATTGGCTAAAGAAGAGCTTACGATCCCGACCGCCTTGACTCGCAATCCGTGAAAATTTCGCCGTCTAAAGATTCTCGAGCCGGTCAGAGTGATCGTGAGTCCGTCGTATTCTCTCCAAGTACCGAGCTGCGTAACGTTGAGCATTCCGCCGCGCCATTTGCAGGGATTGTATACATCGTGGAGAACGAAATCGGTCTCGTTCTCGGCAGAGTCCGGCAGCAGAATCGCGAGATCCGTGACGACGCTGAAGCCGGTGTCGTTTAAGTTTTGCAAACTGTGGTTTATATTGCTTCCCAAGATTAGCCAATTGTACGAAAAGTCAAACATGCGATGAGTCGAGGCCTGTAAATACAGATTTGATCCTTTCATTTAATTTCCGGAAGAAGATAAAGATTTTTTTAAAGAATTATGAAAAATTGTCTCACTTCATAAAAAATTCCGCTAACGTTTTGGTTCGCACATCGTATGTCCAGAAAGACTCCCATAGTGTAATCGGTGTTGAGGTACCGCAGAACATCCAGCTGGAATCCAGCTGGTTTAATTGCCGTGGACATCCCGGCGACGTTCAACAATCTCATTGTGAGAAGATCCTCTGCAAAGAGATCCGTTAAAAAGAGTCACACACAAGGCACGCTTGTTCTTACCTTCCGTATCGCCGCACGAGAATCCCACTACTCTGGTCACGTTTTTGTAAACGAAATAATCTCGAATAATGATACTCATTTGCGCGCACGCGACAATAATGAACGCATGCAGGAAGAAAACGTCCAGCAGGCGCATTCTTTCTCGTTGTACTATACGGACTAGGAAGCTACGACTACACCATAATTGCTCCGTTTCACTTTCAGTTGACATAGAACGACAGAAGACAGTTCTGAGATATTGGTGATATTGAAGCCAGTAGTTGGAGTAGAAACGATTTACAAAGTTCATCCATAATACGCATGTCGATTGACATGACAGCATAATCATAACGGCTACTATGGCTGCGTTCGGGGAGCGCCATATCAGCGCTATTGTGTCATTCTATCCTTGTTTTATGTCCAATGAACGATAAAGATAGAATGATGCGATTGCGCTGATAGCGCGCTCGCCAAACACAGTCTATATGTGATGCTAGCCATACACAGGGTGTCACTCTACTTTCGCTATTTCTTTTGCCACCAGATGCTCCAATTAATTTAGGATTGATTTTTCTTCGACGAAAAATTTCCTTAATTAAGATTCTTTGAGTTTCATTGCAAGCGAATGTCGGCTAGATAATTTATGTGGCCATCAATGTATTCAGAGCCTTCAAATAATTTTAACACACTGTATACATTGCTCGATACTTCTTCTTCAGTTTCAAGAGCCACTTTTTGCCCCTGTTTCCTAATTGTTCTGAACTATCGAGTCTGGATCGATTTGTCTTTTTATCTATTATCCGGATGTTTTCTACGAAAGTACTAAGAAGAAAGTTTTTCCGAAGGTCATTTGCCATGCAAAATGAGTCTACGGTTTTATTAAGAGCGATATTACAACGACTGAGAAAAATTATACTTATAATGTGCTATCCCTTCGCGCGTGAAATAAGTATAAGTACTTGTACGATAACGAGGTGCTAGCAAATGAACCAATTATAACGCATACAATCGACTTGTCAATATTTTAACTTCTCAAGGCGAGACAGTTTCACCCGAGCAAATTGTTTGTTCGTCCGGGCCATCCTCCTCTTCACCCTCTTCTGTTGTCTTCGATCGTCTAAACATTATCTCTCTGTAAAATGCAAAAGTGTAAGCAACGGTACTTTTTCAACGTTCATGAATTTCGAAGTGCAAAGACGCAAGCTTACCCCGTGGATCGATAATAGACAATATTTTCGACGATGCATAATCCGCACGCGACCAGCAAACCGAGAGCCAATAGAATCAAAGCCGGTGCAGTCTCGTAAATAGATATGCTTCTCGTGGACAACGTATCGAGCTGACACTGCGGTTTCTTGCTCGACCAATATTTTATTTGACGATCGCGTAACCCAGTATTGAACATCTTAGACAGTCTAAAAAAAAATTCTTTTATTTCTACGAATCTTCATCGTGACGTAAGCTTTCCAGCCTTGGTGAGAGCTTACCCGATTTTCGCCAACTCGGTGAACTGACCGTTGTAACTAGCATACATGCTCATGACAGATTGCTTGAACAGATGAATCTCCGTGAGCGCGCAGATCTTGTTCGGATCAAACATCCTCTCGACGTAAGGATACGCCGTGTTCGGGTCCGTGTGATACGCTAGGATGCCCTCGCTGACCTGCTTCATACTCTCTTCTATTGGTAAGTATCGCTTGGATTCCGGCAATGGATCCCAGCGTTTCTTTCTGAAGTAATTCGACTCCCCCTTGAGTTTCTGAAAATTCAACTCGCAATATTTTGGTGCTTCTAAAACAGTATAGCTTTTAATATATATATATCTCGAGAATTATATACGTACGTATAGAAATTAATTCAGATACGGCACAGCTTCCGCAGCGATTCTCAAATTGCTGTCCGCGAGAACCGTCACGGAATTCTTCATCATGTCGAGCGGCTCGCTCAAACGAGCCGATAATATGCTGCCCGAGTAATAGTTGTGTATGATCCAGTTGAACACGAGGATCTGCAGGAGAGCGATGCGGCTCGGGATGCGGTTAGGAAAGAAGTTTGAACCTGCGTAAGAAATTATAGTTAAATTAACGAGATAATTTATCCGTGCGTTATTTTATACCTTGCTGACCGACAATGCCAATAATGACAACTATGGCGCCGGAATACTTTTCTTCCTTGCTCGACTGTTCGCACCTCAATATTATTCTCATTATGAACATGGTGAATACTATGAACACGGCGTTCAAGTACCAAGTTTCGTTCGCGAACGGCTTCAGAAAGATCTCGAGTTTGATCTTGTTCGACGGACTAGACAGCAGCATGAAACAGCATCTGCGCGAGAGAAATTAATTATTCATTGAGCGATACATCAGATTAATGGCTTCTTAAGAAGCGTGTCAATACCGAATTGGCCAAGCAGCGCCGATGAGGGTGGCGTAATCCAATCTTTCAGACACCATAATCCTGGGATTACTGGCGAAATCGATATAATTCGCTTGCAATATCTCGAAAATTAAGCCGCGCACGCTGTGACGATCCCAGTAAATTATCTCCGAAACGTATACGCTTGAAAAAAGAAATGGGCTGTTAGCAATAAAAACTCAAAATAAGTCTACTAGAAAAAAAAAAAAAAATACCTAAAATTAAAGAGATCGGCGGTGTGAGATATCATCGCGTACGTGAACTTATGCATGCTGTCCAACGATTTGGTGTTAATGTCGTGCATATTATCTTCCAAACGCATATTTTTCGGTCTGTATTGTATCTACAGCGAAAAAAGTATGTAACAATAATCAAATTTAATTTTTGTGATCAAATTTAATTTTTGTGCATATTCGATGATACGAACCACGCCTGATATTTTCAGCGTCATGCCGTGCATATCGGCTCTTCTCTGGACCAAAGGCTGAGTCAGAGTGATGACAAAGCCCGTTTCCCGCTGCCAGGAGCCTAGCGTTGTCACGTTCAGCGTATCTCTACGATACTTGCAGTGATTATAAACGTCATACAGATCGTAACCGCTGCCGTTCATTATCGCGAGCGTGAGATCGGTCGTTATGCTGTACGCGCTGTCGTTCAGCAGCGACACGCTATTGTTCAATACCGATCCCAGGACCAACCAGTGGTACGAATAGTCGTACATACGATATTTAGAAGTCTGAAACATATGAATTATTCGTTTTTTTTTTTTTTTAAACAAGAAAATTAAAGTATTATCCGGATTTATCGATTTTACAAATTGTTTCACCTCGTCGAAGATGGTCACGGCGCTATCGTTGTTACAACGCAGATCCACGACGACTCCCAAGCTCCATGTCTCGGCGTTCAAAAATCGACGTACGTTGATACTCTTGTCGTGTTTCCTGATGATCGTGTATATACCAGCCTTGCTCAACGACTTTATAAAATAAAAACCTCTAAAGAGAAAATAAAAGAAAAAGATCTCAATTAAAAAATATTTGTAAATTTTGGAATTTAGGATTTTTGGTTGAATAATCTAATCGTGAGATCTCCACAGGAGAATATCACGACATTCCGCACTGCCTTGTGCACGAAATAGTCGCGAATAAAATCGCTGTCTCCCGCGTTAGTGTTTGATATAAATTGCAATAAAGCGAAAAAGAGTATCTTATGTGTTCCACTGTGTTCTAGTTTCAAATTACGCATATTTCTACGCGAGAATTAAAGTAATCTCCAGGATTTTACATTGAGCCTGCTGGCACAAATCGGACTGAACAAAATAAATAACGGAGACAGAGGAGCAGTTATTAATTTTGCATAAGCTGCAACGTGCACTGAATTTTTCAATAGCGATATAATATTAAATGTGATATCGGAATTCTATGTCTTATCATTTATTCACGGTCCATCGCTATCACATTAAATTCGGAAACTAGGAGACATGTCACTGTCGAACTACATCAAATAATAACTCGCACACGACTGATTAATTATTTACGCGTATGTTTAACGGGTAAATATAATCCAACTGAACGAATAAATCATATTAAAAAATCATAATTATAAATTCATTCACGTGAGAATATTCGGTTTTGAATATTGGATATGCGCTTTGATAATAACGAAAGATTTCTCTGTATGCACTGTAGTTTTTCGATGCTGAGTATTGACGGTCTGTAAAAAACAAATAATTACATAAAAAATTTGAAACTTTTTTTTCTTAAGGAGGGAATCTCATTTAGAGGGTCCAAAAAATCGATTTTTCAGAAATAGTCTTAGTCGATAGTAGCTATATTAGAGAATATTTCCTTAAAATTTCAGACCAAAATTTAAAGTATTTTGCGAGCTACAAGCCTCAACAAAATCGTGCGTCGAGCAGGTATACAAGCGCGCGGCGGGGCGCTTGATCAACGGTAATATAAGATATAGGATTATAGAATTTATAACTGTTTTTGGCACGTTTTCGAAAATACGTATTTGAGAGTGTAATTTGGAAAGTGCGAGCAAAGTGTGAAATTCGAAGAAGCAGGAAATCGGAGCCTCAGTTTTAAACTTGTTTTTACATGCCGCTGTAATCGTAAAGATATTAACTTAGAGCCTTTTATAAACAATGATTATGAAATTAATCGAAGAATAGTAATCGTAAAGCGTCGATAGAGAAGGAATAAAATTGTTTTACGACCTTATGGACATCGAACAAGGCATAAGTAAAAGTGCATACGATCTTATAGTGAGACATATTCACAGCGCCGCGAGTGTAGTGTTCGATGTTTTATGCCAAAAAGTAGTGAAAGAAAAAAAAGGAGTAATGAACGAGAAAGCTGAAGGTTTGCTATATGGACCTGAAATAGCAGACTAGCGGAAAACAGCTGTAAGTTTCCAAAAATCACTTTTCTTTTTTACATTTTGATACCGAAAACTTTAAACGCATTTTTCTCAAAACAGCATTTTTCAAGTTTGTGTACACGATAGAAAAAATTCTAATTAACCGATTGAGCTGTGTCTAGGCTTGTTTTATAGGTAATTAGCATCATGAAACCAAGCTTTACATCCAACGAATACATCATATGCTTCCCGTCGCTCACATGTCTTGCGGTTGTGTGCTGACATATTTTTTTATTTATTGATATATTTATTAATTTATTGGTAACAATGCTCATTTCAACGAACGAGGGCAACCCGAACACGTTAAAGCTGATTATCGCGGCTAAATTAGCTCAGGAATCTGTGGACGTTAAAATCGTGAAGGTGGTGAGTCATTAACCTCTTCCTGCTTAGGTTTCGTTTTATAATTGTCTCGTAATTACATAAAGTCTCAACAAAGTCAAGACAGATATTTACAAAAAGGAATTATATGTATATGCTCTTCGTTTAAACATTACCTTTGATTAATACATATGATTTTGTTTAATAACTTTGCTTTCAACTATCATGCAATAATGGTGTGTATTATATTATGTACACAGATGCTGCGCTGAACCGTTTACCAACATTAAATACATCCTCAGGGTTATCATTATTCAGTATCTCTTCAGCACTGCGTTTTCTATTGCCTGTACTTAAACAATTAGAGGTTCTTAATGATAGATGGTTGGAATGGGAAATTTCTCAATTACAGGTATAATTTTAAAAATATTCAACATGAAGAGTTTCTTGAAGCACATTGAAATTTAATATATTCTTTACAGCCAGCTATATTGAGTAATGCTAGTGAAAGGACTTCTAAAATTTCACACAAATCTGACTTATGGTCTTTATTGAAAGATCTCAATAGGGAATTAAAGGACAAACAGTACTTAATTGGGGTAATTAATTAAATATTTTTGATTTATTTTTTTTAATTTTTTCTATTTTATTTTTTGATTTTTCTTTTCAGGAATATAGTAATTTATCACCAGCAGATATATTTATTTGGGTAAGCCTTTGGAGTACCATATTACTTGCGGATGTCAAAGATGATATTTCAAAGGATTTGCCAAATGTATATAGCTGGCTAGTTAATATGGAGAAGCAAACACTTATTCAGGTAAAACATTATCATGTAATCATTATTTTACAAATCTGAATTTGACATATAATTTATTTATTCTTTATATGCAGGAATCTATTAAAGAGTTTAATTTTGAAAGAGGCGTAAAAGCTATCGCAAGTATTGAAGCTGCTTCTTGGTTTCCTATCAATGTAGCCTCAAATCCTCGAATTCGCGAGTCAATATCGAGTGATGTAAATATTTTGATATTTTTAATATTTCTTAAATAATTGTTTCATTTTTTTAAATTGACTTTTAGTAAACAACAAATCTTTTTAATGCATTTATAGATATAAATGATTTATTTCAGATTAGTCCAACTAAGGAAAAGGAGATAATAGAGGCTATTAGTCAAGAAGAGCTTCTTAATGTATCGAGCAGTTGGATCAATGGACAATATTCAGAAGTTAAGGAGAGTTCATATCCTATGTAAGTGGAAGAGTTGAGACAAATTTACATGATTCTACAAACTTATTAAATTTGTTATATTATTTCTTTCTAGATTGCCTAAAAAGGGTGAAAGAAATGTGTTGATAACATCAGCTCTTCCTTATGTTAATAATGTTTCCTATTTGGGAAACATTATCGGTTGCGTTCTTTCAGCCGATATTTTTGCAAGGTTTGTACATAGATATCTTTAAAAATAGTAAAGAAGTGATTAAATGTAATATATTAATTTTTTGTGCAGATATTGCAGGCAAAGAAATTATAATACCCTCTACATAAGGTGATTATTGTGTCTTTAATAACATTGGGTAAATAAATTGATGAAAATAATCAATTAATTTAATTTTAAGTGGAACTGACGAATATGGCACCGCGACTGAAGCAAAAGCTCTGCAGGAGGAAACGACTCCTCAAGCTATTTGCGATAAATTTTTTGACATACATAACGACATTTATCGCTGGTTCGGTATCGGATTTGATTACTTCGGCCGCACTACTACACCTGAACAGACAGAGTAAGAGCATTATAATCTTTACGTTTCTTCACTTGCCTTGTTTACCTTTTATTTATTACAATCCTTTTCAGAATCGTTCAAGCGTTTTTCCTAAAAATCAAGTCACGAGTCAAGTTACATATTGAATGAGACCGTAGAGCAGTTACATTGTGAATCCTGCGATCGATTTCTCGCCGATAGATTCGTGGAAGGCACATGTCCCGGCTGCAAGTATGAAGATGCGCGCGGTGATCAGTGTGACGGTTGTGGTCATCTCGTGAACGCGGTGGAACTGATAAATCCTCGATGTAAGATGTGTAACAGTAAACCTGTCGTTAAAAACTCGGTACAGTTCTTCCTGGATTTACCCAAGGTAAGTTTACATAAAGCTAAGCTTTACTCATGCGTTTCTGATAAATAAATAAGCAAAAACTTTCTGATGTTACAGATAGAGGAGAAATAGAAAGAATATAACGTAACCGTGGAGAAAGAATGGTCCAACGTTGCGAGAGTGGTTTTGAAAGCATGGTTACGCGACGGTCTTAAGCCGCGTTGCATTACTAGAGATCTGAAGTGGGGCATACCGGTCCCAGTAAAGGGTTTCGAAAATAAAGTGTTTTACGTCTGGTTTGACGCTCCTTTCGGATATCAGTATTACAAAGAGGTATACCAAAGAATATGAGAAATGGTGGCAACTTCCTCAGGATACAAAAGTCGATTTGTGCCAGTTTATGGCAAAAGATAACGTTCCGTTCCACGCGATAATGTTTCCCGCTTGTTTGCTAGCGGCTAATCAAAATTACACGTTGATCAAATATTTAATGGCAACTGGTACGATATCTTTAAAAAAATGCACATCTGTCGGACGCACACATTTATTTTAAAACTATCTCTCTATATCAATATTTTTTTTATCAGTCTGCTTTTTTTTTTATATCTTATCTATTGCGCATGTATAATCGTTGATTTTCTTTCTATTTTAATATTTATTCCGTTCAGAATATTTGAATTATGAGGATAAGAAATTCTCCAAGTCAAGAGGAATTGGAGTGTTTGGCACCGATGCCAGAGAAACCGGCATTTTCGCGGACGTGTGGAGATTTTATTTAGCCTATATTAGGCCCGAAACTCAAGATTCCAACTTTAATTGGGTGGATTTAGCCACGAAAAACAACAGCGAGTTATTGAATAATCTTGGCAATTTTGTTAATAGGTTTGTATTTACCCGACTTTCTTCCAAGTCGTCAATAATTAACATTGTAAACCTGTTATTAACAGTTCCAAACACTTGTTCTCTCGGATAGAGCTCTAGTATTCTCTGCGAGAAGTTTTTCGACTCTAATATACCATCGATCGAACCGGAGGAGGCCGATTGGACCGTACTGGCGTTAGCGCAACGCGAACTGTAGTTTTACATTAACGTCATGGAACAAGCCAAGTTGAGAGATGGCCTGAAACACATATTGGCGATTTCCAAGCATGGCAATCAGTACATGCAATTCCAGCAGCCGTGGGTAAAAATCAAGGGAATCGACGACGACAAGTAATCAGTTAGTTTCACAGTTAGTTTCACAGTTTTTGACCATTTTCTTCGTTGGTTTTCATTTGTTTTTTTAATGAAAAATATCTTCGATTAATAGGAAGAGAGCTGGGACTGTTGTTGCAATTTGCTGCAATTTAGCTTGCTTTTTGTCCGCCCTTTTAACTCTCTTCATGCCGACGACAACTAAACAACTGAGATCTCAACTAGGTTTGAGTAACAAAAGTTATGGCTACATTCCCAAGACAATAACGAATATGTTGCCGACGTGGCACAAAATCGGCAAGTCCAGTCCATTGTTCACCAAGATTAAAAGATCAAAAGGTAGAAATGTTACGGATTAAATACGCTGGACAACAAGAGACTAATGGCAAAGAACCGGCGGCGAGCAAAACTTCTGATGATAGCATTGCGGCATTAGAAGCCGCCATCACAAAACAGGTAAGCAGTTTAGTAAACTTTTCTTCCGTGCACTGCAAAGACAGTTTCCTTGTATCTTACGTATTTTCCAGGACAACGTAGTAAGACAACTGAAAGCTAAACACGATAAAAGCGTCTGGCAGCCAGAAGTAGACATTCTGGTAGACTTAAAGAAAAAGCTTTCTAATCTTAAAGTCGATTCCAATAAACCACAGAAAAAATCACCCACTAAAATTAAGATGGCCGAACCGACGCATGTGCCGGAACAAAACGGGGATGCTCTGATAGACGTAGCGGTGTAGAGTCGGCAATCGCGAAACAGGTATTGAACATCACAAATCAAATTTTCTTTTGCTGCCGCATTCGATCCGTTATGTCACGTTGGAATTTTAGGCTAATCTTGTGCGAGAATTAAAGACCAAGAAAGATGGAAGCGTGTGGAAACCACAAGTGGAAATATTATTGGAACTTAAGCAGCGTTTGGCGAATCTCACGGGAACAGTACCAGTCGCTGATAAGAAATCTAAGAAGAAAAAATAATTTACATTTCCATCATCGTAAAGTGATAAAATAATTGTATTTACACACTTTTTCCAAATGATAACGTGTTATTTGCACAGTTATTTCCCGAATGCGTGTAAAGTACAGCATAATAATATGTAACGAAATATAAAAAATACATACATGCGTGATTTATACAATGCGATTGTTGTATTCTAATAATCGCGTCGTGTCAAGATGTAGAAACAATCTTAAAAAGATATTTGTACTTTATTTAACCCTAATTAGTCACACGTGGATTTTACCCCAGCCTTTTTTTGATCTAGAATACGGCCCATTAAATTCGAGAAAATGGGACTTGTTCCACCATATACCGGTAGTTTGAACCTTTAACTACAGATTCAGGTAGGTATTATTTGAGTTGGCTCTTTAGTGCTTTTCTGGCAGCCATCCGAAGCGGAGCGTCCAAAATTGTGGGGTGGATAACACCCAGTGTGACTATTACGTCAGAATTTTGATTTCCGCAGCAATTTTTTTTCTCCTCTTTTTTTGGTGCAACATCAAATTGTAAATATATAATTTATGATTCTGAAAGTTAGAATTATCAAAAAAATTTTTTATATTGTTATTTTATCGATTTTTTAAATAAGAATTGGCATTGCTAATATTTTAGCGTTGAGAGATTTGCTAACGACTACCGAACACCGCCCGAAACTAGAAAAGCATAAACGCTGTCAAGTGTGCTCCAGAGGCACCGACAAAAAAACATACCTTGAGTGTCCGAGCTGCAAGCGACCAATGTGCGATAAACATCGCACATATTTATGTGTCGAATGCACTGTGGGCATTAAATAATAATTAGAAATGATATATTTACTCTTTTTCTACATCATTATAATTTTTTTATAATTTTTAAATTGATTTTTTCAAAATAAACAAAGATTCTTCCATAAATTCATGGGTATCATTCTTTCGTCCAAAATTCTAACTTTATTCGGCAAAATAAATATACTTTTTGGAAAGACTATAAAAGTAATAAAATATCTGTCTGAAAGCATGTCATTTTAAGTTTATAAGACCATTTGTTTTTTTTTTTTTAGATTAAAAATAAAAAAAGTTATAACGATTTTTGTGAAAAAAGTCATTTTCAAAACGATTTTTTTTTCAACATTTTTTTGCATATGTAAAATTAAATTTCTTATATATAATAAACATGCTCTTGTAAAAAAGGGTCAAAACTTATCTCAATATTTTTTTATTTTTTTTTTTTTTTTGCATTTTACAATAATTTATTGCAGGGCAAAGGTGCGGGGGTGGATTTCACCCAGAATGACTATTACGTCATTTTTCGAAAGTGTGACTGAAGAGGGTGAAGCACGTTTATTCGCGCACTACGTATACTTGTAATGATGATCGGGTAAATAATTTACATGAAAATTGAAAATCCACTTATTGTCTACAATTTCACCTATATTATCCTTTATTGATATCGGTCCGACATTAATACCTTTTGGAAAAGAGTGCTCGCGTGCGGAAGGACCAGAATGACATTATTCTTAGGCGGTCTTTTGCCCTTCAGCGATAGATTACTTTTCTTATTCAGCAATAAATTCGTTTTCTTATCGAGCGATGCTTTACTTTTCTCTATTGACAACATTTTATCCTTGGTATTCTTATTAATGATTGGACCTTGTTTCGAATTTATATAGAAGACGGCGTGCTCGATACCGAATATAATGAGCGAAAGTATCATGCCAAAGATGAGAAGAATCAAGATCGGCGCCGCTTCGTAGATGGTCACGCTGGAGACGAAAATCTCGTCGGTCGGGCAATAAGGCCTTCTGGCCGATCGACGGCGTATCTCTCGCCGTCGAAGTCCCGAGGTGTTTATCTTCAGTAACCTGAGGACACATAAGTTTAATCTATATAATATTAAATAATTTCTCACGATATTTTATTTCGAAGAACAAAAATTGTTGTACGAGTCAACGTTAATTTTTCAACATTCAACAGTCAACATTCTACGTTAAACAAAACAAAAATCTCGGTGGAATTTTCTCTTCATGAAGCTTGGTAGCTTTTTTTAAAATAGAATGTCTACCTTAACGTTTAACTTGTACTATTGAAAAGCGAGGATGTCTGATTTATCGTTGACTTGTATTACTTATTCGCTTTGTCAAGATTATTTTGCTAAAATCGAGCAGTTAGAGCATCCCCTTAATATATTATAGCTCGCATTATACTCACGCTCTTTTGGAAATTTCGTGAAAATGACTGTAGAGATTAGACCATAAACCTAACTCGGACCCTAACTGCATCAAGTGAACTTCCGTGAGCTGACAAATCATCTGCTTCTCGAGCTCGTATTCGAGAGACGGATAGATATCGTCCGGATCGGCGTGAAAAGCGAAGCCGCCTTTTTTTATTCCCTTCACACCATCCTCGATCGGAATAAACCTATTTTCTTTATCGGGTAGAGAGTTCCAATATTCTTTGAAGTATTGCACCTCTGGCCTTGGATTCTGAGAAAATCAGAGTTCATTGAAATGATTAAATACATAAGTAACATATTATAAATGCGTGTTATTTACCCGCAGCAAAAAATTGAAGAAGACGTTCTGTTCGGCCGTGAGTTTCATTCCACTGTGCGCCAGCGAAATCAACGAGTCGTTCATCTTGTGAAGAGGCTCGTTCAATCTAGCCGACACTATCGCCGCTGAATAATACTGATACACCAACAGACCAAAGACAGTGATCTGAATGAGGGCGACTCGACTAGCCGATAGGTCATTGAAGTTTGGGAAACCTGGCAAATATAAATAGTAAAAAAACGCGATACATATATTGACTTTTTCGTTTTTCATGATTGCAAATACCTTGTTGACTTAACGCGGCGATGGCGACCAATGCCGAAATGCTGCAGCTGTAATCGTCGGCGCGTTCTAGCTTCAGTATGAAAGACAACAGGATAACGATAATTATCACAAGCACGAAGATCAAGCACCACACGTCCGCCGCAAACGGCTTCAATAATACCCAAGGTTTCATCTTCATCGCCGGAATGGTACGAAATATGAAGCAGGTTCTGAATAAAAAATATGGCGTATTGGACAAACGTTGATATTTCTAGTTCGTTATACTTCCTTTTTCTGCACGTTTTGCAGTAATTTTTCAATTTTGTTTACCGCGTAGGCCATTGCGGAAAGATGACACGCGCGTATCCGTATCTCTCGATCGTCAGGAGGGACGGGTAGTAGCCCAGGTCGGCCTCGTTTCTCTTCAAAGCGCCCATCATGGGACCGTTGCTGTCGTTCTTCTCCCAGTGATTGATCTCAATGATATCCATGCTGTGCGCAAAGAAAAATTCATTGAGCGATCAATATATACGCGCACAGATATTTAAACGTAATCGTGATCAATTACGTGAAGTTATACATATCGGCGACGTG
The DNA here is from genome assembly GCF_040581485.1 of Linepithema humile. Taxonomy (NCBI): domain Eukaryota; kingdom Metazoa; phylum Arthropoda; class Insecta; order Hymenoptera; family Formicidae; genus Linepithema; species Linepithema humile. Next base: position 7,019,590 of record NC_090133.1, on the reverse strand, counting down.
CGAGAGAAGAGTGTGCCCGAATTTCGGCCAGTTGTCCATAATTTCATGGGTATCGCCTTTCAGGTAGTCTATTAAACTCACGTGTGACGGTCTAAACAGCACCTATGGAAAAAAACATCGCCTGCATAGTAAATAAATTACGCGTAAATAATTGGCTAAAAATGAGCTTACGATCCCGACCGCCTTGGCTCGCAATCCGTGAAAATTTCGCCGTCTAAAGATCCTCGAGCCGGTCAGAGTGATCGTGAGTCCGTCGTATTCTCTCCAAGTACCGAGCTGCGTAACGTTGAGCATTCCGCCGCGCCATTTGCAGGGATTGTACACATCGTGGAGAACGAAATCGGTCTCGTTCCCGGCAGAGTCCGGCAGCAGAATCGCGAGATCCGTGACGACGCTGAAGCCGGTGTCGTTTAAGTTTTGCAAACTGTGGTTCATATTGCTTCCCAAGATTAGCCAATTGTACGAAAAGTCAAACATGCGATGAGTCGAGGCCTGTAAATACAGATTTGATCCTTTCATTTAATTTCCAGAAGAAGATAAAGATTTTTTTAAAGAATTATACGAAATTGTCTCACTTCATAAAAAATTCCGCTAACGTTTTGGTTCGCACATCGTATGTCCAGAAAGACTCCCATAGTGTAATCGGTGTTGAGGTACCGCAGAACATCCAGCTGGAATCCAGCTGGTTTAATCGCCGTGGACATCCCGGCGACGTTCAACAATCTCATTGTGAGAAAATCCTCTGCAAAGAGAACTGTTAAAAAGAGTCACACACTAGGCACGCTGTTCTTACCTTCCGTATCGCCGCACGAGAATCCCACTACTCTGGTCACGTTTTTGTAAACGAAATAATCTCGAATAATGATACTCATTTGCGCGCACGCGACAATAATAAACGCATGCAGGAAGAAAACGACCAGCAGGCGCATTCTTTCTCGTTGTACTATACGGATTAGGAAGCTACGACTACACTATAATTGCTCCGTTTCACTTTCAGTTGACATAGAACGCCACAAGGCAGTTCTGAGATATTAGTGATATTGAAGCCAGCAGTTGGAGTAGAAACGATATACAAAGTTCGGAATCATCCATAATACGCATGTCGATTGACATGACAGCGTAATCATAGCGGCTACTATGGCTGCGTTCGGGGAGCGCCATATCAGCGTGTCATTCTATCCTTGTTTTATGTCCAATGAACGATAAAGATAGAATGATGCGATTGCGCTGATAGCGCGCTCGCCGAACACAGTTTATATGTGATGCTAGCCATACACAGGGTGTCACTCTACTTTCGCTATTTCTTTTGCCACCAAATGCTCCAATTAATTTAAGATTGATCTTTCTTCGACGAAAAATTTCTTTAATTAAGATTCTTCGAGTTTCATTGCAAGCGAATGTCGGCTAGATAATTTATGTGGCCATCAATGTATTGAGAGCCTTCAAATAATTTTAACACACTGTATACACTGCTCGATACTTCTTCCTCAGTTTCAGGAGCCACTTTTTGCCCCTGTTTCCTAATTGTTCTGAACTATCGAGTCTGGATCGATTTGTCTTTTTATCTATTATCCGGTTGTTTTCTACGAAAGTACTAAGAAGAAAGTTTTTCCAAAGGTCATTTGCCATGCAAAATGAGTCTACGGTTTTAATATGAGCGATATTACAACGACTGGGAAAAATTATACTTATAATGTGCTATCCTTTCGCGCGTGAAATAAGTATAAGTACTTGTACGATAACGAGGTGCTAGCAAATGAACCAATTATAACGCATACAATCGACTTGTCAATTTTTTAACTTCTCAAGGCGAGACAGTTTCACCCGAGCAAATTGTTTGTTCGTCCCAGCCATCCTCCTCTTCACCCTCTTCTGTTATCTTAAATCGTCTAAACATTATCTCTCTGTGAAATGCAAAATTGTAAGCAACGTACTTTTCCAACGTTCATGAATTTCGAAGTGCAAAGACGCTAGCTTACCCCGTGGATCGATAATAGACAATATTTTCGACGATGCATAATCCGCACGCGACCAGCAAACCGAGAGCCAATAGAATCAAAGCCGGTGCAATCTCGTAAATAGATATGCTTCTCGTGGACAACGTATCGAGCTGACACTGCGGTTTCTTGCTCGACCAATATTTTATTTGACGATCGCGTAACCCAGTATTGAACATCTTAGACAGTCTAAAAAAAAAATTCTTTTATTTCTACGAATCTTCATCGTGACGTAAGCTTTCCAGCCTTGGTGAGAGCTTACCCGATTTTCGCCAACTCGGTGAACTGACCGTTGTGACTAGCATACATGCCCATGACAGATTGCTTGAACAGATGAATCTCCGTGAGCGCGCAGATCTTGTTCGGATCAAACATCCTCTCGACGTAAGGATACGCCGTGTTCGGGTCCGTGTGATACGCCAGGATGCCCTCGCTGACCTGCTTCATACTCTCTTCTATTGGTAAGTATCGCTTGGATTCCGGCAATAGATCCCAGCGTTTCTTTCTGAAGTAATTCGACTCCCCCTTGAGTTTCTGAAAATTCAACACGCAATATTTTGGTGCTTCTAAAACAGTATAGCTTTTAATATATATATATCTCGAGAATTATATACGTACGTATATATATATATAAAAATTAATTCAGATACGGCACAGCTTCCGCAGCGATTCTCAAATTGCTGTCCGCGAGAACCGTCACGGAATTCTTCATCATGTCGAGCGGCTCGCTCAAACGAGCCGATAATATGCTGCCCGAGTAATAGTTGTATATGATCCAGTTGAACACGAGGATCTGCAGGAGAGCGATGCGGCTCGTGATGCGGTTAGGAAAGAAGTTTGAACCTGCGTAAGAAATTATTGTTAAATTAACGAGATAATTTATCCGTGCATTATTTTATACCTTGCTAACCGACAATGCCAATAATGACAACTATGGCGCCGGAATACTTTTCTTCCTTGTTCGACTGTTCGCACCTCATTATTATTCTCATTATGAACATGGTGAATACTATGAACACGGCGTTAAAGTACCAAATTTTGTTCTTTGCAAGGATTGTACATAGATATCTTTAAAAATAGTAAAGAAGTGGTTAAATGTAATATATTAATTGTTTTGTGCAGATATTGCAGGCAAAGAAATTATAATACCCTCTACATAAGGTGATTATTGTGTGTTTAATAACATTGGGTAAATAAGTTGATGAAAATAATCAATTAATTTAATTTTTAGTGGAACTGACGAATATGGCACCGCGACTGAAGCAAAAGCTTTACAGAAGAAAACGACTCCTCAAGCTATTTGCGATAAATTCTTTGACATACATAACGACATTTATCGCTGGTTCGGTATCGGATTTGATTACTTCGGCCGCACTACTACACCTGAACAGACAGAGTAAGAGCATTATAATCTTCACGTTTCTTCATTTGCTTTGTTTACCTTTTATTCATTACAATTCTTTTCAGAATTGTTCAAGCGTTTTTCCTAAAAATCAAGTCACGAGGTTACATATTGAATGAGACCGTAGAGCAGTTACATTGCGAGTCCTGCGATCGATTTCTCGCCGATAGATTCGTGGAAGGCACATGTCCCGGCTGCAAGTATGAAGATGCGCGCGGTGATCAGTGTTACGGTTGTGGTCATCTCGTGAACGCGGTGGAACTGATAAATCCTCGATGTAAGATGTGTAACAGTAAATCTGTCGTTAAAAACTCGGTACAGTTCTTCCTCGATTTACCTAAGGTAAGTTTACATAAAGCTAAGCTTTACACATGCGTTTCTGATAAAAAAATAAGCAAAAACTTTCTGATGTTGTAGATAGAGGAAAAATTGAAAGAATATAACGTAACCGTGGAGAAAGAATGGTCCAACGTTGCGAGAGTGGTTTCGAAAGCATGGTTACACGACGGTCTTAAGCCGCGTTGCATTACTAGAGATCTGAAGTGGGGCATACCGGTCCCAGTAAAGAGTTTCGAAAATAAAGTGTTTTACGTCTGGTTTGACGCCCCTTTCGGATATATCAGTATTACAAAGAAGTATACCAAAGAATATGAGAAATGGTGGCAACCTCTTCAGGATACAAAAGTCGATTTGTTCCAGTTTATGGCAAAAGATAACGTTCCGTTTCACGCGATAATGTTTCCCGCTTGTTTGCTAGCGGCTAATCAAAATTACACGTTGATCAAGTATTTAATGGCAACTGGTACGATATCTTCAAAAAAATACACATACGTCGGACGCACATATTTATTTTAAAACTATCTCTCTATATCAATATTTTTTTTATCAGTCTGCTTTTTTTTTCTTTTATATCTTATCTATTGCGCATGTATAATCGTCGATTTTCTTCCTACTTTAATATTTATTCCGTTTCAAAATATTTGAATTATGAGGATAAGAAATTCTCCAAGTCAAGAGGAATTGGAGTGTTCGGCACCGATGCCAGAGAAACCGGCATTCCCGCGGACGTGTGGAGATTTTATTTAGCCTATATTAGGCCCGAAACTCAAGATTCCAACTTTAATTGGATGGATTTAGCCACGAAAAACAACAGCGAGTTATTGAATAATCTTGGCAATTTTGTTAATAGGTTTGTATTTACCCGACTTTCTCCCAAATCGTTAATAATTAACATTGTGAACCTGTTATTAACAGTTCCAAACACTTGTTCTCTCGGATAGAGCTCTAGTATTCTGCGAGAACTTTTTCGACTCTAATATACCATCGATCGAACCGGAGGGGGCCGATTGGACCGTACTGGCGTTAGCGCAACGCGAACTGTCGTGTTACATTAACGTTATGGAACAAGCCAAGTTGAGAGATGGCCTGAAACACATATTGGCGATTTCCAAGCATGGCAATCAGTACATGCATATCCAGCAGCCGTGGGTGAAAATCAAGGGAACCGACGACGACAAGTAATCATTAGTTTCACAGTTTTTAACAGTTTTTTTCATTGATTTTCATTTGTTCTTTTAATCGAAAAATATCTTCAATCAATAGGAAGAGAGCTGGGACTGTTGTTACAATTTGCTGCAATTTAGCCTGCCTTTTGTCCGCCCTTTTGACTCCCTTCATGCCGACTACAGCTAAACAACTGAGATCTCAACTAGGTTTGAGTAACAAAAGTTATGGCTACATTCCCAAGACAATAACGAATATGTTGCCGACGTGGCACAAAATCGGCAAGTCCAGTCCATTGTTCACCAAGATTGAAGATCAAAAGGTAGAAATATTACGGATTAAATACGCTGGACAACAAGAGACTAATGGCAAAGAACCGGCGGCGAGCAAAACTTCTGATGATAGCATTGCGGCATTAGAAGTCACCATCACAAAACAGGTAAGCAGTTTAGTAAACTTTTCTTCCGTGCACTGCAAAGACAGTTTTCTTGTATCTTACGTATTTTCCAGGGCAACGTAGTAAAACAACTGAAAGCTAAACACGATAAAAGCGTCTGGCAGCCTCAAGTAGACATTCTGGTAGACTTAAAGAAAAAGTTTTTTAATCTTAAAGTCGATTCCAATGAGTCACAGAAAAAATCACCCACTAAAATTAAGAAGGCCGAACCGACGCATGTGCCAGAACAAAACGGGGATGCTCTGATAGACGTAGCGGCGTTAGAGTCGGCAATCGCGAAACAGGTATTGAACATCACAAACCAAATTTTCTTTTGCTGCCGCATTCGATCCGTTATGTCACGTTGGAATTTTAGGTTAATCTTGTGCGAGAATTAAAGACCAAGAAAGATGGAAGCGTGTGGAAACCACAAGTGGAAATATTATTGGAACTTAAGCAGCGTTTGGCGAATCTCACGGGAACAGAACCAGTCGCTGATAAGAAATCTAAGAAGAAAAAATAATTTACATTTCCATCATCGTAAAGTGATAAAATAATTGTATTTACACACTTTTTCCAAATGATAACGTGTTATTTACACAGTTATTTCCCGAATGCGTGTAAAGTACGGCATAATAATATGTAACGAAATATAAAAAATATATACATGCGTGATTTATACAATGTGATTGTTGTATTCTAATAATCGCGTCGTGTCAAGATGTAGAAACAATCTTAAAAAGATATTTATACTTTAGTACTCTTTATTTAAGCACGTTAATTCGCGCACTACGTATACTTGTAATGATGATCGGGTAAATAATTTACATGAAAATTGAAAATCCACTTATTGTCTACAATTTCACCTATATTATCCTTTATTGATATCGGTCCGACATTAATACTTCTGGAAGAGAGTGCTCGCGTGCGGAAGGACCAGTATGACATTATTCTTAGGCGGTCTTTTGCCCTTCAGCGATAGATTACCTTTCTTATTCAGTAATAAATTCTTTTTCTTATCGAGCGATACTTTACTTTTCTCTATTGACAACATTTTATCCTTGTTATTCTCATTAATGATTCGACCTTGTTTCGAATTCATATAGAAGACGGCGTGCTCGATACCGAATATAATGAGCGAAAGTATCATGCCAAAGACGAGAAGAATCAAGATCGGCGTCGCTTCGTAGATGGTCACGCTGGAGACGAAAGTCTCGTCGGTCGGACAATAAGGCCTTCTGGCCGATCGACGGCGTATCTCTCGCCGTCGAAGTCCCGAGGTGTTTATCTTCAGTAACCTGAAAACATAAGTTTAATCTATATAATATTAAATAATTTCTCACGATATTTTATTTCGAAGAACAAAAATTGTTGCACGAGTCAACGTTAAACATTCTACGTTAAACAAAACAAAAATCTCGGTGTTTTTTCTTCATGGAGCTTGGTAGCTTTTTTAAAATAGAATGTCTAGCTTAACGTTTAACTTGTACTAATGAAAAGCGAGGATGTCTGATTTATCGTTGACCTGTATTACTTATTCGCTTTGTCAAGATTATTTTGCTAAAATCGAGCAGTAAGAGCATCCCCTTAATATATTATAGCTCGCATTATACTCACGCTCTTTTGGAAATTTCGTGAAAATGACTGTAGAGATTAGACCATAAACCTAACTCGGACCCTAACTGCATCAAGTGAACTTCCGTGAGCTGACAAATCATCTGCTTCTCGAGCTCGTATTCGAGAGACGGATAGATATCGTCCGGATCGGCGTGATAGGCGAAGCCTCCTTTTTTTATTCCCTTCACACCATCCTCGATCGGAATAAACCTATTTTCTTTATCGGGTAGAGAGTTCCAATATTTTTTGAAGTATTGCACCTCTGGCCTTGAATTCTGAGAAAATCAGAGTTCATTGAAGTGATTAAATACATAAGTAACATATTATAGATGCGTGTTATTTACCCGCAGCAGGAAGTTGAAGTAGATGCTCTGTTGGGCCGTGAGTTTCATTCCACTGTGCGCCAGCGAAATCAACGAGTCGTTCATCTTGTGAAGAGGCTCGTTCAATCTAGCCGACACTATCGCCGCTGAATAATACTGGTACACCAACAGACCAAAGACAGTGATCTGAATGAGGGCGACTCGACTAGCCGATAAGTCATTGAAATCTGGAAAACCTGGCAGATATGAATAGTAAAAAAACGCGATACATATCTTGACTTTTTCGTTTTTGATGATTGCAAATACCTTGCTGACTTAACGCAGCGATGGCGACCAATGCCGAAATGCTGCAGCTGTAATCGTCGGCGCGTTCTAGCTTCAGTATGAAAGACAACAGGATAACAATAATTATCACAAACACGAAGATCAAGCACCACACGTCCGCCGCAAACGGCTTCAATAGTACCCAAGGTTTCATCTTCATCGCCGGAATGGTGCGAAATATGAAGCAGGTTCTGAATAAAAAATATGGCGTATTGGACAAACGTTGATATTTCTAGTTCATTATACTTTCTTTTTCTGCACGTTTTGCAGTAATTTTTCAATTTTGTTTACCGCGTAGGCCATTGCTGTAAGATGACACGCGCGTATCCGTATCTCTCGATCGTCAGGATGGACGGGTAGTAGCCCAGGTCGGCCTCGTTTCTCTTCAAAGCGCCCATCATGGGACCGTTGCTGTCGTTCTTCTCCCAGTGATTGATCTCAATGAGATCCATGCTGTGCGCAAAAAAAATTCATTGAGCGATCAATAGATACGCGCACAGATATTTAAACATAATCGTGATCAATTACGTGAAGTTATACATATCGGCGACGTGCGAGAGAAGAATGTGCCCGAATTTCGACCAGTTGTCCATATGGGTATCGTCTTCCAGGTAGTCTATTAAACTCACGTGTGACGGTCTAAACCGCACCTATGGAAGAATACATCGCTGCATAGTAAATAAATTACGCGTAAATAATTGACTAAAGAAGAGCTTACGATCCCGACCGCCTTGGCTCGCAATCCGTGAAAATTTCGCCGTCTAAAGATCCTCGAGCCGGTCAGAGTGATCGTGAGTCCGTCGTATTCTCTCCAAGTACCGAGCTGCGTAACGTTGAGCATTCCGCCGCGCCATTTGCAGGGATTGTACACATCGTGGAGAACGAAATCGGTCTCGTTCCCGGCAGAGTCCGGTAGCAGAATCGCGAGATCCGTGACGACGCTGAAGCCGGTGTCGTTTAAGTTTTGCAAACTGTGGTTCATATTGCTTCCCAAGATTAGCCAATTGTACGAAAAGTCAAACATGCGATGAGTCGAGGCCTGTAAATACAGATTTGATCCTTTCATTTAATTTCCGGAAAAAGATAAAGATTTTTTTTAAATAGAATTATGCGAAATTGTCTCACTTCATAAAAAATTCCGCTAACGTTTTGGTTCGCACATTGTATGTCCAGAAAGACTCCCATAGTGTAATCGGTGTTGAGATACCGCAGAACATCCAGCTGGAATCCAGCTGGCTTAATCGCCGTGAACATCCCGGCGACGTTCAACAATCTCATTGTGAGAAGATCCTCTGCAAAGAGATCCGTTAAAAAGAGTCACACACTAGGCACGCTTGTTCTTACTTTCCGTATCGCCGCACGAGAATCCCACTACTCTGGTCACGTTTTTGTAAACAAAATAATCTCGAATAATGATACTCATTTGCGCGCACGCGACAATAATAAACGCATGAAGGAAGAAAACGTCCAGCAGGCGCATTCTTTCTCGTTGTACTATACGGACTAGGAAGCTACGACTACACTATAATTGCTCCGTTTCACTTTCAATTGACATAGAATGCCAGAAGACAGTTCTGAAATATTAGTGATATTAAAGCCAGTAGTTGAAGTAGAAACGATTTACGAAGTTCGGAATCATCCATAATATGCATGTCGATTGACATGACAGCATAATCATAGCGGCTACTATATGTGATGCTAGCCATACACAGGGTGTCTCACTACTTTCGATATTTTTTTTGCCACCAGATGCTCCAATTAATTTAGGATTGATCTTTCTTCGACGAAAAATTTCCTTAATTAAGAATCTTCGAATTTCATTGCAAGCGAATGTCGGCTAGATAATTTATGTGGCCATCAATGTATTGAAAGCCTTCAAATAATTTTAACACACTGTATACACTGCTCGATACTTCTTCTTCAGTTTCAAGAGCCACTTTTTGCCCCTGTTTCCTAATTGTTCTGAACTATTAAATCTGGATCGATTTGTCTTTTTATCTATTATCCGGTTGTTTTCTACGAAAGTACTAAGAAGAAAGTTTTTCCGAAGGTCATTTGCCATGCAAAATGAGTCTACGGTTTTATTAAGAGCGATATTACAACGACTGGGAAAAATTATACTTATAATGTGCTATCCCTTCGCGCGTGAAATAAGTATAAGTACTTGCACGATAACGAGGTGCTAGCAAATGAAGCAATTATATCGCACACAATCGACTTGTCAATATTTTAACTTCTCAAGGCGAGACAGTTTCACCCGAACAAATTGTTTGTTCGTCCCGGCCATCCTCCTCTTCACCCTCTTCTGTTGTCTTCGATCGTCTAAACATTATCTCTCTGTGAAATGCAAAATTGTAAGCAACGTACTTTTCCAACGTTCATGAATTTCGAAGTGCAAAGACGCTAGCTTACCCCGTGGATCGATAATAGACAATATTTTCGACGATGCATAATCCACACGCGACCAGCAAACCGAGAGCCAATAGAATCAAAGCCGGTGCAGTCTCGTAAATAGATATGCTTCTCGTGGACAACGTATCGAGCTGACATTGCGGTTTCTTGCTCGACCAATATTTTATTTGACGATCGCGTAACCCAGTATTGAACATTTTAGACAGTCTAAAAAAAAAATTCTTTTATTTCTACGAATCTTCATCGTGACGTAAGCTTTCCAGCCTTGGTGAGAGCTTACCCGATTTTCGCCAACTCGGTGAACTGACCGTTGTGACTAGCATACATGCCCATGACAGATTGCTTGAACAGATGAATCTCCGTGAGCGCGCAGATCTTGTTCGGATCAAACATCTTCTCGACGTAAGGATACGCCGTGTTCGGGTCCGTGTGATACGCCAGGATGCCCTCGCTGACCTGCTTCATACCCTCTTCTATTGGTAAGTATCGCTTGGATTCCGGCAATGGATCCCAGCGTTTCTTTCTGAAATAATTCGACTCCCCCTTGAGTTTCTGAAAATTCAACACGCAATATTTTGGTGCTTCTAAAACAGTATAGCTTTTAATATATATATCTCGAGAATTATATATGTACGTATAGAAAGTAATTCAGATACGGCACAGCTTCCGCAGCGATTCTTAAATTGCTGTCCGCGAGAACCGTCACGGAATCCTCCATCATGTCGAGCGGCTCGCTCAAACGAGCCGATACTATGCTACCCGAGTAATAGTTGTATATGATCCAGTTGAACACGAGGATCTGCAGGAGAGCGATGCGGCTCGGGATGCGGTTAGGAAAGAAGTTTGAACCTGCGTAAGAAATTATAGTTAAATTAACGAGATAATTTATCCGTGCGTTATTTTATACCTTGCTGACCGACAATGCCAATAATGACAACTATGGCGCCGGAATACTTTTCTTCCTTGCTCGACTCTTCGCACCTCATTATTATTCTCATTATGAACATGGTGAATACTATGAACACGGCGTTCAAGTACCAAGTTTCGTTCGCGAACGGCTTCAGAAAGATCTCGAGTTTGATCTTGTTCGACGGACTAGACAGCAGCATGAAACAGGGTCTGCGCGAGAGAAATTAATTATTCATTGAGCGATACATCAGATTAATAGCTTCTTAAGAAGCGTGTCAATACCGAATTGGCCAAGCAGCGCCGATGAGGGTGGCGTAATCCAATCTTTCAGACACCATAATCCTGGGATTACTGGCGAAATCGATATAATTCGCTTGCAATATCTCGAAAATTAAGCCGTGCACGCTGTGACGATCCCAGTAAATTATCTCCGAAGCGTGTACGCTTGAAAAAAGAAATGGGCTGTTAGCAATAAAAATTCAAAATAAGTCTACTAGAAAAAAAAAAGAAATACCTAAAATTAAAGAGGTCGGCGGTGTGAGATATCATCGCGTACGTAAACTTATGCATGCTGTCCAACGATCTGGTGTTAATGTCGTGCATATAATCTTCCAAACGCATATTTTTCGGTCTGTATTGTATCTACAGCGAAAAAAACATGTAACAATAATCAAATTTAATTTTTATGCATATTCGATGATACGAACCACGCCTGATATTTTCAGCGTCATGCCGTGCATATCGGCTCTTCTCTGGACCAAAGGCTGAGTCAGAGTGATGACAAAGCCCGTTTCCCGCTGCCAGGAGCCTAGCGTTGTCACGTTCAGCGTGCCTCCACGATACTTGCAGTGATTATAAACGTCATACAGATCGTAACCGCTGCCGTTCATTATCGCGAGCGTGAGATCGGTCGTTATGCTGTACGCGCTGTCGTTCAGCAGCGACACGCTATTGTTCAATACCGATCCCAGGACCAACCAGTGGTACGAATAGTCGTACATACGATATTTAGAAGTCTGAAACATGCGAATTATTTTTTTTTTTTTTTTTTAAACAAGAAAATTAAAGTATTATCCGGATTTATCGATTTTACAAATTGTTTCACCTCGTCGAAGATGGTCACGGCGCTATCGTTGTTACAACGCAGATCCACGACGACTCCCAAGCTCCATGTCTCGGCGTTCAAAAATCGACGTACGTTGATACTCTTGTCGTGTTTCCTGATGATCGTGTATATACCAGCCTTGCTCAACGACTTTATAAAATAAAAATCCTCTAAAGAGAAAATAAAAGAAAAAAATCTCGATTAAAAGATATCTGTAAATTTTGGAATTTAGGATTTTTGGTCGAATAATCTAATCCCCTGTTATCTTATTGGCTTCACCTACTCGTGAGATCTCCGCAGGAGAATCCCACGACATTCCGCACTGCCTTGTGCACGAAATAGTCGCGAATAAAATCGCTGTCTCCCGCGTTAGTGTTAGATATAAATTGCAATAAAGCGAAAAAGAGTATCTTATATGTTCCACTGTGTTCTAGTTTCAAATTACGCATATTTCTACGCGAGAATTAAAGTAATCTCCAGGATTTTACATTGAGCCTGCTGGCACAAATCGGACTGAACGAAATAAATAACGGAGGCAGAGGAGCAGTTATTAATTTTGCATAAGCTGCAACGTGCACTGAATTTTTCAATAGCGATATAATATTAAATGTGATATCGGAATCCTATGTCTTATCATTTATTCACGTTCCATCGCTATCACATTAAGTTCGGAAACTAGGAGACATGTCACTGTCGAACTACATCAAATAATAAATCGCACACGACTGATTAATTATTTACGCGTATGTTTAACGGGTAAATATAATCCAACTGAACGAATAAATCATATTAAAAAATCATAATTATAAATTCATTCACGTGAGAATATTCGGTTTTGAATATTGGATATGCGCTTTGTTAATAACGAAAGATTTCTCTGTATGCACTGTAGTTTTTCGATGCTGAGTATTGACGGTCTGTAAAAAACAAATAATTACATAAAAAATTTGAAACTTATTTTTCTTAAATCTCCATTTGTTTGACTGATTATTACCGCGAGGGCCATAACCAGTGAACGAGGTTCTCTACGATGCAAATCACGAAGGACAATGTTGTGGTAATGCTGATAAACGCGAAAATGGGCGCAGCTTCGTGAATTGACAGCGGCTCAGCAATCAGTAGGTTTCTCGGACAGAAGGGTCTTCTTGCCGACCAACGTTTCAGTTGTCGCTTCCGAATGCCCGTGTCATACATCTTGGCCAAGCTACGATAATATTTATTAAGATAGTATCAGTAAATAAAAGTTGTGAAAACATTTTTTTCCTTTTAAATAATAAACAGATATGAGAAGAATATGTAAGACATGTTATTTGATATTAATATTTTATTGAACTTTTTTTTGAGAAAAAATAGAAATTTAATTCGATATTACTTAAGGAAATAAAAATACATGTTTAAATAATGAAATGTCTATTTAGTTATATTATCTTAATGCAAAGGTGTAAAAGTGATCAGTCAGTATAGCGATTTAAAAACCCTTGTTTAAGTGCGATAAAATTGCTACAAATGTATTCTCTTACCCGATTTTTAATAGCGGCGTGAACGGACTTCGATACCTGGCCCAAAGCGCGAGGACTGCGCGAAAGAGATGAACCTCCGTCAGCTCGCAAATCATCCGCGAGTGAAAATGCCGCTCGATATACGGATATGCGGAATCAATCGATGTGTGATAAGCCAGACCGCCATTAGCCACGCGATCTAAACCCTCCGCTAACGGTAGATATCGCTTTGTTTCCGGCAGTTTGTCCCACCGTTTTACGTTAAAATATCGTACCTCTTCTTCCGGTGACTTTGGAAGATGTAGGGAGGTAAAACACGGCAATATAGTATATGTGTATTGCGTGTAACATCAGTGTAAAATATTGTTCACCTGCAAAAAGGAACGAAAGTACGGCGCGGGTTCAGCCGCCACTTTCAGATGACTGTTCGCCAGACTAATCAGCGAGTCGTTCATCTTCACGGCTCTGTTCTTCAATCGGTCCGACACGATGCTCGCCGAGTAGTAATTGAACATCAATACACTGAAGAGCATAATGTGCAGAAACGCTATGCGACCCGCGTAATGAACCGGAACAAGTACAGAACCTACGAGAGAGCTCAATTTCAATCTTCATTTTTTAAATTTCTAGAATTCACTTAATTTATTTAGTTTTAGAATAGATATAAAATCTCGACGAAAATCTTATTAAGACCTTATTAAGATCTTATTAAAATCTTATTAAGATTTTATTTAGAAAAATTAACAAGTACCTTGCTGTGAAACAGCGCCTATGGTAAGAAGAATAGAAATACTGTAGCCTTCCGTTAGACTCTGGACGCCTTCCTGCTTGAGCAACAACCACGCCAGGATCGATGTGGCGACAATCATCGTGGCGAATACCACGTACCACACCTTAATATTTAGCGGTCGCAAAAATTGCTTCGTCTTCACGTTCGCCGAGGATATCGTCCGGAAAAAAAAGCAGGATCTACATAAGCGTGCAAGCAATCATTGACGACGAACGACTAATTGATTAAATATCGCTAAATTACGCACCGCATAGGCCACACCGAACCGATAATATCACCCATTCGTAATCTTTCCGCTTTCATCACGATCGGACTAGCTGAAACATCTACCATATTTCTCTGAAAGGCGACGAATATCGGCGCGGAATTGTCCTGTCGCTTTTTCGGGTCCACTTCCACAATTTCTATACTAAGAAAAGAAAAAAATACGCATTAAAAAAAATGTGAGAATGCTAGATCTTATCGACAAATGGATTTTTACGTGAAGTTAAAGAGATCGGCCATGTGCATCAAGAGTGTGAAGAGAAATTGAGATCGACCGTATTTCGACTTCATGTTTGAATCCAGCATGATAGCCTCCGACAGTGACGAATCGTACAGCTTTTGCGACAGCTGCGAAAAATTCTCGAGAATAAGAAATTGCGTCAACAAGTTTCGTAATTTTGTTAAGCAGTCGGTTACTCACCAAGATTCCCACTCTGAGTTTCATGCCGTGCAAATTGGATCTTCTCTCGTACTTCGATTGCTTCAATCTAATTGCCACGCCAGATTTCTCGGTCCAATAACCCAAAGCGGTTACATTCAAAACGCCACCGCGTTCTTTGCAGGGATTGTAGACATCGTACAAGTCGTAACCGGTGAGAGACGGTACAGCTATCGTAACGTCGGTGACTACGCCGAAGGCATTGTCGTTCAACAGACTCACAGTATCGTTCAACTTTGATCCCAAAATTAGCCACTTATGCGTCTCGTCGTACATGAAATATTTCGTAGCCTTCAAAATTAAAAATAAAAAATTATTATTAGTAACTTTTTATTGCTGACTCAAGATTTATGATGATGTCTCTCTTCACTCGCTTGTTTCTCCCTTTTTATATTGTTTTTATCGTTTTTTAATTTACACTAAATTTTAAAATTATATATCTTTTACGATTATAATCTAAGATTTCTTTACAACAGCTTTTTTACCTCGGTATAAATTATGGTGTAATTATGATGGTCGCATCGTGCGTCCACGTAAACGCCTAAATTGTGATAATTGTTTTGCAGAAGCTTCCTGAAAGTATGCGTCGATTCAATCACGGATTCGAGGTTCCACATCGACGCGAGTACGTAGACGTCATTGAATGTCTTCGCAAACTTCACGTCATCTACAACGCAAGGAAAATATCGCTAATAATAATGTACGTTTTTTTTATTATTTAATTCATTTTTACGCACTTTCGAGACCTCCACAGGAGAATCCTACGACACTGGAGACGCCTTTATACATAAAGTAGTCTCGAACCATGATGTTGTCTTTCACGCAAGAAACAAGCACTATACGCAATAGAAGCAGCAATTTCCAACTTCCGCAAAGCATTTCTTAAATTATAATATATGAATCGCACTGGAACTGCGCAAGGAATTTGAAGAAGGAAAAGCAATCGTTCCTAACACTGCGTTCGCTGCATCATAAGGTATTCAACGCAAGTCTTTTATGAATGTTTCATTCTCGCGATTTGAAATAATAATCCTTTCGATCGATCTACTTATCTATTTTATATAATCTGTCGTTATTGCTTATTGCATTTCTCCTTGTTTCTCTTGTATTATTTAATGACGTTATTTCGAGATTATCATACTGGAAAATCAAGAGTGAAGGAAAAATTCGGATATTATCTTTTTCATTGGAAAGATCAAGGAGTTTGGTAAGATAAAGAGTGATAATAATGCGAAAGAAACATTGACTTAAAATCGCAACCTCAATTATTGTAATTTGTACTTTTTCTAAATGTACGCAGCATTATATACGTATATTAAAGATACATTCCGGTACGTTCGGTATGCGCTCAAAATTAGAAGTTTCATAAATAAAGTAACTTATGAATGACTAGTACAGATGATTGTGCAATCGCAGCTCGAGCCATAATCATGAGTTTGCATATTCCCAAGTCGAAATCCATCAAGACCGATATTTAGAATGCTTATTGCAGCGCAAACGGACGAGCATCATTGGTCGTCAGATAAAACTTGCCACGTAGCCTAGACAAAAAAAAGATAAGAAATCGTGAATCATGAAATCACAATCGGTAATCTTAGAAAATTTCGAGAAACAAAAAGATCTTACGACGTGGAAGCGTATTCGCCCATCAAAACGACTGGATTGTAATCGCAAAGACGCTCCTTGTATTTCTCCCAACTCTCGCACATTCTCGCTTTGAAACCCACCGTGCTACCGATGCTCTCGGTCATAAGTTGATGCGCCCGCGAATGGCTGCAGTAAGCTGTAACATAAGGCGATACTAAAACATTGTTCATTCATCTTTTTAATATTTTTTATGTAAAAAATAAGTAAAAATACTATAACAGATATTTACTTATAGTTGGCGCGTAGGAACAGCCAGGTTGAGGGATCTTTCCATCGTTGGGATAAAAATCGGCGTGTCCCAATGGCGCTAGGAATCCAAATGCCGGACCGCTGGTATGGATCACGTCCACAAATTGAGCATCACTCGGATCCAATCGATGTTCCGGATCGACGGCGCCGGAAATAGTCTCGAAGAGAGGACTTGCGGGATCCAATCCTTCCAATAGTCATAAGAGTTAATTATGCAATTTTACACTGGCAATAATATCTTTGCTTTTAAAGAAAAGTTATGTAAATAATAAACAATTATAGTTCACTTTTATCGGTGCCGTCGAATTCTGCAACTTGTGCGATTTTAAAAGACAAAATGTAATGGCGTACGGTCGCTGCTCTACCTGTTATTCTTCCTATAAGTCCGTCGTGATAAGCTCCGGCGAAACCCGCCACGTAAGAACCTAGACTGTGACCGCTGATGTGCAAGTCCTTGTACTCCAGGTTCGAGTCCCGATTTAAGAATTCCAGGAATTGGCCTAAATACTCACCGACGAGACGCGTATTCTTAGCCGCCACCGGATAGGCGTCGGCCGCCAAAATTCCCCAACCGACGACTATCACGTTCACATCCTGATAAAGCAGATACGCTAAAAATGCAATTATTAATCGAATTTTTATTTGAAAGCAGCGCTGTGGGATAGCAAAAGTATCTCATCGAATCTCTCGAAGAATCGCGCGTGATATAAAAAGAACTTGGAACTCTTCCGCGCAAAGTTTCTGGCGAGTGAGCAAAAACTCGCTAAACGATTAATTAAGCCGTTATCGCGCTGACCCTTGAACCGATAACGACGTCGATTCCGTGTTTACCGAAATAGGCTGACCCTGATTGTTTGCGAAAGTGGTAGTGGTAGCAGGAAATGCGAATGACAACGCAATACCTAATTCCACCCACCGTCTATTAGATCTCGTATCCAGCCTTCGTTTCCGGTATCGCTGAACCCGTGAACGATAAGCTTGGTCGGTCTGCTCTCGTTGAAGTGCGACGCGTACAACATCTCGGTGTTGTTCAGGAACAATTGCTCCTCGCCGAATGAATTCTGCCTGCAATATTATAACGATTTTATTCACGTTGCAAAATTAACGCAATCATACTTCAGATACAATAAATGTAAAATATTAATCTAACGGAGAATCGTGGAGATAAAAGTTTTGAAATTTGTTATTCTTTTCGTTCGGAATGTGAAAGAAAAATCATTGTGTAAGCGCCCCTCCTTATTTTCTTACGATCGACTTATTCATCGGAAAGAAAAGAAAAAAGAAAGAAAAAAAAGTCAATCGGAGAATGCGATACGCAGGCGTCAACGAGACGCGGCGCCTCGACACCCGATAGTCAATCGAACGTCAGCGCTGAGAATAGAATATTCACTGATTGCATGTATCATTAAAAAATTGATGCATCCTCCACGAAGTAGCATGCGATAATGCACCAAGATGCATGGAAATTAGCCGCGTCGGCGTATGATTGATTCTTGATCAGCATTACGACATTCTCTGAATTGTGAACACATAAAATTATTTTAAAAAATATATGAGCGATGCAAGAATTTACAATACGTAATATATTATTCGTAATATATTATTCGTTTAATTTCGAATTAGTTATGTTGGATGATTCTCTGCAGCCTTTTAACATATAATTTGATTTTAACTTTAACTACATCTTTTGATTGATTGGACACATCTCTCATTGTTATTATTTTACGTATTACGAGGGTAAGTCAAATAGTAAAGGAACATTTGAGGAATCATAAAAAGCCTCTTTAAAAGAGCTCCTTTACTTCTTGACTTTTCTTCGTATTAAATTATTATAATTTTATATATATTTTACGCATTGTTTCTTCTTTATTTTCATTGCAAATCGTTGTCTCGCCGGTAAAGAGATCGTACGCACCTGGTGTACAATTTAAAGGTCGCCGGTTCGCGTTCCAAGACCGTCTCGATGATCGATGCCTGTGCGTTGTCGTTCAGCATCGCGTTCTCTGGATACGCGTATGCTGGAACTAACGGCCATAGAATTACTCAGCATCCATTAATTTGTTATTGACAAAAGTCAGGAGAAAATAAAGAAATTTGCTCATTGTTCAAGATTTTGGATCGATAATTGAAGGTTACCTGACCAAGCAAAGAAGATTGCCGGAAGAACGAGGAGCTCGTTGGGTGACATGTCTTGGGAAAATGTTGCGCGATACACCAGTCGTCTCTACGAGATGCACAGGATTACTACTTTAACTTGGCTTAACGTCAGCTCGTTCCATTCATCCCGCGCGTTTTCTTTTTGCTCTTGGGAGTATGATAAGAGCGCGTAATGTCGTCGCTTCAATTCGTCAACATTGTGTAAGATTTTTACTAAAAAAAAATAAAGTATTTAAAAGGAATATTCTAATTGTTCAATGATTATTCAAACGACTGCGACGGTTACGTCCTATACGCGACCCTTGTTATTTTGTTTGATTTATTAACGATGATACTTCGATAAAAACAGTAAAACGACAGGATGGTTCTTAAATGATTCGACACTGAATTTACTTTAACTATTAACAATATAATATCAACTTATAAGTACAGAGTTGTGATTTCGGCTAAGTTCAAAAGTGCTAATATATCGGCCCGACTGTCTCTCTATATTTTATCCATATTATTGTGCGACTGTTCTGACTGGTTCGGCGATAGAGAGTGAGTCTCAATCTCGATCTCTCCCGCAAGTCGACTTCTTAGAAGATTCTCGAATATTACGACGGTTATTATTTAATACACTAAAAATACAGGGAGCGGGAGCGCGCCCGCGCAGAATCGATTATATCGAGGCGCTGCTCTCGATCATCTGGCTGCCGTCTATCGGACATTATTGGTTGCATCTTTCAATTGCGTTTCATTGCCAGAAACATCTTTAAAATCATTCCCCGGCAATTTCGAATGTTCCGCTTCAGTGCAAACGGCAAATTATTTAATTTCTTTCATAGTATTTGCTATTTATAATTTTGTATAAGACATTGCAAAATCTGCTCTCGAATCTCGGCTTGTCTGAATCTGCTTAGATTGCTACGAATTTCGATGAAGCCCGTTTGACGCCTTTTTGTACCTTTCAAACAGGATTTCAAGGTAACACGAATATTATCATCGATATGTATTATCATCGATATCTAAAGTATTCTGCATTCTAAATTATGCAAAATTAATAAAAAATATATTTGCTGTACGTCTAAACGTTAACTTATTAGCTTCGGTAATGCGATACTCCACGATACCGACGTTGATTTGTGAAGTGTCGTGCAATCTTGCGATAAATTTCGCTAGATAGTGCTCCACACGATTCACGCACACACTTGCATTTGATAAACACACCGATAGAGAAATATCACAGCGAGCTGTCAAACATAATATCATATGTGATTTCAAGTTTATTGCGTACGTGTTGCGCTGTTAAATACTACATTTTTCAAAGTAAGTAGAAATATTCTATTATCTGTTTAATTTATCTATGATCGAATTGTGTTTATTGCATTTATCTTTTAATAAGAGCAACTTTAACGCTAGATTTTCAGAACAAGAATTGCATTACATTTTAATATTAATTTGAAAAAGCAGGTTATTAACTAGAAATCAGTATTAACTCAAAATATGTAATTGAAATCTCAAACTATTTGGATTATTTTTTATTTTTTTCTAGGTTATATTAATATAGCTGATATTGATATAATAGACTTGGTTTTTATAATATTGAGTATAAAATTGTTGCTATCATATGTGTGAGGTTATGTGTCATGAAAATTAAATGCGTCCCCCATTGTGTAATATATATTAAAATTCAATACTCTTAATATTTATATTTGTTAAAATTTTTGTTTATTTCAGATTTAATTGAGTTTATGGGTACACTATGTCGCCTGAACCCACACAAGAACCCATGCAGGAGAATCTGACAGTCTCCAATGTAAATCTAGATGCAAGAATGGCAAATGATGAGGATGATAGTGAAGATGAAGATATGGGAATGGCTGGATATCTCCCATTATCTCAAGTATCTACCGATGCTGATCCTATGTTGGATGAAGAAGAGGTATCTATTTTAATCAATAAAATAGCAATATCTTCAATTTCTAACAGGCAAACTTCTTACATTAATTAAATTTCTACTTCAGAATGACGAATGGTTATCTGGATTTGGTGAAGGTGGTCAACCAGTATCTGTTTCAACAACTGATGCAACTGAGCAAGTAAGTTGTCTTTCGAACAATCTAACAGTTTTTCATTGAATTGATTTTGTGAGTTGTTTTAGTTATGAGCACAACATGTCACATTTTAGAGTTGTTCTTCAGAAGTATTGGAAGTATGGTCATGCGCGCACAATCGCTCCGATATTGATTTAGATGCGACTAAAATCAAGGAAGTCAAATCTGTAATGGCATCCATCACCCTTCCGGAAACATCCATTCCGCCATGGGCGAATGCAATCTCTGAAGAGCAGTGGAAGGAGCAGCTTCTTGTTCGCATTAAAGAGATGCAGAACAAAGAGTCGTAAAATGTAAATTGCAAGGTAGTAGCCGATGGCCGCTAAATGGCTAAATTTTAAAATCTTTATCATCAAACTGCACATAAGTTGTACATTTAAAGTTATTCGAAATTTTATTACGATATAAAAAGATGTGAAAGTATGATTGAAATATTGGGCATCGCTGAGTCATAGATGTTTTATCCAGCAGTTAAATATAAAATAGAGTGTTTGATTTTTATATTAACTAATCTAAGAGTTTACGAATGGAATGGATTTCAACACTAATTTACTAACGCATAGGATGTGCAACTGTGATGTGAGAGGAGAAGTAATCAAACGTATTAGTCAAATGAATTGAAGTATATTATTATTATCTTTCTTTTTTTTATACGATATATGTTGTTTTGAAGCAGATTGTAAGAGATATATGATATATTAGTTTAATTAATAAACATCGCTCGATGAGACATCGTTCGAAGTGAGTGAAACATGGTGTCTTTATCTTAATGTTATTATAATGAAATCTGATTTATTTTCGAATCGTGTACATCCTATTGCGCTCGAATCCCTTCCATTATTTTTCCGTACTTCATCGTGTACATGATCCATGTGATCAAAGAAAGCACAGTGCGATTCTATAGCTCGAACTCTGTGTCGATAGCAGCGGCCTTGACTGGATTCAGTTTCTTTCTTAAGGCGGCAACATCGTCCTCTATTTTTATCAGTTTCCGATATTTCTGAAAAAGAAAGCTCAAATTATGGAGTTTTTAAATTTCAACGTGTATAATCCTTACGCGCGATGTTACACACCTCTGAGGTAGTTCCAGGTGTAACGTTCCAGATGTAGATCATGTAACCTGGAATGCACAACATCGAGGAGAGGCCTGCGAACCATCCCAACAAGTGACTCCACCATGGAAATTCATACGTGAGATATTTCACAGGGACAAATTTAATGATATTAAAGATGAAGACACCCTATGCACAAAGTATACGGCGTAAAAAAGTAGCACATTGTCACGCACACGGTGGAGTAGAACAGATCTCACCACACAAATAGCAGGCGTAGTAACTGTCCAGCATATCTTCCACCAGAAGCAAGGATAATAGCCTATCATGTCCCGTATGCCGTCATAAAATCGATCCACCCCGAATGCCCACGACACGGAAATGCACTCGAAGAACATGAGGAAGAGCAGGCAAAATCCGCTCACGGCATACGTATCTAGCAACTGAAAGACGTACATTCCACCCTGAAAAATGAAGATAATTAGCATCAGGTAATTCACGAATGGATTATTTAAAGAATATAAGGCTGAAAAAATAAGACAAAAAATTTTAAATTTTTAGATGTCACCGTTGGGCAGTTTTGTACAAAGTATACTCACTTCCGTAACGCACAAAAGCCCAATTAGATAGGAGATCAAGCATACAATGGCGATAAACAGCTCCTTCCGTTTTCTAAGCACTCGCGGCCACTCGTCCACGGCGGCGGTGATAAAGCCCTCCATAGTGCAGAACTGAAATTGTGTGACTTGTTTTTAACATTAACATTAATCGATATAGTTCTAAAAGTGATGGATGTCCACCTTGGATTCGACGAATCTACGTTACCTGACTGTCCAGTCCTATTAGAAGTAGCATAAAGAAAAATAAGCTCGCCCAAATCGACGCCCCGGGTAATTGCAACACTGCGGAGGGATAAACCAAGAAAGCCAAACCAGGTCCTGTAGTCGAAATAACGGAATACAATACAATTATTATTACGAGATGTTTTAATCTAAGAGAGATAAAAAAAATACGGATAATTACCAGAAGCAGCCACGTCGGCTACTGGTTTCTGTTGCTCGTGGGCCATGAAACCGACCACTGAGAATATGACCACTCCGCTAAGCAGACTGGTACAGGTGTTCACTCCGCATACGATGAGAGCGTCTCTGTAATATATCAATAAGGCTGTATAATAATCTATTGTATGCTTCTATAAACCTTAAAGATATAATGCTTTTTAACAAGGAAAGGTAAAGAGCAACTTGTAATTTACTTATAAACGTTATTGTTGAACTTGTTGTAACTGCCTAGAGCTACCAGCGCGCCCAGACCGAGAGCGTAAGTGAAGAATATCTGCGTCACCGCGTCTATCCATACCTATACAGCGACGATACGATAATAATTATATCCTGGTGTGTCTCAAAATCGACAATATCAACAGTCTTACCTCGGGATCGCCGAGTTTTGAAAGATTCGGCGTAGCGTAATACTTCAAACCTTCTGAAGCGCCCGGCAGTGTCAAGCCTCTTACGAGCAGCACCGCTAGCAGAGCGTACGGGAAGAGCGCCGTGAAGTAGACAACCTGCATTATGCTGTCTATGTAACTCGCGTTACGTTCAAAAGCAATCAGCATGGATCCGTTTTTAACGAATTTGCTTTACCTTGCCGGTCCACTTCACGCCTTTCCAGATGCAAAAGTAGCACATGATCCACACAACTGCAAGCGTGCCAGCCAATTCCCATCTTATACTGCCCACGTCTTCGATACCCGTGGAAATCTGCAGGGTTCGCCTCCTTTTCGTAATAAAAAAAATACGAAAGATACTTTTTAATCGTTCATTGTAACGGATGGAAGCTAAGGAATCCGGTAACTTACTCCCAGAATTCCTTGACCGGATCCTTCAACAGCTCGTGACTCAAGTTTCCCAAGGATGTGGCGCATATAATGTTGTTCGGCCAGTAATCATCCTCCCAGCATGAAACGTTCAGACGTTCGTCAGGCGTGATGCAGTAGCGCGTGTTCCATGAGTTGTCACAAGATCTCCATGGTAAGTCTGCGCAAAATTTACGCCACATACGCAACTATTTCTCTTTGATCTTACAGTTAAATAATAAGATTTCAGGGCATTGTGTTCTAAACTAGATCACACACTCACCAGCTCGTAAGGAGACCAAAAAGTAGAAGAGCGCCCAAGCAAGGATGATGATGTAATACACGTTGGTCCAGCAAGAAAGCACGCAAGTCGCGTATCCAATGCCTGCAAAAATGAATGCACCGTCGCATTGCCGGATCTCCAAAAGAATAACGCCTCTCTAAAATCACCTTTAAAGATCGGTGCTATCTTGAAGATACCCAGGCCGCCTATCGTCAGCATTTGTCCTAAAGACAGCTCCATCAGGAACATGGGTATACCGGCCAGCGCGAGCGCGATGAAATAGGGTACCATGAAAGCACCGCCGCCATTCTTGTAGCAGAGGTAAGGAAATCGCCACAGGTTTCCCAAACCTATGGCCAATCCCACGACGGACAAAATAAATTCGATCTTTAAAAAAAGAAATAGAAATAATGTTTATCGACGAAATCCAGGTTCCGTGGTCCGCGTCGACCGACGCGCTTTTACCTTGCTGCTCCAATTCCCTCGTTCCGGTAGATCCTTGGTTCTCTTGACGAGGAAGGAGGATTGCCGCAAGCATTGTATGGCCTCGAATCGGAAGTCCGATTCTTTTTCGCCATTAGAGGTGGCTATGTTAACGGTTGGCTCGGCGAAGAGAGCCTTCAGCTCCTGCACCGGATTCGCGGCCGGATTCACGGCCGGACTCGCCGCCGGTTTTCGCGACAGTGGACTGGTGGATCTGTCTACCTTGGGACGGCCTTGAGTCGATTCTCTCGAAGGCATTATTCTTTGCAGCGAGGAAATCGCAAAACGAGATCGGAATTGGAGAAATCACGTCATTATAATTGACTGGCTGCGAGTGGAAACCAGCTCGCGAATGCGTGGGTTGCGCTCTTCCTTCTGATCAAAACGCTAGAATATAAAATGAGATGACTGTTGAATTGGCAGCTAAGTGGAGAGAGACAGAGAGAAGAGCCAAGGGCTGATTGATAATTGCCGCTTGTACTAGGAAGGGTTTTGTGACACGAGCTTTTCATTCTGTTCAGTTGCGCCGATCTTAACAAGCAGGAAGCCCTTTAAGAGCGGCCGGACGTGTTATGGGGCCTGAGGAGAATACATAGGAGATGATGATGGGACTGTAATATAAATAATAGATGATATTCGCGATTTCATAATGCCCATCGTAGTCATCGCCGTCGTCGAGCGCGAGGTGCGTATAAGGTATGACAAGGGTCTTGATGATGACGAACGATAGATAACGAGCCACTTCCGGGAATCATAGTGTTCGCCGAATGCGTTCTCATCGTCACAACCTTGTCCTATTTTACGATTTAACTCATGGTGTTCTATACATCGCTGTTACCGTGTGTCCCACGACTACGACGACTGCGACAGAAAAATCCAATCTTCTTTACTTAATCGCAAACGTTTTACACCCGTTTAAAATAATTGCTAATCAAACCAAACATTAAATTCTAAATTGAAATGTAAATTAAATTACAAATCGGTTAGTGCGATCGAGTATGAATAATAATGCGAATAATTTCATTTTATTTCAGATGTTTGATATACTTTCAAAGACCGCCATTCACCGTTGAAAAAAATAAATAATGGGTTTGTTCCACGTGAAAATCGCAAGTGATACGTACGTGATTATTGCGATCCAGTATGTGCTTTTCCCACACCGTCAACGACTTTACTTCTTCACCGCCTTGCACTGGCTCCTTACTCTTGCATCCTTGATGTTCTGCTAAATATTCCACAATCTTACTAGGATGAGATCACCTCCAGGATTTTCAGCGCAGGATGTAAAATTTTTAAAGAGGTGGAGCCACCCCTTTTGGA
The DNA here is from genome assembly GCF_040581485.1 of Linepithema humile. Classification (NCBI taxonomy): domain Eukaryota; kingdom Metazoa; phylum Arthropoda; class Insecta; order Hymenoptera; family Formicidae; genus Linepithema; species Linepithema humile. Next base: position 6,993,428 of record NC_090133.1, on the reverse strand, counting down.
ATGTTCGCCGAACGTTCAACCGAGCGCGACTTCGAGGAAGGGCTCGCGCGGATGCAGAGATTTCTGCTGTACCCCGTCGCGATCTACCCCACAATGACGCACGGTCCCCCTCGAGCATGAACGCACCTATCTTTTCATTCAACAAATTAATGCCACAGTGTCACTCTATATTTAGGTTGCTCGTGCGGCACGGAGAGATCGGCCGTATGCGCGCAAATCGCGTCAGCCGAACGTACGATATTTTTCATTTCTTTTTATCATTGCACGGATTTCTTTTGATGCAGTAACATCTCATCATAATCCTGAGGGATAATACAATTTGAAAAAGATGTCAAATAGATCATTAGGGCCGTAATTAAGTTCCCGATATGATAAGGCCTTAATCTCCAAAATTTTTAGAACGCAATAAAAATTTATATGTGTACGCAGTTTATATACGTGCATATATAAAATGCGAGGCTGAAATAAAATAATAATTATTAAATAAGTTTTATAAATTTTATATTTAACGCATTTTCTATTGCATAATAATTTACAAATTTTATACAAGTAGACCCTCTTCTTCTTATTATCAGAAAGTGTTCTTTTTCCTTGGACGAAGTTTAATTGGTTTGTCAAAAGCAGGCTCTATAAAAATTATAGATTACAGTTCTGTATTTTGACATTTAAAAAATATGTATTTCTCTATATTTTTTCTTTAATTAAATAAAATATAAAAGTTGTTATAAGAATTGTTTTTCTCCCCTTTCCATATTTTTCTTTACTCTCTTCACATTTCTCGATGTTTGCTAAATGTGAAATTTCAGAATACAAGACCTGCAAGAAAATAACTGCTAAACGTTATAATGAAATGCATATACATAATAAATAATAACAAATAATTTTACTCTATGATATAAATCTCTCAATTAAGATTATTTTTCCCTCGCATGTTTCGACCTAATTTAACCTGACCCAACCTAATCTGTGAATACTCTTCTGACGTATCGCGCGGCATTGTTGGATTTTCAGCGGCAACAATAATAACAACATTGTTATAAACTTTATACACATTTCCAAGATCATGGATGGAGGAGATAATGATAGTGACGGAGTAAAGGATGCACGATGTTTCGTTTGCGACGATGAAATTCAGGGCCGCTATTACGCTTTGGCTACATGCAAAACACAACATTCGCAAACCAAAATAATCCAAAAACTCGGCGAATTAGTCGGCGAAAGGTGATAAGTCTACTATTATTAACAGTCTACATATGCAAAATAATTAAATATTAAAAAAAAAATTATTTTGCGTTGCAGATACATGTTTGTTATAGCCGAAGACGATGTGATTTGTCGTTGTTGTGCCACTCTTATTAATACTTTCGACAGGCTGGAAATGGAAATGCGCAACATTCGTGATCGCGTTCTACAATTTATAAAGCTGAAATATGCTTTAACAGATGGAGATCTTCAGGATAGTAACAACAGACCAAAGCCATGCCAGCCACCACAAATCACAAGATCCAATGTAAAAGAGATCAGTTATTGCGCTGAACAGAGTGAGATTGACTTAGAAACATACTCAAAAAATAAAAAGATACAGAAAAAACCGTACTCATGGTTACAATGTGATAAGTGTAAATATACCACTGAGTCCAATTCCTTTATGATGTATCACTTGAGAGATCATCTCAAACAGAAGTTTTGCAATAAATGTGGCATGCGTATATCTGCAAATAAGAAAGATAAAAGACACAATTGTACCAAAATAAATGAATTAGAAAACAAGGAAAATGAGAAAGGTAGCACATCATTGAATTAAAAAGGAATGATATTCTGATAGTAGTATTGCTTTCAGTTTATCATAATTATTATGCTATTAATATGTTACAGATAATTCTAACATTATTGTCAAGAATGATTCGATGGAGCCATCATTTTTAGAGACAGCAATGCAATCGATTTTATTGCCTGTGCAAATGACACCACCTCCATTAACAGGTTTATCAAGTTGTGATCATTTATACATTTCCAATGTCACACCAAGTAAGTATTTACTATTGATAGGATGATAAGTTATTGCAAATACATTTAAAAAAATAATATTTCTATTGGAAAAGATGCTTCAACATCCTCGAATTTGGAGATTAACGTTTTGGAGCAAGACATGGATATTGTTGACACTAATGACTTAAATAAAATGACGAGATCAGAATCAAATATTATACAAGAAACAGAAATACAAACTAGGAGGGAAGATAAAAGACAAACATTAACTTTGACGGAGGATGGAAATGTAGAAATAGTAGAGATGGAATCATGGAACAATATGTGAATGCTTGAACATTGATCCGAAAAAAGTGAATAGCATGGAAAGCATTTTACAGTTTATTGTATTTTGTCGTTAACTGCATTTGTTAAGATATAACTCTGTGTCATTATAAGGATTATCATATTTTTAAATATATAACTAAGTATTTTATTGTTCTATAGTTAGGTATTTTATTGTTCTTTAGCAACTTGTGATTTTAGTTAGCTATATATGCAGTCATTGGTAATTTTAATAATATTAACTAATTGTATCAGCTACCAATAATTTTAAAAACAATTTTGCGATATTTGCTCAAATTATAATTATAATTTATTTATTGAGAAAGTTGTGCATAAGAAAATGTAACATCCGTTTTTACCGACTCGTATGATTTTCTTCTAGTGACATTTGGACCGCAATGGTGACCTCACTGCTGTTCGTGTTTGAATGCATCCTGCAACAACGGTTTATAAAGGTTATGAGTAGACCTATCGTATCTGGTCACTCAGCGATTTGTGCATTTATTTTGATTTATTCGCGAGTACAATGGATCTCGAAAATCTTAAGTGCGATATACGCGAAGTACTCGAAAGTGAAGACAATATGAATATTCTTCTACAAAAATGGAGATTATCGTGTCAAGAGTTTCGATCACATGTCGCTGTCAAGATTGAAAAAAAACTTCTTTATGAGGAAGGTATGATTTTCTATGTATTTTTATTAAATTATCAAAAATTATTAAAAGATTTTATGTCGTACAATCGTGGAATTTAATTTGTATAATGAGACGTTTGCAGATAATTATTTGTGTACATGTAAATATTTTTCATATTTCTGTATTATTCAGACTGTGATAAGAAGAAATCTGTCAAATATGAAAAACTGTTAGAGATACAAAATGAAATCAACAAAGTAAAATTTGATGTAGATGCTATTATACAGCAACAGAAGATAAGTGATAAGAAAATATTGAATATAACAACGTTACAGAAGAGTTTAAAAGATGAATCGGAGAATCTTAAAGTGCAAAGAGATAATTTTTTACTGAACATAGTGGACATAAAGCAAGGTAAATTAATTTGTTTACTTAAATCATAATCTGTAAATTTAATATTGTTTGTTATCTAATGTAATTTCTATTTCTTTTAAATTATATGTTTTCAGAACATGAACAAAAAAGGAAAAAAAAATTTTCGAAATGGAATGCTATAAAGCGTGGTTGTAACACGTACAAATCGAACTTGAATATGTACTTAGAGCTCAAAGAAGAGCAAAATGATCAACATGCAAAAATTTCCTTTTTTATAAACTCACTTAATGATGAACTCTCAAATAAATACTTTGCACAATTATTATTCAGTAATGGTCAATGGAGTGGTATGTAATATAAATCCAAATATAAATCTAGAATAAGAAATACAATTAATAATATTGACAGTTATTTGTATAATTATTATTTCAGTTGAACAAATTGAACCAACGTTAAAGAAAGAGCATTTAAACCAGTTAATTAGTGTTGCAATGGACAGTTCCGAACCATCCAAAATTTTGGAAATTACATTATTTTTATGCGAGTTACGAAGTATATTTCTAAAACATTACATGAAGAAGGAGACTGCAAATCACAGTGCGGATAAATAACTTAGATGCTAAAATTATATAAACAAGTCTGATTTGTCTTTTTATAAGTATATATATGTACATAAACTTATACATACGTGTAAATGGTACCTAAATACATATAGCGCTGCAACGTCTTGCAAACACACCGCGAGAAATTCACTTCCAAGTAAGACCAGTGCTCTTGGACTTTAAATTAATATACTCTACGTATTTTTAATCATTTCTGTGATATTTTCTGTATGCATAAATACTTGAATATTTGTTACGTAGACATTACATATGCTTGTTATAATACTTAATCATTTATTTTGCGATTCTCGCGATGTCTCTACGACGCGCAAAGTTAATCTTCATTAAAATACTTGATAGAGATAAATTATTTTGATTTTGAGTTCTAGCTGATTAAGCTAGCAGTCGTTTTATTGCCTGCCTTCTGCAATGTATATGACGTGTCAAAAGAATCGAGCCAAAATTATAATTTCGTTTAGATTTAACGTTTGTAAATTTAATTTCACGATATCAATTATAAAAGGACGTTTTTTGCGTGGAACTTTTGTAGATCTTGTGTACTTTTACAAATGATATTTTATGCTACATCTCATACTAATTACACGCATAAAGTATCCAAATTTTGAAATTTTTAATTAATATGTGTAATATTATAATGTTACGGTTTCAGGAAAAACTTTTGTTTCGCGAATTTTTACGAACACGTTTATGCTACATTTATTTTATTAATATTATTTACGCGCGTATGGAATAGAGAGCCGAACGCCGTACGCGGATAAATGGGCTGATCCATTATGTATGCGTGGAAGCACGCTGATAACAATTCGTCCCTATTGGTACTAGTTAACGAAGGAGTCAATTGATCGCCCACTGCCAATCTGCCTATGCTAACGGCATAAGTTAACAGATTTCATTTGCTCCATTGACCCGCCGGGAATTCGCTTGCATACACATGACCATCGTGGAATTTAATTAAAGACCGAAATCTTCTGCGAATTATTACGCTGTAGAATGTTGCGGCCGTTTCCCCCCGCTCAGAATGTCATTCCGTTACGTGATACGTCGGAAACCCAACTAGTATCAGAAAACGATGATTAGTATATTTCCGCCGCGTGTTCGAAATACTTGAATCTGTACGCACTTGATATTCTCGAAATATATATATATATATATTTTGTAATTATGTTAACCACAAGAAATATATTATTATATTAATAATTAACACGAATTAATATGATTCATATATTAATCCTTCCTTTGTAACACTGTCAAAATCATATAGCACATGATTAAGTTTGCTTGTGATTCCTTGTGTCCTGAACACGCAAAAAATTACTTTATGTAAGAATTGAACGTAAGAAATAAATTGACAAAATATCGAGTTCTGCGAATAACGCTTCGTTCGGCTATTCTCTATTTCATACATAACTTGAGAAAAAGGAACGCTGGATTAAAAATGGCTTATTTCTATACGAACGGGATCTTCTACTGGTACAGACTATTTACAACGGAAGGACATGTAAGAGCCTTGCGCCTGTTATTGATAAAGGAAATACGACGGTCGATATGTTTTGTACGTAATCGCACAATCCCGCGTTCATTCATTTCTGATCGACTACGAACTCCGCGCTGAATCTTGAATTTTTTTGAATTATTTCGAGATTTACCACTCCGGTCTTAATTATTATTAGACAATTTTTCCCCAAACAAATATCCAATAAATATCTTCGGAATTGTGCGGACCACCTCAGGATTTGTCGTGACGATTACAAAACCGCTGATCGTAAAATCGCTTCTCCGTCCACGTGGACACAGACACACATACACACATTCGTCCTCGGGAATCGCGGAGAACGAAATTTGTCGAGAACGCTCGGAATATCGTCGAGCTCGTTACGATACGTACGTACGCGCGACACGCACGATTAAGTGGGTGTCTCTGTGAAGACGGCTCGCCATTATTTTTGACGGTCGCTCCGCTACGTACTTTGATGGTCTTCTTCGCCATCTCGACCAATCGAAGACAACAAATTCTCGCGCGATTTTTTTACACCGCGCAAATTTCTCTACACCGGTCTTCCTTCGCTTCTCGCCAGACCTTTCTCTTTCACTCTACTGTATGCGGTGCTCGCGCAATTATTCTCAAAGCGCCACTACGCACCGCGGCGATGCGGCACCCTTTTTTACTCGAGGGTGGCGGCGAAGGACACGTTGCCGCCCGACACGGCCGCCGCGGCGGCCAGCAGCAGCTTCGGCGGCAACGGCGCCGGCGGTAGAACCGATGTCGGCTCGACTGCCGTCGACGACGACGTCGTCGTTGTCGTCGTTGTCGTCGTCGTCGTTGCTGACGTCGTCGTCGTCGTCGTCGTCGGAAGCGGCGGAGGCGATGGTGCCGACGTCGTTGTACTCGGACAATCGCTGCCGACCCCGTAAACCTTGGCGTGATTTACCTCGAGCGCGACGGTCAAGTCAGCCAGTCCGGCGTCGCACAACACGGGATTATCTGTAAACAACAAAGTGTGTTATGTATGAGAGTTCGCCGCGCGATGAAATGGAACAACAATAAGATACCAGGAACGAAAGAAATGTATCGCATGTAACATGATTTTTTATTTCTCGTATCTTACACTCGTACTGTGCGTACTTTGCTGTATCTCAGCCCTAAATTCAAGAGCTACATTATTTTGATCGTAAATTATCGTAAATAAAAAAAAAATTATCATAAAAACACATGATTAAGTGACGATGTGGCGCCAGCTGTGATAACGAAGATTAGCTCTTAGCCGTAATATTAACTGTTAACAGCGGTTGTCGCGCTTGAGACGTAAAACCCTCCTGACTACTTTTTATCCCCGAATTTTTCAACGAGAACCGAACGAGAACCCACAGGCGAGAGAAGAGAATGGCGGTGTTAATAAAAACTGAGACTAACCAGCAGATAACGGGATTGGGCACGATATTGCGGCCGCAAAGCGAGAGGGTGAGGGACGATATATTAACAATAACAACAGCTCAACGAGCAGACGCCGGTATACAATAAATAATTCGTGATGGCGCCACAGCGGGGGTTATCGCGAGAAATGTAACCGTTGTAACAAATAATATATACGCCTCGGGAGCCGAACGGAGCCAAGCCATTATCAGCGAATAATTTATTTTCTGTCCCCCACGCATCGGCCATTCTCTTCTCCGCCGTCCTTTTTCCCCCCTCACTCTTTCTCTCTCCATCCGCTTTGCTTCTTGTTTGTTTGTCCACGCTAAGACCTTACATGCGATGTTTATTAATTACGCGACGCCACTGCGCCACACATCCTTCTCTTCTCCTCGATTAACGCCTAACGACCTGAATTGAATTTAATCGTACGCCAATTGTTGCCAAATTATATTGAACATTACGAGCGGAAATCTCCAAAAGAAAACGGAAGTACGGAATGCTACTCTCTGAGCTGAAAAACACAGATCCAGTATTAAAAATCACATGTCAAAATTTAGTAGAATTTATAAAGGACATTTCTAATGTATACAGCGTAAAGTCTGCATTTAAATGGATCTAAGTGAGAGTAACACTCTTTTGAGGTGTCAAAATCCGCTGTGACACTAACAGTCGCCTCACCGAGCGGAGATTCCTCTGTAGGAATCAGAGGATCATTCACGACAGTTAACTCGATTACCGTTCGTCTATAGCGAGTATCTCGTACAGGAGAATGCACAGCAGATAATATTGCCTGTCCTTCTTTCTCTCATCAACGCGATTAAATATCTTGTCATTGTTGACTTTGGCTAAAAATTATTTTGTCAAGCAACATTATAGATATACTTAGCATTGATGTTAATAAAAAAAAAAAAAAAAAAAAAAAAAAAAAAAAAAAAAAAATACTTTTTTATATGAAATTTTGTTTGGCATAAGAGTTTCAAACGTTGAGTGCAATATAAATATTAATTTTAATTGTCCGCTGATATTATATAACGTCGTTATAAACGATATTTACATATATGGCAGCGAAAGCGTTAAATATGGTACTGAAGGTGGTCGGAGAGCGACGCTTCGAGAGAGAAAGAGAGTCTAATATAAACCTCACCTTGAAGGTATATACGTAGCACGTCGGGGACTCCGTGAATCGTGCATCGTGTATTGGCCACCAGCTCCGGCATGAGAGTACGTATTTGATTCATGCTGACGTCGGCCCAGCAGAGCACCGGAAAGCCGCGAAAATCTCGGCCGGACAGTATGACCAGGCGATTGTGTGACGCGTTCAATTCCTCCAAGGACGGCAGCCACGTCTAAACAACAATCGTACAATCAATATTCAATCGCGACGTAAAGAAAAAAAAAAAAAAAAAAAAAAGAAAAAAGAAAGAATAACGTTTTAAAAAAAGGAATAAAACTAGATCAATACTTCACACTTACCTCCGACGTGTCCTCGAGAGTGGTGAGTTGATTGTGCGAGATATCGAGTACGCGCAGGCCGTCGAGACCGCGCAGGTCGCGCGGTCCGATCGTAGGGCCTAGCGCGTTATGACTCAGATTGAGCTTTTGCAGCTCCTTCATTCCCAGAAACAAGGAGCCATCCAGGCTGCGCAATTCGTTATGCTGGAGACCGAGCTCCTGGATGTTGCCGCCTGCGATCTCCTCGCCCTCCTCCTCCACCAGATTCTACGAACATTGCGAATCGTTTCCAATCGATCAAGCTTGCCGTTTAGCGTGTTTATTGTTGACGACTCCGACGCTCTTCGACGCGTCGAACGTCAACGATGACGTAGATACCCACCTCGGAGGATGGCCTTCCTCTGTGTAATCTGGCGATCCGGTTGTTCGATAGATCGAGCAATCTGAGCTCGCGTACACCGCGCAGGGAGGCCAGCGAGAACTCGCGGAGCTCGTTGTGCGTGAGATTCAGGATCTTCAGCGATCTGAGAGGGTAAAGGGCGCTCCCGTTTCCGTCGCCGTCCGCGCCGCCGAGGGACTTGAGAGAGTTGTGTCCGAGCTCGAGGTCCTCCAACATCTCGGCCTCTATGAAATCGTCCGCGTTCAGCTAAAGAGGCACAATTCAGGCGTCCGTTCAATTTCTACCCATAGTATCTCATTGCGCGCTTAATTAGCATTCGTCGCGACGAACGTCGTCTGATCCGATAAGTGATGCAAACAGGCGAGAAAGTTGCGCGAGAGATTGCGTCCGTTCGTTTCGTCGGATGCCAGGCTTGAAAATCCTTCCGCCAGGCGGAAGGCAGCAATAATTACGTTACGTCGCGGTAATTGACTCAATGCACGGCGCGCTTTAGCACGAACGAACGCCTCGGACTTCGCCGCCGCCGCCGCCGCCGCCGCCGCCGCGCGTTAAAGCGTAATATTCGAGAGCACGTGCGCTCCGAATGCACTCGTCTGAGTGCACTCTTCGCAAGTTACACTACTTACGAATTCACTTTCGTTTCTAGATTCCGTTCGTTTCTTTTTCAAGTTACTTATCCAAATATAAAAAAAGAAACGAGTTTTATATTTATAGTCATGAAAATTTTAATTCGAATATCGAGCATTCGTTTTTGTGCTAAAAGAAAGGCACGATGGAGGATGAAATTCGAGAAGAATGTTTCGCGTGACGTAAATGTGGCGGATTAAATACCTCCTGCAGCTCGTTGTACGAGAGCTCCAAGAATTTCAAGCGTCTGGCCTTCTGCAGCGTGCCGTCGAGTTTTCGGATCTTGTTGTGCTGGAGAAAGAGGGTCTCCAGACGGTGGAGGTATCGGAACTCGGCCGGCAGATGCGTCAGTTTGTTATCCACGGCATAAAGCATCTTGAGATTGTGGCCGGACGACGGTAGCTCGCCGTCGAGTGACGTGAGCTCGTTAGAATTAATGAGCAACCACTCGAGTTGATTTAAATCTCTGCAAGCAAACAAGTGGGGCACGTGGCTAAATCCCGTAGAATCCTGTTTTACGTGTTTCGACGCCGTCGTCATCGTCGTCCAAGATTCTCGCGCAATTTTAAAAAGTCGGCGATAATCGAACGCACACGGAATTTCCTTTGATCACCGATTATTCTGCGTGTCGAGCCGTTCCTTGCCCCGATCGTAGACAGGATAAATTAGAAGAGATAATGACTAAACATATAGTAAACAGGATGAGAGAAATGTGATAGCTTTTTGATTACAAATATGAGTGGCGACGAATTAATGGAAATCGTGTTTCCTGCATTAATTACGTTGAAGTCAATCAAAAAATCATAATACACAATAATTTACATTCGTTTACAATCTTTGATGATGCGAAAATTTGCATTTTTCACTTTAGCCGTTCCGTTCACATTCTTTCTTTCTTCCGAATCTTACCTTAAAGTATGATTCAGACTGTTGAGATGATTTCTGCCGACGTGCAAATGCTTCACAAGAGGCGGCAGCGAGCTCGGGGTCATCTCCGAGATCGCGTTTCCGGCCATGGCCAAGTGCTGAAGCGTCGGATTGTACTGGAACAAGCGAGCACGAAATCGTGGCATTCATAAATTGCATAATTTTCCTCTTCTTTCTACTTTCAATTTTGTTAATAATAATAATATCGAAACACAGCAATGCAAAGTTTTACTTTTTACTACTAATATCTTTTAACTTTTTATCCTAACGGTATTAATTTTTACCTCTTGTATCTCTCTTCGAATTTAGGTCAATTTCTATCTTCAATCGCGCGAAAGCATCATTAGAGCATTTCTTTCAAAAGTCGTCTTCGCGATAAGTTGCAGAAAAAAAGGATAATCGATTAACTATCCAGGTGGCCATAGCCACGGTATCGCTATATATTCAAGGAGTTTGCGATTTCGATTTCTGATCTCGATCTATATCGTTATATCGTTCTGCGCACGCTAAAAATCTAAGCCCAAACTGGATCCAAGTAAGTACCGAGCACTCACCTTGAAATCATCCGAATCGATGCGGCTTATCCGGTTCCGGCTGAGATCCAGAGTCCTCAGCAGCGACAGATGCGACAGGATGTGCTTCGGGATCGCCGGCATCTCGTTGTCCGCGAGACTCAAGTACTGCGTGCGACCCAGACCGGCGAAAACATCGCCGTCTACGACCCTGCAAATCGAGATATCTCATTCATCGGTTCGCGACTTGCAGCGAACGAGACACACAGTAGAATCGTGCGGGTAGCGTGTCGACGCGTATTTTGTCTAAAAATTTTCTCAAGCGTCATCAAATAACATTTCGCATATTTCTCTATTACAACGTCGCTTATCACTCATGTAGTAATACACAGCCGGGAGCGGCGAACCGGGCCAATGAGGAGTCCTGAAAAAGTCGCGACGCGCCAGAAGTTATCGTTCGATTATTCACTTAGTATCGGCTCACGCTGTCGCTCGTTATTTAATTATTCCACGACGATAAACACACACAACCGCCCGCGATAACTCGCGAAGAGGTCAGGCACGATGAAGATTTCATTCTTACGCCCCGCTCCTCCCCGGCTCTGTCTCGCGAGGAGATGCTTAAACAGATGTACGATCTTGAAGGATCCCGACGGGATATACGCACCGTAGGATAATGAAGGAAGACCGGCAGCTCGTCCTTTGTGTCGCTCGTAAAGGATCACGGTCACCGGACGCGTTATTCCGAGGGAAGATAATTATACAGAGCGAGCCGATGTGCAAACTGTGGAAAACACCAAGTCACCTCAACCGACAGCGACCACGTTGGAGCGTATTTGCTCAAGTTTCGAGACGTATCGGGACGCATTTATCGGGTTCATTCACCAATCACTGCGGCAGAATTATTACGTAATGATATCTCTAATCCGCTACGATATCCTGCTTCCGCTACGTACGCGACGATGTTTCGCGTCATCACGACATCACATGACGCGGTCATCGGAATGCGGATTGCAAAATTTCGCTTATTACTCGCTTGTTGTATCATTATTATCGCGTTACTTAATAATGCGGTGTAATGAGCGAGGAAAAAAAGAAACTTCTTTCCGAGTGATACGAAAGCGCTATCTCTCATAAGCCTTATATCATAAGGTGTCGCGTTAAGCTCGATCACTAACGGTAAGATTTCAGGGATGAATCGTTCGGATTACCGTTCGAGAGTCTGTCGGCGGCTCGGGCCTGTACGCAATAGCGCCGCGAACGCCTTCGCAAATACTCGTTATGAGAATTAAGATCGCTTCTTTGTTATACATATACAAATGTCTCCATTCAATGTCCGCAATAGCAGACGATGACCTTTTGCAAAGATACTGGCCGGCCGTGTTGACGTGTGTGGCACACTTACAGACGGAGATCTATGCGAGCAATACGCGAATACGAATGACAAACGTGTACCAGGACTCCAGCCATAGGATTTCGCTCGACTTATCTCGTTCTTACTATCGGGATTTTTTAACCGATCTCTCTAATTCTTTCTTCAATCCGTAAAATTCTCTGCAAAAATTTGCCAATTTTATTAAAGCTTTTCACAAATTCCAATTCATCAATATTCGAATAAGTAGATATAAACATTTAATAGACTTTCAACGAAAGAAATAATCTAATATATTGTTTATGCAAAGATAGCGAAGAAAAATTGCTTAGTTGATGTTTACTGCGTTTGAGGAAATTAGATAAACGAAAACTTTATCTTCATGCGTGTAGTAACCGTGACTGATAAGTAACGCGTCATTATCGCGCCCCCACAATTCTCCTCTTCATCAAGGACTCGAGCACTTTCGTACTTCGGAATCTAACGTCGTTCGCATATACGTCGTGCGATATTAATTCTTTTCAAGGCGCTCTCGAATAATGAAGAATGCTTTCGTCGCTTAACGGCGCGTCACACTCACCCCAGATGATCGTGGTTCAACTCGAGCCGGGTGATGGACATACGCAGCTCCTTGAAGTCGTGGCGTGATATGTCGCGTAGATTCGAGTGCGCCACTCGCAGGGTGATCTGCTGTTCGGGGGTGAACTTGCCGCTCAAAGCCTCAGCCAATTGATCGAAGGACTTCATCTTTTCGCATAGCACCTCGATACGCTCACCTACGTGGTGACCACCGCTTCCTCCGCCGCCGCCGCTGCCGCCGCCGCCGCCGACGCCGCCGACGCCGCCGCCGATGCCGCCGACAGCGGCATTGTTGTTCGCGTTGATGGCCCCGCCGACGGACGCGGCCACCGTCACCGCCGTCTGCGCCTGGTTGATAACGGGACTGGAGAACTCCTCCTGTCTGCAGGTGCACGGATTGATTTCGCGGCGCACGGCGCAGTGGAGGCTCGTGCTGGCCGCGAGGCCCAGCAGCGTGTAGAGAATGCCGGACATACTGTCACTCAACACGCAGCGGCTTGATTACGGAGCGTAATTACTACGGCACGAACACGGAAGATAACGAAGCTTCTGAAGAACAACAGGGTCCATGAACGGATGGGCACGTACACCCTGTGTGCGCGACCACTTCTCTCTCCCCCTCCTCGCCTTCACTACTCGGTACACTGTACACTCGATGTTGAATCGATGTTTAACGCGATGATAAATGCAATTCAGCCCTGGTCTTCGTTAAGGAACGCAAATGTCGATACAATGTCGCATAGCGCGGGAGGACAATGCGGAGCTGTCGCGCGCGGTATTATTCTGTTCCGACACTAGTACCCGATCAACACTGATCAACACTGACAGAAGAGCCTGACACAGCGGAGCGCGATCGGATAGAAGCAACAGTAGCAATAGCGACGACTGACAGCCACGTGTTATCTGCACTGTCGCTGATCCACACCATTCTATGGAATATAAGTTCACCGCGACTCCCTCTTTCTCTCTCTCTCTCTCTCTCTCTTTCGTTCGCTCTCTCCTCTCCTTCGTTGGCTCGCGGGAACGCGCTGTCGAGAAGTTTATCGTCGTCGTTAGTGGGCCTTCCTCTTGGCGCCACGAACGCGGCAACGGCATTAAGCCGCGGCGCGCCGCGCGAGACTTACTTATAGTCGCAACCGGAGTCGTCGCGTCGGTGCCCACCGTGGCGCCGCGCGCCTCCTTCGGCGAGGGACTCCCTCCGGGTCGCCTCTCTTCACTCTTCTTACGACTCCCTCCGTCGTATACGTTACGCGCCGTACACCGACGAGCTCATCCTCTTTTTCTACCGGCCTCTACCGCTCTCCCGCTGCGCACACCACCCCGTAGTATGCGTATCCTCGTTCTCCCTGCCTCGCCCTCCCCTCCCCCCGTTGTTGCGCGCCTCATATTCGCCCCGTTCTGCTATCGTGTCCCAACGGCACGCTCCTGACTCTTACTCCCTCGTCGCGGCTACCGCACTTACTCAAAAACTGGTCCCCACCAAAGTGACGCTGTTATCTCTCTTTTTGTGTTTCGCCAATTACCCGGAAGTTTTGTCAGGAAAAAAAAAGGAGGACATCACTCGTCATTTCTGTGAACTGCGAATGGATGACACGGTAATCTCGTCGACTCGAGAAGGACGGAAGAGTTTTGCGAGGACAACCGCTACGGCGGAAGATTCATCAACCTCTCGTCGTTGTCGTTCATCGCGTTGCACGCACGCCGCAGGCGCTGTTTGCACCGATAAGCGGACCGATTGCTCAACTTTTGACCTTTGCTTAACTGCTTCGCACGGTGCGCGACATGAAAGAAAATACATACCAGATCATTCTCTCTCGTGCTCTCTTTTCCATTCTCTTTGTATTTTGCGCTTTCTTCCGCTTTTGCTAACCGCTTTGTGGCGATAGCGCGCATCCTTCGTCGTTTCATCCCTTCGCCTATCCGTTTGATTATTTTTCAAGAATTATAAACCTGAAATTAATATATTTGTATTATTACGAATCCGCTCCAAACTAGTTTCAATATATCTACACTTTGTACATGAATAATTATTCTTAGTTAAAATTTACTTTTAATTATAATTGAAACAATCATAGATCGGTTTAAAGAAAGGAATCTACATCTGATTTTTCAACGCCCGATCTTTCAAGTTATGACTCGCAAATTATAGACTTGGATTTCGCAATAGATTCAACCTGCAAATTATGAACTCTGCTCTTCTTCTGAACACTTCAATTTTTTTATTACAATCTAGTTCAAGATCTTTCTATCGAAAACAAATCTACACGACGAAAAGCTAGCAATTATGGAAATTTTGCAATCGAAGTGATTCTACTTCCTCGTCATATTTCGTAAAACGACCGTGCAAAACAGGGGCTTCTCCTGGGTCACGAGAAGACACGCGAATTTCTCTGGAATGTCGGTTCGGAGCCAGCTGAGAGAGAATCGTTGTTGTCGTCATGGTTGGAGTTAAGCTCGACCGATTCATCATTGACGACGATTATTAAAAGCGGAGTTGGGAAAATGTTCTTCTCTGTGTGTTGCACCCGAGTACTTTGTAACACCTCAGGTAGCCCGGTAGCTTTTGTCGCGACACCTTCTCTTTTGAGTCTCTTTTTCCATCATTCGGGGTCCGAAACCGGTATATAATCTCGCCGTGTTAAGTTTTCAATACCTCAGGTACGGAAAAATTTATCTCGCCTCGGTCAATTCT
The DNA here is from genome assembly GCF_040581485.1 of Linepithema humile. Classification (NCBI taxonomy): domain Eukaryota; kingdom Metazoa; phylum Arthropoda; class Insecta; order Hymenoptera; family Formicidae; genus Linepithema; species Linepithema humile. Next base: position 6,978,007 of record NC_090133.1, on the reverse strand, counting down.
TTTCAATTGTCACGGATAAGTGCGGTCATTATTTTGAAATACGGCATCGAGATCCGAGCTGACGCCGAAATTACATCGAGGCTTCATTCTTTCTTATTGGAACGTGAAGAAGGGTCGCAAGAAACGTAGTGCTTTCGCCCGTTACAAATTGGCGAGATAAAATCCCAACTTCGCGTTCGTTAATCATCGCGAGAGAAGCGATCCCGGGAGTACGCGTGTCCGTGTCGAGATCGTAAGTGTTCTATCAAGGGTTCCTCTGTTCATCATAAAATAATATCGATTACTTAATGAGCTCGCCGATGCGGCGGCGGCGGCGCTTCACGGGTCGCTTGTCATCCGAGTAAACGCCTCTATCTATATAACGTAGCTGTTTACGCGCATGATTTACGTACCCATTTATGTGCCGTAACTCGTCCGAGGTATGTCGTACAAAATTCTCGAGCTCGGCGGCGCCGAGCTCGCCTTATATCCTCTTTAAGCTATTCCGCAACTACATCGGGGCTACCATTGGTATTTGTTCACACTGGCGCCTACAATTCGTCTAATCTCTCCCGGCGTAAAGGTCATCAAACCGTAGACAAGGCGGCGAAAACAGCTTGGATTTTTCATAGACGTCTCGTAAGTTAGGACGAGGGCACATTCGACATCTTCAAATATATTTCCTGCAACACGAAATCAACGGTTTTATTTTATTTATCTTGACAGGCAATATACGGTGCGCGAGACCGCGCTGGAAGGAGAGAAAGGGAGAGAGAAAAAGGCGAGGGACTTTCTCTTTGTCCTGCTGACTATCCATTATCGCTCGTATTATTGCCGCAGGCAAAGAGTAATACGGGAGCAAGGGAGGACACAACAAGCGAGAAAGGCCAGGCCAACAGGCAAGGCAAGGCAAGGCAGGGCACGAGGCACGAGGCACGAGGTGGAGGGACCTAACTCCATGCCTCGGTTTAACGAATGCGAGAATGCGGCCTGGCGCCAACGCACACGCGGCCGCCGCGCCAGCCGCCGCGTCACGCACTCTCGCCTCTCTCGCCGGCTCTCTTTTTCTCACTCTCTTTTTCTTTCTCTCTGTTTAATGACCTTACCGAAGTTCAAAATACTAAACTGCAGCCCATCTTTTAATTCCTATGTCCGCCTCGTGATTAAAATATGATGAGCATGTGCAGTGTTCCACGAGATAATACCTAATCAAATAGAAGCTTCGTCTCGTATCATAAAATTATCATCGTGTTCTTCCTAAAATCATTGTATTCTAGAACGCTCTCTAGCTATTCCTCAATAAGAGTACAACAGAAAATTAATAATTTTGCATGAAAAATATGAAAAAAATATACGACATATAAATTTTCTTTAGTTCGTAAAAAAAAAGATTTGAATTAAAGAATTTCATTTCAAAGAAATAAGGATAATCTTTATATTTCACACGTAACATTCTTTAATACTTAACATAATTTTTAATTAATCGACGCCTACCGGTAGCTACCGCGGTTTGTCGGTATAGGTACATCGTTTCTCTGCGGCGCTCTGCCTGCATCTGTGTACCGCATAGCTTCGAGGTATGCAGGCGAACTCCTCCTTTTCTTATCGAGAAAAAGGAACGAAGGAGGAAAGAAGCAGGAGGAGCGAGCAATGAGTGGAAGCAGAGCAGAGAGAAAGGTAGCGGAGCGGGCATCGTGCTCGAGTATACACGATAGGCGCCTTACACGCTGCATTGAGATATTGGGAGATTATCATCTGGCGTGGGTGTTGAGGACACTCACTTAGTGTAAAGATTAGCCTCTCAATAGTTTGTCGCTGGTTCTTCTTATTTCTAATATCACTCATTAGTAGTTATCGTTCTCAGTAACGTGTCGGATCGATCTAAATATCCACATACCTTCTCTTTTCGTATCTTTTTGTCGAAGGAAGAGTTGTGCCACCAATTTCTCGGAAGTGTTGCAGTTGCGTCCATATCGTACATTTTGTAAGAGAGATATTTGTCTTCGCTTTTTTACGCTTCTGGCATCTGGCCTCTTTCTCTCCTCTCCCTCGCTCGCTCGTTCCGTTTACGCGGCGCCGCGTCGCGTGGTTGACCGCGAAAGGGGTAAAAGAAGCTGTACGATAGAAGATTAAGTTAAAGGCATACTGACGATCTAAATCTAGACGGGTGTTGTTTCAAAGCCACGTCGTTTATCGAGTTTCGCCAGCTTTCCTTCGCTTCTAAATGGGATCACAATGGAACACTGAAGCTGTTGACTCTTGTTCTCTACCCTAAACATTTCTTATTTTGCGCAACGAAAATTCCAGCGAACAATCATCAACGATAGAGGCGATTGAAAAACGAGAAAAGTGTTTTGCTTAAATATTTCAAAACTTTACATGATTTTCTTACTTTCTTTTAAATAATTATACTTAGAGATGTAAAAATTATATGATACTAAAAAACAAAAAGTAATATTTTTATGAGTTGTAACAATTAATTTTACATATGGCTAATAAATTGTTATTAAAAAATATCATTTTCCTACCACAAAGGATCAGCAAGATATCTCAACAATGTTGAGAGCCTCTGATGAGTGTGTTTACGATGGGATTTAAAGCCAGCTCTCATTCCATGCCTTTCTGCCGCGGTCACGACCGAATCCCGGCCGAACTTTTCACTTCTATCGCTCTTATTGTATCTTTTTTCTGAACAGTGAAGTTGCTTTGCTCTCAGTAGCAGGATATAGAGGAGGAAAGGACGTCGTGGATTGGTACATTGTCCGTCGTCGTGACTGTAGAGAGACCTTTATCAGATGATGAAGTATACATTAACAAAAACCAGGAAACATATATCAATAATAAACGTTAATGCTTTACACTTCCAGTTTAGATATTGTGCTGTAGATTTGCTTTAGATTCAAACTTAATTTATTAACCACTTTTTTAGCTCGTCAACAAGCTATTTATTATAGATTAGTTTTAGATTTTTTTTATCAATAGTTATAATGCAAGTATCTATATATTATACATTTGATTAAAAAATGCTTAATTAGAAATGTAAGGCATTAATGACTTTAATTATAAAATAAATGTATCTCATCATCTTCCGCATACTATAAAAAATCATTAATATTTTTTTATAAATATATTATGCATTGGAATATATTATCTCTTCTTTTCGCACCAAAATGTATACTAACCTCAATAAAGAATAATTGCTGCACTCATAATAAATGCAAGACATTTTTATCTATATTAAAAATATTGTGTATTTTACATTCATATTAAAATATATATTTTATATTTATTCTATTTCTTTTAAGAAAATAAAGTTAACTGTTCAATCATTTTTACTATTTTTAGGTTATTTTGACGTTTTCAATATCCAACCTGCAAAAGGAATTAAAAATCAAGAGTTGATTATAAAAATTTACCTGCCTGACAAATATTTATTTGCTAAAAATATAAAAAACAATAACTACAAATAAAAGATGAATACGAAGGAAATCTCTTTGTTTATTTCGTTGGCTGTCATTTTTAATTTTTTCTTTGATCTGTGCAACACGCAAGTTTGTATCCAAACAATTTAATAGCTATATGTAGAAACCTCACACCTCACACCTCACACTAATCATACAAACTCACATGGAATATCATTTTGATGTAATTTGAAATATTTGCCTGTCTCTGCAAAATTCGAAGCCCTTGTTAAAAAATGTGTCTGCGTATGCAGATTCTTTGATACTTCTCTGATACTTCTCCGTATCAAGACTTTTATACTTCTCCATGTTTATATTTCTTTCAAATTGAACTAAACTCTACTTTACGAATCGCAGCATCATCTATCGATATCTTTAAAAACGACCTAATTGTGTCCTAAACAACAAACGGTAACAAGATCGAAATATTTATCATCAATTTAGGGACTGTTGTTACTCGTATGTTGCCAGTACTTGCTGCATCGTTGGTAAAACGCATTCTGGGTAGAATAACGTGTATCATATTCTCCTCCCGTCTCTCGTCACCACTCGTTACTTCACGGCATTGCGCGACATTATGAGATTTGCAATAAATGAAAGGTGAGTGAGAGAACGAGACAAGTGAACAGCGAGTGTACAGTGAACGGGTCGCAGATTATTATATCGATTCGCAAATTTACATCAAATTCATTTTTTTCTTTCTCAAGATCGACCACACCGAAGGGAACACGCAAAGCGTAATAAGCAGTTTTCCGAGCGTTGAAAGGTGGGCGATTCGCTATACTGCGTTAGCATCGAGTGATATTCGAGTATTCGAATATACGAAAAGCCGTATCTAACTCGTACGGGCATCTAAAATCCCGAGGTTATTTGACAATCTCGAAGTTTCTGCGTACGTCTGCGACGCGAACATACAGACAACAATGATCGACCTAACAGTCAAGACCTTGGATTCGCAAAATCATGTCTTCTCCCTGGAAGACGACGTAAGTTCCATTTTGTCTATTGCTATCGTTGATATAAAATTGACGTTATCATTCGCTATTTCTTTTGGTTTTTTATGATTGGCACAAGTCTCTTGATGATATCAAAATAAAAAAAAAGATCTGAAGATATTAAAATATAACCCCGTGCATTGAACGCATTACTTTTCACAAATTTTTAATTTGTTTAATTTTATAATGTATCTCTGCAATTCTCCTTAAAGCAAATCACAGTCCGTGGCTTTAAAGAACACATAGCAGAATCTGTAGCGGTACCAGCTGATTCACAGAGGTTGATTTATTGCGGTCGAGTACTTCAAGATGAAAAGAAATTAAATGATTATGGTATATATGCACATATCTTTCTATTCAAGTACAAATAACTTTATTGCATAAGCATATTGGAAGCATTCGTGATTCGTGTGCATTGATGGGATTTGATTGTTTTCAGACGTTAATGGAAAAGTAATTCACTTGGTGCAACGCGCTCCACCTCAATCAGGACAACACAGTAATGATGGCGGACAAACGCAAGGTCAGGGCAACCGACAGGGCTGGCAAAGCTCGCAGAGACCACACTATCGTGTCACGCGCACTCAAATGCATGGAAATGCAATGTATTTGGGTGCGATGTCGGTACCGGCCGAAATCGTGGAGGGACATGGTAATATTTTGACATTCTGTCTTCTACCATCACCTGTTCCTAACACATCTGATTTAATTGTTCCTCAGGGATACCACAATTGAGCAACAGCCTGTCTGGTAGTCGTCTTACGCATGCTGGTCGTATGCTTGATCGTATAAATGAGCTGATTGATCGATTAGATGATCCCAGTGCTCCTCCTTTGCATCCTACTGCGTCAGAACTCAATCAACCAACTGCACAGCAACAACAACAACAACAACCGCACGAACCAGAAGTAGAACAAAACGAGTGAGTTAAATTGGTGTTTTGGTTACTAAATTTACATTTCTAATCTATAGCACACACAGCAATTTGTCAATCTTTGTAATATCTATAGGACTAATGACGCTTCAAGAGATGATAGTGGTGTTAGACTCGCGGAAGCAGCCGCAGCTGCCATTACAGCTGCATTATCTGCTGCTGGTGCACGTGCAGTTACGTTGTTCCGAGGTTAGTGCATTTGCTAGTCTAATTCGATTATTTAAAGTGTCTAATAATCTAATATGTCGCGATATTACATTGAACGCTTAATGATATAGGAGGCAATTACAACAGCACAAATGCGAGACCTACAAGCGATACGAATGAAAATCAAGGTGATGTACAGTCTCAGTCGCAATCGCAATCGCAGTCACAGTCGCAGTCACAGTCACAGTCACAGTCACAGTCACAGCCGCAACCACAGCCGCAGACTCAACCGCAACCGCAACCGCAACCGCAACCGCAACTACAACAACAACCGCAACCGCAACTACAACAACAACCGCAACAGCAACAGCAACAAAATCAAGGACAAGGACAAGAAACTGACACGGGAGCTACATCGAGCAATGCTGGACAAAGCAGGAGGACTCAACAGCAAGAGTATATATCTTAATTTATATATTTTATGTCAATTATGGATGTATATATATTTTATTGCTAATTACTTCCTTTTTAGTCTACCACGACCTCCACAGATGGCAGAATTATTGCAGAGATTATACAATACTCAAGAGCGACTAAGACCGTATTTAGAACGTTATTGCGTGCTTATGCTACTCGATCCTTCATTACCACCTGGAGTGAGTTGATAAAGAGATCGTCACATTAGTTATCAGACACACACAAAATGAAATCTTACCTTACTAAAGATAATTGTATCGTTTAGCCTGGACCAAACACCGTGGAAGAGAGTCAGAGATTAGTAGACGGAGTCGGCGAAATTCTACACCTTATGTCTCACAGTTGCCATGCGCTGAGCGACATTATTATCGATATGAGCCAACCACCACCCAGAAACTTACGCTGCCGCCCGATAATAGTACAGCATTCGGCCATTTTACAGCCTGGTATTCCGATCCAGGTGGAGGTAAGCATGTCGAATAAGAATATTTAATATATAAATAAATGTGTTCTAATTGGACATTGCATTTATCACTATAAATAATGATGTTTCAATATTGCAAACATATCGTTTTCTATCTTCCACAGGCACATATTAGTCTGAATGGTCGCACCGCTAATAATAATAACAGTAACGAAGAGACGGCCGAGTCCGGTAATCAACAGGCACAGTCGGAAAATGCAGAATCAACGATTCCATCGCGTGTTAATGCAGAGGAAGGTAATCAAGAACGAGAATCCGATGGTACAACGCAGTCGCAGGCGGAGAGGCCGCAACAAGAGCAAGGCCAGTCGCCCTTCGGTGCGTTTCATATTATGATACGGTTTTGTAAGATGCCAGACGTGTGTCAGAATATACATTACTTTTGCAGGTACAGTATTCAACTTGCCGAACAACGTCGAAGTGCTGATGGAAGTGAGCTCCGAGAGCAATATAGAAGGTGGATCAGGTAATGAACAGAATGCAACAGGCAATGAGAACAACAACAATGCTAACGCCCGTAAGTTAAGGATATATGTATCATATTTGAGAAAAGGAAACAGCCTTGTTACATGTGTGACACACGTTTTCCATTTTACAGGCAGGACAAATATATTTCCGTTCGGCGCAGCTCCGCCGCCCTATTTCATGCGAAACTTCATGCAGGCCGTTGCGGGACACATGGTGCACGGCGGTATTACCACTACGACCATAAGTTCCAGAAATCAACCTGTTGTTACTACCATAGCAGGAGGGCAACAAGGTGGTCCTGCAACAGTTGACAGTGGAAGCACGAATGCCGGTCAAAGTACTCAAGCACGGTATAACACACATTAATATTCACAATATTATTATAATTCTATGTTACAATACGAAGAGAACATGCTAAGCATGTGCTATAAAAAAAGAAAAGACACAGCAAATTGTACATTTTATAATATATTTCTATTAAAATTTTTATGTAAATTCTTTAAATTATATTCTCTATTTTTGTTTATATAAGTTGTACTTTACATTTCTGTTATATATTTAATAATTCTATATAGGAGTAATACCGGTACTCATCCTACCACTGCTACTCAAACTCGAAGTACATCGCGACCGCACGTGTTCCATCACCATGCACATCCAGTTGGTCTTGGCATGAGCATCGGATTGGGCCTCGACTTTGATCCATATCTCCCATGCAACTCGCATCATGTTTATCGCACTCCGACGAGCGCTACATCTAACACTGCAACCGGAGTGACGACTTCTTCGCAAACGACGCGTACGGCTTCAACAGTTACAACAGACGCTCAGAATCAAACAAATCAAACTGGTAGGCATGCGAGAATAAGAATATTTCTTTGCAACAAAGAGAGAACTTTTTACGAGTTATAAAAAATATTTTCTAGCAACAACTTCGACTACAACTACTGGTGCCACTTCTACGAACGCAACATCGGCGACGAGCACGGAAACAGCTAATAATCCTTTCGTGAACTTATTGCAACAGATATTAAGCCAGTCGGCAAGCGGTCAATCGCAGCCTAATATCAGCATCAGCAGTAATGGTAGTTAAATAATGATGGATGATATTTATTTAGATATTAATATTGATTATATTGCAGCTCCAAACTTGGGCGAAAATCTGGGGAGTATTATGCAGATGCTCGGCAACAATATACATGTAGGATTCGTAAGTGACAGGTGTGTTTCACGTGAACAGACAAGTTAAAGAATTGTTAGGAATATATGATGCTAATCCCGTTATTTTTTTTGGTGATTAGTATCGGAAGTACTCTTACTTTAGCGGATTTATTCGAGGGTGGAGGTCTATCTATGGATCTTTTCACATCGCAGGAATCCGGCAGAGAGGATAACTTCCTTGTCGATCTTTTTGTACTACTGGTAATTGCGTTAATAATGCACCGTCACGTATCTATTGCGCGATACAAAATTTGATCGATGATATTAATAGGATTTATATATGTAATATACAGGCTCAAACTATGACTCTGGATGGATTAATTAGATTACGTCTCGGTCAATGGGAACCGATTGTTCGTCTTCGAAGACCACTGCAGGAATTTTTACAATATACATTTTCGACTGCCTCATCGCCGAGCGCCCTGCAAGAACAAACGATCGAACGCTTGCTTTCTCAGCTGCGACCTCATATCCAAAATCTTTTGGCGTCTGAGGAAAACGTCAGTGGCAGGAGCGCATCTCGTGTTGACATTTGTGCAACTGTCGAATCGTTGATCGCTCGTCATGCAAGAGATATACTTAGGATTTTGTTTGATAATGGTTAGTACTTTTATCTTAGTACACGCGCGTCTCAAAATTAACATATCAAATATATTTGATTTAAAGGAGTTGACGATGCGAGATTCGCGCAGGAGATTCTGAACATCCTGATTAATTTGTGCAAGCAATTCTGCACGGTGCTTCGGTATTCGCTGCGAGGCGGTCAAGCTGGGATCGAAGCGATAGCAACACGTTTTGTGGTCAGTTTTGATTTTCTCAAAGAGAACGCAAAAATAATTTAAAAACGCCGTACTCACGCAATTCAATATTTTCTCATTAGGGTGACTTGATGGACGGCGGCAATCCCGCTCTTCGCCAATGGATATTGAATGGATTCATCGCTCATCTCCGTACTTACTTTTTGCGCGTGCCGCAACCTCCGGATTCAGAAATCATACCACTTTTGGTGTACAAGAATATATTGTCCCAGCAGTCATCGGTTTCTTCGGTTTCGACGCGATCTGCACAAACACAATCGGAAGACGAGGTAAGCAACCCATTCGTACTTTTTAGCCATTGCATAAATTATGAAATAAAATCACGTAATTTTAAATGTATAGCCGATGGAAACCGAATCTCTGGAGCAGCAACCGACGCGCGAAAGCTCCCTATCTGAGGATCGCGACATTCCGGAAACATTCCCCGGACATGAAGCTTTACCTTCGGTATGTCGATACGATTAGAAATAGTAGCAAATAATCCGTACTTTGATTCTCAATACAGGCAGTCTAAATTTTTAATTTAATTGCAAAATATTTTTTGTCAAATTTTCTTAACGATTCCATACGATTTTAGAAATAATTTAATGTAGCACTGCCACAACTTGGTAAGCTAATAAATGTGAGTTGACAATTTTTTTTCAGGATTGGGTGCCGATTATCGCTCGTGATGGCGTGAGACAGCGTCGACAGTTGCAGATGCAAAGTGTGACACCAAACGTGACGACGTTTAGTGATGCATATTTGGGTGGATTGCCGAGCAAACGTCGCAAGTTGATCGAGCAACAGAAACCGCGGCTTTTAGTTAGTCCCACTCCAAATCATCATTCGACAATAGCGGCGTCCATGGAACGGCTAGTTAGAGAAGGCGTCGGCCGTGCCGGCGTTGAAGAGGTCGAAGGCGCTGCCGTGGCCGTCGCGGCGGACCCGGCGGTTCGACGCGCATTCGGTCAAGCTATTAGAGACTGCTTAAATCCATGTCGATATGGCACGCCGGACTTTCCAGACCCGCTACGCTTCCCGAACGCGACCAAGTATTTCGCGGATCAGGAACGTCCGCCGAAATAATAGCTAGCAGTAAGGTAAAATCGTAAAATAAAACATCGTACTTTGAGCATCAGGAGATATGCTAATTTGACGATGAATAGACAGTCCGAAAGAATCGACACACAAAACAAACAATCCGATTCCGTAAACATTTTAATTCCGTAAAAAAAAAAAGAAGAAAATCACAATCACAATTTTCTCAATGTATAAGTATCTCCAATGAATCTAACAGCTAATCAGCATGGCAGGTGCATCTATGTATTATCTGTATGCTCATATCAATATCCGCTTTTATAGAATTACTATTATTAATCTTCGGGTTAAGTTGATTGTAAACTGATTAATTCACATTTAGAACATACCTTAAATCAAACTTTCCGTCAAGTCTTTGTTAAGGGAAAGTTGATAACAATTTCGTAAAGGAATACGAACACCTGTATATATATATAGATGTAAAAATTATTAACTGTGCACTCCTTTATTTATGATTTTTGCACTTGTGCATTAGCTCCCAATTCCGCTGACCCGGCAAGATAGTTTTTCACTCTATTATTTTTTTTATCGTTAGATTGACTACTCCGAATCCTGTAGTAATGGTAAATTTGGAGTGGCTGCAATAAGGAAAATAGGTCGAAATTGTTAATCATATATTGCAAATCTCTCACAAAAAAATCTTGTCGGATGTTTTGTGTAGATAATTAACTTTTCGACGTCTCTGAAGACCCGGGAAACATTTCTGAAGTGGAATCTTTCTACGACGTGTGTATATCTTACGAATTACACGCTAAGACAAATCGATGTGTATGACGCGCGGCTATGGTAATACGTATACTATATGTGAAGTAAGTTTAATTGTTCCAATAACCAAGCAGTTGTAAGGAGAGAAAATGAAAATACAATAAAGTTGTGTATCCCTTTTCCTCTGTCTTTCCGTTTTAATCTGCTCCCCCCGATTTTTAGCAATAAGCTCAATCGACACTATGCGAGTAATAATTTGACAATTATTAATTTATAAAGCCACAAATTTGCCAGAGGTCCTCATAGCTCTTGTAATGTTGGACGTAAACGCAGTTTAATACCTAAAATTAACGTAAAGTACCCATTTAAAAATTAAATAATATATTAGAGATAATATATTAACAAATAATTTTACACTAATTAGAATCTGACGATATTATATATGCAAATTATAAAATACATTAAAAATGAAGGAATCGCAATATTTCGTCATTGTTAATTTGATTTATATGTTTGTCCTTTATTTTTTAAATTTATCGTTAATTTACAGGATGTATCGAAGCCAATTACAGCGATGCAACGTATCGCTATGTACCATTTGGTACCATGGCATGTAACATCTGTAATATGCGGGAACGCCGCTAGTTACACGCGCGACTGATCATCACACGCCCGTCGAGAAATCGGACCTCTTTGCGCTCGGGTCCACCTCCTTCGCCAACTGCTCGATATCGCCGATTAAATTTTCATAATCGCACGCGAGCATGGAAACGAGTCCGAGCGTACCGTGCCATTACCGAGATCATAATCGAGAATCGTGACGAAGTGGAAAGGGGATAATTCACAATTTTTAGCTTGTTTTGCCTCGAATCATTGCGGAGCGGTATTACTCGAATTTCAGTTGGCACATGCGAGCCGCTCATAAATTCGATTTCGAATATCTTCCACCAACAAGGATAAATTTCATTCGTTTTACGTTAATACTATTCGCGCGCGCGCGCGCGCAATCCGGTGAAAACCGGATTTCAAGTTTCTCATTGATAACCGAGTATTTACAAGCAGCGATGAAAACAAGCATTGGCTAATTTAATTTCCGCAAGAAACGGCTCGTTATCACGGTCACTCGAACTTGGAGAATCTTATTGTTAGATCGATGAGATCAGACTTAGAATGGTATCATCGGTCATACATATGGTAGGTAGATAGAATAAGGTAAGAGCAACCTTTAATTATCGGCGATCGAGCGATACAACGATTCGACGCAAAGGGTTACCCGCACAAACGTAAAGCGATTTTTCGACGTTCAATGCGGACCGGCTCCGATCGTCTCTTTTTCGAATTACAAATACAACGCAAGGCGATGTAATATCTCTTTCCTGACCAAAGTGGAGGGAAAAGAAGGCAATCGTTACATGCTTGACCGAACGTTCCCCCGACTCGTCGTCGGCTACCGGAGTATGACATCGTACTATTTCAAGAAACGATCTGGAAAGGAAGGCGTCGGTATTAATTGGTCGCGGAGGAGAAACACGACGGCAACGACGGCGGTGGTGACGTTCGTCGTCTTCTCGCTTCTTCGAGAATGTTTTTTCGTGTTCGCTGCACAGCGACGAAGACGATGATGTTCCAGTCGCAGCTTCCTTTCCGCGCTCCGAACAGAAGAGACCAACGGGAATAGGAGCCTCCTCCTTCCCCCTTCTCAGCCCCTGTCTCACCGCCGAGGTATATCCTCGACCGCGTATACCGCGCGTACACCACGTATGCACCGCGTATACCACGTCCACACGTACGTACACGCGCGTACACGCCGCGGTCGTCGCGGGGAAGAGCGCGTAGAAAGGCATAATAAAGGCAGGTAGAGTATACGAGTCCACGTGGACTAGACGACCGACTGTCGTGCAGCGGCGAAAGAGCGCACGCGATTGGTCGCCGGCCGCCGTTCTAGCATCCGGATTGGCCTTTTTCGCCGCATGACGACGCCTCTTTATACGGTTCGAAACGTCGCTGGGCATTTTTATGCACGTAGATTGGCCGCCTCTGGCAGAACGCGATTCTTATAGGCGCATCTCGCGAAGTCTCGGAGTCCGCAAGTCCACGTGGACTGCTGCTGCTGCTTGTGCCGTCACCACTGCTGGCTGCCGCTGCTACGAGGCCGAGGTTAAGACGCCTTGGCAATCAAGTAGAACCTCGGGCAAGCAGGGCCGGTTACGGCGCGCGGCATCGTGCCGGTACACGAAGAGAGAGAGAACGAGGGAGAAGGAAAGCGTACACGAAGGCGGCCATATTTAGAGAAGGAAATCAGCGAAGAGCATTTCGCGCCGCGTACCACCGAGCTACTCCTCCTCTCTGCCATCCGCCATTCCTCCACAACGACGACAACGACGACGACGACGACGACGACGACGACGATGACGACGACGACCACCTTATCGTCTTGCTCTCGTTCCCCGGCTTCGGTTCGATCTCTACACCGGGGGCTCTTTCCGCAGCCCGTCGCTCGGATGGATTTGACGGATGGAAGTAACCGGCCGGTGTGTGTCTCTCTCTCGCACGTACCCTTTGGTACCTTTTTCTCGCCGCGCCGATACTTCGTCCGCGGCGAATATTAACGGAAAGGGGAGTGCGAAATAAGTCACGTACTTTTTTGCGTGTGCATAACGGCGTCCCGGGTGCTAATAACGAGTCGTCTTTCCGTCTCCTCTTCACCAGCGTGCGACGCGAAAAAATGCTTACGAACCTTTTTTTTCAGCCGCTCAAACCTACACACACACACTCACACACACACACACGAGCGCGCGAACGTCAATGGTGTACGCGCGTGTAATCACGCGCGCCGAGGAGCTTTCCCGAGAGCTTTTTTGCAGTCGGAGTCACAGTCGTTGCTGCCTGTCGTCGTCAGCGAGCGTCGAGTCGGTGATGAAGCTTGAGAGAGAAAAGAGCTCAAAAACTTTTTCCACATCGCGCCTACGTGGCACGTAACGCGATTTCTTCCTTGCGCTTCTCCGGTTTTCCGCGTGCGCGCCTCCATCATTTTCATAATATTCCATCCGGGTCGCGAGCGGGTTCTCTTATTTGTTTCGCTCGAACCGCAAATATCTCGGCACTCGATATTCGCAAACGCGAATATTCAATCCGAATTGGCGATATTTCCGCTAAGGGAAAATCGACTTAGAATTTTTCGAAAAATCCGCTATTCGTAAGAAAGTACGCTGACGAGCATTTTAAATATATGCGTGTGTATTTAGAAGTGGACTATTTTATTGTACTTGTTTGTTATTTCAACAAAGAAATACGATATGAAACAAATAATTATTGATTGATAAACGATCGATCGTCTTCAAACAGTGTTCTAAGTAAAGAATTATTCTGGAAACACAAAAGCGATAGATCGAAGACGATAGATCGGAAATATTAAGAATGCTCGCTGTCGCTTTTCTATGCGTCGCGACGCTCTAGCACTATATATTGGCGCGCCGATTTACGGCCGAGCCAATTGGCAGCCGTTACAACCGCTCGGCAAGAATAATGCCAATTAACACGTTTTTCGATGAGCCAACTCGTCGCGCAAACACGAATGCACGCCTGCGTGTATCCGGTTCGAGCATCGTCGACGAGTGACAAAGTTTTTCGGCTGGAAATATTTTTCGAAGCGAATCGTGCGTCAGCCATGCGGACAAGCGCATCATCGCCAGAGCCGAATTTGCGCATAAACTAAACGAGCTTAACGCATAAACTAAATGTTTCGCGGTTTCGTATTACGAGTGATCTCGTGTCACCTTAAAAAAATACGTTCCAACATTTTTATTATTATTGCATATTGTAATACGTCAATTTTATTTGGACTCGCTTCGGAGGTACGTTTGATTAGCGAGCGGTTTTAGAACAAGCATCGATTCTTCCACTGTCGTGGCAATTTTTTCCTTTTATAATCACGAACGAATGATACGGTGAACATTTTCACGAAAATATCGGAAGCCGGTATTGATACTCGAGAAAGATTGTGGAAAAACCTCTACTCGATACTAGAAAATTAGTATGACAGTTCGAAAATGAATAGAGTGAGTGATAAAAGAGACTGATAAGATCGATAAGTATGACGTTCTTATCCCTGCAAAAATAACGTGTTAACAGGCACACTTTGAGTATGTGTCGAGCATCGCGCTAAATCGATCCAGTTGTGTAAAATATTACATTTTATAAACTGCGTGTGTTGCGCAATGCGCCTTCACGAGATAGCACTAATGATAAAAATTGACAAGCTTGCGCGAGGGTGAATCTGGACCCTTCAGAGAGCCAGCGACACACGAGCATTATCTGTCACTTAGTTGCTCAGTTACGCGTAATCTTTGAAACCTTTCTTACAATTTTAGATAATACGTCCGGTTGAGTGGAGTTCGTTGATAAGTCGCGAGATAGTAACTGGTATTTTTTATAAAACGACCTCTCTTTTTTAACAACGCGACCCTATCGTGAAGGTTAACAGTTTCTGAAATATGTACGGCGATTATAATGCGCGTATTAAATAAAGACCTCACACCGTTGATGTTAATAAAAATAAATCGATGTCATATCTGTATGACTCTTTATACTCATTTTTTAGACGCAACTTGTTTTATTTGTGTGATTCTTACATAATTTTCCTAAATCAATGGTAGACTTTTCAAATCTTTCTTTAGAGAAGAATACATTCCAAGACATACCGTCCCTCTTGAAATTCTGTAGCTTATCTTTTATTTTACCTGTCACCTCAATTTTACTTAACTGTTTACACCCATCTTGAAAAAAATAGTTTAATATCTATACCTATCGAATTACTTGTTGACCACTGGTCACTGAACGGATAGCTTAGGAATGCGTGATAATTCTTCCTTTTTCTGCAGGAACAACACATTTTTCTCTTTGTATTTCGTTTTGTCTCGCTTCTTAAATTGATTTACTGTAGGGGACATATTTCTTTTCAATTACGTGCCAGTCGAAAAGGCTTTTTGCATTCGTTCCAACGTTATTGTATAAGTGAGGTTTCTCGAAGATTAATAAACCATTTCTTTCCATGGAAAAGCTCCTGATGGGAAGCACGTGGAGGCTGCACAAGGACGACACCTAGCGTCCGGAAGGTGGCGGGACGGACGTTCCTCTACGATTGGCAGTGGCGGCGGCAACGGCAGTTCGTCAGTTGACACACGCGCGTCGTCGAGTGTGGGTTGTTTCGTATTTCGTAATCGTTGTTGTCATAATTGGTGACATATACTTGTTTTGTGTATTTGTCATTTCTGTGTAGCTACGCGAATGTTCTACGTGTGATGTTGCACAGTGCGTTCGTACGATTTACCGTTGTGAACGCCGGTGTGAACGTGTGAGTGTGTTAACACCGCCGCTATTTACCACGGCTGTGATGAGTGACAGTGAGAATACCGCTTTCCACGAGGCGCGGTAGTGACGTAGAACTTTGGATATAGCATGTACCCTACCAGCAGTATCAACGCGGCGGCGGCGGCAGCGGCGGCCGTGGCCGTAGCGTCACGACATCCGGTATATAGACTTCATTTTTTCATTCTTTATTTACGAATAATATCGAGGAAAATGTGAAACAGGTCGCTCTTGAGAAAGAAGCCGCTCGAAAAGTTTAAAAGAGGCGTTAAGAATGACAAGTTTTTTCCTTGCATATTTAATGAACATACTACTTTGTGCAACTCCAACTTTTCTTTCGTCATTTCGATTCCTACAGTAATTGCGTATGCAAATCATTTATAATTTGTTGCAAATTATTGCTACTCGCATATAGAATATCTTCCGCTAGTAGTAAGTGCACCTTCTTCAGCCTGCAGATCTTTTTGGTTAATTTGCAGATGATTTTACATTTGTAGAAGAATGTTGAGACATTTATTATTCTTTAAGTTATAAATAATTCAAACTAAAAGGCCTTTTTTAAACAAAATTTCAGAGAAGCAAAGAAATAATATAGTAATATTTTTTATTTTAAATCTCTTTATTTTAATAGAATTTTAATTTTAAAAATTTGCAGTGCACTTAAAAAAATATTTATATACTAACAGTAATTGAAAAATTTTTTATAATTTTCGATAAAAAAAGATAAGCTATTTCTCGTAGAAAACGAGCAAAAAAAGAAAATAATACGTGATAAACGTATAAGAATAAATTATTATCTACAATCAATTCTCGAGAATTAGAATTAGAATTAGAATTTTTTGGTCCCCAAAGATTTCGGTCCTCCGAAGCGGAAAAAGTAAAAATTTTGACCTGCTCATTGTTCCCATTGTCAACGAAATATTTTTCCCATTTCTGGCGATTTGTCTGTAAAGCAGCTTGTTAAAATCGTATAGATTTTCTTGGCTATTTTATGTTCAATGTTATTGTTATGATTTGGTCGTGTTAGACTAAATCTTCTGATTATACAGCAGGAAAGTTGTCGGTATTTACCATATTTGCTACCAGTTTTTTCCTTTTTTCTCTTCGACCCGTATGTTATACCTGCTGGTTTCCTTCACTTTCCTTGCTAGCTTTGCCTCTACAATATTCCAATATATTTCTGTTATTTTATTTTTTTCTATATCTGTCGCCAGTTTATCCCTGAACGCATAATAAATTAATCACCATTTATCTGCTATCTGTAATGATTGATCGTGAAGAAAATAACGATTCTTACGCAACTTCAACGTGTCTATGAACTGCGTTATTTCGAGCTAATCGGCCGATATCTATTCGCCACATAGTTATTATCATACATACACACACACACACACACACACACATATACACACGTATTATTTTTTTCCGCTGTCAGCGTCACTCCCGCAGAGTAATGAGATAATTAAAAAGTAGCGGTGGCAAACTAACATTTTCCAGACCGGCGCGTGGAGCCTTAGACCAATAAATTCTTTCCGGCAATTATTTATTTTTCTCCCGATTCCGCCGCCTAATGCTTGATAGTTTGCACCCTCGCCGTCACGCACGCACGCGTGCAGACAGGCCGGGCAGGCGGGCACGCACGCTCGCACAGGTTCCTGCGCTAAATATCTGGGCGCATCCACGTATAAATACGCGGCGGATGAAATTGACCCACGTTGTACGGGGCGGAGGAGTGCGTAAAAGGAGGAGGAGAAGGAGGAAGAGGAGGAGGCGGAGGCGATGGGCGAAACGCGCGCGGATCGAGCCGAGTGACGACGGAAAAATATTTGGCCGACGAGCAAATTTTCATTCGACTGTAAACACCCGGCGAGCCGAAGGAAAAGCTCGTGCGCGAACGACGAAAATAAATCTATATATCGCGCTTTCGGGGGCAAAGGGGATTTACGTTTGCAGCTACGCCCGTCCGGTATCCACAATTACGTTATATCTGTAGCTGCCATCGCGCACACGGCGGCTCCGATGATTACCCGCGCCTAGCCCCTGGTCCGGAAAAGCAGGGCAAAAAAAAGCCAAACGGAAAAGTGGAAAAATAGACACAGACCGAGAAAAAAAAGCGCGTCGCTCAAAAATGAATTCGGTCTCGTTTGGCTTCGCCGACCGCTTCGCGCAGCGAACTGCAGCGAACCGCTCTGGAAGACTTCCAAAGCGCGTGTTCGGTATATTGAGAATCTGCAATAGATTTTCTCCCATCCGAAATTTCTCTTAAAGTATTAACTTTATTTTCCTGTGTGTCTCGAAAGTATCACGTTAGCGACGAGGCCGGAGTAAGCTTTGCTTTTTGAACGAAACTGAAGCAGATGGGATTACTTTGACGATCTACCAATTTAATTGAAAATATCCTTTTGTACATTTTTTTGGACATACCTATATAAATATATGAAAATAACGTATCTATTTATATTTTTAATTTATTTAAAATTTTTATTCGTGTTTTTACAAGCGCAATGATAATTTCATTAGTGTTCCGCCAACGACAACCGAGCTCTCTCCCCGTTGTAATTATTTCCCGGCGCGACGAGAAGGAAGAGACGGGGACAAAATTGAAATCGAGACGAGAGGGAGAGAGAGATAGAGAGAAAGAGATGAGGTGCAACGAGGAGGAGAAACGGCGGAACGATATCGCGCACGCATCACGAAATTTGCGGGCCGCGGGCTCGCTCGCTCGCGCGCGCTTCCGCAGAACCGCAATATGCATTGGTAATTACACCGCGATGAATTACACCGCGGAATGAGCGAAGCGTGTTACGTGCAATTGGCGCGAGCATTATAAATCTCGTCACGTGCAAACAGTTGGCCACCTCCTCGTCTTCCTTCTCTCTTCCTCTCCCTCCATCTCTCTTTCTCATTAACACACACGACATTCTTCACACGAAAATCTCAGACGACGAGAACGGCGAAATTACCGCGAACAAAATGCAACATGCGTCATACTTTCGACGACGTACCGTGCCGTGTAGGTGCAATCTATTATTACGCGTAGCGTAAATATCAATTTTCGCACACACGGAAATACAGAGCGGCGCGCAACGTAGGCGCTCAATTAAATTTCGATGGAGGCAAAACGCTTTCGATTTCCGCAGAATATCGCCATGTGTAATCCGCGCGAAGATTGACACACGCGTATTTACGTGACATTAACAAATTTACTAATTGTCGGGGGAATCGTGCGCCACACTGTGCGATGCTCTGGATTAATTCGCGCCACGTGACGCGAATTGAGGAGGGACGAAAATAGCTGGTAACGAATAACGTAAGTCGGCCTACTCATCCGTCGTAGTCAAAACGATCGAACAATTCGTCGCTTTCGGTCGATTCGTCGTCGTCGTCGTCGTCGTCGTCGTCGTCGTCGTCGCCGCCGCCATCGTCGTCATTCGTCGTTGACGCTCCGGTGCTTGACCGAGTTGACACAGGCGGTGGTTATTGGCACTCTGCAGGGCCGCCAGGGCTGTTTACGTACAAGCTGTACAAATATTATTTCCGGGCAAACCGGCCCGTCGATCATTACGAAACCCCAGGCGGAAAGTTTCAACGGATACACTTGCCCCGCTCCCCCGCCCCCTTCCTCACTCTCTCTCTCTCTCTTTCTCTCTCTCGTATACAGTGACTCACATATATACATGGAGCTCTCTTGTTGTAACATTGAGTCCTTTAAATCGACTATCTCATGTCCCTTTTGGCTGACCCTTAGAAATCAGATCTATTGGCTGGATCGACTCTCCAGGGTTATCCAAGTCTTGTATTTCGATAGGTAGCTTATTGATTTTTGTCACACTAATTATTATACTTTTCGACAAAAAATACACCTCGCAACATTGTTAATTAATTGAGTATAAATTGAGCATAAATGAGTATAAATGAGTATAATTAAAAATTAATGTGATAAGATATATTAGTTTCAAATTATTAAAATTGTTTCTATCTACATGGCAATGGATTATAAATTTTGCTAATGTAAGCTAAAAGTATAAATAGTAGTAATCATCGAATAATAGTACAGTTTTGGAATTTACTTTTTCGCCATCGACGAGAAACATCGTTTAGCTCGAAATCAGCGCGTTATCTCGTGTTTATTCCGGCAATTAAATTTCCTTTATAATGAATGACACCGCATTATGAGAATATAAGGTATGAAAAATAAAGTTGCGCCAATTACGCCCGCGAAAAATTGCTAGGATTATTCATTGAGACCGTAAAACGGTTCTTCCCATCGTTGGGCTTGTGGATTAATTAGTAAGAGCGCGGAGGAGTTAGTTGAGCACGAAGATCTCTATCGTCGAAGCAACGTGGCGTTGTCGTGATCTCGCGAAAGTGTATTTAGCTATTTAATTAATCGTCGCTAATCAATCTGGAAAAAACGCCTGCACGGTCGAGATCATAATTCGACTGGTGATTTGATTGATGATATCTTTCAACTTAAGAGATCTGGAATCCGACAAGCGGTATTAAACACTTGCCTAACTGTTCGTATTCTCATTGGAGAATTTTCTGGAATGTTTTAACATTGTAAAATATTGACACTAAACTGTTTAACGATTCGTAAGTATAATTAGGCGACTGACGACGACATGGCAAATAAGAGACACACGCGCTGTACGTGTGATGCAATCGGACTTATGTTGATTACAGTCGTTAATTCAATCATTATAAATCACCGCATTATCTCGCAGACGCATTTAGACTCAACATACGCGATTTAATACGCGATAATAATATATAAACTCACCGATTAACGTATATCTCGTTAATATAATCATATTTTACTAATTAAATTAATACTCGAGTTTGAGAAACGTCGCGAGAAACTGAAGCGCGAAGGTGCCGCCTAAATATTAGCGACTTTTTACTAGTCGGATCGTTTTTATCGCGCCAACACTCACGTCGTTCGTGAAAAAAAAACAACTCACGATCGTGTGTGCGCTCATATGACGCGCGACTTGACACGTGTAACTTCGGCGGGCCAAACGAGCGCGCACGCGTTTTATACCCCGTGTACACTGTTCACAATAATGAGGAGTTTGCACAGACCGGGATCCCGACGTTCTTCAAACAGCGAGAGCAAGGACAAACAGCCCTATATGGACGGATGGACAAACATACGACGTATGCGTTCGTGCCCGCTCGCTCGCTCGCTCGCTCGTCCGTCCGCGTTCACGTCGTCGGATCGGCGCTAACCTGACGCGAACGCGACGCCGAGTACTTCCACCCGCTTATACGAACGGAGCCTCTTTACCCTTCCCGCCGCCGCTGCGGAAACTATCGACCATCACCCTCGCTCAACAAGCACCATAAGCGATATGCTGGCTAACATTTGCCAGGGCTAAGCACACAAATACGATACAGTGCTGTTTGCCCGGCCGGCAGTGGTGCTCGATCGCACCGCGATATCATCGTCCATTGGTATCGGCACTCCGCCGCGGTAACGGTTTAATTCATCGCCGCGATATCGTGGTGAAGATTTATGAATGATCGAGCGGGGATAATATCCGCGCGCACGCGCGCGCGAGCTTTGTTCGAGAGATTGTCGAGATCCTCGGCTGGAACCCTCAGCGAGAAGGAAAAGGGGGGGAGAGAGAGAGAGAGAGATACTATTCAGCGAGCGGCGCGACTGCACGACGTGCGGCATGTGCCATCCTGGCGCATCCTGGCGTGACGGTCGGGTCAGCTGGTCGGTGGTTTGCGAACTATCTCAATTTGCCTAAGCCGCAACCACGGCGACCGCGAAAACCGCAACTTCCCTCGTCGTGGCCACCTTTGGCCGCCCGCTCCCTCGCCGCACCTCCTCTACTCCTCCCGCAATTCCTCTCTTCCTCTCCGCCGCGACCTCCATCCGACTATCCGTTTCCTCTCCGCTCATCCAGCTATTCCCCTTTCTTCTCACGCTCGCCGCCATTGTCTCGCGCGTTCCACCCTCGGTTTCAAGAATTTAGCGCGACTGGTCGTATCGTCCACCGCACTAGCGGTCCGCGGAGACTGAAATTCCAGCGTGACATATATATCTCAATGAGGACGACTTTGACCCCTTCACTGTCCGGACGCTTCGCAACACAGCGCCTGTCGTCTCTGAATTGGGTCAAGTGTTTATTGCTGAGTTCAACGTGTGGTCATTACCTTCGCTTATGAGGGTCGTACGATGTTAATCCTACGTGTGTTGTCAACAAATATCGTGTCGCTGCACGCCGTGATGCAATTTACGGATCCAGCGCCGAAGGAAGCAATCCGCTCGCGTGCATGTATGCGGAGGATATCGTTAACGATATACTACTATATATATATATATATATTTATATGCGTGCGTATATGTAAACGCGCGTGAACGTGTATTCATACGCGATTCACCGCGCAGGCTCATAGTTTCGGTTGTAGCGTGTAATCCTCGCGGACACCGCAAACATGTAATTAACACTTGCTCTCTCTCCGCGCGCCGTCAGAGAGAGAGAGAGAGAGAGAGAGAGAGAGAGAGAGCGCATCGCGAGAGAGAACCGCCCCCGTTGCAAGCGGCGCAACTCTCTCGGGCCGAGATCTCGTACCCGACTATTGCCGACCCGTACACAGGTCCGCTTCGTGTAATCGCGTACGCGCCCGTGTGTGCGTACGTACATCCACCGTCCGCCACCCCAAGCCTCGTCCCTCCGCACCCCTCCTGTGTGTGCTCCAATCTACTACGGACCTCCTATCACTTTCGCTCGCACGGCGGCACCCCTGCCCTTTCGCGGTCGAACAGCTGTACGGAGTTAATTATTCGGGACGGGAGTGGATCTCGAGAGCTGGCCGCCGCGCGCGAATCGATCGCCGACCGGCGGGTTTCTGGGACGCGATCGATATATCTGATACTGATTAAATTGACTAACCGCCGCAACTCTCTTCTTTGCAGGGCCCGCCGCAGCCCGGTCAGCCGATGAAGATCACGGTCGCCGAATACTGCGACAGGATCAAGGATGAGTTCAACTACCTGCAGACGCAGTATCACACGTGAGTATCGACGATGGATTTTTTTTCTCCCTTCTTTTTCTCCCCCTTTCTTTTATTGCGACGATATCGCGATATTGGCGTCGCCGGAGAAGAAGCCGCGAGCGCTTTCCTGTTTCGCGCGCGACGAACTCTTCGTCCTTCTTTTTTTTCTCTTCGTCTATTTTTGCCCTACGCGGAAGCGCGCGTAAGGATATAGCGAGCTCGTACTACGCGGGGCAAAAAAAAAGGTCTGGGAACAAGCGCAGCTGCGCTCGGAAGTGCACGCTATCTACAATGTAGTTGCACGACGGGATACGTAATGGCAGCTCGCGAATATACGAACTCTTCGAGCTCCGAGTTACACGGGAACACGGGAAGACGGGCCTTGCATTTTTCAGCAGCTCTCGCGGATCGAAACTTTTCTCGTTGTCCGACGGAGGCTTCTTTCTTTTTCTCCCTCTTTTTTTTTTTCTTTTCGCTCGCCACGTACGGAGCATATTCTATTCGCGACGAACGCGGTTTTCGCGGTTCGCATTCTCCCGCTTCTCTCTCTCTCTCCCTCTTTCTTTCTTTCTCAATTCACCAGTTCGCTCGAGCGTGTCCGTCTCAACTGTTTTCGCATGCGTTTCACGACGCGTTTTTCATCTCTCTTTCTTTCCGCAGGTTGAAGTTGGAGTGCGAGAAACTGGCTTCCGAGAAGATCGAGATTCAGCGACACTACGTAATGGTGAGTGCAATCGCTGCTGTGTCGTAAAGTTAGACGTGCCGGTTAGACATTTCCCTCAACTGCCTCTTGCCTCTGTGTTCCCTCCCTCTATCCCTCTCTATCGCGCTCTTCCTCTCCGTCTCTCTTTCGCCTTCCTTATCCAGAATGATCATGCTCGCTCGACCGCTAAACCACCTCGGCTTCTTAGCATTAATTGCATCCTCCAAGCCGGGGCCGGGCCGGGCTTTACATTGGCTCGTTACGTCGCGCCGTAGCATAGTCGGGTATACTATAGATGTATATATCTATATATACATCTATATATATATATATATATATATATATATCTATGTATGCGCTCGTGCGCACCTACTGTGCATAGCTAATGACTCTAAGAGCCAGTGGCTCTCATCGAATTAGTCTACAACACGCGCGCGCGCAGCTGTCTCGCACATTTAATGACGAAGTAATACGCTGTTAGGTCGCGGCAGCGGCGACAGCGGTCCACAGCTCGTTAATATTCGAGCGTCTCCTCGCCTCACCTCTGCCTTCCCGCATCCCGCGATCGGTCCACCGTCGCGCTCTCCCACGGCGCGACAACTAAAAAGGAAAAAAAAAAACAAAAAAAAAAACGAGCACACCGCGACGGAGAGTTATTTATGGACTTGCGGGTCCCGCGAGACGGAGAAAGAGAAAAATAGCTTCCTCGCTCTGCAAAGGAGCTTGAATTTATTTTGTGACGGAATTGAGAGAACAATTAAAGATAATGCCAAAGTGCATTAAAAAGAACGGGCTTAAAATTTTCTCCGCCGCATTTGCGAATTGGCAACAATTTCGAAATCGCGCGGCGACGCCTGACAACGTCCGCATCCACGTTGTTAGCCGTTTATTTATCTCTTTATTGAGCGCCGACCGAACGACGCGGTAATTAAATCGAAAACGCGATGTTGGAGTTTTACGCCCGTAGCGTCGATTTATCGTTACCGTTTTAATTCGCCGGTGGCTGCGCGCCGCGTTCGCGTCGACCTAATCGGCGTGGAGAGTTTAAACGCAATTAATCTCTGCTTAGTCCATTTGATACGAGTGCCTTTCTCTCTCTCTTGCTCTCTTTCTCTCTTCGCCGCGCCGCACTGGCCTCGTTAACGCGCGTTAAGGACGTTGCATCGCCGCCGTAACGAACGCTATTGCCCCCGGGGAAAGAGTGTGCCATTGGTCCGATGCTGTTGCCGCTGCTGCAACCAACTGATCTCAACAACCCGCGTTAGCGTGCACTCCATCCCCCCCGATACTCGTTTCCAGCACCCTACCTCATCCCTATCTCCTCCGCCGCCGCCGTCTACTTCTCGCTGTGTCTATCTCCCGGGTGAAATAACTTACTTACGGTGCAATTAATTCGCCCGTGTAATTACCGGGCTAATGGTCCGTAAAATTAAGAACCTGTAACCCGCCTGGCGCGCGTTTACACGCGGGCTCGCCTCCCCGTCTCGCATTTCTCACGCGCGCGCGTTCTCTCTCCGCAACTGCAACTGCAACGGCCGGTTTCTCTCAAGCACACTCGACCGATGGACCCGAGTGCGTTATCGCGATTAACGATAATTAATAACACGTTGGCGTAACGGCTGAAACGCAGCCCTGTACGCCGCTTAAATCGATCGTTGAACGACTCGCGAAAAATCTTCGGTTTATGACGGAATTGCTCATCTCGAAGAATTTTCCCTATTTCTAAGAGATATGTCAATTATATCGAATTGATTAATAAAATATATCATGAGACATTTTTTTTTGCAGTATTACGAGATGTCCTACGGCCTAAGTGTAGAAGTGCAAAAACACGTGAGTCTGAAACAATTTTTTAGCTAATTGTTAACAAAAATTTGACTTTTCTTTTTCCTGAATTTTATTTTCTATTTGTTATTAACACGTATTGCTGACACTATGATTATCATTTTCTTTATTTCGTTATTTGCTTTTACATATCGATTTCATTATTTGCTTTTCATTACATTTTATATTTATTATCTTGTAGAAATATTTTACTTCTACTTTCTAGTTGTAGGTTTTATTCATTGTGATATATGTTATTTATAAATCTTGTATACACTTTCGATTATTTATCTTATCGATAAGAAGACTCTGTAATTTTTCTCTGTGTGGTTTAAGAGATTCTAGAAAAAAAGTAAACTTATTTATCTATCTAATCTATCTCTACGATCTAATGGCTGACAAAAGCTGTTAGATGTTGGGCTAGGTTCGAATAACGGCGAAATGCCGTCTCGAAATTCGCACGAAAGGCGGACTCGAATCGTTGCGTCGGCGAGAGAGAGGGCTTAAAGCCCCGTAAATACGTCTCATTATTCGTATATCTTACGTTCGCGCCGCTCGCGAGTGCTTTATTCTCGGAATGTTGGACGGAATGTATATACACACTGTGGGATTATCCGACCATAGACCGCGCGCGGACGCGACGAAAATAGAGGAACGCCCTGTTGACAGCGCATCGCATGGTTAGAGATATGTAGCCAAGCCTCGCTCGTTACTCGCGCGTTTAAGACGACGAAGCATCGGGCTGCCGCCGTCTAACTCGCGCTTTCATTACTCACTCGAGACACGTTTCTCCGTCCGTTGAGAGACATCGCCGGGAAGATGTTGGGACCGAGGCTGGACCCGAACTACTACTCGCGCGCCGATGCCTTCAACATTCTATCTCGCTTCCGAGAATTCTAATCCGCTTGTCGAGCCATCGGCTGAACACATTTGCGATATCGAAAATATGCGAAGGATCCCTTTATAGATTCGGAATGTTGTCGGATAAAGTCTCTGCACGAATTTTGATTTTTGTTAATTTGTAAAATTGGCGACGTATCTCGTAATAAATATCAAATTGTTTATTATTGCTATTTTATATCAAACATATATCAGATTGTATTTGCATATACATTCTCAATATATTATTGTAATTATTTTCCATTTTATTTTCTATCATATTTCGCATATGATGGATATTTTTTGCTCTTGCAGACGGAGATAATAAAGAGAATGAATGTTATTATCGGCCAAATTTTGCCGTATCTTTCTCAAGACCATCAACAACAAGTCCACTCTGCGGTTGACAGGGCGAAGAATATTACGGTGCCTGAATTAAACACCATAATTGTAAGTATCTACACGAATGTGACACAACGACACATACACACAAAATTGGCCAAATTATTCGCGAATTTTTCAACCTTCCATTGCGAAGGGATGGAAATGTGCATTCTTCTCTTTCGGTTACTATTTTTGTACTTGTTATTTCCGATTCCCAGGTTCCTTTCTTTATTTCGTACCTATGGCTATGTATTCACATGCGGCGATAAGCACAATTGCGCGCGCGGTCGAAACGCGAGATTGGCATTCGACAGCCGCGTCGCGTATAATTGAGTTCCCAGTTGATTCTCGCGTGCATGACTCGAATAATTTCTCAGCCTTGTGGATACTACCAGCGGAACAAACGTACGGCTTTGCGCGTTGAAAGAAGCTTATCGTTTAAACTTGAATCAACGCGCAAGAGAACTAATGTATAAACAAAATTCTCGTTAAGCCCCAAACAATTATGTTGAATCACAGACAAGTAAAAAAAAGTTATTTCAACATTTCTCTGTTGTATTTATGAGCTGTGCTATATCTTTCGCAATTCATACTTTGTCAAGCGTATTCTTCGATCTAAATTAAAACGTTCGCTTAATTTTATTTGCGGATACACCTAATCGAGACTTTATGACGGTGAAAGCGCAAAAAACACGATCGCTCGGGCAAGGTCATTGCGACACGAACCGCAATCTCGCCAATCTGTCATTACGCGACGCGCGTCGCTGTTACGCGGAATATAATTAGCGTGCTAGTGTGCTACAGCCTGTCGAGAGGGGTTCCTGACGAAGGGATCGCGTACGATGGGGAAAGTACGGGGTGGCGGGAGTGATGCACACAAAACGTGCGGAGGGAAAGGGTGCGGCGCAGGCCGAAGGGAGGATGAAGGCAAATAGACAGAAGCGCTAACCCTCATGAATATGTATTATTCGGTAAACAGAGGTTGAATCAATATTTCGTTTAATAACACTGCGCGAGGAACGTATAGTCCTCCTACCCCGATTTCCCCCCGTCCCTATTTCATCTTCCTCCCGCTCACCTCGGGCGAAAAGCGATGATGGTGGCGGGGTTCCGATCCTTCTCTCGTCCCGCTGTTTCCTCCAGCCCCCCCCCTTCCCCCGCTAACACGTTGCGCGTATTATTCACGGCGCGTTAAACCTCGTTTGGGACTATTACGTTTCGTTTCACGCCGGGGACGAACGCCGCGATTTTCGATGTGTATCGCGTCCGCGAGGGTTGGACGATTTTTCAATTCCGCGATCAGCAGCAGCGTACATATTTTTCGCGAGTATTTCACGAAGCGATATATTTTTTAACATTATCCAAACTTGCGATATCAAATATTTTAGCAACTATATTTCCAACTACGCTTTTTCTATTTTATTTTAAATAATTTACATAACAAGTTTTTCCCGCTATACAGTCAAAGGCAATTCATCGTTATTGTTAATCGGCCTTGTAAATCTTTTCGTACACCATGAAATCACACACACACGTACACATGATAGACGATCGATTTATATGGACCCTATTTTGCATACGCGGTTACAGCAACAGAGGGACATACCGCGGATCCTTCAGCAAATGCACGCTCAGCAAATACCGCCGGGAGCGATAGCTGCTCATCCGGGTTTACCTGGACTTCCCGGATTGGGGCCAGCTGCCCCTCCCGGGCTTCCGGTGCCGACTTCCGCGTCCGCGGCTTTGCTCGGTCTCGGACTGACGCCCGGGGCGGCTGCCGCGACCCCCTGCACGACCACCGCCGCGCATTCTCTGTCGATGCTCGGCAAGGCGGATATCCATCGCGGTCAACCGGACGATCTCAAGAGCAACGGCGGTAAGTCGGCTATATCTGGCAATGTCTAGCTTTGACATGCGGTGACGTGTGATTCTATACCCAGTGTCCGGCAATCTAGTCTTTCAGTCGCCGTATTCGCCGATAAACATTTAGGATATATAGAAATTAATTTTTCTCTTGATAAAATTTGATCGTTATACAATTATTCACTGACACATTATTTTATATTATTCAGCACTTTGCAGTTCGAAAGACAGCGCGTCGCGTTAATTTTGTTTAATTGGGAACGGCGCGTTAGCCAAACTCCGGCTTATATATTTTTGTTTTTCGCGACTGACGCGATCGACGTGATTATTGTTCAACGCGGTGAACGGGAAAAGGGGAAAACTAACGAAGGGCGAAATTTCGACCGCTGGTCACGTTCGATTTAACGTATACCCCGCGCGCGAGAGCGAACGCTGCCTGCCGTTACAGAGTTAGCGGAGATCGGCGCGAGGGTGTAACATATATACTCTCGACGGCTCCTACCTCTCTCTCTCTCTCTCTCTCTCTCTCTCTGTCTTCCTCTCACACTTTCTCTCTGTGTCTCTCACCTCGGTCGGGAAATGTTCAAAGCGCTTTATTACGGGTATCCGCTTTCGGCGGAGCGAACGTGTTTGTGTCACCCTGTTAGCGGACGCGCTAGCGGCGGTTTTTAGCGAAAAGCGCGCATATAAATATGCATGAAGATCATTTATATGGGCGCCACCCGGGCGACCCCCCTCCGCCCCTCGTTCTCAACGATGGCTACTGCCCGTCGTTTTACGACGCGGCGCGTTATTAACATTTTATCGATGCGCAATACTACTCGATATTCGATCGCTCCCGCGCGATTTCTCCTCGCATCTTATCGACGAAGGTATACGTTTATATAACACACCGGATCGTTGACTTATAAAATTAAAATATTTAAGTGTGCAATGAAGCCGTCCGGTAGTCTAGTAAATAATGTAGAAATATTCTTAGACACCGTTCTCTCGGTCTTCAGATTTACAGCTGACATTATCGCATGCACATTTGTTTGCTTTCAGGTCTGAGCTCGACGGAGGAGAGACATGTAAGTAACATTTTTTCCTCGTTTATCTACGATGGTTTGTTTAACTTGCAATGTTGAAATGTTATGAATCTCAATGAGATCGCGGACAATTCTCATTTTAGCAACGCAAACGATCGTTAGATTGGTTACATTGGCGTCTCGATGTTTCAGCGATGTTATTAAAGTATAGAAAATTATTCAATCGATATGACATACGATTTAACCAACTTTTCAAATTTAAAATCCTAATTATAACTTATCAAACATAAATTAATGTTTTCATTCATGCATTGCTATTGCAGAACAAATATTAGTCTGGACAATAAAAGTTACATTTTGCAAAATAAACGATTCAGAAACATAATAGAGTCTCTTCGGTTTTGCAAAAGTTAATGAAACGTTTTACAAAGATTGTTTGCTGCGCATTGTAGAAGTGACATATATTTTGTTATACGGTGTATATATGTGAAACGCGTACGGCTTGTACAACGTACACTCGACCGAATGACACTTATTGCGGCCTCGTGTATTACACGCACATTACGCGCGTGTAACTTGACTCGCGCGCGCGTCAAGAGTACAACGAGCGCTGCTTCAGCGTACTTCGCGTACGAGTGCGTGCTGTAGATTGCATTTTATACTTTCGACCGACGCGCGTATGGCCTGTAGGCGCGAGGAGAGGCGTAAAGTGGCGTGAATAGGAAAAAGAGGTGGCATCATTTTTTTCCACCGAGCTATTTGCATAACTTGAAGCAACTCCCGTGTTTCCTTTTCTTTAATCACATTTAAATTCTGCGCACTTGTAATTTTTACTTTGAAATCCAAGCGCGCGAGACGGTTAATTGCCGCAAAAATCGCGGCAACACAATGAGGTTCGTCACGTACAAGCGGTCAAGCGGTCGGTTAATCTAACAGTTTTTTAAACTTCTAAAAATGGAACGCATCCTTTCCTATCGTGGAGAGACGTCGCGCGTCTACATCGGCAAAATCGGCGAGTCTCGCCGTGTCGTGGTCGAGACGAAAGAAGGCGAGAAAGAATAACGTTGAGGGGGGGGGGGAGAGGAAAGGGTATATCTTGTATTACGGGTTTGCCGAGCCTGTAATCATCGCGGGGCCGCGAAACGCCCATCGACGCCCTCTCATTCCGCCTCTCGCCATTCTATTTTCTTCTCTCCTCGCGCCCGTTCCGTCCGTGCCGACGCCGGGGCACCACTTTCCTTGGGGCCGTCCGCCCTCTCGCACCGCACGATCGTGCCTCTTTTTCTCCCCTTCCTAGCTCTTCTCGCTGCTTTTCTTCATCCCCCTCCGGCGCTTCGTCGCGTCACGCCGGTGTGCACACTCTATAATCATTATCGGCTTTCGCAGCCGGTCCGCGTGTGCTGCGCGCCTCGTTCTTTCCGTCTTTTCCTCCTTTCGACCGTCTCCTCGTTCGTTTGCACACACTCTCTCGCCTCCGTTCCCGAATTCCATTACGCTCCATTACGAATTGACCGATGAGCAGGCCCGCGCGACAAGACGCCAACTTTTCCCCCTGCGTGTAGAAATTTGCGGGAATTTATCGCCGAGACGCGCGCCAATATTAGATCCCGTGCGAATCTTGCGGAATACGGCCATCGGCCGTGGATATTATCGCGCGTTCGTGCTTCGCGCTTTCCATACGCCTGCCTAAATTGATATTTCATTGAAGCGCGTCATAGGTGAAAAATCGACACGACGCAATGCCGCTGGAAGTTACATTTTAATACGTTACACAACGAGTGGATGTATCCGGGGGCGGGCGGGCGGGCGGTAGGGTAAAGTCGAAATCGATTATCGTCGGGGCGTTCGCGTGACGATTGATAATAACCCGCGTCGACGCGGGTAATTACGGTTTTGTCACGTTCGTCGGCGCCAACAGGGAATATGTAGCTAATCCGTTGTTCCCGCCTGTACTTGCCCCACGTGGTGTCTGTTGTTAAACGAGATTAACAAGATCCGCGGGATTAGTGGGGAGGGGGCGAGAGAGGCCCGTATTTCGTTTGAGCGATGCGTCTTCGGTTCCATATCGCAAATCGATTTACTATATACAGCTTATCGCGTATTGCGAACACGAATCTGCCTCTTAAAGTTTCTCTCTTCTAAGTTTTTCTATCGAACGTTGTAAGGGAATATCGGGAATCCACTTCGCGACTTCGATGCTCCGATGCTTTCCTGGCAATCGTAAACGGCGGAACATACCGCTGCGCTTTTGCGTAAGATAAAAGCATCGTTACCTCTGTGCGTTTTACAGAGAAGCTCGATATCGCCCGCTGACAAGTACAGTCGATCACGGACACCGCAGGAGATCACTCACGCTCATCACTCGCAAAATCACCACGATCACTCGATGCACACGATAAAGAAGATGAAGAAGGATCACGATAAGGACGTCGTACACGTAAGTGCTTAATAAAAAAAGATTAACTCGTTCGTACTTTAAGAATCGTGACAAAGCCAAGTCCGTACGATAAACCGTGCAATTATTAGCTATTCTCGGAACACTGTTCAATCTTTATTGTCGTTGTAAATGGATGGTAGCCAATATTTAGCGATCAATAACTATAATCTTGAAGACGCAATATCGATCTGTGGAATTGTTATTCAAATACATTACATTTAACTGTTAACTTTGTTAACTTTTTTGTTGAAAGGAATTTGAAATTTTTCTTTTTCTTCAAATTTATTTTGTTTCGTTCACGACGTTCCTTTAAAATTATCATAAAAACTTTTAACCGGTTTTCCTTGAACAATATTCCTTGAAAACATTAATATGGCAGTCCATCACTACATAATGTTACTCTAATAAGAAAAAAAAAATGGTTGCCTTGAGAAATACATTTAATCGCGCGCGATCATTCTTTCGCAGAGCGACGGCGAGAAGAGCGACCAAGATCTAATCGTAGATGATGCAAGTGATGGTCCTGGGAGTCCAGTGGTGAATGGTGCTACGTCACCGCGCGAAAACGGCATCGATAAGATTTCCTCGGTTGTGGTGCCGTCACTGGGTTCTTCCGGCATACAAAATGTAGCGAAGAAGGATGTGTTAGCGCCACCGCACTCGCCCAGAAGTGGCACGAGTAGCAACGCTAGCACGCCCTCGGCCAAGAAAGTGGAGGACCGCGAGAAGCCGGCGACACCGATATCGAAGCCGCTTACGCCGACCTCGGGAGCCGCGGTGGTGATCAGCAACAGTATAAAGTCGTCAACCCCGAGTAAATTGCTGCAAGGCCCATCAGTACCGCCTGGCGCTATACCGCCACCACCAGTCACCTATCCCGGTTCGATGCATTATGCGCCCGGTCCACCGCATAATCTCGCGGCGGCCGCTGGTCAGCATCCGCACGTCGACATGATGGCCTATAACGGTTACGCGACGCCGAGACCGCCCGCCTCGCTACAGCAGATATACGATCCTCACTCGGCTATGAGAGCCCCCGTGGGATCTATCGCAATACCTGGAGGCAAACCGTGAGTAACCAAGTCCATCTTAATATTTCAGATTCTAGCAAGAAATGAACAAGGCGTGAGTCGAATAGAAATTTATGTTTTTCAACTTCGTGGAACTAACGTGACTCTTATAATGAAAAAATAAGATCAAATTAATTGAGGAGATACTAATTTCCTTTAAATTGCAAGTCAACTTAATCGATTAATGTGAATTTGGTTTATGACTAAACTCGCGATATCGCATATAATTAACATTGATGGAAACTGTGAGAAATTTGTTGTAATCATTCAACGGAACGGCATTTCGCAGTGCGTACAGCTACCACGTCTCGGGCGACGGCCAGGCACAACTAGTACCGTTCCCGCAGGACGCTCTTGCCGGCTCGGGTATACCGAATCTCGCGCGTCAGATTAATACTCTGAATCACGGCGAGGTGGTGTGCGCCGTAACGATCTCTAATCCGACCAAGTACGTTTACACCGGCGGCAAAGGCTGCGTAAAGGTATGGGATATTAGCCAGCCGGGTATTAGTTCCGTCAAACCAGTCTCGCAACTTGACTGTCTTCAGCGAGATAATTATATCAGGTTAGTAAGAGAGCGATCGAAATTAATGCATGAAGCGCGCTTACGCTCTCATTACGCTCCTGTGCTAAAACTGTCGCTTCGCGTTTTTTTTTTCTCAACACAGATCAGTGAAGTTACTTCCGGACGGCAGAACTTTAATAGTTGGCGGGGAGGCCAGTCAGCTGAGCATTTGGGATTTGGCGAGTCCCACACCGAGAATCAAGGCTGAATTGACCTCGTCTGCACCGGCGTGTTACGCTTTAGCGATCTCGCCTGACTCTAAAGTCTGCTTTAGCTGTTGCAGCGACGGCAATATCGCTGTATGGGACTTACAAAATCAAGCCCTTGTTAGACAATTCCAGGGTCACACGGATGGTGCCTCATGTATCGATATATCAGCAGACGGTTCAAAACTGTGGACTGGAGGTTTGGATAACACTGTTCGTTCGTGGGATCTTCGCGAGGGCAGACAATTGCAACAGCACGACTTCACGTCACAAATATTTTCTCTCGGCTATTGTCCTACCGGCGAGTGGTTAGCGGTCGGTATGGAGAACTCGACTGTCGAAGTATTGCACGCCACGAAAACGGACAAGTACCAACTGCATCTTCATGAATCCTGTGTGCTGTCCTTGAGGTTCGCTTCCAGCGGTAAATGGTTCGTTTCCACCGGGAAAGATAATATACTGAATGCGTGGCGTACGCCTTATGGAGCATCGATATTCCAGGTTAGTGTGCTTAGCTAATTAATCCTCCCTTCGTCGCTTCTCATTTTCGCAAGTTAATGCGATCAAAGAAGTCTTGGAATGATATAATTCACGTGAAATCTTTTAAAATCTAAAAGGCATGCCAATTCTTTCAACTATACGAACCGTGCGCAATAATTATTTTTGATTCATTCACAAAAGTATCTTAGAAATAATAAGAAAATACGAGCAAAACTTTTTTGTCGACATTTAAATTCTGAAGCCGTCCGCGCTTATTGCATGTTCGACGCGCAAATTACACAAATTACCTTCGCACCTTTCACGCGGAGAATAAGCACGGTGTTACGCGCGAGACAAGACGGCGGGACGAGGCGCTGGGGACGATCGCGAAACAGTTCATTAAGGAACTATATAATTACGCGGTATAAACCGAGCCATCGAATCGTGACTCGCTAAGCAAAAAAGCCTGATTTATAAAAGCTAATGAATAATCGCTCGCTGAACGCGCGATTTCGTTATCGAGCGGAATTCGATGCGGCGGAATAATAATAGATATCTGACGAAGCGGCTCGTAAATATGTTTACGTTTTTAACGTTTCATAAAACGAGCAAACGAGCTCCAACACTCGAATTTTTATAACGTTCTATCTTGCACGCTTTTTTTCCTTTTTTCTTTTGCTCTCTTTCTTACTCGCTCTTGTCGCGCTGTATAAATGTTATCGCATGCTCACTCGACGATGTGTTTGTCGATTATATTTACAGTCGAAGGAATCCTCGTCGGTGCTCAGTTGCGATATATCGACGGATGACAAGTACATCGTCACCGGTTCTGGCGACAAGAAGGCCACCGTCTATGAGGTCATGTACTGAAATGCTATCAACTGGCTGTCTCCTGGAAACGACGAGTTCTTTCGGAAGCGTTATGTCGAATAACGTGATATCGCTGTTGTTGTTCCTTTTGTTATCGTTGTTGTTATCTGCTCGTTGACAAGAAAGTGAGATTGCCGGTGCGAAGGCCGAGTCAAACGGACACGAAAGATTCGTGATTTTCCGAATTTTAATAACCGCACACTTGCAATAAAGAATGAAAAATCTAAAAATGTACTTAAGACTGCAGTACATGACGTAAACAGTATACAATAAGAACATAGCGATCAATAATATTATTTCCTGTGAGACTATTAAAATAAATAAAAAATTTGTTTCTTTTAATAACACGCTCTCGAAAATATTTTTTCACTAAGATGAAAAAATGATTAAAATTGTTTAAAAGAATTTTGTGTTTATTCTCAATTGTAAATAAAATAATATTAATATTCTCTTCATTAAATTATGTATTCAAAATAAATGTACAAATTAATTTTTATATACCTATGATTTTATATGCATATGATAATTTGTATCTAACAATACATATATTCCAGTATAAATACTTTAAATGTTTATAATATATATATATATTGCTATATATTAATATATATATTGCAATATATATAATATATATGAAAAAATATTTATATTTAAATAATAATTTTAATATTTATATTAGAATATTATGTAAATTAATCAGTGGCATAAGAAGTTAATTTTGAAAATTGATTAGAACGTCTCGTAAATACAAAATTTGTCGTTAAATGGTCTCACATGGAAATGATATTGGTTTATATTTGGTTTACATTTAAAACCTGAGCTATCAAAGTTCACAGCTCGCAATCTTGGAAAAAAGCCGTTTTGTACTTACAGCTTTTACTGTCGGTTGTTTCGTGTTTTACACGCGTCCAGATCGAAATCCGTTTCTACTGACGCGCGCACAATCGCTCTTTAACTGTAATTATTCCCGTCTTTGTCTGTACATTTTGTAAATAGCAGGTTTTAAGTACACCGTGATATTTTTTTACTTCTTCTAAGAATGAGAGGATAGGTATAAAAATTGTAAAAATACGTCGAAATAAAAAAAAAAAACACGAGAGAATCGATCAATAAATGCCATATAATAAATAAGACTGTATCTCATTTAATCCTGATAACAACTCCAAAATCTCACGAGTTATATCTCTTTGTATTTTTGAAATACCGCATTTCGTTGCTATTAATTTTTTTTAACGCGTCGACATAATTCGGCATTTGGGACTTCCATGAACACGTGAAAATCTAGTAATCGAGGGAAGGGAGACGAAACAGCGAGATGACCGGTCGTTCCGGTAAAAACAAAATGATTAGTGGCCGGCACGCCGATAAAAATCGGGGTTGCGCATACAGCGGGCAGGTGTCGGCGGAAATAAAAAACAAGGACCACTCGTTACTCTATCCACGTGAATGTTGTTAGCGCCAAAAAAGAGGCATCAACAATATTTAGTTGCATGCCGGCGCAACGGGCGGCAGGCAGCGGCGGCGGCGGCGGATCGTCATGAAAATTACGACACTATTTCGCCAATAAAAAACAAAAAAAAAGAGCGGTCACCGCCGCTCGCGCGGGCGGCGTGCTGACGGTTTTGCGATTGTCATGAAAACAAATCGGAGCGAACTCGACCTCTCGCGCGCGGCATTCGGGTATATATACGGGTATAGAAAAACAAAAAAAAAATCAAAAAATGAAAGAGAGAGAGAGGGAGGAGAAAAATACACGCAGCGATAACCGGGCGAAACGATTGTATCGCCTCGCAAATCCATGCGAATCGCGCCACCCGGTGTATAATTAGCGAGGCCATGCATGCGCGCGTTCAATGGAAGGTTCATCGGCGTAATGTTATTATAATAGTGGCACGTTTTGCATATGTGACCGGGTGACGGCCGAATGGTGAGGAGGAAAGGGAGGGTTGGCCGTAGTGCCCGAATAGACGAGGGGACGAAAGGGTGAGACGATGATGACGGGAGAGTGAGAGAGTGGTTTTACGCGGGCTTTGCCGTGCGTATTTGCATGGTAATGATATGCGGCATGCGCGCGCGCGCGACTACGGGACGCAGGGATGACGCAGAAAGAGGGCGAAGAGGGAGGAGGTGTGACGACGGGGGTCGGTGGTGGAGACGGTGGCGGTGGCGGCGACTATTGGAGCCGCGAGATTTGTATATCGCGGCTAAATGCGTCGGTTATTACGGTTAATTCGACGACGAGCAACGGCGCGTACGCGCGAAGCGTATTACCGCAGTTTATTCGTGCCGGATTATTCGCGTGCGTAAACTTATCGTGTCGCGTTGCAAATGCCGACAGCTTGTAAAACAAAAGCTTATAATAACAATATACGAAAAACAATCAATTGTATAATCCTCCTATTTCTCTATTTTTTTTTTATTTTTTTTTTTTTTTTTTGAATATCCTGTTTTATTTATCTTCGTACGAAAGCTTTCGCTTTAGAGAGGACCGCGCTGAAATCGAGTTGTGATTCGCGCGTACCAAAGGTAACGATGATTATCCGCATCCTCATCGTCGTCGTCGTCGTCGCCGGCACCCGCCTAGCTAGTACGCGATCCAACAGTTGGTGGCACTCATACACAAAGAGCTAATTTTCCCTCTGTCCGTCGCGTCGGTGGCAACTCTCTGCGGCACGGTACGACGCGGCGCGCACACAACGTGGCAAATTAACAGGCACGCAAATGAGCGAGTTCACGCGCTCGCTTTCGCACTATCCCACACCTCTCCTCTCCTCTTCGTCACAATTGGACACTAATAAACGCGCCAACATGCCTTTCTCCCCCTCTCTCTCTCTCTCTGTTCACACACTTCATCCCGTTATTCCGAACGCGTTCGTTCTCCTCTTCGTCGATCCTCTCTTCGTCTCTTTTCTCGCATAAACGCGGGAGTGCCCCGCCAAATCAAAACGCAAACGAAGATGCGGCGCGACATATGTCGTTCATCGTTCGTCAAACGAGGAATTTCGTCATCGGATTCGCATTGGACACATCGGTGCGACGGAACGCGGTCGCGGCGGCTCATTAAGCCGCCGTCTCGTCTCGCGATCGCTCGCTCGCGCAATTAACGCTCGACTTCAGAATTAGCGCGATAAGCAAACGGTGGCGGTAATAACGACATTGCGGACTACCTGTCGTCGCATGTGCCGCTCGGAGGTGGAAACGATGATAGTGAAAGGGGAGGGGATGGGTGGAGGATGAAAGGGGGAGGACTGCAGAGGAGAGGGTGAGAGAGGGTGGCGGCGGCGATGGCGGTTATCCAGATAGCAGATAGCTAGGACGGTGGTCTCGTTTGCGGCTTGACCACCCTTGCGGCGCACTGCCCTAACCGCCCCTAACCACCATACCGCAGCCACATGGTGTGTGCAACCGGCGATAACGTCGCTCTGCACTCGCAAGCCGATGCGTGTCGTTGCACTAGCCACGCTTTCGTGAACGATCACCCTTCTATCATTCGTTCGTTCGTACAAACTCGTACGTATGGAACACAGTGTCCCGGACGTAGCCAGAGCCTGGCCTTCATCTATTCTTTTCTCGGAATTCCGACTCTCGGTTTTTTTCATTAGTGGAAGCGCGAGGAGGGCTATTAGTCTCATTGTCAGATCGTTAATCTTCCATGTTGTATATCTTTGTAACCGATCCGGGAATTATACACCTATCAAAGTTTCTCAAATAAAACTTACCTCGTGTCAAGTGAGAAAAAAGTTTCACTACCTGTTCTCACTTCTGTTTTTCTCAAAAGTCTCTCGTTCTCAACCGTTTCCACAATATGTCCCGACCTTTGAAAGAAAATACAAATCGGTCGGAAAATCCCCGGATAAACGATGTCCAAGGTAAGTCTAGAGTACTCGGTATATCCGACCGGAAACGCATAAAGTCGGATCATCTCGCACTGGTTTGTAGAGCGAGCAAGCCGGCTACACGAACTTCTCGAAAGGCTTATTCTCTCGCGCGACCAACATAAGTAGCGACTATTTGTAGACCAGCGAAATATTACGAGCGAGGCCAATAGAGCCCTGCGCTTTTAACGATTCACCGGTATTTTGAGGGAGAAAGAGCCGTCGCCTTCGTGTTTGAAATTGAAGCGGGAGCGACCGCGCCGGCCGATCGGTCCGGCATAATTGAAATCCTTCGAATTTTTCGGCTATCTCCATCGGCGCGTTCCCTTTTCCTCGAACAGAGATTGGCTTTCCCGAACGCTCAGTCGTTAACCGATCCAATCGTTGCTCATGCGGATACACACGGATACTAGTAGTATTAAAAGCTTCTTTACTGAAAGCCTCTTTACTATCCTGCCAGGGCGAGCCTTCTAAGAACGCACACATTGTGCGCGGACAATTATGACGAGTAAAAGCAAACCGAGTATGTATACAGTCATTTAGACTAATTGTCACGAAGGGAACATTAAGCTGTGAAACAGGAAATACTAGCATTTGCTCGCAAGAGCTGATGTCATATTTACAAGCCTTAGAGTGACATGGGTTCGCATTTATGTGCTGACACGTAGTACGCAGCAGATGATTGAAGAGTGCGCGTTTGCGTGAGTCGAACGATTCTGATTTTCTAATTGCGAGTGGAAGCGAGCTCCAAAGCAACGGCTTCGATACCGCAACACTACGACTTCCAGCTATCATTATTACAACATTTAATTGCATTGTAGAACGTTGTGAATCATTATTAGTGCTACAATATTTAATTACGCTCTAAGATATTGTGAATCATTATTAGAATTATAATATTTAATTTACGTGTCAGTATACCATCAATCACACGAGACGCAGATATACTAATTATATATTTGAAGAATTCCAATTAAAGTTAAGGTTGAATATCGCAGCAAGCTACTCGAGACTTTCTAATTCAAACGAGCCATTTCATCTCTCGAATTGGCGTCTTTATCTCAATCGTGTGTCCTAAATACGGTATGTAAAGTACATCAAATACTACGTATACAATCGACAGCCGACGGCACATGTGTGCTTACATGTGTACGACCGATGCAGGACGTACGTATGCGCGTGCATACATCGCGTAACCCTCTAGAACGACAGCGGGAACCGTGCCTAACAAACCGCAACGATAGCTACCAGTCGTCGTCGCGTCGCGTTGCACGCGTGTGTACATATGCGAGTTGTTGAATATTTGAGGATCGGCTTCTTTGCGTTTCTCTCGCCGCGACGCGAACGCGAGGCGACGCGACACGCGTTCCGTCTTCCGAGATTGCTCTCCTCTTCCGTATCGTACTTTTCGCGAGCGACTAACCGCATCGTGCAAACGTTCGTCGTCGACGGCGACCGACGACAACGGCGGCCAAGACGAAGAGGAGAAAAGAGAAGGAAAAGGAAAGCGGACGACGACGTCGGAACAGCATGATCATGCGGATACAGGCGGAAAGAGCGGGTGAGAAAGAGAGAGAGAGAGAGAAAGAGAGAGTGGAACCAGTGAGATAGCCGTGCGGCCGACACATACGGTAGTCGCAGATCGGCGAGGTAGACAAGGGGCTCGAGCAAGCAAAATGGAGGGCAGGCGAGCGTGGAATATAAAAGGAGGAACGTGAATTCATATCTCGTCCGAGGGATCTCTCTCGCTGTGCTACGCCGCTGAGAGACTGCTTTCGAACGAACGAGCGAGCGAGAGACGGAGTAAGTGGAATTGGGGAATCGAGAGGCAAGGAAAGGATAAATCCCCGGCCGCGATGTGCAGGAGAGGATAAGGACCAGGAGGAAAGAGAACGAGAAAAGGGAGAGCGAGAGAGAGAAAGCGATAGAAGATACCCGAGAACAGCCGTCCGCGGTCTCAGCTGTGTATATACGAGTCCACGTGGACTCGACTCCGTGCTGTCGTCGAGGCGAGTCAGCCAATCTGCGCGCAGTTCGGACCAATCGCGTCTCGGCCACGACGAACACACGCGTCCGAGCGCACCACTACTAACCGCGTTGAAGCCACCAACACCGAGGCACTCCTCCGCGTCTGCCCGAGCCAGTCGATGCCGAGCCACGCAAAGATGTAGGATCTCTTTTGTCCCGCCGAGCGAGCCGTGAATACACGTTGCGTACATATACAATGCCTCCGGTTTAAGGGCACCGTCGTGTACTCTCGCTTGTAGGCAGGTGAGAAAGCACCGCCGGGAAGAAGGAGGCGGAGGAGGAAGAGGGTGCCGTGGCCGCCGACGACGACGCCGCCGCTACAAAATTCTCGGATGTACCGTCGTTAGCCTGCGGTTTTCGGTTTTCGTGGCTCGGCGAGCACGGCAGGACGGCATGCCGATGCGATTCCAAAAATTCCATCCGACTACGCTCCGATATGGGAAACGTTAGAGGCGAAACGAGAGCTTGGATCGGACGCGTATTAAAGAATATTTTGCAATTTACGCTGCGGCGTTCAGTTTCTCTATCGAGATTCCAATTTCGGCAAAAATTATCAAAATTATTTTTCACGAATATGTTGCATTCGTGTGGTAATGCAGATGTAAAACATCGATAATAATTCTGGAAATATTGAATATTATGAAGGGTTATGTAACGGCAAAAACGATGGATAATATTATAATAAAACATTAATATTATTGTACTCTGATCACTGAAAATTGAAATGGTTAAATATTTTCTACCCACATCCCCTAGCCTCTTGCCCGTATATCGTTATTTCCTGTTGAGTTTAATCGCGCCCCCGCCTCGGAAAACTAATGCGAT
Source organism: Linepithema humile (assembly GCF_040581485.1). Classification (NCBI taxonomy): domain Eukaryota; kingdom Metazoa; phylum Arthropoda; class Insecta; order Hymenoptera; family Formicidae; genus Linepithema; species Linepithema humile. The sequence goes on along the minus strand of NC_090133.1, from coordinate 6,935,823 downwards.
TACGATACACAATAATGTGATTACGATTTACGTAAACTCGCGGTAGGTATCGCTCCCCACCATACGCGAACGCTAACGCGGTGGCGTTTATTTACTCGCAACCGGCTTTCAGTTCTCACGCCGCAACCTGTTCTTGTAAAATCGCACAAGCACTAATCATTTACTCATTTACTCACCACCTGATGTCCCGCCGTTGCTATCCGTTGTGTAGTTCCGCCATTGCATCCCATTCCTCCATGAACACACACACTTATACGGCACTAATTATCACTCACGATACGACCAGTCAATCCATACAGCACTTTCGCAGCAGTTTTGTAAGCGCGATGCCCTTTCAAAACGGAATACAACGCTCCCGATGCACGAGTATACGCGTGATATACAATCGACGAATAAAAATGGTGCGAAATATGGTAATCGTCCGTAACTTCACTCGACACTTCCGTCACTCTCGAGACACGTTTGAAAAATGCGAAAGATGAAGGCAACTTCATACTAGAGACCCTGTAATCAGAATCGCGACATAAGATTTCTCCCAAAACCCTGCTAGAGAAACAGAAATATATACTATTGCATTCTAATCTATAGCGATCTTATATTACCAGAAATCTATTATTAAAAAGGTCTGTTCTCTATAACTGACCTAGTGCAGCCAGTTCAGCTATAAAGAACAGACCTATAGGGTCTTTACTTCATACCGACACTTTAGATTCGGCAAGTCACGTCCGACATGACACTACGAGCGCGATTGATTTTATGAACAGGTCAGAGGAGAGAGAAAGAGATTAGGACCGTACACAATAATATATACAATTAATACTTTGCGATAATCATCCGTCATTGGATGCACATATACAATATTTGTTTTCACTCGGAATTTATTTCGAACGTGAAAAAAACGAATGCGATACGCAGAATGATGCTTACCCGCGTCCAACACTTTCGCCATTGATCAACAAACTATTAAGACTGCATACACGATCACATTATTAGGCTCAAATTTTCAGAACTGCAACCTTATAAATTTAAAATTTATAACTGTGTTTGGTTAATAAATGGTTTTTATTCAATCAATTTACTGACTTTTCATTATCAAAAAATGTTCGTGAAATATATTTCTAAAAGTTAGGAACGGACAAAATAGCGGTAATCCTATTATTGACTTGAAGATACGCGTTCTAAATACAGTAATCAAGATATGAATCTAGAATACGAAAAAAATATAATTCGTAAATATTGACGGACATAACTAATTAAAATTTCATATAATTTATATCAGAAATACAAAATTTATAATATAGATAAAGAACAATGATCAAATGTATATGTATATGTATGTAATATGAATAATATATAACATAAATTGGATAAAAATACTTTTTGGTTTCATTATATTAATCGTTACTAGAAAAACTGCATTATGTAAGATAAAAATAATAAAATTATTCTTGCGAATTTTATCTTTCAATATTGTGACGTTTTTGTCCACTATTCGGCTATTACGTAAATTACCACGTACATGACATATTAAAACTTATTTTGTATATATTCAGTCAAGTAGACAACGCGATACGATCAATATTATTTCAGAGCATATCGGCATATTCGAAGTGTATTTGCAAGCGAAAACTAGAGTATCGTACGCAAAATATAAATGTACGTATAATATATTTCTTACCTTCGTTTTTATGATAATATCTCTGCAGCGACGCTCATGTATGTTGTGTATATGTCGAACGTTAGAATAGAGTTTTTTAACGCGCTGCTTCTAGAAAAGTCGCCACCCAACTCACGTACTGTTTTGTTTACGCGACGTTAGTTTTGGTTGCGACGTTCGTCTTGTTTATCTCGCGACACTTCTGAGCCAGAGGAAGGTAATGCATAAAGCATTTGGTGTTTCTCGAAATTTTTGCTCGTACTGAGTAATTCTGTGTTAGCTTTATGCGCGGTCGCCTTACTTATAAGAGTATAAAATTAATCTATGTAATTTGACTTATGTGAATAGTATAATGCGAAGAATATCGCGTTCTTTAAGATCATTACACGTAAAAAAGTTTAGTTGTAACCGTAAGCAAATCGACCAATCACAGTGAGCATTACAGCAATAAACAAATCGACCAATCACAGTGAGCATTACAGCAGTAAGCATTATTACTGCTGTCGATTTGTTTACTGCTGTAATGCTCACTGTGATTGGTCGATTTGCTTACGCCTTACAGTTACAACTAAATTTTTTTACGTGTAAGGACCGTTACTTTGTGCTGCGAGATATAATGCAACGAATAATTAACAATATAAAGAGGAGTGTCAAGCCGAATAACAAGGAATCATTGTCGTAGTGTAATAATTATCAATAATTAATTAGCAGTATTGGCATTTATGTCAGATTTAACTACGTGCTTTCGATTTTTACGAGCATTATGAAGTACTGCACGTTCATTTTTGGGGTGTTTAATGTACAAGTAAGAACGCAATTTTCTTATTTATTAATAATGAATAATATATATAATATTTATACGTATTAATAAGTCGTGTATAATTCTCTTTGTATCTCTTACTTCATCTCTTAAAAATAAATTGCCGGCGTAAATATACGATGTTTTACGTTATTTATTTATGTATTCTGAGAGAGATGAATAGATAACAATTAATAGGTGCACAGCTTGGCAATGTAATAATTCATGATGTATTTTTGGTGATTGAATGACGTGATCGATCACGTGATAAACGTAACGTCGCGAGATTCATTTCGTAGTCTCGTCTAGTAGTTCACTAGGTAATGGCGGGGGTACTGGACGCGAGTAAATATCGTTCCGCGTTTCGCGCGTGTTCTTCCTCACTCGAAAGTGAATTCCGAATGCAACTGTCGTGAGTATCGAATTCAACGACGAACAATCGCTGTAGAGCGTTAGTTAACGCGCATATATGGTCGCAATGACCAGATTTTCGATATTTGTAAAATTAGTCGCGTTTCCTATTGGATGACTCATCGAAAACCTAATGCTGGTGCGAAGGTGCTTCCATCTTTTGATCTACGTCATAATTTATAAGTTAGTTGTCTGACAAATTTTAAACTTGACTCGCGCGACCTTTTCATGAGACGCACTTCACAGCAGTGTCTAAGCAGTTCACTAGATAATGGCGACGGTATTAGACGCGAATGAATATCGGTCCGCGTTTCGCGCGTAGTTTACTTCACTCGAAGTAATATCCGAGTGCGACAAATGTCATGAGTGTCGAATCCAGCGATGGGCAATCGTTGTAGAGTGTTAATTAACGCGTAACGTCACTATAACTTTGCGTTTCGACGTTCGTAAAATTCGTTGGGTTTGTTCCATTATGTCGGACATGACGCGCCAAATCTGGAGCATCGGTATGAAGTTACTCCTGTCTTTTTCGAACTTTTTAATCGTATTTCGAAAGTGTCGTGAGTGTTGAATGAAGTAACAGGCGGTTAACGTATCTCGGGAGTGTCGAACAAAGTTGTAGACGATCGTCGTGTCTCGCATTATTTATGCGGTCGAGAGTACATCTCATGTGTAATCGCGCATCGGGAGTGTCGTATTTCGCATTAATAGTGCATCGCGCTTGTAAAACTCGCTTGTGTCGGACTGACTGGACATAAGTGATCGTAAGTGATAATTAGTGCTACATAAGTGTTGTTTGAAGCAACATCGGAATCAATGAATTGCAACGGTGGAACCAATGGTTTGCAATGGCGGAACCGACAAAGGATATTAGCTGGTAAGTAAATTTTATTATTATATGACAAATATTTTTTTTCATATATTTTGATTTTGCGTCCCTACTGCTTATCGTTGAGCGATCAAAATATAGTTAATATTTGAATTTTTTGTGAATTAAATATCAAGAAAATATTTTTATACTAGTTACATTGACTTTATTATTCTGTTAAAGAAGACTTAATTTATTTAAACGAAAATAGAGATCAATTTTTTTTTGTAAAAATTATGCTTTTTATTAATTATATTAAACAGTAAATTTAGAATATAATTATCTTATAATATTTTTTATTTATAACTGTGATTATAAAATTTCTAATTTTCTTGCAAACTATTAAATGGATTTTTTAACGAGTATATTTAAAAATCTTTGCAGTAGGGACGTTTTTTTTTATGAACGGCGAGTTAATGTATTTGTCATTTTGTAAACATTTTGTAAAGTGCGCACGATATTTCCTACGATTTTATTATACGATTGAGACGAAAGTTTATTCCAATCCTCGGAATATTTCTGAGAATAATCAAATTAGTTACAAAAGAAGTAAAGTAATAAATAAATTAAATCAGAAGAAAAAAATTGAAACATTAAGTGACAACAGATAATTCTTCTATTTATACGCTAATATATTATCAAAAATAAAATAAAAATAGCCAAGTCTTGTTTGATTATTTTGGGTGAACTACGTAAATATTTGGCTGTAGGTATCAAAGCTTTTTTATTTCTGAAAAAAGCGAGGTATTTCGAGAACCCTAAAATGGATAGAATATATTGTTTAAAAGCGAGCCCATCTTACTAAGAGCGATACGTCTAATCGTCTTATCAATATACATATATCATTTATCTGTTACGACCTGTCGTATTTTTCGTGGATCCTTTTCTCTCTTCGTTACTCTTCTATCTATCGGCCGATTAGTGATTTTTAACATCGGTGACAAGAGAGGGTTCGCTCAGATGAGGGGGGAGAAAGGCATTTAGAATTAGATGGAAGAACAGGCGCCGTCCGTAGGAAAAACCAGCCAGTGAGATGATCGTTGCTTTCGGACAAATTATTAATCTCGAAGTCTTGACCTTTTTCGCCTCTTAATCCGGATAAAGAGAGATATCTCGCGCCTGGAGGATAAAAGGAGGAACATCATCCCAGCAACAAATGCAGCGGGACCGGGATTCTTCTCTCTCTCTGTCTTCTTCCCTCTTTCCCTCCCTCCCTCTTTCTCTCTTATTCTTGTCCAGCTTGTTCGTCTCCTTGTTCTCTATTTTTCTTTATCCGTTCCACGCTCGCGTTTACCGCTTTTCTTTTTCCCATATCCCCGCGGAAACGTCTCGAGATGGTATATCGCGTTTATCCACCGCAATTTATCGTTGCCTAACGTCCCGCGGACTCTTACATACACGCTTTCCTTCCGTTCTTTGCTCATACGCGATATTCCAAAAGCAAAAAATTTTAAATCTTTAGCAATTTTCTCTCAGTTGTGGCACAGTTTTTAGCGATTTTAGCGAAGATACTTGTATGATATTCCCCGCCGTGTATAAACAGCATTTAATTAAGACCCCTAGTTTCGTCGCTTCGCCATCATTGAGCTCAAGAGATGCCGCCTCGCGAGATGCGCTATCGTGTTTGATCTGTACGACTTACTACCGTTTCTTGAATCTAATCGCCGAAGCGATACATCCACGAGCCTCGTGTAGTGGCTTGTTTACGGATTGTTTCGTTCCCTCGTCTCGTTCTCGAGGGAGTGCCGAGGGAGTGCCCCGAGTGAATCGCCGGCCGCATGCGTGCACGTGTTCGTAACACGTGCGATTAGTGTACTGTGTATCGGAAGGTGAAACACAACGTAAAAGTTTGAGATACGAAATTACTTAATAACTGAATACTTTCGTAATTAAAAAAAAAATTAAATAATTACATTTTTTAAATAATGTAATTAATTAAATTTACTAAATTGTTATATTATAATTAGAATTTAGATTAGAACTTAGAATTAAAGTTGGAGAATTTAAGCTTGATTTATTTAATAATTGAAAAATAAATTATTCACATTGCTTTTGCTTAGTTTTCTTAATGCAAAAATTCAAAATTGTTACTAACAGTATCGAAAATCATTAATAATATTAAAACTAAATATGCGATTTAATCTCGAACGTCTTCTTCGTTGACAATTGCTGATAGTTGAATCGGTGAATCGATTGTGCTAAAAATTGAAAAGTAAATTGTATTCAACCTCGAGTATCGAATATCATGATTATCTTACGTTGCGGTAACGTGTTCTATTTTCTTAAGCAGAAATACATATGGCAGCATTGCATTAAATCGGCACATTACACTTGGACTGTCGTGATCATCCATCCATTCGCGAATTCGATAACAACGCAAATAGGCAGGCGATATGATAATCATGATAGCCGATGTCCGCGCTTAACGACGACTTAACTCCGATCCCGGCCTCATTGCGATACCACGAACGTACGTACGTACCTTCCGCGGTATTACGATCGACGTGAGTGGAGCAGGAGACTCTCTCTGACTGAGCGAGGGAGTGGTTTATTGGCATCTTGGGACCGAGTCTCCCCAAGCGCAAAACCTAATACAACATCATGAACAAAACACGATAAGAAAAAGAATGTGAGGTGTAATAATACGTGCTTGGAATAATTTAGTAAGAAATGAAAAGCAATTAGAGTCAAGTGTACCTATTTTCCAAATAGCGATTATTAATTGAAATTTAATGTACAATTAGTATTTAAAATTACTAAAGATATTTTTCAGAGCAATATATCTGAATGATTAAAAAAGTTCCATTGAAAAACGCGTTCTAGATTCAAATGCCTGGTATAATTCAAGAAATTTTCTAGTAATATAGCGTATCCAGGGCATTCCGCAAAGCTCAACATTTTCTTCTCATGTCGGTTTTAAGCCGCGAAAGTTCGGTGCGATAGGACGTAAGAGATAGAGGCGGAGAGGCGCAATAGGATGTGCGGGATCGCGTTGAATGTCGCCGTAGGGACGAGACAGTTGGCCATTTCGAGTTTAGCGAGACTGTTGCCGGCGGTGGTGAGAGACGACGATGATGGTGGAGGAGTAGTAGTAGTAGCGGCAGCGTTAGCGGCTGCGATGGTAGTATCCGTGTAACTAGCGGCGTAGCCGAGAGGGGACTGCAGCAGCAGCAGCAGCAGCAGCAGCAGCAGCAGTGGCCAGCAGCCACTACTGGGACGATTCGACGGTCAACCGGTCAGCCAACTTTGCTGGCGGACGCTAATAACCGCCAGCTTCGCGGCTGCGGCTGCGGCTGCGGCCGCTGCTGCGGCTGCATCCACCATGTGAGGTTGCCGGTGTGCGGCGCGGTACACACCCAGGGCCGTCGGTAACGACAGGCGCGACGTGCGGGAGGTGTAAAAGATCATTTGCTGCGAAATGGAATTTCGGGGGATGAAAAAAGTAACGAAAAATACGGCCACAGCCACACGGCGCGAGTGCGCACGGGCAAAAATTCGATGAACCGTTGCGATCTCATCTACGGAAATTCGCCGGGCTTGAAATATAAATGTCTCGCGTCGCCGAAATATCCCGTGCATTTAATAATAATTATTAAAAAAATGCGACGATGCGTTTTATCGACGATATAAGCGGATCTCACAGATGCAGCTGCTTTTGCTCGCAATCAGTGCTACAATGACGCTCCATCTTTCGCGGTCTGTGCTAAAGTTTCCTACATCGTCTGGTGTTTACCCGCCGTAATACACACGTTCGCACACGTAACAATACGATCTGTATCACCGCTATACCGCTCGCAATTTTCTCCGAGCAAACACTCGGAATGGAAAGATGGAAATCAGGACCGCGCGTAAAAAAGTTTCCGCACTCGACCACCTGTCTTCAGACTTGGCCGCGTTATATCCCGCATATAGAGCAACAGTATTAGAATTTTTCTCAACTCCATTATTATCGAATGATTCAATTAACAAGCTATTTAACGATTGACTCTTGATATTTTCGTTAGAAAAATATCGATCTTAAATTCTATAAAGAACTCGAACCGAAAATATCCGGCGACTTTAAATTACTTTATATAACTAAGCTGACTGTTGACCTGTCTAAAAAAAGAAAGAAATAAAATAAATGCATTTTCGCGGAGAAGTTCACCGTGAGTCGCTACAGCCCTGGATATAAGCCATTACCGCGAGGCACATGGGCACTCTCGTCCTTCTCTTCTCGCGCTCTGCTCTCTCGCTTCCTGTTTCTCTCCCCGGCTCTCGTCAGGCGGGGTGGCAGATAACATTGCTGCATGACACCGCTGCTCTTGGTACAACTACTCGAGTACCGGAGAGCGGTAGATACCTACCTACCTACCTACCTACCTACGGGCCACACAGTCAAGCGACTTAGTGCGCTCGCTCGCGTATACATGCAAGTCGCACGTACACGGGCGCGCAGCCGGCACCGCTAACAGAACGTCCATAACTGCAACGGAGCGGCGGCGTTACCGAGAGCTGTGCGCGCAGTGCATTAGGACTGGGTTACGACAGTAAATTTTCACTACCGTGCGGAGTTCTAATGGCCGGGTATGCAGCTGGTTTCAGTGGCCTCGAGTCGTTCTCTCCCTCTTCCACCTTCCTCATCTCGCTCCCTCTTCCGTCCTATCTATCCTCCCGTTCGCTCCTTCTTGTTTCTCTCTCTCTCTCTCTCTCTCTCTCTCTCTCTTTCTTTCTCTCTCGTACCGTCTCGTTCAACGGCGCGCGGAAAAGCAGGAAAGGAAATTGAGCGCGAGGGAGAAAGCTCTAGCACGCCGAGAGATGAACAGAGAGATAGACGGGGAGAGAAACAAGTTGTTCGCGGTTCTTCGGTGCGGGAAACGTTCGGCCTCGTCGAGATCCCTTTAATATCGTCGCTGCCTCTCTTCGCGCGCACAAGCGCAACGGAGCCTGTAGCAGCGGAAGGGAATCGCGCGCGTCGAAAGAGACGCGAGCGATCGCGATAGTTTTGCCGCCGTTCTGCTTTATTCGATTGCCTTCTCTAGCGGACTGATGTTAATTACGACCATGATTCGGTCAAATCGAACGCACGATTCCGCGATTAGGATGACACAGGGGAAATTGCGAAACGAAGATGTCCGAGCCACTGCGGCCGATAGCGTAACGGCGCGCGATAACGAGTAAAATATTGCGTTGCATTATGAAAAAAAAAAAAAAAAAAAAAAAAAAAAAAAAGAGAGAAAGAGGAAAAAAATACATTTTTACGACGCACCAACGCGAACATGAACGGCGGTATATCTATTGTTTGATAACGATAGTCGACGCGTCGGGTTGCATTTGCGATCGTTCCGCCGGTGTTTTCTCGTTGTTAAAATCGTAACGCGGATCTTTGGAATACGAGGCGAGGCTTAACAGCCGACTCCGTCGGTGGGCCATGGCACGAGACGATTACCGGTGCGTTACCGCGCTCGGCTTATCGGCGCCGCCGTAAGCCGACGATTGTTTCGTAACGACGACGATGAGTTTTCAGAATGCTGAACTAACGCGCGACTAATGGCGGGATCGACTCAGCGCGAAGAAAAATGGGAAATAATTGCTGCGGTCGAGCGGGGCCGTATCGTCGTCCTCGTGCATGATTAATGACTGCGTTAAGTCAGCCGAGTACAAAGTCGAGTTTCTGTACTCACCACGGCGCTTTCAGTAATTATCGGATCGCTCCGCCAGCTGATTAGAGAGAAGACGATCGAACGTCGCGATTGAGAGAATACAGAACCGACGAAATCTAAATTTATCGGGGGAGATTGCGGTTCGTAAACACGCTCGCGTTGTTAAAAAGCGTCTTGGAAGTGATAGAACAGGATACCCCGGCGAGGCAGCCGCCAATATCGTTGTAACATAAGTTAGACTGCGAGGGAGCGAGCGCAAGAATGAGAGAGCCACCCGGACTTTGTTAGGCCATAATAGCGCAGCCCGCAGGGAGAGGACAGAAGTCTGGAAAGACTCTCCTCCGTCTGGTCCATTCGCCCCCGTCGAGCGAGCGAGCGAGCGAAAAAAGCTCAGCCGAGGAGAGCCTCGACGAGTAGGCATACCCCTACGTACTCTCCTTTCTCTCCTCTCGAGTTTTGTTTTTCCGGTCCCCCGAGAGATACCGGACACACACATACACACACACACACACACACACACACACAGGCTGGGTTAAAAAAGAGAAAGACCGAGAGCAAGGGAGAACGAGGCTTGGCGTGGGTGGTCAATAGTTTTGCTCTCTCGGTTCGAGTCCACGTGGACTGAACGAGCGTACGTCGTGCGCCGCCGCGCGACGCTGCCGTGCCGAAGCGGCGCGCCGATTGGTCCAGGTCGCGACGCCATTGGCTGTTTTTAAAAGCGGCAGCGTGCTGCGCGGAAAGAGGGGTACGTTGCTTAAGAACCGGGAGGATCGATTGGACAAGTCGGGCGAACGGCGCACGCGGTTGGCGCGGCAGTCCACGTGGACTGTTCGCTTCGAACGCCGAGAAGCGCGCCGAAGAGGGGGTCACGCTCGGGCCACCCCGACGGTAAGGTCGTCGGGGTGGAAAACGCTCAAATGGGGTGGTTTAACGCGAAGCTCGGTGCCAGAAGGACCCGCCACCGTGAGGGTCTCTACGCCTCTCCCCGCTTGTCCCGCATCCCTGTCCCCTCATCCGCTCTCCCGCCAGCCCTTCTTTCCCTTCCGGACCCGTGGGGCTCCGGGCTCGTCGAAACAACGTAACGACCAGCGAAATTAGGTAATTCGGCCTCGTAATAATGCGTCGCCGCGCCACCGTCCTTACCCCCTATCCTCTTTTCTCCTCCTCGCGCGCACCCGGTAATGAATCGGGCACGATGGAAATTAGGGGCTTGCCGGACGCTTCTCTCGCTCTCCCTCTCTCTCTCTCTCTTTCTCTCTCTCTTTTTCTCTTTTTCCCTCCTTCTCTCTTTCCCGCCCTTCTCTTCCCATTCCTTTCCCGTCCCGCGCCCGGCTAACTTTCTTCGATGTTTGTTAAATGCGTCCGGGCCGCGGGAGGTGTGTAATCTGTACCGCGAATTCAGACGAGTTTCCAACTTTCGAACCGGAATCTTATCTCTCCTCGCGATCGCGCGACTGTTTATTACGAGCAGCGCTCGCTTGCTCGCTCGGCCGTGCCGTCAATTACTCGGAGCGTAAAGTGAGCGCGAGCGCGCGCGCATCTGCGATCGATGATTCGGTGTATAGGACCTTTCGCTCACCGTCGCTCGACTCGCAAAATGAACGTTATCGGAACAAGATCTGTCTCCGCCTACCTACAGACCGAGTTTCTCGTCTTCGTCTCACCTTGTTGAGAAGATGGAGAAAGATAGAGAGAGGGAGAGAGAGAGAGAGACAAACACAAAGAAAAAGAGAGAAATACGTTCTGTGGAAGAGGATTACTCGCGACACGGGTAGGTGGTGCCGCCTTTTGTTTCTTCCTTACCGCTTCCTTTTCCTCGCTTTTTATCCGTTGTCTCGGGGAACGCGATAAGAAAGATGATGCGTCGGCGAAATTCGATACTTCGAATTCGCTGCCTCGCACCTGCCCGCCGACCCGCGATCGCCCGGTTACCACAAAGCGCGTAGTAATGAATGAACTCAGCATTACGCGCGTTGTTCGCTTCGTTTACGTTCCTTCTTTTGTCTCTCCTCCTTTCTTCACCGCAACATCGGATGGGCTCAGTCTCCGATTTCCAAGTGTCACCAAACGCTTTTTCGCGAGGACGACGGCATTTGTGCCGGAAAGTGTGCCTGCAAAATCACGCGATTAAATAACCGCTTATCAAGCAAAGCCGAAACAATGTCACATAATTGAGCTAATACGGTAGTTGTACTAGATAATGCCAGAACTAGCCACTATTCAAATGACATAGCGATATTAGTGATTATAATTGCATTACGGTATAATTTGTCAAAACTCAATTAAATAGACTCGTATTGTTTTCGCGCACATATTATTGGTTTGCGCTTTTACGTCACATTCCATTAGCCTAAATCCCATTAGTCTCTCTCTCTCTTTCTCTCTCTCTCTCCCCCCCCCCCTCTCTCTCTCTCTAAAAAAAATTACAGACTCACGTCGCTTTCGAAGTAACCAAGTAAATTATATTTGCACGCTCGAGATACTCTTCTACGAGAAATTAATCGTTCGTTTTTCTTACCGTATATTTCCTCTCTATTTCCAGTCGGTACCATACGCGTACACCGCAAACTGTACTCTCTCCCTCTCTCCCTCTCTCTTTTTCTCTCTCTCTCTTTCTCTTTCTCTTTCATTTACCGGTTTCGCACGGTGGAATATCACGAGGACCGTGTTTCGCCTCCTCTTTTGCGAGCGCGTCCAAAGTTTCTCGCTGTCTCGCTCACGCCGATCCCGTCTCGCGGAGCGAAGCCGGGCCGAAAAAAGTTTATCGCAAAATGGCTGCCCGTATTTACGTGATTCGGGGGCGGAGGCTTTTTCCAAGCTTCCTCCACCTACTGTATACCGCCGCTGCCGCCGCTCCGCGACTCGATGGGTAGTGCAACGGCGCGGAGCCGGAACGACCCAACTGCCGAGAAAGCTTTTGCATAATAAAACAGCCTGTACTTTCTCCTACTCCCGACTCTTCTTCTCTCTCTCTTTCTCTCCTCCGCTCGCCCCATCCCTGTCCCGACGACGCAACCATAGCTACCGACCTTCTCCCTTTCTCCCTTTTCTCGTCTCCTCTGCGTCCGCTTCTCTTCCATTTACTCCCTCACTCTCTCTTTCCCTATTTTCTCTTATTCGCCCTCTCCCTTCGACCTACAGGAAGAAAAAGTATTGGTACAGTACACCTGTGCCGTCGGCCGAATCGTAAAAAAGGGGGAGAAACGTCGATTTCGAGGGGGCGGGAAGGGAGTAGTAGCGGCGGGGAAAATGGCGTCAGCTTCCTACACGTTTTCCGACTACGTCGCCGCGCCGCGGAAAGAGCAGTATACGAAAGGGACAAACCGCTGGAAAAACTGTTACGGCGGCAACGACGACGACGGGAGCGGATCGTTTCGACGTTATAATATCCGGCGAGATTAACGTTATCTGCCGCCGCGCTCGCGTTCGGGCTTTTTAACGGTCGTAAATATTCCGTTTTAAAAAGCACGGCTACGATTTTTCGCGCACGGTTGCTCGTCGCCGCGTTTTCCAGGCTATGCGCCTAATATAGCGATTTCATTCGGCTATTCGAGAAAGAGAGAGAGAGAGAGAGAGAGAGGGAGGGGGGGTGTGGAAAAGGGAAAAAGAGAGTATATGCTTGTATACGCCACCATATAAATCTAAAGGTACACGCGACGGACTGCAAATTACGTAGCGACGGCAGTCCGTTTTTATTCCGCTTAATTCGTTCGAAATTGCGCTCCAGAGCCGCATAATCGCGTCGCGCAACGTCTGGATAATGTAGAGACGGCAGCGCACGCGGCGGACATGGGATACACGCTCCGAGAGTATTACAGTGTACGGTATTATAGCGTTAATTTGGGCGCCGCTTAAGAGGAATCGGGAGACAAAATTACCAGCCGCGCGCTAAGCCGCTCGAAGTAATGCAACAAAAAAGTTGCACCGTGAAATGCGCATAAAATAAAGGAGCATTGACAGAAGTCGTAATCATTATTATTCAGCGCGCCGAGATAAGTTCTCTCGAGATACAAAGATCGTAAGGAAAAATTCCACCGATTGCAGAGATTCATCCGTCCATCCATGCTGACGTAGCAGATAAATAACGGATAAAGAAATGATAAATATAAGTTAGGAAAATTACTGCGAGATAAATTACTATTATACAACCGAAATATTTTTGATCCGACGCGGTCATTCGGGTTTGGCTCTGAAGCTATCACTTTGTCGCTCTTCGAATTAGCTATCGCGCCGATAATTGATTTCGAAATCTTCCCAGATTCCATGAATCTTCGTTTCAGACGAGACAGAAAGTGCGTAATGTATGTATGTATATTCGTATGCGGAACGCAACGCTAACTCATCGTTATCACGAAACGGTTGGCCATTATTTTGTCCGATGATGCCCCGCGATTCTCTCCTCCCCTCTCTCTTTCCCTCTCGCCCTCTCTTTCTCCTCGTAATATCTTGCTCGCGCAGTGTGCGTGCTCTCGGGTCGGGCGGGAAACGCGTGCGCGTGTGTACACCACGGTGGTTAATTTCCAGTCAAATTTCATTACTTGACCGCGGCGAGCGGGTAGATGGCCCGTGTGCGAGCCCTCGTTCTCGCCCCCGCAAGCGGGGATGGCGGCCAACATTATTGTTGCACAGTTGTCCACTGTCAGGGCCGTAAAATGGAGACGCGAGGCCGCGGTATTATTAATGATCGCCCGTTCACCGTATCACGGCCTCAATCCCGCGCGCGTCTTCGCGCGTCTCCCCTTTTATCTTCCTTTTTTTTTCATCCTTCGTCGCCATTTATGCAGACTGGTCGCGCGAATTAAACTTGATGATGCGCGAAATTCTCAATTACCGATACATGCGCGTTAAACGGGAATGAGAATGAGATTGAAAATTATCAGCCAGAAATGGGGGGAGGGGAAGGTGGAAAACAATAATCTTTCATCTCGTATCTGGCAATAGCCGTTCATTTTTCACCGTGTGATCTTTTTCGGGAGAATATGATACCTGATATTTGTCACGATAATGAAACCGTCGTGCGCTTAAAAACCTCAATTTCATCCTGAAATATTCTTACGCTCGGCGATCGCGTTTTATGCATGCAGCTTGCTCGAATTCGCGACGACGTTGTCCGTAATTTCGCTGTTACTACACAGAACGTGATTGTCACGTTTTAAGCGTATTTCTGCGACACCCGTGTGTTATTGTAGAATGATAACAAAGGTAGCAACGGTGGTCTCGTCGCGTTGTGATTGTCGGGCGGGCCGTATAAAAGCCGAGCACGGCTGGCAGGCCACGAAATGCCGGTCGCCGATAATAATTTAACTGGGAGTCGAATTAGAACTGGGATAACAACGGTTTCCGGACGAGCCCGTCCACAAATACGCCATATACAGCCGCATACGTGCGCGCGGCTCGTCGGATCTTTCGAAACATTTATGTGCCGTTGTGTACGTTCATTACGACTGTAATCGATCGAGTCCGACCGCCGGCTCGCTCGCTCGCTCGTTCTCCCTCTCTTTTTCTCATTCTCGCTATTTCTCTCCCGTCCCGTGATGCCGTTTAATAAATATCAATTTAGTTCCGAAGGCGATTTTCATATAATGCCGACAGTAATTATCCGCAATGTCTCTCGGACCGATGTTCCCTTTCGAGTAAAATCGTTTTAATTCGCGTTTTAACGCTATTTTAATGCGCGATCGAGCATTTCCGCAGTCTTGAATACTTTTACAAAGCTTCTACTTACATGTCGCGCGATCACGGGACAATAGTAATTACAAATTAATAATTATTACGCGCTACTAATCGCGTAATAATGTGATAAATTTACGCTATTAATTATTTATCTGATGCTCGTTACTACCCGTGAAATTATTTTCGACCGGAAAATTCTCTATGATCAAAATTGCTTGCTTAGTCGCGATATTTTCTGCGAATATAGGAAGTACCAGGGAACGGAAAGTGAATCGACCCCTCTTTACAAGGAGCAAGGATATATATATACATACGGAAATACGTATATATTTAACATATATATATATATATACCGTAGGGCGCATAAATCATTTCACCACTCGTTCAGGGTAATTGGCGCGTGCTGCGATAATGGTATCCAAAGAGAATTCGTTATGATACACCGAAGCTTTTACAGGTCTCCCTCTCTCTCAACACCCACCCCGCCGTGTATCTCGATCCAGTTTCTCGCTCATCCCTCTCGATAACAACTTGCCGTACGACAAAACTCGAACGATGTAATTTCGCTCGCGCGCGGAATCGCGTATCTTACGGTACGGCGAAATTAATAACGAGCCCGCGTTCAAAAATGTATGTTCAGGAATAAAGCGTCGCTGAGAGGGAGACACACGATAGATCTTTGGCGAATTCGAGACGTTCCTTTTTCGCTTTTACGCTTCTCCTTCGGTCCTCGCTCCCGCCGCGCCCTTCCTCTTCTTCTTCTTACCTCAGGATTCCCCTCGGCCATTTCGCAAACCTTGTGCACTCCTCTCGAATTAAGTGAAATCGGCCCGGAGGAAGAACGCCCGTGCTTGAGCTCTAAGTCGAAGAGGAGAGAGAGAAAAAAAAAGGGAAGATAGAAGAGGCGAGAGCTGAAAGGAGGAGAAAAGTAATCTTTCGGCCCCGGCGTTTCCAATCGACTTCATTCTCCTCCGCTCGTCGTCGTTCCGCCGCTCTCCTCTTTGGCCCTCCTGTGGCCCCGAGCATTTTCTCACGCGAAAACATTTCTACCGTCGTATTTCTAGAAAGGGAAGCGTGTAAATAGCGAGGATGACGCGGCGCTCTTCTACTTAGCGATCGGAGTCACGGTAATTTACCGTCGAACGCCGGTCCCTTTCCCGTAATTCCTCGGTAAGCGCTCTCGGAGCATAGTAATTTCCGTAACTTACCGATAAATCATCGAAATAGCAAGGAAGGTGCTTATTTTTAGCAACGTATAATTTTTATCGCAGTCGTATAAGTTTAAAGACACATTTCCTTTCTCTATAAATTATCGCGTGCGAGGAGCGTAGTTAAAATAATTTCTGTCAATAGAAATATATAAGAGAGAGATATGTGAAAAATAAGGCGGCATTCCTGGAGTTTGCGGATAGCAGTAGCGATTTAAAAATACGTCGCCGCATATTCATGCGGCGTCCGAGTTTTCTCAGATTCAAAAATTCACAGGAGCCAAAGTATCGCGTGCGTCGAATCCGAGTACACGAGAAGCAAAGCGCTGTTATCGCGAGCCTACTACGCCTCCCGGCTTCGTGGAAGCCGCGAGAAGTCGAAATCTCGAATTAATTAGACGGCGTTACATAATTCATGACACGATCGGCCGACCGGCCGGCCGGCCGGTCGAGTCGAGCCGGGTCGAGCTCTGACTGGCTTTTTACATAATGCGTGCGTCGATCTTTTTCTCGGAGGTGTCCGGCCGGCAACCGAGCGGAAGATTGTTTTTCGCACGCACGAGTTGCCTCGACACACGCGAGGCCCGCCCGGGCGTCCCCCTTCCCTTCCTCTTACCATTTCGAGGATCGTATCCTCGACGAATCGATACACGTACCATGCCACTGCGAAGAGAGAGAAAAACAAGATGGGAGAAAGAGGGAGACTTGAAACGCAAATATTTGACGGCAATCTTTCCGCCGTAAATCTGTCTATCTTTCGCGATTCGTGTTTTGGTTTCGCGACGTTCGGGACGCGCGTTTCAAGCGTACGCGCTTCGCTTCGTCGAATCGCATCGGTGGTGCAACACGAGTGGTAGCGGCGGCAACGGCGTATTGTGTCACCCTCTGTGTAGCCGAGATAATCGATGAATGATTATCCAATCGTGGCTAATGCGGAAACTATCCGTTTAATTACGTTTAGTGCCTCGAACCCACGTCGCAATCCGCTGGCTTCGAGCTATACGCGCGCTTGCTCGTCGACGTAGGCCGAAAGGGGGATGGTGTTGCCGCATCCCCCTTTCGCGTATGCGGCAGTCCATGATAGTGGTAGGTACACGCTTGTACGCTTGTACGATGTCTGTCGGAAGCGGAAGGCGGACGGACCGGGGGGGTTGGGACGACGAGGGTGAGCGCGAGAGGAGGAGACGAGAAGGGCGCACATTGGCTTTGCCGGCGCGCTACGAGCAACGAGGGAGGCGGCGCGGATAGCTTTGGAAAGGGGTTGGCTACCTCATAGCCAGAATTGAGCCGCGACCGCCTAACTGACGTAATCAAGTGTTCGCCAGTGGTACTCAAACGTTCTCGGGAGTGCCGTTTCGCGACATGCGATTATCTAAGCTGCGAAAATTTGCCCATGTTTCGTCACGGCGAGGAGAAAAAATATATTTTCTCGCGCGACGCGACAATTCACGATCAAACTAAGGTTTGAAACGAAAATTTAGAAATGCATAAAATAGAAACGTCAAATCGGGTAAATTGCGCAATCTTCGCTTGTCGCACGCACGATTTCTCTCTACGCGCGGTGCGAAGCGATGCGGCAATAGTTCCGCGCGGTTATTAGTTAAGCTTAATTGTTTCTGTTGGACAGGCGTCGGCCGTGTTGTTTACAAGGTGTACGCGCGTGGGCAGCGGGCAAACGTGCCGAGGAACACGCGCACGTCCGCGGACAGGCCAACTAGCGCGCGAGACACGCGCGACACGCGGGGTACACGATCGTTGCGAATAGCTAGATGAATGCGGCGCGTATCGACACTCACTGCGCGCTGGCGTGGGTGGATGGATTCGATGCTCGTATCGTGTATCGCATTGCGTCGAGCCGCGTCGCGACGCTGTAACTTGTTCATTTCGGTGTCGCGGCCGCTGTCGGTTGGCTCGACAGCGCCGATCGACTTTTTGCCATCGCCGATATTGCCGGGTGAACTCGATAAATATTCTCCGCTGGCAGAACTTGAGTCTGATGCCTTGAAACGTTAAATCTGTGCATATTGCCTGTGCATGTTCTAATCTTCTTTCTCCTTTTTTCCATAATATAAATACATACCTACTTTATTTTAAATATGAGAAGGTAAAGAAGGGTGAAGCTGAAATAGAAAAATTTCAAAAGCATAGCGGAAGTATAAAAAAGTATGACCAGTGAGAAAATATATAAGCTATACGATAATGTATTTTTATTTTAAAGATGAAGAAGTAAAAACAGATGAAACTAAACTAGGAAAGTTTAAAAAAAAAAGTGTAAATAAATAGAAAAAAAGATAGGAACCGAGACACGCTATAATGCATTTTGAATGCGCAAAATTAGAATTTGGTTTGTGGAAATTAGAATTTAATGGTAGAATAAAATTGGAACGTGACTGTAGCTAATTTTATTTAATTTCTTTCGTTTAATTCTATTATTATACTATTTTTCTTGCATTCTCTCCAATAATACTAACGTAATAATAATACAGTTCGTTCGCAAATAGTCCGCTTCGAGAACCGTTTCTTGTTCGTTCTTTTCATTCATCAAAAGGAGAAAAAAAGACTAGCGCGACAATAGGAGCGCGAGATCGCCGTCGATGGCTATCGTTAGGCATTCTCGAGGAAATCGCGCGCGCGCTCGCTCGCGCTGGGCTGGATATACATATCGGAGCCGATATAAATAGCCGCGTGTGTGCATTGCGTGTGTCGCCGTGTCTCCTCGCGTCGCACCCCCCGAGTAAACGAACCACCCGCGGAGCTCCCGTCGGTCACGGGCATTGAAATAAACAAACAAGCATTGGGAGCAATATCCCGCTCCGTCAATATTTGCTCGACGGTTAGTCGACTCGAGCGAGAGAGCGAGCGAGCGAGAGATCCCGCTTACTACGCGTTGCCGACGTCTCCGTCGCCGCCTCCGCCTTCTTCCTTCTGCCGCCGTCGCTCTCTGCGATGTGTACCGGCACCTTCGTCTCGAGCAACACACCCGCTTCCACCGCCTGTAAACGCCCGAGGGCTTCGAGTTGCGGCGGCGGGGAAGCGGGCGGGACGAGTGGGGCGAGGCGGGGCAGAGTAAACGGCAATGTAAACGCCACGTTTACATTTACGTGTTTGCCGAGCAACTCAAATATTTCGTGCAGCCTGAGTGTCCGTTTCTTCGTGTGTGAAAGTCTACGATGCGCGATGGTTTCGCGGCACGCAACGTTTGCCGAGATAGAGAGAGAGAGAGAGAGAAAGAGAATTCCCTCCCTTCCTGTCGACTTATTTATCCTTCCACCAAATAATCTTTTCTTTTTTCTTCTTTTTTTTGTTCCAGCAACAAGCAATCGATGCCGCGTGATCATCTTCGAGCTTCCTCGTCGGGAATGGAAATCGAAGGCAGCAGGCCGACGAGACGGAGGCGGCGCACATCGAGGACTTAAGGTAAGTCCTTCATGGAAAATTCAAAGTTTTTCATTAGCGTCTCCGCTCTCGACGGCGGAAAGTTTCGGCTGGAGTGCCCGCGACGACATGGCGCATATTTCATATATTATTTTGCACGACAAGGAGGTTGATGG
Organism: Linepithema humile; assembly: GCF_040581485.1. Lineage (NCBI taxonomy): Eukaryota > Metazoa > Arthropoda > Insecta > Hymenoptera > Formicidae > Linepithema > Linepithema humile. Next base: position 6,916,014 of record NC_090133.1, on the reverse strand, counting down.
CCTCTCCGCGGCATAGGGGGTGTAAGTACGTACGTACGTACGTACGTACGTACCGTACGTAGTACTATTACAGTATTTCGAACGAGCGCGAGTGAGCGAGCGAACGTCACTGCCGGCGGGTGTTTGCGCAACCCTCTTTCATACTACACCCTGCGGCCCTCCATCGCCCGCTCGAACAAAGAACACCGTGCCCTACCTCGCCGCACCGAGCGCGCCTCCGGCGTTAATATTTTAAGCACACTTTTCTTCCACCGTACGTCCCGTTCTCGCCCCCTGCGCCCTCCCGTCCGCCCCCTCGAGTCTTTTCGCTTTTCTCGCTCGTTGTTCTCCTTCTCTCCGCGGAGAAGCCACTGCGGAAGGGAAGCAGGCGGTGCTTCGTTCGTTCGTTCGTTCGTTGCCCGATCTGAAAGCGTCGTCGCGGTGGTAGTCGGCGACGACGAAGAGAATCCAGGGGGACGAAGAGAGCCGGGAGAGATAGAGGATCGGGGGAAAAAGAGGGACTGAATTTTGCAAGGCAAATTAAGTGTGCGGTTTTACGACAGCGGCTTTCACACCGTCCTCCCGGCTCTCCGCGCCGCGTCTTGCCACGTCCCGCACCTGCGAACCCGAAGGGGGTGTTTAAAGAGAACCCCCTGCCCGTTTGCGCGCCCGAGGGTGCCTCGTCGCTATTACGTAGACAACATTTTTGCGTCCCGCGTGCGCCGAAGATGTTCCCGATTAATCGTGAAAGCCGAGCGAGGGGAAAGGAAGACAGAGGGAAAGAAGGAGACAGCGCGCTGTCTCTCGCGCGCATTATTACCCCGAAAGGTTCTGCAGATTGTCTCGAGGAAATACAATCCCCTCAACGGAAATTTCATTCGCCCTTGATTTATTTGGGCACGGGAGTTCTGCAGGAACGATTCATTAAGTCGCATTAAGTTATCGCGATTATCTCAATCCAACTAATCATCGCGAACTCTTTCTTTCGCGAGTCGATTCGATCGAGATGAAAAGCCGCGACCCTCCGCGCAAAGTCGATCGATAGAGGCGCACTTATGCCGACATCAAATATAGCTCGCAAGCACGAGGCGAGCATTTTGCTCGAGGTACACTCCGGTGTATCCACGTGTATCCGTACCGCGCTGCCGGTCATACGTATGAATAAATCGCGAGCGTGGTTAAGAAGTCATAGAGGAGGAGGCAGAAGAGAGTCGCTCTTCGTTCAAAGTTTTATGGACTCCTCCGGCACGACACGGCTTCTTTTCCGCGCCACGTCACTATCTTTCGCCGCAAATATCAGGCTCGTCCGGCGGTGTACCGGTGAATCTTCAAGCGAGTTACGCGATGTGAAAAATTTCAAAGTGCCCCGACGTCGAGGAGAGGCGAACACAACGAACGAACGTGTCCGCGAACGTGAGAAGGAACGCCGAGGGAAATTCAACAACCTTATCGTATCCCGTTTTCGCGGCAACGGTTCACCGCCGCATGCAAATCGCCGATTTTCGCCGATAACGGCGCGACACGGCGCTTCCTCGCGCTCGTGTTATGTGAAAAAAGCGCACTATCGTATAATGCAATGATAATGCGCGCCGGTATCGCGTTCGGCCTCGCTCACGGGACTCGGCTGACGGCCGCCGGGTGTATGAATATCCGGCCGAAGGCAAGTCAATCGCGAGCTCGCAGGTGCGCGTATCTCAAAGGCTGCGTGTTCGTAAATTCTCTATCGTTTCCACCATCATCCACCTTCTCGCGCGGGCGCGGATATAGCTCCTAGACGGTGTGTTCCGGGGTCGTCGAACCCGTGCGCGCGATCCTGCCGACGACGAGTTCACTTTCGATCTCTCGAGCTGCTGTCTGCCGCTAGCCGCCGCTCGGCAGAGCTATAGCACGCGCGATCGTTCAAAACTCAGCCGACGTCGCTCATTAAACTATCACAAGTTCCCGGTCTGAAAGAGCGCAGCTGCGGTCGGATAACTTGCCGCCCCGCGCTACGGCCGTGACATTTTGTCATTAAAAAAAGATCTCTTAAAGGCGACATGACGCTGCGACATCAAGTTGATTTTTTTCTCCCTTTGTCAACTTTGTTTGGAAATATTAAATATTTCGGTAGTTTGTATTAAAAAGTTTGAATTTCAGAAAGAAATCACTTTTCCAAGCTGACTTTGTCGATGTTTTAACGAGAAAAAAAGTCGACTCTAAATTTGTTGGCAAAATTTCTCGCGAAATTTAATGACTGCGATATTTTGAAACACCGTGTACACAGATACCGTTCGCTCCTCCGGTTTGTTTAACGTGCGACCTCACGCGATCGGACAATTTTCGCACATTCGTCCGACATCACGATCTCTCTGGATGGAGTGTGTTGCGCGACCCTGAAGTGTTTTTGCCGAGCTGTGCGGTTTCACCGCTTGGCAATCTCCGATGCGAATGCGCCGCGGCGTATTTCATAAATCCGGCTCGTGTATCCGCTACGTATCTTCCTCTCTGACCCCGCGAGAGGAGTGACGCAACCTCCGCTTCTTGCGCTCGGATGAATACCGCATTTTCGCGTCGCGTCGCGTCGCGTCGCGTCGCGTCGACAGAACGACAGAAACCGTGCTCGCGCACTACATCGTAATCTGTTCGCGGTGGTTCGTACCGCATGACGGAAAGCGCATTGAAACTTCGGGGCGTGTGATATCCGGGACGCTTCGCGCTTTGACACGCTCGTACCGTCGCAGCTTTATGCCCGTTGAAAATGTTACGGGGAAAAAAAATTGTTTTTATTTTTGCAAGCATCGCGGTATTCGTTTGGCCTGGGTTTTTTTTTTCATCATAAATTATAAAAAAAATTTTTTGCGATACCGTCGCTTTTGCAAAAGTATATAAAATGACCGGCATGAAAACGCTGTGCGGGCGTGCAAGCTGAAAAACGACATTTAATGTTAAAAATATTCGCGTAGCCGTAACAGAGAATCTAGTTAAATGCAAAAATACTCGCGGAATATGCGAGAAAATTTCGCGTTCCAACTCATTTAATGCCCCGCGAGTTCAATGGGAATCCAGGACGATCTTGTATGTATATATATAAATCGATGTCCGGCGGTACCAGTTTAGACGTAACAGAGGAGCTTTCAATCGGCGAAAGGCGGGCGGACGGGGTCGAAATCAATAGATACGCGCGTCGACTGGATAAAAATGTCAATATCTGTGCGCAACTAGTTTGCTTTACACCGACCCGACAGTATTCGTTCCGTTGATTGTACAAAGTAATTTGGTTGGTTTAACCGACGCGTGAATCAACAGCTTTTTTCCCTTTGAGCGGACAATCGGCCGGCGGGCCGCTCTAGCGTCAGATTGTTCACGTCACGATTCACTACCGGTGTATCCGGTTGTCCGGTAATTAATTGCGAGCGATCAATAAGCGCTTTGATATTAAGAGTCACGCGATCCGCGTTTGCCGATGTACATAGATATTCGGTGATAAACGGCGCCCGGTGGTCGAAACTGGTTCCAAATCGATTCACAAAAAAATTTATGAGTTTCGCGAACCACGAACGATTTCGTCCAGTCAGTAAAAGCTTGTTATTGCGCGTTATCGAACGTTAATTCAAATATGAGCGTTTTTTTTTTCGCCGATATTTTCATTTGCCGATGCGCTTTTAAGGAAAACGTGCGAAACAATGTTGAGAGTCACTGCGGTTGGCAGGGGTAGAAAATATTTAGATCCGATCATAAGTACCCGCGCTTTCGCCTAGAGGCCGACCTAACAACCCTTGTTTACGTTTACGGCTTTGGGTTTGACGATCGCGTGCTACGAGCCCGCTCGCTTCTATACGCATTGCACTTACACACGCGCGTGCACGCGCTGCACACACGACATCAAGATGAAAAGAGAGAGAGAGAGAGAGAGAGAGAGAAATGGATTTTGCCACCGGTGGTAGGTGCGTGTAGATACCAATCTCGGTAGCAGGGGTTGAAATCGGCCGCGGTAACCTAACCCCATAAACTCTACGAGCCGCCGCCCCTTCCTCAGAACTTAATTCGTCGAGGGTCGGCGAAAAGCCCGGCGAGAAATCGAGGGGGGTTAGAATAGGGAGAGAGAGAGAGCGTACAAGCGAGAAGCGGAACAAAAGGGACGGTGAGTAGGGTCGCGCAGAGACGGAGAGGGTGCGAGAGGGTCGCGCGTTTATGGGGTGAGTTTCACGCGATGGCCATCGCCATTTATTGCCAATTTGCTAAATGAAACGTGCCGCGCGTACATCGTACGATTATTAGTACCCTCTGTCGCGCAGTCTCCCCCAACTCGAGTCTACTCGAAACGCTCTATCGACTCCGCCGACCGCTGGGGAAGGAAACGGTGGATATTTTACTATTGTCTATGCAGCGAGACTAACTTTGGAGTAGATTAGAGTGCAAAGATCGACTCTGCGTAATGTAATTTGAACGAGTTCAAAAGAGGACAATGATCCTTGGGGTTTATTCGCGTGACGAGATCGGCGTGAGCTGCATTGCCGTCGTATTTTTAGCATCGAAAATCGAACTGCGTCGCGATCGCGGCGGTTTTAATATTTCGGCTAAGATTTCACGAATCGACCTATCGCGCACCAACCGAACGCGAAGAAAGCACGCGTGCGGGAGGAGGAAGAGGAGGAGGAAGAACAAAAGGAGGTGGAGAAGTACGTGCGAACGCGCCTCAGGCGAGAGGCGGTGGTTTGGATTTAGACGGAACAGACGCGGAGGGATGAGTCATAATAAAAAGATTTATTCGGCTTTTATCCCGGAGTTATTCAGCTCTTTCCGTCCGGGCCGTGAGCCCGCGCTTTTTTTCTCTCTCTTTCTCTCTCCTCCTCTCCCATTTTCCTCTCTCCTTTATAAGTCTCCTCGGGCGGAGCAACCCGAGCGGGAAGCAGAGCCCGAGAAGATGAGACGGAGATAAAGGAGAAAAGAGCGGGATGGGGAGGGGCAGAGCCAGAGGGTCCTGATTAAAATATACGAGCCGGAGCCTCACGGATTTCTTCTTATAACCCGGGGTCCTTATATATCCTCCTCCTGCCTTTCGCTCACGCGCCCCGGTTAGGATAGCGGGGCCGCGCGCATTCGGGGAATTCGAAATGAACCCGCCATCGCGAATTCACGCGCCGCGTTCCGTGCGAGCGCGGAATTGGACCGTACGTATATTTCACGCCCTGCTCCCCCCCTATCCGCCCGCCGGATTCGGAGGGCGGATGCTGGATATATCGGGATTATACCGTTTTATACATCGTCAAGACGGCTGACGCGCGTAAACACGGTTACAATGTAAATCCGGCGCTCTCGCGCGGCGCGGGATCCGCTATAACCGTTTTAGCTGTGTGTCGCCCGGATGGCGCACTACTAACCGAGTGCGAGATTAACGAATGAGTATGCGCGGAGTGCGGGTGCGGGGGCGGAGATTTATGGCTGGATCGATGGAACAAATTGTCGTTTAATTTACACCGCCGATAAATCGCAATTAGCGTCATTCACTTATTATTCACTGTGCGCGGCGCTGGGAATTACTCGCCGACGTCTCCGCGACGCTCGGCTCCGCATGCGAATCAATCCCTAGTAGTACCACTCGAGTACTGCATATCCGCCGAGGTACGTTACGTGTTCCGATTTTGATGACGTCACGGCGCGGCGTCCCGGCGTCCGGATAGCGTAACGACCGCGCGCGCGAACGTCACGTCGCACGGGCTGCCGTAATTTTGCTGCATTGACGGGATCGGCGAGCACCGGTGGCACGGTACGCAGCCGTGCGCGCGCGCGCGCGCGAGTTTTACGACCGGGCAAGGCGAGCGATCAACGACGGAAATTATTCGCGTACGAGAGCGGGGCTGTAAAGCTGTCGTCGTCGTTCACTCGCACCATCCTGTCGGCTACGATTTTACGTACCGTCGCCCTAGCCGGCTAACCGGTGGTGCGCGCTCGCCATCATCATATAGCTCGGGCTCGTATAAACCGATCGCTATATATCGCGCCGGAGAGTAGTGGCGTAGAGCGTGCGAAACCGATACACAGTGCCGGGCCGCGTGTGGTCGGTGTGTACGTATCGGTGTTTATGGCGATAACTCCGCTCCGCGCGCGCGATAACGATCCGCGATATACCCCCGTAAACGTCGCGTCGATACGCGGCGGTTTTGTGTTTCGTAAAACATTATCGCTCGCGTTACCGATGCCGATGCTAATCAATTACAGCTTGACCAATGTTCGCCGCCTGCAGCTACATGCGTTACTGCGCTCACTCATTCATTTTCCTAAACGCCCGCCGTCCAATTCCATCGCGCGCGCACCACGCGAAATCTCAAAATAAGATGTTCTCTCAAAAAGCAATGATACCCGTCTGTGAAATATTTTGGAATTTAAATTTCGATCGTGGAAATAAGTTTTATGAAGTAAAATATTATATTGTATATTCGAGGTACCGACAAAGCGAAAGATTTCTAAAAAAGAGAAGCGTCGCAGAGGAGTGAATTTTGATGTCGCGCGGTAGCGGAAGCGTCGGAGTTGGAAACGAGCAAAGTTAAGAACCGCACGTTATATCGTCTGTCCTCCTTTCTCTCTCTCTCTCTTTCTCTCTTTCGTGGCGCGCGGAATATCCGTTATTAGATCGCGGAAGATTCAAAGGTCTGCTCGCGATCCAGGGGTAGACTGCGCCGTCAGCGCCGGGTCGTCTTGTTTATCGTCGCAGTCATATCGAGGGATGGGGTGCGCGCGCGTTTGCCGGAAACTCAAAAGAGACTACCCACTCCACCGCCGTGGCGTAGAGAGAAGGTCGCGCAGCCGTAACGTAATTACGGGCGCGCTTAATTTGTTTGAAGTACACTGCGAAGTACGACGTGGCGCGACTCGGCAGAGGTGTTAATGGCAACGCGAGACCCCATCCACTTGCACCGCGAGGCTTGTCTAGCTCCGACTCTTTCCGCCAGTTGCAGGATGCTGCGACGCGACTATAGGCTGCCTTTCGCAAATTACGAAAGGGAGAAGGCTCGGCGAGATAACGGGGAGTGCTGTTTAATGCGATGAAACGCTGCCGTCAAGCGCCGAATATATGTAGAGCATATCGTGTATAGATTCTCGATACAATGTGAGGTAAATTTGAGGGACAAATAATTACGTGAGAGAACAAGTTTGAATTTTTGACTCTGCAGGGTAGACCGTTGACAATAAATAATAAATAATTATCGGAAAAATTCTTTTTGAAAAGAGCACGGATTCGATTCGGGATAAATTCGATCCTGTCATCACCCTCGGCAAACAAATATGTTAATTTGGGATTGTGCAGATGTATCGCGTTAATATTTATCGTATCAATAAGGAGCGCGTAAAATACGATCGGCGTTCATCCGTCCGCCCGCCCGCCCGTCCGTCCGTCCGTCCGTCCGTCCGTCCGCCAACAGCCCGTTAAATAATGTCGCGCGAACGGATACGCGGCGTACGTGTTCATTGTTATTTAACATCGGTCGGTAGCAATAACACCGATGGACGTAATGCGCCGGTTTGCGCGCCGTTCGCGCAAAATTGTCCAATACGTGAAATATAATATTCCCGATAGAAATAATGGAGAACGCGTGAATCGTTAATACAAATAACGTAATCGCTTATATAAATCAATGACTCTTCCGCGCCGCCCTCTCCTCCTCGGGCGATTCTACCCGTTAATCCCGAATCACCGTGAATTCGCGCGGTGTGCCAATCTCCCGGCGTCGCGCGCACGGTGGAAAAAGATAATTGTAGCAGCGCGCTGATAAACTCGCGCGTCGCCTCGTGTGCACAATAATTAGTTAATCGGATTCGTTCCCGTGACGCCACTGCGCGCACTCGAATAATCTCCAACCTCAGTCTCGACCCCCTCCCATCGGAACTTGGGCGTTACTTCCGCCGCGGAAACTCTGATACATCGTGCATCTCGGGTGCGCGCGTAACATTGCTTTTGGATTACGAGCACTCGGGGTGCAGTGCTCGCGCGCGGAGTGCCGAGAGTTAGAGGAATCAAAGTAGGAGGCGGAGGAAGCGGAGGATGAAGTGGATATACACTTACATAACCGCACACGTACACGGATGTATCGCAGTAACGTAGGACGGTTGCCTTCAGCCATATCGCCAGTGCGAGTTTGGCCAGCTAGCGAGTTGATCTCGGTTGGTGTTGGGGCGCGTTGACGTGAATGTGCATCGTTACAGAGCGAACGAGAGCGAGCGAGAACGAGAGAGAGAGAAAGGGGGAGTGAGAAGTAAACCGAGAGAGAAAGAGAGAGAGAGAGCGAGGCGGAGAGAGTGAGTGAAAAGAGCGACGGTGGAGTTTCGAAAGGGGACGAAAGGGGAAGAGAGGGCTCGTCGGAGCCAGAGGGGCCGCTCGAGCGAGTCTGTTAATTGGACCAATTACAGTAATTACTGAAAGTTTCGGCGCGGGCTACGCGGGAACGAGACGGAGAGATAGGACCGTAATACGGCACCACGACGAGCACACGTTCGCCGCCGCCGCCGACGCCGCCGCGACGCCGACGCTCTCTCACTTCCCTCCGCTAACGTCACACACATATACACCGACGCACACATCCGACACCCACCGTCCGCGACATGACACAGAGCCGGGTATTAGCGATGACGCGTACTGGAGGGTACTTGCGGCTGGATACGCTTGTTTTCGTATTTAACCCCTCGGTGGTGTTCCCGCGCACACTTTGACCCTCTCGTTCCTCCTCGCTTCGTTCCCCATCCGCGTTATCAACCGACATTAGGAGTAGCTGTACGGCGAAGTGGCTTTGATCGAATTAGTGATTATTATTCGGCGTTCAAGGAGGGCTTCTCGAGCGAGAATTCGTGTACTTATTTGTCCGAAAGAGAGAGAGAGAGAGAGAAAGAGAGACAGACAGACAGACAGAAAGAGATAGAAAGAGACAATGAGAGAAGCCGTAAAAATATATCGACAAGGATAAAAAGTTAGGTGCTTGAAAGAAATCGCGTAAATGAGAGCAAACGTTGCCGAGGGCGAGGGACAAGGGGGTGCTGCTAAAAAAAGAAGCGTCAGGCTGCCGGAGAGTCGCCGCGGTAATAAAAAGTAAATGAGGAACAAAGCCGCGCGCCTTTAGCGATCGAGAGTGGAAAATATAGCTGCCGGGAGAAACAAGCGGGGGCGACCGAAGACGTGCCGGGAATAATGGTGGCGGAATTACGCGCTCGGCAACAGCTCGAGGGGGAGAAAAGGGCGAGCGGTGGGTCGGGGCGCAGGGGGTGGAAAGGGTCGGCAAGAAAATCAAGAGAAATTAATTTATAGGGCCTACACACAGGTAATTAAGTTTTCAGAAGACTCCTGCTTAACTCGAGCCCCTCCGCCCTGAAGTCGGAATCTCAACCCCGCGTTTCCCCTCTCAACTGGCCGGAATCATTTTCGCCTCCCCTTCTTGAAATTCAGACGCTCGTTCCCGTCGCCGCCCGTTCGACAATGGGGTGACGACTACGCGTCGACCCTGCCCGCCCTTTTCCTTCCTTCCGCCGCGGTAAATCACGCTCCGCTCGGGATCGAAAGGGACGCACGGATCGCGGGACTCGTTGGTTTTTATTGCCGTCGAACCGCGATTTATTTTACTTCGTTACGTCGGTATCGAGAGTTGTAGCACACAGCCCGCCTTCGAGGTCGTTCGGCCGGAACGCTTGTGTGCGGGCGCGAGCGCACGCGCGCGTAAAAATCTGTTATATCCGCCGCCCACGCGAGAATTCTTCGCGATGATAATCTTGGAAAACGGTGTTGCCGCCTGCGTTGCGAGGGTTGCGCGAGGGGATAACTTATCCTTATCTCGCCCCCTCGACCGCGTCGTCTCGCCCACGATGACGAGGGGGCGGTGGGCGCGTATCGCGACGCCCTTTCGCCGATAACGCTCCCTCGGGCTGTGCGTCAATGATGTTCCATTTCCGCGACGCTGCGAGCTCGCGTGTCAAAAGCCACGCTCTGTGACGCGAACGACAGATATCTTTCAATCCGATAGATTAAATTATATCAGTTTTCTTTCCGGTTAAGCAAATTTCAGTAAATTATTCAGAATTTAATTGGACGTGGTTGCAATAATGTGTCAAAACAAAGATTGAAAATATATGATAACGCATATGATTGTGAGAAGATCGGTTTTGAAACTTCCCGTAGCGAGCGTTCTTCGCAAATCGCATATGTTCGCGCACGCATGCATATGCCCGGACGCAAACGAGTTATACCAATTTGCCCAATAATTGTTGCAGTTATGTTAATTCTCAATCAGCGACGCCGTTCGCTTCGCTTCGCATCCGCGTGCGTGTCATGCAAATTCGGCCCGGTGTATATACGCAACGCCGACGCGGGCCGACACACGGCAGAGTCCGCGCTCGGAGGCGCGTTCAATACACAAGCGGAATACGAGCGTGCGAATTGCCGGAGCGTGACAGTGAGCGCGGCGTCGCGCGTGGGCGACGAAGAGACGGAAACGCGTCGGCGACGATGATTGGGCTAGTCGAGATTCACTGCACTCGAATAACACATTCGACGTGTGTATCGAGTTAAGTAGAGAGACGAGATTCAACGAGGAAATCTGGGGAAAGCAGATTTTCTTAATTTCTTAAACATTTAATTTGAAATAAATTTGTTAATCTATTTCACGTACAGCTTAAGCGGCAACGACCATCTGCGATATTTCAAACTCTTGTTTTCGCGTCGTTTCGCTTCGCAATAAAGTCGAGCAGTAATTTCGCGATAGCAGTCGCGACTCCGCGATCCGCCACCTACACCTCTCTCGTTCCCGCATGCTCGCGGGCTGAGCGAGCACGAATATCCAGGTTTACACCCCTGTAAAAGTTTCATAGCCATATTCCACGTCCGCACGTCGTTAATTTTAGCGCGAGCGAACGAGCGAGCCAGCGAGTGACTCGCTTTATTTTTATCGACTGACCTCAACACGATCGTTAAACCGCGGCGGATGTTTTCCCAACTTGCCAAACTCTCCCTCCCTGCAGCAGCAGCGAGTGCTGGAGCGCGAAAGACCGCGAGTACACGATTTCTCTTCGATGAACTCGATTGGCGATCGAAGCGATTACACGGCGCGTCGAGATGAGTTGTGGCGGAGGGAGTTGAATCAACGTGGCCGCGCTCTTTTTCCGCAAACATAATTCGTTCGAATAAAGCTGCGGGGGGGAGAAAAAAAACGTTATGTGTGTAGACACACTAAGCCGACGAGAACACGATAGTGTTCCGGCGAGAGCGGACGATCGCGAGATTCGCTCGATTGACACAGAGGTCGATAGCGGGCGTGTCGCCAGGGATGGCAACGTGTCAATTTCGAGGAAACAGGTGCTCAACGCCTCTGTGACAGCATGTTCGAGTTCTATCGGGTGCGCTGCGGCCAACGGAGATCACGGGGCGGATAAAGGGGGCGAGAGAGAGAGAGAGAGAGAGAGAGAGAGAGAGAGAGAGATCGAATTCCGTGCGCGGAGCGGAGCGGCGCGACGCCGACGCCGTCGACGCCGGCCTGCTGGATGGTCGGGTAGTAGGGGGCTAACACGGGGATCGCGTGTTGAACATACACACAGTTAGCACCGCGCTCGAGGGGGTTAGTTGGGAGTAATGTCGGCTTGCCGGATGTTGGCAAGGGTTGTTAATAGGCCACCATGGTCCCCGGCCGTCTCTCCTCTCCGCTGCCACTCGCCTACTCTTCCTCGTCCTCGTCGGACCCGGAGCCCCACTCCGCCGCACCCTCGTGATTGTATCAACAGCCTCATCAGGCTCATCCCCCTAAACCTACTCCGCGCGACGGTCGCGCCTCTCGACTGCCACCTCGACTACCGTCCTCGACCCTGGAGTCCAACACACACAAACACGTATACGTGTGTGAACGAATGAGCGGACGAATTCTGAGAGATATCTATTCCACAAAGCGAAAGGTTCGATCCCGATAAAGGGACGGATTTGAGATAGGTCGGGTCGCGCGCGCACACCCCTCGATGACGTCGTCGAATTAAGAAAACACGGGTCGACCCGCATATACGATTTGACGCGATTGCCAGACCAGCCCGAAAGCAGCCCCGACGACGAACAAAGCAACGAGGGATGCGTGTATCGTGAAAGGAGGGGTCGCCGGGGGCCACATGTTCGTGAATGCACAAGCTACGGGGCGCCGAGGAGGTAATGGATATGAGAACTCGCCGCGCTCGATTTTCGAAGGGGAGAATCCCCTCGGAGAATCACGGCGCAAAGGGTGTGAGAGGATTCACTTTCTATTTTGTATACTTTGCCACTCTCGTAACAGCGTTACCCCCTTTTCTCCTCGCCGCGACTCATCACGGTTCCTCTGTAGCGAGCCGCGCGACTCTTGGAGGAATTCCCCCGTGAGAGAAATTTTGGAAGAGCAATTTCGAAATGAACGCTGTAAGCGCAATCACGATCGAGACGTCGATACGTACAAATTGCTTCAACGCCCATTAACGGGACGGGCGGTGCCGTGCTCGGCCGCGCGTAATATTAGCTCATAAAACGCATTCGAAAGTATACGCAGGCGCGTGTCCGGTTACGTTTGTATTCATTAAAATAATTAATTAAAATAATGTAACGAACGACGCGGTCCGCAAACATCGACGAGATTAATATCAAATATAAACATCGGGCGCGATATCTCGAAAACGCGGTGCGCTCGTTCGATCACGTAGCGTACGCGCGCATCGCGCCCCCGCCCGCCCCTGCCCTCTTGCAATCGTGAATTTTATTGCGCCTACCCTCTGCCGCCGAACCGTCACCCCCCATCAACCGTCCTTTTGCCTGACCGCAGATATGTATCCAACCAATCGAGGGCAGGCTCATGTACGGTGGCCCTCCGACAGGCCGGAAATGGTTGCCGCGCGACAAATTGGCCGACGATTGGCAACCAAAGGGGGGAAACGCGCGCGACAGGCAAGAAGGAAGTTTTTTTTTCATACTCCCGATCTGCTTCGTCATCTCATTAATTTCCCTCCTCGCTTCTCGGATATAATACAGTTGGTCGTCAACAAATTGGACAGACGACTAATGATATCGCATTTTTCTACATGTTTGTTTTTGTTCTTCCGATACATCGTGTAAACACGTGCGGCACAATCTTGGAAAACGCTTTCTCTCGAACGATTTAGCGAAATCGATGCGTACGCGCGTACATCGCATTTATGCTCGCGGTATTCGCGGATATTTTTTTTACGCGAGTCGGCATTTATCGTTCGTTCTAGCGATAGATATTATTGCGTTTATCGTTCTCATGCACACGCGCGTATTGACTGATTGCGGCGATTTAAAATCATACAATCGTTTAAATATCGCACACGGACGGGCGTTTTGCCAAATTCCGAAGCGCACTTTGTAATCGCCGCGTTATTTGCAGATATTTGCACTGATAATAATTAGCGGAAATTCTTTGAGTTGCGGGGGAAAAAATTTCCTGCAAAATGGGAAAATTCCTTTTTTCTGTTTACGCAAATTTTTTCCCTAGTTTCGCTTTTGCACCACGAATTCCGCTTCGCCATCCTCGGCGCGCGAGATTTATTTTCCACGCGGACTGTACTCCAGCCACCCTCAAAACCCGTACATCGGCACTATGGTGCACGAGGTAATGAAGTGGCAACACGGCGTTTCCAGGGGTCGAGAACGGGGGTGAGATTGATACCTCCAGTCACGTCGGGCGGCATGGAGGGATGAGGTGTCGAGAAACCGGATCGACGATGTAGGGGAGCAAGTAGTGGATAAGAGAGAAAGAGAGAATGAATGTGCGGTGGAAGAGAGGAAGAAGGGACGCGAAAAAGACGCGGGGGTTGATTTCGCTCCTCGACAGAGGGGTGGAGAAGTTTCGCTCGGTTAGATATCTTCCTCCCCTCGTACCTCTCACCCGACGCGACTTCCACGCGTTAATTCAAGAAATTAGAAAGTGCCGGATCGCTTTTCCCCGTTATCGTGATTCTAATTGAAACGCACGCTGAAATCGATGGAAGCGTAAAAGTGCGGTTTTATTTATTTCTTTCGGAATCTGACGGGATTAAAAAATATATTGCCAAATGTATGGATATCGTGTGGATAATCTGTTATTTTGTTGCCGGAATAAAATATTTCTTTTCTCTGCGTGACGCATACTAACATTGATACACTTTGCTACAATAAAGAGATCGCTCTCTGATGAAACTCACGCTGCGCATTGTCCGACCCGGCTTCAACGAAATCGACGTGTTCGAGACTCGAGAAGTCGAGAGGAGCCTCGACCTCGAGATAGACGAGGGGGAGAGAAAGAGCCGCAAATGAATTTTTCCCGCGCGAGCGAGCATACGAGCGCTCTCGACTCGGCCGAGTCGGCTGCCTATCTGCTGCAGCAGGCGCGCGGAGTGGCCTTTCGTTCTCGAAAAGATGTTAAGAGTCCCTCAAAAGTGACAATGCCATTGCGCCGTGACGTTGAAACGCGACGTCGATAAGCTGGGTTTCGAGAAGTGGGACGAGAGATCGCTGATTCTCACGAAATCTTTGGCCAATATCGCGCACGGCAATTCTTGTTTCTATCACGGGAATTACACGGAAACAACAGCAGAATAGGAAGCAATGATCGCTGATAATTGCTTTTCCGCCGCTGCGTATCTTTTGTGTTTTGCGCAACGGTCGCCGCAACGTTATGCTCCACGTCGATTGTATTTGTTATTGAAACGCATCCCGTATAAAACGCGAGCGAAATTCAATTTTTTTTTCACGGACCAAAATACATTCGATTCGTTTTCCCAATCCCTCTCTCTCTCTCTCGTACTTTTTCGTTCTCTCCCCCTCCCCTCCTTCTTCCCTCCAGTGTGCGTTCGGCGCGATTAGCCCGGGGAGTTATTAAATTGCGCGCGACTCGATACGATGTGACACAAAATTGCAAGCGGCAAACGCTTTGGAGTATTCATTAAATTTTGTCGCGCGCCAAACGTATTTGCGAAACAAATTAAAAACAAACAATCCCCCTCGCGGTGTACTTGAGTATCGCGATACCGAAACGTGAAAACGACTGTTTTTCTCTCTCTCTGATGGATGCCCGACATCGCGTATGCAACGCCCACTAGTTTCACCGATAGGCATTTTCGCGAAAAATCAGAACGCTTTGATTACTTCGTAATTATTCGCAATGTACATCACGAATAATAAATAGATAAATATTATATCGCAAAATTTGCAACAGTTTTAAAAAAGAGTACACGGCAACGTTTATGTAATACGATATAATGAACGAGCAAAAATATATACCTATCGATACTTCATTAAATATTTCTGTGTCTCTAGTTTGCCGCGTCTCGTTATGCGCGGCAACTGCAACGAATTTCGACCTTTTTACTCGTCTAAATGTAGAATTCATCCGCGGATTTAGCTTCCAGCGTTTCCCCTTCGCTCCTCGTGCCTTCACTCTCCTTACGTTCTTATCCATCTTTATCCGGATTAACCCCCGGCGCGGCGAACCCCCGGCACGGTGATGAAAAGATTTCCCCGGGTTCGTAATGCATTGCCCGTGAGCACGCACGAATGCCATAACGGTACGGCGATAATGACTCATTAATGCACGAGATATTTGCGCGCCCGCGGGACGCGGCGGGACGGAGGGGCGAGGAGAAAGAGAGAGAGAGAGATAGGCTGGAGAGTTCAGGCACTCGGGGATTGATTATCTCGTGCTGTTACAGTCACCTGCAGGCATAGACGATGTTTATAACTACTACGTGTCCCGCATGCGTGTAAGTACGACGACGGCATGCGCGGGGACCCCGGTAACCGGAGGCGGGAATGAAGTATTACCGTCGGCAAATATTTATGTCACGCCGGGCTTTGAATCACGCTCCCTCTTCTCCCCGCGCGCGCGCGCGCAACGGGAACAGACGCTATTTACTCGCTAGATTAGGCCGTCGTACTCGGCTTGCGCGAAATTTTCGCGTCGTTTAGGTACCGCCGTGTATAATAATAATCGTTTTGCACGCGCGTCGCCGATAACGCGCGCTGTTGCGTAAGTCATCGCGAAACGAAATGTGGAACGATCGATGACGCACTGTTTACTCTTATCGCCCCGCGCGAATATGTTAAAAAAATGTTGCAAAATATTTTTTTTCCGTCCGCCAATCGGAGAGACTATCGGACGAAACAATACGCCGGGAAATATGACCGCTGCATGATGTGTTAGGCAACATTGCCACCTTGATGTGTACGTCGAATGCATGTTTTACGATGTTTAGATTGTTTATTACATATGTGCGGTAAAAATTTGCCATGTTTACTGTAACGGTTATTTACCGTCGACGAGAACACTGAGCACGGTTATCGCGCGCCAGTTGACGCTTTAGAAATTAATACACCGATATCACGTATATATTAAATCGACGCGATCGATAATACATGCACAGGCGAAGTGGTAAACGAGCCAGTCGGACAAGCGCTCATTACGACGGCCGTATATGTATTTTTAAGGACGCGGGGCTCGCGAGGTGTACTTGAACGACGTCTAATAAAGGTCCGCTATTACCGACCAATTGCCCAGTCATCGTCGATGTTAAAAGTCTACGAGAGCGGTTTCGGTGCTCGAGGGACGATAATTCGCAAATGGCTCGTTACGCTGGGACGTCATCGCTCATCGCGCGCGCGCGCGCGGATGAAACGTTTAGGCGCTACTCCAAAATTGAGTGCGGCTTCTTCGAAAAATAGACGTTATTATTTCGCGTTTTGCGCAGCAAATTCATCAGAAAAGTCCGATGAATACATAAATTATACGCCCCTTTGAAGAGTCTCCTTTGAAGTGCGTGGCGACGTTATCGTCGCGCGCCCTTCGTCTAATAAATTATCCAAAGGAGAGATTATCGAGGGACGACCGCGTGCGTTTGTGAGAGAAGCGAGAGAATCCGCAGATACGTTTTCACAATAGAGACACCTGCTTGATCCCGTTTAAGCCAGCGCGAGAGAAAGAGAAGAGCACCGTCGCGTTAAGCGAGACACGCGGGGCACGTAACTCCCGGTTTATAACTCGCGCGCGCATACGCGCCTTGAAAGGTAGGAATTATTTTCACGAGTTCCAGGCAGGCAGAGGCCTGTCTCCCTTTGTGGGGACCCTCTCGTGCTGCAGGCAGGTGCTCGATCGCCGTGGTCGCGCTTGAATTCCCCCTTTACGGGCCTGGTCTGCCTTCCATTACAGAAAAACGTCTCCATTCACGCTCAGCGTTTTAATCCGGCGCGTCTCGATGCGCCTGCTACGCCGATCGCGCCTTTATCGCACGCCCGGGATGTCCCGACGACGATTCCGTTCGCCGTAAACGCTTCGATCGACGAGAGCCGGTTATCGATCGCGAGCGATCGACGAGAGGCATCGCCTCTCTTCTTCGCGATACGCCGTAAATTATCGTCGCGCGAGACAGAAGCGCGATTAAATCGCGCAAACCTCGCGTAATCCGTTCATTTTTTCTCTTTTTCTCTCTGTCACGCTTCCTCCCTTCCTCTCTTCTATCGGAGATAAATCGGAGGCTCTCACATGTACAATTATATCGCTATTAAAAATTTTATCGCCTCTCACACTCCGGCGCGGTCGAATGAAATCGCGCGGCATTAATGCGCTGAGGGGTCGTTAACCCCGCGCTAACGGCGTCGTTGATTATAAAATTATTTTAATTCGTCGGATATCATCGGTGTATCTGTACTGACTAATTAAAAGAAAAAAAAAAAAAAGTTACGATATAGCGCATGTTCGAACGTGCTGCGCGAGCGCAGCGGGTGCGCGCGGAAACGTTAATAACGATTAATTAAAGAGCGTATAAATTTTTCAGGGGTGTTTCGGCGTTTCTCTCGGAACGATATATATAAAAACCGGCTCGTCGGCACTTTTGCGGCCGCGTGTACACGACCACGATCCACTTTCCTCGCCTGCCGTAACCGGGCTTCGCCTTTCTCGCGTTCTCCCCCTCTTCCTGCCCCCCATCTTTTTCCGTCTCTTCTTGTTCCGCCGATCCCCCAACCTACCCTTTACGAGATAGAAAACGGGGCTAAACAGTCCTGTGTGTTTGTGGTAGGGCGGTCGGGTAATAAATCGCTCGACGAGCTGGTGGAAGCCGATCCCGACCCGACGAGGAAAGAGAGCACGGCTCAAAAGGAAACGGGCAAAAGGGAGCAAAAGAAAAAAGCGCGCACGAGCTTACGCGAGATCGAGAGAGGAAGAAAGAGAACGAGCGCGCGCGCGAGAGAGAGAGAGAAAGAGAGAGAGAAAGAGAAAAACATTGTTTCGTTCCTTCTCTTTTTGAGAGAAAGAGACGGAACAATCGGGGGGAGAACATGGGCTAGGAACGGAGGGATTCGGAGTACTTATATCCTGTTACCCTGTTTGTTACAAAGAGGACTCGAGTGGCCGCGGGCAAGCAGAGGTCAGTTTCGGAGACCGAAGTCTCGACAACGAGGGAGAACGGGATGAGAAACGAGGAAAGAAGAATGCGAATTCAGACCGCTCTCCTGCTAAGGTCCGAGGGGATCATCCGTTCATCGTGCGTCACTCATGTTTACGCAGGTAGGTAAGAATAAAAATTGCGCGCATTATTAAGTCTGTTCTTCGCAGCTGCGCTTTCTGTATTTTCTCTTTTCAGTTTTTATTTTTCCTTTCTCGCGGTTAATTTGTGTGTAGATATGTGTATCGCTTAATTGTATTTATATTCCATTTTGGGTACAAAGAGAGAGAGAGAGAGATGCAGCTGTATGCAGAACAGACCTTCTATTGGTAAACATGCACGCGATGTACAGAGCGATTTCGGGTTAAACAACGAGTCCTCGAGTCAAGCCGTGCGTTGCGAGAAATTGCGCGTGCTGTTATCGTGCTTACATTATCGTCGCGCATTCATATCAGCCTCTTATCAGCTCTGTGAGTGAGTTCGCGACTTAAGTCCGACGCAAATATACGAATCGGTAAATAGATCGACACGCTCGGCACTCTCATATCTCGTCCACGATAAATACACACGGAGCGCGGCGCACGGACGCGATGTGACGGGCAAGGCCCGAATGTATTTCTTTTCGACGTGATGAAATCTGTCACGGGAAACAGAGCCCCCTCCCCTCGTCATTTTTGTATCTCGAGTATATATAACATGTACCAATGGCGATAAAATAAGTGTGGATTGCCGAGATGCAAAACAAATTGACGGCACCGATATTGCGTCTGAGTGTCTCCAGATAGTCCGGCGCGTTTGCTCGGAGACTAAACAATTTACACATCGTCCCGCGTGTGTACACATTAATCTATCGCGATACGATCGATGTAATGTATGACCAATAGCAATTTCGTTATTGGCTCGAGAGGGGGAGAGAGAGAGAGAGAGAGAGGGAGAGAGAGAGAGAGAAACGGAGCGAAAAAAAACAAAGGCACCGAATTGCGCAATTTCGCAGAACTATTGCATATCGATATGTGCATGAAATCATTTTTTTTCTACGAAATACGAACGAACGTCTCGCTACATTTATGTCGAACACAGCACCGAACATATTCACAACCAACGATTTACAATAGCGAGGTAGGAGCGAGCGTGGCGGAAAAGAGGGTGCTTTTTTTCCGACGCGGGAATGCAGAAGGCATCCTCTCTCTCCTCTCTCTCTCTCTCTCTCTCTAATCGGAACGAGTCGGGTCCAGGGGAAAGGGAGAGAGGAAGGGAGGATTACAGATAAAAGACGCCATCGTCAGCAATAAAGAAGTAGCAGCATAATCTCGCCCAGGCTGAGGGTATAATGTACTTACAATTAGGTATATCTTGACGTTGTATTTGCTCTTTCATTGTGCTCTGCCTCTTTCTTTTTCTCTCTGTCCTCTTCTTATTCTCGCTCCCCTGCCTTTCTCCAAACAAACTTTTCTTTCACTCGTTCACTCTCTCTCTCTCTCTCTCTGTCTTTCACGCTTAGCGACTCCCCATATATCCCTCTGCCATTTATGCTTTAATCAGCGACGCAGACGAGGTTAAGGGATCTTCCCTGACGCGATGACCCCCTAGGAGTTCCATCGCCCTTTCTTCCCTTCGTTGTGTACATATATACATTGGAACTAGCGGAAAGTAGCGGAGGGAGACAGGTCAGATTCCGCTCCTCGGGTGGAAATTTCTCTGCTTCTCGTTAGAAAAACGCAGGGGAGAGAAAAGTGTGCTGTCTGTCCCTTCTTAGGAAGAATAAATAAACGAGACGACGAGACACACAAACACATTCACCCGTGCGCGCGCGCGCGCGAAAATCGGATAAAGTTGGAAGAGAGAACGGTGTCTGCGAGAAATCAGTTATAATTAAACCGTCCCGATTATTATCCCGGTTGCGTTTACCATCGAAGCGAGTCGATCAGGAGATTGGCGCGTTCGACACGCCCATTAATTCGCTCTCGAGCTCGTAAGTGGATCTTTAGCTCGTCGGACTGAACACGATCGACACGACGACGAGCGGAGCGTGCTTCGATCGATGGACGATTACACGGAATCGGTAAGAGACGAAGGCGGCAGTTTTGTATCCGGTATCGCCGCGCGCGGGATTAGCGGCTTGACGACTGCACGACGGTGCGTGCGATGCGACGGCACCATCGTATAATTACCCTGTTTTCCACGCTCGAGCGAACGCGCTTATTCCTACGACTTCGGGGTGCCTCTGAAGAATCGTTTTTCTTAGCCGCCACCGCCGCCGACGACGACGACGACGACGACGACGACGACGACGATTCATCGAACCAGTGTGTCCATAATGCACCGCTTGCCGCGGGTCACGCTCCGCTCGTTTCGGCTGTTTCGCCACGTTCCACAGCGTAATAAATCATTTCGCGGAACCGTTCGACCGGAAACCGATTTCGTACGCTCTGTTCATTGTCGGCCGCGGCTGTCGTCGTCGATGACGACGACGACGACGGGCGTCGAGCCGCCAGCGGCGATATATTTGACGTTCCTACCGAGCGAGAAATAATCTTTCTCTCCTCGGCTCGGCGCGCAACGATCGCGAAACAAATTTCTTGGCCGGCCGCCAAAGATCACCGAGGAATAGCGCGGTTTACTTATCTCTTTCTTCTGCCCCTTTATTCGTCGAGTATCTCCACTGAAGTAATATCTATCGCATGACAAACACGAGAAATTGTAGAGTCGATTACTCTTTTGGAAGAGTAAAAGTTAAATAAAAAATGTTTCAACATATATTAACTTTGGCGTTGAAACAAACGCAACATTATTAAATTTATTTTAATATAGAGAAACATTTATTTTTAAGAATTTTTCAGCGTTAGATTACAAAAATCTTTTCCACAAAAAATATTTTTAATAATTTAACAATTTATGTTATTAAAATATACAATATATTCGGTGAAATTGAGAGAAAAATATTGAAATCTCTATCGAGCAGATTGTAATATTTGCAAACAGTTATATAACTGTTTGCTGCTGCAGAGAGCCATTCGACAGTCATCTACTTGTTCGTGGGATACACCTCTCCGTTCCTTGGTAATAAATCCCGAGCTACACGTATGAAAAGGGTATAGGTTTATGTCCTTGTGTACGCGCGAGGACTAAAAAGAAGCGCGAGAGCACCTTTTTGTTGGCGAAGGGTTCGACGGGAGGAGCGACGGACCCAAGGTAAATGCCGAAAGTGGCGAGAGGCGACGAGGAAGAAAAGCGGTGCGTTCGATCGTAAAAACTTCTCAATGCCGCTTTGATTTCTTCTCCCTTCCGTTGTTCGTAGAGCAGAGCGGCAGATTTTCCGGAGCGATTGAACGGTCTCGAGATCGGCGGCGGGAGCTTACGCACGCTTGAATATTTAATAAAGGAATTTGACGGAGGAACCGCGCCGTTACGCCTTCAGGAGGAATCGCTTATCGAAAATTGCAGCGGAGCGCCTGTGTTGTCCGCGTCGCTGCTTTAGGCATTCTTACATACATTATGTGCGCGCGCGTGCAAAAAGACAAGGAGCTATCTCGAACCGCGGTCAGGCGAGAGCTCTCTTAACGATCGATACCGCGATCGTGGCGTCGGTTTAGTTTTACAAATATAACACGGATCGCGAGACTGCGACGCCGAGAAAGGAGGCTGTGACGAACGAGGCGAATGGCACGAACAACATGGTCTTGGTCTCGTTGCCGGTGGCGGCAACGACGCTGGACGATCCGGTCGTAGCGAGACCGGCCGAGCGATTAAAACGCCGAGCCGCGCCTCGTCTCTCGTCTTGTCTCGTTTCGTCTCGTCTCGCCTCGCCGGCGAATAGCGGAGGTCCGAGAGCTCTTCCCGAGGGTTAATTAAAACCTCTCTAATTATTTATAAACAGTCATTTTTTTTTGCCGCCTGATAATAAACGCGTAATACTCGCGCCGCCAGCGGATTGGACGACGGGCGCCAACGAGGCCGTCTGATTGGCGGAGGCGCCCGACGATAGTCGGCAGTCCACGCGGACTCGGTCCATGTTCATCCTCGTCGCTCCCGCGATTCTCCCGTACCACTTGCTCGTCGCTCTCGTTCCCGCTTTCGCGCTTTCGCCGCCGCCGCCGTGTACGCTCGTTCGTACACTCGAGCGGGCTCGGTCTACCGGCGCGTAATCTGTAAATCCTCGAGCGTGGAGAGAGAGAACGTACAAGTCCGGTAAGTTGCTCGAACGGAATCCTCGTTCTCTTACTTCTCGTCTCTCCTCCACCTCCCGCCTTACTTCCTTCCTTCCTTCGCGGAGCGCACCTCCGTTTTCGTGTCCCGCTTGCGTGGCGGCGCGTCCTTCCGTCGCGCTTCGCGACCGACCCTCTTCACTTCATCCTACGCGAGCATGATTCTCCGCCGCCTCTCTATCTCTCGACTCCGTGAGAGAGCCGGTGCGCGGCGGTGCCCACTCGAAGTAGGAAAGAGGAAGTAGGGGATTTCTTTCAGCGCCCGACAAAAACCTCGCCTCGCTGCCCAATATTGATTCGCGTTCAAATCCGTCGGGAAAGAGAGCGACCTTCTCCCCCTCGGCTTCCCCCGGCTTCCCCCGGCTTCTCGGGGGCTCCTCTTGCTTTTCTCTTTCCTCCTCCACTTTTCGTCGTCGTCATCGTCTCCTTACGTCGTCGTCGAGAAAATAAACCGTCGCCAATGGCCTGCGGTATAAGTAATAACCTCGCTCGCAGAGAGAGAGAGAGACGATATCGGGAGGACGGCATCTGGCGAAAGGACGTGTGCAGCAACGAGGGGTCTCTCGGGGTGGAAATACAACGCCGTAATTTAGTAGTTATGGATACGGTCCGATACTCGAACCCGATGACCTTAATTCGATAGGATCGCAGAGGCCGGGCTTTTTCAATTAGTACCGTATCCCTTTGTTCCGTCGTAGTATTTACTCCGCTTTTATTTCCTCTCACTTCGCCGCGATATTTCTGTCCATGTTAGTCTCATTAGCTGCGAAAAAATAACGAATTTTCATTCTGCTAGACCACGCCAGGGGCTCTGCAAAGGTCCCTATTTGAATAGGATAAATTTTTCAAACGAATTCCTTTATTAGGTAAAAAATATATTACTCTTTAATCTGTTTGCGTATTATCAAATTTGCAGGATTTTAGAAATTTTACAAAAGCTACCGAAATATGATTTGCAAATATACCGGCGTCTTCTGAAGCACTTATTGCCGGTATAATGCTCGGTAACGATCGCGTCCGCCCAGTAAGGCGAGGCGCGATACAAATTGCGCGGTCCAATTGAATAATCCGCGAGAATCGCATCCCTTTTTCGTTGGCAGCTTCGTTCGTCGTAACTCCGGAGCTGGTAATACAAATTTAAGGAAACACCCGCGGCATCTCGTCGTTCCCGGCAAGAAAAGGAGAAGTGAGTGGGTAGGGTAAGGCGCGCAGGAGCCGGAGGTACGGAAGGAGGAAGAAAGAAAGAGGAAATGGAAAAGGATCGTGTGCACGCGAGCAATGAAAAATAATAGCAGGGCACCGCCCTCGTCGTTTCCCTCTTACATCCCGACGTGGAAAAAACCGAGGGAGCGGGCGAGAGAAAGAAAAGCTCGGCGCCGCGCCCTTTAATCTTCGCTTTAAGTCACGAACCGTTTCGCGACTTTAGCGCGAAATGAAAAATTCATTTCCACCGAGACGATGACACGAGATACGCCACCTTCCTCTCTTTCTCCCGCTGGCTCCCTCGTTTTTCCAGCCACTTCTTAATGTTCCGCCCATCGCCGTCGTGGAATTCATTACGGCGGAGTCGCGAGAGCGCGGACGATCATCTTGAAACCGTTCGATTCGCGTAATTCGCGCAAGTTCGATTTCATGCGAGCGGCCTTTGCTTCTCCGAGAAAGTGATAATGGTTCGCGCTTCGTCGCGACAAAAAAGATTGTCCCAGAAGATCGTTAAAATGTCTGCAGCGACGCGGAAGGCGACTCGTTAAAAATTTAGACGTTTAGCGAATAGAGATTGAGAGAGTTAAGTTCTGGAACTTTCGTTCCTCACGCGCGAACCACGAACGCCTTACGTAAGTGAGCTGACATTAATTATTTCCCACGGAGGCGATTACGCGTTGCTTCGTGCCTCCGCGATTTTATCGGCCACCGCCTGGATCGCTATATTTTCCTCGACACGACTGCCGCAGTGTGCCACTCTTTCGCCGCGCATATACACGTCGCGATTTGCATGCGACGGACGGCGTTATGCGGCAGATAACGAGCGTATTGCAACGAGCGGCGCATATACGCGAGCATTAATATACGCGACCGCGCGATATGCGGCGCGCATAGAGGTCGATTCGTGTCGACTTTTGCGCAGAGAAAAACTTAACACGTAGCCGGAAAGAGAGAGAGAGAGAGAGGGGGAAAGAGAGAAACTCATGCATGCACGCGTCACATCGTTACCTTTGATCGAATCACGTTTGCTTATCTCATTAATAACCGTCCTTCCTTCCTAGCGTTGTGTTGCATGAAGTAAAAAAGCAACACGGAATAGAGTAATGAAACTAAGAATAGAGTCTTAATAACTCTTATTAATACACAAAGGGAGGAGATTTAGATACATAAATTTTTCCGTCAACTTTATTACTAAACAAATAAAAAACGCGTGTAAAAATAGATTGCAGGAATGGATAATCGTAATAATAATGCAGAGTACAATATTATTTATGTTAGATTAATTGCGATAAAAAAGGGAAAGAGAGGAAGAGAGAGAGAAAGAGAGAGAGGAAGAACTGCAATGTCGAGAGACGTACGACTAACAATCGTGTCAGAGAGGCGAAATAATTAGTACCGGTCTGATCGTCCGCTCCGCACGCTCACACGGTGTTGTCTTATGCAGATGCAGATGCAGGCGGAACGTATTAACGTCAGGTACCTACAAACTTGCCCTCGCCACCGCCGCGCGTACCTTCGCGCGTGCATATGGCTTTAATGGATGTAATACATAACCGCGCGCCTCCCCCTTCCTTCCTCCCCCTGCCGTCTATTCGATGAGCGAGAGAGAGAGAGAGAGAGAGACAGAGAGAGTATCGATACCGGTACGTACCGCTATACATACGTACACACCGCGCGCGGTACGTGTGTATGTATCTTTGACGTTTCTCTAATAACTCCGCGAGCGAGAAAGGGTACATCGAGTCGTCGTGTAAAGCGATTTCTTCGCCGGGATCGCCGACGGGGCCGAGCCGACTGGCGGACCGTTTAATTTCCAGGTTACGAGAGCCGCGGTATGCCGTACCTACTAAATTTCACGGATCATTAGTGGTCGAGTTATAATTAGGAGGTGATTCTCGGTGAGCACGTGTTATTATTAGCTCGCGATAGGCACACACGTGCGTCCGCGTTCGTGATTCCATCGCGTAAACTCGATACTCGGGGCATTCGTGTCTCGGAAAGCGCGCGCGCGCGAATTAAAGGAAGCGAGCGCCTTCGGCCGATCGGGAGATGATAGTTATTACGCAGAAGAGGTCTCCTCTCCGAAGCGTCGCGCGAAACGTCTCCTCCGTTTGCGGTTAGCTCCGTTCGCGCCTCTCGCCGACGCGCGTCGTCCTGAAAACCGCCTTTAAATGCGAGGGCGTGTGTACGCGCCCGGTATCGAATTTCGATTCCGATGCTCGATTGGCCGTGCGCTCATCCCCTCCGACAACCCCAGCTTGCGGCGGCTAGAATTTCTCGAGGATCTCTCGTTATTTACTGTCATCCGGTCCGGCTACTTCCTTCTCTCCGTCTCTCTCTCTCTCTCTTCCTTTTTCTTCCTCTCACACTCGTGCGACGAGTCAGCGGGACAACGAATAGCGGGGAACCAAGGAAAGAGAATGACTATTGAAACAGACTCGAGAGCTGTTTTCACTTTTGTGTGAAGGGTTAAATTATCTTTATCCTAATGGTTTTCGAACTATTATACTTAAGAGACATGAAGCCGTGAAAGATTCCTTCAGCATAATCGTTTAATGAAAGATACATAAATAAAATAATAATAAGCCTTTCAAATTGCGTACTTCACGGACAATGAAAACGTCGCGGTAAACAGCTTTTCTCGAAATTGTCCACGATATAGCCGCGCTAAATTCCTCGGTGCATTTCAGCAGCAATTTATCGGCTCCTAACATCGGGACGCGTTATGCATCAGCGGACTCGCTCTTTTCTCCTTCCGCTTGATCGAAGATAAACGGCGCATTGTCTCGGTACGTCGACTAGGAGGAGGATCGCCGGCCGCGTCTCTCTCTCTGCTCGAAGCGGCAGGTAACGACGACGGTTCTTACGGGCGCGCCCCGTATGCAGATAGCGTGCGCCCGAGTAAGGCCATTATGCCCGGCCCGAAGGACTCGCCGATGGAAGCGTGGGTCCGTCGTCTGTGCCTACGCCAGCTCTGCGTATTATTATGCCAAGTGACGAGCCATTGTCGCGACGAGAGCGGACGTTTTCCGATCGTTATCGCGCGCGCGCGTGTGAAAGTGCCACCGGCAGAGAGGGTCTTCCGTAGAAAGTCAGTAGCGCGTCAAACAATCCTTGTCATCTCGCAGGAATACAGATGTCCGTTAGTTCAAAGCAGTAGCCTTTAACAAAATAATCTCCGTGAATAGCTCTCCGTTAGTCCTAATAATTTTGCGGTGTACATTGCGCAAACGTTGATGGATACTAGCGTTGACACACTTCCCGCCGCGTGACGTCCTCAACTGGTAAAATGGCAATTCTTCCGACTAGACGGGTGATACATTATCTCAACCGTGTGACGCGACGACGCTTGTTCCAGCTTGGTGAATAACTATCGTGCGAAAGCCTTTGACGGACCGCGCGTCGTCGCGAGAAAAAAAGGCAGCGAGGTGCATTGTGAAAAAGGCGGACGACTCGCCTGGTGAATAGATTGTTGGCGCGAAGGAGAGCGCGCGGGGAAAGGAAACTCGAGGGAGAAAAAAAAAGCGGTAAATTAGCGGGCTTACGTACTCGGCAGCGCCTATTACGCTAACGTAGCACGCTGTGTTATTAAGTCACCGCGCCGATGCGACGATTACGGACGACCTCCCGCGCTCGTGGATAATAATGACGCCGCGACGTGAATCGGGAATAATAGCGTGATAGACTGTGCGATGGTTAACTCGAGGGGGAAAAAAAAGAGGGGAAAAGTGAGCGGGGAAGGGGCCACGAGTTCGAATCATATTGTTAATGAAACGTTGTATCGCGCGGAGCGGAGTCGACGAGTTCGAGAGGTTGAGTGGAGAGAGATCGGCGCGCCGCTAGTCATGGTTCCCCCGATCGAAGCGATTTGTTTACTTTGTAAATACGGCACCGATCGAGGAGGGTCCGCCGGTTGTCGCCCACAGAAACGCCCGGTTGCGATTTTACAAGTGCTAATTGCCAGCAGCACCGCTTGCTAAACATTATTCAGTAAGGCTCTCTCTGTCTCGTAAGAAATATCTTTTTACACCTATCTATTCTTAAAATAATTTCGCAATACCTCTTCTTCGGGAGAAGTTGACTTTGTATCGATTGAAGAATATTTCTGTTTGCTCCGTCCGACGAATATTTATACTCTGCTATTTTCGTTCTGCTTTGAGACGATTAATAAAGAATTGACAAGCACAGGCGCGAATTTATGACGGTACTTTAATCAACGCGTACATACAATATATCGAGCACTACGAACTATACGAACTTTTAATTATGCGTACGCGTACTTGCGATAGCGCGCGTCGTATAACGCGTTATAACACAAGCGGGTACGTTTAATGGGGCGTAGTCACCAATAAACGATCATCGTCATCGTCGTCGTCGTCGTCGTCGTCGTCGTCGTCGTTCGAGATCTCGACATCGTAACTACTGGTACGAACGTTTAACGCCGACAGGCCGTTGCAGCTTTCAAACGAATAATTATTCGTCACGCATGTCCGACCACGTTAATCGTTCCGCGTCTTACGCCTTACGGCTTTTGGCCGGCTTTACGACCTCGTATACGCAAGACCAGAGAGGTATGTCGCTCGTGCTCGAGTTGCAAAAGCGGATTACGTACTCCCAGGCTGTACATAATTCGTGTCTGCCGACTGTGTGTGTCTCGGGGTTAAGTCGTGCCGATTATATTCTCGTATACGTATCTCGCTCGGAGATAACTTCCGGCGTTTTTGGCATCGTCGAGCCTTTTCTCTCTTTTTAGCCCGTAATCACTAGTTGTAAGACACACGGCGAGCGCGATCTCGAGGAGACTCGAAATCTTCGCATACCGACGGTGAATCGTCTAGTCGTCTAGTCTCTGCCGCCGCCGCAATTGCGTCTAATTAGCCGCTCGGCCGCGCGCGGAATTGAATTTCAATCGTCGTAATTCGCCGATTCGCTTCGTGCGTGCGTGCAGCGCAGCGCCACACGAAAGTGCCGCGTAAAGCGCAGGCGAGCGGACGGACGGAGAAGAACAAGAAGGACAAGCGTGGAGAAGAACGACGGAGAAGAAGCGATTCTTCGTCGTTGCCGGCCTTTTACGGTCCCCCCTTCTGGTACGGGTCGTTACATTCGCGATTGCGATTGCGCCGCGGGGCCGTCTGCTTGCCGGTTGCGCGATGCGAGCGAGCGAGCGGCCCGTAATCGCGAGCCTCGGCTAATTAAACGTCGACGAGCGATCGTTAACGATCCGCTGCGCCTCGTCGTTAAAGATCGCGCTGGAATCTCTCGAAGCGTGTCACGGCTGCCGCGTCCGAACACCGATGTAGCATGCAGCTCGCCGTCAGGATTAACACGCTCGTAAGCGTGTACGTATTACAGCGTGCATTATTATGCCGGAGTGCGATACGTTAATTCGATGCAAATGTAAACGTTGTTACGCCGCGCGAGATTAGGGGGACGGGATTTCTCTTGGACCGAATCTCCTCCACCAGCCAATAAAAAAGCAACTCGAGGATGTCGAGGGACAGGTCGCCGGATGCCGGACGACGTGTGCGGAGCGCGAACCTAATCTCGGTAACAGCAGCAACGGAGGCAACAAAGGACAAACGGAGGGCAGGGGGTAAGGGTGGTCCTGGCGACACGACGGGTCCGTGGATGGATTTATTTAAGGGCGTGTATTCGGCGGAAGATACAATGGCGAAACGACACGATGTCGGGCGCGAAGGGGGGAGAGAAAGAGAGCACGTAGAGGGAAGAGGAAACATGTACGAGGGGACGATTGGTGCTGCATTGGGTCGTGCTCGTACCCGGAGGTTTATGGCCGACATCTGCGGCCAGTTTTGACCCCCCCCCCCCTCCTATGTTGGCGTGACGAAACGCCGAACGGTATATAGGGTAAGGGCGGTTTAAGGGCACTAACTGGCTGAGGGGTGAGCGTCGTTCTGTCGCCGCGTCGCTCTTAGCTGTCGCTGAAGAGTTTGAGAGGACACGACGCGACGATCCACACAAGAGAGAGAGAGCTACGCAGCAAATCGACCGTTAAAAACCTTCCATGGTCTCCGAGTATAATTCTGTTAGTCGTTCCTGCCCCTTGCTGCGCTCGGCCGCAACGCGACGACCGTGACGATCGTGACTGCCGTGACGAAATCGCCCTCTTCGCCGTCACCACGTTGTCGTCGTCCTCGCCCTCGCTCTCGTTCGCGTCGTCGTCGTCGTCGTCGTCGTCGTCGTCGTGGTCGTCGTCATCGTGCCCGCTCGTTTCTCTCGAGTGTGTATAAATGATGCGGCTGCCCATTCGTTTGCCGCGCGAGAAACCAGTCCTTCTCTCCAGCGACGTCTGGCTTTCCGCATACGTCGAAATTTTCGGGGTACGTGATACTTCTCGGGCCACAGAAAAGTCGCTGCGGGATATTGATAAATTTTCCACACATGTTTGTAAACCTTTTAAAAGCGGTGGAAATAAGTCGGGGCTCCGCGGAAAGAGCACGATACTTTCAAAGCGATCGATAATTATTTACGGCGTTGCGACATTGATATTAATGTTACAAACTGGAGACTATCGAAGGAAAAATTGATTGCCGCGTTTATCAATATATAGCGACCTCAATATAGCAGCCGTCTCCGTTAAGAGTCTTAAATTATCCCGCGGCACTGATATCTCGTTAGTTAATTTAGCCACTCGCGGCTGACCTAAAATCGAATTTTCAGTCAAGCCGCGACGTTCGTTTTAATTAATTAAGTTTCGCTCTAATTTAAATGCGCTCTATTACGCGTTTAGTCGACGGGCGTCTCGGTCGCAGCTATAATAATGCTTTCTTTTTCGCACTGACATTAATATCGCGCTCTGTAATTTCTCCTTCTTGCCGCTATTAAAGTTTAAATGACGGCGAATTTTTCTCTTTTTTTTTTCTTGCTCTTTTTCTCTTCTCTGTCTCTCTTTCTCTCTCTCTCTCTTTTTTTTATACGGTTACCGAGAATACACTTTGTTCCTCCACAAAAGGTTTCAATTAAGGAAGTTACTCGGCGCGGTGAAAAATGTCTAGTCGCGGTTGCGGTGCTCGTGTAGCTTTACAAATGTGCATTACGCGCGGTGTGCAGCTCTCTCTCTCTCCCTCCCTCCCTCTTTCTCTATCGTGCTCGCTTGCTCGCTCTGCGAGTGCATGGCAAATGCACCGGCGATGCACACTGAGAGACCACTATATTCGAGCACGCGTTACACGCTGCGAGTACACGTGTATCACGTCCTGTATGCGGCGGGATGTGGGCCAATGGCGTCGGGCACAAGGGCGATGTTATTTGATTATCGCGCCCTCGCATTGCCCGACCGCTTCGCTTCGCTCCGCGCTCTGTGCCCCGGCTAACAAAGGACGCGACGAACGATGAGGAATCATTACCGAGGACAAATTCATGTCCAAGGTACCCGTTTACGTACTCACGCCGACGTAAAACGCGCTCAAATGCAATGCACTTACGGCGACAGACAGCTTTTCGCATCTCTCGCTCCAACACTCGCCGCAGAGATATAAAATAAAAATGCCGATGCCGATCGCACGGATTATTAGACGTCGGTAACTTATTACGCGGGCTATCTCTGTCTCGGATTCTCGGTCGAGAATCAAAATTAATGGTCCAAGTTCTCTCGACGAGTTTTCGAGGTGCTTCTTGAGGTGATCGCGGAAAGAAGAGACATTCCCACGCCAGTGTGCCGCGCGCTGTAAAGCAGGTAATAATGCTTGGCTTGTCCAGTCTCATTAATTAATCCTCCACCGTGGAAGGAGAAAAAGAAACACCAACGAGGCGAGGCGCGGCAGACGGAGAGGGAAGAGCGGCACGGCGGGAGGAAGAGAGATGGAGAGATCTGCCTGCGCTTCCTCGGGATATCTGGTCGGGCCTGATCCATAAATACACTTCGCCGTGTTAATTCCGTGTGCCGACCGAGGGGCCGAGCAACTACCGGTATTAACCGAGTCCACGACACGCGGTTACACCACGAAGAGTAGTCGGAAGACGGCCGGAGCTGGCGGTGGCGAAAGGGAGGGGGGGGGGATAATCTCGAGGCTCGGCCGTCCCACGTTGGCTGCAATTTGTCTTCGGGCGTTGGATAAAACGTCAACGGCGGTGTGTTATTTGTAATTTGGATAACGGTACACCGCTGCCAGAATCGCGGAAGGCATTTGTTAGCCGCAGCTAGAGTCGCAGCTTTCAAGCGAGACACACACATACACACACGCGCGCGCCAGACGGGAAACCTAATATTTCGCCAAAAGCGCCGCCGCCGCCGCCGCCGGTTCGTCTTTTCCACGACTTTTTGCGATCAGTGAGGTATTAATCAAAGGCTGCTCTCTTCTGCTCCTATCGACCGTGTTAACGTCACTCGATGAAGTTCGCGAGGGTCGCTTAGGGATTGGGGATTACCGGTCTCGGCTACCTTGTGCGAAAAATGACAAAGGGATGGGATTATACTCGAGTCTCGACTTTAGGGCTTGTCGCGCCGTCACGAGAGAATGATTGCGACGGGGACGCGTTCTGACTTTTACATTTCAGCATTTCGCGTAATGACAACGATGATTTCGGCGATCAATTAGCATGCAGGCAATAATTCATCAGTCTTTATGTTAATTTTTTGCATATCGGAACACACGATCTGTTAATTATTCGTCGCGACGGTAATTAAAATTGATTCTTCGATGCGTATCGCGGAGAGAAGCGGTTGTTTGGTACATTTGCATAATGGAAAAGTGTCCGAACAATAAAATTCCACATTCCATTAAGCTGGAGCGACGCGTTCTCGCGCGCGCGCGCGCGCGTGTGTGTGCGGTTAGCGGCGGTGATTCGGCATTTAGTTATTTTCAATCTGACTGTGTATGCGCGCGTGCGTGTTCGCCGTCGTTCGAGAGCAAAAATATTAACGAGAGTGCTCCGCAGAGCGCCGCGTCATCCTCGCAAATCTCCGCGCCGGCAAGACTGTAGGCCTCGCTCAAAGCGTAAGTCGTCTTGTGGGCCTCCTTTGAGTCGCTTCCCATCTCTCCCTCTCTTCCGGGGACGAATAAAACGGACGCTGGTCGCGAAGAGGCTCTCGTCCGATAACGATTAATTAAAGTAGCATCCGCCTGTGCAGTAAGTGACGATGGTCGCTGGTTATGGATGGTTATGTTCTTCAAGACGCGCGAATTATCTCTCGTCGAGACGGACGAGATAGGCACGCGGAATCGAGATAGGAAACATAAAGTAGAATCGTCCGTTTTTTGCGCTTGGGTCTAACGCATTCGCGTAGATGTAAAACGCCGAGATGAGTCTCGCGAACGTAATTTGGCGAATCTATCGAGTCGTTTCGAGGGATAGAGAGGAAGTCGGCGGAGCGGTCGGTGTGACCGGTCGCGGTCGCCGCGGGTTGAGAGCACCGGCGCGGTTAACCGCGGCAACCGCAGCGACCGGTTCGGAGCCCGCCTGCTGGCGCGTTGCGGCGTCTCGCTCGTCGTCGCTTTTCGCGGTATGCTCCGCTCTCGCTCTCACGCCGCTCGCATTCCTTCGTCTCTGTCGCACTCTCGTACGATGGAGCGCTTCGCGCTCCTTGCGTTTCCTTCCTTCCAATTCTCCCCAGTCGTTCGGTGAGTACCAGAGAGCCGAGCCGAGCCGAGCCGACGTCGAGGACACGTAGAGGTATCCACGTTGCGAGCGAACACGCAAACCGGCAGGCAGGCGAGACGAGGCGGCTTTGCGTAAACCGCAGCCGACCAAGTGCGACCGACAGCTTCGCCAACACTCCGCGGCACTGCCTTATATTCCTTCTCGCCCCGTGAAAACAAGATAAAGAGAGCCGGCTGAGAGAGCGCGCGCGCGAGCGCGATCGCGGAAGCGAGACTCGCCGCACTCGGCGCGCACACCGCGTTGAATCGCGGCAAAAAGCGCGGGATTCTCGTGATAAACGGAACCATGATCGCGCCGCGCGCTCCGTCGCGTATTTATTATATTTCATTAAGAAAGTCTTGCTCGTCTCCCTCTTCCCTCTCTCTCTCTCTCTCAGCACATACACATCAGTACGCGCCGGAGGCGCACGGGAGACGAAGCGTCGCGCATACGCGTACGTGTATTATCCATGCCGCGTTCCGCCAAGCATGACAATGGGCTTTTCTAATCCTCCTTCGGATTAAGGGTCGAAAGTGGGAGAGGGATGGCTGCTGCACGGAGGGGAGCAATAGGGCGGATGGTACGGCGGGGCGAGAAAGAGAGCGAGAGAGAGGGAGAGAGAGCTGCAGGTAATGGGATCGACGTTTCGTTATGTTACTTTTCCATTCTCATCCTCGGCCTCTATACTCTAGTCGTCCCGGACTCCTTTCCCGACCCATCCCACGCAACCCCGACTGCACCCAGCCTTCAGTGTCTCGGTTCGTAGAATCTACAGCGAACCTCCACCTCCTCCCACCCTTCATCTTCTACCTCATCCTCCTTCCACCCTCGGGTCCGTGTTTTTCCTCGTGTGGCCCCCTATTTTTCATGTTTCGCTGCGGCTTCGCGTAGCACCTTTATTCAGTATAGAGTATAGGTACGTTCTCCGGAGCTCGAGCAAGAGTGAGCGAACAGTCCACGTGGACTGAACGTACGCGCGTCGCTTGAAAAAGTCGTCGCGCGATTGGCCGAGGTCGCGTTTTCATTCGACTCTTTGCCGTCGCCAAGTCGATCGGCGGCGCCAGACGCGCCGCGATTGGCCAAGAGTCGGCAGGAGCGACGCCGGTTGGCACAGGCGCGCCGCGCCAGTCCACGTGGACTCGGCGCCTTTACGAGGCGAGCGGACGATAGCGGCAATCAAGTAGGAAACTGCTTGGGACTGTGTGCCGCGCGATATTCACATAGGGGCACCCCCTTAGCACACACAATCGCGCGTACAGGATGGTACTCGCTACACACTCACACACCCGTGCACACATCTCTATACATTCACGTATATATCGCGTACGGCGCGCGCGCATATGTGTACGTATCCTCCCCCTCTCGCGCTCTGTCGCTTTATGCAGCTACGTTGTATAGGGGTTGGGAAAACGGGTGGAGGCGCCATATTTGTGGTAGTGTGGGAAGTGAGGGAAATCACGAGTGGCGAGAGAGGCAGCCGGGCGACAAGCGGGGAAACGAGGCGCGGGGAAAAGCACGGTGGCGCAGGGAGGAGGGAGAGGGAGTTTACGCGGACATCCGTGTCAGCCCGGTGACGGCCATTTTGCGAAAAACTTTCGATTTGTTTGCACACGCCGTAGCGAACCCGGAGGAACGACTAATACCGACGTGTATGCTCGGCATGCCGCGCCGCTCCGCACCTCTTCTTTCCTCTCCCACTCTGTCCATCCTCGTTTTATACTCCGCCGTATCCGTTCGCGACCGAAAACTTTTCGGTACCCGACGGACCAGCGTTTCTCTCGGCTTGAGACTCGCAAAAATCCACAACGGAGTCGGAGCACGACCGACTACTCGTGGTAGTACCAGCGCGGATAATGACGCGTCCGCCAAAGTTTTTCAGTCGCGCCGCCTCTCTCGAGATTGATATGCCAAATTGCTCAGATTCCAAAGGTGATCGAGAGCAAACATTATTTGCACGCGCAGCGCCTGTCGTCGCTGTCGATATCGTAGGCGATAATGCCTGCGGGGTGACGGAAAAAAACGGACGGCTGGCAATCAACGTCGATGAACTAACGTTGAGCAAAAGAGATGGAGAAAGAGAGAGAGAGAAAGAGAGAGTCACTTTTTCCATGTACGTTCGCGGAAAGAGCGAATCGGGAGCGCGATGCGAAACGTCGGCCGGCGAAACGACAAAATCGGGACGTTTAGGCCGCTTAAATGACGATATAATTCCATTCCGCCGGAATTACCATTCATCGCGGCATCCGAGCGACGCGCGTAAAGGGGACGCGTAAAGATGCGTAGACGATCGAAAATCACGACGGACGTCCTTCCTCGTAAAGGTCGAGGAAATCGGATCGGCGGGTGTGCACAGAAATGAGATCGGTGGGAGGTAGCGTTGCGAGCGAGAGAGAGAGAGAGAGAGAGAGAGAGACAGAGAGAAAAAGAGAGAGAAAGATGAACGGAGTTGGTAAGAGGGACACGTAGAGTAACATTTTAACGAGCCGTGATTTTCGTGCTCGCCTTTTCGAGATCCTTACGTAACGCGACTTAATTGCGAAGGAGCTATCGCGCCGGTTAATACGAGCGTGGAGGAGACGGGAGACATTCGAGGGGATGCTTGGCGGCTTTAAACTTTAAACGCGGAGTAGCGGGACTGTGGGGCAAAGTGAGACGA
The DNA here is from genome assembly GCF_040581485.1 of Linepithema humile. Classification (NCBI taxonomy): domain Eukaryota; kingdom Metazoa; phylum Arthropoda; class Insecta; order Hymenoptera; family Formicidae; genus Linepithema; species Linepithema humile. The sequence continues at coordinate 6,879,978 of NC_090133.1, read as the reverse complement.
GAGAACGGCAAGAGGAAGAAGGAACGAGCGTGTACGCGAGGGGAATGGAGGAAGAGAGCGCGGTGGGGCGATTACGCCGTAGAGGGGCGTTATCCCCCTCTATCGGCTTGTCCACCAGTCGCTCCGCAGCCGTTGGAGGAAGAGGTCGATTCGCGTTGCCAGTCCGCGCGTTTTGCGACGCTCGTCGCATTTCGGTTCACATTGGCCGTTTTTGATTTTCCACCAGTGAGTTCGACCGGCCGGTTGCGACGCCGTCCGAATCGTCCTCAAGCCGCGCTCACGTCGCGTTTTCGGAGCGAATTTCCCGTCAAAACTGCGCGCGCGCGCGCGCGCCGCTGTCTCGCGCTCGGGTAAACAACGGGGAGTGTGCGGTGTGCCAGCGTGACGCATCAGTGTGTTGCTTGCGACGACGCCGGCGAGAAACGCGAGAAGCGGTGGCGAGTAAAACGAATCAGTGATACAAAGGTGGCCGGACACGACAAACGTGCCTGGATCCGCGAAGAAATCTCGGCCGGTGTTTTTCCGGCGCGCGGAGCAGCCGCGACGACGACGCGGTGGCGACGGCGGCGGCGACGGCGGTTTTTGCCTGCTTTACCGACGGCAAAAAAGGGCACGCCGCGTCGCTTGCGGACACAAAGAAACGCGACGACGACGGTCGGAATTGTTTCCACCTCCGCGGCATTCCGTCGCGCGTACACGTCGTGCGTGACTCTTCGAATGAATGTAACCACGATTACCCTCACCTGACCCGGCGACCCGTTGCGAGTATCGCTCGCGTGTAGTGGCGATAAAGTTTGAAACGACCGCTTCGCGCCCGATGACACGACGGTAGTGGCGAATGGATTGGCGACCGCCGATGGATTTTCGGCGAGGAAACGGCGTGTTGCCGATCACGTTCTCGATCGCGTCGCACCGGAACGTACGTCGTGGGACGACACGACATCGCCGAGAGTACCGAGCTTCGTAGCGTACAATCGTCCGTGCGTGTAAAATCCGGGATAGTTCATTTTCGCCGTATTCGTGCCGATTCTGTTGCCGATTGTTGCTGCTGTTGTGTTATTTGTTATTGTTATTGTTGAGCGGTATACTCGGTCGGAAAGTGTGCCGCGTGACATGACGCGTCTCAGCGCGCTCTGAAGAGCGAGTGCATCGCCGCGCGCTACAACGCAGTGTGATAGAAATAGATATAAAATAGATATATACAACTTCTTTAGTGTGAACGCGCCAAGCGGGAAACCGCGCAGGAAGGATGTATCCCAGCGCCGGAATCAACGCAGCCGCCGTGGCCGCCGCTGCCGCCAGGCATCCGGTGAGTAGTGATTGCTCAATTATCAATAACAACACAACAATAATAATAATAATAATACCTTGTTTATGTATACGTCGCTATCAATGATGGCATTCGGCAGGGATATATTGCGTAAACACAGCTGTATAATTACCAAATAGCGATTGAATTTAATTGGCAGGTATTCTCAGACCGAATAAATTAGGCTAGAATGCCATGAGCATTCTCCGTCGAATGACTTTGATAACACAGATAACGAGTCGGATATCTTTTCGGAATGATTCGCAATCATATCTCGCCCGAAAGAATTGCTCGCTTCGAATTATCAGAGTCGCGAGAGAGAATTTTACCGCGCGAAAGATTGCGACGACGATAGTTTGCTCGCTCTGCGGAACGGCCACTTCGATCGTCGGGTTTCTTTCTTTTTTTATTTATTTTTTTTCAAGACCGCTACGAGCGTCCGGTCTATTTTACAGCACGTTGCATATTTAATGTACCGCCGCGTCGCGCAGCGGCGCGCCGGCGCGGGTCGGCGCGGCGATCTGATTTACGTGTGTAATTTACATCGCTGTTAACCCTGTTTAACCCCGTCCTTGATCGCGCCGCGCGTCTCTGACGTAGATTCCCGGTCTTTCAACATTTTTTCTTTTCTTCTTTTTTCCTACTTTTCGCGAAAGAGCGACCACATCCGCGATGATGCATTAAGCGTCAGTTTCTTTTTTTCACACCGTGACGGGAAACAAACGATTTTTTTCTCCGGTCTCGCGCTCGATTGCGCTCCCTTTACACCGACCATGCGATTTGCACCCCGTAACACGATCCGTCGTCGACTCCGGGCGACTTCTCGAGTTTCGCCGGGTTCGTCGCGCGAATACGCGATTTCGATCGGCGGCGACGTTACGCGCCTCGCTCGCATATCGCATTTCGTCGGCGGCTTAAAATTTCATTAACGCGCACATCGTGCGCAAGGCAAAATTGTACACCGTTCTGCCGTAACGCTGCCACGTGCGTTGGCGTTGTCACGTGTAACATATGTCGCCAGACGTTTAGAATGTTTTGAATCACACACGTAATTGAGAATAGGCCAAAACGTTGATAGATAAAATTTGCACGACAAATGTACAAGTGCGTCACGCGTTTCTCCGTCGTGCAGCGAAAATTCGGGCGATGTAAAACGCGGAACAATCGCATTCGACATTAGCTCCGCGGCCGTGCGAAAAGCGTTTCGCCACGGCACGTCGGAGTCGTTGATCCGTGAATCGAGCGGAGCGAGCGGAGAGCCGTCCGTGCCGTGGACTTGGCGCTGTCTGCATTTAATGGCCTGGTCGAGATAATGGCGACTTAGTCGTCGCGCACGACTCATCGTCCACCACGTCGACCACTGACTCTGCGGGTCGTTGCGTAGTCCCGTCACGTTCGCCGTTTCTCGGTTTTCTTTCTCTCGCCCGACGGTGCGCAACGTCTCTCCGGCCATTACACAGGATATTAACGCCTTTTTTTTCCTCACCGCGACGCAACTCTCTCGCGCTAAAAACACGTAACGACGCTTGACGCGCTAAATGCCGTGGACAAACAATTTTTTCGCGGTCTCCGCTAATCGAGCCAACTGGCAGTTACAATCGCTCGAAATGTTACTCACGGAAAAAGGGTATCGCGCGTATTTATCGGTTGTTGTTAACGGATAATCGCTGCGAAGCACAAAAGTCATGCTACGTCACTTTGTCCGTCATGTTGTTAGTCCGCGAAAGGAGGCCCATCAAGATAGCATAATGAAAGCCCAGGAAAAGGCCCGACCCTAATAATGGGCGTTACACCGGATGTAACTCGGCAGTCTCTCGCGGCACGTGGAACGCGGTGGCAAGGATGGCGGAAAACTTCCCTGAAACGATCGACCTAAATTCCTTCGTGTATATACAGGATGTCACGTAATATACGAGATACATTTATAAGATACACATTGCAATTTTTCTCCCGTGCTTGCAGGCGGTCCAAACCCTTCGATCTATGTGTATTTTACATTATTACAAGCGACGTCGGTGTCAAGTTATATTCACCTCTCGCCGTGTACTTAATTCTTCTTTTGAATATTTGCAATTCGCAAATCCTCGCGTACGCGAGTACTGTATCGATTCAATCTTGTCCGCTAAATGTTGAGAAAACATCCGCAGTATAAACTGAAAGTTGCAATTTTTCTACACGTAACTTTACGTTTCTAGGCTTACATTTCAAGGCTCTTGGACGTATCTCTGAAATATGTATGCGACACCCTATGTATAATCGAATATCGTTGGGCTGAAGGTTAGATAGGAAGGACGGAGGGGATCCGTAACTAGCGGGAAAGGACGAACGGTGCGAAGTGCTGACGTTAGTTAGTAAGGTACACGTTGCGAACGTCAACGGGCGGGTGGATGGACGGACGGCGTTGGCACACGTACACAGACACACACACGCGCACGCACACACACACGCACACACACACACACACACACATACGCGCGCGCATTAGACCGGACCTCGCCGCTGGGTTCCTACCTCCTGTAAACTGCACGGCGTACGTTTGCGCAAGACCCCCGATTCGGCAAATATTGATACTTTTAATCGGTCTGTTTGCGCCGACACGCTGTTCAAATGCGCCCGAATGTGCACAGCTGAAAAAACTCGCCCGGCGCGCTCAGCAGCTCGGCGCGTAACCGGTCGCAGCAGGCGGAGCACTATCTTCCTCTCCGTCTTATTCATTTTTAATCCAGTCTCTCCTGTAAAACGCGACGCGTCGATACTGCTTAATTAGTAATACGTTAATCTCGAATTACGCAAGGCCGATTCTCGTTTCGCGCGGCGGGTACAAGAGCCGTGTGTAACACAAGAAGCTCTAATGTTCGTCTAATGATCGCGCTACTTACATCGAGCAAACCTTCCAAAATCTCCAAGTGTCTTTACACAGAGTCACGATGTCGTAAAATATTCAAATTTTCCTCAGCGGAGAAATGCAAACTTCTCGCCACCGTGACGGAGTTAATTGAATTTGAAGCCTCGCGTTGCGCGATCTCCGCGCGTATTGGCGATATCCGATGATACGCGCAACGTTGAAATTTGATTCGGCGAAATTACAGGCCGAGGCCACCGCGCGATAAATACGCGATGCGATGCGGATAGAATTCGGGGAGCGGGCCGATCCGGTCCGGCCTGTCTCGTCCCGTCCCGTCCCGGTCCGGCTCGTTCCGATAATCGTTCGTATTAAAATCCGAGATCTGAATCGACGGACGCGCTCGCTCGGTGGGTTGCCGCGCCACGCTCCGCCGCGCGCGCTCGCATCGCATCACTCCGCTCGGAAATATGGAATCACGGTGATATCTTGAGCGTCGCGTCGTCCATTATGCCGATGCGGCCAGTAAATTTCACGCATTATACTCCCATTATACGTTTCCTGGCCGAGCCGGATCGCGATCTCGTGCTCTCGCCCAACGTAATTACACGGTGCCGCGCCGCCGAATGGATGGAGGAACTCCGTGGCGGATGTGTGCGTATATATGTGTCTTTATGCGCGCGTGTATGCGGATGCACTCGTGTGTGCAGACCGTGCGCGCGGCGAACGGCGACGGTTTTAATTTCCACTTTCCTTACCCGCGCTTTCTCCTTCCCGCGGCGAGTCTTATCGCCGCAGCGCCAACACATCTGCCGATGCTAACGCGTAACGCGCGAGGCGTTTACCGATTTTATCGCGAGACGTCTGTATTTACCTTTAGATACAATTATGCGTTAATGTGCGGCGACCGCGTAGGAAGCGGTTTCGCGTGATGCACGCAATCGATGCCGGGCCGAGTATATATATGGCCCCCTCTGTCCTCTCCACCTTCGTCGCGATCAACACGCTCGATATGACGAGCGATCCGTTTCGTGCGCTGTTCCGTGCCGTGTCGTTCCGTTTCTCAACGCTTTACGACGTAATAAATAATAATCGCTGCTGTCGATGCGCGAGACTCGAGAAAAAAAACACGTGTCGCGCGATGATTAAATATCTAGGCCGTATAATTATTCGTTCGCCGCATCGTAAAGCTGTTGAAAAAATTCCGAACGCGACAGTTTTGCAGTCGTGAACTCGTGCGGACGCATGAATGAATACACTTGTACAATCCCGCCTGTCGAAATGATTCTTCCTGGTATAACGGTCCGAGTCCTCGAGTTTTTAAGGTATTTCAGGATATTTTAGAGGTATTCAAAGCCCTTAGCGTGCTATATTTTACTATGCGGTCGAAGTGAATGAAAACTTTACTCGCAGACCCATGATGTGATTATTTCTAATCCCGCTGCGCTTTCGCTTTCTGTGTCCTTAAGCGAGTAAAACCGGAGGATCGTGTTCGTTTTTTCGCCTCGAGCCAAAAATCTACCTGGATCCACCTTTACCGGAGATATCATTGCCATATTTAATCGTTGATGATGTTTTTGTTCACTATGAGTTGGCATAAAAGATCCTTGTTAAAGGAAAGTCGATCCTTTACCATTTGTTGAATCGGCGTCGGAAAGATTCTTTGCGGTTTTACGGACATCTTGTACGTGCGTAAAGTAATAAATACGGCTTGCACTCTAGACATACCTGAATCTGCAGCGAGAAAAGAAAGTTCGAGGAAGTCTCATGGAGAGGTCTCTTCGGGTACCTCAGACCTGTTTGGGAGAATGGCACTAATTGGCATTAGACTTGGCAGTTTGTCCTGTTGCACGCTCCTCCCCTCTTCTTCTTTTCTTGTCTCCCGCTGTTTCCATGTTGCACGCTGCATCGATAAATGTCTCGCTTACAAGATTCCTGTTTCGTGATGCGATACTGTTCGGTACGGGACGGAATTCCGGACGGAAATCTATAAACCAGTACAAGAAGAAAACCACATTTCTTGGCTCCTTGTCATTTTTCTTTCTTTTCTTCTTTACAGGTAACCGAAATGTCTCGTTCATTGTTGACAAATGGATTAATAGAATTTATCACAAGAAATATTAGTATACTAAACGCACTAATATTAACGCAGTACAGTCCATTTGCACATATTTGTGTATTTTAGTAGGTCAGTAGCGGACTGTGTCAAGTGTTAGTCGACTCAGGGAGCGTTCTACAAGTATTTCTTAATAATATTTCAATTTCGTGTTTATCTCTGTAAACTTGGAAAGTGCATTAAATGTGAGGTATCTTTGTTAATGCGTACAAAATATTTCTCCTTAAGTGCACTTTCTTTGAGGTAAAGATTTGTTCACCAATCTTGAGTCAATTTTTAAAAATAAAATTGAAGATGTTTGTCATTTACTGTAAATTTCTAATTTTTCAACACAGTTATAGATTTCTGTAATCAAGCTTTAAATTAAAATTCTATCGAAGCAAAGTCTACTTCAGACTAATCGACAAATCTAATTTATTTATTTATTTTTATAAAACTTGTTGATTTCGATAAATCTTTTATTTTTCATTGTTTAGAAGTTGAAAGCCAATAGACGTCTCGACATTTTTATAAAGGAAAAATCGACATAAAAATTGCTCAAAGAATCTAATTTGAAGAAAGTGCGCTTAGCGAGGGACACTTTGTAGGAGCTGACGCGTATCGCCGATAGCTATTACAGTTATCCGATATTATCCGCTATCGTCCCGTGTGGCTTTTGACCTCTTGGTTCGATTTTTCAACGAGCGGGAACACGAGAGCGAGCGAGAGGGAGCGGAAGAGGTCGTGACCGTGCGACGACACCGTCTCCTCTGCCCTGCGGCCAATCATCTTACAGCCCCGGACGAATGGGAAATTGGCACGTAAACGCGAACGGAATTATTCACCGCTAATGGGAAGATGAATGCCGTGGATAAATTTGTGGCCGGGTAGTAGTACCCGGCCATTAGACGCTCGCTACGAATTAATCGAGTTTGTTAGTCGCGCCTCTCTCTCTCTCTCTTTCTCTCTCTCTCGTTTCGCGACGCTTTTCCAATTCGAACCACATTGAGCGATAAATCGTGAAGATCAACGGCCGTTACGAATCTGGATAGGTCAGGAAAATTGAAAATTTTGTTTGAGAAGGAACTTTACCGATCGGAAAAAAATGGCGGAATTTTGAAATTTGTAATTGAAGCAAATCAGCATTTGAACGTTTGATGCATCGCGGGAAATTGGCGGAATCATTTCCGAAACGCTAATGCGAGGCTCGTATGGAGAGGCGCAAATCGTATCGAGTGCATAACGAATAACGCTGGGAACCCCGCGAATGCGGAGCCGGTCGAGCGACCCTTACGTTGTCTCCTCCCCCTGTCTCGTAACACACGAGCGGACGAACATCCCTATTATTTTCCACGAGATCGTCCGTGACCACCCTGGTCGCCGTGGGCTCTCCCTCTTCGTGATCGCCCGTAATTTTTCGGCGAGGCGAGGCGAAGCGCTCGTCTCGACCCCTCGAGGGCTTCTGGGCGTTAAGCCGAATTAACATAAGAGAGTGTGTGCAAACACGGAGAGTCGGTGGAGCGAGGTGGAAGGCAGCAGGAGACACGGTCAGGGGGGTTGAAACGGGGGGGCGAAGGAAGGAGGGAGTGAGAGACGAACGGAAGGAGAAGGAGAGGGAACACGATGGGAACACGTGTCCCACACGGAGATAGTTAATTACTCGTTTGTGCCGCGCCGGGTCGGAGTCATCTGGAAGAGAGATGCGGCGCGAGTATCGTGCTCGACCGACGGAGAAAGAAAACGGTATCGAAGGGGGGAAACCGGGAGAGAATATACGCGCAGATACACACACACACACGTGCGCGCGCGCGAGTGGAATGGAGAGGTGCAGGGGTCGCGATGCGACGCGACGTGATGCGAGCGAGCGAGACGGCGCATTCCTGTTTCATCGGACCGTTGAGACCCGTGCTTGTCACGGAGGTGGGGTGGGCGGCTGTGGCGGCGCAATGCGCGCGAGGGGGAGACGAAAAACGAGGATGAGGTTAATGATATACACGCCAGCTACCGTATACTACCGTCTCGAGCCTGTCCGCGGCTACCATCTTTTCGTCTTTCCCTTCGTTTTTTTTTTTCCTTCTTCCGCGTCGTCCTTGCGCGTTTTCTCGCGTTCTTCGCTTCTCACTTTCTCCGTTTACAGCCTCTTGCGGGGATACACTGCGATCTTTCGTGTTTTACAATCACTATGATATTTTACGACGAGAAGCTTACAGTCTCATGGCAGGCGTTCCGCATTTTTAAGAGAGGAATAGTAGATGATTTTCGTGTAAAAGTTGCCTGTTTTTTTTATGAAGCGATAGCTGGTCTGTTGAAAGAATACTTTCTACTTTGAAACACGAGAAGTTAAATAATAAGAAAAATTGTTGCGCATAAAGTCTTGTTTCTGATATCGCGAAGTCGAATCGGGTAATGACGGAAATAAAAAAAATGAAGGGATAAAGTCGGGTCGCCGTCGGGATCTACATTAGCCGTAGCTTGTTCGCAGATAAAGACTCGAGCTACGCTCTTAAAAACGCCCGGTCGACCGTCGAGAGATAGCTTCGATAATGGCTCGACAACCCGGAGACACGAGGGAGACATTCTTTCCCGCTCGCCTGCCTCGCCGTCCCGTCGCGTCGCATTCGTTTCGTTTTTCGACGTACCCGATCGTCGAAGAAACGAATCCCGCGGCGATATTCTCTCTTTTCCTCCTCGCCCGAGAGCCGGGCCGGGGCATAGAAAAACGATTAATGCGAAAACGGAGCTTCGGGGCATATCGAATCGAGTGCAGTTGGCTCGTGAATGGCGAGCCGTCGCCTCACGGATAAAAAAAAATCATTTATTTCTTACGATCGTGCGACATACGGTCTTTCTCGTAGCTTTTTGCGCAACTTTCGTTCAGCCCCGTAAAATGTATAAACGTGTTGATCCAGTCCTCCCTTTGTCCACAGATTTTTTCCCCTCCCCTCCCTACAATCTCTGTTCTAAGTCGTTACGCAGAATCGTAATTATTTCCGCGGACGTTTAATCTTCTCGTTTGGGCGGAGAATCATTGACTGTCAGTTTCAATTCGCCCTGGGCGCCCCACATGACTCAGCGCGATCGTGCATTTATGATCCGCAAAACGGATGGTCGGATGGGGGTGCGCTCACAAGAGCGGCGCGCCGATTAGAATCGCAATTTAGATGCTCTCGAGAGATGCGGCCGCGCGCTCGGATTTCATTGCCTCGACGCGCTCTCCCCTCATCGCGCCGGGAGGGGGCGGACAACAACAAGGGGTGCCGCTCCGCCCTCGGTAGTCTGCGTGGGTAACGAGATTATTGTGAAAGGGAACGGTAAAAGAGTGGTGGCCTGTCCCTGTCCTTAGAAATTTCATTTCGACGTTACTGGCAGCAACGTGGCGCGTCGTAAAAAAGTAGAAAGAGCCGGGCGGTATCGGTCCCGGGAGATCGAGAAGGGAGGGCGGGGAGGCGTCATTGTCGCGAGTGTCGAAAGCGAGAAAGGTGTAGAGGTAAAGCACGATCCCATCTTCCCCTCTCGCTTGACTTCCGCTCCGGCGCTTCAGTTTGGCGGTAATTATAACATATTCCCGCGATCTCCCCCAGCGATCCCGAGGGAGGCGACCCTCGTGTTACAGATTCCCCATCGAGAATCGCGCGCTACGCCTTCGAGGACCGTTGACGCCGTCGTGAGAGACACGACGTCGTCGAGAGAAAGGGGGGGGGAAAAAAAAAGAACATCGTTCGACGATCGTCTATATTTTCGGCGAAGTAGCGACGGTACGAATTCGACGTTAATTCGATTTATTCGCGCGCGAGATAACTGTTCCGAGATCGGCGAACACTCCGCAGGCGCTGATAGAATCAATCAGCAAAAAACTGGAAGGAAAAAGAGAGAGAAAGAGTGACGAGCGTTTTACGTAAGGGTAAACTGCTCTCGGGTAGAGCGGCTCGTAAAAAGGGCGGCACCGTGAACGGCAGGCAGGCGAGGGGGCCAGGCGGAGCGAGGAGGGCAAGAACGGGGTTTATGACTGTAACAGATTAGGTGGCCGAACTGCCAGGGTGGCTCCCGCCGTGCTTCCTATTATCGCCGGAGCTTTTGTAGCGCCTTCGCTTTTGTCGAGGCTCTCGCCCTTCCCTTCCACCGGCTCTCGCTTCCATCGGCAACCAAGCGTATCAGACGGTGAAAGGGAGATCGAGGGACAGAGAGAGAGAAAGAGAGAGGGAGGGAGACAGATGGGAGACGAAGAGGGCGAACGGTCGTTCCGGGGAGCCGGACGAGATGACAGCAGCGGGCCACGACAGTTGGCCGATATTTGAGCTCCCTTTGTGCCGTTAAAGTACCACGCGCGGCTCATTCGCGCAGTACGACGGAGTTTTCTCTCTCTCGTGGCGCTTTTATCTACCGTCATAGTTTTTCTTCTCTCGCCCGAGTCTCTTTCTCTCCTTCTCTTTTTTTTCCCCCCTCTCGCTTTCCAGACGAGGTCGAGAGCCAGTCGAGGATAGGAAGCGCGGTGGAAAAAGACGCGGATCTCTCTCGTCGAGGTCTCTCGGAGGACTCAACCAGTAATTACCTGGTCTACTCGGAGCGGCCGAATCATAGCTTTCGGCCCTTTGTTTGCCCGCGGCTTCTGTTCGCTTAATCTTTATTCCTCCCTTTTTCCGTATGCTCTTTTTTTCTTTTACCCGACGCTGCCCCGTTCTCTCGGTCTCTCTGTTATCTCGTGTTTCACCTCGTAGCCTGTCACGTCCGATATTCCTTTTTACGGCGTGCGCGACGCAGTATCCGCAAAGCACGATACAACAACGGTTCTTAACCTTTTGACTTCTGTACACGCCCACTGCGAATCACTACTATTGCAAGTTCAAAAAGACTGCGCGTAGCATAAAGAGATACTCTCAAGCTGACAAATGCATCCGCGTGGATGCAATAATTTTCCAAGTCTCTTTTTCATCGAAACAGCGTATATTTTTCTTTTGTCGAAGGATGTATAAAACGATTTCCGACGCAGTCGGGATTTAAGAGGCTATCAACCTCAATGGAGGACGATCATGTTACATTTACCAACGGCGAAACGGAGTGTATAAACGTCAGCGTACGCGTGTTATTAAGTTAAGTCCTCCGCGCAGCGATCTCCAGCGCGCACAGCTGGTTGTCGTCGTCGTCGTCGTCATCGTCGCTTTCGTGGTCGTAGTTGTCGCGTCGTGTGCACGCGAGACCCCATGCAAAGCATTCGTGTAAATATACTCAGCTTAAGAGAGAGAGAGAGAGAGAAAGATGGAGACGACGAAGAGAGATACGCGAAGAGACAGAGGGTAGTACTTATTCACGTATCCAGCGCGTTGCCGGTGTGACGTTATTTCACGAGAGCGCCGATCGTATCGCCTTAATTGCTCGGCGGGTTAAACTGCCGCGGTCGCCTCTTATCGAGCGATCTGCACGAGTGCGGCCTGTCCGGCCAGCCTGCCTGTGTCAGAACCAGGACGGAGAATCGCGCGCGCGTATAACGTCAGGTGTTTTCAGCTCGCTTCGCTCGTCATCGTGGGCCATTCGCGCGCTGTGAGCCGTATCCTACGGGCAGATTGACGCGTATAAAAGAACGTATTGTGGACACATACTGCCGGCAGATAGGCGCCTACGCCGTTGCCGCTTTCTCCCCTGAAATAGCCTCTTGCCACGATGCTTTTATTGACCGTTCCGTGCGCGCTACTCTATTCCGCACTTCCCGTAAATTTAGATAAATGACTGAATTATATCGAGACGTTAATTGCGTGAGTCGCAATTTCATAACGGAAATACATATTCTCGCGGTCTGTCAGTAATTTTATTTTTGTCATCGAGAGACTTTTGGTTTCGATGTTTTTTTTTTTCATGAAAAATTTTCGCGTCTTTTCGAGCGGAGCGAAATTCTCGCGGAAATTCGCCGCGTGACACGTGTACGGGAAGATCCGTGCGAATCTTACACCGCGAAATGGCTGGATATAGCGGCATTGGTAATGGTTAACGAGAGTAGAACGAAATGCATGCGCCGCGGCGCGCCGCAATTTCAGCACACCGAAGAATTACGGGCGCGAGAATCGTCTCGTCTCGTTTCGCGATAGACTCGCTTTCGCGAGCGCGATGCGGGACGCGCCGCGCGCGCTATCATTATTCTATGCATTATTTATGTCATTCCCCGTGCGCGCCGAGTACAATGTGGGTCTACGAATCAAAATGCATTGCTTATGCAAATAGCGGTCGTGCCCCGCAGTCTCGGGGTGAATTCGCAGTCTGCTACGGGGAATAATCATAATGATCAATAAGATACAACCGCTCGTACGTCCGTTTCCATCTCTCTCGCTCCCTCTCTCACCTTTCCCCTCCTTTGTGTATTCTCACTCCACACCTCATGCAAATCTTGAGGTGTATTGTCTGGCGATATTAAGGGAATTGTTATCGCGTTGCATAATTTCGGTATTCGATCGCGCTCGGGTTTGCCGAGCTCGTTCGCCCGGCAATCGCTTTGTATACCGATTTATTCGGCATCAATTTCTGTGCCGCTTTTCATCTAATTTGCTGCGGAAATTGCAAAAATTATATAACTCAAATCCATTATCGTCGATGGCTGTTGTTTCGCGCGCGATAACAGATTCTCAGAAAGTTTTCAGCCGCTCTCGCAAGATGTGTTTATCTACTCTCCGCCGCGCGCAATGTTTCGACGATATTTCGCGACCAGTGGCTCTCTACGGAATAACGGAAGGTGGTAGAGAGAGAAAGAGAGAGAGAGAGAGAGAAGGAGAGAGCGAGAGAGAGAGGTTCGCTTATAGGGCGAACGCGGTCGGTTCTGGTCGCCGGGTGGTTTTGGAATCCGCGCCACGAGTCGGTGGTTTTGCGGTACGGCGAAAACCGCCGACCCTCTCGAAGCTCTTCCCGACCGTTCTCCCTGTTTGCGTCGTCCTTCCGCGTAATCCCACCATGGCTTAGCGAGTTTCTCACGAGAGCCTCTAAGTAAAGCGGACGAGTGCGCGCGGTCACCAACTCCCGAGACTGCTGTCTCTTTGATTAGTGCGGTGCTCCGAGTGATACGGGCGGCTGCTTGTTCTTTCGAATGTCAAAGTGGAAGAGGAATAAGATGAAATTTTATTACTTCTTTCAAATTGAAGAAATTAGAGAGGAATTTTTAACAATTGTCTTGCAGTTTTACTTTTTATTTGAAATAAGACAAGCCGAGAAATTAAAATGTGTAAAAATTTTACCAATTGGAAAGATCAAATATTTTTTCAAGCGTCTTAAAGCGTGTTACTTATGGTGCGTCATTTTGCAAGAATACCTGAAAGAAGCTTCGTGCTTCAGCGCGGCTTCCGCTTTTAGATGCGTTTCTAATGCAGGTACAATGCCCGTTTAGCGTACCTCGAGATGAGCAAATGTTCTTGGCACTTGAGCGTTGCGCGTGCCTCGTGTTTGGTTACGGACTTGATCACAAGCCGGGGACACCGTAGAGAGCAGTTAACCTGTCCGATAATACGTGCCGATAATCAGGCGTCTAGTGGACGACGGACGGCGGCGGGATCGATGGAGCTAACGTAATTAGACGCGGCGATACGCGCCACTTAAGCGTACTTGAGTGGCTGCAAACGCAACCGATTGGTTCAGTCGCTGTTAGGAGTTGTCGTCTCCTCTCTTCCTCCCTGGACGTCGGAGGGACAGATGTTGACCGTAAACGACGACGATGTCGAGCTCGCCGCTCGGCATTAACGAACGTTCATTGAGCGCGGGCCTCCTCGCGCGCGCTCCATTGAGCTGTTTCGCGATAATACACTGCGAAACGGTAATCCGGTATCTCTGCCGTGATGTATTAAATGTCGCGCGAGACTCGAAAACCAATAAAAGCGCGATCGTCGCGCTTTAACGCCAATTCTTGTTCGTCGTTATCCGGCGCCGGCTATCGTTTTCACGGGTTTGTCCGGGCGATAACGCGCTATTTGAATACCGACCCGGTGCGCGCACGCGTGCACCATCGCCGATGGCTCTCGATCGCGCGGGGTAAAAAGTGCGGCGTGGAAAGAGAGGGAATGGTATGATGACGCGGGAGAGGAGGCTATCGGATAATTAAATCGGCCGCGGCACGTAAAGGACACTGATTGACGTGCGCGACGGCTACGTTCTCTCATTATTATTCGTCGAAACGACATAATTCGCGCGCTTCGCTTTTCGACGGACGCTAACCGCGTTGCCCAGCGGTGTTTCTCTCCGGCGAGCGAGCGAGCGAGACGCGAAAAGTCATCACTCGCTATCCTCGTCTCGTTTCAGCACAAAACGATGAATATTTCAAGTTTCAGAGAGAAAAAAAAATATTTTTCTCTGTATATCGACAAGATGTCATTTCGCTCGCGAACGTTTGCAATAACGAGAATATTATATTTTTCACATTTCTGTATTTATTATCTAAATGTGGTTCCGTGCCAGTAAGCCACGTCAGTGCAATTTAAAAGAATTATGGACGTGATTCATCGAGTGAAAATCTGTTTACGATCTTTGGTATTTCGATAGACCGATATTCTTGTCGTATCGATCTGTTAACCGGCCGTACCGGGAAATGTCAAGCACATTGCCGTCTGACATCCGCTGCTCCGTTCCACAGGCGAAAGCCAATAAATTAATTGGATTGACCGTCGTTACTTGTCGCGTACAAATCGGATTAGCGATTCCCGCTGCGATCAGCTGTTGGTCGATTCTCGTTAACTTTGCTCTTCCGTTCCTTAATGCGAATAGGCAAGAGAGTCTACTCGTGTTAGGTATGTTGCATTTAAAAAAGTTATTTACGTAGAACGAGCACGTATATGTGAAAGCGCGCGTGTGTATTCCTGCCAGCAACAAGCAAGCAAGCAAGCAAGCAAACGAGATGCGCAATGTTGTCTGGCTTCACCGATCCCCCGAGCTTGAGCCGTTTAAAGATATTGCATGCCTGGCGCGCAAATCCTCGGCGTAATTCGAACATACACATGCGATAATGCGAGTCGGGGAGAAGTCCGACTCGAAGCCGCGGAGATTAATAAAACACGTTGCGGTGGCTATGAGTAGCTACAAGGCTACTACCGGTTAAAATACATCGGTGCATGCGATGTTTGCATCGTGCCATTACTCTCAGAATATTACTGGCTTTTTAATGAAATATAAAAGCAAAGGATATATAGAGATAATTATATATAAAATATAATATTATTACGACGGATAATTTTCAGTAAAATATTAGGATTGCGTACATAAAACGGGAGAACGTCCATGTCGTTTGTCGAACGTTTATATTTATTCCCGGTGTATTATGCGCTCCAACAGTGTGTTGCATGGGCTCGTCGATGTGTCACGTATGTGTCATTAGCGCGTTGTAATGCGGCCGAAAGTTGATCTTTACGAGTTTTGGCACGATTTTCATTACACGCGGTCGCGATCGCCGATGTTAGCGAGTTCCTGCACGAAGCACCGCGATTCCGGCATCCTTCGGCCGCCGTGGAATCTAGATCGTACATCGCGGGAGAACGATCGTGCGGAAGGAGGACAAAGAAAGAGAGAGAGAGAGAGAGAGAGAGAGAGAGAGAGAGCGAGAGCGCGAGAGATAGAGAGAGAGTGAGTAAAGGAGAAAGGGAGAGGGAGCTTATTCCGGCTTTTACGAAGCCATAGTGGCGTATCCGTTTTGCGGGGCACGACGTGCAAAACGATCGATAACACGCTCGTAACGTTATTACCAACAGGTATACGGAGGTGGGTAGCACCGGTACTACCGGTAATAATGTGGCTTTTACGCTCTCTCGTGGGCGCTGATACAGCAGCCACTATAGTCAGGCGGCGTTTACTGCAGCACACTCCACGACAAAAAGATTGCCGCTTTGCAATATTGTTAATTGGTATAAATATAATTAAAGAATAGCGTTTGTCATATGTCATACCAGTTTTAAATCATTATTAGTAACTGTTTCTATTTTGAAAATTGCTCATTAATTTTCAACATTTGTTACGCTTAAACATAAACAATAATGTAGTATTTCTCTCTCCCTCTCTCTCTCTTTTTTTTAATAACTGTAATTGTTGTAACGAAATGAGTGAAACAAAATGCATCGAAAGTGAGTAAAAAGAAAATTATTAGCCGAATTGGGATTTATTTTTACATAGACATGATTATGCATAAAAATGATAAAATAGTTTATTGGGATATTACAAAAATATTCGAAGATTATTTTTATGAAGGAAGTTTTTTATTTTGCAAACGATGGCGAATTTAGAAATATTATCAAACACCAATATTATGATGAGAGAAGTAACGGCAGTCGTAAACCGACGTGAAAAACAGAAAAATATATACTGCGTTGAAATAAAAAGAAAAACATTAATTCGCTCGGTGCGCTGCTTTTTTATTGCGAAATGTACATGTAAGCGACAACATTTTTTTGTCTGGCTCCGTATATATCGATTTCGGGTTATCTACAGAACAACGAAGTCTTTCGAATAAATCTCGGGGTATTATAGGCTTTAATGGCGTTAAGGGATTGTATGGCGCATTGATACATTTAATGGTGTTTTTGCGTTGCAGGGACCACCGCAGCCTGGGCAGCCGTTCAAATTTTCGGTCGGCGACTCCTGCGATCGTATCAAAGAGGAATTCAATTTCTTGCAAGCCCAATACCACAGGTATACTTCTATTCTTCATATTTACAGACTCATAAATTCATAAGTTGCGATCAATCGAAGACATACGGAATATTTTCATTTTATTCAACGAGAATAGTCGACAGGACTGATTTATTACAAATTATTTGCAACAATTCATTAATGAATCACGCGATTACATAAACGTATGTCTCCGTTGTTCGTGAAAGTTATGTCATCGATGTAAGTTTTATTTTAATTTTTTTTCCTGACAATTTTTGATGGCATATTCAATTTTGATTAATTTACTAAAATAGTAATCGATAGCTGCGAGTAAGTCGATATTGATACAACTTGTCCCAAAGCTTACGCGATCTCATCGACACTTTTAGCAAGATTATCGGATTCCCGCTCTCTCAGCGAAAATACATATTTTCTCGCGGATGTAAATTAAGCGCGATGTAAATTCCACTCAGCGGTTAGCAAGTTTGTCGAACGGAGTAAATGTTCGCGTCCGTAGACGGCGCAGAGCCCGTATCCATTAGGTGGTCGTGCAAATACCGTGCGCCTAACGCGCGCCTAACGGGCGCACACGCGAAACGCACGGACGAACATACGAACAGGCGGACGTAGGCAGATAATTGTTTGTCTGACCGGAAGCTGTGTACACCGAAGTACGCGCGTAGTCTGGAGAAGGTCCTCATTCGGATAATGCGCCTGTGTGGTGCGCGTTTCTCTAATCACAGTAAAAGTGTTTCCTCCAGAAATATGCATCGCGCGTCTCTGTAAAATTAGCTCTACTTTTTCAAAATTCGAAAAAAATAATAACATATTTCCGGATAATCTCTCGGAAGAATTCTAAAGTTCTCCATTGATTTCAATAAGAGTTTAAAGTAGTGGAAATGTCACTCGAAAAACCAAGAGATTTTTTTTTGTGAAACATTTTTTTTAAGTTTTGAGAAGATTTCAAATAGTTCAAATAATCGAATTTTTTCAGTTGTAAAAAGAGTTTTGATCACAAAATTTACGGAACTTTGAAATTTTGAACTATGCAATTTTTTTTATATATATGATAAACCTGTAAAAGATTGTTAAATTTATATTTTTATTTGTCGACCTATAAACGTCACGTTATCAAAGCCTGTAGTGCGTATAGCAAAAACTCATTATTTTCTTTTTACTGTACATGAAAGCTGTACATATAAAATGTTGATAAAAAGAAAGATAATTAAAATAGTAATATCAAGTATGCTCTAGCGAATAAATTTTATCACGCGTTTAGAAACACCATGATCAGAAGCAACATTCATAAATTCCGCGGATTGAGATATTAATCATGGAAAAGTAAAAATGCGCCCGGCTTGTGTCGTGAAACACAGCTATGTCGGTCGCGCGCGTGTAGTAGTCGCGCGCGCGTTTAAGCGCGCAACGTGATTCCCGATAAATCGTCTCGTAAATCGTTGGTGCGGCGTCAATCTGAAATAATTAATCGACTCTCCGATCGCGCGAGTATTGCCGCTTGCGTAACGAGAGTTGCAACTCGCGAAGAGCGATCGTTAATACCGCGCTAATTTATCGCCTTAGAGGAGAGATTGTGCCGCGCGGTGTACAGCATTCCTTGATTCGCCTTTCACGAATATTAAACGGCGCGTCGCGAAATTACTACCTTTTCATCGAATCTAATTAAACGATTTTGCCTCTCGATATTGGAGCCTCTGGATTTTTACCTAAAAAATAAAGAACAAAAATTTGTTTGTTAAAGAAAATGAAATGTTAGAATCGTACCTCCGCGCTGATTCGATGACGAAATCAATAAGCCACTTTTCACTCCGTTCGTTATCGCCGGTTGAAATATTTTCTAGATGTTACATTTTTGATCTTTATTTTTCTTCTCGCTTTCGTGATACATATACGGTATTATAAACTTAATGTCGTGATAAAGAACGGCGAGCGGAGGGACAATCCGACGATTTCGAGGGCTGGTGGATATTAATGTTCTGTTCTTGTTCTTGTACAGCCTTAAATTGGAGTGCGAGAAACTGGCCAGTGAAAAAATAGAGATACAGAGGCATTACGTGATGGTAAGCCGGGAGAAGAATGAGAACGTAGAAAGGGGCAGCGCGTTACACACACACGCTCACACACACAACACACACCTGTACGACAGAACCATAAGAGTCACTCTTCCGTTGTTCCCAGATTAAAATGCATTGGTTTTTGTCGCGCTGAATGAATTTGAGAGATATCGCTCGGTCGTGGTCGAGCTATTTCAATTTTCACGAAATTCCGAAGAATTATGTGTTATCCGAATCTAAAAGAGAGAGAGAGAGAGAAATTATTCAGAAACCGATGCGATTTCGCCGAGATGAATTTTCCAAATGGCACGACAGCACGTGTGCCTTTTGTAATACCTTTATTGTACGTACGAGCGAAATTAAAGGAAAAATAGCGCGGATTTTCAAAGTACCGTCGGAGGTATAATTCCGGGGTTACGGGCGGTTATATACGGGAGAAAAAACCCGGGGAAATTATCATCGCGAGCCGAGCCCGTTGGCGGTCGCGCGACCGAAAATACCCGGGGAACACGGAGAGAAACACCAATCACAGAGACGACGCACCCACACTCGTTATCGTAGGTATACAGTCATGGAGCAGCAGCAGCAGCAGCAACAGCAGCAGCGACGGCAGCAGCAGCAGTGCGGCGACGCACTCGAGCGTTACAGGCATACGAACGCATTCATTTGCCGCGGTACAAGCGGTTTTGTCGGCCGCCGCCACCGCGAGATTATTTTCCCGCGCCGGAGCACCGCGCTAAACAAAAATACGATGCTGGCTTGTCGTCGTTAAAAAAGTTATCGCCACCGCGGACGGGGGCCTTTGTCCCGCTCTGATGTCGCTCCGTCGGGTAACACGGCGGTCGACCAAGTGAATATTAATATGCGCTTTAACGCGTCGGGGAAAAGCGCGCGCGGCGCGACGAGGATTAACTCTTAATGAACCTGCGCGTTACCGCGTCGATTCTCGTATTGATTTCGTATTAACTTTCTTTCCGGGAGAGGCAATTTAAGTGCGCGAATGTATTTTCCGCCGATCGTGCGCTTTCGCAAAATTATTAATTGTCGCTCGACGGAAAAGAGTGCGGTGCAATATTTACGGCGACTACTTAACTCGTTTGCGATTGTTTGTATTTATTACACATGTTGCCTTGTCAATTGAACGCGATGTAAATCCAACGAACGCGTTTTTATGAATTATTTGCTCGCGATCGTGACGCTTCCAATATTCTCCACGGTCCACTTTGGTAAACACAAAATTCACACAGACAGAACACGCATATACACGTATATACATAAATACACGCATAACGGCCAGTATATAACAATTATTATCAATGTTTGTTGCGGCTGCACTAATTGTGTGTTTTTAATGGCTTGGCTGTGCACCATCCCTCCGCAATATTCCTCGTTTCGAGGAGGCGCGATGGAAGGAACGAATCGGTGCGGAAGGTTGTAAAAACACGCGTACGGGACAGATCAACGATTCGTTACGTGGTCGTCCGATCGAATGACGACACGTTTTGCACACGATATCACGTGTCTCATTCGTCAGGGAGCCCAAATCAGACGACCCTCGGCTCGTTGCCGACTCGATAATCTCATTTAGCTGCGTTATATTCCCTATTGTAGTGGAAACGCGAGACTCCCCCTCGGTAAAATGCGAAAGTGAAAGAGAGAGAGAAAGAGAGAGAGAGAGAGAGAGAGAGAGAGAGTGAGAGAGGGTCTTCCCTTCTCTTTATTTTGTCCCCACAGCTTTTGAATGTCGCCTGCACTTACTAATGTTTAGCTTACACGTGCGTTTTCCTGCTTGTTCTGTCCAGTATTAAGTTGGAGCTGGAGAAACTCGCCCAGGAGAAGACGGAGATGCAGCGCCACTACGTCATGGTGAGTCCACAAAGCTAACAGAACCTATCGAACAGAGCGATAAAGGAACCGAACGACACGATGCGTGTTTTTTTTTTCTCGTCCGAAGACGCGAGTTTCTCGTGAAATTTATTTTTGCGCTCGTTCTTGTTAGCCGAGAGTCGTTTCGGATTGCAGGGAATATTCTACATCTAATTCGCTCGTTAAATTTACGCCATTATGCAATGCTGCGGTATACATATTGAAGCGCTATTTTGATACGTCTATTAATTTTTTAAATAATATTTTAACCTTAAACACACATATATATATATTTAGAAATTAAATTTGTAATAAAAAATATTTCGCACGACGCGAGAGATAATGGCGAGATAATTTAGAGTCGCATAGCGTGCATGTCGCGATGTTTCTTTGCCGAAGTAGCTCCACTTTCGGCTTTGTTTTTCGAGTTTGTCCCGCGGGAGTATAAGTAGACATTGCGAGAGTCTCGGCTTACTTTCGCCCGTAGATCTTCGTTATCGCGATACACCGTCCGCCGTGTATGTGTCTTCATTAAGCTGCGTGAAGCGTGAAGAGGTGCCCGCTGTCTTCACGGCGGGTCGAAGGTCGCCGAAGAGTACATATGTAACGCTTTTAATTTCACGCCAGCTATCCCGACGTGTCTTGGCGGCCACATTTTTCCATCCATCATTTTCCGGGAAAAAAGCTAGGGACTGTATTTGTGGAGATTTTATCTCGGTGCGCCCTTGTGTAAGGTATTGCATTAATTTCCAAGTTAGATCGCGTACCGCCTATAGGAAAGCGTAGATTTAAATCTAAAAGATTAAGCTACATCTAGAAAATTTGTAAGTTTATCGCGAAAATATTCAAATTGAGCATTCCGAATTTACATAAGAAATCTTGATAATGCGGCTAGTACCACATGATTCGGAACGCTATAGCCGAGTAATACCGTAAGTTTGCAGGCCGGAGTTCGTTGCCCAAAGCTCACGAAGCGTGTATTATAGGCGGGCGATAATTTATAGGCCGTAGTCCGCGCGCGGCCGGCCGCGCGGTCGATGCAAATAACTTCATATAAAATGCGCGGCGCTCGCTCTCGCGTGGACGTGGCACTTCCGCCGATTCACGCCGGCACGAAGATTAATCGCGCGATCGTCTCACGTACGTACCGCAGTTATGCACGTCGCACGAGAGCGCGCCGCCCCCCTGCGCGCGCCAGGTATGCGCCTCTCGCTCTCCCGATCGATCGATCTTCGCGTCCGCGCGTCGATCCTTTATTCCGCGCGTAACCGCCGATCGATCGGCCCGCTTCGCGCGACTCGCGCGTGTGTGACAGGTTTAAATGTACATATCATACTTTATCCCACTTTTGTTTCGATATAGCGGGCCGCTTATTGTTCCGTCGGCGCGCGCGGTAACGAAACGTCGGCGCGGAACACAGCGAGACCACGGAATGCACTTAATCAAATTTCGATCGACGAGCACGAAAGCATATTTATTGCGCTATCGTCCTATCGCGCCCGTTTTATCATTGATGATTGATTACCGACGTAACAAGAATTTATCGTAGTATCGGGTTTAGGTCGGCGTTAGCAACAGGTTACTCGCGCCTGTCGGCTAAACACGTCCGTTCGCATCGAGCGAATCATTGATTCCTCCGGGCGCAATCGGCGCAAGCCCGCCGCGTAGGTGTGCCTCGGCGTCGCACACCACCATCGTGGAGAAGTCGCGCGAGCGCGCCGGATAAAGCATCGGCGTCGTCACGTCACGCGGTCTTACTCGTAATCGCCGTAATTTGCTTTCCGCGCAACAACGTCGTTTCCGTCCGTTGAATTACGACGGACTCTCCCGAATGCCATTCGTGTTCATCCACCGCGAGTATACAATCGGGGGTCGTATAAACGGGTCCATTCGCCGTATCCGGTTCCCGTCAATTTTTCCGCG
Source organism: Linepithema humile (assembly GCF_040581485.1). Classification (NCBI taxonomy): domain Eukaryota; kingdom Metazoa; phylum Arthropoda; class Insecta; order Hymenoptera; family Formicidae; genus Linepithema; species Linepithema humile. The sequence goes on along the minus strand of NC_090133.1, from coordinate 6,857,272 downwards.
TGACAGCCGCGACGTCGCGACGCGCAGTTTCCAGCTGTGCTGGCAGCCAGTCGGCGAATCCCCGCGGGATTCGTCATCGATGGCGACCATCGTGTCTCGCGCGCAGAGTCGTGTCGTGTTCGTGCGGGGTCGAGGGATCCGTCGGTACGACGTCGTTACGCTGCAACAGCTCAGCCCCGACCACGGGGCATTACGCCTTTTACGACTCTTTCATGTAATTGTCGTGCTCGTGAACTTTTACGAGCGCGCGAACCGCGAGCGGGAATCTGCCGCCGCCGCGAAGCACTCCAGCGATGGCTATCCCGGCATATTGGCACGAGTGCGTCCTTCGTTTTGTGTTTCCGCTCGCGAATTGCTGCACTAACCGCGCGATACTCTCGTCGGTCGCGATTTCTGAAGCGGCTCTATCAGATACGACAATAATGCCAGATACGAAAATGCATGCAGCAGGAACGAGAGAGAGAGAGAGTTAATGCCTTTGCGTTGCGCCGATTTATTGAAACATTTCGCAGCGCGAATACGCGAGTAAACAGCTATCCACACATACTTATAAAAGTATGCGCCACACATACACTCGCGGCAGTATGTTTTTCCCGATTAAATCAAGTCCAACGGTCGGGCGCGGCGCGGGGCGAGCATCGAGGGCAAAATTTGCAAGTCGTATGCAGTCCGAGTCGGATGTCGCCGTCGCCTAAAGAGCGTACTCGCACAACAGGAGCGATTTCCATTGAGGGACGATGGCAGACCCCGATAAGGGTGTCTCACTCCCCGCGAGAGAGGACGAGCCCGGGCGCGTTTCGCGCGGGGGTAGATACCGATCGCGATCGATATCGTTCGGGCTGCTCGGGAATTGAAAAGAGATTGCGCCGCCCCGAAGTCGTTCCCGCAATCAGATCGGTCACGACTCAAGGGGGCGAGCACCGGTGGAGTGAGTTTTCAGCTAATAATAGCCCGAATCTTCTCTCAACACACTGCTCTTCAAACGGGAGAGTATTCGATGTAGATTTAGACGACGACCGGATTTATCTTCGACAAACGAAAAGACATCGGGGACAAAAATATTACTCGAACGCCCGATTCTCTCGATTTTCGATTGGAAAGAACGAGTCGCGCGACGAGATGTATATAAAATATCGGAAATATAATGCACTCTCGCGGTGAATATTCCTAGTTTACGATCGAGCTTCTTGCTTATGCGGCTTCACTCCATTATCGTGCTCGACTGTCATTCGTAGTGTTTCTCCACTCGTATTAAACGTCCCGACCGCGAGTATAGCGTTTCCAGTCTCGTGATAATTAAGATCCTGACCTCCCTTCCGACCGTCTTTCTCCCTCAAGGGAAGTCTATTAATTAAAAGCCAATTACTTCGTTGAAACGGTCTCCGACGGCGAAACCATCTCCGTGTAGCTGCGCTTCTTAACTGTCCTCCTTTTTCTTCCATCGCGAATTTGCCAAAATGATGCGCGAGAAACACTTTATTTTTCTTCCTCTGTATTATTTTTCAGATTTAAAACTGTTTATAATCGGGTTTTCCCTGAAAAAGCTGTAATAACGGAAAACAGGAACATCACCGGTAAATTTTTAATGATTTTTCTCTTTTATTTGTACTCGACATTTTAGCCAAGTCAATGTATTGAAAACATAATTACATTTAGTTAACGTAGGTTACAAGCTTTCAGCGAAATTATTATTTTCGCAAGAATAGTGCCGATTAAAATATACATTTCGCGATTTATTGATAATGCACGCGAGCGCGAATGTAATAAAAATATGGGCGGTTTAATTTATATATTTAAAAGCAGTGCGTGCGCGCGGCCAAATTTCCACATTCGCGTTTTCGCGCATGTATATATTGTTGCGCTCACAATTTACAAAATAATCGTAATTTCGAAGATAAACTGCACCGAATGAATATCGAATTATTAAAACAAACGAGTTTAATTAATCGCGGCCTGTCCGAAGCAGGTTCGTAAAATATCCATTCGGACGAATTTGCCCGCGTTTAAAATATTAACGATAATTTTGCCGTATTGCGAAATGAATATTACCAGTGTCGCTGAAATCGTAACGGTGAGAAAACATTGCGCTCGATAGCGAGGTCGATCGTCTTCGATCGCGTCTCTGTGTTCTAACACCGTTTATTACGTTCCCCTCGTATTCGCGACAGAGAAAAAAAATACTCTAAACCGACTGTCGTAGTTGCGTCGATATATTAAAACGCGGTTTATACTGCGAGCTTTACGACCATCGGGCAATAAAGTCCGTTTCACAACGCTCGTTGATTCCGCTGGGAATAATGTGGCGACTATATTCAAGACGCTCGTTACAGTCGCGAATTGCCGTGATTTTCTCTTTTTCTCTCTTTCGCGATAGTCATTACACGCTTTTTTTCTCAACACGTGTAGCGGTCACGTCGATAAACGATACATGCGCGAAAGAAATAGGTCCAGCAACTACACTCTGACTGCGCAATTCTGTCGCGAATCTCGCCGCGATCGGAAATTTCAGCGTGCGAAGTGAGAACCGCTGTTCGGTGAGCGAATTAGTTAAAGCCAGCCCGGGCTGTGTCTTGTACACACGATGTAGAAACGATGTTACGAGGAACCGGTCTTTGGTCGACCCGCATACATGCATTTCGTGTGTGTGTGTGTGTGTGTGTGTGTGTGAGCGCGCGCAACATACAAGCCCTTCCTCTCCCTCTCGCAGGCGAAGAAGGAGGCGAGAGTGCGCCGCGCTCCTTTCTCGCCCTCGTCTTCGTTTTTCTCATTTTCTCGACGCGCTTATCCCTCTTACCGACCGACTGACTGCGGTCTCGCATTACGGCTCAATTTGGTCCGCTTTTCGTAATCTCGTAATCTCATTTGATCGATATAATCTCGACCCTGCAATCGCGGAGAGGCTCTTAAAGGATCTTCCGCCCAGCCGCTCTTCCCGCGGCCGTCATTATAGATTCAAGCAGCATCTTGGTTTACGAAACTCGATAATTCGATTAATCACACGGAGTGCTTTTATATTTGCCCGATGTGATATTTATACGGCAATTTTGATTGTTATACGCGCGCTCGGATCATTACGCTCGAAACTAACACGCTGAATAAAACGATGATAAATCATTTTATTGCCAACGAAAGGCGAAAACAATATTTGTCATTTTGATATGCGGTGCGCGTATCTGCGTATCAGCGGCATTGCATTCGTGACGTAAATTTATCCGACAACTTTTTTTTTTTCAGCTTTCCGATTAATGAGAGATTTGCTTATGTAATCGGTTTTTCGAAGATGACAGAGTCTCGTGATGTAAATGCGCGAATTGGGTTTTCGTGTGAGCAACCTTCCGACGAAGTTCAGCTTCTGCATGAGAAGTCCGCGTTTCGCAGCTAGTTTCTGCACGCATCACCTTAACGCTTGAACGTCGTGGCTTCGTTAACGAAACGCATATAATCTTGTATAGCTACACGACACTTACACGCTTACATTAATCCGTGTAATACTGTTATTCATGCGATCATGTTCTAATCTGTCTCATTTACTTTTTTTGCAGTATTACGAGATGTCGTATGGACTCAACGTGGAGATGCACAAACAGGTAAGAGACTCGATATCTTATATTATTTAAAGTATCTGGAGAACGGGAGTAAGGAACGATATCGCTGCGATCGATACGCGCTTGCCGCGTCGGTTGACGGTGATTTATTAATCGCTCAGTTGGCACGTTGCGCGCGCGGGATTTAATCCGAAATTAAGGGGCCGAACGAGGAGAAAGCTCCGATTACGGGGTGTTTGCGACCCTCTGGGATCTTAGCTATTGAATAAATATGTAAACAAGGTAATAACATGCAAATAGCGCAGCCCGGGGTTGCTGCGTTGTCTCGCGCGCGCGCGCGCAAGACCTCGCGCAATGAAAGACGCAATCCGGCATCCAGAATTTTTATCAGAAACTAGCGGTATTACCGTGCTTTCGGAAAGCACTTGGGATGGAGCTTTCTACACCTCTCCACGTGGCGCGATCAAATCAAATCAAATAATACCTCTTGGAAAATTTTTTTCTTTTCTTTTTTTCGCGCGCATCGGCAACGTCGAGCCCTACGTATTTTTGAATAAAGATTTATTTCGAAAAAATCTGCATTACAAAGATATCGTCATCAAATTTTTCTTGCATCGTATCCATATTCAACGCACCGAACGGCCGATTTGAATTTTTCCTTTTCTCGCATCACCGCGAAGCGCTGATTTCATCTTCCTTCAAAGCGATCTCTGCTTTTCTTTTTTCTTGTTTTTTTTTTTACGACGAGAGAAAGGTGGTGCCCAATCGAATAATTTAGGGTCGACGAGGCCTGGCGAGGGGTGGGGGGGGGGGGGGGAATGAAGGGGAGAGAAAAAGAAACGCGTTAATTGATCGGCAACGGCGAGACTCGGTCTCTTAATTATAGGACGCGTCGGATCGAAGACGAAAACGGCCGTGAGCGCCCGGTCCAATCTGAAATAAATCTCGTCGGGGAGTCGCGTATTTGCACCGTCGTTATCTCGGGGAGTGGATTTTCGATCCGTTGTTCGCGTCTGAGAAGTATCTCGTTTCGGTGCCGGCACAGATACTACTAAGTGGATTCGTCGTATTATCGACAAGCCGGCTAATATCGTCGAGACGTAGCTTCTGAGTGTCACGGAGAGGTGAGAGGCATTCTGTACGCGCTATCGGACAGGAATCTCGATCACAAATTCCGGAGAGTGAATGGCGATCCTTCTTTCTTCGCCTCCACCTCGATATTCCCGTCCTCTCATCTACGCCCTCTCCATAATCTATCTTGCGCGTGGGCGTGCAGCGACGAGTAATGCTCACGTTTATTGAATATTTAGCAGCTGAGCCCGTTATGCTTCCTCCACCCCGCCGCGCTCGACGTCCGCCTTTGTGTCTCGCCTATTCTTTCCACCGCCTCTCCTTTTTCCGGCAGGATGCGTCCTTCAAATCATGAATAAGACCTCGCGTTGAGCGCACGGCGGGTTTCTACGCGAGGCCAGTAGCGAGGCAAGTCAGGTAGCAGGTTGCTTATCTCTCTTCCTGAACGGGCGCTTAAGCGAGCAACCGTGTCGACGGGTTCACAAATATCTTAGGCGTGACTAGGCAGACTGAGCGGCATTTATGCCAACAGTTAAGAATTTGTCCAAATTATTGGCACGACAAATTTTCAACACTCTTTATTCACTGCGTCATATAAATTTCCATGATATTTAATCTTAAACTTATCGATGTGAAGCAAATATTTTTGAAAAAATATCAGTAGGTAATAAAAATATTAGTACCTGAGATTTGCGGGATGGAAAAGGAAGAAGGATAATATTCTCGGAAACGGGACGGCGATCTTTCTATACGGTCGAAACGCGGATTTCCGCTTGTAAGTCTCGTCGTAGTAAAGTTACGTATTAAGCTTGAATGAGGCACATAACTCTTTCAGGATTCCCTCCAACGAGGACATTCGAGCAGGCCGCGAGATATATATACCGTGTGAAATGCGGTATCGGGAACGATGGAATATAAATTCCGATAGGAAATCGCAATACGATCGTGTCGTATCCGCCGTTTTATGCCCTCGATATCTTCGAGATAAGCACTCGAGGCGGGCGGCGGCGGCGGCGGCGGCGGCACTCTGAAATTGCGACGTGACGGTGTCACGTACTTTCCCGGATCGGGATGACGATTATTATCGCTGTTACTTTTAATTCCGTCGCGATTTATCGCCACTGGCAGCCGAACAGGCGGGGATTTATTATTATCAGATCAGGTATTATCGCGTGCGCGCGGGCGCGATTTATTCGCTCGTACGCGCGCGCTATACGGTGCTACGGATACCCGCGCGCGTATCCGGTCCTCATATTTATAAAATCGAAGTGCCGTGCCACTGCTTCGTCGACACGCCTCGTTCCTGCCACGCGGTGCCCGCGATTAATAGCCCGCGCGTTTATGACGAGATCGGGCGTTGTCGCCCGCGTCGGAAATAAAACAGAAAAAGCGAAAGCACGAGCGGGAATGAATAACGGATCCGGCGATGCGAAAGAGCAAAATATCGCGACGCCGGGGATTTATCGGTGTTACATTAACGCCGACCGGCCCTCGTAAGTGTCCACGCATGGCGGGAGCGAGCGCGTCCGCTCGCTCTCTCTCCCTCCCTTCCTCCCTCCCTCCCGCCTGGAGGTTATTAACGTCGCTAATTCTCGGCAATTACTGTCATCATCGTCGGCCGTCTGACCGCAACCGAGCTGTTACGTTTTCCTGTTACACCTGTACGATAATCATTGTCAGCCGGAATCACGCTTGCCGGATAGTTTGCGGATATATCGCACGGCTATAAACGTCTGTGTTAACTCGATAAGTTTTTAGTTAATTAATACGGTACACGCAAATACGCGTGTATTAAATATCGAGCATTACGGAAGTGTCGATAAAAATCACCGAGTCACGAGATATCGATGCCGAGAGAATTTAATGGCGCAAACCAAGTACCCGCGATGCTTCATTGTTGTGAACGCATCGATTTTCTTATTCACTTTTTCCCGTGCCGGTGGAGAACCGAAATTGTTGTGTCATGAGTCGGGTGTCGTTTGATTTTGACCCGTTTCGTCGTGTGTCATCGAACGATGACCACGCGGTCGCGCTTTGTTGCGTCCGACGGCGGCGGCGGTGATAGCGCGCGCGCGCGCGCGCTCACCCGCCCGCTTGCCCACGTTTTTATTTGTAGGAAGCGATGCGTATTGTAAACGCTTTCAGGCATTACTCTCGATTTTACTAACGCTATTACCGGCGATTCCGCAGCTGCAGTACGTGTCGGGGCAGTCGGAAAATTCACGCATGAAAAGTACGGGCGGCCACCACGAGTGATTCGATTTCGTTGTTTTGTCCGATTCGCTGGTTCGCTCGTTTCCCTCCCCCTCGCGCGTCACCCGCCCCGCGCGTTTCCAGGACTCCCCTCGCGGCTCGCCACCCCGCGGGCGCTTGTCTCCCCTGGTTGTCTCTCCATATCCATCCCATATACAGTGCGCTCATTATTCATTTATCGGTTTAACGAGCACGTCCGCGATAAAGCGTCGCGAAATATCGATATCGGATGGTCAATACCCGCTCGGTCCGCGGTCCCTCGCTGGCGCGTGGCTCCGCCTTTCTCTCGGAACAATAAAAAAAATAACTGACTAATCGCGATTTTGCGCGGTGTGTTGCTTCGATTTTAATTCATCGAAATCGAAACAACTGTCGTGGAATTGGCCGAGCGACTTGGAAGACGCGATCCACGGACAAATGAAACGAGTTTCGACGTCCATAAAACTGTGTGTGCTTGGATATTTTTTTATCAAGAGCTTCGCACGTTCGCGACTGGAAAAAAAATAGCCGAGGAATCTCGTCAGGTGCTTCATGAATAACTTCTCAAAAGCGTCCGGCATCACCATCCCTTGCTCGCGAGAGAGGAAAAGCGAGAGAAGGGAAGAGAGAAAAAGGGAGAGATAGTGACTGCGCGAAATGTGTGCGCGGCCGCCGCCGCTTTTTTTCCCGTTTTTATTGTGTCTGCAGTGCCACTGGTTTGATCGGTCGGGCCGCGCCAGGTGGAGGCGGAGGAGCAGATGGTGATTGAGAGGGAAACGGGGCCGGAGGGCGAGGGACGAGAGAAGGGAGGCGATGGGGAGAGCACGGGGGCGGCCGTGGGCAGAAGGGAGAAAAAAGAGGGCGAGTCCGGGCCGTCGCGACGGGCGGAGGAACGAATGGAACGTTGGTGTCGGCGGGGTAGAACAGGGTGCACACGCCGGAAGGGGAAACCCGGGAGCCGCCGCTGGGGGGTGGATGGGGGGGGCGGTGGTGGTGGTGTCGGTCGGGGTTGGCGGTGGTTGACGGTGGGGACGCATCGGCGGCGGTGGCTCGGTGTGTTGGTTCCGAGGGGGTTGGAGGGGGGAAAAAGCGAAGAGCAAAATTTGCTATCGGAAAAATCGAGCTCTCCACGCCACCGCCGCCGACCTCTCCACGCTTGCCCTCCCGCGCGCCCTCCTCTCGCTTTTCCTCCCTCGACCTCGCCCAACCACGACCGCGACTCGTGCGATCCAGCTCCCTCGACCTCGCCGTCCCCGACTCCCCGCAGGAGAGATCCTAGCGAGAGCAGCGTGTAGCCGCGTCGGTGTGAGTTTGACACGCGTTCGTGTGTGCCGTGCGGCTTGGCGGAGAACGGTTCGCAATATGTGCACAATAAAATATACACACAGAAATGTCTACCTTGGCGCGTCTGCGTCCTCCTTTTCTCGCGGTGTCGCGGGAACGCGCGTATGCATCCGCCGGCGGTGTACATATGTACAATACGTATACGCGTATGTACGGATATATACGCCGGATGGTGTGTGCTTTCAGCGCAGGAATCCGCGATATCGGCGGGGGGTGCCGTGTACTCGATACACGTCCTCCATGCTCGCGATCTCTCAACACGATAAGTTCCTTCAACCGCGGTCTCTTTTTCTCCCCCCCCCCTTCCCCTCCGCGCGCGCACAATATCTACCACCTCTTTTGCCCCGCGGATAAGAAGGATATGCTGCACGGAGACGTCGCGACCCGAGGATGGTTTTATCCGCGGCAAATGGTCTTCGCCGGAGTATCGAATCAAATCGCGTTCTTTCCTTTTTCCGCGAGCAGAAAGCCGAGTTATTTATCTCGCACTGGTTCAAGCTGGCGCAGACTGGTCCGGCTTTGATATATCTTATCGGAAATGGAATTCGTTTCGCGTATGAGCGATGCGAATTTAAGTATCTCTCAATTTTCCTCTCGAAAGGGGCAACTTTTTCCTTTCTCAACCGCGTTATCTCTCCTTTTCACCTTCGATGTATGGCGATTTTAACTAACTTGTCTACATAATAATCTTGCGCGTGGATATTATCTGAAATTATCGCGGTACAAGCGCGAGTACAAGCGCGATACACGATCGCGGACGGTCGTAAATTTTTATCACTCCCCTTCCCCCTTTTTTTCAGCGCTTATATTCAAGATTCTCGAGGCGAAACACGCGAGGGGATACGTTTAATTCTCGCGTCTCCAAACGGCCACTTAAATTTTTCGCAGTAAAACTCGCGGCGCTACGGCCGCGCATAACCGCGGCCGTTAAACTCGGAGTCCAAGGGATTCGCCTTCGAGGGAAAGGGAAACGCTGCCGAGATGGGCTCTCGGGATTTGAGATCCGCGTAGAGACACTCTCGCGGCCGGCGCACCTCCCTTTCACACCCCTTCGAAGGCTAACTACCAGCCCTGATAGCTTCTCGGCAGCGTTAACATCGCTTTTATCACTCGTACGTCTTTTACGACGGATCCTCGCTTCCCTCGCCGTATCTCCTTCTCCGTGTCGCGGCATCCTTCTCATTTCCATTTCGCTGCAAGTATTGTATTTAAACTGTAAAAGCCCGGTCCGCGCGCGCGCGCCTGTGCATCGCGAGAGGTGTACAGGTGCAGCAGCGCGCGCGGTGGGTGGTCCGAGGAAAGAAGACGCTACCTTGCAGTCCATTATCATCGTCTTGGGGTTCTAAGAGAGTCTATTCTCGAGACGGGCGCTATCTTTATTTAAGTCTCTCTCGCTGCGCCGGACGCTGCTTTATGTGATAAGATTTCTGTTTCGCCGTTATGCATTCCGGTTAGACCGCTTCTCACATTTGCATTTCTTATCGGGAGACTACACAGATCCTATATCCTCGTTCGCTGACAGAGTGAACCGTGGAGGAATTAAATATGTTTGGTATTTATGTTCGACCGTTCTCGATATCGTTCCGAGAGTTGATCAAAGTCACGAGTGAGTGCACGCGCGATAAGAAGCTCTCCGACCGTTGGCTGTTCGAGCAGAAGGAGCGGTGCGTCGGTGTGCGGGAGGTGCAGGGGGGAAGGGTCTAATTTGCGCCCGGCGGGTATAGAGATTGGCGGCGTCACCCTCTCGAGATACACGCCTTGCGGGTGTATTTACGTGTTTGCCCTATAGTCGACGCGGACGTGTAGTCACCCCTGCTGTCGGCTTTATGCAGTCGAGGCCTCTGGCACTTTTATCGACGAGCCGAGGCGTTAGCGTTATGTCAGCTATCAACCAGAGGGTGGAACGAACCCTCGAGCCCTCTCGTACTAGGGGTGTCGTTAAGAGATCGCCCCTTTGCCCGCTTTGCCGTACTTTATATCGCGTTATACCCTCTCGCCTATGCGCCGCTCTCTTGCCGATTCCGGTGGCGCTCGTTTTCGACGAGCCGGGGCTGAAACCGACGAGAGAGGAAAATGATAAACGTCGTTAGGACCGATTTTTATCGCGCCGTCGCAGTCATCTCGTTTAACATTTCACCTTCTGAATTAAAAAGAAGTATTATCTTTGTTTTCCTTTGAACGCGGGATATATGTAATTGTGGTTTTTGTTGATTTTTAAGCTTGAATTTCGGATTTGCTAATTTAGTGGGTACAGTGTGCTTTATGTCGAAATGCAGTTTATTCATTCACTCTCGTCGGTGTTTACGCCGCGGCCGCCGTTAAGCCGCGTGATTTCGGCGTCTCTCGTAACGCGGAAAGAGTCGGGGGAGTCGGCGGAGAGGGGGAGAGAGAAAGAGAGACATAAAGGAAACTGGCGCGGTTAATCGCCGTATCATATGACTGAGTAATTGAGTCTGCGAATTGCCGGAGGCAAGGCTCCGCCGCTCCGCTCGGTCTTCATCTCGCAATTAGCGTTAAGTTAATTGTACTTCCTGCGCGAGAGCTAACCCCACGGACGCGGCGCGGGGGTGAGCGGGACGAGGAAGGAAGGAAGGTCTTGTTTTCCCCGGTATTCGCCGCGCTGGAGAATTACGAGGGTCGCCGGGGCGACGATAATTTTCTTGGTGTTTCGGTGGGTGTGCCGGGAGGCGTGGGGGCGGTCGTAAAGTCGAGTCGGCAATGCGGATTGCCGTCGTCGTCGTCGTCGTCCTCGTTTGTCGTAGTTGTCGTTGACGACGCCCGTGGCGAATGCATCCCCAGGCCCGAGGCGCTCGGGCGTTACGGTGGAGAAGTGTCAAGACACTGGGCTGTACGGTGGAATGAGACCGTGAGAAGGGAAGTGCGCGGGGCGCGGGGGACTCTTAACGAGGCGCCTTAACGGCGTCCGTAGGGTAGGTGGGGGGTAGGTAGGTAGGTAGGTAGGACGACCCTGCTCGCTTGCCACGGCACTAATTTGCTCGCTTTGCGCCGCGATGGATGTCATTCAGTCCCATGCTCGACTTCTCCCGGCGTTGATTACCGCGGGTCGCGTTTACGCTCGAGACAAGCGCGCTACATGCTGCGCGCCGCTTGGCATCGTCGTCGTTATCGTCGTCGTCGTCGTCGATGTCGTCGTCGTCGGTGGTGCTCATGCGATACATTCGTAAATGAGATTTGACGTAGATTCAATTTCGATTCACGCGCGCGATCCTGCAAATCGATCCGGTGTAATGCGTCGTTAATCGCGGAAATGGGAAATCGATTGCCGATGGGAGCGATCGCGAGGCACTTGTCAAAGACACGCGGTAACGGACGGCTCGGCGGATGAAGATTCACGTTTCACTCCGAAATTCACCCCGTATCGGTAATAGCGTACCGTTAGAGAGAAGGGCACTGTGCACACTGTGCGAGGATTCGAACTCGAAAGGGTGGAGAGCAGGTAGAGGTCGGTCGGCCTCGACGGCCGGTCCGTTAATGTTTAGCGCAATCAGCGATAATGGCGGTCTATGGCGCGTTTAATCAAGGCAGTAGCCCGTTGCGGCTTGCGGTTCGAAAGCGGACTGCCCCTCGGCAGGGTGCAAAGGAAAGGGTCAGCGGCGGCGGCGAAGGGTGAGAGGGCGACCGGGAACGAGAGTGAGAGAGAGAGAGAGAGAGATAGTAATAGTAGCGGAGCAGAGAGGACATATCAGGTGGGCTTAGCGGTCTCTGCCGGCTCCGCATCGCTTCGACCAGAGAGTGACCACCGTATATACGCGCACAGAGCCACACGAATACGTTGCTGCGGTCGGGATTATCAACTGCGTCTCTCTCTTTCTCTCTCGCTCGCTCTTCTCGTCCAAGATTCGTCAGGCGAGCGCCGACGAGGCGAGTCCCCGCGCGATGACATTTACGAAAAAGATCGATCCACGCCCGTCCGACGCGTAAATATTTAAACGATACGTCGTTTACCAGCTCAACGACGAGGCATCTCGGTGTCTGTAGCAGCGACATGATCATAATAATAATCAAAGACGCCGTTGCGTATGCTGTCTACAACGTTATCGCGCCGCTCGATAACACGTTCATCTCGAGATGAGATGTTCTCTCGAGGTCGTTGCTGCGGCCACCCGTGATAGTAGTGGTTCGCTCTCTCTCTCTCTCTCTCTCTCTCTCTCAACATCCTTCCGACAGCCCCGGATCGTACGTACCTCTTAATAGCCGAGTCAAGGTTCGCTGCTGTTATTGGCTGCCCACCGGCGCTATCACGGCCACGCGCATCGAGAAACGGGTATTCCGATCGTTTAATATCCCGAGCGCCGCTAATTTGCCGGCCTTAATCTACTGACACTCGCGCTGATTGATCGCTTCGCCAAGCTTTACAAAGTCGTGTCTCGCCCGCGAAAGAGGATGAACGCCGAGAAGTCGGACAACCGGATACACGCGTGAGAGATAGAAAAGCTTTATTCGACTTCTCCGCGCAGCTTTCCGCATTCTCTGTAAATACTCATTTTTACGCCATGCGTGGAAAAGGAGGAGATAGCGAGCGAGCGAGCGAGCGACGATGGGTAAACCACTCTCGGTTACTTCGTTATTTGTGAGTCGTTGCAGTCGAGGATTCCTGCGCAGCCTCTTCCACGCCTCTCGGACGAGTCGGGAAATGACTCCGGCCATCCGGTAGATTCTCAGTATCGCGCGAGATCGGGACACTCTTGAAGAGAGGCGAAGAGGGGCGAAGGGGCGAAGGGGTAGGAAGGGCGGGGAGGAAGGGAAAGGAATGGGAAGGATGGATGGAAGCTCGAGTGCTGAGACAGCACTCCGACGTTCAAACATCCAAACATCTCGATCTTTCGGGGTCGGGCCGTCTGTGCCGGGTCTCTGCCTTGCCGAGCTGCTGCAACTCGAGTACCACTTATCCTTCTCTCCAGCGAGCCCCCGTCCCTTTCTTCGTATCCCCCTCGTCGACTCGGGGATCTCTAGCCGGAACCTGAGGTCCTTTCCGTCTTGCCCGCCCTCTCTCTCGTCCCCGGTGTCGCGGCATTTCTAGCGCGACGATGTAGCTGGTGACGGCAATACCGACTGCTAGTGGCAACAACGACTCCGGTTTCTCTCGTTCTCTCTCTCTCTCTCTCTCGGATCACACACATATATACACACATACGCGCTGTACCACACTTCGTATTCGCGTTCATGTACGTCTCCCCCCCTCCGGTACACACGGGCTGTGGATGTTCTCCGAATTGCGGCCACTCCAAGTCACCCCTCGCCGCCCTCGTTGCGCGACCACGACGAACCCCGAATTGATTGTAGCCTGTTTACCCTCGAACGTTCGCGCACAATGCACCCTCTCGACTCTCTATCGGGCGTCTGGTCGATTGCTCCTCTGTCTTCGGAGATTGGCCTGAGCTATGTTCGCCGAACTGTCTTCGTTCTCGGATTCGCAAATTCTGCTCGCAATGTGGAATCGTATGTTCGGACTTTTAATAATCTGAGACCGTGATTGTAAATTCGATTGTATCAAGCTAAAAATTCGCCGCGAATAATTAAATTTGTGTTAAACTTAGCGTAGCGCAAACGCCGATATTAAAGTGTGATCGAAATCGGAAATTGCCGCATCATCGCGAATTGGCAATTGTATCCTTCATCTCGCGGTGCAACAATCGCCGATGCAATGCACAACCGGCGTATTTCGTATATCATCGTCATTCGTAACTCGTTCGTTCCAATAATTCGTTTAAAGGTGATTCGAGTTATTCGAGTTAGTGAATCGGCCATTTTGCACGATACCGACATTCTCTCTCTCTCTCTCTCTCTCTCTCTCTCTCTCTCTCTCTCTCCCCCTCTCCCTTTCCCTTTTTTTTTTTATTCGCGAACGAGATCACATGCGTGCTGCATCGTGTTGCAGGGCGGCCGACGTCGAGAGACGCGCGAAGCGCATAAAATTTCATCGCGGTTCTCCCGGACCGCGTCCACCGCGGAGAATTAACCGAATGAAAATGGCGAGCTTCAATATTTATACGAGCAATTTCAGGCGTTGCGGCTGTTTCGCTTGCGTGTTGCCCGCGCGACTCATCTCCTGGATAAATCCTGCGTGCGTATTCATCACGCGTGACACAGAACCGCCGGTTGGAACGACGCTTCAAACGGTTTTTACCTCTCTCTGTCTCTTTTTTTTTTTTTTACGCGTTACTTCGCATCCAATCCGCGCGATCTAAACGATTTCGCGATTCGGATACGGTCGATATTTTCGAAGAGCTCGTTCGCACAGATATCGTAGTTATATAGCGGCGTTATTGCGGATAAACCGTTGAAGGGGCGAGGGGGGGGGGGGGGAGGCAAACTCTCTCTCATGTTGTCCGTATCGAATTTCTGCTGTTACAGCGTTTGACCTATTTGTCAACGGCGTCGCGCACCATCGTCGACAATACCCGACACGCGGCGATAGATGGAACAAAAGACACGGCGCATTATCGATTCTTTTCACGTCGTCGCGCGCGGCGGCGGCGGCGGCAGCGGCGGCGGCGGCGGCGGGAAGAGAGCCGTTGTTGCTGCTGGCTCTACGCGTCGGCTGTTTCACGGCGTGATGAAAACTAGCTGACGCGACTCGTCGCGTCGCGGGACGGAAAATTGATTTAATCTAACTTTCGGTGTAACGGGACGCAACGGGCGAAACAACGGCGGACAACGAGTTTTCGGCTCGTCGTATACCTTAACGGTCGCTCTTCCTCTCTTTCTCTCTCTCTCTCTCTCTCCCTCTCTCTCTCTCTCACACGCACACTTTCTCTTCTCCGTCTCTCTTTCTCCCTTTCGCGTCTCGCTTTTGCTCTTCTATCCCCTAATCCACCCACTCGCTTTCGCGCACTCGGTGGTCCAGCGCGTGTGTACACAGATGCGCGCGCGTACACACGGCTACATCCGGTATTCTCCGCAAGCCGCGGGATATTGCAATCACGCGGACGTTAGCCGGGCTTTACGGGCCGAGCGAGTGAGCGAGCAAGTGGGCGAGTGAGCGAGCGAGAACCGCCGCCGGTGTGCAGGGGCTTACCAGAAACCAGGGAGTTAGCCGAACACGCCAGTTTATTTGCTCGCGCAGCATAATACCACCAAAGTCCGACGAGCAGCCGTTGGTTTACTCGTTAGCGCAAGTAACGGCTTCCGGCTGGTCGACAGAGGTTGGCGGCTAGCGTGGCTTTGTTGCCGCAAACTCTCTCTCTCTCTCTCTCTCTCTCTCTCTCTCTCTCTCTCTCTCTCTCTCTCTCTCTCTCTCTCTCTCTCTCTCTCTCTCTCTCTCTCTGTCTCTCGCGATGCTGGATGCTGATTCTTCGATGAAACATTTTCCGGCGCAGCGCGAAGGATAAAGTTTATCGAAGGATAAAGACATGACGCGCGATGAGAGATAAGAGGTCGGGGCGCTCCTCGATATTCGGTGCATAGTATAGATGCACAGCCGGATTCGCGCGGCGGAGGCCCGCCTCCTCTCGAGGCAGCTTCGAATATCGGATTATCGGCAGTATCGAGGGCCGGGCCCCGGAGTTGGCGAGAGAGCATTCGGTTCACGTCACCGTTTTACAGGCAAGGAATTTTATCGACGGCACTCGTCGGGCGCTTTGCATTTTCATGCCGTGAATGTTGCTGCCTGCTTTTAGACGTACGCTATAGTGTTTATTTAGATGTATGGGAGAGAGCGTCTCGGGGAGAGTGCCTGATTTTCCTCTGAAGGTACACGTGTGCTCGTAGCCGCGCGTCCTACGTGTGTACGTGTGTCTTCACGTGCGCGACACAACAGCGGTGTGTGTGTGTGTGTATATATGTGTATATATATATATATATATACATACACAAGCAGGAAGGGAGGGGAATGGCACTTTGCGAGAGCTTCTTGCGGTTTTCGCGATATTACGAGCCGGGGCATCTGCGTCTTCCGTTCCGGCACGTCACGACTTCTCATAACGTTAAAAGGAACGCAGATGGGCGGAGAGGAAAAATTCTTGAAAAACGCGTATCGAGGATTTTGCGTGGCTCCCCGCTAGACGCTAACGCGTCTCTTGATTAAGCCTGGATTGCCGCGGAAATCTCGCGGTTTTCTCCCGATACTTCGATGGCGAATAATAGCGCTCTTTGCGAATGCTATTTTAAAGAAAAAGCCATTCGCGCTATGAAAGACTCCGCGCGGAGTAGAGCAATCTTCGCCGGTCCAATTTGGCACGGGGAGAGAAAAATTCGTTCGCGCGGCGAGGTTTTCATCTCTCCCCCGTGTGAAATCCGGGACAACGAGAACACCGCGGAGGCCAAAACTCGGTTTCTCGTTTCTCTACTTCTGCCATTTCTCCCTTTCCGCCTTCCTCTTTTTCTCTCTCTCTCTCCCTTTCTCTCTCTTTCTCTCTCTTTCTCTCTCTTTCTCTTTCTCTTTCTCTTTTCCTCTGTTTCTCCCGCGACGCGAGAGAGCAGCGGTGGAGCATCCGAGCCATTCATTATTTTCTTGGTTACCTCTCACCCGGGGAAAACTTCTTGGCAACGCAATTACGTTTGCAACGGTTCCATCCCCGTCGCCGTCCCTTCCTTCCTAGAGAGAGCCGCCACCATTTCTCGCCCACAATGTCCTCTCACCCTTCCTCCCCGTTCCACCACTCACTCGGAATCTTCTGGTTCTGCCGCAAACTGCCGTGCAGTATGTCGAGTAGATGGAACTTTACCGCATGTTACGAAACACATTCTACGTGTTATCTTTGCGAACAATTCGAGTATATTCAAGTTCCACCGCGATAATGATCGCGTTGTTTTCAGACGTCAATCGTTAAACACGCTTAATACGCGTAATACGAGTAATTTCTTTATTAAGGAAACATGTCAAAATTAAATGTACGGATATATCAATATTTATTTAGCGCAGTCAGAGCTCTTGGATATTAAATATATTTTCTAAATATCTCTTGTTACTTTCTTTTATACGCGTTTTCAGATGTGGAATATACTTTGAAAATTTTGATGTTTCATAAAAGCTGCTTGTTTTGTATTCGCACGCATTCGCGCGCGCGCGCTTGTATGCTACGTAAACTCTCTGGGTTCCCGTACGCAATGTCTCGCGAATAGCTCGACTCATTTTCGCGTACGTTATAATTAGCGCCTTAATAACCAGCACTCACAGCACGACGAGTAATTAAAACAGGTCCTCCTCTTCGTGTTCTCTCTTGCCTCTTTCTTCGCTCCACTCTCTTTTTGTCTCTTTCTCTCTCTCTCTTTCTCTCTCTCTCTCTCTCTCTCTCTCTCTCTCTCTCTCTTTCGCACTCTGTTCGTTCGCTGAGATGCCGAGATGTGCTCGAGGGAGGGAAACTTGCCAAGAATTTCAGTGGCCTGGCGATATTTCAATTAGCATCCGAGGCTCGTTTAAGCGGCGGCGAAAACGCGTTGACGGAAGAGCTCGCGTTTATATCAAGCCGCGAGCTCGCCGGGCTTATATTTTCGGGGCGTTTACGAGTAGCCGGGAACGGGACGGGGGAGACAGCGGGGAGGGAATAAGGCACGTAGAGACCGGCGGTTTGTTTCCTGTACCACGACGAATCGGCGGCTTCCGCTTCCGCGTCTCTCGAGCGTGCGAATTCAACGCGTTGGCGGGGAAACGAGCGCCGGGGCCGCCGCTTTGTCGAGGTAATTAAGTGATTTCATTTTCTCGACGAAAGCGTCGAAAATGTTCCGTGCTTCGCGTTCCGTGCGCCGCCTGTTGATTCCGCGATAATTAAATGGAGTTCCGCGCTGTGTGATGTTGCGCCGTGTGAATTATTATTATGCCGAGTTACCTGGCCTGGCGCGTAGATCTGTGCGCGATTACCCAATGACGGTTAGTTTCGCTTCTGCATATTCGCGGAAATTAGCGCAGATCGAGTGACGAGGCGCATGAATTATTTTACCCGCCGAGATAAGTTATACGCATTAGATATTGGATCGCAAACAATCGCGGTAACATCCGACTATCGAGATAAAAAATTCAATGTTACCTTCAAACGACGGACGTTCCTGCAAAAAGCGATAAATCCCGAGCGATAAATCCCCATCGAGCGTGACGGGTGGAAGCTTGGAATAAATCAGACTACCGATTTTAGAATAGCGATCGGCGAAATTACGGGGCACGTTGGAACGACGCGGATATACCTACGCCACTGCGGCAATCTTGCCTGGATTTAATTTAATTCAGGCAGTCTCTTCCAGCCGGAGGGCGTCGTAAACACCCTCGGTCGGTTATGCCGCACCTGCATCTTCACTCGTTTCCTTTGCGAGGGGGCGCGTTAAGCTAGTCCTTACCTTTCTTAACGATCCGGAACAAGCCGCCCCGAGGCACGGGCGCGCACACTACAATCGTGTACACCCTTCCGTCATAGTGTGATGCTTGTCGAAGGGGAAAAACACCGAGTGCCGAGTGAATTTTTTTGTTTCCTACTTTTTACACTTTTTCTACTCGATAATTTTCCAGTTGAGAGAGGGGGTTTGTAGAATATAAATATAATCGAATAAATACAAGTATAAAAATTCACAAGCTAGTGTAATAATATTTCTTTTAAGAAGAAAGTTTTTATATTTTTCTAACGAATGTTATTGACATTTCTTTTTCAGACGGAGATAGCGAAGAGGTTGAACGCTATCATTGCACAGATCCTGCCGTTTCTCTCACAGGAGCATCAGCAGCAAGTCGCCACGGCGGTCGACAGAGCCAAACAAGTGACCATGACCGAGCTCAACGCTATCATCGGGGTGAGTGTAACAGTATTGCTTGTTACAAAGACCGGACCTTCCGTCGCCGGCATTGTCGTCGGATCGCGCGACGTTCATGCTCGTGACACACTCGGCCAAATGCGCGGGCAGCGTGAAAAGCATTTGCGGCGAGTGGAGAACCCCTGACGAATACGCCGCGCTGTGGAAGCCGATGCACGTCCGAGGAATCCAAAAGCGGACGGGACGGATACGATCCTGGCGAATCCCGAATCCTCCTCAATATTGCTCGAGCACTCAATTTCCTCCCTATTAAGCCACCGGCTTCGCTTACCCCCGATTCTCCGTCTTCCTTCGCTTCGTGTCGACCCCGCCTCACCTCCGGTCCTTCTCTCTTCATCCTTATCGCCCGCCGCATCCTCTCTCGCCACCTATATAGCCGCCTTTGCTTCTCTCTCTGTCTCTCCCTCTCTCTCTCTCTCTCTGTCTCCCTTCCTGAATCTTATCCGAAGTCTTCCCGCCTGGTTTCCCAAGCCGCCGAGGGTAGGTTATAGTGTTACGGTGCACGAGCGCCGACTAATCAGCATTCCAGCCACCCCTCCGACCCGCGTCCCCGCACCAGCCCGCGGAGAAACTTCCACGGATCTGCGACGTTGTCGGGGTACGTGCGGCAAATCCTTAGCAGGATTCCGGGATACCGACTGCCTTAGTCTCCACTCTCTCGTCTTAAATCCCACCTAGCTACGTGGGGCGGTTCGAGCCCCGAACAAGCCGCGGCGGGCTCACGCCACTCGCGGCGCGGTCCATTTCGCGAATAGATAAGCCGGGAGAAACATAATTATTTCGCGGATTCTTCGCATCGCGATGTAGATATCGCGATTGTAGATTGCCACTATCGGCAGATTACTCGATTACTCTTCCTTCTCATAGCTACTCGCAGCTGTAACCATCGCCACGCACGTTCGCGCGGCGATATCGCGATTGTAAAAGCCTCGACGTTGCGAACGATATTGACTTACGTTCGCACAAATGCACCTGCATCGATCACGCCGCGACTCCTCGACCAAAGACGCTTACCAAGTGTCAACGATATGCAATATGAGAGAGTTAAGACGATCCCATTCAGATCTCTCGGCGTCAGCAAGTGGCAGCGACGATGAAAACTGCTGAGGATGAGCCTGGCAGCCGATGCAGGTGCCGCGAGAAGGACATTCGCACGAAGATTAAGATGCAGTAACTTTATATTCGAAAAGAAATACACAGTCGACGCGCCTTGAATCGTGAAAATCCGACGCTTTCGAGTGTCAAAAGATATCGCGTTTATTTATTGTATATCAAGATTGTCGGTCCGAAATAAATTTGAAAAATAACAATTCGAAACAGACGAAGAGATATTATTCCAAGTTGCACACATTTTATTTTGCCGTGCGTTTATATGAAAATTATAACGTTAATAATTATTAAATGTGCAATGTGAACTCTACAGTATCTCTCGAGACTTCACCGTACACTTTTTTTTTTATCAGCGTTTCTTTGCGCGTTAGAGAACCTAATTTTCTAAAGAAATAAAAGAAATGAAATTTGCACCTTCGAGTTCTTCGTGAAATTCGTACGCGTTGCGAATCAAAGCGCTGCTCGTCGCCTACTACGGTATTACGAGGAATCTCGGCGCGAAGACGAAGAAGAGGTGGTTTCCTGGCTCTCGGGTAAGAGGGTAACACTCCGCGTTAGAAGTTGGATTCGTGAGGATAGCAGCTCCGGGTCAGGATTATTATCGCTATCAAGAGTGGAAACTCGGAACGTTTCCTAAGGGCTTCCGACTTCCTCGAATCTCCGGCAACGTTTCGCAGACGGCTTCGTGGACCTGGAGTCGTCTCTCGTCTTTCTCTCATCTCTCTCTCTCTCTCTCTCTCTCTCTCTCTCTCTCTCACCCCCCATATCTTCTCTTTCCCGTCTCCCTTCCTCTTCGACTCAATCTCCGTCTCTCCATACAGACACGGCGCGGCACCGGCACGCTTATACACGGTACCTCTGTTTGTATGTTTTGTGGGTGGCTCTGTTCAGACAGTCGACGCTCGACGCGAGGTTATTATATCGTTAAGCCATTTAATTATCTCGGCAAACTACTCCCCGGAATATTCGCTCCGGCCTGCCTTAACGAGTGTACATGGTTACAGGCGGGTGTGGGTGTAGCACGCCCGCCTCTTCCACTCGCCGTCTGTGCGCGCCATCCTCCCGCTCCTTCCTCTCCGGTAGCCCCCTACCTACCTACCCGCGCCCGTCCGACCCGTTCTCCCCCCGCGCCGTGATCCGCGAACCGTTAAAACGGCGCTGAACAAGTCCACAATTTGTCTGGCGGCTTGGTCCAACTAACGAGGAAACTACGGGCGAGATACGCTTAAGATTTCCGCGAAACTTTTCGCCGGCGTTCGTTCGTTCGTTCGTTCGTTCGCTCGCTCGCTCGCTCGTTCGCTCGCTCGTTCAGTCGACGGTGGAGCGCGTAAGTCTTTCCACTTGTTTCGCAGCCTTAGATTTACTCGGGCGAGGTCGAACGCGGAGGTTACTCAAACTTACCGGAGTTTACTCGGCAATTTGTATGCTTTGCTAATGGAAAGTTGCCTCCGTTGACTGTAACGAAGTGTATTTTCGCGTAACGGCGGCAGCGGTTGGCGGTGGTGTCGAGGAGAGGAGAGAAATCCGCGGTGAGAGAGAAAGAGGGAGAGAACCGGCGGGGGAGAACGCGCGATCGTGACCGGAATTAAGCGAAGCGATTTTTCCAGCGAATTATCGTTGCGTTGCTTTTTTTTATTCCCTCCCACTGTTGCCCTGTCTCCTCTCGCGGGAACGAAATTGTTTGATCAATTATGACGGGTGGAGGAAGAGAGAAAGCGAAGGAGAAAGAGAGAGCAAGAGAGAGAGAGAGAGAGAGAGAGGAGAGACGTGCCGTGCCGTGCTTTTAAATCCGCGCGCGCGTTCGCGATTTTATTTGCTTATGCATTTGTCCGCGCTGGAAACGTGAGTTCACGTTCGGCAAACAGACTCTCTTAACGAAGCTGCGGCAGCGTACACACACACCGCACACCGCACACCGCCGCGCTAAACCGATAGCCCGTAAAAATCATTTCCGAACTTCCATCGGGCTCTCGTGGTCTCCCGTTCTCTCTTTCTCTCTCCATCTCGCGGCGCAGCCGTAGCGGCCACCGCCGATAATATCGACGCGCTATTAAAGTTTTCTCTCCCCGTCCCACCCCGTCGTTCAATTCCAATCTGCCGCGCTCTTAGCGATGATCGCCTCGATTCCCCCGCACCGCATCGCGTTTTTTCGCATCTCGCGGAATAATACCCGCTCGCTTTTATCTGGTAATTACAGCGGAAATACTCGAGAGGCACCGTTACGCGCTCTCGAGTCCGTTAATTGCCTCTCGCCACTTACCACTTAATCTAATCTTCGGAACTTATCGAGATCGGGTGCGATATGTATATATATATATGGAATATAGGTATATATGTATATATATATATTTATTCTTCAGCGTCAGCCTTCCTATTCATGTACGTAATAACGTGCAAACGCATAATCTTCGCCCGATGCGACGCTTCGCGGCGAATCGGATCGTACAAGCGATGGCGGCCGGTGATATTTCGATCGCGATAACGATCGAAGGCCGCCGCTGTAGATTGTTGCGCAAACGATTATTATTGACACGCGGGATTTTTGTCGTGCTTGCAGCAACAAAGGCCGGACTTGCCACGACTGTTGCAGCAGATGCACGCCCAGCAATTGCCACCAGGCGCGGCGATGGGACCGCATCCGGGCATACCTGGATTGCCCGGACTGCCAGGCGCGGGTATACCGGTCCCCACTTCAGCGTCCGCCGCGCTTCTCGGCTTGGGCCTTCCTCCGGGAGCGGCTGCCACCCCCGGAGGCACCAGCGCACATCCGTTGTCGATGCTGACGAAACCGGATCTTCATCGCGGTCAGCCTGACGATCTGAAACCTAACGGAGGTGAGTCATGCGATGATTTTTTTATATATTTCTTTTATATTATTCAAATCTTAGAGATTATTTTTAATATCAGGTCTATAATATTTATGATTGACACGAACACTGTTTGATAAAGGAAATCGATGCACTTGAAAGCCAATCTTTTCAGTGAAACTTTACATGTGCTATGATGATGAGCAGATAAAGAAGTGATAACAATATTTGTACAAGATGTATCTTAAATATTACAGATTAACATTTTGTAAATATCACACGTCAAGAATTATTATATCGGAGTGCGTCGATTGTTTTGTTAAGCAATGTACGTTTTTAATAATATTTATAAAATAATTCAGTTGCATCCAAAAAATTTGGAGCTTTAAAAATTCTTGTGTTCACGAAATTTTTAATTGCCAGAAAAGGCATTTGTTTGTCGACGTTCCGGTCAACTATTTTTCTTCTTTCGTTAATCACTCGAACGTGCAAATATGCGAATGTTTCGACGGGTGTGAAGTAGCGGCGTTAATAGCAAAGATTTGATTCGCGGAAGTCCATTAGTACACCGATGTCTCAACTGTACGAGCGGCTCTCGCGCACTCAGCAACTCATTCGTGAATATTTCGCGCGCCATGCGGTCAGTTTAATCATCTCGTTCGTGGAAGTCACGTGTCCAGCTTTGCCCCGTGCTTGACGTAAGCTCGGGGCTACCTGCCGCTCAATCGCTTATCTCTGCGCGCCTGTGAGAATAAGCCGGTAAACCAATCCTCGATCAGACGATACGTTGTTTTGTCGTGCTCGTCGTGAGTTGTAATCTCATCGATGATTCAGCGATATGCATGGCAGCGATGAACGTAAACACGATTAAATCCGCGCCACGAGAGATCCACCGGTGTAATGAGTGGAAACGTTCGTAAGAGCGTTTTAAGATGAGACGGAAAGAACACTTCGAGAGTACGATCGCGAGTTACTGAAATTAAACGGAACGTTCTCGTGCTATTTTAAGTGCGGTCTGGAACGAACGAGCCGGTGACGCAAACGACCGTGCTCAAGCGCGAGAGAAGCTCCTGAAACTCTCGATCTTGACCTCGAGAATCCTCTCGGGTTTTAGTCCTCGCTGCTCTCTCGCTCTTTTCCCCGCCTCCTTCCTCCGCCTATCTTTCTCGTCGGTACGTCACGCGAGTGCAAGATCTTCGTTCGCGCGTCTCGGGAGGCCCCCACGTAGCGCTGACAAAGACAACGCGCGCGGTTCTCCAGACTTCTCTCCCTCTCTCTCTCTCTCTCTCTCTCTCTTTCACTCTCGCTGCTTCGTTTCTCCTCTCTCGCCCTTATTCTCGCGCGCTTCCTAGCTCCTCTTC
Organism: Linepithema humile; assembly: GCF_040581485.1. Taxonomy (NCBI): domain Eukaryota; kingdom Metazoa; phylum Arthropoda; class Insecta; order Hymenoptera; family Formicidae; genus Linepithema; species Linepithema humile. The sequence goes on along the minus strand of NC_090133.1, from coordinate 6,833,044 downwards.
GATGTCTCTCGCTCGGCGTGTCTCGTTCTATCCACGACCATCTCTCGAGAGAGCACTCAGAATCTCCTCTCGACACGAGTGTACTTCCACTACTCGTCCCCGCCGCCTTCCACGCCTGCCGCCCTTACCCGCTGTCTCTATTCCCCGATGACCTCCACTCTGACCCTCTGCCCATCCTCCCTCTCTCGGCTCACGCGCGAGTCGTAACTATGTTACTCAAGCCGGATATATAGCTCGCGGCCGCAGTTAGCTTCGCGCGTTGTTTCGCATTTTCCTACCGCGCGTTGTCGGGACTTGTATCGCCTCGTCAAATATCCTGTTGCAATCGCTTCGGCGAAAGTGCTGCTGGTTAATCTTGGAAATTGCGTTCGTCGAATCGTACGTATGTATTTGCGACACGAATGATAGTGCGACGTTAGATATTGCATCGGATTCTCTCGCAACTGCACTCTCAAAACCGTGCAAACTTCTTCTTTTTCATTTTCTCTCTCTTGTCAAAAGATGAACATATGTTTGCCTCGCTCGAAGCGCGGGGAGCGTGAAAAAGCGCGCTGAAAAAGAACGGATTCGCCGCGGTTCGCATTGTCAACGATCGCAGCCACTCTTTTGAAACGAGATTCCGGCGCGAATCTGGAGACGTGTAACGGCCCAGTATTTCTGCCGTGACAACTGAAACTTCTTCCCTTCTTTCCGGAACATTGCCCGGAGCGAATTGTTTCTACCAGCGCGCGCCGCGTTATCGTTTTGCTCTTCCCTCCGGGTGGTTTTTCGCGTTCCGCCCTAAAACGACTTCATCTTCGGACATATCCGCCGCAATATCTGCCACCGGCTGGCTGTGTGACGCCGTGATTTCTTTTTGCCCGCTCGCGACGAGCTGCGGTTTTTCACGGTCGATTAGAAACCTATGTCGGCCACGTCGGCGTTGATAATGGCAACATTGATTTTCGCTCGGTTTATCAAAAATCACGTTTACATTGTCTCTTCGGTGCAAGAATTAACTGATTAATTTTAACAGAAAACGGATTTTTTGCTAATTAATTTGAATACTCGACAGTAAAGCCGCTCTTTATCCGATAATTTTCCGAGCAACGGAACGCTATATGTCTCCGGTACTTTTAGCAAGCTCGTCCGAAGATGGGAGAGGAGATGCGAGCACGCGGGTCCTTAAAACGTCTCTCGGAAACACTCGACGGCCTCTTCGCGCTTTAGTAGAAAATTATGCGCGCTCTTCCGCGTTCGTTTACGAGCGCGCGCAGTCGAGTGAAGGGGGAGAAAAGAGTTTCCTCTCTGGCCGGATAGCAGGAAGGATAAAAGGGGGATGACGAGCATTAGCGAGGTCTATACTGGCGCGAAGAGCGGAATACCTCTCGCTCGTTCTTCTCCCCTCTTTCGAAACGGCTCCGTATTGCACGCGTCCGCTCGACAACGACGCGAACGTCTATCCGGGATTTTAACCCTCTAAAACTCCGACCCTCCGGTCTTTTCCGCACGATGTTTATGTTCGGTTACTAGTGTTGAGCGATATTCAGCAAAATATGAGGAAATTCCATCGTTCCGATAAGGCTCTACCCGACTACTATCATTTGACGGACTATAAAGATCGTAATGGTAAAACCGCTCGTTCGCCGCGATGCGGATGACCGACGGTGCTCGAGAGCGGGTCGTCCGACCGGGAAAGTGCCGATGCTCGCCGAATTAAGGTTTCATCGTGCGACGAAAATGCGCGTTTTATCGTCGCGACTTGTTCCCGAGGAAATGTCGCCCCGTACGGATATCGCGGATATCGAGGTTCCGTCTCCCTCCCCGCGGCGTCGCGTCAATAAAAATATTTTATTTCCGCGGCGGTTTAATGTCGCGAGAGAAAAGAGAGGCAATTTATGGGTGGCCCCAGCGCACGAGGAACATAAACGGCTCGTGTAATTCTTACTCCGTAGTAAGGCGAGTATAACGGGAGGAAAAAGATATCGTTAAGATATTTCCTACGAGACCGAAGCGTACCAACGTGCAGGGGATAAGAGGGAAAGAGAGAGAGAGAGAGAGAGAGAGAGAAAGAGGAAAGGAGGCTGGGGAAATCGAGCGAGGGCAAACTATGAACTCGGCTTCTCGAGGACAAAGCTTTTCCGTCTGGATTTTCTCCGCTCCCCGTTCCAGCCGGCCTTTCTTTTTCCCCATTCTCCCCATTCCGCCCTCCCCCCACCCCCTCCTCATCCCACCTCCTCTCGTCGTCTCGGAAATTCTTGAGAAGTCTAGCTAGTCTCGCGCGCACTCCACCTTTCTTTTCCTTTTATCTCCTTCTTCCCGCGGAAAAGATTCCGTCGACATACCGCCGACTTCATTCGTTTCGACGTTGTAATAATAATGGAAAACACATTCATGGCGTTCGCGTTTTGTCAGAGATAAATCAGTCGATCTCGCGAGAACGTTGTCTGCAGTGGAGTAAGAGAGAACGGTGTTGCGAGTAAAGCCGCGTTAGATCTAATCTTGGCGATTAGCCAATCTTAACGATAGACCGATGATCTAATCTCAATTGATTAGTTTATCTCTCTAATCGTACAATGTTTTTTTCACGCGCTGAAACTTTTTACGCTCTGTTGCAGGTCTGAATCCAGCCGAGGAGAGGCATGTGAGTATCACATTTATACATTCCAGTAATTTCTCATTATTCGTCGCGAATGATAAAGACCGGCGTGTCGCGCCGGGTACTACCGGGCGCGCAAAATTTCACCTCATAAAGGGGATTGGACCGCCGCTTACGCGTGACGTATTATTGGATGATAGCGGAGGTGGACGAACGCAAGAGTGAAAGAGGGAATTAGCGCGATACGTGGTGGTGTGGAAGAAGAGAGAAAGAGAAAAAGGGAGAGGGAGAGAGAGAGAGAAACAGGATATGTGTGGATGGAAGGCGGAGATGGCGACGAAGGAGGAGGAAGCGCGGAATGGACGTAAAAGCCTGAACACCGGAACACAGGGCCGTAAAAAGCTCGTCGTCAAAAGCACTCCCTTCCGCTTTCATCGACCACGCGGCTCTTTCTCTCTCTCTTTCTCTCTCTCTTTCTCTCAGCCTCTCTATTTCTCCACGTTTCTCTCCTTCTTCGATAACATAAAGCGTCCGCTGGTTGCGGCGCGCGTTTATTAAAAGCGCTCCGGAGAGGAAAAAAGCCTCGAGAGCGCTTGAGGCCACTGCCGTTCGCGCTCTTCGTCTCTCCCCAGGGTCTCTCTCGAGTGTCCTGCGAGATCGTCCTGCCCGATCGATCGATCGATCGCCTCGGCAAAAGGCTCACGCGAGAAAGGGGTGAATCGATGCCGCGGTCGGAACTCCCACCTACTTCTCTTCTCTTCTCTCTCTCTCTCTCTCTCTCTCTCTCTCTCTCTCTCTCTCCATTTTTTGTTCCCGGGATCGATGAATATCGATGAGCGCAGTTAGCTCGAGCGTCGATTAAACGGCCCCGAGCGTCGTAACAGCGTTTCCGCATTAACCGATGCGATGCGGCGAAACGAATAGGCGATTAAGCTTTCACGCGCGTTGAAAAATTTGCGAACCACTTGGCGAATCGCGAAAAACACAGTTTGATATTTGATTTCGCGAATATTTTTCGCGCCCGGGCGAGTGACGATTTTTTGGTTATTGATCCTCTTTCGGCCGCGGTAGAAATTTACTGCGTGAGCGTGCGGGCGGACGGGCGTACCGCGCCGCGCCGCGCCGAGTAGTTGTAACTCTCGTTCGATCCGATCCGATGGCGATGGCGCCCGCGGCACGCTGCCAGCCCGATAATTAGCGCCCGTTTAATATGCACAATTATTACGGATTGATAATCGGGGCTGCGCGTCCATTACATCGGTATGGAGATAGATGGTAATAGGTTGCCATCGATATTAGCTCTCCTCTTTCGCCCGTACATCCCCCGCATCGTCCGCTTCTCCTCTTCCCCTCCGGCTCTCCTCTGTGAATCCTCTTTCGTTTATCCCTCCCCCCCCCTTCCCCCCTCCCCCCCTCACCGTCCCCCGTTTGCCGCACTGACCGAGCACCTTCCGCAGTTTCAAACTGCCATCCTGAGGGCTGCGAAATTGAAATATGAATGCTAATGGGGTTACTCGCCCCAATATCGTATAATACTCAATTGTTGGACAGGTAAATCCTGCTGCTCGACGCTGCCATATCTTCGTACATCCCGAAAACACTTCGGATCGATCCTACGTCGTACCCTACATTAGTCTCGTCTCTCTTTACTTAACGCGTTAATAATTTAAGCGGCCATAAATTTTATAGAGGCGCGCTATCCCACGCGCGTAGCCCGATTGCGGAGCTCGCCACCCCCTTTAATCTGTCAAGAAGTTTCGCCGTATATATATACCGTATATTGATCGACAGTCCGATCTCGGCACGGAGGCGTCTATCGTCTTCTTTTTAACGGGAAGGGAGTTCCGAACCATCGAACAAATTGACGCCGTACTTACCGAGTTCCGAGGAGCGAAGAATTACGTTCCCATCGATCCGCTTTCTCGCGTCACTTTGAATTTATACCACCTCACCGGCGGCGGCGGCGCGCAGCGGGTTGCACGATAAAACTTCTATTCCGCACGGCGGCTCGTTACCCAACTGTACTTTCGTGTCCCTCCTCGCCCCTCCCGGTCCGCCCCAGTGCAATCCGATCTGGTGATTGGATCGACGAGGAGGAACGGTGCTTGCGGAAAAGGGGCAAACCGATGCGAAAAGCTAGGAGAGGAAGAGAAAAAAGATCTCCGAGAGAGAAGGAGACGTATATATACGTATGTACAGAGACAGAGAGAGAGAGAGAGAGAGAGAGAGAGAGAGCCGAAGAGGGAAGGAGAGTGTCGGCGTCTCGGAATCGAAAACCGACGACAGCCGGAGAGAATGCGAGTCGTTATTATTCGCGCACCAGTAAAATCCTCTCCTCTCGTTCTTCTGGGAGCTTTACCTTTCGCTTCCCTACCTACCTACCTACCTACCACCCGTCCCACTCTCGTGCGTCGTTTCTTCGCTTTCGGGATTTTTCACGACCCGGGGAAACATTCCTCTGTGCGTCGCGGAGAACCTCGGAGCTTTTCGAGGATGCGGAAAAGAATCCTCGACGTCTATAGATCGACGACGTTTGCCCCGTCGTGGGGGCTTGAGAAAAGGGAAAAGCCGCGTCTGGACGAGTTACTCGACATCCTTCTCCCCGTCCTTCTCTCCCGTCGACCGAGGCGTCGACTCATAACGAATTCATAAAACACCGCGAAGCGGCTGCTCCCCGTAACATAAAAAGGGAAAACGGCAGCGAAGGGGGCAGCGAAAAGAGAGAGAGAGAGAGAGAGAGAGAGAGACGAAAAAAAGCAGCGGACGACCGCGGAATATTTATTTATTGCTATCGCTCGCACTCCCGCACTAGCACGGACGAAAAAAAGAGAGGGAGGGTGGGAGCTTTCAGTTATTATCTCGAACCCCTGCGACACGCGCGAACGCGGGCTTAATTAAATTGCATGGCGCTTACATCTCATTTCGGACAGCTTGTGGTAAATTGTCGTGAAATAGCGATCTGGACGGCGACGAGGAGAGAATACTTGCGGTGACTAGTAGCGTTGACGTAGTAGCACCTCTCGTAACTTGAACGCGCACGTTAGCCTAAAATTCGTTATACGCGATTGTGCAACCAGATATCATCGCCACTTCGTCCTTTCACTTATTTCGTGACGATGACGTCGATGCGATTCGCCGACAGCATTAATCGCAATCAAATATCGCCGGGGAAAAAAAAGTTCTCCCCCCTTCCGCCCCGTGTCTCGTAGCCCGCGGGGCCGGCGTTGTAACCGCATCAACGGTGCTGATATCTCGAAAACAGGAACGATTTTAAACGTTTAATCGAAATCGATTCCGTTATTCACTCTGTATAAGCTCTCGTCGGTGCGGTGTCGTGGTGAGTTGATACACGGTCGTTGTTTCCGGGGTGAGTTGAAAATCGGCCGCGAATCGAGACGCCGCGATATCGATTGTTCGCTTCCCCCGTCCTCTCGAACGCCTCCTCGTCTTTTTCCTTGGTTCAGCCATTTTCCGGCAGTTCGTTCTCCATTGGTCGCGGAGCTCGCGGTCGCGTTACTCTTTTTCCAACTTTTACGCCACCCTCTCGCCTTCCCCCCTCGTCCCTCTAGCCGCCCGGCCTCTTCCATCCTATCATCCCCTACCCGCCTTTTTAATCCCATCACAGAGTCGAGCGCGCACCAACGAGGCTGTCGCCGGAGGTCGGTAAATTAAATCTCGAATAAAGTGCAAATAAACGAGCAAGGGGAAGAGAGAGAGAAGTGGGGGACGAGAGAAGGGGGGCGTTACCCGGGTGGTGGTCGAAAGTGCGGTACAAAAAAGCGACAGGGTGAGAGCGAAAAAAAAGCTAGTGGAGAGAAAAGGGGAAGGGAGGCGAGAGCGAGAGAGAGAGAGATAGAGAGAGAGGGAGAGAAAGAACACAGAGCAAGCGCGAGTCGAAAAAGAGCGAAAGGGATAAAAGAGCGAACTGGCGCGCGAGAGTGTAATTTATTTTAATTAGAGTGGCTGCATTATGTAAGCGGGTGAAGCGCCGATGAAAGGGTTTGAAAGGGTCGAGAGATCCTGACACCGACCCCCCGACCAACATCCCCTTCCGCTAACACCCTGTCTCTGCTGTCTACCCCCGGGAACAGACTAATTCGCTCTCGCTCAGGGCTGTGTGAGAATCGCGGGAATCGTGTCGAAAAGTCAGCACCTAAAGATTCGCGGCTGATTCTCCGCGCAGCTCCGTCACATGCCATTTCACATGACAAATGTGTGCTAATGCGTACCGCAAACGATAATGTATTTTACATACGCGCTCCGCAGCTCCGCAGAACTAAAATAAATTTTCAAGCACGCTCGCATAGAGAGAACCGCGAAAAACTGCAAGCTCCGTAATTATCCATTTATTTATTGTATAATGGATACATTCTTTCAAAGCTTCGTTTAAAGTTTTCTCTACTGCGCGCTCGGCGCAAAACTTAATTACCGAGCTGTCCTGTTCTTGAAAATTAAGAGAGATTCGAGCGTCAAGAGTGCTGCTTGGAAAGCTTGAAGAGCGCTCCCGACACGGGGTGCGCAAGGCGCGAGTCACGCTCTTGAACTTCTCACCCCCGTTCTTTGGCGGGCAAAGTAGAGAACCAGCCAACCCTCCTGCTTTACCGACGCCTCTGATCTCGTTAGGAACGCATTAATTAATTTACAAGATGGCGGCGGTGGCGACGACGACGGTATAAGAGAGCAAGAGCCTCGTCGTACCGCGGGGGGCGGCGAGGGCGGCCGACGCGGGGTTGGGGCGAAGGTTACTGCACGGCACGTTTTAATTACTAATTGAAACGTTCTCCTACCACCGCGCCGATCCAGTAATTCCGTTTCCACGTCCCTGTCACTTTCACCCCTCCGTCCCCACCCTCGATTGCAACGACCCTCCAATCCGCTCCGCGATCCTCTCCGACTTTGTCTTAATATCCGCTTTTCTCTCGAGGATACTTAATATTTTTAAATACTTTGCATACTTTACCTCTCCACCTCCCCCATTATACGCTTCTCGTCTTTTTCCCCTGTGCGGAGTATTAACGGAGGGACGCTCCACGCCGGAATTTATGAGACGGTGAATCTGCGGCTTCCGCGAATTAATTAATTAAAAACATCATGGCGCCTTAATAACGCGTCGCCGCGTTCGCTTTTCGGCCCCGCTTTATCGTCTTGTTTCCCCTTTTTTTCGAGACTGCCTTCTTTCTCGCGCCAAGTTGTTATGGAAATCGGTAGATCAGAGGAGATTAAATCCAGCGGTATACGACTTAAAAAAAGTTGACAAGTATTTCATCTCCCCCTGTGTTTCGTATCAATTTTTCGAGGTAAATTTAAAATTATTTGCAGGAAAATGCGTTTCTATCAACGCATAAGTCATAAAAGCAGCGCGCGTTAAATGTAGGAAAGTATTTTATTATTTTACACATTAATTGCAGCAAAAAGAAAACGCACATGAGATAACACTGCAAATACATTGCGCTTGTGAAAGTGACGATGATAAAAACGTACTTCGCAACACGTCCCAATTTTACAGTCGATTGACAAGCGTAATCGTTAGAAAATAATACATACATATACATATTAAAGAAGTCGTGCACACGGCGCTCGACAATCGCAATCAGAGCACGACGAATCGGTTTTGTAATCATTGCGCGTCTGCCAACGATCGATGACGATTTCGCGAAACGGAATAAAACCGTCTCTCAGTATTTATTACGCGGCGCAATACGATACGTAGGTGCGGTTGGCAGCAATTTTAACAATCGCTTCCCGTCGCGGTCCTTTACGATCGATTCGCTCTCTCGGCTCGCTCGCGGCTTTCGTTCCGCCTCGCGTCCGCGCGCCGATATTTACGCCCGCCGTTTGTAGCGCGCGTTACGCGCGCAATAAGCCGATGTCACAATTTCCAACCGAGAAATTAACGCGAGTTTTTTCGCACCGCCCTTCCATTCCGCCCACACGATTTTCCCTGCGGAATTCATTGCGGCTTTTTCATTTTCGAGATTAGATATTTTTTCGCTATTCGAGTGTTCTCTGAAATAAAATTTTTTGCATCGATAACTTCTTTATTACATCGTTTTTTCATTACGTTTTTAATTAGCGCACATGTTTTCGTGCACACCCTATAAGATAATCCCACGATTATTCTTGCAGTGAGAAGACGCGCTGTTACGATTCGCGGTGCGCTTAACGGTCGACTAAGCTTTTTAATAATTCGCCGACTGGTAATTAGTTCGTAATTTAATGAGGCGGCCGTAAAATGCCGCTTGTAGTAGGCAGCTAGCGCTGTAACGGATCGACCGTCCCGTAATTACGTCTCCGTGTATATTTCACAATATAATCGGCCGGCTGTGATGCGCGCCGTGCAATGCGTTTTCCATGGCGCGCTCTGAAAAGCTTTTTCCGCGACGATGGAAACAGTGGAAGAATGGAGAGAGGAGGAGGAGGAAAAAGAAGCAAAAAGCGGAAGGGAAGAGGACGGCGACGAGGAGTGAGAGCGGCCGCGAAAGCGTGGATTTGTTATTAAAACGTCCCTCTGGAAATAACGGACGCCGTGCTACGCGCGCGACGGATACAGTTTGCAAACGAGGACGCGAGATACGGCAGGCAAGGATCATTATTTTATTCCAGCGTAACGTCCGTTACACAGCGCGTCCGATACGCGAATTCGTAGTAAAAATCTGGAAATTCGCGAACGCGCTCGCTGTGCAACGTCGCGCGCATCGCTCTTCTTGTGTGTTCGAATATCAAGAAAACAAATTGCACAACGAAATATCGCACCGTAGTATCGCGTGTAACCTCTCTTCTGTATTTCGAAAGGAAAATCTAACATCAGTCCGCGCGCCCCCACCGATCCGCGTTCCACTCGCAATTTTCCGATCTCTCTAATGACGCACACGTGGCTGCTTTTTGGCGAGCGTTCAAGAGAACGCGCTCCCCGCAGGACAAACGTTTAACTCGCTAACGTAGGAAGCCAATGAGGTTGCGCGCTCTTGTCTTTCCGGTGGAAGATACTGCCGCCATAAATCAGACGGTCGATCGGCAACGGGTGGCCAACCGGTCCCAATCTCCTCTCTTTCTTCTTCTCTTTCCATCCTTCCGCTCTCTTCCGTCTCGCTTCCTGCCGGCAGTGTGGCTCGACGACGGCCATTAACTCTCTTTTTTGCGATGTGTAATGACCTCAAAGCGCCCATGGTTTACGAAGCCATTCGTTAGGAGGCCCCTCCGCGCCGCGTCGGTAATCGCGCGAGAATGCACCTCCGCGGGCATTGTTGTTGCGTACGATCTTTTTTCGCCTCTTCCCGTCTCTTTTTCTCCCCGACTTACTTCGGCGGGCATCTCGCGCTCCCCTTTCCCCCCTTTTTCCATTCTTCTTATTTCGACGTGTGGGAGAGAGAAGGAGGAGACAGCAGCAGCTCGGTGGAAGCGTAAGAGATAATAGGAGAGAAGCTCCGATGTACCGTCGAGCGCGAAATAAGGCGACGATCGGGATGCACCACAGGCTTTTCAATTACCCATAGCGCCCCTCCTCGCGCTCCCGCTTCCTTCCCCCTTTCTCCGCCGTCTGTTTTGCTTTCTCTTACTCCTCTCTGACGGAGCGATAAAAATGTTTCCTCGTACTTCTCTCCTCCCTCGCGGATAACGTGCAGGCACTTTATGGCAGGCTATTCTGTTTGCCTCTTATTTCTCCGACCTGCTCTGGCGTCCGCCCAATCGCCTCCCATCCTGTACTTCTCCCCATCTTTTACCTCCCGTGTCGTCTTACCTCACTTCATCTCAGCGTCTCAGCGGCACTCTCGCAGAAAGCTGCTGCCTCGTAAAAGACCACTCACGTTTTCCAGCTATCGTTGCGAAAAACCGTCGACTTAGCCCTCGACAACGTCGGGCTGTGCGCGAACGAACGCGCATTTCTTTTTCCTCCCCCCCCTCCCCTCTTGGAAAAATAAGCCTCAGGCTGAGCTTTGCCGGTCGAGTACGTATTCACGCGTCGCTGTGGCGTTGGCGGTTCGCATCGTTCGTAATTAAAAACGTAATTAAAAGCAGTAATTACAAAGCGCGACGCCGGTTCGATCGATCTCGCGCGAGGACAGCAAGCGACGGCCGAGCGCGCGGACTCGCACGAAGATTCGATGAAACTTAATCCGCGAGGCTTTGATTGTCGATCGGCACACGGTGGAATAACGTTTTTCGAAAATGCTTGTCAATTTTTTCTAAAGCTGTATATTTGGTTTGGAAAAAAAAAAAAAAAAAAAAAAGAAAAAAGACCGGGATCTCTCGGCTGCCCGGCAGTTTCCATCGGTTTCCATCGCGCGAGTTTGGATAGAAGCCTTTCACGCCGCGCGAGTTCGTCGGCGCGATAACGATAACTGTTGCACTATCGATCACGTGGTGGAAGCGCCTGTGTGTTTCCGCGGAGGAAAGAACGACGGCGACGGGAGATGGTGTATACGCGGTGGCGATGGGGCGCGGTCCACGCGCGTTGCCGCATAAAATTGCAGAGCCCAGCAGCAGTGCGGCGCCGCCGCCGCCGCCGAGCCGAGATAGCTGCAAACAGAGGCGAGTTAATTTAAAAATGCAAATTCCACCGCGGGACTCCGCGCCGCGCCGGGGATGGACGCGGAGGGAAAAAGAGAACGAGAGAGAGTGTGTGTGTGTGTGAGAGGGAAAGAGAGACGGGGAAAAAAAGCGCAGCGAGAGAACACAACGAGTAACGCGGTGGGAGAAAGGGAACTTTGCTATTTATGACACCGCCATAAATCATAGCGTTGTGAATTTCTGTCTGATTCGCGGCGCTGCGTGTGAGCTTTATTTATACGTCGTCCAATTTGAGCAAGTCCGATTTGCGAGAGCGCGGTCTTCTGTTGAAAAATTTGACGGGGACAATCCGCGGTGGAGAAGCACAGCGTGCAGCGGCGCGAATAAATCGTCGTACGTAAAAGCGAACACTGTACCGCTGTGCGCTTTTTTATTATTAAAATTTGCGCCGGGCGTAATTCAAACGAAAACTTGTGTCTCTATGTGAAAAAAAATCCGATTCGCCTCTGTAGAAATATGATATCGGCGCGGCCGGCTTGTTTTCGTCGAGCGGCTATCGATTCCGATAAGCCATGCAAAAAAGATCGGCTCGGGGCCCCGAAACGTGCGGGATATATTTGGTTGCCGCGATGGTGATAAAAATTCGCGCTCGTACTAATTGCCGGTATGACGAATGCACCGGTTGACCCAGTGACACGTACGCGCCGGATTCTGGGAATCGATTACCATTCCGCGCCGCCCAACGCGATCATTAAAAATTCCATGCATCCGCGAGTAAGCTGCGCGCCGCGCCATATAGTCGGCGAGAGAGAGAGCGGCATGTCCCACCGTCCTCCTCCTCCTCCTCCTCGCCCCTAACCGAAATTGCGCTCGCAGTCCAGACTCCGTCATGAATCTTTGCCGCTGGTGGCACGCAGGCGTGATTTCGGTAATTAAATTAATCGGCCGCCGCGCAGAAACGAAAATCGCGACTGCGGCGTTGAATATTCAGAAACCGCGGCTCTCAGGCGGGTTCGAACGTGCGGGACAAGTGACAGGATAATTCAGTACCGCCGGATGCTTATTTATTCAGGGAAGTCGAGTCCGAAGAGCGGGATCGCTGCGAATCGCGGTCATTCCATTTAATTAAGATTTACGCGGCGTTGTCGCGGGGCGTGCGCGGGATATCTCGAGCGGCGAGCGGTAAATTCCGATAAACCGTGTTGAGAACACGGATCGCGCACGGACATCCGGCGCGGCGACGTCGATCCTCTAAAGTCGAAGCGCGGAGAGCATTGTCTTTACGTTTCCATCGTGCCCGACAGTCGGACATCCAGCGACATGCGGCGCATTAGTCGAACGTCTCTCGTCGCGACGCGAAAGTCCCGCAATGTCCGTCAGCCACGAGTATCCCCCGCCGTCAACCGGTATCGCATCGTCCCGATCCGCACGGAATCCCAATTTCTCGACGTCGCTCGTCCTTCGCCGCGTTCCTTCGAGAACGACGACGACGACGACGACGACGCTGAGAGCCACTGGGTGCAATCTTGTACCAGCTGGGGTTTGCGGGGTCTTGGGAGACGCGACTCTGGCTCGTAACCTTCTCTCTCAGGGTCCTAGCCACGACGAAGAGGATGGAGTGAGGAATAGGGAAACAGGCAGGCAGGCAGGCAGGCAGGCAAGCGGATGGGGGACAAGGGGGGGTGAGTTGGTTGCTTGGTCGACGTAGGGTGAGAGCGCGCGAGTGGCAGCGAGGGGGCGAGAGACGACGGAGAAAAGGGAAGAGAAGAGAAGGAGCCGGAGAGAGTGAGAGCGAGTGCGGGAAAGGGAGAGAAGACGGTGGGTGGTTGGTCGGTCGGTCGGTGGCTTGGGATATATCCGTAAGGTTAGGGTGGTTGAGTCGAGACGAGGCGCCGTGGCGAAGGAGTCGCTCACTCACTTACCACCCTCATGGCTGCGACCGCCAACCCCAATACCATGCACACGGCCAAAGCCGCCGTTCCCCATCCCTCCGCTGTCTGCCACCCTCCCGTTCTCTCTCTCTCTCTCTCTCTCTTACCCTCGAAAGAGCCACCCACCCCACCTTGACTGTACTTCGGTGCCTGCTGCTGCTTGCCAAGTTGCTTGCCTGCCTGCCTGCTTGCGGACCAAGTCGTCCCTAACACTACAAAGTCTATATATCTACGGTATACCCGCAGCTCCTCCTACCCACCCCACCTCCTTCCTTCTCTTCGTCCTCTCCCTAGAGGTACCAACCCCCATATTGATCGTGGCACGAATCCTCTTTGTGGGCGAGGGTGGTATGGATAGCCGACGGGATAGGTGTAAGTAAACTTACGTGAATGGAAGGCGGACCGCGTGTGTATCGTTTCTTCGCGGAAAAGGTATATATATGTCGTGTGTATGTGTGTGTGTGCGTATATATATACTGTATATACACCGGGGCCGGCACACGAGCCGGGAAATGAGAAAGCAAGAGGGAACAGAAACGGGAAGCTCTCGCGAAACGACATTGCGAGCTATCGGCGTCTCGACAACGCCAAGCAGGAGAAGGGGGGGAAGAAAAAGGATGCGCTTACCACCGAAAGACGAGACTTCCGGGTACATAGCTACTAGCGGTATCGACTGCGGGCAAGAGGTGGTGTATGTTTCCGCATGATTTTCCGCGAACTAAATCGAGTCGCGATTTCCTCGCGTGGAAATCCTTTTTACTCCAGCTATTATAATCCGTTTCGCCAGAATTATTCTCTCTCAGTTTTACAAATAACAATAATTTAATTATCTAATTAAATGTATTTCACACAACATTTGTGATCTCTTTCCCTTTTTATCAAAGATTACATGTGACACACACACATTTGCAATTAATTATTAATAAATAAATAATAATTATTGTGAAATGTGTATTTTATAATTTTAGAATTTTTTAATTTCCATTGGAAATTGTTGCGTATTAGCGATTTATTTGAACATGCAATAACATCGTAAAATTTTAAAAATATTTTTCATTAAAAATTGCCGAGAATGCCGCGACGTTCTTTTGCGCCGGTGGCGCAAAAATTGTTGAATTCTAAAATTTTTTAAATAATTGTATTTTCTGAGACCGCGTCGAAGACGCTGTTTTCTCGTCAGATTCTTCTTTTCAACGGCACGACAGTCGTTTCATCTCTTTAGACGACTCCGGCTTCGGATAAGCAGTGACCGACCGTTTCCGGGTAACGAGAGGACTACTCTCCTTCGGTGGAAAAAGATCTCGTTCTTTCTCTCCCGGGGTTCTTTCGCGAAGAAAACTCGAAAGAGGCACGTAATACGGCTCCTGGGAGATTCTTTTCTTCCGAGAATCTTTCATGACGTGAGCGGAGCGCGTGTTTGCGGGACTTAACCCCCGCCCTCACCCTTCCTTTCGCCTTTGTCTTCCTTTTGCTCTTCCTCCCGTCGCTACATCGTCGTGGCAAACGAAGAACATGCTTGCCTGATTTTTCCACGTCACGGGATTTCATATTCGTTCGCCGACGTTCTTCCGAACGATTTTTCCATCGGCTTTTGAAATTGGTGCGACCACTGTGCAACGATTCTGCTTTCAAAAAGCTCTTCTCTGGCGATCGCACTGATAACAGCGGAAGAATGCTCCATTTGGCATTATTATTCAACAGAGTTATTCGTATGATAAAGAATTCTTGTTTTTTTTTTTTTTTTTTTTTAATAGAACGATAACATTTTGTTTATTCGCTGGCTGCTTTTGCGAATTACACCGGATTATACGTAATTTCGCGCGTCAATCGCTCAGTGGTGTTCGCGAGCGCATTCGTATCTCTCGAGATTCTATTTTTTATTTCTTGCCATTCGAAGTGTTTCGGGTCGATGATACCGTCGAGGCGTCGAAGTAATGGACCGAGAGGGCGAGAGAGGCGAGCGTTGGTAGTAGTGGATGAGGGACGAAGGGTAATTGAGAAGAGGAGATTTACTTCGACATCGGCAACGGCGGTGGCGACGACGCCGGTGTGTGCCCGTGTGGAGACGCGACGGGGGTAGTTTACGAGGTTGCAAGATGGGGTGCGCAGTTATCGGGGACAGGGAAAGGGCCGTCGCACTTATATATACGAAGGCATGCGGACGCTGTCGTGCCGACCGTATCGACGACGAAACTGTCGCTTGTAAAACTTCCCTTCTCGATGATATCGTCGACTTGAAGAACCGCGCCGAGTCTTTCACTCGGCCAGCTCTTGAGCGATGCATTTTTGAAAAGGTTTTTCCGTATTTTAAATATTCTCATCCCTTGATAATTTCAAGTGAAGTGTGCTTCACTTTTTCAGAATTCGAAAAAAAAAAGAAGAACGATAAGAGTTCTGGATGACGCTCGATAAGTTCTAGAGTCTTCAGCCTTCAGAAGTAATAATTCTACTTTTTTGATTTTTTTACCTTATTGTTGAAAATGAATACAGAGAAGTCGCGATAAGCCATCTCCGCGTTAGATATTGGTGTATTTGAAAAATTTGATTTTAATTTGTAGAAGCGATTACTGAGCGATGAAATAAAACTGAATTCGGTAAATGCGAAGAGCTGGAGACATCCCGTATATATATTGGCGTGTTTTTGCCCGTTCGGAAACGAACGCGTCGATATTTTCTCGGCGCTCGGTGCATAGTGCGATAGAAAAAAGCAGAACTCTGCGATCCACCCTATTATTCTTCGTTCGCCTCGGAGCGAATGGAGGTCGAGCGGGCCAAGGGATAAGTAATTCCGTCGATGCCTCTTCCGCCGCCCGTCCGACGGGAGAGTCGTTTTATTTAATCGCGACAGAGGAAGGAAAGAATTCCGTCGTTCGACCCTCCGTCTACTCTATTCCTTCGGCCGCAAGAAGTCCCTCATCCGATACTTTTCCGTGAAAATCTATCGAGAAGGTAGAATCACGCGGTCCGTAAAAATCCCGGACGAATAAATCCCGTGAATCGCCGTAATCGGATTAACCGCGTGGGACGGGAGAGTGGATCTCTCCGTATCTCTTTTTCTCCCTCGCGTTGATAAGAGATTCTATAAAAATCGTAACGTTAGCGCGCGTTTAACGACCGTGGAGATCTTAACGCTGAACGATCTGTGTTGCAGAGGAACTCGATATCGCCGGCGGAACGAGAAAAGTACAGGCCGCGCAGCACACCCGATCCTCAGCACGATCATTTGCACATGAGTAAGAAGATGAAGAAGGAGCACGACAAGGACATAGGCCATGTAAGTATCCAAGATTAGTGCTCCATGCTCCGCGAGTCGCTGGCCGGCTTAATAAAGTGGTGCGTGTTCTCCCCGACAGCAAAGCGATGGTGAAAAGAGCGACCAGGACCTGGTGGTCGACGATGCGAGCGAGGGCCCGACGAGCCCGGCGGCGAACGGCACGGCGTCACCGCGGGAAAACGGTCTCGATAAGCTGGGCCCGTCCTCGGTGCCTCTGAGCGGCCAGGTGAAGAAAGAAGTGCCACCGCCGTCGCCTAGAAGCGGCACCAGCAGCAACGCCAGCACTCCTTCCGCCAAGAAGATGGAAGAACGCGAAAAACCGACTACGCCGATCTCGAAACCGGTCACACCTACGTCTGCAGGTTCGATCGATTGCGCTGTGTGATATTTGTGATTAATTAGAAAGTAAAATATGCTAAAGATATTTTTGAAAAAGCAATGGCCGAGAAAATAACTGAATCGATTGACGACAGGTGGCAGCAGTTCTGGCTCCGGTGGTCTGAAACCGTCTAGTTCCAGCAAACCGTTGGTTTCAGCCTCGGTAGTCGGACCTTATCCGCCGCATTATCCGCCACCGCATCATCCGTCCGCGGGACCGCCTCACGTGGATATGCTGGGCTATCCTCCGGCTGCGCTCAACGGGTATCCCGCGAGACCACCTCTTCAACAGCTTTACGATCCTCATGCGAGCATGAGAGCGCCACTCGGACCGCTAGGTGTTCCCGGTGGCAAGCCGTGAGTGTTTTTCTCTTCATAATAAATTGCTTCGTGCCGTTCCGTCGCTTATTACGACTCGACGATGTATCGTAACTTTTACGGGATAATCTCTTTTCTCGTAGCAGTGCGTACAGTTTTCACGTGTCTAGTGAAGGGCAGATGCAGCCGGTGCCGTTCCCACAGGACGCTCTTATCGGCCCCGGCATACCGCGTCACGCACGTCAAATAAACACACTCACACACGGCGAAGTGGTCTGCGCCGTGACAATTTCGAATCCCACTAAATACGTTTACACCGGCGGCAAGGGCTGCGTCAAGGTGTGGGACATCAGCCAGGGTGGTAGCGGCAGCGCGAAACCCGTCTCCCAGCTCGATTGCCTGCAACGGGACAACTACATCAGGTCGGTGATGGTAACACGTGTCTTCATTCGCAATTCGTGACACATTAACTCCCAAACGCTATATGCGGTCGATGTAATTAATTTCCGACTGAATTCTGGATGACATTTAGCCGTGTCCGCCGGCTGTATATCACGCCGAAGCAGCGCGCGGCATCGATTTACCGCATGCATTTTCCGTATGCATTTACCCCTTCTTCCCCTCCTTCCCCCTCATCATCCGCCCGTCCCGCCGCGTACCAACGCGCGTGAGCGTAATAATTATTTAAAAGCACGCATAAATGGCGGCGTTTAACCGGATTAACGCAACACACACTCATTGCTCTCTCTCTCTCTCTCTCTCTGTATTATTAGGTCGGTGAAGCTGTTGCCTGATGGCAGAACTCTCATCGTGGGCGGCGAGGCGAGTAACCTCAGCATCTGGGATCTGGCGAGCCCGACGCCGAGGATCAAGGCCGAATTGACTTCCTCGGCACCGGCGTGTTACGCCTTGGCGATATCTCCAGACTCGAAAGTGTGCTTCAGCTGCTGCAGCGACGGCAACATCGCCGTATGGGATCTGCAGAATCAGACGTTGGTTAGGCAATTTCAAGGTCACACAGACGGCGCCTCGTGTATCGATATCTCCGCCGACGGTTCCAAGTTGTGGACAGGCGGTCTCGACAATACAGTGCGCTCCTGGGATCTTCGGGAAGGCAGGCAGCTCCAGCAGCACGACTTTACGTCTCAAATATTCTCCCTGGGATATTGTCCCACCGGTGAATGGTTGGCCGTGGGTATGGAGAATTCGAACGTCGAGGTACTACACGCGACGAAACCCGACAAGTATCAGTTACATCTGCACGAGTCTTGCGTGCTGTCGTTACGCTTCGCTTCGTGCGGCAAGTGGTTCGTCTCTACCGGCAAGGACAATTTACTTAATGCGTGGCGCACGCCGTACGGTGCTTCGATATTCCAGGTTGGTTGTTACACGAACAAATTGCTAGTTTTCTTTCGATACCTTGTATCATTCTATTATTACCTCATTCCTCATTCAATATGATTATAAAGCCGTTTCCGTTTTTCTTTCCAGTCGAAGGAGTCATCCTCGGTGCTTAGTTGCGATATTTCCACCGATGACAAGTACATTGTGACAGGATCCGGCGACAAGAAAGCCACCGTGTACGAAGTGATATATTGAGCCGCTCGTTGATGCACACTCCGATGCTCTTATGCAACATCGATTATGACACTCGGTGTGATTGACTTATGACGGAGGAATTGAAGAACGAAAATTAATTTCTTTCAAGTGTGACCTGTATTTCGAGAAACTATATATAGTTTGACGAAATTGGACAAGAATCGATGTACTGTGGTCGTTATATTCGACAAAACCCAATTTAAATTCCACGTTTTTGTAACGCTAGAATACAACAGGGGCTGATGTCTAAATTACGGAGATATAAATATATAAAAATTACAGCATTTAGCTGCTAAGATTGTATAGAGTCTATAAGTAGAACGAAGTGAATGAATTACGTGAAACAAATGCGTGTGTGTATCCTCCGACCGTATTTAACGTGGGAGGCGCGATGTAAAGTCGCTTGTGTAATATGTTACTGATGTAAAATAGAATCTTTACAATTAGGTCTTTTTTGCATGCGATTGCGAGAAGGACGAAGAGAGAGCGAGAGAGAGAGAGAGAGATCGAGCGCATTTTAACGGGTGAGACTGTTCTCGCGCGATAATGTCACGACAAAACGAATGCTGCGTCGAAATACCTGAGTACATACGGAACGCTGATCTAGTGTTGTAGATTTGTCAAAGTAGGGATGTATGTTGTGTCGCAGAATTATACATAATATATTGAGCACATATGTAGACAGAATGTTTACGTCATGTAGCGGAGAAAACTATAGGGCTATGAAAAACCGATTCATAATCGATCACGCTAATAGTGTTGAACGTACGCGACGTTGCTTATGTTCAGCATTGGAGCTAAACAATGTGATCTTTGACATTTCTACCACCGACAAAAGGAATAATTTGTACTTACTTACACTTTCAGTTTTAAATACGATTCTTTCG
Source organism: Linepithema humile (assembly GCF_040581485.1). NCBI lineage: Eukaryota > Metazoa > Arthropoda > Insecta > Hymenoptera > Formicidae > Linepithema > Linepithema humile. The sequence goes on along the minus strand of NC_090133.1, from coordinate 6,813,571 downwards.
TAGTTATATGGCACTGTTGCGTCTGCCGTTAAGACTTTATTGTAATTGAGATTTTATAAACGTGACGGAAGGGAGATGGTGATAAAACAAAACAAAAGAAAAAAAAAAAAAAGAAACCGGCGAAAGATACTTTTCAATCTTTTGCAGTAATTACGCGCAGTTAAAAAATTGGCTTTCATACGCCTATTACGAGCGGTATCGAACACAAATAGAAACTCTATAAGTTGCGCCGAGCGCGCACGGATTCTTAATACAATGTACATTGCGAGTTTTGACTGCCATAATAGGCATATACATACTACGCACACGCATATGAGTAAAACACACCCCCCCCACACACACACATACACACACAGATACGGACAAATACACACACGAGCGAGCGGACCACGTTCGTGGGCGGATTTTGCAGAAAATATTCGATAAAGTATTTTTGTGACTATTCATCGTGACCCTAGGCTTAACCATCGAGCGATCCGGTCGAGCGCGATCGACCACGCGCGCGTCTGCATCGGCGACAGCAGCGACGAGACATTATAAAACGAGACAAAAATACTTGAACTTTTACATTACTCTTCGGCGCAATTACAAAGCCGGAGGTGCATCTGGACTTAGGGTACTAGCTAGCGCATTATTATTCGGAAAATATCGTATGGTGAAAGCGGGTGATGCGTAATGGAGATTTATATTTTGTTACAGGAAGTCACACATACGTTGATACCGCTGTGATCGTCCGAAATTCAATGCCACAAACAATACTGCCGCGATAAAATATAATAAACAAATAAGAGCTTTGCAACGTATATTGACACGGTGATGTTCATGAATTTGCAACACGCAGAGACCGACGAACCGGTAAACAGATTCGATTTTGGACGAGCACAGCTCCGATCATATAGACCAATAGAAACAACGATACCTCAAGAAGACTCAGTAGTTAATTATCTCTAACTCATCAACTTGTACAGAATCGATATTCTTTTACAGTTGAATAACCACACGCACCATGGGAAAAAAAAGCATTACGCGAGAGAAAAGATCGCTTAACCGCGACAATGATTGTACCCCTCCCCTTTTTCTGCCCCACCCTCCCCCGTACTGTATATGTTGAATTGTGTCTCCGTGCCCGCATTTTGCACTCCGCGAAAGCGTACGAAAGCCGCCGTGGAAGAGAATATACGTTCGTAATAAACGGAAGACAGACAGCGTTAATCTTTTTCCAAGCACTGTTCAAGTTGTTCCTATAGCTACGCGAAGATTGTTTCTTTTTCGGCAATTAAATCCTCTATATCTATATATAAGAATTTCCGTCATTATATTCACCGATCCATTCCCGTGACTTTATTTATTTAAATGCTTTGTTACTTAGAATCAAGATTATATTTTTAGACTAGGCACACGTATGTGATCATATCATGGACGAACTTATATTTAAAGATATAATTTTGAGACAATTTTATAATTAAATTTGCTTGCAAGTTTTTTAGAAAATTTTATTTCAACATTTAATATTTTATCTGTTTATATCTCTCAAGTATAAGTCTTTATTCTTTCTTATTTTGCAGTTATTTTATGAACAATAGCATTTAAGCAAACAGCGCAACTTCTCCTCTTGAAACACATGTTTAATTGAATGAAAAGATTTCGTAAGTTAGACCTAAATAATTTTGTAAGAAATGTTTTCCGTTTTCCCGTTCCGTCTCTCCTACACGACGAATATTATGCTTGAATACGAATTTACCAAAGATATATAGTTTCAATTTATGTTTACTTACTTTTCGGAGAAATAGGATTCAAAGACAACATTAACGTCGCGGTTGTATTTACATGCCTGTGATATAAGAAATGTAGTGAGGAAAGTATTCGCAAGGCTTAGCATATTAAAGCTCAGTCGTTGAATGGCTCTTCGAGTAAACGCATCGAAACCGGGAACATTGAGATTACGAAAAATAATTTTTTTCAGTATTTAATATAGATCGGCAATATGTCGCAAAACTTTTGTATGGAACATAAAAATTTGAAACGTGAACGTGTTAAAAAAAGCCATGCTACTATAAAAAAAACTAGTACGCCTAATAAAATTAGTGCTGCAAGACTTGATATTTCACTCTCTGAGATCGACTCGGCGACATCTTCCTCAAGCGGAAGCAAAAAGGCATTATTGTGGAAGTCATCAGGTATAGTATAAAATTATTATATTCACAAACGATTATATTTTTATCTCATTCTGAATAAGTTCGGAAAAACATTAAAATGTCTTAAGAATATCATAAATGCATTTTTCTCACAAATTCACCTTTTATCATACATCTTTAGAGTTTAATGAAGTCTTTCAAGCATATTTATATTTTAATGTTCTCTGAATTAAACTGTTGAGGTTGTATCGATAAACATTTTAAAATATTCTTGACAGAAACAAATGTGATAGAAAGTCAACAGAAAAATGAGAGGAAGAACAAAAGAGTAAGTAAAAACAGGCGAATACATTTTTTGTCTCAATCGTCGATATCGACTACAATATTGGAACAGAGTGAGTGGGAAACTGTGGAGGAGGAAACTGACAAGTCTTTAGCAAGTTCTACACCAAAAAAACATGATAATACTGAGAACATAAAATTATTCGAAGATTTAACGCGTACCCCGGAAATGACTCGGGAAGGGATCGCGTTCGAATCTTTGTCATCACCAATTATTGAGAGATCTAGGAGATTGTATTTAGAAAAAAATACACAGCATGATAACTTGCTACCGATTGATTTATCATTGATGAAGGAGCGAGATCGTCGAGAGAACGAAGATGAAATAACTTTACGTATGTATCTTTTACATAGAGTAATATTTTTCTCTTCGGAGATAAATATAACGATTCTCAAATTTAATTGCAATTGATAATCGCGCGTTTATATTTCTTAGTTTTTTATCATCAGATTTGTTTTAGTTTATCACCACTCGTTTGTCTTAGTTTGCCGATTTTACAGAGCATAGTTAAATAATGCTTGCAACATAATTTTGAAATTATATTTAGTTCCTCATTCTTTCGTTATAATCTTTTGTTAATTTATTTATGCAGATGTATGGAATTATGTAAAAAATTGTTTTTAGATCGCGAGAGCAATGTTAAAACATATCTAACGGCGAGAGAAGTAAGAAAAAAGCATGGTAAGCTTTGGTGTGCGATTCTCGGATACTATGAGTATGACTCAAAAAATGAATTTGTGACATCTACACCTCTACCCCCGCCAAGACCGTTCACGAAAAGAAAGGAGCTTTCAGCTTCTCAAAACCTGAAAACAAAAGTTTCTAGACAACTATTTGAATCTGATGAAGATGATCCGATCCCTCCGGGAAAGATGCGCATTCGAGGCTCATTAGATAGAAAAACATGCGAAAAGAAAGGACGATGGGCACGAACATATAAATATGGAACCAAGAGGATTAATAAAAGGAAAGCGGAAAAGGAAAGCGATTCACAAAGCGATTCACAAAGCGATATTTACAGTAAAGATAACGTAGATATTGAATTCGAAACTGCTGGACCATTTGGGAAAAAAATGACTCTTGCTCAATTTCGTCACAGACAAAAAATGAACAAATCTTCCTTGATGGAAGAAAATTTAACAATATAAAATTTTTGTATATTAATTTTGTTATTTATATATTTATATATGCGTTTATGCGATTATTTTGTTTGCTTGTTATATGTTTACATGTTTATAGTTGTTGTATAAATACTAGTAACTCATATAAATATCGTTAATTTATATTTGCTAAGATTTCTTATATTTATATTTATTTTATATGTTTATAATTATATTTGATTATAGATATTTTTGAATTGTTAAAGTTGCATTGGCTGAATAAAATCAAATTTTTGTTTAAAATATGCATATAACATATTAAATGCAATAAAAAAATTATAATATACTAATTGTATTTCTCTAATAAAAAAAATGTTTTCAGTAATTTCTTTATTAAATGAACTCATTATTGATCCATTATTGTAATTATTTTCATTTAATTTGTTATATTTTATGTATCGCTAGAATAAAATTAGAGTAATTGTAATTTTATTTTAATACATATTTACGGTAGAAAATTATATTTTCATATCTCGTGCATATGTACCTGTGTGCACCGTAATGTGCTGTGCTCTAGAAGCAACGGGAGCAACTAAAATGCACTATTGACTGTGTTATCGACTTGTGCTCTTGTGTCTTGTGTCGCTTGTGTTCAAAGGCTGATGGCAGAAAACGAGGCATAAGCGCTTACGCTATCGTAGTAGCGTAGTCGTGGCATATGGTAAGGCAGAGAAAAACGTCGTAAGTCGTGAGAGACTTTTGTGTGAACATGATTTCCGCAGCCTTTCCGCTTACGTTTTCACTGCTTTACCTGCGCAGAACATGTACGCGCTTCTGACTTGCGTGGGGATCGGGAGCCGGCAGCCCGGTAGGGGTGGGAAAATCGCATTTCTTACTGTACGTTACGACTACTACTATTACGCAGACGTGTAAGCGCCACTACGCTCGTTTTCTGCCATTAGCCGAACGCGACGTCATCGATACGCGGTTGATAGTGAAGGGGTAAAATATATCACGGTGCATTTGTGATATTTTTTTTGGAAAACGTTTGTATAGTGATAAAAAAAATTGTTCACGATGAATATGTCGGTGGAGAAAAAGAAATATCCCTCGGCGTTGCCGATGAATTGGCCTATGAGGGAAGAACTGTCAAGAAAAAGCCAAAACCAATTGGCGTCTACAGGGAAGGTTGATTATTATTACAGGTTCGTTGAATAAAATTATTCTTCAATGAAATTTTATTCCATTTCACGTAGAATTATTCGACTCAGATTTTTAATTGTTTCTAAAATTCAGAATATCTTCCAAATAGATACAGTGATTTGTTATGGAATCCTAACCTCAACGAGAGTTCTCTTAACTGACTAACTTTTTTTCTTTTTAGTCGTGGAGTGAGGAACGATGCGTCGTTGGTACCACCGATCAGGCAAACAGCATCGATTTTTAAACAACCGGTAACAATTTATAAGACGCAGGAAGGAAAAGTAAAGGATACCAAGCATGGTACTCAGGAGAAACCAAAACAGGTTAATTTATAGTGCAGTTGGTTGTAGTAATGGGGCTGTTATTTAGTGTGTAATTTAAATGAATTGAATTTTTTTATTACACCATGTCTCACATTATTTCTATAAATGATATCTACCAATTGTGCACTTACAATCTATATTCTATGAATATTCTCAGTATGTTGAACACTGTCTAACTTTTTTATATCATGCTTGTGAGATACACTTTGTCTATATATCTCCGTACACTTTTAATATTCTTTGCTATACCTATCCTTATAAATTTACGTGATACAATTGTCAAATCATTGCTTTAGGAAGGAGCCGATAAAACTGATGGCAAGTATGGCTCCCAAGATAAGCCTAAGCAGGTAATTCTGAATATGCAATCATGAAATCTTCAATAATTTTGTTTTTTTGTTATATTTTTAATGATAAATGTTTCTAATTGTATTATTTTATTTTGGTAATGATAACAACGACAGGCAATCTTCTTAGTATTTTGGAGAAAATAAAGAGAAGATTTGTAATTTTGTTATCTAAATTTTGCTTTGGATTAAATTATAAATTGATTGATATTTAACAAACTCATTCACTACATGTCTATATAATAAAAGCATGATTCACCTTTACATAATTTTCATGCAATGGAACTAACATTTGTTTCTGGCTTGTATTATGTAATTCATAGAAAAAGCATGCTGCGAGTAGATTGATTAATTATTGCTAACCAAAATATATCTATCTTTCAGCTTTTCTGGGAAAAACGTTTGGAAGGATTGCGAGCCTGTGATCCCAAAGGTTACGAATTTGATGCTATGGATCTGCCAAAGAATTTAAAACCAGTAGGCCCGTATATCACAGAAGAAACCTTGCTTCAAAGTGTTGCTACTGCTTTACACGTATCCACTCAACCAGTCACGGGACAGACGGGATCAAAAATGGCTTTGGAGAAAAATCCTGGTGTATTTCTTAATCCTGATCAGCCACTTGTACAGGTGAGATAGTTGGATATTAATTTGCAATCAAATGAAAGCATCATCAAAATGATAGAAATCAATATATCATAAAAGTAAAACTTTCTTAATGTTATATAATGTTTAATAAATCGATGATTTCAATTTGTTTTAGGCAGTCTCAATAGCAGACGAGGACATAAAGAGGCAAGAGGATCGAGTTGCTATTGCGAGAAAAAAGTTACAAGACGCCCTACGTAATCTTCAAACTTAAATTATGTAAGCTGTATATGTATATAAAGATACACGGTCGGTCTTGCGCTGCGCGTGAACTTGGCGCGAGACACTACCGTGTCTCTTGATTGTCGTCCGCTCATCTCTTAGTCGTAAGTTCGTCATAAATTATATCATACCATTTTTTGTACAAAGTTTTTGTAAAAAAAAAAAGAAAAAAACGATCGATAAATTTAACGAAATATTTAAGACACAGTACTGACTAATTTTTTTTAAATGTTTCAATAAACTTTCTCAACACATTAAAATCACATTAAGATGTAAAAGAAATGACCGTGTAGCTGGCTATTTGACAAATACCAGATTCGAAATGTTTTCTTTCCATTAGCTAAGGATAATTTGGTCAGTACTGGTTCAAATGGGTTGCCATCTGTGAAATATTTCCTGTGACACGCAGGAAATCGATCAGGGTTAGCGTTGGTCACGGAAATACCAAATTTCCCGAGTTCATGTTTGACAGATGGCAAAAGTGTAGTATTTGGTTCGGAAATGTCGCTCCGAAAATAAATTAAGTTTGTTGAAGAACAATTAAGTGCTACGCTTTCGAATGTAACAATCAAAGATGATCCTTTGAAAATACTTGCTTAATCGAGAACCGAAATTATTAACGGTGAATCAAGAATAGGGTTGGCAAATCGTTCACATTAATTATGCAAATCGTTGCGCTTAGCTCAGCGCTTGAGACGAGCCGGGAATTGACCGGTCTTGAAATATTGTCTCAGAGTTAAGCGCGGGAACGTCGTTGCGGCAGGAAATAGCCTATTTCATAAATTATGTTTTTCACGAAACGGTAATTAGCGAAGAAAAAAGGAAAAGAGAAACATTTTGAGGAAAATAGTTTGCGGCAATTACCTCAGAAGATCTAAAAAATAAAAAAAAGAGCAAAAAAATAAATTCTCGATTTTTCTTCACATCTTCTAAATTTTGTTCTAACGACATTCTCCGCAGTATTATTGAGGGACACTTTCAGTGTTCCATATTGTTTGCCTGCCCTTGAGAATTCCCAAAGGACAGTGCTACGGTGCGGGGGAAAGTCGTTTCTGAAAAATTCCATTCTGCTTAAAATTATTTTCTTGAGCGCCACACAGATCCTTTTTCTCGATCTTCGCATATTGTGCCGAGTGCGATTGTGTATCGAATGTTGCACGGCCTTCTGGGAATGAGTGCGTGCCAGGGGCCTCGCACAAAAGAATGCTCAGGCAGCAGGTATACAGACAGGCATCGGTTTTCAGGTAAGCATAAGCTGGGTACCAGGTGGTAACCTCTTTTTTTCTTCCTGCCTACCCTCCGTCCCTCTTCCCCGTTCTGTCCGGTACCGCTCCACCTTCGACTAACAGCTGTTTCCCTCCTCGGCAAGGGTCGCTCTCCCTTATTGTCAACGGAGAGAGAGCCGTTCACGTTCCACCGCCCGTTGTCGCCGGCACATGTCCCAGTTTAAATCGTTATAACTCGTCGAACACATGACTCGACCGACGATCCATCCGGTCTAATCGGTGCGGCTGGATATCGTGGGTACCGGCGACGACGCCGGGTGCACCGCCGGCGATGGGAAATCCATCTCCGCGCCGATGCTGCCTGCACCCTGAGTCCTGCATCTTGAGCGATCAATAGCGTCACCGCGAATTCTCGTAATAATTTAGCGCGCACGAAAGCCACGTCCGGTTCGGCGAGAAAATATAAGAACGAATTGATTGTTACGTGTTAAGCTGATTAATCGAGCGCATTATCATAATTTCCCATTAATTTCTGTAAAGGGTTTAGCGATGATTATCTCGGATAATTACAGCCGACCGACAAGATGTACTCGCGCACGCCGGTTTCCGTTTTTCTCCCCGCGAGAAAATCCGCAGTTTTAGCTATGCCATGGATTTCTGTAGAATCTAGTTTAACTCCCATTGGATTTCCGCCCGTATAATAAATGACGCGCATGAATATGAATTCGAATATCATGTGACGGATGAGGAATAGAAATTGCCACGAGACACATCCCGAAATAATTCTATCCGAGTCCCACGCTGTCGCGTGCATAATTTACGGAGATTTTTGCATTTCGCGTGCACCAACACGCGACGGCGTGTCGATATCGAATACTCATTTGTGCGGCATTTAATTCTACACACTCCGGCGATTATCCCTCGTTAGATTTTTTCACGCGCGTTTATGCGCATATATATATAACATAACGCCGATTTACGCGGCGGCGGCGGCGGCGGCGGCGGCAGCGGCATCGCGTGTAAAGACCTTATCTGGAACACATCGAAGATTACATCCTCCGCTGTCTTGGACGTAATATAGCCGACGTATAAATAGACGCTCCGCTATGGCGTGTTATCGATCTTCGCGCAGGCAGTATATTCGACCATCGGAAGTTGACCGACTTGACTATACTATTTGTATCGGGGTTACTGGCCGCGAAGTATTTCTGATTTATCTCCGCGGGAACAGCGCGACGCGACATTAAGGTACGTATCTCGCGTATGACCTGGAGCGAAATTATTGACGTCGCGCGGCGAAAGTCGTACGGCGTAGGAAACTGCGTCGGTGGTTAGCAAGGGTCTCCCCCTGAAAGCAGGAGGCGTTGGTCCATCGCGCGGAAGAACAACCGGGGGACCTTCGACTCCAAACAACTGCTATACGTAATCGATGTCGGCAGACTTTCTCTCTCGTGGACTTCACCGCGAGAGGAGAGGAGAGGAGAGCGGACGCGCCTATAATCGCGCGCGCGGTTCGTGCTCTTTCCATTTTCACCGCGTCTCAGATGTCGCAGACAGAAAATACCAGTCTCGCGTTCGCGTTCGGCATAAAGGACACGATAATTATATAAAACACGAGAGAACCGGTTGTAAAATAATGTTTTTAGTTCGCCACCGATTTAAACTTTCATCAATTGCGTGAGCGCGATCGAATCAACCTTGTCAATAACGTGTGAGACGTAAATTATTATGTGCGTTTCTTTGAAGCGCGGCTTCATTGATGTTTGCGAATTACGTAATATTTACTCTACAGCTGTTTGTAAAAATAACTCGTTGTAAAAACGTCTTCCTTTACGAACGTCAAAGATGAGCGATTTTGATATTTTTCGGCAATAGGCGGTTGCATTTTTCGTATTTCCGTTCGACATGCGGGTGTGTATGATCTTTCAGCCTGGCTACGGCTTCCGCTCGGTCCATTGTTCGTTTCGTTTCGCAGGAAAAAGGAAGGAAACGGAAAAATACCATCCGTAGGACAAAATCTATTGAACCGAAAAGACCTTCCAATGCGACTTATGCTTCTTTAGAGCAACGTTTTTTTTTCTAGAATCTTGATTTTGCATATTTTCTTTTAAATTAATATCAATGAAATGCACTTAATTTCACTTTGAAGATTAAAGTAATAAAAATTTACTATACTTATAAGAAAACAATTTTTCTTTTTTTTCTAAAATTCTATACGAAATGTCTTGTCATAGCATGAATCCATTAAGTAGGACTTTTTTCAGAACCTTTTTTTATACAAAGGCTTTGTTGTTTAAAGGTCTAGCTGTAGGGTGCAAAGGAAGTAGTATTCTACCTGTAATACAAATCCTAAAGTTCCTCGAAATGTTTCATTTTTATGACTATTGCAGCTTGTTCTAAATCACCATGATTTGACTTAAATAAAACCATAAATCTTAGCGTCCTGTCGTGTCACGTTTTAAGCATAACAATAGCAGGTATTAGAAAAGCAATTTTAAGCACCATTTTACCGTTGATACTTTTCAGCTATATTTTTTTAGCTACATTTCTTTTATAGAATCGTACATCGTTGATTTTGCATATATTTTTTTTAAACTAATGTTAATGAAATGCATTTAAAACAATAATTTTCGTTTTTTTTTCTCTAAAATTCTATGCGAAATGTCTTGTCATAATACGGATTCCACTAAGTCAGTGAAAGTTAAAATTCTAACGTTCTAACGGATTTTTTTCAGAACCTATTCTTATTCATAGCTTTATAAGAGACAAATTAAATTAATTCAGATTTGCCAGGTACATAATGTTTTTAGCTGTAAATAGGTATTATTCGAAATGAAATGGGTCAGTTGAGCCCGCGCACAAGGCTGAATGCACTTTTGCGTGACGGCGGATGCATCGCGCGGGTAACGCGGGGTAACTTTGATCGAGTGACAAGTGTTGCATCTGCGGTAAGAAACAGCATTCCGCGAATGGACCAACGCGCCCGCGCCGGTATATTTAGAAAGGCACTGCACTTTATCCGCGCTATCATCGGTTAAACCATGCTATTTGTGTGTTTTCCACCGTTGTGCAACAGCCTTATGAACGCCGCTGCTGCGGTTTCGGTAGCCATAGAGATCTCTTGCCTCCTCTGCGTGTGTGCGCGAGCGTGGCCGACCACCCGCGCGATTTTGTGGATAACCAGACATTAGGCGGCCAATCGATATCCGTGCATTGCGAGATAATTCGACGCTAGTATCGTAGTTCTGCCGGATTGCCCGGAGAAACGCGAAAGCGGAATTGCGTTTAGTTGCCCAATTCACCAAGGTTTTGTGTGATTACCGTACAATCGTTAACTGGTGCACGTTATTCTAGCGAGCGCATTACTTAATTGACGTTACGTTAATTTTATTTAATTACTCATAATAACTTGTATTGTATAAAAGCTTGGAAGCTGTTAAATTCACACTCGAATGTCTGTACAATGTCGAGGCAAACTGCAGCATGGTTTTGCAGCGTGGTCATCGTCGTTGTCGTCGTCGTTATTGCCGTTGTCGTCGCCGGTGCCGACTCAGAGGCCAGCAATGCGGTTTTCTCAGGCGATGCTGCACCCCGGCGATCGAAATCGAAAGAAATATCCTCTCCGCTGCTCTCGGAGCTCAGCTTCGTACCTTATATACACGCGTGTACGTATGGTGCGTCTATCCGCATGTACATCGGCGAGGATGCGGCGCGCCACGGGAGTCGCCGGGTTTCGCCAAAGCGACGACAATGATCGCAACGTTGCACGAAGGCAACCGGTTGCACGCTGTAAAAATACGGCGAGCGACGCGGAACATCGAGAAGGAGTTAGTTTAATGCACCGACCGACCAGAAAACGGATGCGACGCGTCCTTTCGGCGTCGAACAGAACAGGACCGCTGCATCCTCTGCGACGTTGTTTGGCGTCGTGGCGATCTTATTTCAAAGATTGCAATTTTTAAGTAATAGTAAAAAAAAACCCCACAAATTCGGCCATTGTTTCTACTTTTCTTTAAATTCTCCACTTTAGAAATTTTTGATAACTTTTTTCATAAATTTAATGCAGCGGAGAGATTGAATCGAATGCAGCGAGTTTAATATTCGGCGCTGTACGTACAAAAATATGGGAGCTTTTCGGAATAATTATTCTCGAAACTCGGTCGGCGGCACTATCGATCATCCACGCTCCTCTGAATTAATCGACGCGGCCGATTAGTAATCGAGCGGTGACGTGTTCGCGCGAACAAATCCGTCCTGTCGGTTCGATCGCGTTTCGCCGTGCTGCATCCGAGGTGTGAGGGGACGTGGTGGAGAGAGAGGGTGGCGGGGAGGCAGCAGTTTGTAAAACCCATACGTACGATAACACCGAAGTATTTATGAGCGAGCCGAGGAGCACGAGCGGTCGGCAGGTGCTCGTAGCAAAAGGTGGTTGGTGTCCCGAGACAACCTTGAAGTTCGAAAGAAAGAGAGATCGCAAGGCGAAGTGCACGGGTCGTTGCTTTCGGCATGCGATGAGAAACAAAATTAGTCGCACCTTCGAAACGAATTGAGGCAGAGCTTGCCGAGATACCGAACCGGACGAAATTTTACGTCTCGTTTCGAAGAAGAGACCTCTCTCTCTTATCGAATTACGCGATCGCATCGGAACATGTTCATCGTGCGCTTTAACGAGCTATTGCTCCACGATACGTGAAAAGACAATGATTCGCGCGAGTATTCGTAAATCGCTGACGGGCGCTCGTCGTTTCACCCGTCTGTCCTCGAGAATGGAGGACACAGGCCGATCTGGCGTAGGCTCCGACTAAAAATCGAGCAATCGAGAGGCAAGAGAGAACGCACGGTCGGAGAGAGGACGAAGGGTCGTCGGCAGAGAACAATGGATCACGTTTGCGGCTCGGTTCAAGGTCCGTGCGAGCGCGTTCAGATCGGTTTAGAGAGACGGAATCCTTTTTTCACTCTTACTTAACGAAACCGCTAGTCGGGCAGGTGGTCGGTCGGGCCACGATCGTGATTCGTGAATTAGGGGACCACCAGGTATTGGACCGATGAGCATTTGCACGACCTTGTCCGCGCCGGCCACGAGATTAGGCATGCCGAGCGGCGTATCGCGATGAGCTTGTCACCCGATAAATTCCCAAGATTGCTCATAGTTAAATTCCTACGTGTTGTCGTACATTTTTAGAATACATGTCACGTAAAAAAGTATTATGCCGGTAAATACAAAATTATATTTTAATTTAAAGTTAAGTACTTAGAGCTCTCGTTTAAGCATCGAAATTTAAGAAACGTTAAGTGGAACATTAGGAAGAAGATTAAGTGCTTAAAATTTAGAAATTCCATTCAATTACATATAAATTGCAGAGAAACGAAACTTTGGTCGATAGGAAATAGAGATGTATAATACAGAATGCATTGTCCAATTTAGGGTCAATAATAAGCTTGAAGCAGATAATATTCGAAATCCTCTTAACAGATTAAGCAGACTAAATCGTAACATTAATCGCATACGTTCAAGAACGACTTACGTATAAACCAGAGGTAATGCTGAAAGCATCCGCCACCAAGGTTCAAGGACGATATCGCAAGGAACTTAACGCGACAGGTCATAAGAGATTCTCGTTCCTCTCGGCGAAAATCTCAATTAAGTAAATCGTGCGAGCGATAAACGTACAGATTCTCTCCATTAAATTTCCTCCGGGGATTCATTTGATGCGGTATGTAAATCATTAAATACTGCTAAATATGGGCAAAGAAATAGCATTAGTTCTTTTAATACAGCAGCATAACAGCGCAAGACATTTTGTAATTGATAAAATATTTTTATATATTCATTTTTTTAAATTTATTATTTTATACTTTACCCAAGCATTGCACATTATTGCGACATGCAAATCGTGATAAAAGCAGCCTGTACAATGAGTCTAGGAATTTGCAGAATGCGAAGTACAGAAGTATTTTTCGCCGAGTTGTAGCGTCTTGAAAATCCAGCGCAGCGCATTATTTATGAATAAACACGGCGCACTCTGTATCATGTGGTGTATGTATACAACTATTGCGCTACTATGATCAGCTAGTCAGCTGACCAGTAGTAGGAAATTTTTTGTCGCTACACGAGGATCACGTGATTGATCAAGTATGATGATACATCAGCCGTTTCGTTTTAGGTTGGCATCACTTGTTACGATGCTTCACTTGGATCGATGTATAATTGTCGAGATATTCTTGCACGAGAAAGCTGAAAATCTATCCACTTTTAATCGAACCATGATCATTTATCTGAGGTAATTGTTTTGCAAAATAGATTATTAATTAATTACAAAAGAGACAAAATTATATAACTCTTTCGAAATGGCAGTGTAAGAATTCATAAGCTAAATGCATGTATTTTCCATCCTGAATAGGTTAATTTATAGCGCAATGGACTGCAGCGGTGACGCGAGAGGATTCGATTTACGGTCTGACCGATGAGTCGCTATTATTTCTTTGAATCTATAAACGTCTTCTCTCTTGCATTTATCTTCGCGCTAAAATGGAGAGATAACCGGCGCGGAAAAGTGTTGGTGCACCTCGTGCACGGATACGCGCGGCGGAGCTTGTGACGGCCGTCGGAGAAGAGGAGAAGAAAGAGCGTTATACGATCCACCTAGGTCGGTGCACTTTGACCCGTTCGACATTCGCGGGGGAAAATCATATATCGCCGCGGGCGACATTTATTTCGCCGGGAGAGCTTACGCTTTAACTGTATACGTTAGAAAGCGACATTCGATCGTATTCGTATTTGGTATTCTACAACAAATTTACAGGATATCGGTTCGAATGGAACGAGGAGGATCGATTTCGCGATCTCGAAGCTCGTGTATGCATCTACGGACTATTCAAAGACGCGGTTAGACGCTACGTCGGGAGATATCGATATTGGCCAGCTTTGGGAGGTTTTACTTCAACGCCGGCATCGCGGTGAGCCGCGAAGAAGAAGACAGGACGGCGTTTTTCCCGGGTCGGAGTTTGCCGCTCCAGAAAATCGGTGGAATAGAGCGCACGTTCGGACGGACGGACGGATGGATGGCGGCGTTTCCATAGGGAAACTTCGCGAAGGTTCGGACGGATACACGAATGGAGGGGGTTGCGTGGAGTACAATCGGGGACGGGAGTGCACGCATCCGTAGCGCCGAAGGAGCCGAAGAACGAAATGCGACGTCGCTTGCTCGTTCGTTCCCTCGTTCGCTCGCTCACTCACTCACGTTGCGCCGGCCGCGGTGCCGCTGTATTGTGCCGGTAGGTGCGCTAGCGCCTATGCGTCGCGCGCCGAAAAGTGGGGAAGGGTGGCGTGTACCACGTGACGCAGCCAGCCAATCGGCTGCGTGCATAGCCGGCGTCCGGCACATGGCGGCGCGCCGGCTTCGACAGCCGCAGTCGCAGTACGTCGCAGTCAGTCGCAGTGGTAACACGAGCGAGAGGGTAGTTGCACGCGCCTGCCTTCGAAAGGAAAGATCGCGGTGAAGAGAGGCGAGCGAGAGAGAGCGGAGGGAGTGAAGGAAGAGAAGGATCGCGAGCGAGAAAGGGAAAGAAGGGAGCGGAAACCGTGCGAACGAGCGCGCGCCCCTTGCCTCCGTTTTCAGTGTTTCAGTCTCGTGCGACGACTACACGGTCACTCGGGCGCTTAAAGTCAGTCGGCCGGTGACGAAGCAGCCGAACAACGCGATACACGAAACGTCGTTACGTCGCCCGGTTGGTAGTCGGAGAGAGAACGCGACAGCGAAGGGAGCGAGAGAGAGAGAGAGAGAGAGAGAAAGAGAGAGAGAAGAGGAAGGAGGAACGAACGAACGAAAGCATCGGTCGAAGGCACACAACTGTACGAGTAACGTGCGAGAGAGCATCGACTGTAGGACGCTCTTGAACACGAACCGCACGCGTCCGACGGAGACTAGAGAGCAGTGGGGATATCGAGAAGGCCATTTTCGTTGCCGGTGTGCGCGATACGACATTACAACACACGCAGCCCCGCGTGCGTTTCCAGTGTGAGGAGAAACGAGCGACTGACTACCACTCCGCATTTATCGTCGGGACCGTACGTCCGCGAGAAAAAGGACCGTAGTGAAGCAACTTACGAATCATCGAAAACGAGCCGACTGCATTACCTTCGCGCTGTGCGTCGGTGTTCTTGAATTCTTCATTTTTTTACGCGTACTACGTAATCGGTCGTCGTGATCACGTCGCTGCTGCGTCGCGGTTTGTCGTGTCGGTGGAAGTTATTTCATTCTCGCCATCCTCAACGTTGTGTCGCCATCGTTGGCGTCGTCATCGTCGTCGCCGCGTGCGTACTATTATCGTAGTTCCTCGATCATCGTCGTCAGAGCGGCGCGAACCGTTCCGCAGGACGTTCCGCTCGTTTGTTCGATAAAGAAGGGACGACGGAGCAGAGAAAAAATCGACGCCAGCGTCGTACACTGTGAATAACAGCAGCGTGGACTCTGTCGCGACGTTTCCAGCGAGCGTCATCGTCCAACGTCTTGATCAGTGTTGCACGAGATTTACAGTCGAGCAAAATGCCGACGAGTTTATTCAGCGAGATGGACCGTGGCACGAACGGCGGCGGCGCCGGTGCCATCGAGGATCAACGCGCTCTTCAGCTCGCCTTCGAGCTCTCGATGCTCGGCCTGGAGGGCTCATCAGGATGCCCCGGCGCCGGTACCGGCAACGGCACCACCAATGATCCGGATCCACTGCAAAACACGCCTGCTGTCTTCGAGGAGGCGCGTTCTAAGAAGAGCCAGAACATGACCGAGTGCGTGCCGGTGCCCAGCAGCGAACACGTGGCGGAGATCGTCGGCCGACAGGGTAAGTTTCTCTTCCGCAAAATTTTACGCGCTTTTTCGCGCCTCGCCTTCTTACTCTCAACCACGTGTTTATCGGCCGAAACTTTATTTCACCGGTCCAATTTTCATTCGGCCGATTGTTTCCGCGGCGACAAAAGTTGCAAAATCTTCCGCTTGGATAATAATGAAATGAATAAAATCACATTGTTGTTCGAGTATAAAAAAGAGTATTAGTGCTATTATCTCGGTTGTAATTGCGACATTTGGCAGATAAACGAAGTGATGAGAAAGCGCATCTTTATCGTCGCCGTTGCGCTGGGGCGACTCGAAGTCTCTCTCGTTGCTTTTCTGAAACGCGTCGCGATGCCAAGTAGCGTCGCATTGTTTCTTTTTTTTATCTCTTTTTTTTTTTTTTTTCCTCCGTCGTCTTTCTTCGCTCGCACACGTCCCGTCCCGGTTGGCGGAGCCGCGCGCGAGTATATAGCGCCACTGA
This sequence comes from Linepithema humile, assembly GCF_040581485.1. Classification (NCBI taxonomy): domain Eukaryota; kingdom Metazoa; phylum Arthropoda; class Insecta; order Hymenoptera; family Formicidae; genus Linepithema; species Linepithema humile. The sequence continues at coordinate 6,796,715 of NC_090133.1, read as the reverse complement.
CAGTTCATTGGCACGGCCGTAAAACGCGTACGCACGCTGCGGGAAACTTGATACCGGGTGCGATGGAGCAATTAAACCAATTTACGTTCGAATTCTGTTTCGCGCGGGCGCTCGCGCGAAAGGACGAGGACGGAAGAGCCGGTCCTCCACCTCCCTCCCTTCCACCCTAAACTATGTCGTAGGTCGCGGTTGTTACGGCTTCCTACTTTTTTTGCGCTCTCTCTCTCTTTTTCTCTCTCTCGCTCGCTTTCTTGCTCTTCTGTCTGTCGCAGTCAACGGTGACGATGTTGTCACGGAAAAGTGTTTACGATTTTATCGCATGATACGATACGATGTGATACGATACGTTTGGACGTGCGCGCGCGCGCGCGCGTGTCTCAATAAATAAAGACGCGTTATGTTCTGCATTGCATGCTCGAGACCGATAACTCTTTCTTTCTCGATCTCCAACCTTGAAAGACTGGCCACCGTTCCGCGAAATGGTTAATTCGTCCCGTCGTTTCCTTTCTTCATGCCGACGATATTCCCTCTCGCCCGCGCGCGCGCGCGCACCTCTGCTTTTTTGTTCCGCCACGTTGCTTTCCGAGTAAAATGTCCGAAATAGTTGCACTTCGTAGTGGCCGGAAGTGAATAATAACGGTAATTACTTTTAAATGGCCCTTCCTTAGATAAGTGAAATAGGGCGATGGCGATATGATTATTTTTAAAGAACGCGCGTCACCGTCGTTGAAAGCGACGTTGCAGTTTGCAAATTGCCGAGCGACGAAGGAGAGCCCTGAGCGGCAGCGTTTCGGTGCTTCGATAGGCTTATCGTTCCCGTAACGTCATTTAGCTTCGTAATGTTTATCGCATGTCTCGCTCATCGTGTTTACACAATGTATTCGAGGTCAGGAAGTGTCGTAGACCACTTACCGCGCAGCCGAAGGAGGTATTTCGTTAATAGGAACGTATATTCGGTGCTATCTCTAATCGCGCGACGCGAGCGAACGATAGGGATCTCTCCGTGCTCTATTAAGCGAATCGCTTTTCGGTCGATCGCGGCGGATCCCATTGTCGCGGCGATATCGTCGTCGTTGCCGCCAGCGTCCAAGTTCGCGCGCGTGTTTCGTTCGCGGCGGAATGTTTAGAAATTCAGACAACGGCGCGGCACGTGGCCTTGCCATTTAAATCTTAACGTCTGTCAGCGGCGATCAATACCGTTCGGAGAACCGGCGAGATGTACCTGTGTGTGTGCGCGCGATGCATTCACACACACACACACACACACACACACACTGCGCGCGTCTACGCGCGAGTTTTGCGAAAACGAACGAATCGAAGAGTCAGCCGATAGAGATATCGATCGTCGAATTCGTGCGTATCATCGCGCTGGTAATCGGAGTTCGGTAATCGTACACGGGTCTTGTAGAAGGCAAGTCAGGAAGGAAGCCGTACGCTCGGCTACGTCGCGGTCGTCGTCCCGGCGGATGCTAATACTGACCGCGCGATACAACACATTAGGGCCTCGGAATGATGTCTCCCGAGAGCCGCGGTTGAAATTCCGCACGCTCGCCTCGAGTCGCGCCGCGTACGTGCTCATTCTGTCTTCCGTTTGGCGCTCGCGCGTGTTTTTCAATCGCAATGTCGATGTGTCGTCGTGAGAAACGTCACTCGAGGTTAGCGCAGTCATTTATTTCGAAAGCGGTGCAACTTCTACGGAATGGTAACTCGATTCGTGCATTTAATTCGCGAATTTAGGAGTTTCGTGTGCAACGGTGCGACGTGTATTCTGCGGGAAAACAAAATGCACTTTTGCGCAATGCGTTTGCGTCGCGCGTCCGGTGCGACCATTGATCGGCTCTCGTGAATGAAACGAAGCCGTTGTACGCTGACTCGGATTACCGTATTCTTTTTCCTTTTTCTTTTGCTTTGTTTTTTTTTCCCCTCGGTATACCAAAGTACAGGGAGGAATGTTTTCGAAAAACTTGTTCAGAATTCTAATATTTTCGTTGCAACACCCGAAGGGAAAATTAAAATAGAATTTAGATAGGTAGAAGATAAGAAGTGTACATATCCGAACCTTTCTCTATTATGTTACATTGTGTCCCGTAGATAGCGACGAATTTTTTATACTACCAACGAAAACCAGTTTGACATATACCTGGCATGAATCATTGCCTGCGCCAGCGTGGTCGGCTCTATTTTTCGTTCAACTTGGTTCGTTCGTTGCCACCGCGAGAGAGATCGCGACTTTTTTGTGGAACGTAATCGTGTCGATTCAATGATGACGTCTAATGAGTTTGATACGCCGTTCCATTATGAGGATGTGGCTATTTGTTGAGCATTTTCGCTCGCCGTGCCTCTCTTCGCCTCCTCCCACCTCCTCTTTCTCCTCTCGTTCTCGCATTATCTCTCTCGGCCTCTTCCTCTCTCCCTCGCCGTTGTTGTCGGTTCTCTCTCTCTTTTCCCGGCTGTCGATCGCATACGTCTTTCTTCCTCGCTCGCGCGGCTCTCCTGGACCGGAAGTTGTAATGAGTGCCTCTGTCGCCAGACCCGTCGCCTCGCGTCGTATCGTGGCCAACGATGACGTTACTTTGGAAATATCATGGCCGGTTATCCAGGTCGTTAGCTTGTGCACCGCGTGACTTCGAGAGGGAACTCGACTCACGAAGGGAATGAAAAAAAAAAAAAAAAAAACAAAAGAAAAATATGTAATTGCAGCTTCCAGGAATTGTAGAGCGCATGAAGCGATCGTGCGCTATCCTAGCATAGAATCACTCACGATTATTAATTTTTTTAAATCTCGTTTCTGCCTATCTGACTTTCTTGAAACTTGCAATTCTAACTCAAATAAATCTCTCGAAAATTTTTTAGATTTATGTAAATATTATTTATATATTCACACTTTTTATACAATTTTTTATAAAAATATATATCTTTAGAATGTATCTATTTTTGAGTTAAAAAAAAAATTATTTTTAAAATAATTTAAAACTTAAATATTTTCACGTGTCTTGTGTCCTCATTCAAGAGCTTATATTTTCTATGTATTTTTTTCATGCTGATATAATCTCAAGTAGCCACTTTCTTAGTCATACTTAAATTTCGTGGTACGCGTTCAAGAGATTGTTTTTAGCCTCGTAAAGCTAAGCAACAAAGATACGCGAAAAATGTGCGGACGCGTGATGTACGGTGTATACATAACCGTTCCTCTCTCGAAGTCGTAGAAAATTCACCAAAAAAGAGAAAGAAGGAAGAAAGAGGGAAAGGCGTGGCTCTACATATTGTCCGCAAACACGTGCGGCGCGTGGTCTCACAATGATCCTACATTATGCCAGGCAGGATTTTCTACAGAAACAGAAGATTTGTGTCACCGATGAAATTGTGTTACTAGGCTCCGCATCATCGTTAACGCGTCCTCGTGAAAAGCACGAGGAGGAAAAAGCGGCGATGGAGGAAGAGAGAGAGAGAGAGAGACAGAGAATCCTGCGTAGTTTTTACGACGCATCGGAGAATCTTAGGCAAGGTACCCGGTAAACATGATTTTATCTCATGTTCACGAGTTCAAAGTTCTATGGCCATGCGCGTCGAGTGTAACCTACTCTCTGCCTCTGTCTTTCTCTTTCTCTCTCTTCACGAAATATCTCAATTTTATCAACAGGAAATATTTGTCGAGTGACATGTCTATTATTTTTTGTTCAAATCGTCAGTGTTATACACTTTTTGTAATAATTTTTCTTTTTTTTTTTGCTTGTATAATACTCGAATAAAAATCGTATACTATGTACTTTGTATGCGCGATAAGCTATGACCAAGCGAGTGTTTGACTAACGTGAGATAAGATTTAATAATAACATTTAGGAAAGACGAAAGTGTCAGTCTTTCTTTTTCCTTATCTTTCTCTCTCTCTCTGTCTCTCTGGAATTACCTGACATTTGGTCGGCAGATGTACACCGACTTCATCTTCTCTATTTTCTTCCTCCCTCGCCACGAAGACGCTGATTATTAGGTGAAAAGGGAACTTTCTTATATTTTCTAGATAATCACGCGACTAACGGCCGAGAACGCAGCTGGGCTCGTTTGCATTAATGAAGAGCGTCGTGCTCGGCTAGTACACCGCGCTCCGATTTCTTCGATCTTTTATTTTTACACGGGCAAAAGCCGTCCCGCCGTCGTCACGTATCAGTCACACTATCGATGATCGCAGGAGATAATTAGTGTTAATCAGAATTAACGTAGTCACTTAATCGAGATTAACGTTTACGATTCTCCCCACGACGCGAGGCGCTTTCCGCGCCGTGCGTGGGGCAGGCCGGAAGGGAGAAAGGAAGATTGCCCCGCTGCACACGCGCAGAGATGTTATGCGATCGTACGCACGTCGACACACCCCGTGTGCGCCGTAATTATTTTTAAAAGCGCGACTCTCCGGCCGCAAAAGTGACAGCAAAATGAAGCGTTTCCGGCCGTGAAAGCAGAAATTTCGTACATGAGAAGGAGCCGGATTACGTGAATATGCCCCGTTTTCGGCTTTACTCGATACTTTGTTACGTGACTCGATTGTCCGAGACTCGTCTCTCTTTCATGGCTTTAGTTAGGGAACGAAGCGATCCGTCCGTCCGTCCGTACTCTCCCGTCGTTTCGTTCTTTCCAGTTCAATTTGCGGGCGAAGATGTCGAAACTTCCCGCGCTTTCTCCGCCGAATCTTACGCTCGTACGCCGACCTGCTTCTCCTCTTCAAAGATAGCCCAAGAAGTTGCTCGAGAATTTGCCTGGCCATCGAAAATTAATCCATGACGTTCGACTAACTGATGGATCGTTTTTTGATTACTCCGAAAGCTAAATGTTACTTCAATTCTTCTCATACTAGAAAATTAAAGCAAGATAATAGCATTCTAAAAATAATAGGAAGTTTATTACATTTTCATTATCTCTTATTGAATTTCATGTTTCGCTTAATTGCGATCAATGAAGTACTAACGAGAATTCATCGCTTAAACACGAGCGCAGTGATTTTTGCTGCGTGCTACAGTCGGATCTGTAGCGTGACAGAAAATCCCGTCGGGTTTTCGAGATCAGTTTTCGGGACCGTCGTGCATGCGCGGCCAATTTCGAGGCGCAGCGCGGCGGCGGCGGCGGCGGCGGCGGCCTGAAATTCTTTTTTTCACCGCGGGCCCCGGCTCTCTCCTCGTCTCGCACAAAAAGATCGGGCCGAGCGCGCAGCGCCGCAGCACATTTCGAGAATGGAAGTCCCTTGGAAGAAAAAACGAGAAATTGCCCGGCGGAGCGATGGCCAAGGCATCACAGGGTGGCGGTGTGTGGTGGTGATGGTGGTGCCGGTGCTGCCGGTGCGCCGGTGCCGACGGTGGTGGTGGTTGTTGATGCCTTTGTTGGTCTCCGAAGCAGCTGCCGACCCACACCGGGCCTTTCCGTTCTCATGCTCGAAACTCGATCGACACTCGACCCGCGGGAACGAGAGAGAAGCAGAAGGAACACGATAGGCTGGGCGAGGAGGAAGCGCCGGTCGCACGCGGCGATGAGAGAGAGATCGGGATCGAGATCGAGAGAACGGAGTGCCAGAGAGATTGCAAAAGAGAGAAAGAGAGAGAGAGAGAGAGAGAGAGAAGGATCGCCGGCTGCTGCTGGCTTGAATTGTTTGAGAGCCGCTGTGGGGTCTCGACGTTTGGTCCCCGTCTAGCAGATGTTTATGGCGCGTTGCCTGAAATGAACGCTTTTTCTCGTTTTCTATTTATTTTGTCTGCCATGTGCGCGCGCGGATTACTCTCCGAAACCAGCGACCGGAGGTCCTCTCTTGTCTGCTGAACGACTTCCCTCCGGAATCCTCGGGAAATTTTCCTCTCGTCGGGCACTACTTCGGGAAAATGGCCGGAACTATCTCTTGGAGTAGCCTCCGGAATCCGGATATTTAATGGAGTGATTCGGGAGTGATTCGGGCCGGTATCCCATCATCAATCACAATATGGTCACGATATATCTTATATTAATGACTAATACGTTACGGGATAAATTAAATGGAACGATCGATCGGCGGATTCCGGACGGTAAACAAAATTTTATTGCCGCCAATTATGCAGCTCGCATAATGCGATCGCTATCGCCGCGATCGAACGAGGCGCACGTGAAGCGCTGAATATGTGTTACTCTAGAAAAATGTATATGTAGTTTCGGAATCGCTTATAAAATATGTACGTTACCGGCAACCGTGTTTTTGCCTGTGTATCTGCTTGAAAGCGAGCGCGTCGACCTTGAGTTAAATTATGCTACACGCGACTTTTATTACATTCCCATTCAAATGACATCCGCCGATACGGGCGTTAAACCGCCCGCCGTAGGTCAGGCGACTGGTGTGTGCACGCGCGTTTATCATCTCTGGTAATTTGGAGCGGCCGGGCCGGAACGCGGACCGAGTGAGCGAAAGAGTGAGCGAGAGGGGGGAAGAGAGAGAGAGAGAGAGAGAAAGGACTTTTAATAACCGCGGATCCCTAGACCCGCGCGCTCTTTTCAAAGGACCCGGGGAACCTCGGTCCAGAATTTCGGAAGTTCTCGATACCGTGAAAGACGAATTTGCATTCTCGACAAACGAGGCGATAATGAAAGACGCGCGGTCTCGCTCTCCGGGCATTAATGAATAGCGGCCGTTAGCGCTAATTGATGACCGAGGAGTTTGCGAATCGGATTCGATCGCGATGTAAACAGCGTCGATTTATTCATCGGGCGATTTTTATCGTGCCGATGTTACGTAGGGCGATAGACGGGATAAGATAGGGTTTCGTCTTGTGCGAGAGGCGACGCGCGCGAGTGGCTCCGCAAACCGCCACTCATCGGAAGTGGAGGACGACGTCTTTGTTTGTTGCCCGATGCGCCGAGAGCGGTGCAAAACAGTATTCGAGAATACACGAGGGATATCGAATATCCGAGAGCGTCGAACACACCACCGGCCGGCCGGCCGGTCGATCGATCGGTCGATCGGTTCGTGGCGACGAAAGACTTCGCCTAAGAATCTTCCTCGCTTTTCTGCTCCCAGCCGCCTCGTCCTTCTTCATTCTACAACTCCCGCCAGGCTTTACTCCTTTGTCAGATCTCGGGTCTCCGTTTCCTTTTCCTCTCTTTATTGCGCGGGACATATAGCCTGCATCCAGGCTGCTGTACCTGCGGCGTCGCAGCACAACGGCTCCAGCGAAGCTCTCTTGGCGCTCGATGCAATTTTACGATTCAGAAAAAACTCGCGACAAAAGTAATTCAGCGTTTGTAAGGCGAAACTTCCGGTACAAATATCGCAATATAAAGTCATATTTAACTGAAGTGTAATTTGAGAGTGAAATCTGAAAAGAAATAACTGGCAACTTGAAATTGGCAAGCTTTATTTTGCATTTTTCTTTTTTTGCTTATATTCTTAGCATGCAAATCGAGAAAAGGAAAGAAAGTAAAAAGAAGAAGAAACTTTTCCAGACAGAGATATTAGCAATCTTGTGTTTTTTACACGCCCTGGAATCGCCAGTGAGTGGATGCGGGATTAAGTGACGATTTTCTACGGTCCATTTCGAAATTTATGGCTCGCGTAAAATTGAACGGCGGCGCAAAAAACTGCAACAAAGTACGAAGCCGCCGTTCGCGCGGGAAACGGGTTCCCGAGACACAGTTCGCGTGTAAAAAAAGTGTCGTTCGAGCGTTAAGGGAACTCTTTTCTTTTTCACAACGGTGCACATCCTCTCTGCGCGACGCGGCACGCACGAGTATCCGATTATTCCGAAGACCGCCGCGCACCAAGAGGAAGTGGTTCGCACAACACAACCCACCTACACTCTCCGTCTCTCTTTTCCTTTCTCGTACGTACACAGACGTTTGTATGTAGCCGAGCGACGAAGGCGCGAGTGTGTATTATGCACGAACGCGCGGGCGGTCGAGTCTCTCTCGCTCCATTTGGCCAATCCGCGTCCCGTATACTCTGCTCGCAACAATGCGCTCGACGTGGCACTTCCGTCCGGACGAGGAAAGCATCGAGAACCTCGGCGTAGCGTGCTTCGTCTCCATTTAATGTACAAGCTGTCGCGCTCGTTAAGCTAAGAAAAAATTATCACTTCCGATAATTATGTTCCTTATCGTCTTGTTACACGGCGATAATACAAAACGTCGTCTCGCGAAGCAAGAATGCGCACTTCTCCAGAATATATGAATATATAATGAAGAGTTTATAACTTTATTAGTTGCCAGGTTTGTTATTTTTAACTTCCATTCAAGCCCATCTATCAAACGTAATGAATTATAAACGCGCGAGAAGAAGAAAAAAAAAGAAGGAAAAGTGTGTGCCGGCGAAAGCGCGCGGGGCCGTTCGATTAGCGTCCCGCGAGCGCATTTTTTCGCGGCTCAAGGGAAAACCGCGACCTCGCTCTCGCGCCGTCTGTCGACCTTTCTGCGCCGTCCTGTTCGAGAATCGCGTGAATGTCGACCATGCGACCAAGCACGTGTAAGAGAGCCTTCGTAGTACGTCGAACTGTGACGTAGTCGGCGGTGCGTGTCCTAGGTCAAGATTCAAGACTGTCTACTGTCGGCCGCGACCGCTTCTTTCTAGCCGAGGCTGACGGGGCTTCATCCTTTCGCCGCTCGGCTCGGCTCAGCCTTTGGCTCGATCCTTTTCTCCATGTATTGTGCGTGTGTGCAATGGAACACTCTCTGGGTATCCTGCGTGCGTGCGTGCGTGCGTGCGTGCGTGTGTGCGTGTTTGCAGTGAAGAACGAAACACCCGCACACACTCACCCTCTTCCTCTCCTTATTCTTCTCTTCTACAACGATGTCCTCCGTCCTCTGTATAGCTCGGCCGTCTTCCCACTCACGACACGGTCGGTCTCTGTCGCACAGTCATCCGTTCACTCTCGATCTCGAGAAGAGGCCAATCGGCTGTCCCAAACTTTTTTTTTTCCGTCGACGCGCGCCGTCCTAGTTTAATGAAATCATACGGCGGACAAGCGACGTGAAATCGAATCCATTTTCGAAGGTCAACGCGCGAAAGCGCCACAAGTTACTAAAACGACGTTCCAAGTTGTTTATTGTTTAATCCTTGAACATTTTCGTAGCTTGTACGTGAAATTTGTGTTGAAAATTTTCGAATTATCGCATAATTATACGGTGACTTTCATTTAGCTGGTTTACGGCTAATTATTTAAACTAATGACTTGGTCATTAATTTTAAACAAATATATACATGTATGTGTGTGTGATTATCGAGATAAATGCAATGCAGTAATGCGTATTATTAAACGTTTAGAGATGAGGTCAAAGTCTCTTTGTTCCTAAATAACGCGAGAAAGCTGGCTGTCAGCACTCGCGTGCGTGGCACGTGCTGCGAAGCTATTAGCTACGTTAGCTCAGGCTTTAAGGCTTTTGTCGCCGTTACGCAATCGCAAAAGCCGCGGAAAGGGAAAGCAACGACGACGGCGGCGGCAGTGGCGGTAGCATTCTGGCCGCTCTAACGCAAAACGCGCGCGGGCCTCGGTGATTCGGGAGAGAGATACGAAAGAGACGAACGTGAAGAAGGTGACGAATCGTGGCACTGACCTACTTTCGCCCTGTTTGTAACATCTTCATTTTTTATCCGTCCCGAATAGGCGACGAGCCCTTAATAACGCTTTCGCACGAAGAGCCGGGCGCAGCAAGTTGCTTCTTTCCTCGCCAGCAAGCACTCGAGTATCGTTAACGCTACTTATGTAAATGCAGTTACAATATGTAAATCGCGTTTATTCGCGTGTTAATTTCTAATGTTTTCATAATATATTTACCCGTCACTTTATTATTATATTTTGCGTGTTCTCGATTAATCCCCTCGGTGGAAATGGTCGTGCGAGAATCAGTCCGACTGAGCGCGTTCGGCTGCGAGAGTAAAAAGAAAGAAAAAAATTGCGCAATGCCGCTGTACGCTACGTCCAGCTTTAGATAATAGTCTTCGCGTTGCACGACGTCGATCCGCTTTATCATCGTGCGTCGCGCGCTTTTCCACGCTACTAAGCGATGCAGAAGTGCGACGACCATGCATAATTCCTCCCCCTTGGTTTTTTCGCCTGCCTCGCCGACAACAACGACGACGGCGACGAGTCGGCTGCGCAGCGGCGGTGGATAATACGTACGCGCATGTATATATTACTACACGGCCGTACGATAAGAGCGCGACTGTAAAGCCGAGTCTTGTGTTCCAATTATTCAGAGAGAAACTTTCGCTCTCGCGATATTATTGGGACATGTAACGCGATCGGTATTAAGTTGCTTTTATACGCCCGACACAACACTGTTCTCCGCGCGAAAAATCACCCGGTCGTGTTTCTTTTTTTGCGCCAAGAGACATCGATGATGGCGATAATGGTGCGAAAACGAGGTCCCATCGGCCGGATGTCGGTCGCGTCCGGCATTTTCGATCGAAACCGCTAAATGCTTCTAAGAAACGAAACGTTAATTAACGAGACTGAGCGCGGCGTGGGTCGGAAAAAAATCGCTAACCCCGATTCGTCGCTAATTGTTCGTATGACACTAACGACGTTAGAGCGACACATCGCGCTTTCGTAGTTACGCCACGTGTTTTGTACCACACGTGGCACTCCTCTGCATGTGTGAGTGCGTGTGGGTCGAGAGTGATCGCTATTCAAACTCGAATTTCAATATCTCTCAGCGACGAATGAAACTAGAATGGGGTATGGAGTAGTGTGCAACGTGAGAATCGAAATTCAGTGATGGAAACGTTATAATTTCCGACGGATTGAGTTATTTATTTCTATCTAGAAAGAGTCATGCAATAAAGCGTAACAAGTCGATTGTATTCGCATAAGATTTATAATGTCAAGTGTCGATAGCATACGCATTAAACTAAATATCGTTTTTCCATAGAGAAATCTCAATTATCAAATAACAGCGTGGTTTTGATTCTTGCTCCATTCCGATAATTTCATAAAGCGTAATTTAACAAAGAGAGATATTTACGTAAACGGGAATATCTTTCCATTCTCTTTAAAGCATTTGAATGATATTTCGCCCGGGCGAGCCGACGAAACGTTCCGACGTTCGGTTGACCTCAAACCCAATCGCGGCGAGGAATCGGGAGAGAAGTTATTATGTCGAAATTCACGATCGCTCTTTCTCGGAACGAAGATCGATCGCGATCGGCTCTCCGCAGTGGTCCAAATCGATCCGATTTGTGAAAGGCGCAAGAGATCTCGCGTGTGCTCGAGAAACGATAACGGGACACTTATTAATTCGCAATCGCTGCGACTGCGGTTCGATTTATTCGTAGACAACAAAGAGTCCGGCGTGTCGGACGGGGAACGTCGTCGTCGCTCTGCGAGAGGTTCTCAACCTCCGATGCGGTGCGGCGGTGGAACACCACGCCATGGGTCCCGCCCGTGGGCCTCGCGCCTCTCGTACAGTCGTTCCTTTGTCCGGCCCCTTTTGAAGAGCCGCCGCTGAAGGAGAGCAGCTCGCCTTGAGACAAAGCGCACGCACCTACCGAAGCGCAGAAGCGCGTGTGGTGTGTGTGCTACCTAACTCACCCTCTCCGCCTCGCGTGCCCCGCGTGCCCTGTCTCGGGTGTCCGCCTGCCTGCTGCCTCCCTTTCTTCCCCCCCCCCCCCCTCACCCTCCGCTTCCTCCCGCTTTGCTGTTTTCTCTCTCTCTATTATTATGTTTTTGCGATTTATTTGTGTCTGCATCGCGTCCGATTTTCGATTCTTCTTTTTTTTTCTCTCCCGCCGCCTACCTTTCTCCGCCTTCTTCTTTCTTGACGGAGAAGTCGTCGGCCTCGCGCGCCGTGCCCTCCCGCGCACACGAATCCGCAGGTGCATCGTGCTTCACGAACTTTGCCTCTGCGAGAGATAGAGCGAGAGGAGAGAGAGATAACGGCGCGTCGCACCTGCTTGCGCGTGCCCGTCTTTTGTCAACGTCATTTCACGCCGAAAGCGGCGCGCTGCTTAATCGGCCGCATTCGAAGACAAGGTGTACGAACGGCGGCACACGTGCCACTTGCTTCGTACGACAGGTGCTCGATATAATTAAGTCGACGACCTGTGGCGGGGTTCGTCCTGCGTCGTCCTCGCAGTGTTTCAGCCGCGCGCGCATTTTGCTTCGACGCGCCTGAAACATTCCGTTCCGCCTCGGCGCGTCGCGCGTTTTTTTTTTTTCCTTCAAGATTTTCCTTCGATACGCCGCGCTTGTAAACGCACGATTGAAATCCGGTATAATTTCGGTGAAACGTACGAAGATGGTTTTTGTGTTTAAGCCGGACGGATAATGGGACGTTTCGTCCGTAACATCGAAATTCAAAATCGCCGAGATTCTATCTGGGCTCCATAGAACCGTTATGTCTCCGCGTTTTGTTCCCACTTTGAAAGAGAAAGCGATGAATAGAATGGTCAGCTTCGTCCGTCTCTTCAGGTAGCTGGCGATGGTGCGCGCACGGTTTAGTCCTTCCGTCGGTTTTTCGGTATTATTGGTATTATTTTGCGCCGCGGGTATACATCCCGCTGTCCTTCCGGACCTGACCTCGTCCTCGCCCCTGGGATCCGAGTACGCCACGAATGCCTGTCTTTCAGCGGAGAGTTGTATACCTGCGTTTATACGGAGAGGCGCTTCCTTCGAGGTGCCTAACCTACGCCGTGCGGAACGTTTCACGTCGAACGATAATGGCCCATGTCTAACAGCCGCGGCGGGGCAAAAAGAGTGCTTTGACGGCGATTTTCCAGCCCGCAGCAGCTCTCCCGCGTTCACTCTATTGCGTCTGTAAATCTTTTCACGCGCCAAAGTTTTCATAACATCCCTCATTGAAATTCGACGATTTTGAAGTTAAAATTTTAGCAGTTAAACAATTGAGAAATACATGTGTATATACTTTTTTTTTTCAAATTTCTAACGAGAAAGAAAAATTTGTGCAAAATGTAATCCCGCGATGATCCCGCCGACTCGTACGTATTGTCAGCGGAGAACACATCGCTCTTGGGACACGCAGGTAGACGTGGTATATCACGAAGTAGAATCTCACCGGTAGGCGAGGCGACGTCGTCGGCGGACTATACTACTTCCTGCCGATGACTGAGGCTTAGAAAGTACGAAGGGGAAAAAAATTGGATGGCGTATTTGCCGTGACGAGCGCGGGGTCGGCGGCGGCTATTGGCCGCGCTAGGCGAGGCAGGACGAAGGAACGGAAGGTGCCTCGGATCGTGCCTCGAATCCGAGAGCTCGTCGGGCTCGTGCCTCTTCTTACCGTTTCTCTGCGGTCGAGTGACTATTTCCGAGAATCGCCGATTGATTTACAAGGAGCCCGCGTCTTAACTCGAGCCCGGAGCCGGTCGCTCGATTCGTTCGCTTAATAACGCCCAATCATCGGTATTTTTCAGTTCCCCGAAAATGAAGTTGGAACACGAAGGTGCGAAGTGGACTTGGGCGCTCCGTGTCGGACAGCGATACTTTTATCGGCGCGGCGGTATCTTTCATGCGAAAAAGCCAGGTTCCCATGTTAGATTTCGATATCTTTATGCTTTGCCTCTTTTTTTGTCCGAAGAATGCGTTGCATTTTGAGCCGGCAAACAAGCCGCGCTACCCGAAGCAGATTACGAGCTTCTTTATTTATCCCTAGCCGGCGTGGGTGGCTCGAAAAGAACAACGATGGAAAGAAAGGAAGCGAAAATTCAACTTGATCGGCCAGAGTCGAGCCGGCCGGCTGGTCGACCGGCTTTTTATCTGCGCGCGCTGTCTTATCTCACTTAACAATTCTACTATCAAAAGTCAAGCCGTGTATTTGCGTATCGCGTTCAGCCTCGTCGCCTCGTCCGCTCCTACTCTTCTACTCGGCGCTCGCGTTGAGCACCACTGAGACCTCGAATCGTTGAACCACAGAGTGGTTCAGTGGCTCCAAGGCCGGCGGAAACCCACGGGTGGGATGTGCGGGGCAGAACACGCGGCCCTTCTTCGACTGGAATCGTTTCTCTCTCCCGTGCAGCGGCAGCAGCGCGCGCGCGCCTTCTCTTCGCCGATCTCTTCTGCTGTGCTTCGTTGTAATCTCTCGCGAGGAAGGAAGAAGTAGAATAAGACGAAGACGACGACGTCAGCGACGACGACGACGACGACGACGACGAGGAGGAGGCGAATGATGCGGCGCAGAGGAAAAAGGAGGACAAAAATGCGCTCCTCGTCGCTCCTCGTCCCGACGCCCGGCGTCGATGCGCGTTTTGTTCCCGAATCATTCGCAGTTCGGCGAATCGTTCGGCGGCTCATTCGCAGAAAACGCAACGTCCCGCTGCTTCCATGACCTTTTTACCGCACGACCGTGACCACAGCCGTGTATCGCATTCGAATCGAAATGGCGTAGGCTTCATTATTGGAACACGCTGTTTAATCAGTCATTCAATTATCTGATAACGGTGTTTAATGGCGAGCTTGATTATCCGAAAGATATGTGTTGTCTAAACATACCGTGTCCTTTAATTAGGATTGCTCGGTAACGACGTGAGCGAAGCCTACGTGCGGTTTGACATTTTCGTTGTTTCGACGCCGGTAATGCTTTGTCGGGAAACGCGTTGCGGAGCGCATTACATGGGCGCGAATTGAGTCGTTGGCGTAAAGAACTCTGTTGGCATGATTAGAGCTAGACGTAATGAGTCGAGCATGATTTGCGTTTCGCACTTGGGATACTGATGCGAGTCATTCGAAAGTTGCACCGTTTGTATTTCACTCATTTGCAGCGAGTCGCGTATCTTTTGTATGTCGTCTGTATGTCCGCGGTGAGAAAAAACGATACGAGCGTGCGTGCCGCCGTCGGTGTGTCGGTGTGTGTGTGTCGGCGGCAGTCCAGTCCGTTTAGTTCTCGTACCGTCTTCTTCGCCCGAGCGACTCAGACCCATTTTAGGAATGAAATTTGCGAGATTATCGAGTCCACCCTGCCGAGACTGCGCCAATTTCGACGAGCGGAATTCACGGAATTCTAAAGACGATGCGCGGCACGGCCCGTAGCTTCTTGCAGGAATCTCAAGCCTGATAAGAACAACCGTCCGTTGATCTCCGTTGAGATCCTTCGGACACAACGTCGTATTATCGCGAATTTTCGCCACGGTAGAAACGAAACTCGGCGCTATTCCCGACTTTCGCGATACGTGTAAGATGAAGATCTCGGAAATCACGCGCGGATTTTACATATCGGCGTATCAGTAGCCGTGATCAATCTTAATTTACGTTACGTCCGACAATGACGACGTTGATCGCGGCACGCGTTGACAAGCTGAAAGCGGTTTGATTTAAGTCGAAAGCGATTACGAACGTCAGGCACGCAATTAGAAATCGCCGCGTTGGCTAACGCGTCTTATTACTGAACACCTTTAACTTATAAATATTGTGCAACCCGTGCCGTTCGACGACACACGCGTCGTACACGCGAGCTAATGCTTTTTTGCGCTCACGCATGATAAGTGAAATCAGATTTGAATCTTTTTTTCCTTCCTTCCCCGCCGCCCCTCCTTCCGATTTCCTTTTAGTCATCCGCTGAGGATTTGTCAATCAGAGACGTTTGAAGGTTTTAGAAGCTAAAAATATTCTTTGGCAATCTGTCGTTCATTTGAAAGATCCGTGTAGATTATATCGTGACAAATTTCGCGGTTGCCGCCTCTCTCACTCGATATTCTTGGACGATCTATTTCCTTCCACTTGCTCCTCCACACAGAGGGTCCAGGAGGTAGCTTCGTCAGAGAGCGCACGTTCTCGCCGGAGGACCGGAAAATTTATTGTTGATGCAATTACGAAAGTCTGTTGAGTCGATCGATCAATCGAGTTTCGTATGGTATTATAAATTTATTATTCAAAGTCCTCGATTTCAAAAAACAAAATGTCACGTCATTACCATTGCTTTGCGAATCGCCTCTTCAAGTTTATCTCTCGCCATTGATATTCGCGTATGTTAAATATTTGATTTACGTTACGATCGCAATGATCGCGAGGTTACGTAGCTGCCGTAGAATGTTTCCTTGGCGAAAGTTTCGGAGTCCGTTCGTCGGTCGGTGCAAATAATGCGATTTCGCGACGATATTTGCGACTTTGTTGCGCGCGACAGTCCATCTCTTTCTCTTCCCCTCTGTCATAGATAAACTATCGATCAACGGCTTTATGCGAATAGTCGGGCTGCTCCGCTCGCTGACGCGAGGTGACAATCGATAGCCGCGATATAAATATCGAGGCAGTAGAGTCCACGTAGTAACAATTATTTTTACGTCGTTGAGATGCGGCTGTAAAAGCGGCTCGTGGCGGCAACCCTCCTTTCCCCTTTTCTCCCCGATCTTCTTTATGCTGCAATATCGATTTCACCGACGACAGTGTGAGTGCAAGGAACCACGCAACTGCGTGTACACACGTGTTTACGTTCATTTCGCGGCCGAGAGTAGCCGTGGATTTTGCAATAAATTCAAGGATACGACTCTTTCAAGGCTTCATCCTCGCGCGAATGTCTGCCACTGTGCGATCAATGGCGCGTCAGTATCGCGGTCGTAATGATCGGGAAAGAAACGTGCTTCAAGTGATTTACTCATCGTAAATGCAATTAGCCGAGTGTTCGTAATTCGCTATTTTAGTATTCAATATGTATATTATTTATGTTTCATAAATCTCTCAAGAGAACAAGAGGCCGTAAAAATTCACTTATTGAGATTGCATCAGATATGATTACTATGCATTTAAAACTTTAATATATAGTATTGATAAAATTCAATTTAGTGTAACATATTATTTTCGCCAACGGGTCGTAGAACTCGTGCAATATGTATCGCGACACGTAGGATAAAGAAAACGTCGTCGGCGGGGTCAGACGTCATCGCCGAGGTATGCACTCGGCTCGGACCACCGCGCGGCTATAAGCTCGCAGGAGTTGAAACTCGGTTTGCCGGAAAAATCGCGCGCGCGCATGCATGCGCGCCGGTCGGCTCTCACGCGTAAGGAGCGGTTATTGCGAATTCGTGAGCTTCTCCGAGAGAAAATACGAGATACGAGACCGTCGGACGATATCCATGCGTAACGGGTGCATTCTTTCGAGTATCACATATTTATACATCGCGTATATTACATATTTATGGCAAATACATGGGATAAAACCGTGATTAGATACGAAACTTCTGGAGCCGATAAAACGGGTATTTCGAAATTGTCGATAGAGATTTTCCACGGCTCTGTCGCTTGCGCGGGGCTACGTTTCATGCGAAATCGGGCATATCGAACATACGTACGAAGAGTTTCACCGAATTTCCATTTGTCACATCGAGCCGGATTGAGTGGGCCGAACAATTTCCGTTTAGGTAGCATCGAAATTCGATTGTGTTTGTCGAGCGACCCCGTGATATTCGGCTCATCCTGGCCGAGCGACCACGTGACGTCTCTTCAAGCTACTTATCCTCCTTTCTTTCGACTATCGCGGCTGTCGGCTTATCGGGGAAAAAATAGAAAAAATATTTGAGGATGTATAACTCGGTGCGCGTTTAACGGTAAGGAGCTTTGGCCGTTTACAAGGTGCGCGCGGGACATCTCTCTTTCTTTCGTCCGTCTTGCGTGCTAATCCGACGGTCTACCATGTCGTGCGATTTTCTCTTTTGGAAACGTGAATGCCATGGATTGGTCCATGGCACCCAGATCCTGTCCCTGAATAAGTTCCCATGGAAACCATTGGCGTAGTCGGCCGCTAATCTTTCCTGGAGCCATCGGCACACCGACCGGGCATGCAACCGGGGCGCGTTTATATCGATTGTATGTTCGGAGGGTGCGAGCGAAAGAGCTTTCCAGAAAATTTATCCTTGCGCCAGAAAGCGCCAAGGTTAGTCACGGCCGCGTCTCCTCGAGATTGTCGAGGAGTCTCCGTCGTGCGACCTTGCAATCGAACGCGCGATGCACTTATTCGCGAAATCCCCCCCGCTGCATTCGTCCGGGGAGTCTTTTCAGCAGCACGAAGACATCGCGCGTGCGTTTTTACACGGTGTCGTTGACACAACGACGACGATTGAATGGGCGAACAATGAAAACAGCGTGTCACACCGCCGTTTATCACACGTGCGAGATATACGCGTCGCGTACGTCAGGAGTCGCGAACCGCCTCGCCTTTCTCGCATCGCGGATAATCAATGAATTATTGACAAGGAGAAGCGATGACCGGGCTGTCAGCCCCGTCGATCCGATCGGTCGTTTGAATCGCACCGTTTCACGTCCGATAACGGTATTTGTTCGCGACGCGTCTGTTTCGGCGACGCAAAAAAGGAAGAAAAAGAGAGAAAAAAACTGAATATTGCATCGCGAACGTCGAACGTATACTATATACATTACATAATGATCGTAGCGGCGCGGTATGGTCGCGAATGATTCACTGTTAGGTCAATATCTCAGGCTGGAAACACCGGTTGGGCCTGTTACACGACGAAGGAGAGGGCTGTTTCCGCGAGTGATCGATAAGCCACGCGTGTCTCGTCGGGGACGCACGTTTGTATGCGTGTGCACGTCGTGAGGGATCGTCGCGTCGGTTAGGGTAGACGACGACGACGACGACGACGACGACGAGGGCTTAGGCGACACAGAATGATAACCCCATTGCGTATACGTGAATAATTAATTCGATTTTCGTCTGTTTACACGGACTGTCCGTTCGAAACGATGCATTTCTGGAAGTCCGGCAGCGAAAAGGAATTGAGAAGTGTGTTCGGAAAGTTTCGAATTTGATAGCGTGTTGTCGACGAAATTTGTCGGCAATGCAATTTGTTTTCGAGGAGAATGCGGTTTGCCGAGCGCGCACGGATATCCTCTTACTGTTTTAAAATAACCGCATACGCTTTTTCTTTCCCTGATAAGGGAAACCGTACGTTACCAGATTATCGCACAGCCGAATTATCACATCCTCGTCCTTAGCACGATAAATAATTTGCCGCCGAGCGTGAAAAGTAAACTCGAACGAGGCGACACACACTCTATCACATCGCGAATAAAAATGTTTTTCCAATATTCCTTTGTCCCAACTTCTGTCTCGCAATATTTTCACTCCAATCATTTATTTTCGAGAAATTGTATTCCGTAAATTATATTGACGAATCGAATCGACGTATTTCTTTTTCGACTTCCTCGTATTTCAGGTTTGTTTCGGGGTATTAATCATTTTTATATTTCACTGTCGAATTAGCGATATTTCAACCGCATAAATATTATTCCGTGCGAAGATTTTCTGCCTGATATAATAAATTGAGCGACATGGGGGGGAAAAACGCGTTTCTATGTCGTTTCTAACTGCGCTCGTCGACCTCAAAAGCTTCAAGTCTCCCCCTGCGCCTTTCGTGTGAGTCATAATGATAATGCTCGAAAAAGGGGGTGAGGTGCCACGAAACTATTTATATATACTTAGTATATCGACGGTGTATTGTGTCGACGCGGTATATATACTGCGCGCTTTACAAGAAAGATGTGCGCTTCACGCGCACTCCGTTCGCTCGCTATCTCGCTCGAATCTCAGTGACGTAAAACGAGTCGGTCGCGCATTATTAATATATTTTGCCGGCCATACAATATGCCGCGATTCGTGTTATATATAAAGACGCTAATTAATGCAGTTTGCCATTGTCCAATATCGATCCTCTCGGACGGGCGGGAAGGTCGGAAGTGAAAAACGCTTCACGGGCGACCGCCGACGAAGCGAAACAAAAAAAAGAGACGCTTCACACGTCGCAGACTGCATGAATAAATACAAACATTTATCTAGATACCGATATCCTTAGCCGTGGGCTATCGAGTATCGCAAACATTGGCATTACAAACATCAGTATCGTGCGGCATCCAGAAAAATAGCGGGCGATAATAGCAATTCAATTGAGTCAAATGGAAATTAATTAAAATTAATTACAGGTATAATTAAATGCGTATTATAAAAGTGCAATATCAAAGTGATTGAAGAACTATTATTAAGAACGAAGTGCTAATGTTTTGATGATATTGAGAGGTATTGTAATCGCGGTTTCAGACGAACATATTTCTTAATCGTGGACGCTTGTGGAGATCGGTTGACGATCTTTACCGTTTGAAGCATCTTTCACGTTGCACTCGATGAATGGACGTACTATTCGCTCGTAAAGCGTCCGCGCGCGCGGCGTGCGTAACGCTCGCGCGCGGGCCGCGAAAGACGGAGAAAGAGGTAAAAGAACGAAGGAGAGAGAGAAAGGAGAAAGATATGCAGCGCAACGGCGTGGGCCGGCCGACGCATGTTTTGACATTAAATTGGTTCACCCACGCGTGACTTTCTAACATAGCCGCGTTTCCCAATTCGCAACTCTTATCGCACGGATTGCAACGGGCGCGTTTGCTAAATCTCTTTGCCCGTACTTTCCAATAAATTCCTCACTGTACAGACATAAAAAAATAATTGCGGAGATAGTGAGAATTTTATTGTTTTCAGATAGCGAGGGAAAATTTATTACGGACGGACTAGAGATAAAGTAATTAATTAAAATTTATTCGAGAAATGGTGTAAATCAAATTTTGCAAAGCTGCTTTCTTGATCAAAAAAGTAACAAATTAATTTTTGTTTTAATTGAATTAAATATTTCAATTTAATTGAATTAATTAAAAAACACGTAATTATATTTTTTACTCCTTTGAAAGACTATATCCGAAAGGTTTCTCGGTTTTCCGCGAAAGGTTTTCTCGATTTTCCGCGAAAGCGGAAAGATTTCTCGACGCGTGCCATTTCTCGAATGTCCGATTTGTTTCACGAGATTTGCCGTTGTCTTTCAGATACGAGGTAAAAATGAATGGACGAGACGTATATAACGTGCGCCGTTAACACCGATTGACGACGTGTTGTACGGATTACGATTGTAAATTCGCCCTTCTCTTTTTTTTCTTTCCTCGCTTTTTTCTGTTCTTTCTTCGTCATGTTTCTCTTTTTTTCGTTTTCTCGTCTTTCGACGAGATACGTCGCCTTGCTGCTCCGTTCAGGATAATCTATTCTGTTGCGTTGAATGTTTTTTCGCGTTAACGTAGACGAAGATTGAACGTCAAAATTACGAAATTAATTTACAAAAATCTTTCCTCCCTCATAGAATAGCCTTGTCATTGCGCATCATCGTGCTCCATTATCGATCTTTCTTTCGGGAAGACTCCCTTTTGCTGTCTCGTCACAGAGATCAAATCGATCTCGCGTATCGCATAACTGTGTATCGTGACCCTATTCCTTTAACGAGACAACCATCCGACATGTAGCGCTTCGCGCTCGAGATAAATTTCGCATTCAGTCGAGAGATCGTCGCGATCGAGGTAGATGAAATACACTTCACCACGCGTGACCGCGTTGTCTTTAAACGCAGACTTGGAATATTTTCAGGCTCGACCGACCTCGCGCGTGATTGTCCCGGATTATACGATGTATTCCGGGTAAGAGCGAAGTAGGCGAATCTAACTGACGGTCGCCGCATAAGATCGCTCTCGACGTTTCGCAATCGGCTCGCATTATTCATGCTTCGAGTCTCATAATTCGCGCCACGCGCGTACCGGCACGCGTCCATGCTCCACGCACCCTTAGAAATAGATATACGCTAACTGATCCTGGTTATTATTTTTAAAAAAATATCCGTTGGATTATTTATATTGATTTAAAATTTAAAGCTCCGTGGAATATAAGCGGCGTAGTCGATCACCGCACTTCGATTTATGAAAACGACATTGGGAGAGGACATAAATTAGCAAAAGCGCCGGAGCGATGCGAGAGAGTTAGTCGCGCCGCTGCTTATTGGCGAAACAGGAAGTACTGCGCTGGAAGCTGCGGCGTTCTTTCTCGCTTGTGACGTTGGATTATTCTTTTAGGACGATTATTTATGAGCCCGGTAGTAACGCGTTTTCGCGCTGGACTCGAGGGGGCCGCCTTCCTTCGTCGCAGTTTTACGCGGCGATGGTTTCCGCTCGCGGTGGAACCCCCGCGTGCGTGCTCGCGTACAGGTATGCGCGTGTTCGGATTGCCGAGGTATAAATCCCGCGTGTTGTACACGGGTTATCGCGTCGTGCAAGCGCGCGCGCGCGAGAGAGTCGAGAAGCCGACAACGCGCGCGCCAGCTCGCCGCCGGAGGCGGACGAGCGACTGTAATAATCTGGCGGCGCATTGGCAAGGTGGAGAAAGAGAGAGAAGAGAGAAAGAGAGAACGAGGTAAGAAAAACGAGCGGGAGATACAGAGAAATAGCGAACAGCGCGGCAGAAAACAGAGGTGGAACGCGACAGGGAGGAGACGCGACGCGAATCAAATCGAACAAAGACGACGTTTCTCGCCGAAGAGAAATCGATTCGGCATTTTGCCGTAGAACATCCACTCTCTTAGTTACTTCTCGAGAGAAGCCTGTGCTTGAAAATAGGTGCGACAAATCCGGAATATCTTGTAGATATTGTCTTTTATTCCTTCGGAACGGTCGATCGGTCGATCTGGCGCTAAAACTTGCGTAACCGACGAGAGACCAAAGTTTTATTTTTTTTTTTTCTCTCCGGCCCGTTCACGGCCCGTAGCTTTTCCCGGGCATTGTCTCCGCTCCCTCGCTCGGCGAGTTTGAGGTAGGTCGATCGACGACGAGTAGTGACTCACCACCCTCCGGACTCTCTCTCTCTCTCTCGACCGGGCGAGAGGGACTCTGGGCGGAGCGGCTTCCACGGCGGGCAGCGCGTCCCATTATATCCACTACGGCTTGTTAATATCGTGACATCCAATATCGCGTAATTATAACCGTACTGTTCGGGCCGCATAAGTCCCGAACGATGGCGGAGTTGCTGTAAAATGGTAATGAATCATCGGCGAGAATAAACGTCGCAATGTTTCGTTTCTTCTTTATGTTGCACTAATATCGTGCTTATTGTTGTAAAATAAATTTCGCGGTGGGATTGAGATGTTCCCTTATTTCAACGGGAGTGAAATTCGCTTTTATAGTACGAAGTCGTAAAAGATATTTCATCGCTCGATACGCTTCCGGAGACATCGATGGTCGGTCGTGGCCGTCGTCACTGAAGACCCGAGGGTGCCTTTACTCTCTCTTCAAGGACCATCGTTCCGCTGCATTTCCATAGAAGATTAACGGCCTGGTATAATCTACATTTTCCATCGTGAGATCTCGGGACGTATCCTCGTCGACAGTCTCCCCGTACGAACGAACGTATTATTGTGAGGACTGCCGGTCGAGTCCAGTGGAAGAGTGTGTACGGCGTGTGGTCAGAAGGAGAGGCGGAAGAGACACCGCGCGAAAGAGAGAAAGATGAAAAGGATAGAGAGGGAGAAAGAAGGAAAGAGTAGGAGGAGAATGAACGCTGTTGGGCCGCGGTGTCAGTGGAGTTCAATCTTAATATAGTATGACCTCCACTGCCATTCGAGACAGTGTCGGACGCGACAGCAGTTGCAACCGCGGGCGAGTGAACGAGAGAAAGGGAAAAGGGGACCGAGCGAGAGTGAGCGAGAGAGTGAGAGAGAGAGAGAGAGAGAGGAACGCGACGACGAGAAGTGATTAAAGAAGAAGAACAGAGAAGGACGCGAAAAGAAGCGCAGGGAGAGAGAAGAGGAGAGAGAGAAAGAGAGGGAGAAGGGAAAGAGAGAGCGGAGAGTGTTGGTGAACGAGTGCGTGCGTTGCACCTTATTCCCCAGTCCGATGAGTGAGCCTCGCCTCGGTTATTTCAGAGACATCAGCTCCTCCGAGAGAAAGAGGGAGGGAGAGAAGAGAAAGAGAGGGCGCGTAGCGAACGAGAGGACGATGCGTGCGTGCATGCGTACGCTTAGTCGTCGAGAGTGTCATCGATCTATTTCGAGAGGAGGCTGGAATTTCTGGCCTTCGTGAGGGGTCAGTAGAAGAGAGAAAGAGAGAAAGAGAGAGAGAGAGAGAGAGAGAGGGAGAGGCCGAGAAAGAAAAACAGAGACCGGGAGAGACGGAGAGAGAAAATGAGAGGGAGAGGAAATCTCTCGCGCGCGCAGAGGGGGAGAGGAGGAGAAAAAGAGGCGACGATGGACGGACGGGTCGTTTACACAACCGCGTGCGCACTCGCCGATCCGGACTGCCCGATGGTCAACGCACGAGTGACCGCGTGCTGCTACGTTTTCCTCGGCCGAGCTGCTGAGGCAAAGAACGAGAGAAGGAGAGAAAGAGAAAGAGAGAATCGCCAGCGCCGCCGAAGTTCTCGGATCGCAATGCTCCGCGATACGGCTGCATAATTCCATTCACGCAGCTGCCGCTGCGACTTTGTTCTTCGTTCGACTCATTTTTCTCGGACAAAAACAATTAGATAAAACAATTAGAAAACATTCATCGTCGATCTTCTTCCATGTCTCGTTTATTAGAAAGATAATTGCGCTCCTAAATCATACGATGTACTTGACTTTCCCGATAATGAGATTTCTACTTTTGCTATTGTTGAGCCCTCCGTGAAGGATGATTGTCCGAGTTTTCGGGAAATTCCCAGGTGTGCCGTGAAAAATGGGCTAAACGATGGTCGAATTGGGCGGAGAGGGGAATGATTAATCGTCTCCAGCGCGATAAGTCCGGTTCCGCGAAGAAGTATTTGCACAGAGGCGGCCGGCGAAGTTATCGGCGTTATTGGAATTTTCTGGTATCGCTCACGCGCGTGTCGAGCGCCGCGAGGTTACGTTTAGAACGGGGCGACGTTAGCGGTGGTAAGGGGGATGGAAGGCACACGGGAGGAAGAGGCGGAGGATCTAACGATATGGTGGGGGGAGCCGGCGGTGGTGCTCGGCCGTTGCATTGTGGGGGTGTTGGCCTTCAACTTGACGGCGCAGTTTCACTGACCTGCCTGAGAAACTCGTGATGCCAGCTCTCCGCTGTGCGCGGACCTACGGACCTTGCGTCCACGACGCCAAAGGGTACCGCTACTTAAGGGCCCACCGGAGCCTAAACAAACTCTGCCGTCACCGGTCGACCGAGGAAACTGCATGTCCTTTGTAGCTTTTCAATGCACGAATGGTTGAAGAATTGTCGCTCGTGATACATTTTCTCGCTAAAATCGGTAATTAAACTATCTAGTTGAAATCGTTTTTCGATAGAATTTCTCCAATACGCATTAACATGTGTTTGAAGAGAAATAAAAATTTTCTGATAATAAATATATATATAAATACATGGAATATATTGAATCTGTTTTATTTTATTTAATTTATTTTACGCAATAATTGGAATTTGACAATATTTATTAATGTCTCTAATTAAATTCGCATAAAACTCTCGCTGCTCTGTCCCAATTTTTCGAGAATTGTTCGATAAAACCTTTAAGTAGAATTCTTCTCGAGAAGAAGTGTCTCTCCGTTAGAGTATTTAGCGAACGTAATTAAAGTAAAGGCGAGCAGATGGCTCACGAGTATCTCTCTCGGATCTTTCCTTCCTCGAAGCATGTTTCGACCTTTCCAAGAAGTACAGTAGGAATCAGGAGTCTTTGGAAATTTTCGTTTGAAAAGATTCCAAGTTCATCGAAATATTTTATACATTAAAAAAAATGTCGTTTTCGATCGATCTTGATGCAAATAATATTGAGATTACTTGAATAAAAGATTACTTAAACGGAAATAAAGGGCTGAAACGAGGAGAAACAAATTTAGAAGCGCCGACACACCCTATATTCGACGCCCTATGCACTCGAGTTACACGGAGCGTCTATAATGCAGCCGTGGGCCGTGTGGAAGCCTGTAACTATTGATCCTGCGGCCTTTGGGGAGCCGCCGCTGCTGCTGCGGATTTTAGCAACGTCATTCGAGCGCGTGACGTATCGTGGGAATGGAGAGACGCGCCGTTCGCTCCATCCCAGTGGCTTTCGCTCATTATTATACTCACACTCGGGGAACGTCGTACCACGTGCCTCGCGCACATCAGTCATACGAATGACAAGTCTCCGACAATGCGGAGAAGGAATAAATTTGCAGTTGCTCCGTTGACAAATACTCCGCGCGTGACGAATGATTCGAATCGACTCGCGGATCTTTCGTCGCGACCGCGATCGCATCCAGCCGAACCGGAACGTTTAATCGTCGCGCGCGCACCGCGCGCACTCGAGCCGATCCCGGGTCGAATCCGGATTCGCCGGTCGGCGCTGTACGGAACGGAGCAGCGCGGCAGCGGATCAATCGGGGTGTAGGACCGACTTGTTCCTTTCGAGATATCCTCTCTTTTCGTCCTCGCGCTCGTCCCTTAGACGAGGCGAACAAAGCGAAGAAGGGTCCCCCGAGCAGCGTTCTCTCCGACGGGGCCTTCTTTCTTTCTTCTATCTCTTTCTCTCTTTCTCTCCTTCTGCTTTCCTCTCTTTTTCCCTATCCTCTCCGTCTCGCCTCACCTTGGCCGCGGCCCTTCAACTGTCTACGACCCACGCCCCACCTTCTCCTCTTTCTCCGTTTGTACCACCACCATCGGGCACCATCGCAACCACCGTCGCCACCTTCCTCGAGGTTCTACGCGGCAACCTTCCTCTCCTTGGCGGGTCTTCGCTCTCCTGCCGCGCGCCGGTTTACCTGTGCACACGGGTCCGTTTCGAACGCTCGCTCGCTTGCGCGCGCGCGCGCGCGTTTGGTATTCTCCGATCCACCTTCGTCCACCTGCCTGCCTCTGCTTCCACGCAAAGTTATTTAGCCCAGACGCGCTCCGGTTTGCCCTAGGCAAATTTCCGGAGTAAGGGAGAGAAAGAGAATCTTTGAGAAACGGGAAAACTCGGCTGCGCTGCGTTCTAAAGTCGCATGCAAGCGCAGTTAGAGCGCACTGCTCCTCCCTATCTGAGATTGGAACTTTATTCCGAAAAGAAATTTGAAGATTAATTAATTAGATATAAGTTTGAGAGATGAAAAATTCATACTTTGCATTTCTTTTTTGATACGATAAATGCATTTAACGTGCAAGATAATATTCGAGTTCCGTCGTCCTCCGGGCGAAAATGCGTCTCGTGTAATATATATAACCGAGTGAAATTCAATTGCGGTTCTAACAGCATTAACGCCCCTCGATACGACCTCTCGTATTCACCGGCGAGTCAAAGTCGATCCCTTTCCCACTTCTGTGTCGCCAACCGTCCGACACCACGTAGCGCGCCTTCGTCGTTTTCACGTCGATGTTGAAATCTCGCGTCGCGGCGTATGTCCCTGAAAAAGCGGAAACGTCCGTGACATTGTCGCGTGCGCTTGTCCTTACGCAAGGATCTTAGGCAAGGGCACTCTCCTTCTACTCGCGGCGAGCTCTCAAGTGCATTCTCTCTGCGCGGGGACAAAATAATTTCGCAATTTACTTCGCGGCCTTGCTCTCGTTTTCACGCTCTTTCGGCCTAAATTTTGTCGCGTATCGGAAAATATCAAATTTGAGAACGACGAGAGAGAGAGAGAGAAAGAGAAAGAGAAAGAGAAAAGAGGCAATAATGTAGCGCCGATCGAGAGCGAGACGAAACAGCCGCCTGGTATGCGATGCAACGCGGCGCGTCGCCTTCTCTCCTTCCATCGCGACGAAGGAGAGAGTGAACTGAATGAAAGGGAGGTCCGGGGGGGAAAGAGAGGAGGATAACGAGAGCGAGAAGGACGGAGGTGGAGAAGGAGAGGACGAGAACTCGGAGAGGTTCTCAGGACGAGCGCGAGAAGGAGATGCGAGAGCGCGAGGAGGAAACGAGAGAGTGAGAGAGAGAGAGAGAGAGAGAGAGGAGGCAGAAGCTCGAGAAGGAAGGAGAGAGGAGTGGTTCACCTGCATTGCTAGCATTGCGCTGGCTCAAGGCCAAAGAGTCTGCGAGACCGAGGACCAGACCGGGTCGGGACCTCCTTCCTTCCAGTTTCCTGCACCCTGCTCTCTCTCTTTCTCTCTCTCGCTTCGCGCGCTGCGCCGCTCTCCTGCTTCACGCGCGGCATCCTTATTACATCGAATTTCTCCTTTTCTCTCGCTCTCTCGTTCGCTCTCCTCTTCGTCGCGCGCCGCAACTCTCGCTTTGCGATACGCAAACAATTGCGTCACGGACGCGCTGCTACTTTTGAAGGCTTATTACACGTGTGAGCGGCTTTGTGCGCCGGGACGCGTAACGAAATATGAGAAATTAAGAATGACATATTGCGAGTGTGTATGCACACAAAAGAATAATAATAATATCTGCAATTCATTTTCTTTTACGTCACGCTATATGTATAATAATTAACATTTTATCGACCACTTGTTCATATAAATTTATTTGAAACGTCAAAAGAATTAGCGATAACTTTGAAGTGGACATTTAACTTTTCAATTGAATTGGAATGACATGTAACGAACGTTTCCCTTTTCTGTCTGATTGCAGGCTGCAAGATCAAAGCATTGCGAGCGAAAACGAATACGTACATCAAGACACCAGTGCGCGGCGAGGAGCCGGTGTTCGTCGTCACAGGACGCAAGGAGGACGTGGCCCGTGCGAAGCGTGAGATCCTCTCCGCCGCGGAGCACTTTTCGCAAATTCGCGCGTCGCGCAAAAGCTCGCTGGGTGCACTTTTGGGCGCGCCGCCAGGACCACCGACGACTGTGCCCGGTCACATAACGATCCAGGTGCGTGTACCCTACAGAGTAGTGGGCCTCGTTGTCGGGCCCAAGGGAGCGACTATCAAGCGTATTCAGCATCAGACGCATACTTACATCGTGACGCCCAGCCGCGACAAGGAGCCCGTATTTGAGGTGACGGGTCTGCCGGAAAGTGTGGAGGCGGCCAGACGCGAGATACAGGCGCATATCACCCTGCGCACCGGTACGGCGCCCGGCGTCGTTGACGAGACTGATTTGTTGGGTGCTCTGTGCCGCGGCGGACTCGGTTCGGTTCTCGGTATTCAGGGTATGGATCAACCGGGCTCCAACAGCTCCACCAGCTCCAACGGTGCGTTCTCAAGCAGCGGCAGCTGCAGTAGCTCATCTAGCAGCTCCGGCGGCATCGGACTGAACGACATCGTCGCTATCTGGGGTGCCGGTCTGGAGAGAGATGAGGGACTGGGAGAGTCGCCGTCTTTTGAGTCACAACCAGCGCCGGCATCGTCCATCTGGTCGTTCCCCAGCGTAGCGCTACCCTCGAGACCATCGCCGCCGACGACGGCGAGCCCGGCATCACCCACGGATTCGCTCCTCGGTGGCGCGCGACGCGAGTGTGTCGTATGCGCTGAGAAGGAAGTCACCGCCGCGCTCGTGCCCTGCGGACACAATCTCTTCTGCATGGACTGCGGTAACCAGGTCTGCGAGAACCAAGAGCCGGCCTGTCCGGTCTGCAGCCGGCCTGTCCTGCAAGTGCTCCGTATATTCTCCTAAGAGGGGCCCCCGTCGAGCCGCCCGTCAGTCTCCCCGTGTCGCGACACCCGGTGTATTACACAGCAACTCATCTTCTATCGCTCCACGAGCAAGGCCGGCTAACGATTGTTCCACGACGGCGGGAGGTCGGAGGACAACATCGGCGCCCGCGACGCCAACGGCAGTGATCCACGCGAGGATCCTCACGGAGCGTCGTCCCCGGGGCCGGCTTGTCTCTTCGCTGTCATCATCATCGGCCTCGTCGTCGTCGTCGTCGTCGTCGTCGTCGTCGTCGTTGTTGTCATCGTCCTTCCAGTGCCGGTGTGACGTTCATCGTTGTTGTCGTCGTCAGGGGACCGAACGCGCACAATGTCTCAATTCCACGGCTGCCAATAATCTCTTTTACGCGACGGGAATTCGCCTCGGCGAATCGCGCCCACGGGCCGATCGTCGGATCCGTCGAGTTCCCGCTGACCGGATACAACGAAACCAGCTTTTAAGTTCTACGAGATATATATTTAAAGAAAGAGAGAGAAAGAGACAGAGACAGAGACAGAGATGGAAACAACACTCACCCACCGTCATCGGCCGCATCTCCTACCCCCTTCCTCTTCGCCTCATATTCACCATCTCGTCTGCATTTCCCCCTTCCCGTCCCTCATACACACATATGTACACACACACTCCTTGAGGCTTCTATAGATTGGGCTCGCGGCTCGTCGAGTATTCTCTAATAAACCACAAGGTATGACAGTACGAAAGAATACCGAAGGAGAGAGCACTTCCTTTGTGAGTACTGTTCGGACTGACGTGCGAGAAAAAGAGCCTCTCTGTCGCCCGCAAAAGATCGACGCTGCGATACTCTGCGACTGATATTATTAGTAGCGAGATTGATAATTACCGAGACGCTACTCTGTTTTTCCCTTTTCTGCGCGGTGGCCGCGGTCCGAACGTTGAGATTAATCGAGTCGCGGACCGACCGGCCCCCGCCGAATCTTTGACCACACTTGACATTCTCGGTTTTACCATTTTTTAAAGACTCTGCTCGTTCCTGAGATTTCTTTGAGTCGAACGTTTGCTGGGAACGGAGGCTGCTTATTTAGCATGATGGATATTAGAGCTTTCACGACTTTCTTCCCCTTTTTAGTAACTCTGACTGAATAACTGACCATGTTTGAATCAACCCCCCAAAATGAAACTTTCGACTTTCTGATTGCTCATAAGCTTCTCGTAACGTTCGGTCAAAGCATGCATCTGTCTCGTATCTTCGATTGTCAGTACTTTCAATCGGTGATAACTGAGAGAGATACAAATCTAACGTTTTTTTATTTGTCTCTAATCTTACGATGCTTGTTTCTGCGTCAAAGAAAGGCTAGATGAAATATCATCTCGATAATTTCACGACAATTGCGCACTGGGCAACTTTACTATCCTCGCGAAACATACATTCTCATGTATTACTCTTGTTTTTATTTAAGAAAAAAAGGAATATAATAATTCTGATCTCAGCGTTTACACGGGAACGCGCATAGAAAGTGTTAAGTTCTTATCATCGATCCGGAAAGGAGTTTTCCGTTGCTGAGTGTACAATTACGAACTCGACGAACCTGCGAGCTGCGGTCGCGAGTGCGACACTGAAGATTACCGAGAATTACTCACACCTACACGTACACGACACACACACACGCAAATACACACTGATAGATGATCTCGCACAGACATCCTACACGTGAAAAAGAGAGGGAAAAGAAGAGAGGGTCACGGGCCCCTCGATTCGCCACGAAATCATGTAGCGATATATAGCGGACGGTGCGTTCGTTCCACCCGGCTTCCCTCGCTATTAGAGTATTATCTTAAAATAATATCTTTATATAAGCGAAAAATAGCAATCGAAATAATGATAACTTTAATAATATATTATATATATATATAAATATAAACATAAATATATACATAAATATATTATGTCAGGAAGTCTGATAGAATGTGAGCGAATGAGAAGATGATAGAATGCGGAAATGTGAATGAAAGAGAGAGAGTGAAAGAGAAATATAGGCGGCGAATGATATTTTATCGACGAGATTTAGATTTTGTATTTTTCGCGATTTCGCCGATGGGACGACGGGTGGTCTTGGGTCGTAACGCCGTAGAGAGAAAAAAAAAAGAGTTATTTAAGAATGCGTTACGGCGAGAAAATGGAAAATCGCAGAGAGATATGCGGACAAAAAAAGAAGAGAATAGAGCACAATGCGTAAGTCGAGGGGCCGCGCGTCCGCTCTTAGGTAGGAAGAACGAGCGCAAAAGGAAAAAAAAAAAAACAGGTCAGTCGATGCGCCAGCGGCTCGCGCAAGTGTATTTTTCGACTAGTAATAATCAAGTAGATTGCTTAAACGCTCGATTAAACGATACTCGTTTCACGTAGGGATCGACGATGCATACGTAATGTCTTTTTCCTGTTTTTGTTGGAGAGCATAATCACATTATCACTATATTATCATACATTAACCCTTTCCGGTCGTGAGATTCCATTTGGAGTGAATAATTTTCAGTTTACAATATGCTTTTTCTATAAATTCCGTGCGTCTTTACATAGCATACATAGGTTTGTAGTTCTGACTTTTATCATAGCGATACATTACAGTTTTCAACTGCAATTTTCAACATTCAATGTTTAATTAAATTAGCATCAGCATGTAGCGGCGTGGTAAGTGAAAATTTCATCTCCGTGGAAAAGAAAAAAATATGAACCGGAAAGAGTTAATATACATAAATGTGTGTGTGTGTGTGTGTGTGTATGTGCGCGCAATCGAGTGTGCTAATGATGTCCGATACGTTCGCATTCGCGAGGATACCTTACGGCGCATGACTTACCTATGTTTTTTATATATATATTATTTACGCGAACATGAAGCATTGAGTGAAAAATTAATTGAATAAAATCATTCTTAAATATTGCAGAGAAACTTGATCATTGAATTTAAACGCATCGGACACATTAACGCACGCGACTGTAATGTATGGATGTATATCGCACATTTGTTATATATATATATATCTGTATATATATATATCTATATCTATTTCATTCTATATGCATATACAACGTCATTCTGTACCGCTTCCTCTCGAGGATCGCCGGAAGGAAGGACGAGGACGCATCTCTCATTACTTTCGAAGACAGGCGGAAGACATCGTCCTCCCTCCCCCGTTCTCGTGGACGAGCATTGTGCTTTCGCAAGGGTGATCGCAGGGCTCCCCTCCGTTAGGCGCAAGGATGCAAAACCACGACGTTCGTTCTGCGTGGACGAGAGGAAGCTCGGTACGTGTCCCTACGGTCCGTAATCTGCGTGTAATCTCGTTTTCGAAGAAAGACGAAAAGAGGGGAAGCTAATCAAACGGGACCCTCGCAACGAGAGGTCCCAAAATGCGCGTGATAGGAGAGAACGATAGCTCCAGATTTTTAAATCGAACAACAAAAGGCGCGATAGCACACGACACGTTTCGCTACTCGCGACGCTGCCGGGCGTCACGCGTGATACCGATAATTTTGTATTCTACGCCATAAAGTTAAATAGAGTCTATCTTATCGGTGTGTCGTAACTTAGAAGACATTATAACACATGGGTGCGGCAAGCAGTTTTTTTTTTTTTTCGGAAATCTAGCGTGCGGTAGCTGAACGTGTCAAAAACGTTAACAGCGGAAGAGATAAAATTCTTCCGCGTATTTCCGTTTTCCCTCGCTTCGATATCGAGTTTATTCCATAAAGTTCCATTTTCCTTTTCGGCCTCTGTCATCGTCCCTTCGATTTCTCCCTCCCACTTACCCCCCCCCCCCCCTCTATTTCCCCCGGCGTCCTTCGTCGTTGTCTGCATTTCTATTTTTTTATTGTCGAAAGTTCTTGTCAATCGTTGCCATTTTTTAAACGAATATATGCTCAAGTCGCAGCTCCGAATAAGTCGAGGTATATTATAATACATATTACATATATTATATATATATATATATATAAATATATATATTATATATATCTAAATCGCCCATCGTGATGGGTGTTGGACGATAAGAGAGAATATTTTTTCGATCTTTTCGAATAAGAGACTCGATTCTTTAGTTTAGTTTTCTTTTATTTTTTAATTTTTATCGCGCGAAACGAGGATGTCTCCGTTCGCCGTGTGCTTCGCGTTTCGTGTTTCTCCACTCCAGTTCCTCTTATATTTCCCGTATATACCACGCGATCTTCGTTCTGGACTCTTCTTTACACATACATAAACAAACACACTCACATACACGACGAACGAAGACTCGCGTTCTCACTCACGCATTCACTCTGCACGATTAAATGCACGCTAAAAATAAA
The DNA here is from genome assembly GCF_040581485.1 of Linepithema humile. Classification (NCBI taxonomy): domain Eukaryota; kingdom Metazoa; phylum Arthropoda; class Insecta; order Hymenoptera; family Formicidae; genus Linepithema; species Linepithema humile. The sequence goes on along the minus strand of NC_090133.1, from coordinate 6,763,115 downwards.
TTCGCGTACGCACGAGCTTCGGGTGCGCGAAAGACATACGCGAACAATATTTATATATTATTATTTGTTACTTGTATATCTACACGTTTCACGGACACGAAGGGAAATAAGCATACACTTACATACATACGTATACACTCACGCGATAATACACAAAAGACACGATACACGGATAACAAAATCGTATATTTATATACTATGATAATTGAGGAGAGAAAGAGAGAGAGAGAGAGAGAGAGAGAGAGAGAGAAAGAGAAAGAGAGAGAGAGAGAAAGAAGTTTATTATATTTAAGTTCGAGGTATAAAAGTGAATTCTATATTTTTTCTATGTTAAGTATAAAGAGAGAGAAAAAGAAGTTGCGGTAAAAAAAAGAGTACGGTGATGTGACATAATACACATCTATATTATATTATTATATTATATATATACACAATATGAAATATATTTATAGGTATTCTCTTTAGCATCTACGTTCCGAAAAAACCGTCGCGCCGCCGCGAGAAATTGCAAGCGACTGGCGTGCGTATGTAATAATGTAGATCGTGTCAGGTAATCTCTAATTAACTTTGCTGTAATAAGTCTGAAAATCCGTTCTGGATCTCGCGGGCGCGTGTGGGGTTACGAGATTCGAGAAATGGAGACAGGAGGAGAGGGCGATTAAATAGAGCAAAGAAGGGAGAGACGGACGACGCTGCGAAGAAAGGATTTATTTCTGTTTTTTTTTCTTTTTTTTTTTTTTTTAATTAAGCGGGAAATACCTCTAGAGAGCAAGGAGGAGAAATTTCCATCGATTTCACGTATATACGCGTGCACGCGTTTGTACATTTCAATCGGGGCGAATGGAGAGAGAAAGATATTACAATAATATATTATATATTTCAATTGGTAATCGCGGGAGAAAGAGAGAGGGAAAGAGAGAGAGAGAAAGAGCGAAAGACGCCGATATTTATCCGCGAGTAATGCATACTTATTATTCCACGGCGGAAGAGTATTCTCTATGCGCGCGCGAAGAGAAGGAGAGAAGCGTGAGAACTTCCGGAAACGGGGGGAGGACGAGAGAAGTTTTGGACTTCAAAAATAGAGGGAAAGCGTGTATAACGGAAGGGAGATGATAGCGGGTTAAAAGAGGTGTAGGGTGGTTGCCAGAACTCGGAACGTGACGCCAAACACGAACGAAAGAACGGCGCGTGTGTGAGCGAGTAGGCTGAAGTGAGAGAGGGGACACGGAAGGCGGATCAAGTTTCGAAGGCTTTTTTTTAACACGATCGATGATCGATGGTAGAGGGTTCGAAATATCAGGACGAGGCGTTCAAAGGCTGGACACGTCCTCGTTTCCCAACGAGGAGAAGCGAATCGCGCGAAATTCCGCCTCGCTCCATAATCTATTCGTCAATGGTGCTTTTAGGAAAGAATTGAGCGGAGCACGCATCATGGAAATCGATGTATGTAATTAGGTCGCGCACTCCGACAATTTCGGTATTTTGCAGCTCTCGTGACATTTTCGCGAACGCATTTCGAAACCTTGCACCGCGCGCCGGGCGTTGGAATTCTACGCGGAACGCGCCGGTTTGCACACAGTCTTCCTTACGATCTCGCGTTTCGGCCTTGCCGCGTTCGAAGTCGCGTTTCCGCGACTCTCGAGGAAATTGCGGGGGGAAAATTCGGATTAAAATGTCGGGCAGATCACGTCGGGCGCGACTGGGGGAAGGGGGGGGGGTGGACATCTCGCAGGGACGTAAGCTCGTCGAGAACCTCCGCTAGACTTTGGGACAATTCCGCTGTAATTCACACCCTAACTTAAACATACACGCACACGAATACGACATTCAGGCAGCGCCTTCACTTTGGCCGAGGTTCCGACATCATTCGAGGCTCGTCAGTGTCGTCGTTGTCTCACGATTGTCATTTTCGTCATCGTGCTCGCGTTTCGAATTTTGATCCCGGAAACATCGCGCGCAATCCCGTTGAACATCCGTTCTTTCGCCGCGAGGTCGCAAAACATCTATGATCGTCGCTTTACCACCGTTTGCCACTGACACTGCACAGAAAAACGGGACACAGACGTTCGCGTAATTTACATAGTGCCATACGTAAATCAAAAGTTGAGCGCGCGTAGCACCGCCGATAAGCGATAAAAAACGGCGGCAGTTTAGCATCGTCGATAGTAACAAAACGCGAGTCGTGGAAACTGTAACAATTACGCGGCTATCAAACGTCGATAGCAAGAAAAAAAAAGAGAAAGAGAGAGAGAGAACCGGAGCTCTGAATTGACGTCTCTCGGATCCGCTCTCGCTTCTTCGAGCATTTTCTCCGCTTTTCGCGTACGTATGTTTATACATTCGCACTCGTATGTCGCAGGGCACTCGCGGATGACGTTGTCGAAACACGCACTCGCGCGTAAACACCGATAAATATAATAAAAGTAAAATGGACGTGGCGCGTCTGTAGTTTTTAGAGGCGTTCTATAACTCTCTTAACTGATAAGGTGTCGTGACGTAAGATTTAATAATTGTAAAATATTAAAGCGTAAACTTTAATGATTATTATATAGCCATTGGCTGTGACCGATAACTGCCATTTTCTTAATCGAGGAATAAAGAAGAAGAAGAAAAAAAAAAAAGAGTAATAAACGCGAAAAAATGACGAAGTAGTAAAAGGTGCGCGTAACGCGGACCGCAAACACACGATTGTAATGCAAACAGTGATACGTATAGACATGACAAGAGACTAGTACATACCCATTACACACGGACATACGCACACGATGTACACTGTAAGGGCACTCTGGATGCGTACGACACGAAGCATCCTCGCGCGCACGATCTTCGCGAGAGGGGGAGGGGCGCGGAAAATATTTTGCGCCCGCAGAAGTGGCGAGTACAACGGGACGATAAGTAAGAAAAAGAAATAATTCGTAACGCGATTCGAGCACGATTTGATGACGACAATGAAAAAGATCAATCTATCGACGACGGAGGAGAGAGAAAAAAAGAGAAAAAAAAGAACGGCTATATAAAGAACGCGTATCGAAACAGGAATATTACGAGCGAGCAGCGCGCGAGAAATTGTCTGTCGGCCCCTCTCGGCTTCGATCCGCAGCAACCCCTATGCACCCTCGCGATGTTTAAAACTCGAGTGAGGGATAGAGCAAAGCGTATTGTTAAGGATGTGATAGAGAGAAAGAGAGAGAGAGAGAGAGCACAGACATACATCTATATACACGACGATACATATCTTGCAAGTATAATAACTAAACGTAAGGAAGATTATATAACTTAGTAGATGGCAAAGAGTAATAAGGGAATTTAAAAAGAGATGATAATTTATAACTATAGGAATATATCGATGCGCATAGTATAGATAAAATATATATATATTATATATATATATATATATATATATATATATATATATAAACAGAGAGAGAAAAAAGAATAGATGAATATGTTGTTGCTTAATTTAACTCTATTTACTATATGATTATATTCTATTGAATATAGGTATATAACTGACGATTATATTATATTGACATTATTATGACTAATAAGTTTTTTTTATTACATCGACAATTTTATTGCATAAATATGTATTATTAGTTATTGATTATTATTGTCATCATTATTATTATCATTGGTTCATATATATATATATATTATTATATTCGATGTAGTTTCTGTTTGTGCATATTACGTCACGCAGCATCGAGTATTCGCGCGCGGGATCCTTTACGGAACGGCCAACGACGATCCTTCCGCGAGATTGTTTTAACTCGTTAATTTCCCTCGCTTTCTTCGCGCCCTATTTCTCGCTCGAGCTTTTCAGGCGCTTCTCAGCGCGAACCAGAAGGATTAGTGTTTCTCTCAGTCTCGTGCTCCGTTTTATTCCCCTTTCGATCGTTTCTCCCTCTCCTTCTTTTTTTTTGTTTTGTTTTATCGTGGCTTGTGCGAGCTATCAACCGACGACGATGGATAGTGATTTGGACATGAGTGAGAACGTTTGAATCTATTGTATATTATATATGTAATATTATTAAACAAAAAATATATATATAGGCACTCACCGTACAGAGAGACACGTGCAAACTCGACACACGTACGTGTTCCGACATCGCGACTACTAAAAAAACAAAGAAAAGAGGACCGCGCGTTCGAGACGGATGTAAACACAGCTTGTACGCTACGATTATTAATCACGATTATTATTTCTGTATTGTCGCGCGCGCGCGCGCGCGCGTCGTCGTCGCGACTTAGGCCGTAAATTCGTAGCTCCGAGATAATCGCGGATCGCGAGGATCGCCCGCCGGACATCAAGGGAGGCAACGTGCTCGAACGTGTATGACCGCGTTTTCTTTAATTACTTACCACGTATCTACTTAATTACCTTAAAAAACCACGAAGGAAGGCGTAGCCACAGAACCCGGGATGGACACGTTCGCCCCGAAGCGCGTCCGTTTCTCCTAGACTGCTATTAATTAATCATTTTGCGCGTATAGAAAATGCGCGTGTTTCCCGGATGACACGCGCCCCGGTCGATGCGCATCGTTCACGTCGGCATCATCATCGTCATCCGGGTGACGGTAGTGAGGATGACGATCCGATCGGAGAACTGGTGTCTCGCCGGCTGCGCGGCTACGTTGAAGCTCTCAGCCCACAAACTCGATCTCAGAAGAAGGGAAGAAAACTGTTCTTTCATTTAAAAAAAATTTTTTTTATGAAGCTCTCTCTTTCTCGGTTTGCTTGCTTCTTCATAATTTCGCGCACGTAGTATTATAGTCGGCGTAAAAAAATTAGAATTTTTTTCCGCCTTCGCGTTTGCGTGAGATCTCGTCGATTTCTTTTCTCGCGTCTCGCTTCGTTGATATGCTTCATTCGTTTCGCGCTTTTCTCATCGTTCTTGCGTCAATCTTTGTCTTTGTTCTTTTTTTTGTTGTTTTATGTCTATGAAAGAAATATATATAAGTTATAATTATTGCGAAGGAAAAACTATATAGGGGGTTGCACTCTTCCTCTCAAGTGAAGAGTTCTCTCAATGGCAATAGGCTGTGTGATGCAGAGGAAAGGAGAAAAGTTTGTGACACGTGATCCGAGGGAGGCAACCGCCCTGAGACTAGCTAAATCAGTATTTCAGAAGAAAAGATATATGAATACATATATTGCTATTATATTATTATAATTGATATATTCTTATTGTCGTATGCAACTAAAGATTGAACATGTCTGAGCCTTGTTCCTCCGACAACACAATCGAGTGGCAGAAATTAAGCCGCATTGACTAATTTGTGCGAAACAAATCAGATTGTCGATTTTTATTATAGTGAGATATATTAGATTTGATTATAGTGAGAAACGATTTATTGAGAGAAGTGTTGCGAATATTTTCGACTGAGAAAACTTGAAAGACCACATACCTAAAAGGAAGAGTGAAGTAAAAGGGAAAGATTGAATATAGAAAATGTAATTTCAGTTATATGAAAAAAAAAAAATGACATTAGGAGACAGGAATTTTAATGGCGATCTTTAATTATATTAACGTGCATGAAGTATATAAACGCATTATTGTAGTTATCGCATTATTATGAGTACGATTATTATATTATTATATTGTATATCATATATATTGAATGTTGTGCTCAGTGTTTTCTTCGTGGCCCCTGCAATGCGACGATGCGGGGTTCGATGGGAGGGAGAGAGAATGAAGATCTTTTATTAGAGAGATTCTTAATATATGTAACGAAGATATTTTATGTTCGATGTTTTATTAATTCTTCATTGTATTTATCATTTATGCGTAATTATTATTGTGCTAGTATTCCCATTTCGCTTTCCGCCCGTTACTTTGGTTGTTCCCTCTCTCTCTGCTTACTCTTTTATTTTTTGCTCTGCGAATTGATTTTTTTTCTCTTAACTTTTTTTCCTTCCTCGAACTACCCCGTCGATGGAGCGCCGCGATGTTTCGATCGATTCGTCGCGGCCGGATCGTAGAAGGGAAAGAAACGCACTTATTGCAAATTGTCTGGGCATTAGTCGCAAATCACAAAACTGAGGACGTTTCACCTTTCTTCTCTTCATCGTTGTCGGGGTTCTCGAGAGAAAGAGAGAGACAGAGAGAGAGAGAGAAAGAGAAAGAGTCGCGTCTCACTGTGGGGACCAGGTTTCGTCGCGCCGTCACAGTGTCTGGCGACGCCGCCATTCGCTCCGATGATAGCTATAATCAATCTCCCCCCCCCCCTCTCCCCTTCGTAATAATGTTAACTAAAGCAGCAATAATCCGCCGCAGCGTCAGGTGCAGTGTGGCGGCGTAGCGACGTGTACCGGTTTCTCCGTGTTTCGTCTCGGACGTTTCACTCCCCCGCAGTCGCGTACAATATACATATACGAAAGGGTGGCGCTTTCTTGGCCAATTGATGCCCTTAATCTCCACTTGGGAACTACCAGATAGACTTTTCATGTACGGATCGCGCGATGGTGTCCCTTTTCGCGCGCGAACGTACATTGTACGCGGAACAAGATGATATTAATTGTCATAAGTCTGCACACTTTATCCCCCAAACAGGCTCCTCCGTGAACGAAACATACACATACAATACCCGTACAATCGCAGCAAAATATACACGATATATATAAATATGTACACTAATTAATAATTATGATAACTACTATTGCTATTATTATTCCGGAAAACTAGAACTCTAGAAGCCGCGAGCGCGAGGGTAAAAGCGACAGAAACACACGAGAATTATTTTTTAGAATGTACTCAAATCACAATATAAGAGAGCGAGAGAGAGAGGGAGAGAGAGAATGTGAAAATGAATGAAAGTGATGAGAGAAAAAGAGAGATAGCGAGCGAGAGAAAAAAAATGAGCGAGACAAATTATAGAAGCAGCAAGTTTATTATTTTCTATATTTTTTTATGTAATTTTGGACACGCGATAATATATTACAACTATTATTATTATATTATTATTATGAATATTTTAATATATAATAGATTTTTATATAATGTGTACTTATGTTTTCTTTCCTGTGTTCTCGTCTGGTTGTTTTAAGCTTTGTGTTTGGTTAATCAGTCGTTGTGTGCTTTTCCCGAGCATCAGAAAACGCTTAATTACGAATTCTCCGATAAAGAGAGAGAGAGAACTGAGCGATGGTGTAACACTGAAACAATCAAACACGCCGCACAACCGACTGTCCTATATTAATCAATAATATTATAGATTTATATATATATACATATATATATATATATATATATATATATATATATATATATATTTCATTATTACTATTATGTTATTGCCTTTTTATGATATATTATTATTCTTATAAAATAGATACATACAGAGTGTCCCACGACTATCGCTACTCTGTCACAGAATCTTAGACCAATCGATAGAGTCGAGTTCTCTTTAATGGAAATTTTATCGGACGTTATTTTCTTACATCTTTCTAATTCTTGATAATGAAAATAATTATAACTTCTTTATGCTTGTGTTCTAATATTTCGCAGTTGGCAGTGGTTCTAGGGCATCCTGTATGTAAAATTATGCGATCATCGTACACGAAAAGAAAACTGATTGTCTACAGTGAAATATCCGACTACTTATCGTAACGCATATTTTATCTTTTGGTATATTTTTTTCGAATTATATTTTACGTATGCACGCCTATATAATATCTGCGAGAAGTATTGTTTTTCTTTTTTTTTTTTTAAGTAATGTTTGCGGTCTCGCGAATCAATGGCGCCGGATGTCGTTTCACGCCCATCATCGATCTATTTATCCATCGATCTATCATAAAAAAAAAAAAAAAAACATTTATTTTTATACGATACAAAAATCACACGTTGTTTCTTTTTTTATTATAACGACGAACCGCATGTAGACTGCATTCTACTTCGTATGATATTCAAATGCGAATGGTGATTCACGGCTATCCGAATGACGAGCAAAATGGAAAATATTGCCGTTTAATACATATGTAAGGATTCCTACACACTACCAAAAAATATTTTATTAAAAAGAGAAGGATACGAGTCTAGGAACGACGCGTACACTTGCATATACCTACTGGAAACAAATTTAATAAAATGTTACGTGATTTTTATACATTAATATCTAATTTCTCATTATTTTTCTGCGTCTCGCGTTTATCCACACCTCTGTTCTTCGTTATCCATTCTGTTTCTTTCTGTCTCCTACGTTACGTCTGTTCCATCCTTATCACTTTTCGGTCCTTGCTACTTATGTGACTTGTACATCTCCATGCTATATAAATGCTATTTATATATATATATATATGATTTATTTTTCATTATATTCTGATATATTTAATCGATGTTGTTTGGGTGATTTCCAAGCGTATCCAGATCGGTTACTCGCGCGTGCGTAACTTTATTGAAGTATAAAGTGAATACGGTGTTTGAGAGTGGAAATATCCGTAATTTTCTGTTTCGTGGCCTCGCTAGTGATGATCGCGTGTCGAACGGCGAACCGCGGCCGGCAGTACATTACACAGGAGTGTGCTACGAAAATCTGTCTCGTCGGCCCCTTGGACGTCTCGGCCGCACAAGGGCTGTTGCCCGTTGGGATGGCAACGTCGCATTGCAGCGTTGGGGTTGCGGTCGATGCCGTCCTGGTGATGGTGGCCGAGGTTACTATTTCATGGCCCGACGCTTTTCGATACTTTGGATAACGAAATTATGACTCTTAAGAGCTTCTTGAAATCATCCTCATTTCTTCATCTACCGCCGGTTTCTCGTGATTTTCGCTTTTTATCGAAAAGTTACAATTTTATCGGGCCGTGCTTCTTCCTCAATTTTCCGCCGGTTGATTGAAAATTCGATGCATTTTGTAGGAAAAAAAATTTCGAGCGACTTTATTCGCCTGCGCCATTGACAGTGTTGGAAGTGCTGGGCTCGCATGCGTTTAAATCGTCGTGAGTCACACTTCGCTGCATCAGCTCGCGGCGATGATGGCAGCGCGCGGCGCACTTTGTCCAATATATACGACGAGCGGTCGCCGGCTCGTCGCCGCCGCCACCGCGCGCTTCCTCTTTCTCTCTTTGCCGTCTTCAACCCCCGCAACTTCGCGCGCGCTCTCTCGTCAGCCTCTATTGCTCCGCAGTAGATCGATAGCGGGGAATGGCGCTCGTCTCTCTCGCACTCTGACTCGCGCTCTGATGTATGTATAGGCCGGCATACGTCGTCGCTGGAAAATCGCAACGAACGCTCTGCCGCAAGGGGTTGAAAGAGAGTGCGAGAGGGTGAAGCGACGACGTGAGGGAGAGAGAGATGGAAGGAGAAAGAGAGAGAGAGAGAGAGAGAAAGAGAAGGGAGGTCGCCTCGAGGCCGATTTCAGGGCTGTAACTCGCTTTATCCTCGCCACGCTTCTTCGTGCCGGCCCTTCGCGATCGGACGGGGGATCGTCCGTCTATTACGCAAAGTTGCAAGTACTCTTGATGAGCAGACCTTGGCGCAAATCTCGATGCAATCTCGAAAGACTCGGTTGAAATTCCGCGGGGGATCCCTTTCCATTCGTATTCGATGCATTTGTTATTAATTCGCATTCTATTAAAGTCGAGAACCATTTGAATATCGACGAAGGGAGCCTCGACTAATTTGTATCTCTCGCGAACTCAACCAGCCGATCGACCCGATCTCTCTGTTTTTACGTTCCTCGGAGCGGCGCTCTCGCTTGACATTTCCCCAATTACGACAGCTTCGTCCCCGAACAATTAGAGTCGTGCCGAAGAGAAGGCTCGCGATTCCGCCGAGACGGACACGGCATTCGAGAGCGGCTTCAAGTATTCAACGTCGCTCTGTAGGGATCTTCGTCGATCGATATCCCTGGTTTTCTTTCGGAAGTTTCTCGGGGGTAGGAGTACGGTATATATAGAGAGCGCTACACCGGCGAGTGGGGCTCAGGGTCTGCGGAATGAAATTTCACTGAAAATTAATTACACTGATTGAATTATGTAATATTAAATTTTTCGCAGCAATGAGAATCCTTCATTTGGCGCAGCGTAAAAAAAATTCAAGGTGCTCTGTAGATACGTTGGGGCTCGAAAATAAACTTCCCGCTCCCTTTTGCCCTCGCGTATGAAATTTTCTACGTGTTTCGCGAGCCTATCGAATTGTTTTTCTTCATCCTTGAGAGCGCTTTCACGTCGCTCTTCTATCTCCTTCCGTTTCCCCGTCTCACTATTTTCTCTCTCTTTCTCTTTCATTCTCTCTGCATATTCCCGTCACTTCCATTCTCTCTCTGTCTGTACTGCGTCGCCTCCGACACTTTTTCTCTCTCCTCTCTCGGTCGATAGCTCGCAGGGGTCGCGGAGACGCGGCGACGCCCTGCCCGTCCATCCCCTTACGACTTGCCACCAGAGGGTCTCAACCTTGATCAAAATATTTTGTGATCTCATTCAGACAGTTGTAACGGTTGTACAACGTTGCAGCTGGCTCGGCACCGCCGCTATTCGCTTATGTTATTGATTGCCCCGACGACTCGAACCAAACAACACGCCACGAGAGAGATATCGCTGCCGATCTCGGCGCTTGTCGCGAATATTTTATTTACGTAAAGGACGGATATTGGACCGTGCAATGTCAAACACTCTCTCCGCCACTTCCGCCACTTTCTACTTGACTCGATTTTACGGGCGCCACGTTCCTAAGTCGCAGTGAGATCGTTTTGAATAGCGATATTACATGAGCACGGATCGATAGTATGAATATAAACAGTCAGTTGTGGTTTTTTTTGTCATATCTATGGTATATGCAGGAGTAGCTGGTTAGTTAGACAGGTCTCGATAACTTTCAAGACGAGCTGTCGATATTTCTTACTTTGCATTTGCATGAATTTTAAGACCTCTTTTATTTTGACGAGACTATTAGATCGCGCAGGCGGCAAAGAGATACTAGAGTGTATTTTAAATGCATTTTAAGGGCGAGGCATGTCACAACGTATATGACGTTCGATAATAGATATCTGTCGCCAGTGATTCTCAGTTGTTACGTGTGACGGGAAGCAATGCATTTGCAAGCGTGACATAATAATGCGATTATCAATAATGATTCATATGTATATATGCGTACAAGCGTTACGCCATGCTCATCGTACCGCAATACTTTGGGTCTCTTTTTTCTGAAACTGTTACGGGCTGAAAAATGAAGTAAATATCCTATATTGAAAAAAGTTAGTTCATTACGTAGGAATAATAAATTTTCCGTTAAATTGTTTGATCTCGAAGTGGGGGATTATGCGGATGTGCCATTAAACTGCTTTATTTTGCACGAAATAACGGCGCTGCGAAAAATGATAAACTCGAAGGAACAGGCTTTGCAACAGATTTAGTTGTAAACGGCCGATAAGTATATTTATGAGCATCATTAGATCAATATATCTTAGTTTCCAAACACACAATTCATTTCACTAAGTGTAGAACAAATCGCGTGTGGTTTTAGAGCCAAAAGGAGGAGATAAAAAAAAAATAAAAGCCGTAGATAAACGGCAGCGCGGCCAGAGATATCTGAAAGGTGCGAGAAAATTATATAGGAGACTAAGTGAATAATATATAAAAAAAATATATAAATACATTATCTATATATATACATATATGATGTATGTACATTTTAAGGCGTGTATTGCATAGATATTTATATATTATATATATATGATGCATATATATTATTATTATATATATATATATATAGCATAGAGCTATATAACCTCTGGTAAGAGTGGAGGTTTTTTCTATTTTATTATGATAACGATCCTTAGGTGGTAGAGCATTTTATCTATACGACACGTTTCGACGAGAAGATGAAATGAAAACTATCCATTACATCTATGAATATTATTATTATATTTATCGAGTATAAAAAAAAGTACACGCGTACATACATACATATATACATACTCGTACACACGTATATATATAATATATATATATAATTAAATACATATATATATATTCATAAATATAGACGTTGGGAAAATGTCACGTAAAGTCTTAAAGGGTGCAGTCGCAGTTTCGCAAATTGCGACCGCACCGCGACGATTCAAAATAATATATGAAAAAGTACAGGCGATGTTACTGAGAAAAATATTTAGCGAGAGAGTAAGCTAGAAAGTCAGAGAGAGAGAAAGAGCAAGAGAGAAAGAAAAAATATACATATAGAGAAAGAGACAGCCAAATGGCCAGCACACGCGGAAGCACAAAAATAGGAAAAACGATTATTAAACCAAAAATGTGGTGGAAAATTCGGAGAGAATGAGAGAGAATGAGAGAGAGGGAGAGAAAGAGAGAGAGAGAGAGAGAGAGAGAGAGCGAGAGAGAAAGAGAGAGAGACACGGAGAATAATGATAAAGAGTAATTAATTTTGTACTTTTTCGTGCGCGTTGCGAAATGCTCAAACAAAGAGAAATCTTATCTAACGTAATTAATAAAACTGGCGCGTATATGGCTGATATATATTTGAACGCACGATTCGTGTTGGAACTCAATGCGGGAAAACGTGATGCTCGGCGTCAAGCGTCTTGATGGACGATAAATAAAGATGAGAACCGTATAATGCCGCGAATGATGAAATTGCGATTATGCGCCGTGATCGGCGTTTAATCGCGGCGAAATAGACTTTCGGCCGGCGTGCCGCGAATTCAACGATACTTTCCGCAATTTCAGCGGTTTTACGACTACGAAGTATCCGATATCCGTATAATCAATCGCAGCAATTTCGTGAGAGGCAGAACTCGAGATGGGAATTGGAGCAATAGCACAAACGGAAGGAAAGGAAGGATTCTTCTGTTATTTGATGTTGCAAAGGCACGCAATAACGCACAAATTATCAATGCGGGAGTGAGATAGGTACGTTAGAAATTCTTTGAAAACGTCTTTTCGCGAATAGTTTTCGGCATGCCGATCATCGTCTCGCTTTTACGCCGAATATCGAGGTGATACAAACGGAGCGGAGATCGTTGGAGGGCGAGAGAAAATAATATGCAGGAGAGCCGAAGAGAGTGTAATATGAATTGTGCGGACGAATGAGGGAAAAGCGGAGGAGAAGCTGGCGGAAAAAGGAAAAAAAAATTTATTAATACAAAATATTAATACCTAAATGCCCGGTTTATTTTTATATTTATTTTTCGATCTATGAAACGTTATAAAAGTTTAAAATGATATTTAAATCTAAATATATATGACGATAAATATTATATACCTATGCTCTGTGTATACATAAAAAATATATAAATATTTATATTGTAATAATGGATGATATTATGATTATTGTCGACGAAAATGGTACGGCATCGTACTCGCAGGTTGTATGATGCTCTTACAGATTGATATTATTAACCCCGTAATGTCTCCGCGCCTCAGCCCCTCACTACGACCCTCGTAAAGGAGAAAAAAGCGCTCCATAAGTCTACCGCAATTTAATTATCCCGTTTCCTTATCCACCCCCCTCCCCTCCCCCCGCCCCCTCGACCCTAATTAAAAGACTCCAGGCACGAATTATACGAACATCGACTCGCTCGTTGTAACATCCTCTACGTAAAAGGAAACTGTACTAGTTTAAATAAATTCTAGTTTTGGCATAAACATTATAGGTACCATAAACACATATATACATATATATTTATATCAGTGTAGTATGTTAGTCTTTAATGGCGACAAGTAAGACGGGACACCATAGATTTTTAATTAGCGTAAAGATTATCGCGGGACCGTCTTTTCGGCGCGGTCGATCGTAGCAATAAAGACGCGCGCGGCGAAATCGGCGAGTTGAGTTTCGCGCGGTGGCGGAGCGCAGCTTCGGTTTTTTTCCACGGGTTTCCGACGAAAATCGGACGAGCGCAACGCAGCACGACCGGACCGATCATCGAAACAGTAACGAGAGCATACAATCGTCATCGTACAGACTGGAAGAGATATCTGAGTACAAAGAAATGCAAAACAAAAGATCTTCCCGCACGATCGGGCCCGAAATCTTTCGGTATATCTTCGACATTTTCTCGGAATCCCGGAGAGACGGGAGAAAGAGAGGAGTGCAAGGGCTCGAAACAGACCATTCGCCGCGATGCTACGATAACTGCGGCCGCGACGACCGACTTCGGCGATCCTGCGAGCGCACCACTAATGCGAATATTAATTGAAGAGGATATACGACGGAAGGAAATCACACATACTGCCAATGCTCTAATGACCTAGTTACTTAAGTACGGCCGTGTGAGAGAAAGTTCCGAATCGGCGAGAATCGAGCGCGAGTCGCGCAGGTAGGCAAGAGAGAGAGAGAGAGAGAGAGAGAGAGAGAGAGAGAGAGAGAGAGAGAGAGAGAGAGATGTGTGCTTGTAACTACAAATCTATTATATTTCATAGTCGATTATAGCCGCCGGAAGATATCTCACTGTCGGCCGTGTTGTGTGTTGCTGTCTATTATCGTAATGTGTGTATGTGTGTGCGAAGGGATAACCAAGAGCAGAGAGCACAATAAGATGCGGCGGAAGACGGCAACCAAGACGAGGACGAACGCGTCTCTGTCACGAGATATGATAATCGGCAACATTATTCCAATCTCATGGATCTCGATCATTTTCGGGTCACTCGCTCACTTTACCTATTTCGCATTCAATTATCTAAAAGAATAATGGCCAAACGCAATGGATTTTTGCAGATGAGTGATGTATACTCACACACATACACATATATATATATATATATATGATGTATATTATATATTACACATTATATGTGCAGGCTGTCTCGCCTTTTTTACACTTTCCTTCTTTTGCGGATTCTTTGATAAGTTCATTTAAAAAAAATAACTTTAATAAACGTTTTTCTTCTTTACGAGATTTTATTTTATTTTTTTTAATAAAATTTCCATTTAAAGTCCACTAAAATCAAATACTATTTTAAGTCTATTTAAAATTAGGCGAAAATTAAAATTTCATTATCTTTGAAGCTTAAATTTGTGAAATTTTTTAAATATTCATATTACGAGAAGAAGTTATATTAAGTTATACGGCTTATTCCCTGATATTTTTATCGATCTTTTTAAATATTTTAAATATTTGAAATTAATCCAAGAATTCACAAATGAAAGCAAACGCGTGAAAGCCGAGGCACTCTGTGTATATATATTTAACGTTATCCTGTATATATATATTTATTTACATGCATATAAATATGTAATAACATACTTTACGATACCGCATAGCTTTCTGACTGATTATCCGTAATGTGAGAAAACGAAAAAAGACCGCAGGAGCGATATAATACACAGAAAGTAGGTACACTATTACTCCCCACACCGTGCAACGTAAAACAAGCCACAATACTCTGCGAATATTCGACGGTGCAGCGGTGCACCGTCGTCGCGCCGCGTTGTGTCGAACGAAATAACGTGTTGCGTGTATCCGGTTCCCACCTTCCCCTTCATTCCCGTTCATCTCACGGTCGGGATCCGCGAAATTCCGCAAAATCCTCCAGTTAGATGCCCCTAGATTGTGCGCAACTGTAACGTAACGTTGATCCGCGAAGACACCGCCATCGGCAAGTGAGGAAGCGCGTCCTATATAAAAACAAAACAACCCAAATCCAGTCTTGCGTGCCGTTAAAAAAGATGATAAAAGAAAAAAAAACAGAAAGAGAAAAGGGAGAGAAAGAGAGAGAAAAGCTCTGTTCACACTAGCGGGACAATTCGTTGGCATCGTTCGAATCATTTGACGCGTCCGGACCAATGTCGAAGAAGTATTATTTAACGATAGGTTTTTCAATAGCCAAAGTGCTGAAATAATGATATATATATTTTTGTAAAGACACTATAGGATACAACGTCAGACGATATAAGGATAAATAATAATAATTCAGTGTGATTCGTTCAGCGATTTGTTGGGAGAACGAAACGCGGAAGGAGATGCAAGAGGGACAGGGCGAGAGAAGGATACGAGAGTGAGAGGAGAGATTGAGAGAGGGGGAAAAGGGTGAAGAAACATTCCCGGCGTGATCCTCATGCGGCAGCGAGCCGGAAAATCTATCGGCTACCGAAATTGCTGGTAGCCAGCCAGTCGGCGCGTGGATTCGGGCGGATCCAATTAAAGTATCGACGCTTAATGAACGCCCGAGAACTCCGTTATATCGATCGATGTGCACCGGTGCAACGGTGTGTACGCGGCCAGGCGGGAATTTTCACGAGGCGAATCTCGCGAAATTTCTAGAAACCGCGACGCTCGATCGTTGTCGTCCGTTGTCGTAAAGTGGACCACGGCGCGATCGACGTCGCGGAAATATCGCGCCGCCGCGGAGCTCTCGAGCTGTTTGGATTCACGCGAGTGGATGCGGCGCGGTCTCGAGGATTTATCACGAGAACACCTCCACTCGCGTTTTCGCGTAACTTCTGCACAATGAGCGATTAAGGCCTAAAAAAAATAAGAAACAGAGAGAAAAATCGAGAGACACAATGCGTGCGTGCACACTCACGCACCACACCGCTCACACGAGTATATACCACACATACACACGTACACGCAGGCGCACACATATATTTAAACTATACATACAGAATATAAATATAAATATAATAACATACGACGCAGAAATATATATATATATATATACAAATATATTAATAGTATTTCATATACTAATAATCTATAATTTTTACGTATGTTATATGATGTCATTGTCTACTAGTTGTCTAATGAGATCTCCCCGTGTGAATACCCCTCGATGTCCCAGACATCCCTAACTACTACTACTACTCCTATCCCTCCCCCGCCCACCCTTGCTCATGATTTTCCCGATTTACCCGTCCTGAAAAAAAAAAAAAAAACCCCCGTAACATAATCTCTACTATGTTTTCTCTCGGCTCCTAGATAAAGCCGGTGCGTCTTCAATACGGAATCACAAAGCAATAAAGTAAATGAGACTATTTAAGAGGTACCCAAGGCGTGTGAATGAGAAGAACAGGAAGAGAAAACAACACTTGATCCCTTTTACGAGAGCGAGCGATACGCGCGCGATCGTTGCTCGCTCGACGGCGATCGACCGGCGGTCGCGCGTAGAATCCCTCGCGCCTTCTTCTTTCTCGCTATCTCGCCGATTTTCGCTTCCTCCTCTCCCTCCCCTTCATCTTTTTCTCGCGATAACTGAGAATTTAATCTCTTCCATTGAACGTTCCTTTCTACTTTCTGCACTCGTCGCTCCTTCCTTTCTGGACCCTCCGCAGGCAAGAGTGGTTGATGCGATGAGATCGCAAGATCGCCTTTAAAACATTTATTTGTCGTTTCTCGATGAGATATTTATTAAATATCGCACACGATAAAATCACTTCTTTGATCATCAATTTTTCACTTAAAACTTTATCGATCTCATACGTTTATTCCGCTGAAATATCGCGAAATCGCGCACTTGATCCTCTGCACATAGTGCGGAGATGAGTTGTTGGAGCTCTCTCAGGGAGATCAAAGTTCAATGGAGACTATAAATCAGATAACGATGTCAAACCGCTCTTGCCGCCGTATACATCGCTGCATCTACCTAAACTCGATTTTTCTCCACTTTAGTACTTTCGTTCTGGATGTCTAGTTTCTTGTTCCGACATTTCGGCGGAGTGGCATCGCTGAAATTGTGGCGCTCGCGATACGAAAAAGTCGCGCCTGAGAAAGAGAGAGAGAGAGAGAGAGAGAGAGAGAGAGAAAGAGAGAAAGAGAGAAAGGAAGAGAGAAGTAGATTGCCCGTTGCTCGGCAAAATCTTTTTCTTACTTAACATTGTTTCTAAGCTTCATCCTTTTTAAGTGTTTGCATGTATAATGCGATATATAGACTGGAACAGGATTATGATATATCGCCGCAATATTTTTATAATTTCTCAGAAATTGTACATTAGTATATGACGTATATATATTATATATACATATGACGTATATATACATATATATATATATATTTATGAGATATGCCGTAGGGCGAGCATGGCAACGGATATTTTGTAAAATTTCTTAGTGGTCGAGAGATTCTTGCAAGAAATACAAGTCCTTAATAGGTATTTCATAAAGAATTGCATAAAGTTGCATATCCTGCCTGTAATAACGTATATGTGTTATAATTTGAACGATTGTGTCATATATCGATTATATATTTATATATTGCTTTATGTATATGTAGGATATATAATATATTGAAAGAATATATATATTATCTTCTACAATACGGTGTAAAGTTATTTTCTTTTTCTTAGGACGATCAGATCGACGCAATCTATTTCTCTCAATCGATTGCAATCGACTCATTCTTCTTATTTTAATTTCAAACTTATTTTTTTTTGCAAATTATATCTTATGTTATAAATTTTTCATTGGCATATATTACTTCACATTAATTTCTTGTGAGAAGACTTCGTATTTTTGTCGCCCTATCATACGCGGCACTCTGCATCATTGAATCATTTATCGCAAAGTGTGTTTTTCTCATTGTGTAATGCGCATCGCTTTTATTTCATCATTATTCACTTTCGGTCTTTCATGTATTTCGTCCGAATCTAATACATTAGCACACATACATTACACGAAAATGGAAACATTTGGAAAGACCTTCCCGAAACATTTTCTCTAAACGACTGAATTTTTTAGAGTGGGAGATGGGAGATCGAGAAAGAAGCAAGAGATTCCACATCGAAAAAAAGGATCTGAAAAATATAAAATATCGCGAAATACGACGCGAAACATGACGACTGGATCTCTAAATATTATATACGTATATTTCTCTAAAAGTTAATAGAATGTTAACGCAAAAGACTATCTACGTAATGTGAGGACGGACAAAAGGAGGAAGGGAAGCGATATAAAAGACTTTAAGGAACTAATAATAATTAAAATAAAAAGAAAAAAAAAAGAAACAGATTATATATCTAGTTTTCGAAGATATTTCGTAGCGGGAAACGACGAGAGCGAGTGTGCTGTGTGCTGCAGGGATTTGGAAATGGAATATCGATGAGTGTTTTGAAAACATACGTGAAATGTGACGCGAAGCTCGATTTCGGGCGTCGCGACGACGGCGGAAATAAGATCGCCGGCGAGCGCGACGACCGGCGTGCACGAGGCGGCGAGGCGAGAGAGAACGCGCGAAAAATCAATGGGAAAGATATGACGGACGGATCACTCTCTCGGGAGGTCCCGCGCCAATTCTCCCCTCGATTAGTTTGTTTCACCCCCGTTAAAAATATATACGCGACTCTAGAAATATATGATAATCTATATACATATATATATTTTTTAGATTGTCAGTTCCTGAGTGGCCGAAGATCGAGATCTCCGCTGGCCTAGTAGATAGATCTTATACTCGACACGTACACACACGAATTGTCTTTTCGGTTTCCCCCATCCCGCCTTCCACTCCCCGCGTTGTTTCGTCCGTTCCCCTGTATTTTTCATTTGTCATTCATCGCCACTTTTTAAAATCGGAAAACACTATCACTTTAATATTAATCGAGCCCCTGGTATCGGTTGGGATATTCTCGATACGCGCGCCGGAGATTCCGCAACGGAATTGGAGTGCTCGTACGCCAATCGGTAAATTTCACGTAAGTTTACCCTTTGGAATAACGAAACGGATTCGCCGTGACGCGCGTACGGAACGCCGTGATTCCCGGATTGCTCTGACGAAGTGGAGTTAAGTCGACGGAGACGAACGAACTTTGCGATAATTTTGACGATACCTATTGCTCAGCCCCGTGTCGATTACTTCGAGCTTTGAGCACCGCTGAGCGCAACCCTCCTTCGATCAGCCAAGGATGCTCAATCGTGAATTTTCGCTTCCTTTTTACGTCGGACTCATTCTCTTTCGATTTCTCGCGGCTCTTTCCTCAATCAAGAACGACAGGAAGAATGAAAAATCGAAAATAATGCGCGAGCAACATGTGCGAAGGATAATGAAATAAAGAGCCGCGAGAAAGAGAGAAGGAATGGAGGAAACGAGAAGGAGGAACGTCACAAAAATTCGGTGCCAAACTCTTTTTAACATTAACCGAGAGGCAACTGACAAGTGTATCCTAAATCACGCAGCGCGCGATGATGATTTACCATGCTCAAAACGAAGAAGAAGAAAAAAAAAAAAAAAAAAAAAAGATCGAAGACGCACACGCTCAGGATGTAAATCGTACGTCTGAGAGAAATGGATTTATGAGTAGACATGAGTGTATTCGATGTAAGCGTTAACTATAAATAATCCTAATAAGCGAATATATTAATCTCCGTAACGTAAAGTGACATAAGCGAGGAGAGAACGTGCGTGAAGAGCCGGCCGTTCTCGCGCGGCGGAAAAAGCGTGGGAAGGAATGGAGGATACCGTTTCGCCTGCTAGATCTTTGCAATATGTAATAAGGAATAGAGCTCCCTCGGCGAAGGCGCGCGGCCGAGGGAGCAGACTGACGATCATTGTCACGAGCCGAAATCGTTCGTTAAGGACAACGAGATTGAATTAAATCGAGAACCGTCGCCGACGACTGGATATAAGTGCTTATTTTTATCAAATTTTGATATCGCGACGAAAAAAAAAAAGAGACGAGTTCCTCCAGTTCTCCTCCCCGAACGATTGCACAATTTCATTCCAACGATCCTCATCGACGCTTTTGTCATTCTTTGATACGCAATAATCGGCGATAACGCGGTGTCGTGAATTCAGCAATATATGTACGCCTCTCCATCACCCCCCCCCCCCCTCCTCATCTTGTAACTCATCCTCGACATTCGTATTGTAGTGCGCGAATATCCTCGACGAGATATAACGTTTGGCACTCCCAGCGACAATCTGTTTCTCTCAGCTCTGCGACCGACTGATGTGACTTCGGCGCGCGATCGGCGAACAGAAGTACTCACGGTACCGGAATCAGTACCTGGACCGTCGCGCTCGCACTTTTATCATGAGAACCGCTTCCGCGGATTCCCACAAGCGTGTCGCGAAGCTAGATCGTTGACTCGAAAAGGGGAGCGAGGCTGCTTTTGGTACAAGGAAACAAGTCCAATACAGTATTATAAAGCAAATAGCTAAATCTTCCGTACGATGTTGAATCTTATAAAATGAATAAATATATAAAAGATACTTCTATAGCCATTTTTATGAATGTTGTGAAAAATATGTTGTAAAATTTATAAAGAGTCTAAAAGCATGAAAGGGAGATTCCTTTTCATTTTGAGACTATCGCGCGTGTCTTGTTTCCCTCTGCGAATCAACGATTTTATCCGGGTGGATGTAGCGAGATGTTTTTGAAGGAAAAAAGAAAAAAGATTTGTAAGCTCCTCCCTCGTGGAAGATCTCGAATTCGATCCCTCGTCGTACGCGGTTTCCGCCGAGTACGCCCTTCTTCGCCAGTCGATTTTAAGCGCGTCCGGATCTGTCATCCCGATGGGATGCATCGATGCATCGGCGATGCGACGGTGACTGCGGCGCGATGATACGTATCGAGCGTTCGAATGGCGCGTGCCGTGACCTTTGAACGCCGCCGACACGTGGTAGCGGCGCAACGCGGTCCAATGACGCGTCCCGTTCAGGTGCGAGAGCACTTATCGCGCTCTCGACATTCCTGTGCTTGGCCCGCCGAGTGCGACCGCACGTTGCGACGGTCAGGATTTTCATCGACGTCGTCGCATCGACGGTGTGTGTAACGAGCGTTCGCGGATCGTCGAACCGAGAGGAGAGATCGCCCGTGTCGAATGTAACGGTGTGTGCGTCCGGCCGTTCCCACTCTCGAGTGTCCATCTTGACTCGTGTGCTTCCGGCTTAATAAAAAAAAAATTAAAAAAAAAAATTAAAAAAAAAAAAAAAAAAACGCTCAAAGTATTTTTTTTCGCGACGCGCTGACTTTTCTGCCGCGTTCGAGGATAATTACGGCCGATCAGACACACCCCGGCATCACGCACCTTCGACAATGCGTGCGCGTCTCTCCGCTCGGTCCAGGTCGCATCCTCATATTCCTTCGGTGTTTTATATGTCTGTCTGTCTGTCTGTCTGTCTGTAAAAGTGTTAAAGACTGTACCGCAAGTGTGTTTTATAGGCGGTTAAACGTGTTTTCTTAGTAAGGGGCTAAGATTTTTTCGTCCTCGAACATGGAGAGCGTGCGTCTCCACACGCGAACATTTCGCCGCTCGAGGCGGGCCGGGACGAGGGGAGTGGACACGGCGAACAAAATTCGGGCAGGTTTTCACATCGCGAGTTTATATTCACGAGAAATCTATTTTTGCAATATTATCACCATTGTACAAGACATCTCGACTGGAGGGAGCAATCCGTGATCCACTCGCGCGGGTGTACGCGCCGCGATGCGTTGTTTTTTTCGCAGCCTCGAGCGGTCTGCGCGTGTGTATGCGTTTTGCGACAGGCCTAGATTAGTCTTTCTTAGTTGAATCGTGATTTTTATCGACGAATTTTGGAATCACGCGGCAGACTGGCGGGTGAAAATTCGCCGCGCGACAACGTCTCGATGAGATTCGAAGCGGAAATTGAAAACTGTACTGATAAGCGCTAGTATTCACACGCGAGAGAAAGTCGCAAAGTTAAGGGACATTTTTAATTGATTTGGGAATCGGAAAAGTCCTTTTATCCGTCGGCATTTTCAATGCAATTAAATACTCGTTTTGCGCGACGCCGAGAGGGAAAATTTGTGCCAATCATCGCGCGATAACTGTGCGATGACTGACGCGATTTCCTTCTCATCGTCATTCGCGTCGGGAGAAAAAAAAAAGAAAAGAAAGACGACGAGCATGACTGCGAAATCGTTCGAACACGGTAGAGGAAATCCAAGAGATCCGCTACCGCGAATGCACTTAATCCGGGCCTGTCCGCAGAGAGAATGTGTGCTGTGCGAATCGCGCGAGTGTAAGGGCAGGTCAGGACCGGTAAAGCAGCAGCAGTGCCCCTCTATCGATCACTTCCGCGGGAGGCCTCTTCGTACTCGTACTTGATACTCGTTAGAGGCGACCATCTCTCTCTCACCCGTCAAAGGGTGGCAGTCCCCCCTGCGCCTATAGAGAAGGATGATCAAAGCCGGGATTATGCGCGGAGGAAAAAGTACGCTTGAATTAATCTGAATAATTATCTCGCGTTACGCCGACGGCGACGGCGGCGGCGGCGGCGTCAGTCGCGCCAGGAGCCGATTTGAATGCTCGCCTTTCTTAACTTTCGATTACCGCCGATGTATACGAGGCGCATTGGAAATGCTTCATCGACTGTGTACACTGCGTTTGCTTTTTTTATTTTCCTTCTCCGTTCAACTCCGAGATTACACCCTGCCTCGCAACTCGCGCGCCATTCGCACCGGACTCTCATTGGCATCGCGTTCTCGAGAGACTGTACGTCGAGTCAAACGTGTTCCAGGAGACGGTTTGTCGTTTCGACCGTGCCGTCGCTAAAAAAAAAATTGTTATTTAAGCAAAAGTACGTTTGTGTCTGGGTGTATGCGTGCGAGAGAGAGAGAGAGAGAGAGAGGGAGAGAGATAGAGATATGTATATGATACCGAATGGCAGCAGGGATGCGCGCGGCGAGCTTAAGTATAATACGTACGCGAAACACTCGGCACTCGATATGCGTGTATGCGCATCCTAACGAACATCAGATATACTATACATATGCGAATGATAACGGAGAGAAAGGGAGAGAGAAAGGGAAATAACGCGGTTAAAATCCCAATCTATCAGGGTTTCACGTATATATTTAATGATATGAAAGAGGATTAAATTAAATAAAAATGGATGAATTATATATATATATATATATATATATATATAGATATAAATATATGAAATATATATAAATAAATATGAAAATATATATATACATACATACACTCACACCTATATATGTATATATATTATGAAATACATTATATTAATAAATAATATCACATTTAACGCTCGTCTAATCATTGATCCTCGACACCTTTTCCCGAGTCTTGTTTTTGTACCCAAGTACTTGAGTATTTTTCGTTATCTACGTTGTAACAATCATTTATTTTATCTCTAGATACCTCACATATATAAATCTGTAAGTTCTAAGCCCAGGGAATATAAATTATCATTTGAAAATGTGTTTGTTTGACCCAAAATTTCTTTGACCACTACGAGAATGTTGATTCAGGAGAACAAACGACGAGGATCAGACGTCATATTTTGCACTAAGTGCCAAGAACGTAGAATCGCGATATTTTAGCGTGATTTCATTCTACGAGCGATGGAGAATCACTGGCAGGGGTGCAACAAACTCAGTCGACAGGGGGTCGAAGCACTCGATACGCCGGTTTGCTTCCCGGCCGGGTTGAGAGCCGCTGTGCCCGGCGTGCTCGGTGCAACAAACGAGACGGCCAGACGGCGGGGGTTGCAAAACGATTGGGGGAGGATGGCGGGACGATTGGTGGAACCAAGCGCGCGCGCGGGGGGGTAGTTTTCGGAGGGAGACGGAACCTCCGCGTTTCGCTCTCTCGCCGCGCCGTCTCTCCCGCCGTCCGTGCGTTCGGCACCCCCGGCTTTTTCCTTCCTTCTGCATCTTTCCGCTCTCCCTCTCTCCCACCCGCGCCGCGTGCGTTTGTGTGTGCGTTTACGTCGGCGGTGGCGCGAATCTCTGTCTGGTCTGGCAGCGGAGGTTTCGTCGTCATGACGACGAACCCAGGAAACCCAGCCGCTCTCTCACACCCCTCTTTGGCTCTCTCGCAGTTCTCTTTCCATTCGCTCTCCTTTCTCTCTCTCTCTCTCTCCTCCCGCTTGCATATCTCTATGTATGTTTAGCACTGTCCTCGTCTGTCTGCACATCGGCGATTCTCTCCGGCCCGTTCGCAGAAACATTCTATCCCGTGCTCGGTTCTCGTTTCTACCTCTCTCTTCCTCTCTCTCTCTCTCTCTCTCTCTCTTTCTCTCTCTCTCTCTCTTCCCGTTCTGCAGCCACGCCAATTCCCGCCGTTTGCCTGCGGCTTCTACGCGTGCTTTTGCGCGCGCGTGCTCACGCCCGGCTCTGCCATCCACCACGTGCACGTCGCGTACGTATGTATGCGCGAGTCTGCAGACTGCCGCCCGGTTCATCCACCTCCTCGGTCCTGTCCCTGGCTGCTGCACACCGCCATCCCGCCGTCCGTCTGCGAGGGTGGAGACCCCGTAACGCGCGGTCCCCGTGCCGGCGCGAGCCCGAAGTACTCCGGAAACGAAGAGGAGGACTCAATGACTTCGAGTACGGGGAAATTGGAAGCACCGCACCGGAGGCGGCGATACGCGGGATGTATCATTTCTGCGGTGGCAGTTTCTCTTTGTCGCCGTAAAATCTGCCGATTAATTCTACTTACCCCTCATAGAATCTACATCGATCGATCATAATTTCTACGAACCGTGCGAACGATGCATGTCGAGCAAGATGGTCGCCGTAGTGGCGTATAACACTCCCCTGTAATTCTCTCTCTCTTTTTTTTTTTTCTTTTTTCACGAACGCGAGAGAATCATGACCTACGCCACAGTGGAAATTCGATTGTTTCACTTCCATTAGCATCGATGGACATATACATTATTTTGTCTACTACAGCATCCAGATTTGAGCTCATCGGGGTTACGCTGGTTTCCATTTCTGGTTTGCGGTTACAGCAGCCTGTTTACAGTCGCGTACAGTCGCTGATTTTCCCGGCAGTGACGGCAGACAGCGGTGCGCCGCGTATTGTTCCCGATTTCTGTCTTGTTGTTTATCGCGCAAAACTTCGGCATTGTTCGCTCATAACTGTCCTAGGATAACCCGACTCTTTTCCAACCCCTTCCCAGTCTTCCGCCTTTTCCCTGCGCGGCGTTTGGATCGCGGTGTCCTTTTCCTCCGCCATCCGATCCAGCCTTCTCCATTTTTCGCGTCCCTCTTCTCTGTCGGCGCGGTGCGCGCCGAAAAAGAGGGTGGCAGCTCCATTTTGCGGATCCGCACCGAAAACCGCAGTCGTTCCGGCGGGATGGCTAAGGGCGAGCGAGGGGCCTCGCCCTTCGCCGCGGGCCCTGTGGGGCCGAAATTGCTCAGGTACAGAGTTGATTACGCGGGAGTGGCAATTTTGACTCGTAAATGGGGAGGTCTTTTAGGGGACGCTCTCTGGAATAACGTGTTTTCCTGCTATCTGTACCTCGAAAACTAAATTAGGCAATGGTAATAATAATAGGCGTATTTACGCGAAATCTGACTACTGATATATATTTAAATAAATAAAATATGAAACATAGAAAATATAAGATCGATATATATATATATAAAAATTTGAAATAGAAATTCAGATATCGAGAGCGAGAGATATTAGACTGAAATATGAAGGATTAAATTGAAATATCAAGGATTAAAGGTAATAAATAGTAATTCCGAATCATTCTCTGCATAAACTGATTACATTAAACACAAATAAACGAAATAATAAATGAAGTTCGATCTTCTCGTTTCCATTCGCAACGAAATACTTCGGGACCTCTTTGTATCCATTCGCGATATCGATTAGCGAATTACTGGTAATTTCTATGCGAACGACCGGACGGTTTGCTCGTAAATATCATGGTCGTCCACCGAGAGGGAGCTCCATAGAGAGAGAGAGAGGGGTAAGGGACGGCGGGGGGTGGTAATAGAGGGTGCAAGAGGAGAGAGAGAGAGAGAGAGAGAGAGAGTCGTTCTGTACCCTCTATAACGGGGGTCTCGTGAATTATTTCGCTCCCCTCTCCGTCGACGTACGCAGTTCAGGTGTATTCGGGATTAATTAGCGCGTACACGCACACTGCGAGGACCGATCGGCGGGCACTAAAGGGGATGCTAATTGCAGATACGACTTTTTTTAACACCATCTTCCGTTCAGAAGGTAATCGTCACTTCTCGCCTCGTTTTCATAATTAATTGCGTACACGCGACGAGACTCCTTCTCCTTCTCTTCCCGTTCTTTCCTCGCTAAAAATTCGCTGCCGGACTCAAGAGAGGATCAGCACCCTCTTTTAAGAATGCTGAATGCGCAGAATTGCTTTCCTCGCGCAAATGTTAGTCTTAAAATTTAAATAGAAATCTCTATTTGAATTCTCGCGGCTGCGATTTTCCGGAAGCGTCCCGAAAACCGAATAGTCAACATTACACGAATTATTCTGATTTCTTCGAAAAGCGGAATTTTTCACATTTTTCCTTCAGCTCTTTTTAACAATCGTTCCTCGTGGCTTGTTAGAGTCGCAGTATTTTCAACGTCGCGATTGTTCGCCTCATTCGCTCGCTGCTTAAATTACACGCATAATTTCCCTCTTCGGAAATCTACGCCGTTCGCAAATATCATGTAACGCAACTTGCATACGGCGATTGTGTGCGAAACGGAAATCCGCAGTGTAGCACTCGTCGATAATACGCGTCCCAGCGAGAAGCGGAGAGAAACGTATTCGAGAATAAGGGAGAGAGAAACGGAGGGAAGAAGAGAAAACAAAAAGGGGAGAGAGAGCGAGAGAGGAGGAGGAGGAGGAGGAGGAGAAAGGAGAAGAGATGCTGCAGGATGAAACAGAGTGCTACTATGAGTCTCTTGGTATCAGCATCCTGGCATTCGCTATCATCCCCTGCACCTCTCCTCCATCCTCGCCACCCCTCCGGACACCACCGCCCTTTTTCCGTAACATCATCCACGTTAACTTTTCCCTCCGGTTTTCAAAATCGAAATAAGTGCACGTTTTCCTAGCAACGTATTCTGTTTTCACAATGCGTCATTTAAAATGTATAATTAAAAAACACGACATTGTCACGCCGTATATTACTATGTTTCGCAGTTCACATTACTCGCGTGTAGTTAACCAGCCATGTCGTGCATATTTGCGAGTATAATTTAAGGGTTGCAGTCACGTAAGTAGTCGCGAGGGGAGCGAGAGGAGGGAAGAAAGGGAGCGTGCGCCGAGGCTCCTTCGAAACGCAGCCGTCGTTCTTCCAAGATCCCGTACGTCGGAGAGAACACGGATCGGCACTACCCTTATATATTTCTAACCCTCGGCCGTCGCAACGCCTCTCTCGTTCTCGTCCAAGGCTAGACTACTAAATATTTCAGGCAGCAATTCCGACTACCAGATACAAATGCGCCGCTCCGACAAGGACAGTGAAATTAATAGATGTCGCGTATAATATCGTACATTTAACCCCTTCAGCGCGATAATGTGTCCTGGAAATTCTGCACGTTTTTAATTTCAAGAATTTCTCTTACCGCGTACGCCGTATACCTTTCTCGGTAACAAACTTACGAAAGAAATTTTCCAATGTATTGTTCCCCTCTAAACGAAATCGAAATAGAAAGAAAAAGGAGAAAGAATTTCAAACGCTGTAAATGTGTATATTTAAAGTGAAAAGACGGAACTATCATTTCTGGGGGACTCAATTTTCTTTTTACATTCGGGCTCGCACTGTGATCAGAACGCTTCGCATAAATCATTCACGATAATTTTCCTTTGTGTCCGAGGATGTATAAGCTTGTAGAACATTCCGTGGAGGATTTCACTCGGCGCCTTCTTTATCCGGCGGCGACAGCAAAGGCGCCGAAGAAAATAACACAGGCCGGCCGGCCGGGCGGGCGTGCGAGTGAGAACGCGCCACAGAGCGAGGGTTGCAGGGGTGCTCCTTGTGCAGGATGGGGTAGGGATAATAAGGAGCAGGTGGTGGCGCGTGCTCGTTCATATAGTCGGCACCCGTGCCACGTGGGATAGCTGGTGGGGCTGGAAGAGAGCGGTGTGTTTACCGGGGAGGGAGTGAAAAGGATGTGCTATAAGAAACGATGCGTTGGTCCACGATCCGTGCCGCCGTATAATGAACTTTTTTATCGCTGGCCTGGGCAAAATTGAGCCGTATGTGTGTGTAGGGAGAACGTAACGCCGAATTTTCACGGTGTTTTCATTCGAATTTTGTTCTTGAGAAATCATTATTTATATACGAACGTGAATTATTACTCTACATTTTCGTCCTTTAAATTTTACATGAAGATAATTGAGCACTTTTTACCGTATTTCCGTATTATATTTCTTTGTTTTTGATAAACTTTCAAAAGATAGAGAAAATGGATAAAGGACATTTAATCATGTTTTTATTCCGTACTTCCCTTTTGTTTATTTTAATAGCGCGTTTGGTATGCCAAGATTGATCTTTGATAAACTTTTAGAAGATAGAGAAATTAAATGAATGAAGGACATTTAATTATATTTTTTATAAACCTCGCTGTTGCGAGTAAATTATTATTTTCCTACATTTTATATTTTATCAATTTAATAGTGCAATATAAACACCAGTTTGCTCACTCTTCTGTCGTATTTTAAAAATAACTATTGAGGGATTTATTTTGCTATCTAAATAGCGATCTAACGAAGCGTCACGAATACCAGTAATCAATTGCGGTCATAAACTATTGTCGCCGTATATATAGATGCTTTTTCCTTCGGTACGTGTGCGTTTAAGCGTGTAATTACTTCTCGGCGTTCTTGTACAAATACAACATAGCGAAAGCAGCCGTCATCGCCGGAGGAACGATCGTCCCGCGGGAAGACGAGCGGTCGCCACGTGTCGTGCTGAATGCGCACGGTCGCGCCGGGCTAACGCACTAATTATAATAATGAGAGACGGTACAAGAGAAAATGCGGCACCTGCTCGAGCCGCGGCACCCGCATGTGGCTGAAGGAGGCGATGACCATCGCAACACAACAACGACACAACGCGCGTCTTCCATCTTCGACGTAAAGCGCCTCTCCGAACGAGGCGGGAGAGAGAGAGAGAGAGGGAGAGAGAAAAAGAGAGAGACAGGCGGCTTCTTCTTCTCGAGCGACTCTCGAAACGGGTCGACGATCAAGGAGGAAGACCGGGGCAGGTGTCTTGCCGTCTGGCAGCTGCCTCCCACCTGGGACGAGCCGGCCGGCGTACGCGCGAGCTGTTGTTGTTGCTTCTCGCTCGCGCGTTACTTATTTACGTATTGCGAGTGCATTTGAAGCGCGTGTACGTATGGTGTCACGATGAAATTTTGACGGTGGATACGTATATGTTTGCGAACGAGTCCGGTATAATTCGGCCGCACCACCTGGCTGATGCCGCTTCACCGCGACGCTCGGTCCGTCCTTATTAACTCTCTCACGCACGAATTTTAGATTTATGCCGTATGGTCGCAGAGAGGAAGCGAAACACGAACCGGAGGAAAAAGAGAAGAGCAAGCAGGAGGGAAGAGGAGGAGAAGATGAAGGTGGAAAGCTGGCTCATAAAGACGGCCGAGCCCGGCCGAAGTAATGCCCTTGTACTCACTGCCGTGGATGATGGTAATCGTAATTTTGTGTCTGGGGGGAGGAGGAGGAGGGGGAGGAGGAGGAGGCCCCCGTAATAAAGTTACGTGTAATTTATTGGACGTAGCGCGTCAGGAGGATTTCATTAGCCGCGTACGTGAAAAGTGCGCAATCGTCGCGGTAATTTACGGCTCGCGTTTTTTTCCCTCTTTTTTCGCGCAAGCTCGGTCTCGCGCGCGCGAACGCGACAGAGATTATTAATAGAACATGCAAAAATGCACGCGAAACAAAATGCGATCAGATCCGCGATTCGCGCTAATGACTGGTTTCACCGTCATTAGCCGCTTAACTGTAAACGTATTTTAATTGATTCTCAATCTCTCTCTCTTTCCCTTGCTCCCTCTTTGTCGGCCGATTGCGGCGCTGACCACGTCGCGGCATTAATTTCGGTCGATAACGCGCGACGCGTAGTTCATCAGGAACGCGACGAATTTGAGGCAGACGTGAATTTAACAGGCACTGCGACGACGACGATGCTTCCGCCTTTCAGCATTTTGCCCGCGGCGCGCCGATCGATTTCCCAAAATTCGCTCCGTCAAATTTGTCGAATGCGCGCGGACCGCAAATCCAATCGTTTCGAAATATTGTCGAAAAGTGTTTCTCTCCGCCCTTTCTTTCTTCCCGTATTCCCTCCGGCAAATCGTCGTTTCGATTTTACGGTTTTCAATTTTATCCCGAAAACTGGAAAGTTTTTAATTTGCAGCCTGGCTGTGTACCTTACGGCGGTTTAACGTTTCGTGCGCCAAGTTTTGATCGATGTCGCAGGTGCACGCCGGTGCATTTGCATTTTGATCGTTCAGTCTTCAAATTATCCGCTCAAAGTTCAAAGTTAATTCATACACGCATTGATACGCGCACATATACGCCCGGCAAAGTGCACATAGTTGTGCATGCTAAATATGTACCCGCGTACACACGTCGTCGCCCATCTCTCCCACGAGGGTGAAATCGATACGAATCCTAACGCACGCATTGGCGGATCGA
Organism: Linepithema humile; assembly: GCF_040581485.1. Lineage (NCBI taxonomy): Eukaryota > Metazoa > Arthropoda > Insecta > Hymenoptera > Formicidae > Linepithema > Linepithema humile. Next base: position 6,731,831 of record NC_090133.1, on the reverse strand, counting down.
CGCGCCACTGCCGGGCATCGATGCATGATTTATTTTGTAATTGTATATTAATTCGTTTTTCCTTTGCTTTTTCGGCCGCGCTGAAAATATTCGGCGATCGGGAACGTGGTCTCGCATTAACTTTTCGCGGCGGTAGATTTTTCTACGAAAACACCGTTTGTTATTATGATCAAACAATATTTTAATAAATTATATCATTTTTTCATATAACGTACTTATAAAATCTATTTATTGTTCCTTATTGTTTCATGCTGCAGGATGTGCGGTATTATTAGGCGCATGTCTAAGCGTGTTTGAATTACGTAACACATGTGTAATAGCCGTATTATTCCGTATCGTAGAATGCAAAATAAAATGCATATCATCATGTTTGAAATCGCTATTTATATTTTGCTGCGAAATAAATCGAGTAATCCGGGCGTTTTTTACGCTCGCGTGACATCCCGGTGCATTATTACATCGCAGAAGATGCGCTGCTATATGTGCATCACTATACTGCGGTTCTTATCGTCGTTTATGCCGATGCATACGCTTACGCATCGGACGAGACGAGAACTCGCGCACTTTTGTTGCCTTCTCGTAGCGTGCAAATATGACGCGAATCTCCCGACGCTCGCTCGCTCGCGCGCGCTTGCTCTCTCATCGAAAATTGCGCGCGATTAAATGTACGCTCGTGCACTTAGGCGGATGGAAATTTTTGCGCGCCGATGCTGCATTCCCCTCGTTCTTCCCGTGCACATCGTTCTATAATTTCCGCCCAGAAAGAAAGAGAGGGAGAGAGAGGGAGAGAGAGAGGGCCGGGCACACACGCGCTTTGATACATCTATCCGATACGCATCTAGCTGCCTACGCGCGAGACAGCACACTCTCGCCTAATGTACTCTCTCGGCAATACCCGGTAGCACCGAGGAGGAAATGGGGAGCAAACGCTCTCGTTATACGCTACGGAGAAAAAGGAGACGCGCCGGTGCGGCCACGCAACGTTGCTCGCGCGTAATTTCTTCGCATCGCGGACTGCGCGCCGTGCCGGGAGCTCCGCTCATGCAAATGCGAACGAAAATGAAATTAAATATTTACAATACACACAGGACTCAGATGTGATAAAAAAGACTTGTCGGAAGTTGATTCAGTTGAAGAATACCACTCGCGGGGACAGCGGTTGTTTGCCATTCATTTCTGTGTCGAAAATGTCTTAGTGACATTTTTCGATTATTTATAATTTCAGTGTATTCTAATGCTGAGTATTTTTCCAGCTAGGCGTCGAGTAAAAACTTTATTAAAGCAAGGTTCGCTGTTCGACATTACGAATGCGATCGTTAAATCGCAATTGTTTGTCGCGTAATTCTATATGCGGTTCGAAATGTCGAGACCTCTCTCTCTCTCTCTTGATTTACGGGGATAATGCCGGTCGAAGGACACCTTGTGCCACGTGTATGCGTAAAAAACGTACACCCTGGCAAAAATGCGCAGTGCGGATTCATCGTCCGTCATCTCCTCGGATTGCGTTCTGCGAATTGCGGCGCCGCGCTTCTGCCGGCTCTGCTACAGGAGCGGATGACTAACGGCTAATGATAATGTAATAATTATTATGACTTGTGCGTGGAGCTGCGCAGCGAGCACTCCGACGAGCTCATCCTCGACACCCAGAAAGTCACGGCGGTCGGTCTGCGCTCGGGTGTGGTCGCAATAATCATTTCACCGCGAGCAGGCAAATCACAGTGCGTGCGATCGATTCGCCTGACGTTTAAAATGTAATGGATAACTTAAGTGGCACCTTCCCGCTGCTAATCAGCCGTGAATTAATTAAAGTTAACTTTGCACTTCTTTGTAATATTAAGAAAAAGAAAAATTAAATAAAATTTTGCACAGTCAAGATCAGGTTTACGCTAATTGCCGACTTCGAGGTATGCTAATGAATCGGAGCGATCAGGCAGGTTCACCGTCCCGGCTATCCGCGAGCGAAAATAAGTTTTAGACCCTTTTTTCGAGGTGGATTCTTCTCACTTTGGGCAGAAGCGCTGAACAAAGGGAACGGAAGAAAGCGGTACCCGCAGCGAAACTGCGGTCTTCTTGTTGCCTGACGCTCGCGATGCACGGGCTCGCTGTCGCTGCCGCCACGGGAATTCTGATCGGCCCCGCCGGCTACTGAATCCTGCGGGTAACGCGAGCTCGAGAATCTCTCGAGAACTCGATCCCGCTGGTCTCGAAACTTCACTTTTAAGTATGATATTTGTACGCAGATTATAGCGCGGTTTGTTGAAGAACAATTACGACGAACAGAACAACGAATAATTTCCGATGCTACAGAAACGAGTAAAACTCGATATTGTTTATTAAAAGATGAGGGTCTTTGCATATAATTAACACAAGCACTAATACTAATTAATATTATGTAAAAGTATAAAATTTTTAAATTACGAAAGATCTGTTGAGCTAAGACTAAATTAATCGAGGTCCGAACGCAAGGTGAGGAGACATTGATTTCCTCGCGAGAGTCAACAGTATCGAATCGACGGGGCTCGCGAAAAAGTAAGGCGCCGCGGGCGCTCGTCCTTGAAAAGTTGGCGCGGTTGCAAGGTGGGCAGAAGTCCACAAGCGACGCAGGTTGTCTTTCTTTTCGCGTGGCGATGCAGTTGCGCGAAATGAACGATACGCGCGTAAACACACACGGACGCGCATCTCTGATAGGCCGGTGCCCGCGTGTGTATGTGTGCGAGAAAAAGTGCATATTCACTCATACCGATGACTTCACCTGTGTACCGCGTACGCTAGTCCGCGTATCGACGCTAATGCGTGTGTAGATTGAGCGTGCAGGGAGAAACGCAGATCGAGCATACGAGGAGAGAATGAGAGAGACGGAGGGAGATAGATGGAGAGAGACGGACAAGGAGGAGGAGGAAGGAGGAACAGCGGAGGGACAGGCAGAGAGAGAGAGAGAGAGAGAGAGAGAGAGAGAGGGAGAGAGAGAGAGAGAAATAGAGACAGGCGGGCTGAATGAGGAAGGAGGAGAGACGGAGGGAGAATGCCTGGAAGGTTGGATCGTTCGCTGCCGGTAGCAACGACCCTGGATGCATCGACTCCTGGGGTTGTACGGTGGTAAGGGTAGCGGATAGACGGAGAGAATGAGATGACAAGGGACGAAGGGAGACGGGTATAATCGATGGAAGGGAGTGTTGAGAAGCGAGAGAGAAAAAGGAAGAGAGAGAGAGAGAAAGAGAGAGATTGAGAGAGAAAGCGAGAGTGACGGAGAGAGATGAAAAAGGAGGAAACGAAAGAGGGAACGATAAAGGTGCTGGAAACCGGGGGGAATCACCCTTTGTCTCCCGTCCTTGTTGCTCCTTCGGCCGCACCGCGCTCAGAAACTCTCCTCTCCCGCCACCCCCCGTCGCTATTTCTGCTTTCCTTTCTCTCTTTCTCCTTCTTCCTCTTCCTTCTGCACCACCCGTTCAGCTAGTCCCTCTCCCCCCTCCCGCCGCCTTTCTACCGCCCCGATCTCTCTCCGTCTCGCTCACCCTGTCGGCTCTTCGGCTCTTCACGCTATTGATCCCGCAGCATCCACCGCGAAATAACGACGTACGCCCCTGTTTCTCTTGTTTCCTCCCCCCTCCCCCTCCCCCTCCCCCCTCCTCTCTCTCTTTCTCTTTGGATGTCGCTCTTTCTTTTTCTCTCTCTCTTCCTGCCAGCCTATTTGTTCACTCCTCTCTTTCCTATTTTCTCTCTCCCTGCTTTCATCTTTTTTCCCCCGCTGAATGTTCCCGATATACTCCGTAGGGGTGGAGGAAAAGACGCGACGGAGTTGTGTACCTGCGACTGGACCCCGTCGCGATTCTCCCTCAGGAGCGAGGAATTTGTCTGCGCACATATTTCCCCGCGTGTGGCGCTTGGAAAACGTCCAGACGTGAAATTTGTCGGAGCTGGACCGATCATTTTCGAATTTGTCGCGGGCTACGGAATAAAATTTTATTCACTGATTCACTCTGTTAAGTCTTTTTTTAAAAAAAAATTTTTTTTAATACAAGACATCACGTTTCTGCTCTTTGAAAGGAAGTTGAAAAATTTATCTCTTTCAAGGAAGTTGACATTTCTCGTGAATCTCTCTTACGACGAAATTGCACTCTATAATTCACGTAGGAATTCATAATGAGAGACTTACCAGAAGTGAAATGTAAGTCTGATGTTTAAATTATAAGAGACAATTCGACGCGCACTTGTACCGCCAAGTTATCGCATTCCGACAATTGCGCGATTATTGAAACCGACGGTTCTCGAGAAATAAATCTCGCCTCGAGAGATGATCTCTGATATCTCAATATTATCGGTCGCGTATTAGGAATATGAAATGTTATCTATGAAAAAACATGTCGATATTTTCAAGAAAATTCTTTTATTAGATCAGATATTCACATTTCGAGTCAAATGTTGATATAAAGATAAGATTACAGCGCTATACAACAATTTTATCTGTGTTTAGATGCAATCTTATCTGTGTTTAGATGCAATCTTATCTGTGTTTAGATGCAAATATTTGATATCTAATTGGCAGCTTAGAATCCACAAATCTCACGCTCGGTCGATAAGCACTTTCTTCGTTCCGAGCTTATCATCTTCTCATCGGTGGCCGGACCTGAGGAAGCCGGCGATATTTCTCGCCGGTTCCTCTTTCTCTCTCTTTCTCGCGTCGACGACGATAATCGGCGGTAATTTCTTTCCGGCACTACGCAGTGCCACATCTATCCCTTCCCCCTCTCCCTCTTCCTTTTTATCCCGGTTCCAGCCGATGGTTCTGCGAAGACAGATTGCGGAGCGTATTTCTCGTGCAAGGCGGTTCCCGGTAGAGGAAGACGAATGCGAGAGGCGACGTTTCGTTTCGCCGACGGGCAAAACGCCCGACAGAAAAGAAATTATATTCTGGAACGAATGCTCGATGTATAAGTACGCGCACGAAGATTTCCGAGGGCCAGGTGAATCAGGAGACAGAGCGGGAGAAAGAGCGGGGGAACGGTGCAAGAGTACGAAGAGACGGCGGAGAGTCGGCCGGTCTCGCGCGGAATTATTCTCTTGCGCGGCACAGCTACCCTGGTTTCGCCCGTTAACAAATTAGCATAACAAGGAATCGACTCGACTCGACTCGACTCGACTCGATTCCCCGAGAGTTAACCCCATCGAAAATCCCCCCACTAAAACCGTCTCGAGTGCCTGCGGAGAGTAGACGTCGATGGGAGCCGACTTCCGATGTTAAATGTTATAGTCTACAGGAAATTACGTGATTTCACAGGATATTAGCTTAGCATTAACTTAGATCTTAAAGAATGTATTGAAATGCTCCGAGAATTATTACGTTTCGATCGAACCTACAGATGATTGATGGAATTACGGACGTAAATTTGGATTGAATCAAATATTCTAATCCGCGTCTTCCGCTCGGCTGACTGTATAAGAATGAGACATCGACGTGCGCAAAAGGTATCTTTTATAATTAAAAAAGCGTTATTTACACATTGTTACCGTTTTCATCACGCAGCTTTCGCATTTCTTTATTTTACTCATCACTTTCATTATTTTTCCCCTCGGCCGTGTTTCGCGGTAAGATTTTCGGAGAATTCTAATGAAATAATTTAATTGCTTTATATAGCCCTCATCGTCAAGTAGTACTTCTTATTCAACGAACGTGATTCCATTGTCATTTATTCGATGGGAAACGTTGGCCTGCCACGCTTTCATTCTTTTCTTTTTACGCTCGTAAATACGCGCGGACCCACTTCTTTTTAAATCGCAACACGACGTCACGCAGTTTTACTTTCGAGCGGGTTTTTTGACCGGGCGACGAAAACCCCTCCTCAGGGTCGAGACGGGATTTGTTCTCCCGAGTAGCGATCCGAGGGGTTGAACAACCCCGTCCGCCTAGTCGCGGTGCGGCAGCGCCGCATACATCTTGGCGATAAATTTTTCGATTGCGCTGATCTGCGAATAGAGATATTCTCGTTTGATATTCTTGTTCTCATTCTACGGCGATAAATAGCACTAAGCCGGTAGAATCTAATAGAACTTGTGGAACTAGATTTAGTGTAGGATTGGGTCGAGACAAAAAATAGACTATCGTAGAAACTGTATTAGTGTAGAATCAGCGGTAATGAATAGCGCCGATACACACATATCGGTGCCGTGCAAACAGTATGAATAATACATTAATGCGGCCGAAAGGAGTCCTCCATCCCGTTTAAGAGTATCGATTGCGAGGAGACTGCGTTACAGGCGTGAGATACATCACCATAACTCACGAGTGATTGAGCATAAATGTGCTCTTCGCACTTGGCGTAAATGTTCAATCTGTCCTCCAATCCCATCAGCGGCAGCGCCGGCAGAAATTCCGCCTGCCGGAATCCCGGCTGCTCGCACAAGACACTCCGCGATGCGTAAACGGTGGTCCAGGTGATTTGTGAGAGGTGGATAATGGGTATCCCGGGCCGTGCTGCTGCTGCTGCTGCTGCTGCTGCTGCTGCTGCTGCTGCTGCTGCTGCTGTTGCTGCTGCCGCCGCCGCCGCCGCCGCCGCCGCCGCCGCCGCCGCCGCTGCACCCTCATCGGCAGTGCCGGGATGGTGGTGGCGGTGGCGGCGGAAAGACAGACAGAGAGAACGATAAAGCGGAAAGACGAGGACGACGCGAGAGAGGGCGGTGAACGCTCGCCAATGGGGGGTGGAGGGAGGGAGGAAGGGAGGACATCGAGGGTAGATCGTCGCAGGGCTGGTTGCAGGGACCGGCGGCGGCGGCGGCGGCAGCGACGGGCTTCTACGGTATAACCAGGAGTGTACCCACCTCGGTGCACCGAGGGGTGGTTTCCTCTCGGCTCGCTCGGGTCAGTGCCCTCCCGTAACATTGAACCGCCCCGCGGTGCAGTCAGGGCCGAGCGAAGGGCGCGTGCGTCGGCCGAACAACCCCCTCTGACATCCCGGCGTGCACCGCGTCCCGGCCACCCACCCCTCGCGCCCACACCCCATTTGTCGTGCCGGCGCGGCGTACGCCCCTGCCGGCGTCTCGGTGCTTTAATTTTTTCCCGCGCCCCTTCCCGCGCCCGTCCGCTGTCAGTGTTTTCCCCCCTTTTGATCCCCTCCCCCGCCCCCCTCCCCCCCGGCGACCGCCAAAACATTGCCCACGTCTCCCTTTTCTCTCCGATCGGCGGGTATGATTATCCTTAAAATTGAGTCGCGGAACACCGCCGCGTGTGTGCGAATCCATTATCCCGAAGTCGGCATTCAGATCGACGAGACGCGAGGGATGCTGCGCCCGGACGTTGCACCTTGCTACGCGGAGGATAGTACGTCCACCCGCGCGGGCTGCAGCAATTCTCTCTCTCTCTCTCTCTCTCTCTCTCTCTCTCTCTCTCTCTCTCTTTCCTTCTCTCTCCAATAATCACGCAGATAAATGTAACATTGTTGTTGACATTTGGAACGTAAATAATAACAAATATTAAATTTCAAATATTGTATGTGAGAGATATTAAATTAAAAATTTTCTCTTTTATAATGTTATTATTCTCCTGGATAAAAATCAAATAAATTTTCGCTTATTGTGGATTGCAATGGGATAATATGAATTCTACGACTTCAGAGCTCTGCGAGAAATTAAGCCTATATAGATATCGGATTTAAAAAAAACACTCGGTCCGAAACCGGCTAAAATTAAACTCAGTGCTCGGCTGTGAACAGTTACGCCGGATATTCTATTAATTAAATGAGGGTCTGAATTTTCTGATGTACGCGGGCGGGCGGGCGAGTTTGAAACTTCGGTAAAAGCCTCGGTCGACGTTCCTGCGGGAAATCCATCCGTGTCGTCAGCCGAGTCGAGTTCGAGGGACTTTCGAGGTGCAACGAACCCGACCCGATCACTTCGGACGCCGGCGACATATATATATCACAAAGTAGAAAAACAGACGACCGATTTCGACAAGCATTTGCCGTCGATGGCGAACTAAACTGGAAGTAGACACGCCAGAGCGTAGAGCGGCAGTAAATTTCGATCGCCCGACGCGGTGTGATTTGGTCGAATTTGAATATGTAATGATACACAGGCTGATGATGGTTCGAATTAAGGGGTGTACCGCTTGTCACGAGAGGATATAAGTTCAGGCCGAGCGAATACAATGAATCAGATCGTTCGTTTTATGTTTTTTTTTTTTTTTTTTTTTTCCCTTTCTTTCGCGGAGACGGCGAAGCTTGAAAGCGGTACGGCAAATTGCGCGCTAATTGGATAATGCACACATACGGCCGATGGTGGGCGCGGCGGAGACCGCAAAAATTAAATGAGATTGTTGTCGTGAGGAAAGTTTAATTGGAAACTGTGCCATCCGCATGCACGCGAGTCATTTCGCCGCGGCGCGTCGAAATTATTTCGAATAAACAGAACGCCTGTCGGCCGCGGTACACTCGGGAGACCGCGCTTCGGGTTCGAAAAGTTCGAAACTTCATTAGAATCAAGCGCTGTTCTCGCCGGTGAATCTACACCGCTAAAAGAGAGAGAGAGGGGGGGGGGGGAGGAGGAGAGAGAGAGACTCATGCAACTCCCCGACGACGGTGCACTGAACTCTCCCTCGATTGTTCTGCGAAGCGTTGACGTATCTTGAAGTGGAAAAAGGGGACGCATCGCACAGGGAATGCACGAGGGGCGTGAAATGGCCTCATTTCGCAGCCGGAGCCGCCGATGTGGTATATTGCTTCTTGCCCGCGGATGTTAGATACGCGCGTTCTGCGAGGCGGAAACCACCTGCAACTTTTGCCGGCTGTCGGGACGCTTTCTGACATCGCGAGGAGTCTCTTCTCCGGGGCCGCGTGCTGCAGCGAACGATCAATTAACTGCGCCGCGCTTCTCGTCTCGCTGCGATACGTTTCGCGATATTTTCATCCTACATTTTTCACGGCAGAGAAGAGAGGAGCGCTATGACGCTCTTGCGCGCGGTGTAAAGAATACAATTGACGTAAAATTAAATTATTAGATTCGCATGCTTTACTTTTACGGACAAATATATATTGGACGGCATACTTTCGCGAATTCACAGAATTTTATTGATTATAAATTTTTACGCGGTGGCGAGAAATACCCGTGGCCCAGTTTGAAGATGAATTTGCCACACATTAACCGTATGAAGTCAACGAGATATTCGTATAAATTATCTGTTTCTCAGAGCTTATTCAAATTAAATCGATACGTGGAACGAGGTGAGTGTTTCAGAAAAATGACTCTCACGGCGGATGTTCTAGAGGTGTGTAGGGCACTACTGCAGAGAAAGCGAAGACTAGAATAGTAGTCTATAAAGCATTCATGCGCGTTCAAGTCTTGGAATAGATAGCATGCTATCATCGGATATTCGAATTCTTCGTTATAACGCGATTTATACGCAGTTTCGCTGCATAGCGCGTCACCTTCTCGCCTTTAGCCGTCGCGAATTTAATTCCGATCATAAATCATGCGCCTGTTTCCTCATTAACACATCGGATCATATTTTATTTCGCAAAGTATTGAAGAATTTCGCAGTCGCGCGGGACGCAACGCGGATGCGAGGCAAAATTGCATTTCCTTCAATCTCCCCGATCCGGATCTCTCTATAAACAAATCGGATTTCGGCTTTCGAGCTTTTCCGCCGATGGTTGGGATATGAATAAAAGACGGTACACGCTTTTACTTTGAGCATCGGTAAATACGCGTCCCGCTCGAGTGTCTCCGTACGCAAAATCCTCTCGCGTCTCTAGTGCTGCGCGCTGGATGCCACGGTGACACGCGTGAAAACAGCTATCCTGCAATTTCCTGTGACGTGCCGACACGTGCTGCACGGATCTTCGTTTTTCCTCATTTTCTCGGCGACGTTCTACGCGACGTGCATTATGTACTTCAATGCGAGTGTGAAATGCTCCCTTTCTTCTTCTCCTCCTCGTCTCGTGCCTATCTATTTTCGATTCCGCGCAGGACTCGGTCTGCGTTTTTCCCTAAGGTTACGACGATGCGGTTTCCGCGGAAAATCCGCGAGCGTGACGACGAGAGGGTGGCCGTCCTCTCTCTCTCTCTCTCTCTCTCTCTCTCTCTCCTTGCGCGCGCGGGGGAGTGGCGGTGGCGTGCGCGCGAACGGGGGTCGGTGGGACGTCGAGGGGGGTTAGGCAACACCGTGCAACGAATGGAGATCGATTCCGAGTCTGGGTCAGGCGAGGGCGTTCACCCCCCGGTGCAGCCCGGGAGACACGGAACCCAGGGTCGTAGCTAGGCTATCACGGGCGGGCGGGGTACTGGCCGAGGGTTGGGCCGGGTCGGGTGCGCGGGGGAGGCAAGGGACACCGGCTCGGGACACTCCCTTCTGTTGGGTGCAATGTACGCTCGCTCTCCTCTCTCTGTGTCCAAAATCGCGGCTCCGGACTGCTGCAAGCTCTTGCAGCCCCCGCGACGGGACCGCCGACCGGCCGAGATGTGACGCTCTCGCCGCAATTTCCCCTCCACCGTTGACTCTTCCGAGTGATTTAATGGGACGCCTCCTCGACGAAGGAGGGCCCGAGCCCGCGATCGAGCCTTTCGCACTCCGACGATCGTAGATCTTCCGCTTATCTGAGATTACCCTCCGCTGGAATTACCCTTCCTGCGACTCGTCCCGCTCGCAGAGCGAACTGTTGAAATTTGGACGTTACTTTTTGTTTGGCGCAACACACTATATAACAACACGTCGCAATTGCGCCCTAAATGATACAACCCGATACGATCTTTACAATTACGAGAGTGCTCTCGAGCCGCTAATAGCGTTAAGTGATGTTACTCGACCTGTATCGTGTCCACCTATAGTTTATTGCTGCACTACTAGCGTGCTGCGAGCCGATTCAATTCTTATGGAATTTTTGTCGATTATCATACTATTTGAGTGACTAATTGTCAAAACATTTCGCGATATTACTTGGCTTGTATCTCGTCTGGCACGATATTCCCGATATTGGACGCAGTAACGCGGCATGTTTGCGCGAGCGATCCGCCAAATTTGTGTCTATCCGAGGGAGCTCGCGGGTGCGTGAACGTATCCTTCGTACCTTCCGCTTTAACCTGGCTACCAGGAGCGAGTCCCAGGACGAGGTGAACGATCGACAGGGTGGTGGTACGTGACCTTTTGCGCGAAGGATAACGGCAGGGACGCGGCGGAGGAGGTGGCGTTTTGCACTACGGTAACACGGGGGTGAATGCACGTAGTCCAGGGGGCTCACCCTGCAACTTTTCGACGCATGCGTTCGCGTATGCCGGAAATTTTTGCTACGCGCGACGTCATCGCGGTGTCGCGTCGGACTTGCGTACTCTCACCGGTCGTCCCTGTCGCTGTAATAAAATTGTATTTCATAAATAATCGGAATGCAATTTTCACGATACATTATAAAATAGCAATTTTTGGGCCACATCGACCGTTGTAACACGATCGTCGGGCTGTATCAATGTTGCAACGGGTTATTAACCCGCAATAGATTATAAACTAAAATCGTTGAGGTCACGTTGCGGCTTTAGCGGCGTAATGGATTCTGCTGCATTGATGATTGGACCTCGTGGATACGTGCATTCATGCATAAATATACATATATTACATATGGAATTAATTTTTTCTGGACCTGCTTTTTCGTAAGGCTTTTTGTTAATCTTACCAAAATAATACTGAATTTGATTTAATTTTATATTTAATATATATATATATATTTAACTGTGAAATTTTAAATAATTTTTTAAATGCAAATCTTTACGATATGATATTCTGTTTCAAATACTAGTGTTTCAATTTTTATTGTAGAATGTATTGTAGAAAATTAAAAGTAGATATTTTGCAAAAATAATTTTGCGATATTATGCTTTGTTATCTCTTTATATACGATCTGAATTAGAAGCATTAGAAACGTAGAATCAATATGTATAATATGTATTGGATATCTTTTCTCGCACAGGATTGTGTAAGCATTATAATAAATAACAGCAAGTTATCACGACAGAAAAATTGTAGAAATAAACAAAGATTTAGCAATTTTTTCAGAGAAATGCAACTGATACTTTTCGAGAATTTTTTTTATTGAAAACAAGAATTTAGCTTGTACGTTGAAACTATTAATAACGGATAATCAGTTTTAATATTAATATATTCACGGATAAAATTAATCTCGAACTCGAATTCTTACGTAGTTACCTTATAATGATTAATAAATGTGAGCAACGAAAAAATATGATAAAAAAAGACTTTTTTTTTATCTCAAAAAAGTAATAAAAAATTATGCAAACATTGAAAAAATAAATTATATGGAAGCAAAATTCAATAAATTATCAATTTATATTAAATTGTTACTTGATAAAGCCATTATTGGTATTTGTAGATAAATTTCTATTAAGAAAGGTAGAACGCTGACTTAACGATTGTAAATAAATACATTCGCGATAATATCATAAGTCGATTCTGCCACTACATAAAAGTTCGATATAAGGTAAGTGTACCTTTTACCGAATTGCTCTAATTACCGACCAATTTACTATTTACGCTAAAAAGTAATAGCCGTTAACAGTACAATCGTCAAAACAATTGAGAATATATTGCATGAAGTTTTATGCAACGAAATCAATTGTTTTGACGATCGTACTGTTAACGGCTATTATTTTTTAACGTAAATAGTAAATTGGTCGGTAAATTGGAGTAGTTCGATAAAAGGTTTCATTTACCTTAATACTAGTTCTACTGCTTTCGAAGAAAAAAAGTGCGCCACTGCATGTCAAATCAGCTGATCAACAAATCGTTTGATCTGTAAAAAAGAACGAAGTAGTGAATTATGGGCGTTTGGCTTGGCGTAGCGCTTGTCGCATTTGTTTTAATAATAGTCTTTTTATTAATAAAACAATTATTCTGGAATGCACAATTAAAAAATGTCAAGAATAAACATGTAGTCGTGAGTATTTTCTAACCTCAAAGAAACACTATGCTGTAAAAATAAATATTATGCAAAAATATGCGAAGAATTAATCAGACATAGTATATCTGATATACAATTAACCTTTTTATATACTATTTACCTTGCGTAATTTTTTTCTAGATAACTGGTGGTTCCAGTGGTATCGGAAAACATGTAGCAATTATTGCTGCAAAACATGGAGCAAATGTTACGATAATTGCAAGAGATATTCAAAGATTAGAGGCGACTAAAAATGAAATATTGCACGCTTGTGAAAACAAAGATGTGCAAAGAGTGGAATATCTATCCTTAGATATTGGAGCAAATTATGAAAATGTTGAAAAAGCAGTGGCCGATCTTGAGAGAACTATGGGACCAATTTACATGCTTGTAAATTGTGCTGGTACCGCAATCTGTGGTAAAATAGAAGACACCACCTTAGACAGTCTAAATAAAATGATTAATATAAATTTTCTTGGTGCATATTACTGCATCAAAGCTGTAGCGCAGAGAATGAAAGCTTCCAGAGAAGGAATGATTGTTCTTACATCATCTCAAGCTGCAATGTTGGGTATTTATTTAGAAATCTGTCTTTATTGTTTATATTTATTGTGATTTATAATTTAGAAATTAAAAATAAAATTATATTCCTAGGTATCTTTGGTTACTCTGCTTATTGTAGCACCAAATTTGCACTCCGCGGTTTGGCAGAGAGCATAGCAATGGAACTACAGCCATACAATGTTTCTGTAACTCTCTGTTTGCCACCGGACACAGATACACCTGGTTTTGCCGCCGAGGAATTATCAAAACCGCTGGAAACGCGACTGATATCACAAGCAGCAAAGTTAGTAACACCTGACGTTGTCGCTGACAAGCTTTTCAAGGATGCGCTGGTTAGTGGAGAAAAATTATAAATTTAAATATGATATTTTTATTTAAATATTACTTTAAACGTTTTTAAACGATTTTCAAACTGCTTTTTGGCTCTCTTTGACATTCTATGATGATACATTGCAGGCAGGTAAATTTTTTTCTACAGTTGGTTTCGAAGGTTTCATTCTGACTACAGTATGCTCCGGAATGTCGCCGTTTTCTTCGATTTGCGAACTATTGTTGCAAGCATCACTGATGGGCTTCCTGCGAATTGTTAGCGCATTCTACCTCATCTCTTTTCAAAAGATTATTCTTAATTGCATGAAAATGCGTAATGAAAATAAAAAATCTGAGTGAATTTTCGTACGTTGTGATTTCTAATTAAAGATCAATACGATCTTATTCCAATGTAAAGCATTTATCATAATTATAATAAATTTTTCGCTAAATAATCCTTTTTAATATTCATATATCAGCATGGCACCATTTATTATATCTACTTTATTTCTGTTTTATTTATCTTTCTGCAAAATATTTAATCTACGACTTTTAAGAAAGATATTTTAATAATATAATATGACATAACTATCGCTTATTTTACTTTTGATGGCTTATGAATAAATACATGATCGGTCTTGCTGCGCGTATATTTGGTGCAAGAAAAAACTACTTTGAGAATATTTATAAGAAAAACAATTATTACAAAACTTAAGCAATTGTCACATAAATTTTAATTTATTAATTACAGTACATGAAAATATTTTGTAAATGTTTTTTAATCATATGCGTATTAATCATCATGTATCAATTATATCATAATTATAAAATATTTAATTATATTAAATATATAATAATGCTTGGATGACATATAAATGGAAATTATTTCTACAATACGCATATAGTGTAAAATAGTGAAAAATATATTATACTCAAAATTGATAGAGAATATGACAAAAGTATAACTTTTGAAAATTTTCTGGAAACGTATTTTTCTTAGTAAAAATATAATAATATTAAACAATATCAATATTAATCTTTCAACTTGTTCCACACGAAATCTTTTAAAAAACTGCCTGCGAATTAAGTTTGGAAATAAAAATAAATAAAAAGTTATTTATTTCTAAATTTATATTCCACTTTAATCTTATTACTGAAACAAATTTTTATTTTAAAATTAAATTACAGAAATTAGTTTTGCGGCAAACTATTAAAGTTTTAATAAAACACATTGTTTAATATTGTTATATTATCATTTTTCGTTGAAAAATTGTATGAAAAATTGTATGAAAAATTGTATTTCCAATTTTATATAAAATAAAAATATTTCTCATTAATCATGATACACTTTGTCCTGTAAACTACTTTTTTAACTACCTTTAAATATTAATAATAAAAAGTGAAATAATAAAAAATATATAATTAATGTTAAATTATACGCATTGATATTTCAACCTTTGCTGATGTTAATCAGTTCGTCATTTTTTTTCAGGAAATAGGAAATTTAATGAGTACTGCTTCTACAAACGATGCAGCCTGCAATATACTTCTCTTTGATGTTTTTGCCGGTAGAACTAAAAGTGCATTAGCACCATCAATGTCAGATAGCTTGTTACTGATAGAATTTTCTTTTTTGCATGTAACTTTTACTGTTGGTTTTATTCTTTTCTCGCGCCATGATAAAGTCGCCCATACGTATCTTGGACGAGAATGCAAAAGTAATTTTTGTTCCAACTGCAATGTTACAACGACATTATAGCATACATGCGTATTTCGCATTTTTTTAAATTTTGTGATATATTATAAAAAAATCTTATTTTAACCGCCATTTTAGAGTACCCTTTGTTGAGGAAGTGTATTTGGTTAACAAGAGGAAGAAGGAATAAATATGCAGTCAGGAAAGCAGATTCTGGATTTCCTGGCAAACATAAGATAATCTTGCGCTTGTCTTCGAAGTAGCAAATGCCGTTGACTTTCCTGGTTTTATATTAACATTTTCTACAAACATACGTATAATACACCAAATAATATATATTTTCTTTAGCATTGATATTGTAAGAGAAAAAAAAGAAAAACATTAATAACAGGAAGAAAATACCGAAGTGCAATGTGGCTTTAATGCGGTTCTTTAAAATAGTCTTCAAACAGTCTTTATCACTGAAACAGTCAGTTGTCACAAGTAAATCTACTTTTCTTAGAGCTTCTGTGATCTCTCGTGTTATAAGCTCCGTACTGTCAGAAAAAATATTAGGTATTAGACATATATGATATAATTGGAATATTAATTATTCAAACATTACATATAAAGAAATATAAAAACCACATTTAAACTAAAATATTTACTGTATGATTGTAGTAGAGTGTGTATGAAGAATTACAATAAATTTTGTCGCACTTATTTTTTACTTACAATTCCCAAGTCCGAACAATTACAAAGGTTAGAACAATTTTCTTTTAATAGTGAGATTAGAATTACTCGATTGTTATCATATGATTGTCCTGAATTTAAAGATTTTTCAAGTTCCTGTAAGTTATTTGCAATGGTCAATACAACAATGGACAGATTTTTTAAAACTGTTACATTGCTGTGACCACACACTGACAGAAGATGTATTTCCGCTGGATCGATACGTGTACATGCTTTTATAATATAAACACCTACTCTGATATCGCTACCTGGTAATCTTTACAGATAAAAAAAAACAAAAAAATTAAATTGAAATGTTCCAGTAATAAATAGTCTATGTTGAAAAATATACAATAGAAAAGTATTAGGTTTTTTACCTAATATTTTCTCCATATTTTACTTTATGTAACGTTTTTTTAGCATCTCTGCATCTCAGAATGTATTACATTCTTTGTTGGTAAAATCGCATTTCCTCCTGCATTTGAAAACAGAAGCAATAATAAATTTGTCATTATAAGCAAATTAATATAATTGGCATGGTGTTAATTACGTACCTAAAGGAACACATGCTCCCTTCTCTACCCATGCATTCGTCTCAGAGTCAAGTATAAACGAACTAATTTCGTTGGACTGAAAAAGTTTTGTTTTATACTTTTAACACATAAGCTTTAGTATTGCAGCTTATCTCATCCGTCTCTATTTCTGTTTCAGTTACTTCCTTCCGCGCTTTTATCGCATATCCTTGTTTAGTGGCAGCTAAAAACGGTGGCACATTATTGTAGCACCGTTATTAGAACCGCGAGTATTCTGCCAAAGGCGTCTCTTATGTGTACACATTCTTCTTCTAGTGAAATGACATCCTCAGATACCAAGTAATTAATTATTGCCAATGCTTCTTCTACAGAAGTTGTGGATTGATATGTCTCTTGGTTTGTAGATATATTTTTGTTTGCCTACAGAAAAAAATTAATAAAATGTAAAATCTTGTTAAATCATTATTTTATTTTACAATTTTACAACATTACAGATGAGTTAAATGAAGTAGAAAGTTCCAAAATTTTCATTTGAGAAGGTGACCTGCTATGTTGTGTGCACAAGATTTTGTCTTCTCCCTGAATGCATAAGATTAATTGCATTTACAATGCTAGTGCAAAATTTTTAATTTTTCTTAAAGAAATTAATTTATTAGTTTACATGAGACAGTTAAATTGTACACCGATCTCAGATCGAAATAAAGTGTACGAAAAGTTGAGTACATTGTTCTCACATATGGAGAATCATTATGTACTGATAGGAATTATTGAAAAGAAAGGAAAAAAGAGAAAAAATATCAGGGCGCAAATAAATTTATATCTGTTGAATGTGAACGTGTTGTGCAAACTTATAGTAAAACTCAAATGTAATAATAATTAATTATAAAAGAAATAATGATTACAAAATTAAAGCATTTGTCAGATAATTAATAAAGTAAATAATTAATAAAAATGTTTCGAAAATAAACGGTTTACGTTATTTATCTTTTCAGCGTTTTTATTATATGAGATTTTTGCTGGTGCAGCCAATGATAAAATGTAAAATGATATAAAGTATAGAATTAATGTTAATTTATATGCATAATATTTCAATCTTTGGTGATGCTAACCAGTTCGTCGTTTTTCTTAAGAAACTAAATTAGGCATTTTGATGAGTATTGCTTTTACAAACGATGAAGCCTCGAGCGTACTTTTTTCTGGTGTTTTCGCTGGTAATACTAAGAGTGCATTAGCACCGTCAATGTCAGATAGCTTGTTACTGATAGAATTTTCTTCTTTGCATGTAACTTTTACTGTTGGTTTTATTCCTTTCTCGCGCCATGATAAAGTCGCCCATACGTATCTTGGACGACGATGCAAAAGTAATTTTTGTTCCAACTGCAATGTTACAACAACATTATAGCATACATGCGTATTTCTCATTTTTTTAAATTTTGTAATATATTATAAAAAAAATCTTACTTTAACCACCATTTCAGGGTACTTTTTGTTGAGAAAGAATATTTGGTCAACAAGAGGAAGAAGGAATAAATATGCAGTCAGGAAAACAGATGCTGGATTTTTTGGCAAGCATAAGATAATCTTGCCCTTGTTTTTGAAGTTGCACGATGCAAGTGCCGTTGACTTCCCTGGTTTCATATTAACATTTTCTACAAAAATAAGTATAATACACCAAATAATATATATTTTCTTCAGCATTGATATGGTAACAGAAAAGAAAAGCGAAACATTAATAAGAGCGAGAAAATACCAAAATTAAACGCGGCTTCAAAGTGGTCCTTTAAAATAGTCTTCAAACAGTCTTTATCACTGGAACAGCCAGTTGTCACAAGTAAATCTACATCTTCTAGAGCGTTTGTGATTTTTCGTGTTATAAGCTCCGTACTGTGAGCAGCAATAAACAAAGTTGATTAGGCATTTATGAAATAATCAGTATATTATTCAAACAGTGAATAGCAACAAAAACATAAAAATTAAATTTAAACTAAAATATTTATTGTATCATTGTAGTAGAGTGTGTATGAAAAATTACAATAAATTTTGTCGCACTTACTTTTTACTTATAATTCCGAAGTTCGAACAATTAAATAGGTTAAAACAATTTTCTTTTAATAGTGAGATTAGTATTGCTCGATTGTTATCATATGATGCTTCTGGATGTAAAGATTGTCCAGGATCCTGTAAGTTATTTCCAATGGTCAATACACCAATGGACAGTTTTTCTGAAACTTTTACATCGCTGTGACCACACGCTGACAGAAGATTTATTTCCGCCGGACCGATACGTGTACATCCTTTTATAATTTTATCGTTTTCTTTTATATCGCTACCTGGTGATCTTTACATGAAATAAACGAAAGAATAAATAAAAATGTTCCAGTAATAAATAATTTATGTTGAAAAATATACAATAGAAAAGTATTAGGTTTTTTACTTAGTATTTTCCCCATATTTTACTGTATGTGACGTTGTTATTATTGGCATTTCCGCATCACCAAAATGATTTACATGCTCTATTGGTATAACCGTATTTGCTCCTGCATTTGAAAACAGAAGTAATAACAAATTCGTCATTATAAGCAAATTAATATAATTGGTAAATGTTAATTACGTACCAAAGGGAATACATGCTCCCTTCTCTACAAATGCAGTCGTCTCAGGGTCAAGTACAAACAAACCAATTTTGCTGGACTGAAAAAGTTTTGTTTTATACTTCTAACACATAAGCATTAGTATTGCAGCTTACCTCATCAGTCTCCATTTTTATTTCAGTTACATCCTTCCCCGCATTTATCGCATATCCCTGTTTAGTGGAAACTAAAAACGGTGGCACATTACTCTTGCAATCTATTGTATCCGAAAGTATACTGCCAAAGGCGTCTTTTATGAATACAGAGTTGTCTTCTGGTATGATGACACCTTCAGATACCAAACAATTAATACAATCCAATGCTTCATTTACAGAAACTTCGGACTCACAAGTATTTTCGTTTGTAGATATATTTTCGTCTTCTAGTGAGTAGACTTCAGATACCGAGTAATTAATTTCTTCCAATGCTTCTTTTATAGAAACTTTGGACTGACATGTCTTTTGGTTTGTAGATATATTTTTGTCTGTCTGCTAAAAAAATTTAATTACATATAATCTTGTTAAATCATTATTTCATTTTACAATTTTACAACATTACAGATGAGTTAAATGAAGTAGAAAGTTCCGAAATTTCTATTTCAGAGGATGACCTGCTATGTTGTGTGCACAAGATCTTGTCTTCTCCCTGAATGCATAAGATTAATTGCATGTACAATAATATGAAATTAATATCTTATTTTTTCTAATGTTAAAAACACTTTACCACTTCTGGACGATGAACATGGACGAATGGCCTTTCTGGACGAGTAACAATGTTGCGCACCACAGTTCGTAGCAAATGTGCGGCAAGTACTATTGTATCTGCAATTGCCCCTATAATTTTAAATATTCCAGATTTCTTGGCAGTCTTGAGAAAAATTAATTTATTATTTCGACATCCAAACTTTAGAGATCTAAGAACATATTAATATATAATATATTAATTTATAATTAATATAACTCTTACTAAGATAACGATATATTTAATCTTATTATGAAAATCAATTACAAAGAATTTTTATTACGAAAACTTTTTTATAGAAAATAATAATAATAAATTTTTACTTGATTTTTGCTTTTAGAAATGTTGGTATTTCCGCAAACACTTTTCCGATTGTATCTTCTCTATCTGCGATCTTATCAATTATTTCAGTTATAACGGATTGCTTTGAGGCTAGATCAAGTATAAGAATGATATCAGCTGTATTTGAATCGGCTATGGCAATTATTTGTTCCTGCGTTATATAAACAAAATTAATTACAATATTAAAAGAGCAGGATGTTTAAAACATTTATAGTCACCTCTAGTTCATCTGGATTTTGTTCACATAATGTGTCAGATACATCAATTTGTTGCAATGGTGTAGGCAAAGTATCAAATATCTTTTGTAACTCCTCTCTCCAAATAGTAACTTCATCCGAACTTTTCTCCCAACATACTAATTAATTATAATAAAAGTAAAGCTTGAAAAGTATATTAAGTATCAAGATTGCATTAAATAATTTTTATTACTTCTTGTTTTAATATTTAGAATTAGGTGTTCTTTTTCATAACATTATAACAAAACTATGGAACATATGAAAACGTAATTATCTATTTTTTGTTATAATAATATTAATAATTAAAAATTATAGAAAAAATATGTAATAATATTCAACTTTGAAATATATTGCATATATAACTAAAATATTTTAAACCACTTATAATGGAAAACTTTTAAAATATCTTATTCCATATAAGTATAAATGCTAATCTTTTAATCTGTTATTGAAACAATAATTTTTAATTTAATTAATAATTAATAGATGAATGTTTACTATATATTTTAGTACATATATGTAATACATTTGACATAACAGTGTCTCTGTACATACCAATTAGAACTGATATTCTTATCGGATCCATTTTAGTACTCTATTACAAATCTTTTGCTATCTGTTAATAATTACTGCAGAACTTTTATCTTTGAGAACGTATGTTTGATTCTGTCTATTAGACTCGGCGACTTGATTTGTAGTGAACAGTCGTTGAACTTATTAGTCTTAATGCTTCGAGAGAGAAATGTTTACATTTTTTTTTGTTTAAATGTTTTGAATATGAGATTATGATCAATTTTGCTTTAAATATAAAATACGTTAAAAATTTATTAGCTCACAACTAAGGGATAATAGATATAGTGCAGAGCAAATTTTACAAAGCGTTTGTTACAAGTTTTTTTTCACTAAAAAATGACAAATATATTTGTCAAAGATATATGTGATGGAGTTATAGTAATAACAAATCACTTCAACAAAAAATATGATTATTAATCGGCAGTAGAAAATGATTTAAATTCGCGAGGAAACAAATTATAATCAGAGAGTAATATAATAAATAATTAAATTTGTTTACAAAAATTTTACAATAAAACGACTTAAAATCTGTAATGAAATAAATTTTCATCTTCCTTACTCCACAACGATTAGAAATAAATTTTGTCTTGTAAAAGATTTAAAATTTTTTTTTGTATAAAGTGTTTGATATTATTGCGGTGAGCGTTAGGTTTTAAGTTTATGTTTGCCACTAGACACAGATGTGCTTGGTTTTGCCGTCAAGGAATTATCAAAACCGCTGGAAATGCGACTGATATCACAAACAGCGGAGTTAGTAACACCTGACGTTGTCGCTGACAAGCTTTTCAAGGACGTGCTGATTAGTGGACAAAAATTATAAATTTAAATATGATATTTTTATTAAAATATTACTTTAAATGTTTTTTAATGATTTTCAAACTGCTTTTTGGCTCTCTTTGACATTCTATGATGATACATTGCAGGCAGGTAAATTTTTTTCTACAGTTGGTTTCGAAGGTTTCATTCTGACTACAGTATGCTCCGGAATGTCGCCGTTTTCTTCGATTTGCGAACAATTGTTGCAAGCATCACTGATGGGCTTTCTGCGGTTTGTTAGCACATTCTACCTCATCTCTTTTCAAAAGATTATTCTTAATTGCATGAAAATGCGTAATAAAAATAAAAAATCCGAGTAAATTTTCGCACGTTGCGATTTTCAATCAATGATCAATACGATCTTATTCCAATGTAAAGCATTTATCATAATTATAACAAATTTTTCGCTAAATAATCTTTTGTAATATTGATATATCAGCAACGCACCATTTATTATATCTATTTTATATCTGTTTTATTTATCTTTCTGCAAAATATTTAATCTACGACTTTTAAGAAAAATAATTTAATAATATGATATGACATAGTTATTTTACTTTTGATGGGTCATGAATAAATACATGATTGGTCTCGCTGCGCGTATATTTGGCGCGATAAAAAACTGTGCTTTTTGAATATTTATGAAAAATACAATTCTTACAAAATTTAAGCAATTGTCACATAAATTTTAATTTATTAATTACAGTACATGAAAATATTTTGTAAATGTTTTTTAATCATATGCATAATAATCATCATATATCAATTATATCATAATAATAAAATATTTAATTATGCTAAATATATAACAATGTCTAGATGACACATAAATGGAAATTATTTCTACAATACGCATATAGTGTAAAATAGTGAAAAATATATTATATTCAAGATCGATAGAGAATATGACAAAAGTATAAATTTTGAAAATTTTCTGGAAACTGATTTTTCTTAGTAAAAATATAATAATATTAAACAATATCAATATTAATCTTTCAAATTGTTCCACATAAACTCTTTTAAAAAACTGCCAGCGAATTAAATTTAGAAATAAAAATAAATAAAAAGTTATTTACTTCTAAATTTGTATTCCACTTTAATCTTATTACTGTAACAAATTTTTATTTTAAAATTAAATTACAGAAATTAGTTTTGTGGCAAACTATTATAGTTTTAATAAATAAAACATATTGTTTAATATTGTTATATTATTATTTTTTGTTATGAAAAATTGTATTCCTAATTTTATATAAAATAAAAACTTTTCTCACTAATCATGATACAATTTGTCCTGTAAACTACTTTTTTAACTATTTTTAAACAATAATAATAAAAAATGAACTAATAAAAAATATATAATTAGTGTTAAATTATACGCATTGATATTTCAACTTTTGCTGATGCTAATCAGTTTGTCATTTTTTTCAGGAAATAGGAAATTTAATGAGTATTGCTTCTACAAACGATGCAGCTTGCAATATACTTCTCTCTGATGTTTTCGCCGGCAGCACTAAGAGTGCATTAGCATCATCAATGTCAGATAGCTTGTTACTGATAGAATTTTCTTCTTTGCATGTGACTTTTACTGTTGGTTTTATTCCTTTCTCGCGCCATGATAATGTCGCCCATACGTATCTTGGACGAGGATGCAAAAGTAATTTTTGTTCCAACTGCAATGTTACAACGACATTGTAGCATACATGCGTATTTCGCATTTTTTTTAATTTTGTAATATATTATAAAAAAAAATTTACTTTAACTGTCATTCTAGGATATTTTTTGCTGACGTTAATATGCAGCAAGTTAACAAGAGGCCAAAGAAATAAATATGCAGTCAGGAGAACAGATGCTGGATTTCCTGGCAAGCATAAGATAAACTTGGCTTTGTCTTTGAAGTAGCACGATGCAAATGCCGTTGATTTTCCTGGTTTCATATTAACATTTTCTACAAAAATACGTATAATACACCAAATAATATATATTTGTTTCAGCATTGATATGGTAACAGAAAAGAAAAACAAAACATTAATAAGATGGAAAAAATACCAAAATAAAACGTGGCTTCAAAGTGGTTCTTTAAAATCGTCTTCAAACAGTCTTTATCACTGGAACAGCCAGTTGTCACAAGTAAATCTACATTTTCTAAAGCTTTTGTGATCTTTCGTGTTATAAGCTCCGTACTGTGAGCAGTAATAAACAAAGTTGATTAGGCATTTATGAAATAATCAGAATATTATTCAAACAATGAATAGCAACAAAAACATAAAAATTAAATTTAAACTAAAATATTTACTAAAATATTTGTATCATTGTAGTAGAGTGTGTATGAAAAATTACAATAAATTTTGTTGCACTTACTTTTTACTTGTAATTCCAAAATCGAAACAATAAAATTTAAAACAATTTTCTTTTAATAGTGAGATTAGAATTGCTCGATTAATATCATATGAATGTTCTGATTGCAAAGATGGTCCAGATTCCTGTAACTTATTTCCAATAGTCAATACACCAATGGACAATTTTTTAAAAACTGTTATTTTATTGCAACCACACGCTGTCAGAAGATTTATTTCCGTTAAACCAATATGCGTACATTCTTCTATAATTTCATCGCCTATTTTGATATCGCTACCTGGTGATCTTTACATGAAATAAACGAAAGAATAAATTGAATTGTTCTCGTAATAAATAGTCTATGTTGAGAAATATATAATAAAAAAGTATTAATTTTTTTACCTAGTATTTTCCAAATATTTTACTGTATGTGACGTTGTATGTATTAGCTTCTCCGCTTCATAAAAACTTATTACATTTTGTGCTGGTATAACAGCAGTTGTTCCTACATTTAAAAACGGAACAGCAATAGTTATTTTGTAATTATAAATTAATATAATTGGCAAGAATTAATTACGTACCTAAAGGAAGACATTCTCCCTTATTTACTAATGCACTCGTGTCAGAGTCAAGTATAAACGAACTAAATTTGTTTGACTGAAAAAGTTTTGTTTTACATTACTAGCTAGTTGCACATAAGCATTAGTATTACAGCTTACCTTATTCGTCTTCATTTCTGTTTCATTTATTTCTTGATTTGCTATTACCGCATGTCCCCGTTTAGTGGCAGTTAAAAACGGTGGTACATTACTACAGCAATTTATTGCATGACACAATATTCTACCAAAGGCGTCTCTTATGTGTATCATTTCTATTTCCATTTCGATAATAACATCTGAATTTACTGTTGACTCAATAATTTCCAATGCTTCTTCTACAGAAGTTGTAGATTGACATGTCTCTTGGTTTGTAGATATATTTTCGTTTACCTACAGAAAAAAATTAATAAAATGTAAAATCTTGTTAAATCATTATTTTATTTTACAATTTTACAACATTACAGATAAGTTAAATAAAGTAGAAAGTTCCGAAATTTCCATTTGAGAGAATGACCTGCTATGTTGTGCGCACAAGATCTTGTCTTCTCCCTGAATGCATAAGATTAATTGCATGTACAATACTATGAAATTAATATCTTATTTTTTCTAATGTTGAAAACACTTTACCACTTCTGGACGATTAACATGGACGAATGGTCTTTCTGGACGATTAACAATGTTGCGCACCACAGTTCGTAGCAAATGTGCAGCAAGTACTATTGTATCTGCAATTGCCCCTATAATTTTTAATATTCCTGATTTATTGGCAGTCTTGAAAAAAATTAATTTATTATTTCGGCATCCAAACTTTAGAGATCTAAGAACATATTAATATATAATATATTAATTTATAATTAATATAACTCTTACTAAGATAACGATATATTTAATTTTATTATGAAAATTTATTACAAAGAATTTTTATTAGGAGAATTTTTTTATAGAAAATAATAATAATAAATTTTTACTTGATTTTTGCTTTTAAAAATGTTGGTATTTCCGCAAACATTTTTCCGATTGTATCTTCTGTATCTGCGATTTTATCAATTATTTCAGTTATAACGGATTGCTTTGAGGCTAGATCAAGTATAAGAATGATATCAGCTGTATTTGAATCGGCTATGGCAATTATTTGTTCCTGCGTTATATAAACAAAATTAATTACAATATTAAAAGAGCAGGATGTTTAAAACATTTATAGTCACCTTTAGTTCGTCTGGATTTTGTTCACATAATGTGTAAGATACATCAATTTGTTGCAATGGTGTAGGCAAAGTATCAAATATCTTTTGTAACTCCTCTCTCCAAATAGTAACTTCATCCGAACTTTTCTCCGTACATACTAATTAATTATAATAAAAGTAAAGCTTGAAAAGTGTATTAAGTATCAAGTTTGCATTAAATAATTTTTATTACTTCTTGTTTTAATATTTAGAATTAGGTGTTCTTTTTCATAACATTATAACAAAACTATGAAACATATGAAAACGTAATTATCTATTTTTTGTTATAATGATGTTAATAATTAAAAATTATAGAAAAAATATGTAATAATATTCAACTTTGAAATATATTGCATATATAACTAAAATATTTTAAATCACTTATAATGGAAAACTTTTAAAATACCTTATTCCATATAAGTATAAATGCTAATCTTTTAATCTGTTATTGAAACAATAATTTTTAATTTAATTAATAATTAATAGATAAATGTTTACTATATATTTTAGTATATATATGTAATACATTTGACATAACAGTGTCTCTGTACATACCAATTAGAACTGATATTCTTATCGGATCCATTTTAGTACTCTATTACAAATTTTTTGCTGTCTGTTAATAATTACTGCAGAACTTTTATCTTTGAGAACGTATGTTTGATTCTGTCTATTAGACTCGGCGACTTGATTTGTAGTGAACAGTCGTTGAACTTATTGGTCTTAATGCTTCGAGAGAGAAATGTTTACATTTTTTTTTGTTTAAGTATTTTGAATATGAGATTATGATCAATTTTGCTTTAAATATAAAATACGTTAAAAATTTATTAGCTCACAACTAAGGGATAATTGATATAGTGCAGAGCAAATTTTACGAAGCGTTTGTTACAAGTTTTTTTTTACTAAAAAATGACAAATATATTTGTCAAAGATATATGTGATGGAGTTATAGTAATAACAAAACACTTTAACAAAAAATATGATTATTAATCGGCAGTAGAAAATGATTTAAATTCGTGAGGAAACAAATTATAATCAGAAAGTAATATAATAAATAATTAAATTTGTTTACAAAAATTTTACAATAAAACGACTTAAAATCTGTAATGAAATAAATTTTCATCTTCCTTACTCCACAACGATTAGAAATAAATTTTGTCTTGTAAAAAATTAAAAATTTTTTTTTGTATAAAGTGTTTGATATTATTGCGGTGAGCGTTAGGTTTTAAGTTTATGTTTGCCACTAGACACAGATATGCTTGGTTTTGCCGTCAAGGAATTATCAAAACCGCTGGAAATGCGACTGGTATCACAAACAGCGGAGTTAGTAATACCTGACGTTGTCGCTGATAAGCTTTTCAAGGACGCGCTGATTAGTGGACAAAAATTATAAATTTAAATATGATATTTTTATTAAAATATTACTTTAAATGTTTTTTAATGATTTTCAAACTGCTTTTTGGCTCTCTTTGACATTCTATGATGATACATTGCAGGCAGGTAAATTTTTTTCTACAGTTGGTTTCGAAGGTTTCATTCTGACTACAGTATGCTTCGGAATGTCGCCGTTTTCTTCGATTTGCGAACAATTGTTGCAAGCATCACTGATGGGCTTCCTGCGGATTGTTAGCGCATTCTACCTCATCTCTTTTCAAAAGATTATTCTTAATTGCATAAAAATGCGTAATAAAAATAAAAAATTTGAGTGAATTTTTGCACGTTGCGATTTCTAATCAAAGATCAATACGATCTTATTCCAATGTAAAGCATTTATCATAATTATAACAAATTTTTTGCGAAATAATCTTTTGTAATATTGATATATCAGCAACGCACCATTTATTATATTTATTTTATATCTGTTTTATTTATCTTTCTGCAAAATATTTAATCTACAACTTTTAAGGAAGATATTTTAATAATATAATATGACATAATTATTTTACTTTTGATGGCTCATGAATAAATACATGATTGGTCTCGCTGCGCGTATATTTGGCGCGATAAAAAACTGTGCTTTTTAAATATTTATGAGAAAAACGATTCTTACAAAATTTAAGCAATTGTCACATAAATTTTAATTTATTAATTACAGTACATGGAAATATTTTATAAATGTTTTTTAATCATATGCATATTAATCATCATATATCAATTATATCATAATTATGAAATATTTAATTATGCTAAATATATAATAATGCTTAGATGACACATACATGGAAATTATTTCTACAATACGCATATAGTGTAAAATAGTGAAAAATATATTATATTCAAGATCGATAGAGAATATGACAATAGTATAAATTTTGAAAATTTTCTGAAAACTGATTTTTTTTAGTAAAAATATAATAATATCAAACAATATCAATATTAATCTTTCAAATTGTTCCACATGAGTTCTTTTATAAAACTGCCTGCGAATTAAATTTGGTAATAAAAATAAATAAAAAGTTATTTACTTCTAAATTTGTATTCCACTTTAATCTTATTACTGTAACAAATTTTTATTTTAAAATTAAATTACAGAAATTAGTTTTGTGGCAAACTATTATAGTTTTAATAAATAAAACATATTGTTTAATATTGTTATATTATTATTTTTTGTTATGAAAAATTGTATTCCTAATTTTATATAAAATAAAAATATTTTTCACTAATCATGATACATTTTGTCCTGTAAACTTTTTTTTTAATTACTTTTAAACATTAATAATAAAAAGTGAAATAATAAAAAATATATAATTAATGTTAAATTATACGCATTGATATTTCAACCTTTGCTGATGTTAATCAGTTCGTCATTTTTTTTCAGGAAATAGGAAATTTAATGAGTATTGCTTCTACAAACGATGCAGCCTGCAATATACTTCTCTCTGATGTTTTCGCCGGCAGCACTAAGAGTGCATTAGCATCATCAATGTCAGATAGCTTGTTACTGATAGAATTTTCTTCTTTGTATGTAACTTTTACTGTTGGTTTTATTCCTTTTTCGCGCCATGATAAAGTCGCCCATACGTATCTTGGACGAGGATGCAAAAGTAATTTTTGTTCCAACTGCAATGTTACAACGACATTATAGCATACATGCGTTTTTCGCATTTTTTTTAATTCTGTAATTTATTATAAAAAAAATTTACTTTAACTGTCATTCTAAGATACTTTTTGCCGACGTTGAAATGCAGCGAGTTAACAAGAGGCCAAAGAAATAAATATGCAGTCAGGAGAACAGATGTTGGATTTTCTGGCAAGCATAAGATAAACTTGGCTTTGTCTTTGAAGTAGCACGATGCAAATGCCGTTGATTTTCCTGGTTTCATATTAACATTTTCTACAAAAATACGTATAATACACCAAATAATATATATTTTCTTCAGCATTGATATGGTAACAGAAAAGAAAAGCAAAACATTAATAAGGGGGAGAAAATACCAAAATGCAACGTGGCTTCAAAGTGGTCCTTTAAAATAGTCTTCAAACAGTCTTTATCACTGGAACAGCCAGTTGTCACAAGTAAATCTACATCTTCTAGAGCTTTTGTGATCTTTTGTGTTATAAGTTTCGTACTGTGAGCAGCAATAAACAAAGTTGATTAGGCATTTATGAAATAATCAGAATATTATTCAAACAGTGAATAGCAACAAAAACATAAAAATTAAATTTAAACTAAAATATTTACTGTATCATTGTAGTAGAGTGCGTATGAAGAATTACAAAAAATTTTGTTGCACTTACTTTTTACTTGTAATTCCAAAATCGAAACAATGAAATTTAAAACAATTTTCTTTTAATAGTGAGATTAGAATTGCTCGATTAATATCATATGAATGTTCTAATTGCAAAGATTGTCCAGATTCCTGTAACTTATTTCCAATAGTCAATACACCAATGGACAATTTTTTAAAAACTGTTATTTTATTGCAACCACACGCTGTCAGAAGGTTTATTTCCGTTAAACCAATATGTGTATATGCTTCTATAATTTCATCGCCTTTTTTGATATCGCTACCTGGTGATCTTTACATGAAATAAACGAAAGAATAAATTGAAATATTCTCGTAATAAATAGTTTATGTTGAGAAATATATAATAAAAAAGTATTAATTTTTTTACCTAGTATTTTCCAAATATTTTACTGTATGTGACGTTGTATGTATTAGCTTCTCCGCTTCATAAAAACTTATTACATTTTGTGCTGGTATAACAGCAGTTGTTCCTACATTTAAAAACGGAACAGCAATAGTTATTTTGTCATTATAAATTAATATAATTGGCAAGAATTAATTACGTACCTAAAGGAAGACATTCTCCCTTATTTACAAATGCACTCGTGTCAGAGTCAAGTATAAACGAACTAAATTTGTTTGACTGAAAAAGTTTTGTTTTACATTACTAGCTAGTTGCACATAAGCATTAGTATTACAGCTTACCTTATTCGTCTTCATTTCTGTTTCATTTATTATTTCCCGATTTGCTATTACCGCATGTCCCCGTTTAGTGGCAGTTAAAAACGGTGGCACATTACTACAGCAATTTATTGCATGACACAATATTCTACCAAAGGCGTCTCTTATGTGTATCATTTCTATTTCCATTTCGATAATAACATCTGAATTTACTGTTGACTCAATAATTTCCAATGCTTCTTCTACAGAAGTTGTAGATTGACATGTCTCTTGGTTTGTAGATATATTTTCGTTTACCTACAGAAAAAAATTAATAAAATGTAAAATCTTGTTAAATCATTATTTTATTTTACAATTTTACAACATTACAGATAAGTTAAATGAAGTAGAAAGTTCCGTAATTTCCATTTGAGAGGATGACCTGCTATGTTGTGTGCACAAGATCTTGTCTTCTCCCTGAATGCATAAGATTAATTGCATGTACAATACTATGAAATTAATATCTTATTTTTTCTAATGTTAAAAACACTTTACCACTTCTGGACGATTAACATGGACGAATGGCCTTTCTGGACGATTAACAATGGTGCGCACCACAGTTCGTAGCAAATGTGCGGCAAGTACTATTGTATCTGCAATTGCCCTTATAATTTTTAATATTCCTGATTTATTGGCAGTCTTGAAAAAAATTAATTTATTATTTCGGCATCCAAACTTTAGAGATCTAAGAACATATTAATATATAATATATTAATTTATAATTAATATAACTCTTACTAAGATAACGATATATTTAATTTTATTATGAAAATCAATTACAAAGAATTTTTATTACGAAAACTTTTTTATAGAAAATAATAATAA
Source organism: Linepithema humile (assembly GCF_040581485.1). Classification (NCBI taxonomy): domain Eukaryota; kingdom Metazoa; phylum Arthropoda; class Insecta; order Hymenoptera; family Formicidae; genus Linepithema; species Linepithema humile. The sequence continues at coordinate 6,700,322 of NC_090133.1, read as the reverse complement.
TAAATTTTTACTTGATTTTTGCTTTTAGAAATGTTGGTATTTCCGCAAACACTTTTCCGATTGTATCTTCTGTATCTGCGATCTTATCAATTATTTCAGTTATAACGAATTGCTTTGAGGCTAGATCAAGTATAAGAATGATATCAGCTGTATTTGAATCGGCTATGGCAATTATTTGTTCCTGCGTTATATAAACAAAATTAATTACGATATGAAGAGAAAAAGATGTTTAAAACATTCATAGTCACCTCCAGTTCGTCTAGATTTTGTTCAAATAATGTGTAAGATACATCAATTTGCTGCAATGGTGTAGGCAAAGTATTATCTATTATCTTTTGTAACTCCTCTCTCCAAATAGTAACTTCATCCGAACTTTTCTCCCTACATACTAATTAATTATAATAAAAGTAAAGTTTAAAAGGTATATTAAATATCAAGTTTTCATTAAATGATTTTTATTACTTCTTGTTTTAATATTTAGAAATAGTTGCTTTTTATAATTTTATAACAGAATTATGAAATATATAAAAACGTAATTATTTATTTTTTATTGTAATAATATTAATAATTAAAAATATTAGAAAAGATATATAATGATATTCAACTTTGAAATATGTAGCATATATGACTAAAATATTTTATTCCATATAAGTGTAAATGCTAATTTTTTAATCTGTTATTGGAACAATAATTTTTAATTTAATTAATAATTAATAGATAAATGTTTACTATATATTTTAGTGCATATATGTAATACATTTCACACAACAGTGCGTTTTAATGTGTACATACCAACGAGAACTGATATTCTTATCGGATCCATTTTAGTACTCTATTACAAATCTTTTGCTATCTGCTAATAATTATTGCAGAACTTTTATCGTTAAGAACGTATGTTTGATTTTATCTATTAGACTCGGCGACTTGATTTATAGTGAATAGTGGTTGAACCTGTTGGTCTTAATGCTTCAAGAGAGAAATGTTTACATTTTTTTTTTTTTAAAGTGTTTTGCACGTGAGATCGATTTTGCTTTAAACATAAAATATGTTAAAATTTATCTGCTCACAATTAATGGATTGATATTGTGCGGAGCAAATTTTGCAAAGCATTTGTTACAAGTTTTTTTTACTAAAAAATAACAAATATATTTGTCAAAGATATATGTGATGGAGTTATAGTAATAACAAAATATTTTAACAAAAAATATGATTATTAATCGGCAGCAGAAAATGATTGAAATTCGCAAGGAAACAAATATTAATCAGAAAGTAATATAATAAATAATTAAACTTGTTCACAAAAATTTAACAACAATAAAATGACTTAAGATCTTTAATGAAATAAATTTTGTTTTGTAAGAGGTTTTAAATTTTTTTTTGTATAGAGTGTTTGAAATTATTGCGGTGAGCGTTAGGTTTTAGGTCTATTTGTTCTTGTGTTGAAATAGTATCTTGTTAGTGATACGAATAAAACTTTTAATAATTTTGTTCTAAAAATATAAAGATAGATAATTAATAAAAATGTTTTGAAATTATTATTTTCATTCTTTTTTTTTTAGAGTCTTTGTTATGTGATATTTTTGTCGGTAGAGACAAAACTTCACTATTTTGCTTTAAACACATAATGTACTAAGAATTTTAGTTTTTATTTCACAAATAATCAGTTTTATTACGAGTTGATTTTGCAATGCTCTTAGAATAGTGTTTCTTATTAAAAGAGATAATAACTTTTTGTCTGTTGAATGTGTACGTGTTGTGCAGAATTATAGTAAAACTCGCATGACAATTATTTATAAAGATATAATGATTACAAAATTAAAGTATTTGTTAATTAAGTTTTATTATTAGTAATGTACTAAATTATTATACTTTTTAAACATTTACAAAATAGTCAAGTATTATATGTTTTATTATAATAGTCAAGTATTATAACATATCAAATATTGTTAAAATATTAATATGCTTGACAATATACAAATCAAAATTTTTGCTAAATTATGCATGTAATATAAAACTATGAAAAGCATGTTACATTTAGAATTGATAAAAAATGAGACGCAAATATTTTCTTTGGAATTATTTTGAAAACTGATTTTTGTTAGCAAAAGTAAGAAAATATTAAACCATTAATTATTTGTTGTTTTAAATAATTTATATAATAATGTTATATTATATAATATAACATTATATAATAATGTTATTTTAAATAATCAATTCTTTAAAAAGAGTTTGTTTCGATATTAAATTAAAAAATAAAAATGTATAAAAACTTTTCATTTTTTAATTTAAATCGCTCTTCTTAAGTGTAGGTTTTTAACTATTTTTAAAAATGTTTAATTTTTTAAATAAAGCAGTAAAGTTAAAATAACTGGACAAATTATTTTAACTTTATTCTTCAGTACTTTTGCTATAAAAGTTTACTTTCTATTTTTGTACGAACTAAACAAATATTTTGCATCAGTCATGGTATACTCACTTTGTACACTTTGTACAATTTTTTAAAAATTATTTCATTCAAGTCGTAATTTTGTTTTTGTTTTTAAATCGAAGGTGTATAATTAATATCAAAGCGTCTGCATTAGTGCTTCATTTGTTTCTGATACAAAAGATACTATTCCATAATCGGTACTTCTGTAGCAGGAAATTTGATGAGCATTACCTGTACGAATGCTGGAGTTGACAGTTTATTTGTCTCCGTTGTTTTTGGCGTTAGTTGTAAGAGTGCATTAGCACCTTTCATGTCAAAAAGCTTCTTACTTATAGAATTTTCTTCTTTGCAAGTAACTGTTGCGATATCTGATTTGTCGGACCACGATATAGTCGCGAACACGTATCGTGGACGTGAATGCAAAAGCAATTTTTGTTTTATCTGCAACATTATAATATTGTTAAAATACGCATATACATTGCACATCTTTTTAAGTCGCGATAAGTAAGAACAGTCCTTACTTCAGCCTGTATTATGGTGGGTTGCACATTAGGGATGCGGTGTATACATTTAATAAGGGGTAAAAGAAATAAATGCGTGGTAACAAAAACGGACATTGGATTTGCCGGCAAGCATAAAATGTACTTGTTTTTGTTTTCAAATTTGCTCGATGCAAATACTACTGATTTTCCTGGCGTTATGTTGACATTTTCTAAAAATGCATACAATATATCAAATAACATGTATTTTTTACAGCATTGATATTACAATAAAAAATAAGAAAATTAATAATAAGAAGAAAATACCAAAGTACAATGTGGCTTTAAAGTGTATCTTTAAAATGCCTATCAAGCAGTTTTTATTATTGGAACAGCCTGTTGTCACAAGTAAATCTACATTTTCTAGAGCTTCTGTGATTTTTTGTATTATAAGGTCCGCACTGTGAGCAGCAATAAACAAAGTTGATTAGGCATTTATAAAATAATTAGAATATTAATTATTTAAACATTAAGTATAAACAAAATAAAAATTAAATTTTACGTAAAATATTTACTGTAATGTCATAGTAGTGTGCGTATGAAAAATGATAATAAATTTTGTTGTACGTACTTTTTAGTTACAATTCCCAAATCCAAAGGATTAACAAAATCAAAACAATTTTCTTTTAATAGTGAGCTTAGAATTGCTCGATTATTATCATATAAATGTTTATGTTTTAAAAATTCTCCAGGTTCCTGTAACTTATTTCCAATGGTTAATATACCAATGGATAATTTTTTAAAAACTGTCACTTTGTCGTAACCACACGCTGTCAGAAGTGCTATTTCTGTTGGACCAATACGTTTATGTGCATTTACAATTATTTTGTTTTCTTCGATATCGCTACCTAATAATCTTTAAAAGATAAAAGATAAAAACAATTAAATAAGTAAAAGCGGTAATTTCGGTAATAAATATATCTTATATTGAAAAATCTATGAAAGAATTATGTTACTTGATATTTTGCCCATGTTCTATTGCATGTGACGGTGTTTTAATCCCCGTATTATCCCTCTCTGCTGGTATAACTGCAATTGTTTCTGCATTTTAAAATAGAAGCATTAGTTAATTCGTCATTACAAACAAATTAATATAATTTGCAAGTATTAATTGCGCACCATTAGAAACACATTCTCCTTTATTTACCCATTTATCCGTGCCATTTTTAATCTGAGTGACTTCGTTTGACTGAAAAAGTTTTGTTTTTATATTTCTAACTCGTTACATATAAGCATTACTGCAGCTTACCAGTATTGGTATTGCATCCACCTCATCCACGTCTATCTTTTCATTTGCTTCCTTATCTTCTGTTACCGCACATCCACATTTAGTGGCAGCTGTAAATGGTGAGACACTACTGCGATATTTTGCTGTTTCAACCAATATTCTGCCAAAAGCGTCTTTTATTATCACTTCTTCAGTTTCTATGCCTTGATCATGAATTACTGCGTCTTTTATTAGTATTAATGCCTCTTTTTCACTCAATTGTGGATTTGCTTTTTTAGGTTCATGTATGATCTTGTCATCTGTCGTATCATCTGTCTATATAAAAAATTTTAATTACATATACAGAGTGTCTTAAAATGATCGTGTAAACGCTGAGTGGGTAGAAAAGAGTGAACTAAATAGAAAAGTTTTTTACCATTTTGCAATATTTGCAATAATTATTGAGAAATTAAGTAAAAAGGTTTGGAGAATGAGTGGGCGATTTACGTGGTGAGATGTGTGCTCTACGAAGAATAAAGCTTCTGCTCGCTTTTTACGTATTATTTCTGTCCTCGCCGAGCGATAAACTTATCGTTACCGTACGACATTCGTCACTGTTACACCTAAATCGCACGTCGTACATCCTATGGAACGCGAGAACGCGTTCTCCTTTGCTAATTCTTTTTAATTACCTTAATAATTATTGCGAAAATTGCAAAATTTCTGAGACACTCCGTGAAATCTTGTTAAATTATAATTTTTAAAAGAAAATCATGCTTTAAAAAGTATTTTACTCGTAATATTTTAGCAGATTCTTCTTTTTCAGTAGAGAGTAGACGTTTGCGTGAGATTGTCATGTCTTCTAACTGTGTGAATAAGTTTAATTGCATGTATAATAATATGAAGTTATCATCTTATTGGTTTTAATGTTATACTTTACTTTATGTGGATGAGTAATTGATGTTATAATGTTACATTTTTTGGACACCTGTTGTAGCAAATATGCGGCGAGTAACATTGTAGTTGCAGTTTTTTGTACAATGTCCATTATGTTTTCTTTGTCGCCAGTCATGCAAAAAATTAATGAATTTTTTTTGCATGAGCAATATAGAATCCTACGAATACAATAATACATAGTATATTAATTTATAAAGCAGTAATAAATTATTATTTTTATCATGATAAAAGAATGAGAAACGACACAAAAGCTTGGTTGAAACGTTTATTCAATTGTATTTGTTCAAAGACTTATAAGTATCAGAAACAGTGCCATTTTTTATTTCATTCTAATTTATGTTAGAGCGTTAGAGCTTTAAGTAATTTATTAAACTATTTTTAATTTTATGAATTATGCACAGTAACAATAGCAAAAATTTTTACCTAGAATAATCAGGCTTCAGAAGTAGTGGTATTTTTGTAAACTCTTTTATAATTTCATTTTCTGCATTGCTGATCTTGTCAATTTCGTTAATTATGCTTTTTTCGGGGAGGAGTAGATTAATTACAAAAATGATATCAATCGATGATGAATTGGACAATTCACCAATTAGTTTCTGTATTATAAAAATAAAATTAATTAAAATGTTAAGAAAAAAAAAAATTAAATATTTGTGGTTACCTGTAGTTCACTTGCACTCTGTCTAATTTCAAAGTTACTTGTTTTGATGTTAAATTTACTAAATATATTACTTTGAAATTCTGTCATCAAATCCTCAAATAATTCAATTTCTTCGGTTGTACATACTAAATAATATAATAAAAATAATGCTTAAAGGTATGTACAGTATTATGATTATGTAAAATAATTTTTGATTATTTCTTGTTTCAATATTTTTATACATATTACTGTTTTTTATCTTTACAACAAAATTATAAAATATATAAAAAAATAGTCTATAGTTTTATATTGTAAAAATATTAATGAATAAAAATATAAGATATGTAATAATAGTAAACTTTCAGATATATAAGGTACACGCAGTGCCGGATCTACACATAAGCTAGATAAGCTACAGCTTAAGGGCCTCACATTAGAAGGGGGCTTCTTTAATATAGAAAAGATTTAAAAAAATGTATTTTTTGTTAATAAGAGAGAGCCTCCTTAAGATTATAGCTTAGGGACCACAAAATCGTACATCCGAACCTGGGTACACGACTAAAATATTTTATTTTATATAATAATAAATTCTAATATTTTAATAATCTATTATTTACACAAGTATTTTTAATTTTATTAATAATTAATACGTAAGTACTATAGTTATTAATGTAAATTATTTTACTATACATATTTTAGTGTACATAATATATTTTACACAACAATGTGTTACTATACATACCAGCTATAGGACTGATTTTTATACTATTTATTTTATCCATTTTATCCATTTCAGTTTTCTGATGTACTTATCTTGCTATCTTCTAATAATTACTGCAGAACTTGTAACGTTTAGAATGTGTGATCTCAACTGTTCGTTCTCTCCAACTCGATTCACTGCCAAGTCTGTGAAGTACATAAGAAACGTCTTGGCGCTTCGAGTGTTTACATCCAAGAATGTTTACATTATTTTTCGTTTTAAAGCATTCTTAATACGAGATTTTGATTAATTTAGTTTTAAATGTAAAATGTGCTGAAAATTTATCGGTTTATTAGACTTATAATTGATTTTATTAAAAGTAAATTTTACAAAACATTTATCATTAGTTTCTTTTGAGTAAAAACATGCCGGTTTCCTCCAGGCGTTCGATTCGCGATAACTCGTTAATTATAGCGATCATCGAGACTCTCGTCGGAAAGAGAGACAATACCGGAATGCTCTCTCGCCCGCGGCCGACTTTTTTTTTTTTAAACAGAATACTAATATAAAATATAATTTTTAATAATAATGTGCATAATTCGATATTATAAATTTCAAAATAAATTTATTAGAATCAACATCTACATTTCTGCAAGAGTAAAAAAATAATTTGTTTGCTTATTACATATATAATATTTTTAGAAGTGTTACATCTTTCATCTGTTTATTTCTTCGTCTAAATAAATATCAACATATTACGAATACACACTGTAATGAACAAGAACATAATATAAAGACAAAAAAATATACATATATATCTTAAAAGAAAACAGAATAATAAATAATGCATATTATATGAAAAAATATTTGGTTAAAAAAATGGAACGTATGTATACTTTAGATTACTCCAAACGATATCTCTTTTTAGTTGGTTGCTTATCCTTTTCGTTAAAATCATTCCAATGGTGTCTTTTCCTATTTGATACATTTATAAACGAACTGATAAGTATACTCTCGTAACTGATTAGGACGCTGTTCTTTTTCATCGGATTCGTCTCCACTCCTAATGTGATGAACCAGAGAATTCGTTCATTAAAATAAAAAATTTTCACCGCGGTCATTTCGCTGTAAAAAATAATTAACTCGTTATACCTATAATTCTAATGTGATATAAAAAACCATATTTTTAAATAACGTACTTGTTTTTGCGATAAAGTTTATAGGATTTCTTATGATTACTCAAGTTGGCAAGCTTCCGTAGGAACTTTTCATCATAGCTGATTACAATCAACTGGAAATTCTTTTGGTGTCTCGATTGCAGTTCAACCACTCTGCAACATTGTCAGCATAATATTAATATTATTTTATATTAATATTATATATTAATACACGATAACCTTCGCACGAATATCTGGCTGTTGGCTCTTTACGCTCCTTTTAAATTTATTGATTTTAACAATCATCAGAGCCTGATACATCTATTATTTTTTAATATTATTTATAATTGCTTAAATACAATTTGACATCAAAGATAAAAATAACAGTGTAGTTAGTGTATCTGTTAAGCTGTTCGCATATTCTTCGTCCAAATTCGTCGTTGGTTCGTCTAATGTGAAAATATCACAATCCTTGCAAAATGTTTTTGCCAAGGCAAGTCTTATAAATTATTGACGCCAGCACTTATAAAAAATCGCGAGTTTTGTGTAAAAACATAATGTGTTTCAGATTATGAGTGTTAATTATTCGACGCATACACTAATTACCTTCTGTACGTAGCGCTGCAACGTCCTTTCATGTCCATTTTGCAGCCGTGCTTAGTTTGAATCAGCATGTAATTGTAGCTTTTTTTATTGCTGCCTACACCCTTTGTATATTCCATGCCGATTTCCATGCAGGTTGTAAACTTGCTTCTACAATTTCTTTATTATCTTGTTGACAGTTGACATGCGCTCCTTGTAGCAATCAATCATCGCTGCGTCCAATTCTTTACTCTGGTGCTTCAGATCGGCTAGTTTTTTCTTGAACCTAATGCAAGAAAAATATCCGAAATTACATGTTTGATCATTGCATAATACAAGTGATAAAAATATATATTATTTTGTACATGATTTTACTTCTAATTCAATGCATTTGTTGATGTAATTTTGACGGGTTAATCGGTATTCTTCTTTTCGCAACTCCCGCGTGTATTGTTTTGTTATTCTTTCCAATTCTTCCTAATTTCCCAGTGCTACGTTTTTCTAAAATTACAATTAAACAATTTCTAATTAGTCAATATATTAATATAAATTAAATAAATCATAAAATATAAATATATTACTTACTTGACAAAGCAACATCTGCTTCTTATTTTCTAATTAATCCCACTCGTCATCTAATCATAATTCATATTTTTCAACTTTTCGAATAATTTCTTGTATTGTTCTTTCAAAGCTTCTACCGCTTCTTTAATTTTGCGCAACGTCTATGTCAACGTATTGTTTAGCAACTCCCTCCTTTCGATTTCTTGACCCGTGACATCTTATAATATATCTAGATATCTACAATGTGTATCTACAAAGATTTCAACCAGTCTTTGTTGATGCAGTCAAGGATGATAAAGAATCTTCAGGACAAGAGAGGCGTTTATGCTTACAATCAAGCTGCAGCCTGTAAAGAATACATTGAAAAACTATCCGTAAATGATTCCTGCTGGCCGTTATGCCACAGAAACTTTAGGAGCAAAAAGAGAGTTGCTGATTTAAAAAAGGAAATGCAAACCGATATAATCCGTAATAAATTGGATCATTTAAAGAAGTGCGAGGAGAAATTAAAGGCGCAGCAGGAAAAATATGACAATATGCTGCAGTTGAAACCTATTGTTGAAAAGATCGTTCAGTATGAAAAACATAACTTAAAAAAATTGAAAGGACTTAATATGTTTTTTACACTTTATATTCTATCTTATTTATAATTTGTTAGAGTTTTAATATATTTCTGATTTTTTTTTTCAATTAGGAAGAACATAGAGGAAATAAAAAATAATATAGTGCAGTCAAAAAGTACAGTCGCTAAAAGTCTGGAAACATCAAAGGCAAAGACTGAGGAAATGTTATTGCTATACGATGATATGATTGGCGATCAAATTTTGTGATCGATGCACAGACGAAATACAACAATTAAACAAAGTTGTTAATAGTCTGAAAACTCGAATGAACAATACTGATAATGCTAATTACAGATGATGGTAGTAATTTATCATTTTTAATTAGAATTTTTTGTATTTTAACAGAAATATTTTTTTTCTAGAAGTCAAAACCGGAAGAACTATAGAAAAAGCGCAGGCGCAGCGAGACTCCTTGAAAACATTTCTTAAAGAAGCTCGTAATTATATCGTAATCATAAGCGCTGCAGCTCAAATTGAACAAGCATAACGAGAGACTGCACGGTGCTAGAGCGACATACAACGAGTCATACAAGGAACAATTAAAAATCCATATGCAGAAATTGAAACATTTGAAGGCAAGCAAGAGGACTTAAAATGATAACAATAATTATATACATACAGAAAAAAAGATTAAGACTACACGATATTAAATTCTACATACGAAAAATATCTGTAAATAGAAAAAAATATTAAAAACATGTATAACATGTATACCAATTTATGTTCTAGTGAAACGTCATAAATTGAATTTTTGTATAAAAAGTAATGTTTCTATTTGTAGGTGTATATGTATATGTTTGAATTTTGGAAGATTCAAATATTTCACGCATATAACAAAATGTGGTAGAAATAACGCCTCAAACATTCTTGATCTAACATTATTTTACAGAAGCGGGATCTTACAGACATTAATTTAGAATTTAGACATTAATTTTCTATTAATCGTGGAATCTTACAATATAGTACCTTGGTTTGTGAGGTTTCACTGCAATAAAGAGTTTTTTCAACAGTAAAAACCGTTAATTATGACCATAATGGAAAAAGGATGTTATCTCGATGTTTAGGTAAGTGTATCTGTATTTTAATTATTTTATAAAAAATTTTTGCTTATAACTTTCTGTAATAAGTGGATTATATGAATTCCTATGAAAATTCTCACAATACTTTTATTCTAAAAATCACGATTTAAGTTGCAAAAGAGAAATGTGCAAGTGAGAAATAGTCTTTCAGTTGAATTGACAAAACTAATCATATAATTTTGCGATTTTGTGTAAATTACCTGGAATTTTCTGCTTATCTTGGGACTAAAATAAAATTGCTTTTTCTGAAGAACGAGTTAAAACGACGAACAAGTAATAAGGAAGTCTTGTCTATAGAGTGTTGCACTAATTTGTTTCTCAAAAATATACTTTTTTTGTCCATTTAATTGTGACCACTATAATAAATAACATAAAAGCGCGACAAGTGTTCGTATGCATTTGTTAATTATCCTTTTTAATAATTTTAATATTACAATATATAATTTATATAAGAAATGTTTTATAGACGTGTCAATTTGAAGAGGATATGAATAAATTTGAATTATCTGAAAAGACAGTCATGAAAATGCTAGAACCAATAAATAAAGTATTGTGCAAATATTTTTGTATGAAATGTCGTTCTGGAACTGTTTGCGAACGCAGGATCAACTAGTAATATATTAGAATTTAAACATTCAAATATTATGAAATGTTTGAAAAGTAAGTTGTATTACTATTGTTTTATTTATTATTTATTTTTATTTATAGATAATCTCTCTATATTATTTTTATATATTAAGTAATTATATAAAAAATAAAAAGTATTTAAATCTCAGCTGCCAAGGATAAGGCAACTTTTAATAATAATAAGAATGAGAGAATTGCTGATCAAATAATCAACGATAAAATTCAGAAGATATGGTTTTATAATTACGCATATATAAATAAAAAGAAAATAGATAGATTAAAAAAAATAAATAAATAGAAAGTATTATATATTTCTCACTGATTTGATAAGAGACTCTACAAAATTTCTAATAATTATGAATATTAAATATTTTAAATACTTTATTGAAAGTCTTGCTAAATCTTTTAAATATCTTATATTTAACGACATTATATTTAACGTCATTTAATTAATCGATAATTACTTATAGAAAGTTATGTTACTAATTATAATTTTGATTTAAACAATACGCAGTTAGAAGATGAATATGTAGAAAATAATTCAAGAAGAAGTTATTAACATTCCTTCAGTTATTAACATTCTTTTAATAAATTTTTGATATAAGATTGTTGTCGTTAGAGTCTATTTTGTTTTAAACATATAATGTGCTATAATACTTTTAGTTTTTTTTACGAATAGTTTTATTAAAAATTAATCTTACAATGCTTTTGCCATAACGGTTCTTATTAAAAAAGATAATAAATTTATCAGTTGAATGTGTATACGCTATGCAAAACTCGCATGTAATAATAATAATAATTATTTATAAGAAAAATAATGTTTACAAAATTAAAACATTTGTCATATAAGTTTCATTATTAGTTGTAATGTATTAAATTATTGTATTTTGTGAACATTCACTAAATATTCAAATATATGTTAAATATTAAAAAAAACAATACTTAATGCTTGAATGATATACAAATAGAAATTGCTACAATACGTATGCGTATAGTGTAGAATAATAAAAAGTACGTTATACTCAGGATTAATAGAAAAAGTGACAAAAACGTAACTTCTTTGGAAAATTTTGGAAACCGGTTTTTGTTAGCAAAAGTACAAAAATATTAAAGAACAAATTATTTAAATTGTTTTAAATAATTAATTTTTTAAAAATATTTTGATGTTATATAATAATATGAAAAAAATATACTTATTTCTGAGTTTAAACTGTATTTTTCATAAATTTTGATTTTAAAAATTACACACTTAAATATTTTTATACATCAAAATTTATACGTCAGTATTTTATACATCAATAATTTGCATAAATTATTTTTCTTATATAAAAATTTTGCGTTAAAACATTTGCTATAAAAAATCGCATTCCAATTTTATATAAAACCAATATTTTATATAAACCGTTTTTTTTCTATTAATCGTGGTATATCTTTTCTTTGTTCACTACCACTTAAAAATTATTCCATTTAAAGTGATTATTTCATTTAAAAGTATTAAACAATTTATAATTAAATAAAATATATATTTTTTATGATAAATTGGGAAATTTGATAAGTATTGCTGGTACCAATGATGGAGCTTCCAGTGTCTTTGTTTCCGGTGTTTCCGGCGGTAGTCTTAAAAGTGCATTAGCGCCTTCGCTGCTAAATAGCATATTATTGTTAGCATTTCTTTTGCAGATAACTTTTGCAAAATTGTCTTTCTCTGACGACGATAAAGTCGCCCACACGTATCTTGGACGTAAATGCAAAGGCAATTTTTGTTCTATCTGCAACGTTATAACAACATTATAATATACATGCGTATTTCTCATTTTTTTAAATTTTGATATAAGAAAACTTTTACTTTAGCCATCACTATGGAACGTTCTCCGTTAATGTTGAAGTGCAACCAGTTAACAAGGGGTAAAAGGAATAAATGCGCGGTGACGAGAACGGATGCTGGATTTCGTGGCAAGCATAAAATATACTTGATTTTGTTATTGAAGGTGCATGTTGCAAATGCCGTTGACTTTCCTGGTTTTATGTTAATATTTCCTAAAAAATGCATACAATAAATTAAAAAATATGTATTTTTTTAGTATTGATATTACGATAACGAAAAAGAAGACTAATAAGAACAAGAAAAATACCAAAATACAATGTGGCTTTAAAGTAATTTTTTAAAATGTATTTTAAATGATCTTTATCATTTGAAGAGCCAGTTGTCACAAGTAAATCTGCTTCATTTAAAGCTGTTTTTATTTTGTGTATTATAGACGACCGTCTGCATTGAATAAATAAATATTAATTATTATTTGTCAAGTACTAGGATTGTTATTTAAAAATTATTTAAATGTTAAACATAAATATAAAATTTAGATTTAAATTATGATATTAAATAAAACAATATAGAAGGATGCGTATGAAGTATCATCATAAGTTTTATAACAATTATTAAGTACTTACTTGTTAATCACAATTCCAAAATCCAAAGACTTAAAACTATTGTCTTTCAGCGTTGAGATTAGGATTGTTTGATTGCTATCATAGGAATATCCTGGTTTTAAAGGTTGTCCAGGTTCTTGTAATTTATCGCCAATGGACAATACACCGATAGACAACTGTTTAACTACTGTAACTTCTTTGCAACCACAAGCTGCCAGATGTCCCAGTTCTATTGGCCCCATACGTGTATAGGCATCTACAATTATTTGGCGTTGTACCATATCGCTGCCTGCAGATCTTTAAAAGAAATTTACTTTAAATAAAACTTATTTGAAATAAATAAATAAAATTATTTTAGCAAAGAATAAAATTTATATTAAAGTACATACAGGGTGTTTGATAATGTTCTAATGCTCGTGCGCAACGCGCTATTATTTGTCAATCCTTTTTAATTAATATCTCAATTATTGTCGCGAAAATTGCAAAACGGACTTTTCTGTTTAGTTTACCGCGCTGTATTCGCACACAAGCGTTGGCCCCAACATTATGAAACACCCTGTATAAAATAATATTAAGCTTTATACTGGATGTTTTGTCCATATGTTGATGAATGTAATATTATATCAATATTATTTTCCTCGTTATCACATTTTATTGTATTTTTTGCTGGTACAACCGCTGTTGCTCCTGCAATTAGATGGAAATAACAATAAATTTGTTATTATAAGTAAATCAATGTAATTTACAAATATTAATTGTTTACCATAAGGAATAGAAGCTCCTGTATTCACCCATACACATGTGTCAGGTTCAAGTACAGCCGGAATGATTCCATTTGACTAAAAAAATTTTCATTTTACACTTTTAGCTCGTTGCATGCCAGCATTTTTTAGTTTTGGAACTTACTTGAGTTTTCACCACTTTCCTTTTTTTTGTTTCACTACTTGCTACTACTGCGTATCCGTGTTTAGTGGCAATTGAAAACGGTGGTACATTATAGTCGCTACGTACGGTTTTAAACAATACTCTGCCACAGGCGTCTTTTATATCTACATTTTCAGAATCCCTTTTTTCCATATTCTGCCCTATTATTTTGTTCATTATTCTCAATGCTTCGTCTACAGAAACTTTAGGTAGACATATTTGTTGGGTTTTAGGTGCATCTACATCGTATATGTCTATGTCTGTCTGTAGAAAAAACTTTAATTGCATATATAAACTTGTAAAATTATGACTTTAATATATAAAAAAATAATTTACTTGTAAGTCTGTATGAGATATTGAATTCAATGAAGAAACATGTGAAGGAGAAGATTTTTCACGATATTTGTATGAAGTCTGGATTTCATTCTGTAAATAAGTTTAATTGCACGTGTAACTTTATAAAATTGGTATCTCATTATTTCTATAATGTAAAAAATATGTTACCTCTTGTACTTGAATATCATAAACGGTGAGTATATTTTGTAATAAATATATTACAAGTATAAATGTGTCTGCAGCTTCTTCTATCATTGTCATTATCGTTTGTTCGTCAGCAGAGAAGCAAAAAACTAATTTTTTATTTTGCCAAGAACAATATAGATATCTAAGAACACATTAATGTACAATATGTTAATGTATAATGTATTAACAGTTATCATAGCTTTTAAAATAATATAAGTTAATATTTTCAGTTTTATACAAAATAATAATAATAAATTTATACTCAGTATAGTGAAGATATAAAAGTGACGGTATTTTTGCTAATAATTGTACAATCCCATTTTCTTCATTCTTAAGTTGGTTAATAATTGTAATCATGTTTTGCTTTTCGGATTGTGGACCGATTACAAAAATGCCATCAGTTACCTTATTGCTCATCAGACTTAGTTGTTTCTGCAATATGTAAGTAAAATTATTGAAAATATCAATAAAAACTATATTTATAATGTTTGTCATTACCTTTAATTGATGTATATTTTGAATAATAATTATCTCAATTATTATAGTCGAATAAAATCCAATTTCTAATATCTCATTGATATCACTACACAGTTTCTCTGCAGCATTCTTCTGCATATACACTAAATAATCATAATATAATTAAAGCTTAAAAATATGTTAAGTACCAAGTTTACATTAAATAATTTTTTATTATTAATTGTTTTAAAATTTATAATTAATTACTTTTTATTTTAAAACAAAACCATAAAATATATGAGAAAATAATTATTTACTTTTATACAAAAGTATTAATAAAGAAACGTAATTATATTTAATTTCTAAATATATAAAATATGTAACTAAAATATTTTATTAGAATTTTTTACTTAAATAATTATTTTGAATTTAATTATTAATTAAAAAATAAATGTTTACTTTGTATTTTAATACGTGTAGTGTATTTTATATAAAAAAGTTTATATGAAATATATCACTGTACATACCACATACAACAGAGATTTTTAATGGATCCATTTCAATCTTCTTTTGCAATCCTTTTGCTATATGCTAATAATTTGCAGAATTATTTCGTCTGTTTGATCCGATCTATCACACTGGTCGATATGATTTAATTTGTTTTGCCTTTGAAATAGTTAACAGAAATCATAACACTTCGTTAGGAAAGTGTTTACATTTTTTCTTTATTCAAATATTCTTGATATAATATTATAAAAATTTGTTTTAAACATAAAATACGTTGCAAATTGCTTGCTCACAACTTATGAGTAATTAATCCTATTAAGAAAAAAATATTATAATCAATTTTATTTTAAACATAAAATATGCTGCAAATTGCTTGCTCACGACTTACAAGCAGTTGATCCTATTGAGAAAATAAATCTTGTGGAGTTATTGCTATAATTTTCTTTTAGTATAAAAAGAAACGACAAATGTATAATAACATTAAAATATACACGTACATTGCGTATCTCTTTCTTTTTCCAAATGTATAAGTGTAATCTCACTTGAGCCATCACTATAGTGGGTAGCACATAATTCAAATGCATCAAGTTAACTAGAGGTAAAAAGAATAAGGGTGCGATAATGAGAACGAATGCTAGATTTGCTGATAAGCATAAAATATATTTGGTTTTGTTTTCTACAGTACATGTTGCAAATGTTGAATTCCCTGGTTTTATATTAACATTTTCTAAAGAAATGTACATATATGATTTTTTTTATATATTAATATTATGCTGTAATCAATAAAAAAGAAAAAAAAACGTACTAAAATGGATAGTGGCGTTGAAGATTTTTTTTAAAACTAACTCTATCCATTTATCATTATTCATAGAGTCAGTTGTCACAAGTAAATCTATTTGTGGTAAAGCGTATTGCAATGTGTTTATTAAAAACGTCCTGCAAAATATTAATTATTCAGTATTAATTATAAAATAATAGAGAAATATGAATGGGAATAGGATTATTCTTGCATTAACTTTAAATAAAAGTTAGATCTAACTAAAATATTAAATAAAGTATTATAGTAATGTACTTATGAAAAATTGTAATAAACGATGTGCTTACTTATTATATGTACTTCTACAATCCATATAATTAAAGTCATTTTCTTTCAATAGAGAGATTGTTCAGTTACTATCATAGTAATATTTTGTTTTTGTGTCACAAATAATCAGTTTTATTAAGAGTTGATTTGCAATGTACATGCAATAGTGTTTCTTATTCAAAGAAACTTTATATCTGTTGAATGTGCATGTGTTGTGCAGAGTTATAGGAAAACTCGCATGTAATAATAATTATTTATAGGAGAAATAATGATTAGAAAATTAAAGTATTTGTCATATATATAAATTTATTATTTGCTATACATGTAGCAAAGTAGCAAAGTATCATCCTTTATAAGCATTTACAAATATTTAAATATTATAACAATATTTAAATATTATGTATTAAATATTATAAAAATATTCTCTTTTACGACATATAAATGAAAATTTTTGTTATAATATGCTTATAGTGTGAAATAATGAAGAGTGTATTATACTCAGGATTGATGGAAACTGTGTAACAAAAATTATTTTCTTAGAATTTTTGTGAAAACGGATTTTTGTTAGCAAAAGTATAAAAATATTAAACAATCAATTATATAATTCGTTTTTAATAATTAAATTAAATAGCAAAAAAAAATACAAAAAGTTTTATTTATTTTTAGCTTATTAATTAAATGTAAATTTTTACTTAAAATTTTTATTTAAAATTTACTATATTTTTAAAAATTAAAAAATTTTTAAATAATAATTTAATTGCAGAATTAAATATTTTAAAACAAAATATTGAAATTTAAGTGATTGAAACAAATTATTTTTTCGATACCTTTCCTAAAAAAAATCGCATTTACAATTTTGTAAAAAATAAATTTTTTCCATCAGACATGGTATATTCTCTCTTGTTTATTATAATATATTATAATATAATGTATAATATATTATATTATAACATATTATTGTTTATTATATTATAATATTATATTATAATATTAATATATTGTTTACTATATTATTGTTTATAATGTTATAATATATTATTGTTTATTATGTTGTAAAAATTAGTCTACTAAAGTAATAAAAAATGTTTGACTAATGTCAAAATTTATGCTAATATTTTCTTATTAGTGATACTAACTATTTAAAATCCTGATTTACTGAAAAAGGAAATTTGATTAGTATTGCTTGTACAAATGATGAAGCCGTATCACCCTTTGATGTTTTTGCCGGTAGTATTAAGAGTGCATTAGCATCTATAATATTAAACAATTTTTTATTCATCGAACTATCAACTTTGCAGGTAACTTGAGCGAAACGTTCTTTTACGGGCCATGATAAAGTCGCCCACACATATTGTGGACGTGAATGTAAAGGCAATTTCTGTTTTATCTGCAACGTTATAATAACATTATAATATGCATATACATTTCAAATTTGTTTTTATTCTATTATAACTTTACTTTAGCCATCACTATGGTAAAATCCTCAACGGATTTGAAATGGATCAATTTGACAATACGTAAAAGGAATAAATGCGCGATGACGAGAACGGATACTGGATTTCCTGGCAAACATAAGATATATTTGGTTTTGCCTTCAAATTCGCACGATGCAAATGCCGTTGACTTTCCTGGTTTTATATCAACATTTTCTAAAAAGCATACAATACATTAAATTAATTAAATAATATGCATAATAATATGCACTTTTTTATTTAGTATTGATATTATAACAAAGTCTAATATGAAGAAGAAAATACCAAAGTGCAATGTGGCATTAAAGTCGTTCTTTAAAATAGTCTTCAAACAGTCTTTATCATTAGAACAGCTAGTTGTCACAAGTAAATTTACAGTTTTTAGAGCTTCTTTGATTTTCTGTATTATAGTTGTCGAACTGCGTAATTGTTTTTTATTAGGAATTATTTAAAAAATGGTACAAGTATTATAAATTTAAACATAAAATATAAATATAATTTAGTAAATTAGATGTAATTCAAAATATTAATTTTAAAATTATAAAGTATATACAAAATTTTAATAAATTTTACTCACTCTTTAATGGAAATTCCAAAATCTAAAGAATTAAAACCATTTTCTTTTAATAGTGAGATTAAAATTGCCCGATTGCTGTCATATGAATGTTCTGGTTCTAAAGGTTCTCCAGGTTCCTGCAGCTTATTTCCAATAGTCAATACACCAATAGGTATTTCTTTAATAACATTTACTTGTCTCAAACCACACGCTGTCAGAAGTCCTATTTCCATTGAACCCATACGTATATTAGGATATAGAATTGTTTCTTCTTCTTCTATATCGCTACCTAAAAATCTTTGTAAGATAAAAACAAAAGAATAATTAAATAAGTTTTGATAGGAAATAAGCTATGTTGAGAAAGATGTAAAAAAATATGAACTGACGCCGAGAAAAATGTTTTGTATGATTTAACAAACCGTCGATTTTGGACGAAACAGACAGATACTGGTTGAATCTACCAAAATATCTATTAATGCAACAAGATTCTGGTAGATTCTTGTGATTCAGAATCTGGTGATTCAGAATCTGATAGATTCCACAATCTTTTTGGTTACGAGATCGTAACCAAATTTTGTTGCTCTAAAAGGAAGTCTGGTAGATTCAATCAGATTCTGTCTGTTTCGTTTAAAATCGAACAGATGGTTTGTTGAATCAACATTTTTCTCAGTATATATACCTAATATTTTGTCCATATTTTATCGGATGTGACGTTGTTTTAATTTCGTTTCCCTTGTCATCATAAGAAATTGCTACATCGTCCGCTGGTATAATTGCAATTGCTTCTGTATTTGAACGGAAACAATAATTAATTTATCATGATAAGCAAATTAGTATAATTGACAAGTACTAATTGTTTTTACCCGAAGGAATAAATTCTCCACTGTTTACCCATTTAGTAGTGACAGGATCAAGTATAATCGAATTGATTTTGCTTGACTAAAAAGGTTTTGTTTTATACTTCTAGTTCATTGCACATAAGCATTAATATTGCAGCTTACCTCATCTGATATCCCTTCCATTTTTTCTATATCCGTATCTACTACTACTGCATATCCGTGTTCAGTCGCAACTGAAAATAACGGCACATTAGTGGGACAAGTAACTTTTTCACATATTTGTTTGCCAAAGGAGTTTTTTATGTCCACACGTTCGATCTCTCTTTCGTTATCATTAGGTACAATTAGTACATCGCACATTATTTTAAATGCGTCGTCTACAGAAACTAGTCTGGGAAGACGTATCATTTGGTTTGTAGGTGCATGTATGTTAGCTTTGTCTATCTATGCGAAAAAAATATTAACTATAAAAAAAATTTAACGTATATAATTTGTTACATCATTATTTTATTGTTTTGAAAAGTATTTTACTTGTAAGTTTTTAGGACTACTTGAATTACATAATATGGACATATCTTTTTCTTTTTCCTTTTTTGAGAAGTTAGTAGTTTTAGGACTAGTTGAATTAGGTGATATGGATATATCTTTTTTTTCTTCCTTTTTTGAGAAAGAGGATTGTCCGCTACTATTGGACGACATCATTTGGTCTTTTCCTACCTTCATCTTCATGAATAATGATGCGATTTGATTTCTCTATACAAATAAGTTTAATTGCACATATAATAATATGATTATTTAATTGTCATTGTTTTTTTTCATTTTTAATATTAAAAATTCTTTACTTCGTGTGGAATATACCCGTCAGAAATTGTAATAATATTTCGTAGCAAATATGCGCCAAGTACTATTACATTTTTATTTGTGACTACACTTTCTATTATGTCTAAATTGTTGCCCATTACGAAAAAAATGAATGCGTTTTTGCGATATGCACAGTATAGAGATCTATGAACACATTCATATGAAACATGTTAATTGATAATGTATTAATAAATTACAGCTTTTACTAAAATAATAACATATATTATTTAATAATAAAAATTATGCAAAATAATAGTAGTAATAAATCATTACTCAGAAATATTGAGCCTTAGAAGTATTGGAATTTCTGCAAATAATTTTGTTATTTTAGTTTTTGCATCACTGATTTTATCAATTTCTCCAATTATAGTATTTCTTAATGAGGGTGCACCAAGTACGAGAATGACATCGGTCTTATTTGTATCAGAGAAAAAAATTATTTTTTCCTATATTATAGAAATAAATTAATTATAATATAAAAAAATATTAAAAATATTTGTTGTTACCTTTAGATTCTCTACAGTTTGTATATTTGTACTTGTTAGTACTTTAGCCTCATCAAATGTTAGTTGTAACATTTTCGTCAAGATACAAAATAATTTCGTTGTATAGTTTTCGTCCATACATACTAAATAATTATAAAGAATATGTTATCTTATGTTAAATATCAAGAGACACGATAATGTCTCGATTTTCTCGCGCCAAGTTCACGCGCAGTGCAAGACCGACCGTGTCTTTTTACGCGAGCCCGAGAGTTGAGACGAGCCGAGATTATCGGATCTCAATAACGGTTGGGCCGATTAAGTTGATAATAAGCTCATCAATTTTACATAAATTAATATCTCATTATTTTCTGTATAAATACTTAGCAACAGCTGCCTTTTATGACTTTTTATAATTAAAAACCAAATTTTGATATACAGGGTGATTCAAAATAACCTGATGTCCTTGCAATGCCATATTTTTGAGCGAATTCTGAGACGATTTTTCCTTTTACAAAATTTTGTCCAAAGCTTAGTTTTTGAGTTTTAATTGAAAATAGTTTGCTACTTACGAGTCCGATACAACGGACAGACAAGGATGGTGCAATGCGTCATGAGATGATAATAAACACTTGACAGTCTCATTATACGTTGCGCGTCCCCAAGATCTATAGATCTTGGCGCGTCCCTGCCCGTTGTACCCAACTCGTAAGTTGCTACCTATTTTCAATTATAACTCGAAAACTAAGCTTTGGACAAAATTTTGTAAAAGGAAAAATCGTCTCAGAATTCACTCAAGAATATGGCATTGCAAGGACATCAGGTTATTTTGAATCACCCTGTATATGAAAAAATAATTATCTCCTTTCATACTATGAGAACTTAAAGATAAAACATATTAAGAAAGATATGTATTAATATTTAATATTGAGATATGTAAAGTGTAAATAACTTAATTATTTTTTTCATTCTATATAATAATAAATTCTTTTTTTTTTTTTTATTTATTCAAACATAAATTTTTAATTTGCTTAGTAATTAATAAATAAATGTTTACTATATATATATATATATACATATTTTAGTGTAAATAATATATTTTACATAACAATACACACGCGGTACGTACCACCTATTATTGAAATTTTTGTATTTCTATTCATTTCAGCTTTTTGTTCCAATTCACTTCTTATCTACTAATAATTTACTTGCTACTGCAGAACTTTTATCGCGCAGATCGTGTGTATGATCCTATCTATTAGGCTCGACGATCTGAGTTGAACTAAATAGTCGTTGAATTTGGTGAAGTCTTAATGCTTCGAGAGAAAAATGTTTACATTTTTTTTTTCAAAGTATTTTGAATATGAGATTATGCTCAATATTGCTTTAAATATAAAACATGTTAAAAATTATTAGCTCACAGCTAATGAATAATTGATATTACAGAGCAAATCTTACGAAACATTTGTTACAAGCCTTCTTTTCATTAAAAAAACAATGAATATATTTGTCAAATGTATATATGATGGAGTTATAGTAAAAATAAAATAACAGCAAAATATGATTATTGATCGGCAGCAGAAAGTGATTCAAATTCGCGAGCAAACAAATATTAGAATTAGAAAGTATTATAATAAATAATTAAATCCTTTTACAAAAATTTTACAAAAATTAAATGGAAGCTTTAATTAAATAAGTTTTGTTTTGTAGGAGATTTTAAATCTTCTTTTGTATTGAATGGGTTTGAAAAATTATTACTGTGAGCATTCAAGGGTCTCAAGTCTATTTTCTCTAGTGTTCAAATAGTATCTTGTTACTAATACATATTTTTGTTAGTAAAAAAATTTTCAACAGATTTTGTTCTAAAAATACAAAAGTGAATAATTAATGAAAATGTTTCGAAAATAAATTGTTAGTATTATTTTTTTTACACTCTTTGTTATGTAAGATTTTTTTCGTAGAACCAATTTTGCTTTAAAAATATAATGTACTATAGAATTTTTAGTTTTTGTTTCACAAATAATCAGTTTTATTAAGAGTTGATTTGCAATGCACTTGCAATAGTGTATCTTATTAAAAGAAACTTTATATCTGTTGAATGTGCATGTGTCGTGCAGAATTATAGTAAAACACGCATGTAATAATAATTATTTATAGGAGAAATAATGATTAGAAAATTAAAACATTTGTCATATACAGGGTATCCGATAATTGCTGAATCACCTCTCGGGTGCAGGTAGAGCGGGTTAAACCGAGTAGAAAAGTCCTCTACCGTTTTGCGATTTTTGCAATAATTAATGAGAAATTAATTAAAGAAGATCGGCCAATTTCTGTAAGCGTGTCTGTGAGTCTAAGCGCGCAGCGAGAAGAGACAGCTCACTGTTACGTGGTCGCTAGGACGCAAGGATTTAGCGTTCAGCACCGCTCGTATGTTGCCGTTGTCAATTGTAGAGCGCTCCTCTCAACGCTTCATCGCGTGCCTAGTAACCAAATAATAGTGGACTACAGTCATGGCGGTACACCGCCACGGGTCTCTTCTCACTGCGCACTTAAACTCGCACGAATTGGCCGATATTTTTTAACTAATTCCCCATTAATTATTGCGAAAATCGCAAAATGGTAGAGGACTTTTCTACTCGGTTTAACCCGCTCTACCTACACCCGAGAGGTGATTCAGCAATTATTGGACACCCTGTATATAATTTTATTACTTACTACAATGTAGCAAAGTATCATCCTTTATAAGCATTTACAAACATATAAATATTATATTTAAATATTATTTGTCAAATAATATAAAAAGGTTTAAATATTATATGTCAAATATTATACAAATATTCATTCTTCCACGACATATAAATAAAAATTTTTGTTGTAATATGCTTATATGTATGAAATAGTGAAGTATTATACTCAGGATTGACGGAAATTGTGTAAGAAAAATTATTTCCTTAGAATTTTACTGGAAACGAATTTTTGTTAGCAAAAGTATAAAAATATTAAACATTATAAACATATTTCAATATTATATGTCAAATATTATAAAAATATTTATTTTTCCGCGACATATAAATGAAAATTTTTTATATCAATTATATAATTTGTTTTAAATCATTTATTTTTAAAAAATGTTTTGTTTAACTATTAAATTAAAAAATAAAAATAAATAAAAAAAGTTTTATTTATTTCCAGTTTACTAGTTAAATGTAGTAAACTTTTATTTAAAAATTCAATATCTTAAAATAAAACATTTAAGTTTAAATGATTGAAACAAATTATTTTTTTTTATACTTTTGCTATAAAAAATTGCATTTACAATTTTATAAAAAATAAATTTTTTCCATCAGTCATACTGCCATCAGGTATACTGTCTCTTGTTTATTATAATATAATATAATATGTTATTGTTTATTATGTTGTAAAAATTATTCTACTAAAATAATAAAAAATGTTTGGCTAATGTCAAAGTTTATACACTAATATTTTCTTATTAATAATATTAACTATTGAGAAATCTGTTTGATCAATATGAAATAGGAAATTTAATTAATATTGCTGTTACATATGGAATCTGCAACAAATCGCTCTCCGGTGTTTTCATTGATAGTATTAAGATTGCATTAGCGTGCATAAAACTAGATAAATTATTATCGATCGAATTGCTCTCATATTCTTTGCAGATCAAGTTTGCAACATCATCTTCCCTGGGCCACAATAAAGTCGCCAATACGTATCGTGGACGTGAATGCAAACGCAATTTTTGTTCTATCTGCAACGTTATAACATTATAATATCCATGTACATTTTACATTTTTTTTTAATTTTGTGATATAAAAATAATCTTACTCTAGCCATCACTACGGTGTGCATCCATTTGATACTGGAATACATCCAGTTAAGAAGAGGTAAAAGAAATAAATGCGCGGTTACGAAAAGAGATACTGGGTTTCCTGGCAAACATAAAATATACTTGGTTTTGTTATTAAACGTGCATGTTGCAAATGTCACTGACCTTCCTGGCTTTATGTTAACATTTTCTAAAAATGCATACAACAGTATAAATAATATTTTTTTTTAGCATTGATATTATAATAGAAAAAGCTAATGAGAAGAAGAAGATACCAAAGTGAAATGTGGCTTTAAAGTGATGCACCAAAATGTATTTCAAACAGTCTTTATTTTTTGAACAACCAGTTGTTACAAGTAAATCTACAGTTTCTAGAGCTGCTGTGATGCTTTGTATTATAAGCGTCGAACTATGTAAATATTGCTTATTAGGAATTATGTATAAAATAATAAAATTATTATGTATTCAAACAAAATATAAATATAAACAAAAAAACTGGACCCAAATTAAATTATTAATTATAAAGTTATAATAATGTGTATAAAAATTTTAATAAATTTTTTGTATTTACCTGTTAGTAGTAATTTCAAAATCCGCAGAATTAAAACCATTTTCTTTTAATAGTGAGATTAAAATTGCTCGATTGCTCTCATACGAATGTTCTGGTCTTAAAGGTCCTCCAGGTTTTTGTGACTTATCTCTAATAGTCAACACACCAATAGTCACTTCTTTAAGAACGTTTACATTTGTATAGCCACACGCTATTAAAAGTCCCATTTCCATTGAACCAATACGTGTCTTAGAACGGACAATTACTTCTTCTTTTTCAATATCGCTACCTGGAAATCTTATACGATGGAAACAAGAAAAAATAATTAAATATATCTGGGTAAGAAATACAGGCTATGTTGAGAAAGGTGTAAAAGAATGTGAATCTATATACTTAATATTTTGTCCATATTTTATCGCGTGTGATGTTGTTTTAATTTCGTTTCCCTTGTCATCAGTAGAAATTGCTACATTATCCTCTGGTATGACCGCAGTTGCTCCTACATTTAAACGGAAACAATCATTACTTTATCATGACAAGCAAATTAGTATAATTGACAGGTACTAATTGTTTTTACCCAAAGGAATAAATTCTCCACTGTTTACCCATTTAGTAGTGACAGGATCAAGTATAATCGAATTGATTTTGTTTGACTGAAAAGATTTTGTTTTATATTTCTAGTTCATTGCACATAAGCATTAATATTGCAGCTTACCTCCTTTGATATCCTTTTCATTTTTCTCATTTCTATATCTGCTATTACTGCATATCCGTTTTTAGTTGCAACTGAAAATGATGGCACATTACTGTAGCACGTTTGATCTTCAAGTAATCGTCTACCTAAGGCGTCTTTTATGTTCACAGTTTCAATCTGTACTGGGATTCTTTTTGCACTTATTATTATGACATATATTATTTGCAATGCATCTTCTCCAGTAATTAAGCGTATTGGTTGGTACGTAAATGCAGATGCGTTAGCTTCGTCTGTCGTCTGTGAAAAAAATATTAATTACATATATAATTTACATATATAATTTGTTAAATAGTTATTTTATTGCTTTGAAAAATATTTTACTTGTATGTTTTTATCAGATGTTGAAGTAGGCGATGTTGACATTTCTTCTTTTTCTTCTCCTTTTGGAGCAGAGGATTGATCGCTACAACTACTCGACATTATTTGGTTTTTTCCCTTGACAAACGAGTTCAATTGCACGTTTAATAATATAATTATTTAATTGTTATTATTTCTTATTGATTTTAATATTAAAAATATCTTACCTGAGATAAATAATTAGACATATTACAACGTGTAATAATATTTCGTAGCAAATATGTGGCAAGTGCAATTGATTCTGCGGATTTTGCAGCTGTTATTATGTCTGATTCGTCGCCAAATACAGAAAAAATTAATGTGTTTTTATGATATGCGTGATATAAGAATCTAAGAACACATTTGTATGAATTATATTATTTCATATTGTATTGATAAATTACAATTTTTACTAACAATAAGGTAATGACATATTTTTTTATATTAAGAATTATGCAAAATAATAGTAAAAATAAATCTTTACTTAGTCGTAAAATTGGGCTCTAGAAGTACTGGAATATCTGCAAATAATTGTGCGATTGCAGTTTTTGCACCGCTGACTTTGTCAATTTCTTCAATTATGGAATTTTTTAATGATTGTGCACCAAATATGAGAATGGCATCGGTCGTATTTACGTCAGTAAAAAAAACTATTTTTTCCTATATTATAGAAACAAATTAATTGTAATATAAAAAAGGTATTTAAAATATTTGTCGTTACCTTTAACTTTACTACACTTTGTACATTTGTATCCATTTGTACTTCAGTCTTATCAAATTTCTCTTGTAACATTGTCACCCAAAGATTAAATAATTGTTTTGCTAATTTCTTGTCCATACATACTAAATAATAATAATAATAAAATAAAGTTTAAAGAATATGTTACATGCCAAGTTTACATGAATTAATGTCTGATTATTTTTTGTATCAATATTTAGCAATAGCTGCTTTCTATAACTTTTTATAACTTTTCATAACTAACAACGAAAATTTTAAATATATGAAAAAATAAATATCTACTTTTATACTATGAGAACATTGATTAAAGATATTAAGAAAGGTATGTAATAATATTTAATATTGAGATTTTTAAAAGTAAATAACTTAATTATTTTTTTCTCACTCTATATAATAATAAATTCTAATATATTTTTCGTTTATTGTTCAAAACAATAATTTTAATTTGTTTAGTAATTTATAAGTAAATATTAACTATATATATTTTAGTGTAATACATTTTACATAACAATACATATGATAGCGGTACATACCACTTATAATCGAAATTTTTGTATTTCTGTCCATTTCAGCTTTTTGTTCCAATTCACTTGTTATCTGCTAATAATTTACTTGTTACAACAGAACTTTTATCGTTCAGAACGTTTGATCTTATCTATTAGACTCGGCGACTTAATTTGAAATAAATAGCAGTTGAATCTGCTGAAGTCTTAATGCTTCGAGAGAGAAATGTTTACGTTTTTTCTTTTGAAAGTATTTTGAATATGAGATTATGACCGATATTGTTTTAACATAAAGCATAAAACATGTTAAAAATTATTAACTCACAACTAATGGATAATTAATATCGTGCAGAGCAAATCTCACAAAGCATTTGCTATAAAAGCTTTCTTTTTACTGAAAAACAATGAATATATTTGTCAAACGTATATATGATGGAGTTATAGTAAAAACAAAATAACAGCAAAATTTGATTATTGATCGGCAGTAGAAAGTGATTCAAGTTCGCGAGGAAACAAATATTAATTAGAAAGTAATATAATAACTAATTCAATTTTTACAAAAATTTTATAACAATAAAATGACTTAAAATCTTTAATTAAATAAATTTTGTTTTGTAAGAGATTTTAAATCTTCTTTTGAATGGAGTGAGTTTGAAAAATTATTGCGATAAGCTTCAAGTCTATTTGCTTTTGTGTTCAAATAGTATCTTGTTAGTAATAAAATTTTTAATAAATTTTGTCTAAAAATATAAAGGTGAATAATTGATAAAAATGTTTCAAACATAAATTGTTTATTTTTTTTTCAAAATCTTCGTTATGGAACATTTTGTCGGTGGAGCCAATTTTGCTTTAAGAGTATAATGTACTATAAAATTTTTAATGTTTGTTTTACACAATAATTTAATTACAAAATAATCAGTTTTATTAAAAGTTAATTTTGCAATGCAATAATATTTTTTGCAATAATGTTTCTTATTAAACCAAATAATAACTTTATATTTGTTGAATGTGTATGTGTTGTGCAGTATTATAAGAAAACTCGTATGTAATAATAATTATTTATACAAGAATTAATGTTTAGAAAATTGAAGCATTTGTCCATATATATATATATAAATTTTTATTTGCCATAATGTAGTAAAGTATTATCCTTTATAAATGCTTACATATATTTAAATGTTATATGTCAAATAAAAAAAATTTATTCTTTTATGACATATGAATGAAAATTTTTGTTATAATATGCTTCTAGTATGAAATGGTAAAAAGTATGTTATACTTAGAATTCACAGAAAATATGTAACGAAAATTAATTCTTTAAAATTTTCTTGAAAATGGATTTTTGTTGCAAAAGTATTAAACAATTAATTACTTAATTTGTTTTAAATAATTTATTTTATAAAAATATTTTGCTTTAGTAATAAATAAAAAAATAAATAAAAAGTTATTTTTTTTTTTTTTAAGTTTAATCATTGATTAAAGTAATAAAGTTTTATTTTAAAATTTAATTACAAAATTAAATATTTTAAATTAAAACGTTAAAGTTTAAGTGATTGAAACAAATTATTTTCTTTAATACTTTTGCTCTAAAAGAAATTGCATTTATAATTTTATAAGAAACAAATATTTTCTGTCAGTCATTAGTAGTATATTCTCCCTTATTTGTTATATTACAAAAACTATTCTATTAAATTAATAAAAAATGTTTGGCTAATGTCAAAGTTTATGTATATTAGTATTTTAGTATGTATATTAGTATTTTCTTATTAGTGATACTAACTATTTAAAAACCTAGTTTTCACTGTTTTTGTATGAAACAGGAAATTTGATTAGCATTGCTTTTACAGGTGATGAAGCCATTAGCGTATCACTCTCTGATGTTTTTGCCGGTAGTGTTAAGAGTGCATTAGCATCTATAATACTAGATAATTTGTTATTCATCAAACTATTTTCTCTGCAGATAATTTCAGCGGATTTTTTTTTTTCGGACCATGATAAAGTCGCCCACACATATCGTGGACGTGAATGTAAAAGCAATTCTTGTTTTATCTGCAACGTTATAACAACATTATAATATGCATATACATTTCAAATTTGTTTTTATTATACTATAACTTTACTTTAACCATCACACTAATATTCTTATTGTAATTTGAATGTCTCCATTTGACAAGAGGTAAAAGGAATAAATGCGCGGTGACGAGAACGGATACTGGATTTCCTGGCAAACATAAGATATATTTGGTTTTGCCTTTGAAATCGCACGATGCAAATGCCGTTGACTTTCCTGGTTTTATATTAACATTTTCTACAAACATACGTATAATACACCAAATAATATATATTTTCTTCAGCATTGATATTGTAAGAGAAAAAAAAGAAAAACATTAATAACAGGAAGAAAATACCAAAATACAATGTGGCATTAAAGTTGCTCTTTAAAATAGTCTTCAAACAGTCTTTATCATTAGAACAGCCAGTTGTCACAAGTAAATCTACAGTTTTTAGAGCTTCTTCGATTTTCTGTATTATAATTGTCGAACTGCGTAATTGTTTTTTATTAGGAATTATTTTAAAAATAATACAAGTATTATAAATTTAAATATAAAATTTAAATATAATTTAGTAAGATAGATGTAAATCGAAATATTAATTATAAAAATTGTAATAAAGTATATAAAAAATTTCCATAAATTTTGTTTTACTCACTTTCTAGTGGAAATTCCAAAATCCAAAGAATTAAAACCATTTTCTTTTAATAGTGAGATTAAAATTGCCCGATTGCTGTCATATGAATATTCTGGTTGTAAAGGTCCTCCATGTTCCTGTAACTTATCTCCAATAGTCAATACACCAATAGGTATTTCTTTAATAACATTCACTTGTTTCCAGCCACACGCTGTCAGAAGTCCTATTTCCGTTGAACCCATACATATACTAGGATGTACAATTAGTTCTCCACTTTCTATATCGCTATCAAAAATTCTTTGTAAGATAGAAACAAAAGAATAATTAAATTTTGATACGAAATATAAGCTACGTTGAGAAAGGCGTAAAAAAATATGAATGTATATACTGATCATTTTCTTCATATTTTATCTTGTCTGACTCTGTTTCAATTTCGTTTTTCCTGTCATCAGAAGATCTTGCTACCTTGTCTGCTGGTATAACCGCAGTTTCGCCTACATTTAAACGGAAACAATAATTAATTTATCATGATAAACAAATTAGTATAACTGTCAAGTTCAAATTGTGTATACCCCATGTCATGTATTTTGTACTCGTCCATTCAGATATCATCTCAGTGGAAGGTTTAACCGGATTGTTTTGTGACTGAAAAAGTTTTGCTTTATACTTATAGTTCGTTGCACATAAGCATTATTATTGCCGCTTACCTCCAACTTACCTTACAGTCTTTTACTATTGCTACTCCTTTGTATATTCGTCTGCCAAAGGCGTCTTTTATGTTCACAGTTTCTGTTTGTAAGAGTTTCGTATCAATTGAACTGGTTATTTTTAATAGCGCTTCGTCTTTAGAAACTGTAGTTTGACATATTTGCCTTGTAGATATGCCGGCTTTGTTCACCTATGTAAAAAAATCTTTATTACATATATAATTTGTTACATCATTATTTTATTGTTTTGAAAAGTACTTGTAGTTTTACTTGTAAGTTTTTAGGATTAGTTGAATTAGATGATGAATTAGATATAAACATATCTTTTTCTTCTTCCACTTTTAAGGAAGAAGATTGTCCATTATCACTACACAACATTGTTTGGTCTTCTTGATAAATGGACTTTATATTCGCGTTTAATGATATCTCTTGGCCTTCTCTCTGTACAAATAAGTTTAATTGCACATATAATAATATGATTATTTAATTCTTATTATTTATTCCATTTTTAATTTTAAAAATCTTTTACTTTGTGTAGATGATTACACTCGTTACAAATTGTAAGAACATTTCGCAGTAAATATGCGGCAAGTATCATTGAATTTGCACTTGATTTTACAATATTTATTATTTGTGTTTCGTCGGCAATCGAGCAAAAAATTAATGTGTTTTTTCGATATGAATAATGTAGAAATCTAAGAACACATTCATATAAAATATTAATAAATTACAGCTTTTATTAAGATAATAATAGATATTTTTTTATATAAGAATTGTAAAAAAGAATACAAAAAAATAATAAATCATACTCAGAAATACTGGGCTTTAGAAGTATTGGAATTTTTGCAATCAATTTTACGATTGTAGTTTTTGCATCGTTGACTTCATCAATTGTTTCAATTATGATATTTTTTAATGAGTTTGCACTAAGTATGAGAATGATATCGGTCGTATTCGTTAGCTCATGAATGAGAGAAATTATGTCTTCCTATATTGTAGAAACAAATTAGTTAACATATAAAAGAAATATACAATAAATTATTTAAAATATAAAAAAAATAAAACAAATAAAATATTTATCATTACCTTTAATTTTGTTAGACTGTGCATATTTTTATCTATTGTACGTACATGTATATATACGTCACTCTTATTAAATGTTTGTGGGAATTCTTCCATCAAATTTAATAGCATGCTTTTCTCATCCACACATGCTAAATAATTATAATAGAATAGAGTTTAAAGAATATGTTAAAATATCAAGTTTACATTAATCTCCGATCATTTTTTATATAAATATTTAGCTGCTTTTTATAACTTTTTATAATTAACAATCAAATTTTAATTAACAACCAACAACTAAAATAATTATCTACTTTTATATTATGAGAACATTAAAGATTAAAGATATTGAAAAACACATATATTAATATTTAATACTGAGATATGCAAAATAAATAATTTAATTATTTTTTTCACACTCTAAATAATAATAAATTCTAATATATCTTTAATTAATTCAAATAATAGGTTTTAATTTGCTTAGTAGTTAATAAATAAATGTTTACTATATATATTTAGTATATGTAATACGTTTCACATAATAATACGGTACATACCATTTATAATTGAAATTTGTATGTTGGCATTCATTTCAGTATTTTGTTGCAATTCACTTGTTATCTGTTAATAACTACTGCAGAACTTTTATCGTTTAAGACGTTAGATCACGTTGATCGTTCTCGGTGATTTGATTTGAAGTCGTTGAATTATGCTTCGACAGAGAAATGTTTATATTTTCTTTCTTTTCAAAATATTCAATATGAGATTATGATTAATTTTGCTTACACATGTGTAAAAATTTTTACTTGAGAACTAATAGACTATTGATGCTACTCAAAGCAAACCTTGTGAAGCATTTGTTATAATTTTTTTAGTAAAATCCCATAAATCTATATGTGAGAAACGTATACATGATAGAATAACAGTATAAATAAAATATTCTGACAACAATAATATGATCGAGAGCAGAAACTGATTCATATTTGTAAGGAAAAAACCCTAAATTATAAAATAGTTTGATTAATTAAATTAAATTTTTTAGTTGAATAAATTTGTTTTGTAAGAGATTTTGAAAGTTTTTTTGTATAGTGTGGATTTTTGAAAAATTCCTGCGGCGAGCATTGAACTTTAAAGTCTATTTGTTTTTCAGCTTGAATAGTAAACTGTTAGTGATGCGGATAAAAATTTTAATAAATTTTTAGTCAAGATGTAAAGTTGAATAATTAATAGGAATGTTTCGAGACAGAATTATTTATATTTGTTTTTCAGAGCATTTTTTAAGTTAGATTTTTGTTAGTAGATCCAATTTTGTTTTGAACATGTAATGTCAGAACTTTTAGTTTTTATTTTAATTTAATTAGTTTTAAAGTGTTGATTCGCAATGCATTTGCAACAAGTTTTTTTAAAACAGATAATATATTTATATGTGCGGAAGGTGTACGTGATGTATTACAGGAGAAATCTAATGCAATAGTAGTCTTTTATAAAAGAAATAATTATTATTGATTTAAAGCATTGTCACATAATTTTTATTCTTAGTTATAGTACATTAAAATATTATTCGTAAACACATTACAAAATATTCAAATATCATAGAAATATTAATACTAGAGCAATACATTAATGGAAATGAATATGCTATCTGACATACATATTGTATCGTACACTCTCTCTTGTTCATTATGTTGTAAAAATTGTTCTATTAAAGTAATAAAAGAATGTATAACGATTGTCAAAGTGTATAGACTGGTATTTTACTTCTGAATGATACTAACTATTGAAAAATCTGTTTTATTTATATATAGTTGGCAATTTGATTAGTATTGCTGGTACAAATATTGGATCCGCCAGCGTATCTACCCCCGGTTTTTTTGCTGGTAATATTAAGAGTGCATTAGTATTTATAATTTTGGATAATTTATCACTGGTCACATTATTTCTGCAATAAATTTCTGCATATTTTTTTTTCTTCGACCATAATAAAGTCGCCCACACGTATCGTGGACGTGAATGTAAATGTAAAGGCAATTCTCGTGTTATCTGCAACGTTATAACAATATTATTATAAGCATATTCATTGGAAATCTTTTATTTTTATTTAGCTATATAAAGACAATCTTACCTTAGCCAACACTTTAGTGAACTTCTCATCGGTATTGGAGTGTAGCATTTTAATAAGAGGTAAAAGAAATAAATGCGCGGTGACGAGAACGGATTCTGGTTTACTTGGCAAACATAAGATATACTTCATTTTGCAGTCAAAGCTGCATGATGCAAATGTCGTTGATCTTCCCGGCTTTATGTTAACATTTTCTAAAATATGCATATAATACATCAAATAATATGTATTTTTTTATCAGCATTGATATTACAACAAAAAAATCTAATATAAAGAAAAAAAATACCAAAGTATAATGTTGCTTTAAATTCGTGTTCTAAAATACGATTCAAAAGGTCTTTATCTTTAGAACAGCGAATTATTACAAGTAAATCTGCAGTTTCTAGAGCTGCTGTGATGTTTTGTATTATAATTGCCGAACTGTGAATATATTGTTTATTAGGAATTATTTATAAAATAATAAAAGTATTATAAATATAAACATAAAATATAAATATAACTAAAGTAATTAGACATACATCAAAATATTAATTATAAAAATTATAATAAAGTATATAAAAATATTCAATAAATTTTGTTTTTCTTACTTTTTAGGAAAAATTCCAAAATCCGAAGAATTAAAACCATTTTCTTTTAGTAGATTTGAGATTAAAAATGCCCGATTGCTGTCATATTTTGGTTGTAAAGGTTCTCTATGTTTCTGCAACTTATGTTCAATAGTCAGCACACCAATAGATTTTTCTTTAATAACATCCACTTGTTTCCAGCCACACGCTGTCAGAAGTCCTATTTCCATTGAACCCATACGTACATTAGAACGTACAATTACTTCTTCTTTTTTTATATCGCTACCTGGAAGTCTTTGTAAGATAAAAATAAAAGAATAATTAAAAATACGTTTTGATGAGAAATATAAGCTATGTTGAGAAAGGTGTAAAAAAATATGAACTCTATATACTTAATATTTTGTCTATCTATTATCGAATGTGACGTTGTTTTAATTTCGTTTCCCTTGTCATCATAAGAAATTGCTACATTGTCCTCTGGTATAACCGCAGTTGCTTCTGTATTTGAACGGAAACAATAATTAATTTATCATGATAAGCAAATTAATATAATTGACAAGTACTAATTGTTTTTACCCGAAGGAATAAATTCTCCACTGTTTACCCATTTAGTAGTGACAGGATCAAGTATAATCGAATTGATTTTGCTTGACTGAAAAGGTTTTGTTTTATACTTCTAGTTCATTGCACATAAGCATTAATATTGCAGCTTACCTCATCTGATATCCCTTCCATTTTTCTTATTTTTTCTACTACTACTGCATATCCGCGTTTTGTCGCAACTGAAAATGATGGCACATTACTGTGGCATATTACTGAATCTAATAATTGTCTGTCAAAGGCGTCTTTTATGTCCACAGTTTCAGTCAATACGCTTTCATCTACATTTTCTATTATTCCGTATAACATTGTTGTTAATGCTTCGTCTACAGAAATTATGGGAGGACATGTAATTTGGCTTGTAGATGCATTTATGTCGTGTTTGCCCATCTATATAAAAAAATTTTAATTACATATATAATTTGTTAAATTATTATTTCATTGTTTTGAAAAGTATTTTACTTGTGAATTTTTAGGACTACTTGAATAAGATGATGTAGACATATTTATTTCTTCATCCTCTTTTTGAGAAGAGGATTGTTCGGATATACTGCACGACATCTCGTCTTCTGTCTGGACAAATATAATTTACATATATAATTTGTTAAATAGTTATTTTATTGCTTTAAAAAGTATTTTACTTGTATGTTTTTATCAAATGTTGAAGTAGGCAATGTTGACATTTCTTCTTTTTCTTCTCCTTTTGGAGCAGAGAATTGATCGCTACAACTGCTCGATATTATTTGGTTTTTCCCCTTGACAAACAAGTTTAATTGCACGTTTAATAATATAATTATGTAATTGTTATTACTTTTTATTGTTTTTAATATTAAAAGTATTTGTATACCTCGTATGGATGATT
This sequence comes from Linepithema humile, assembly GCF_040581485.1. Taxonomy (NCBI): domain Eukaryota; kingdom Metazoa; phylum Arthropoda; class Insecta; order Hymenoptera; family Formicidae; genus Linepithema; species Linepithema humile. The sequence continues at coordinate 6,663,756 of NC_090133.1, read as the reverse complement.
AGACTTGTTACAATTTGGATGAATATTTCGTAACAAATATGCGGCAAGTACCATTGAATCTTTAGTTTTTTTTACAATGTTTGTTATGTCTGATTCGTTGCCAAATGCGAAAAAAATTAATGTATTTTTGTGATATGCATAGTTTAGAGATCTAAGAACAAATTTATATAAAACATATTATTCTATAATGCATTAATAAATTACAGTTTTTACTAAGATAATGATATATATCTTTTATACTAAGAATTTTTTTTATACCAAGAATTATACAAAATAATAGTATTAGTAAATCATTACTCAGAAATACTGGACTCTAGAAGTATTGGAATTGTTGCAAAAAATTTTACGATTGCAGTTTCTGCATCGTTGACTTCATCAATTGCTTCATTTATGCTATCTTTTAATGAGTGTGCACTAAGTACGAGAATGATATCGGTCGGATTTGAATCAGTATAAAAAATTAGTTTTTCCTGTATTATAGAAATTAATTAATTAAAAGATAAAAGAAACATTTAAAATATTTGTCGTTACCTTTAGTTCCTCTATATTTTGTGTGTTTATACAATGTATACTGTCGTGTACTTTTGTCTCATCAAATGTTTGTTGTAACATTTGCCTCAAAGCATTATATAATTGCGTTGTTTCGTCCATACATACTAAATAATTATAATAAAATAGAGTTTAAAATATATGGGTAAATGCCAACTTTACATGAATTAATGTCTAATTATTTTTTGTTTTAATATTTAGCAATAACTGCTTTTTATAATTTTTTATAACAAATAGTCAAATTTTTGAATATATTATTTAATATTGAGATATAAAGTTAATTATTGAATTTTTTTTTTTATTTAATAATAAATTCTAATGCTGTTATCTATTATTCAAATAATAATTTTTAATTTGCTTAGTAGCTAATAGGTAAATGTTTATTATATGTAGTTTAGTATATGTAATACATGTTGCATAACGGTACTTACCACTTATAATTATAATTTTTGTATCAGTATCCATTTCAGTTTTCTGTTGCAAATCACTTGCCATCTTCTAATAAGTATTGCAGAATTTTTATCGTTTAGGACGTGTGTTTGATCCTACCTATCAGACTCGACGACTTGATTTGGAGCTGACAATGAAGTCACGTCGCCGCAAGCTGCTTCACGTCGCTGCTTCGAGAGGGAAATGTTTGTTTTTTTTCTTTTCGAAGTATTTGTTTTGAAATAGAATTTTGATTAGTTTTGCTTTAAACACAAAATATGTTTTAAAGATTTTCACTTGATAACTAATAGATTATTGATACTGTTCAGAGCAAATCTTGTGAAGCATTTGTTATAATTTTTAAAATATAAAAATCTATAAATCTATATCTGAGAAACATATATATATATAATGATTTATACTATTATTAGTATATTTTATACTAATATACTAATAATTTAGTTATACTATTATTAGTATAAATAAAATATTTTAATAACAGAATATGATTATATATAAAATAATTAACAACAGAAATTGTTATAACTGCAATCGATAACGTGTGCGCGACAGTAGATACATCAATTGTAGTTAGTTTCTTCGTTTCTCACAGCGCGTCGCGTAATTCGGAACGCAGAGCGCGAACGAAGTACGTGTCGTGTATGTATTCGTATTAAAACTTTTTATTTTTATTAAATATGTATAAATAATGTGCGAGTTTTCCGGTAGTGCCAATTAAAAACGATGAACGATTGCAGGAACGTATTTTTTACCTCAAATATTTGCTATCAATGATATTTTATTGATTGTTTATTCGCTGGATCGTGAAGCGAAAGAGGTTATATGTCTCATAGTGACATTTCAATTGTGAATACAGATTTTAATACCATAGACATGTAATTCGTCAGAATGAAGTATATCGGATAAAACAAAGTTCTGTCGTGTATATGTTGACTGTTACAAGTTACAACTATCATCGTTTATCTCGTTTGTTTTCCATGTGTGTACGTGTATGGTGTTGAGTCGACCGTTACTATAAAATTTTGCGGGACAAGTATGTGTGCATGTCGCAGCACAAAATGCATTTTATCCTAAGCTTGCGTTTCGCATACCGCAGTATGCAAATTCGCGACGTGAGTTGGCGATTTTCATTAAGCGAAGTACTTGTGCAATTTGATTTTTGTTAATATCGTTTCATCAGTATGATTAAAGGTACGTTCCACTTGGCGATCGCAACGCTTGTGGAATTATTTTATCTTTGTTTTTCATCGAAAGTTAAAGAAAGATAGATAATGTTCACGAGCGTTGCGATCACCAAGTGGAACTCAGCCTAAGTGCGCCAATAAGATCTCCAATATTCATATTTTAATGCTATGAAATTGGTAGTATTGTTAGCTGACGTCGTGCGCGTCTTCTTCCGGCCATTATTATAGTTTTGTATGGGTTTGTGGATTTGGAGCGTAGAATGCAAACGCACTGCGATCCATCGCGTATTTTATCTATTAGAAGTAAATAGTGATCTATCTATCAGAAGGAAATTTCTGTCGGAAGTGCCAATTAAAGTGACGGGCAAGTGTGAGAATATATTATTTACCACGTGTTTTCGCGATTAACAGTGTTTTCGCTGCAGCAAATTAAAACCGATCTCGAGTATTGAAACGTTGTACGTGCGCAGTATGCTTTTTGTTGAATGTAGAGAAACGAATAAAGTTGTTGCGTGTGTTGTGTTGTTGCGTGATACAAAATGTTTTATCTCGTGCTTGCAACGTAAATTCGTATTTTTTGAAAGTGGAATATTGGCTTTTGTTTGGTAAGTACGCGCAAAGTTAAATAATGGCTTTTAATATTCATCAGTTTTGAAGTTTTCTGAACTTATCCGTTATTAGTAGATTTTTGAGGTTTCTCATTTGATAAGGATATAAAAATCAATATGTGACGTGCCTGAACGCGTAAATTTTTGACAGTCTAATTAAGAAATTTTAAAATCTTCTCATTTAAAAATTATTGCAGCCTAGAAATTTTTTTGATAAAGATTTTTAGTATCAAATAATCTTGAAAATTTACTATTAGCAGGTGATACGATTAATTTGAGTCATTCTGTATATTTTATAATTTTTAACAAATAAAATATATATTAATTTTTTTAGGAATGGCTGAAGGCATATGTAGCTAGGTGAGCAAACGACCAGTAGCTTACAACGACACTGGTGAGTAAATTTATTATGTATGCATAATTAACAGCATTAAGAATGCTTTACACTAAATATTGTGTATAAAACACTGATGTCATTCACAATATTTTTGTATTTGTCAATGTTTATTATACAATTTTGCTGAAAGCTCTAATAATTATATTTTTGGCTCTACAAATTACATTTTTACATTGAAAATTTTTTATTTTATACAAGTTACACATGCTTATGTAATTGCTGTTTATTTTATTATGCTTTTATTTATTTTTGTTATTTAATCAACGCATCAAAGCTTTGCATTAAAAAATTATGCTTAAAATTAATTGTAAATGGAGAAATAAGTAATGGAGAAGTAAATATTAATGTTATAGTAAAATATACTCTAACAAAGTCACAATATTTAATATAAAGCAGTATTATCTTAATGCTGTTAAAAAAAAGCAAAAATAAATGCGAAATTTATAAAAAATATTATTTACAAAACTATTAGAAGAAGAAATAATACACAATGTTATATTTGTATTATATCAACGACATCATATTGATTTTAATCATACTTTTAACTTATTACAAAGAAATCTTTTGAGGAAAAAATGAAACTCATTCGTAACGGTTTGGCTTACTTTTATTAGGTATCCCGTAAGTTCATAGTATAATGTTTTTTTTCTTTTATTAAGCTTTATGGTTCTTACACACATAGAACGGAACCGTTCTTCGTTCCGCTTCGCCACGATAGTTTAAAAACGGAAATGCTGAAACTCGTATGTAAAGAGTATTTCCAAGATGTGGACGCGGCTCTGTGTAATGCCGATCGCGTCTGCACGCTGATTTGTCGCTGGTGAAAAGTGGAGCTCGTGCTCGAGCGAAAAGTGAATAATAAATTTTTTTTCTCTCCCGCATCCGTCTAAAATACGGATAACGGAGCGGCGCAGCTGCGATCGTACGTCGCGTGAGCGTGTCGCGTCCAGCTTTCGAAAACCGAGATTGAACTTATGCGTAGAAACGGCGGTCAACGAAGATTTATCTGCCGAAACTGCGAGTCCGGTAATGATGGATTTAACATTGATTTTATTATCTTGCCTTCGCTGATACGCACACATACACACACATTCTCTCTCCCTCTCTCTCTCTCTCTCTCTCTCTCTCTCTCTCTCTCTCTCTCACTCACTCACTCTCACTCTCACTCTCTCTTTCTCTCGTACTCTCTCTTATACTCTCTCTCATACACTTCGTCGCGCATTTTAATTTTTCGCTTCACTTATCTCATTCGCTCTAACATCTTTCGCTTTCCTCGGCATCATCTCGTAGATTCGTTAAAGTCTATTTTTTTCTCGTTAACCCTAAAGCGCTTAAGGTGTATAGATGCGAATCCATGAGACGAGGCTTGCTTCGAGGAATATCTGCAGAGTGTTTTGCTGTTTTTTTTTTTTTTTTAACTTACGCTTACTTTAAATCGATAGTCCGCCTATCCGCGCGCTCGACAAATTCTGTCTTCTTTCTTTTATTTCGATTTTCTGACTTCTCGTAATCTATCTTTGCGTGGATAGCCATAAATCACCTTCGTCGAACGTTCGAATCGGCAGACGATGTTGCATTAACGATTAATTAGACCTCTTACTACAATGTGATCTGTCGCGTGCCGTCAACGAAACGCCCGTTAACGTGAGATCTCGCTTTAACGTTAATAGGACGCAGTCGAACTCACATGCTCGCAATGGATTGATCGAAGCTCCTGATTTACGATATCGGTTTCACACATTCGCTCAGTAATGTAATAGCAATAATTTTCACGTTTTGCCGAAAGATCGAACGCAATGAAAAATACATCGCCGATAACATATTTCGTCGAGTCGTACATTCGGGAGCTTCAATGCTCACGTGCAATAATCGCACGATCGTACGATGCGTTTCTCGCGAATGTCATCAGAGACGCGTTAACGAAGTATCCGCCGTCCCGAGGGTATCGATCGACGACAAATAGTTCCTCATTCGCTTCTAACCCCCCACAGCCGAGAATAAATGCCCGCTCGGACGAAAAAGCGAATCATCCGTGTCTGCAGAGCGCTGTTCTTCGAAAATTCGTATGCTGTTAAGATCGGAAATGTGTCATTGCATTCGAGGACAGGCCATTCGCTCTCAGTGCGACAAAAGCGGTAGAGGGTTAAAATTACAACAATCATATACATTTTCCGCAGAGCTAGTACCATTTACAGTCTTCGACGTTTAGCGTCCGTCTAAAAAATTTCTCGATAACATTTCGTTCTGCCGCTCGTCTTGAAATCGCTTTTCGGTGACCTGTCTCTCCCTCTTTCTCTCTCTTTCTCTCTCTTTCTCTCTTTCTCTCTCTCTCTCTCTCTCTCTCTCTCTCTCCCCTCTCCTCTCTCTTTCTTCCATACACACAGAGCGTAATCGATTTCCGGGATGTCCTCCCGTCTTTACAAAGAATTTTTCGAGACCGTTCGACGGCGCGGCTACACGTTGGATGGATCACGTCGGAATTGGAATCGCGACTGATAGAGATCTATTTCTGGGTCACCGCATTTCACTTCGTCTTTCATCTCCCCGACGACGGCAGCCCGTCGTATCGTTCGTACGCGAACATCGCTCTTGCATATAGCCTACTATCTGGAAAAAACATCTAACTCGTGTTATCTACGCGTAAGAGCACATCGACATACTGTCAGGACGGTCACAAGCATCACTTTCGAAACCAAGTGTTCACACTTCGGAATTCGTACCGCGACTCTCGGGATTCGGCGCGCGTTTCCGCATCGGCCGGGCGCGGATCGAGTCGATCGCCTGTCAATCGGAGATTTTTCAAGCTCCCGGTCCGCGGCCGTGACCGTACCGTGAGCGGTGGCACGCGAGAAATCTAATTTACTTAAACGCACATTGTGAAGAGGAAAAAAGAAAGATTTGCACGATCGCAGTGACGGCTCCGGGAGCTTTAATGCAACGATCGAGGAGCTTGCGAGAAGGTATTTTCGAGATTTTCTCCGTTTTCTATCCCTCCTCCCCGCGACGCGTTCAGACAAAAACCGAGAATAAGGATGTAAGCTCACGGTCGGCAACGTCGAACGGAAAGAAGTGTACACTTAAGGACTACAATAGATTTCGGTACAAAAATTCAATGCTGTTCTACGACGTTAGAATTACGATCTTAGGACGACGTTTCTCAGCCGGGTTTTCGCCGTCTCGCTATCCTCCTCCCCGTTTGAGTTACTTCTCCCTATGCGCGGTGAAGCAAAAGGGCGACGGAGACGGACGCGGAATTGCATTCCTTCTTCCACCCCGCGAGGGGGAGGCCCGCGTTAAGGGAGGCATTGAAAGGAGCGATGGGGAGTTTTAATCGCGGCCGCGTGGCCTCACACGAGCCTGTTTTTAGCCCTTTTCATTTGCGTCGACGTTTGAATGTGGCCTCGCGAGGCGCGGGAAGAAGGAAAAACGGAAACGATATATAAGAAGGTGCCACAACGTCCCCGATCGACCTTTTTTTACCTTAAAATATGTCATTCGACCAACGCTTTGGCGCACGTCAGTCCAACGAACTTCTCTCAGTGTACTGAGCGTGTGTATTGTGTGCGTCTGTGTCCGTGTGTACGTGTGTACGTATGCGTGTGGCTTATTTTCTCTCACTCTCTCATTCCCTTTCGCGCCATGTTTTTTTTTTTTTTTTCTTTCAGTCTTTTTCGCGCTCAGACAGACTCACACGCTAAAGTTTCAGACCATACGCTCGCATTCGAGTCGCGCAGCACGCAGTCGTCCCTCGCGCACTCGCCTCTTCCTGATTATTAATGTCCGACAATATATCTGCATTTATATCCGTTAGTTTCTCTTACGCTAAGCGTTAATTAGTGTTACATCTAGTCGCGTGTGGCCGGCCCGTGCTATCCACGAGCGCGTTCGCGGAAAAACGCGCGCGCTCCTCTTCCCACGCACACCCCGGACGCACCGGCGCGCCTTGGAAAAGCGTGCGCGCCGGTGCTTCGCGCTTCGTTTCCGAAACGGTGGCTTTTTTTTTTTTTGCTGATCTACGACAAGTTGTACGCCCATCGCACTCGAAAACGTCTTTCTTAGTTATCCGGACGATGCGTGAAAATTGTGTCTCAATTTCCACGCGTGATCTCGCGTCACCCGCGAATGTTCGGAATGGAAATCTCAGACGATTTCGTGTTTATGAACATCGTATACATGTGAGCACGCGGCATCCTTTGTCAATAAAATCTCTCTGTCTTCTGATACCGTGCATGATTCCCGAGCCGGTTAGCACAGGCGGCCAGACCCATTCCAATGCGTGTTTTTTTTTACGATCCGAAAAATTACACAGTAACGTTATTTAGTGTTTATTTTTTTCTTGTTTCTTTAGTGTAACACGTACAGCATATCATTAATTAACGTTACGTTATTTATATGCTATGTTACGGTATTTACAATCACATGAATCGTAGATATTCTAACGAATCGTTCGTCTCCTGCCGGTGTCCTCGTGTCGTACGATGTATCTTTCTCTCTTTCTTCCTCTTTCTTTCTCTTTATCTCTCTCTTTCACATTTCCCTGTATCCCTTTAAGACTCTTCCTCAAAAAATTGTTTTAATGAGAACGCACTGAGAACGTACGTACTGTTCGCTTTATATGCGCCTCTCGTTTGTGCGAGCTGAAACTTGTTCAATATTCAACACCCATGTGCAACGTATTTGCGCGCGTACACATATACATATATATATATTTCTGTTCGTTTGTATATATATTTATATATATATATTTATTTATATATATAATATTATAAAAAACAGTATTCCTCTAGTACTTGCGAGAAGAAAGCAAATTCACGGTGGGCGCGGGCGCCCACCGGAAAGCCGTACGCTCGTCCGCTAAATTATACAACCGATCATGCTCAGAGACGGCGCGCCGCGGGCCAAAACCGTCGTGGAGATACGCGAGATATTATCAAAAGATACCTATCGAAAGTATTCCCCTATTGTTAACCGTCTATAAAATGTTTGATAATTTGTGAAAAATATTGTCGAAAAAGAATCAGAAAGGGATTTAATATACATATGAAATTGTTATATAATACGATAATATAGATTTATAAATTTTATATAAAAAAGGTGTTGTATTAACATTTCAATATGAATAATCGCGAGACGATAGGAAATAGTTACAATACGCATTTTGGAGAACTTTCGAGGAGAGAACAAAACTGTTTTTATTATATAAACATTGATTTTCCAAGTAAATTGGTATATAAATTTTCTCTATGTTCCTAAAAGATATTTCAATTTTCTATAAAAACGTGATACTTCCACGAAATCGCGTGACGAGATGCGTAAATGAGTCAGTAGAAAAGGCATCTGTTCTGCGCGGCCCGCGTCGCAGTGAATCAAACTGTGCATGCGCGGACGTATGATATATTTTGATCGGCGTGTGTATACTCAATGCGTTTTAATACCGAAGTTTTCTCTTTCTCTCGCGGATCGTCTCGAGACTCTCGTCGCCTTTGAACGGCTAAATATTAAATAGAGGCAGTGATAATTTCCATCGCGATATCTCGCTTCATTCTCGATCGACTTACTGCGGATAAAAATCATCCGTGTAAAATGAATGGCTTGTGATTTATTACTTCGACTACTTCTTGGAATCTGGCTGTATTGAGAATATCAGAATATCGCGACTGTGGATTTGATATGGTAAAGCGTCGCTTGATATGAATCTTTTCTTCCGATTGAATATTGCCATCGCTGCGTTATTAATGTTAATAACGACATTTTCACCTTCTAATGAGATCACTTCAAGTAATATACGTAAATTCTTTCTTCTTTCTTTGTCACTTTTCAAGCGATTACGGAGCAGACTCGTTGATCGATAAAATAAAGTTAATAATCTAATCGCTTTCGGCGCGTATCGACGAATCGTCTAAGGGACGATGGCCGAGATCGCTCGGTCTCAAGACGATCCTCAATTACGCGGTAGACGTCGAGTATAGACACGCTTGTTATAATCGGTCGCTATCGAATATAATTAATCACATCGCATTTCGAAAATTCATCGAACAAGTTTCAATTCTATTCGAGCGGCGCGGACGAAGTTTTTCTGTTCGTTTTTTTTTTGCCCATTTTCACGACGGTTCTTTTTCTGTGTCCCGTCACTCATCGACGATCCCCTCTGCAACCTTCTCTCTTTTCCCTGTCGCTCTTATTTTTCTTCTATCTATATATTCTCTGTCACATTATCGCCTTCTTGTTCCTGTAATGGACGCTACGAAACCACCCAACGCCCTCGCGACAGGATCTCGGGATCGCGATCGTTCTTAGGGCGTTCCTTTCTTTGAGATTTCGTAACTTTCTACCTTGTTGAGCTAACAAACGGGAAGTACGTGAAACAATTCTGTAGGAGCACAAATATGGAATGTATCAAGAAATCACAGAATTCGCAATTATTGCTTCTTTTTAAGTATATAATTATTCGTTTTTTTTTTCTATTTAAAAGAAAAGTGAATACATTGGAACTCAATAAATGGCTTTCAAATGATGAATGTGTGCGACATTTCTTACCGAAATTTTGAGCTGCACTCATATTCACGGACCACCCGTTCTTCAAGCTCCATCTAATTTATATTTTCGACAACGTCAAAAATTTCATAACTTCCCCAGCACGTATAGCTCTCGCAGCAATTTAACAAGAATTCATATAATTAACTAATTCCTAATTTCTAACGGCCGGATCACTGTCTCGATAATCGAGATGAATCTCTTTAACTCTTACTTTGCGCGCAGGGAGAAAAAACATACTACCTCCGGGATCATTATTTTCTTCTCCGGTCTCTTTTTCCCTCTATTGCTTCACCCTCTATTTTCCGAATCCTCTCACCCTCGCCCTTTTTGTCCCTGATCCTTTGGAAATCGGCTCGCAATGGTCGAGGATCTCTTCTCTCGAGGTAGTCGGGGTCTCGTAGCAGGAGATAATCGATTATATGCGTATACCATTCTCCGGTCTTGCCTGATTATCGTTCCGTGTCAAAGTAAAATGGATCTTTCGAGTGGAGAAACATATGGAGCAGAAAAACGATGACGAATACGCGGGTGCTGTGATTCGCGTACAGTGTCACCACGCCTGCCAGCCACCATATGGTGGGACAGCCGCACGGCGCTGAACTCATGCCTCTCTGTATCGCCGCAGGGTGTTCCCCTAGAAAATTATCGGATATATTTGCATCTAATAAAACAACTATATATATACGATATTTACGTAATAGTGATCTATGTTTAGAAAAAAAAAATTTCAAGCTGTTCCATTTTTATTATTTTAAACTAAGTTTTTCTTTAATTTTATGTAAGTATAAGTCAACTTTTAAAGAACTACACTGACCTATATTTTTTTCGTAAAATAAATATTATCGTATTTATACTCTCTGCGACACGTCTCGAGTGTATTAAAAATTTCTCATATGCAGTTTTACGATCAGTGAAATTATAAATTATAAGTTTATGTTTAGACGAAAAGAAATACGAAGCTCACAATCAGTTTAAATTTTTGTATTTGATTTTTTAAGAACTGAAATACTTGAAATAAAAATAAACTTGAAATAAAAATAAGAATTTTTATTTCAAAATAATGTTCCACTCACCGTTTAGTACATGCAGCTGCACGCTTGCGCTGTCCAGATTACTCGGGCTGCAAGTATAATTACCCGAGTCCTCCCGTTTCGCGTTGTGGATTACGAGGCTGCTCACCGTATCTTGCTCGATCCTCTTCGTCTGAATGTCGATCTTGTTCAACTGATAATTTAGAACGCGATCGCCCTCGTGGTACCAGAAAACGTAGAACGGGCCCTCGAGGGACTGCTTTATCACGCATCGTATCGCGACTGTACTTCCGGTTTTCACGTACATGTCACGGTCCCCCAAGATCTCGATCTTTGGCACTGCAACACGACGGCGTTCGATTACTCGATATTTCCCCCCGTCGCTTCTCGCGGTTTGACGAACAAGCGGTTTATACATTACTCCGCGACTTACCGACGATGTTGAGCTTGATGATGTGACTCTTCTTCGGGTCGGTCGAGATTTGGCACTCGTACTCGCCTTCGTCGCGCGCTTGGACGTATTTCACCTGCAGCGTCCACGTGTCTGCTTCTCCAGAAATCGCTTGGAACCTTTCGTCCGGAATGAACATTGTTCTGTCCACCGAGAGAATATGCGCATCTCTTCTTCTAATCCAGGAGACCTTTAGCCGAAATAAACGATCACCTTACACAACGCGTTAAATCTTTTTCCAGAATACAAAATGTTTTCATAATCCTCCGACAATTGCGCGTTGAAATTTTATTAATTTGCAATGAAACTTCATTGTTGAAGTTGTTACTTAGTTTCCTCTCAGTTATTGTCGCAGAACAGATAATATTTTTAAGTATCCTTAAATATGTCTGAAATTTATTTTCATCAATTGTCGTTCTTGTAATCGCATTAGCTTAATCTCAGAATCGCGAGAATCATTTATTCACAGCTGAGCGAACATCGAGAGTGACAGAAAAAGTTAGTAATGCGTAAAAAGCTCGGCGAGTGTAAAGGATAGAGGCAAGATATAATGAAAAAAAAGAAAGATAAGAAACGGTATATTCGGCTTGTTCTGATTCCGGACGATCAATCTTCGACTCCTGCCGCCCAGTTAATTTATCGTTCATCGACCGGACGGCCATCAAGGAAGGCTCGCGCGCGATCGACGTAAATCTAGATGGTGCGCGACGTTAGGACGAGTGTGTGTTGTCGAAAGAAGGCGAGGTACTAGGTACATTTAATTCGCCGGCCGATAAGGATCGCGGTGGCGGCGACTGCGGGCCCTTGAAGTAACGCGCGGGGATTATACGGGGGTCGCGTGTTACCGGATACTTAGTCGTCGACCGCGTGCCAACAGCGACAGGCGTGCACCCTGCACACCCCGCCGCGCACGCTTGCGTACGCGTCCGACCGGTTCGTTAACGAGAGAGAGAGACGCGGGGACCACCTCCGCGAGGGCTGCGTGTCAATGGGAATTTTATTACACGTCCGACGACACCCGCCTCACGCGAAATTGTCGACACACACGTGCTACGGTTACCGATCTCGCGATGCGGGTTACGGGAGCGAACGGGAAGAGCCGGATAAAACGCGAATCATTAGCCGATTGGTGGCGTTCTATTAGCGTGGTAAATTGATCTGACGACGAGGGACCGCGGGGGAGAGATCGCGGAGGACGATTTAATAGCACGTGACACGTAGGCGGCTTATCTGTCGTCGACAGTTATCCGTCACGACGAAAATAGGATGGGTCTCGCGATAGTGCGGTCGTGAAGCTATATTAGGTATGACATTGCATTATCTGCGCGACTTTTGATAGAAGCAGTTGTGAGCCGTCCAGGATCGACGTTTATTCCGCAGCGGGCCGTTAATGAAAAGAATGATTGATAACGGAAATAACTCGTACTCGCTTTGATGCGCCGATTATAATCCGAGCGCTCGGTATTAATAATAAAATAAAAGCGAAGGTAGACGCAAAAAAAAAGACGTGTCCGCTTGCAAATAAATCTAGTTTGTATGTAGGCGACGAAATGGCATACGGCAAAAATAGGAATAAATCACCTTCCGAATTTGTTGCTCAGTTTATTGTCAGTGCAAATAATTTATCGGAAGGTTTTTTTTTTTTTGTTATTGCCATATCTCAAATAAAGTTCTATTGTTAGTAGGAATTTGCCCATTTACGTGCCTCTGTCAGTCAGGAATTTGGCCATTACGTGTTACCGCGTGACAAATAAGCTCGTTAATAAATCAAACTGTCAATGTATGGAACATGTAAGGCACAGCACGTTCCTAATATCAAAAATATGGCAAAGATAAATTAGGTCTCAATTTGGTGGCACGATGACAGCTGTGCTTGATATGTATGAAGTCATGTTGGCTTTACATAAAGTTCGAAGATAAATGATAACACAAGACAATAAAAATTGCTGTACACGTCACATTGTTGAGATTAATATTTTTCACATTATTCAAAGAAAAATTGCTAGCTGAAGATTTTCATTGTTGACACAGAATAGAAATTGTCGATCGAAGCTATTTAAATTGCGCGATCGATCTAGTTAAAACGAACGGTGAAATTTAATCGAATCTAATTAATTATTACACGTAATATATTTTTGTACCGCTGGCCTTATTGAGCAAACTTTACGGTATATCGATGTGCAATAATTCTGTCTTTTCGTTCGATTAGAATAGCTCCGTGATCGAAATAGCAGCGCTCGGTTTCACCCTATCGTCCTTCTTTTAGGTCGAGATAATTAAGTTATATATTCTCAGATATAACTTACTGATTTGTTACCAAGTTGCCGCACTTTGCACGGTAAATAAGCGTGAGTGCCCAGCTGCGCCGTGATATTCGTTGGAGTGTTCGAGTCGAAGTAAGGCCCCGTGTAAATCCCGTCGAACCTCTTCACCAACGAATGCGATCTCGTACTCACTCCTGGAAAAGGAAACGATTTTCGCAAAAGTGTCTCGCGTGTGCGGCGGCATTTGTTACGTGCAATTGCTGGACGGAGAAATGCGGCGCAATGCGGATGGACGATCCCGAAAATATATTCTTTCGCCGGGGGAGGGGGGGGGGGAAGGGAAACATCGCGAATGCGTGAAACGCGCGTGTTGCATCGGCGATGCATCCTTAAATTATATTCGTATAGCTCGCTTGTATCACTGCCGTCGGCACGTTATGCGGCAAATTAACATGGAGGTAGTGACGTTAGCGTCGCAATGGAATAATAAGGCAAGCCAGAGGTCGAGAAGGGACTATTCCGCATTCGTGCGCCGTATTCGCTCGCGCGCGACCGACGCTATTCAGAATAAATCCTATCGCGGAGCCAAGGTGCCGTGCCCCAGGGAAATGGATACTAATCCCAGGGATTCCGATCCGGGAAATCTAAAGGCGGATCAGTATTCGGCGAGAAAGAGAGAGAGAGAGAGAGAGGGGGGGAGGGAGGGAGAAATGCATGGGCGTTGTTCCAACGACCTTGACGATACCGCATTCGATCTAATATTTGATCGTGAAATCTCGTGCTTACTTACCCGGATTTGCTCAGCTATCACGATCACCGTAATTGAAGAATAGTTTCCAAATATTACGTCTATGTGTGAAGAATTCTATCTTGTAATACGGCGTAAGAATAATTTATGCACGCAGGAGTTAAACTGCGGGATATAGTTTTGCATGTTCTAGCACGTAGCTTATTTTACTTCCGCGTCTTGCTGTGATCCGTTGATTGCATAGGGTTTATTGTGTTACTAATTAGCGGAGTCGTATTTGCGACTGGCGTTATTAATTCCGCGCAGGCGTTTGAATTACGTAAGACGTGAGCATGTGTCGTCGCGCTATCAAGATTCGCCGAAACTTTGACAAACAACAAAGGTGGTGATAATTACGCTTAATTAAGATTGCCAGCGCGATAACCGCGACGTGATAAGGAATAAATATGAAATCACCTGTACACGATACAAACCTCGCTCCGCACGACTCGGCTTATCGCGGCATCGATTGTTCTACTTGTACGCAAGAAAATCACTGCCGGCGCTAATTATTGCTCCAGTCAAGCTAAACGCGGGGCAATAAATCATAAATTAATCTTAACGCACAATCGGTAAGCTAAGGTAAACATCGGCAACAATTTTCTCTCTTTTACTTAATTTCGAGGAAACTTTCGTTTTCTCTTCAAATAAAAATTCGAGGCAAAATTTGAAAATTGTAAAATTAATTCTAAAAGTAAAAATTCTCTTTTCTTTAAATTTATTGTTTACAAAGTTGAAAAAAAACCGTGTTATTATCGTTATACGGACTTTTCACAACAATTCGTCTAGTGCTGAATAGCGATTGATTTTGATCATTAACAGTTGGTTACGATAGAAACGTCCTTCTCTAGTCTAGCAACGGAATCATGTCGTTCCGGAAATGTTGTAGTTGTATCCTCTGTGATTCCGCAACCGACGAATCTATCTACTGACACGTTTCCGTGCGAACGGCATTAGATTGGCAATCAACGCGCGCGCGCCCGTATTGTCAAATGTGCCGGAGAGATACGAGCTTGTGTCGAAATGAGGCTACTACCGGTCCTTCTCTCGACACAGTCGATCCTCTCGGCGCGATCTTGAGGGACGTAAAATCTGCGCAGCTGCGCGCACGCGCCTCTAGTCGCCGCGGTTGTGCCCTTGTCGTCGTCATTTGCCTACCGCGAAAGGGGGCACAAATAGCGTTGTCGTTAAATGCTGCCTATGCCGCCCCAAACGTATTTTTCATCCGCCGGCGTGCGGTGGATCGAATTACATAAAAAATTGCGACAATCCCGCAGGGGTGCGTAATAATCGCATTTATCTCGTGATTAAATCGCGTACGCAAATTGGAAGATAACGCGTTCTAGATATGTATCAATGTAAAATTGCAATGTCACGTTATAATGATCGAAGCAAATTCATTAACAAGCAATGGTAAATGTTTATACATCGCTATGTCGTTGAACATAAATGCGACAACGAGCGGATGCCGGGTGAGTGCATTATTCATGTCGACGTTTTGTAAGTCGGATTGTGTCGCCCCGTCGTAACTCTCGAAGGGTGCGTGGAAATCACGTTCGTCCGGGAGATTCTCGGTAAAAGCTGTAAAGCCGGCGGACGGCGACACGATATTCTCAGTCGTGCATTATTTAAGAGTCTCGAAAAGAAATAAACCGTGTGCGCTATTTCGAAGACGTAAAATGTTATCTGGATTGAGTGGTATATCGCTTTATTGTTTATCAAAATACGATTTTACAGAGCACTTTGGATGTAAAAAATAGCAGAATAAAAAATAAAAGTAGCCCGGGGAATCGCCGTTGAGAAATACGAGCTATTACGAAAATCCGAAAGAGTTCCTTTCCCGCTTCACGCAGCAATAAGTCGCGAAGATGTGTTGCCGATGCACACCTCCCTGCTGTGTAATCGAGCGTGATTGGAACGTGATCGCGCGAAGGGAACGGGGAAAAAGTAAATTTTCCGGAAATAGAAGGCGGATCTAAAATCGTATATTTCCCGAGAGACAAAGCTGCGCGATGTGTAGAGAGAGATTCGAGTTGTGTCCGGGAGGGCCGGTGTTTCCTTTTCCACTTTATCAGAACGACACGTACGCGTGCTAGTGTAGTTTTACGACGTCATCGTGTACTAAACTGCCTCATAAATTCCAGTTTTTGGTCCGCTGAAAGATTATTTCCCGTCGACGTGACGTGATTTTATAATAACGCTCGCTCCCTCAACTGTCCTATATTGAAAATATTTACATGACGTACCCGTATCGCTTTAATCCTTTACTTTATAAGATTAATTTAAAAAGGCAAGAAATTTGCATTTATAACAATCTTTCCTTATTTACATTTAATTTTCTAAAGTATTTTCTTAAGAATAAGACAGAGAGTTCTCATTTTACTCGTTTGCTTTTTGGGAAATGCAATTTTCTGAATAACGCCAGCGACGTCGATAAACGCGCTGAAGCTGTTTCACAAAATATATTTCATGCATCCGTAATTTTTGCGAGTACCTCGTACGCAGTTTCGCCCGTGTGCTACGCGTGTAAGAGTCGCGCGTAGCGTCTCGAGGCAGTAGTTCAGTCCTGAGTTGTAGCAGCCACGTTGATAGCGCGCGTCGAACTTCTCCATTTCCGGAGCGGCCCGCGGTTAATCACCGGTGAAGTATAATCAACGGTTGTACACATACACACACACACACACAGCGGCACGTCTTTACATGTGCGTGCGTATATACGTACATGTAAGTACTTCGGATCGAAAGTGCATAATGTATCGCTGAAGCGATGCCGGAATAATCCGGTCATTACCCAGTCTGAACTGCGAAACTCCTCGCGGTGTAGTAGCTCTCGTAATCGAAAGCAGTTAGCGTACTTTTCAGTTAGTGTGCACGTTAGGGGAAACTACGCCGATCCTTACTTAAGCATATTATCCAAACAACCGGCCACGCAATCCGATTGCATCGACGCGGCAAGTCGATGGACTTTCCGCGCGACCACGAACGCTGACGAGTTCCACGGTGATAATCCGATTTTATCAGCGCTTCAGATTTTCCGCTCGCGCTCCGCTGCTCCCGGAATTGATCACGCCTCGCTAAAGAGACGGGCATGTTGCGAGCGAGGTCGTTCTTTAAACGACTTGTAACATGTCAGACATTGCGTCGCGCGTAGTCGCGCCAATCGGTTAAACGCTTTAGAGCAATCACATAATTTGTCTGTTTGCCTGTTCAACGGAGACAGAAAATTGCCCGCTTGTCAAAACTAATCCCGCGGTTCATTTCTCGCTTACATTCGAGAGGAAAGTTTTTACATTCTTTGCTAAAAAGGAAAGACTATTTTTTTTTAGTTGAAAATAGATTAATTCTTAAAAAAAAAAAAAATAGGAGCAAATTAAATTCGGCGGGGAGTAAAATTAGATGAGGGAATTAAATTCACTGAAAAATACTTGTAAATTAATAGATTGTTTTGCAAGTTATTTAAGGATATTTGTTTCCCTTCTTTTATCGACTTGACGTTTAAAAGAAGAAAGACGCAAAATCGCCGAGTTTCTTTCCGCGACATATCTCGGTAATGGAGCGGTAGAGATTGAGCTATTTTACAAACAGCACATACTCGCGATAACGTAGTTAACGCGTAACATAAACGTAGTCTCGAGAATGACGTCCGTGATGCTCCTGTTTCACGAGCGGGCTTTAAAACACGACCGCATCGCGGTGATGCAGCCGCGCGAGATGAAATCGATAGACACGTCCCTGAACGACGCCACAGCAGAGGAAAAGGGGGTGACGCGAAGCTGTCGTCCGTCTCCCTCCCCTCATCTTCATCCCTCGATGACGGAATCATCGAGACGACACGCTGATCTCGGTAGGGATCCGACAGAGGAGAGGCGGACAAAGAGGAGGAAGTCGTGAGGGAGAAGATGAGGCGGCGAGGGAGACAGGAAAGAGCGAGTGGAGGGAGGCACAATGCTGCGACGCGACAAACAAGGGTGGCGCTAGATACGGTCCTGGACCGGGGACCGGAGGTTGTGTCCCCCCCTGTGTCCTCCGTCCTTTTTCCCTTATCTATCCTCGCATATCCTCGCGTATCCCGAGAACCCCGCTGTTCGCCGGCTCTCGCGGCGAGGAGAAGCGCGCACGCCGTATACGCGTCGTAACGCTCGCCGATGCACGCGGCGCGAAGCTGAGACGTATGCAACGTACTGCTACACCCCAAAATCTCTGATCGATCCATCCGCAGCACAAGTCCCTCACGGAGCCCCGCCTGTCCGCAATCCGTGCGACAGCATCGACAGCTTGATCACAACTTCTACTTATGTATATCGCGAGTCGAGTAAGCCACTTAATACAGCATCCGCCTAGCGGTACATCTTCCTCTGGCGGAGTCCTAACCTGGCCTCTCGAGCCAGATGGCCAGCCGCCATCTGTTTCGCGAATTTGTGTCGCGATCGTTGCAAGAAATAGTGTAATATTGCATGTGTGACAAGTCGAGTTCCCTCTTTTTCTCTCTCTCTCTCTCTCTCTCTCTCTCTTTTTCCCGCGAATAGATGCTTACCGGTAATGCCTAGTAGAATCCAGCACACGAGGCACAGGACGTAGTAGTTGACGTAAGAGGACCTCCTCATGGTGATCACGACGACAAAAACGACGACGACGACGACGACGGCGTAACTGTCCCCGACGACGGGTCCACTGACATCTCATGGAACACCCGCGTGCACCTCCAGTCCCTTTCTCGCTCTCCTTCGGCACGTCCCCTCCTAATAATCTTCCGTCGTTGTTCCGCTCATTCTCCAGCAGCAGTAGCAGAGCCGGTGCTACCAGGAATCGCGCATACTCTCCCGCGTTCGCGCGCCGTTGCAACCCTCTCGTTGCAACTTTCCCGCTGCGACCTACTCGTTGTTGCGTTCTCGTTGCGTGCACCCACCGATAACCCTCTCGCTCTCTTCCCCTCCCTCTACTTTTCTCTCTCTCTCTCTCTCTCTCTCTCGTCTCTTTTTTCCCGACACTATGGTATCACATTATCTTGCCGTATAGAATATATTTGCGCGGATTATCTCACCGAAGGCAAGCAAGGGTGGTTTAACGGAACGAGGCCGAGTTTATATCCAGCGCGTTTCGGGCGGCCTCGCGCGCGGGGTTCACCGTACCCCGTGCACCCGACCGGACCCGCGAAAGGGTACCGATCCCCCTTTGTTACTCCCGAGGAAGACGGCGAAGTGTGTCGCGCGCACCAAGGTCACAAAGCGGTCCACCCGCGTTTCAATCGGTCCTCCGCCTCCCCCCCTCCTCGTCTTCTTTTTTTTTCTTTTTCTACCCTGCGTTTGTACTCCCCGTTGTACGGACACTCGGTACTAGCGCGCGGATCGGTCGGCGGTACTGTGAAACGCGACGCGGGTTTTCCGCACTCGGCTCGTCCGCGGTTCGTCGTCCCGGGCGAAGCTCTGAAACCGCCGGGCCTCCGGTGGCACTGCCCGCGCCCGCCCGGGGATTCCGCGCAGGCGTGCTCTCTCTACTCCGGCGGCGATCAGTCAGCCTCCTCCTTTCTCGAGGCCTTCTGCCTTTTCCGCCGCCGCCGCCGCCGCCGCCGCTGCCGCTGCCGCTGCCGCCGCCGCCGCCGCCGCCGCCGCCGTTGCTGCCTTCCTACCCCCGCATCCCGGCTTTGCGCGCTCCGCTCCGCGCCGCGCAGCTTTCCACTGCACGCTGTACACCCGCTCCAAATTTTTCTTCTCCCTCGCAACGTTCTTCTTGTCTCCTTTGCCTCCTTTGCCTCGTCCTATCTTGTTTCTTTTTCCCTCTCTTCTTTCTTCCTGTCGTTTACCGCTGCTTCCGTCGCTTCTATCGTGTTCTACGCGGCGATGCCGCGATTATTAGTTGCCCCGTGAGCGTGGACAAATTTCACGCTTCTTAAAGGGTGTCGCGGCATCCCTCGTGCTTCTTTTATTTTTTTCTCTTTCTCTATTAGGGTTGAATAGCGTGACCTCGGATCCGTGTCTCCTGCCAGCCGTCGAGGGAAACTTTAAACGTCGCGTTTCACTCGTAAAGCGCGTGTCAGGTCGCGCACCGGAGCGGTTCCCAGCCTGTCGCGATCATCCATCCGCGCTCGTTAATGATCTCCATTAAAGAGCTCCGAAACACTTTAACGGCTCCGTTACTTTTATCTCTATACTTGTACATACTTTCTCTCTCCTCCGGGTTTCTCCGGGTTTCTCCGGGTGCATCGGACATTTTCATATATTACGGTCGCCCTGTTCCTATTTTATCTCTTTTGCTCATACCGTAACGCGCAGATTTCAACCGCGACGATCCCGTCTGAATGGTTTCCCCGAGTTCTTTCCGGATTCTCGGATTCCTTAATCTTTCGCGAGCATATATCTAATGCCTAACCATTAAGACACACTCGGAGTTTCTCTCCGATATTTATGCGACCTAAAAGTTTTTCAGCTTCCGCGATGCGAGAAATAGATCACTCGGAGATGAGATGTGAATTGCATCTACTTATTCTCGAGAAGTGTAATTACGCTCGCGGAAAATGAAATTTTAACGAAAACAATCTGTATAATTGGACATGTATTCATATATTATGTTAAATAATGTTTCGCGAGTATCGTAGCTCGGGCATCTATGCAATATGCAACGTTGAAATTGAGGTAGACCGCCTGGAACGAAATGGCGGAAATGTATTTGGAGTCCCTCATCCCGCCATGAAGCTTCACCTCGCTTCACCGTGGACAAATGTTAAGCCGCTTACGGTATGAATCTTATCCCCGGAGACTGATGTGCCGTGGGCTCGCCTATTTAATAGGAAAAAAATATTGCCGTCGCTTTCATTCGTGTTCTCCTCGAGCGCAACAGACCGGTATCAGCATTCTCGTTCTCCGACGTTTGAACAGTAGGTTCATCGTGTCCCCAATCTTATTCTATTTTCATTTAATCGAAGTTTAATATTAATTGAAACTTTGTGTGCTACTTTTTTATTACTGACATCAGTATGTTATCATTCACTTATCATTATGCGCTTGACATTTTGATATAGTTTTCCTCGTTCTCTCGTTCTATTTACGCTGATAAATAAACAAATATTTATTTATCGACTTTATGGCGAATTTCAATTTATTTTTTCCACTTAATATAATTTGCAATAAAAAGTTTTTCAGTTCGATGTTATCTAGATTAATATCGTTTCCTGCTTTCGCGTCCTCTTCCCGAAATTAACCGCCGTCGTCTCTTTGAAAGTAAGTTTTCGTATCACGGCGAGTTCACGAGACACCGATGTAATTTGCATGAACGACGGTATTTGGCAAATTACATAACTTTTCTCCCTAATGATCGACTGATCCCATCCGTGTTTCTACTTCGGTTATCTTATCTCCTCGCCAACATTACTTTTGCATTTACGTCTTTCGCATATATTGGATAAACTAACGTTATTTACCTTCCTCACTTCGTACAAATATTTAACGTTATTTAACGGAAGTATCAATCTATGATAATAAATATTTCATTAATATAGAAAACCACTAAGTCAAAATAACTTACTCTGATATATATAGAGGGATGCCGTAAGTTTTTTATCATCATTAGATTTTTAAAGCAGTCCATAATTTGTCAGGTAAATAGTAGTAACTTTTTTGACGCTAGGTCAAATACTGCCGCGGGATTATTTGGTTGTCGAAACGGAGCGGTTACGAAAGTCGATCGGCCTGTTCGCTCATCTTTTCCAACTCTTCACCTCACCTTTAGATAACCCGAAGGGTCGTGTCACCGGTAGAAAGTTTTACGCTTTTCACAGCGCATCGACCTGGCTCGGGACGACGTTAACCTTATCGTCAGCGGCTACAGAATTGCGCATCCCCTGCGCGCTGGATTACACCGATAAAGATAAACTTTGCCCGTGTCGGGCGATAAGCCGTCAGGGATCGACCAAAAAAAAAAAAAAAAAAAAAAAAAGTGCGGCGGCTCACTCTCGCGGTCGATTATTCATTTATCATCGGCGTATTCACTCGTTCTCTCTCACTTTCTCTTGCCTCGTGTTCTCGCCTCCTTGAACGTTCCACCTTTATTCCGCGTCGGGCTGAAACTTTCAAACGAGCCGCCCGCTGAATTTTTGCACCCTTCGCGAGAGAACTCGCGCGCGCGGAGTTAACGGGCCGGCGTGAGTGGGCCCGAGAGGGCCATTAATAAAATGTCATTTGCCTCTAAGCAATTTTCCGGCTTTTCCGGCAGCGCCCGCGGCAATTTCGTCGTGCGCCGTGTGCGATTCAAATTCCGGCACACGAGAGTTAGCGGCGGAAAATGTTCCGCATTCCTGCAACCGTCGCAGCTATCCGCCGCACTTGTTCGGATTATAGTTACATACTTCGCATACGGTATAACACGCGGAGCTCGCGAGGGTTCTTAAGTGTGTGTGAAGGGGGGGGGGAGCCTTTCGCTTTCCCCCTTCTCCCCTACCCCTCAACGGCGTAGGTACAAGCGGAGAAAAAAGTTTTATAAAATATGAACGCGAGCGTCACACGCAGCCGCAGGTGCATCGGACTGCATACTGTCGCCGCTCTATCCTCCTCCGTGCGAAATCCTCTTCTCTTCCGTTCCGTCGCAGCTCGTCGCGACTAATCTCTTCGCGACGGTTTACCGGATTCCCCTCTTCCCCCTCCTCCCCCCTCCTTCCCCCCCCCCAGATCCTGCGTACGGCTCGTCGTCTGACGTAAGCGAGGTTTATCTCTATTGAGAGAAAAAAAAACTCGTGTCGAAAGATGCGCCGTTCTCGCGCTACTCGCGGAATTGACAGCGTCGTTGGTGTGAAGGTGAAAATGTCTCCGAAGAAACTTTTTCTCTATGCGACGAATATCTCCCGCAACGGGAAAAATTAATGACATCGCGGTCGGATGGAGACGTCACACTTTTTTTAATTTACAAACTTTTATTTTGGAACGTGGAATAATCCCTATTTTTCGCTTCAGCGGTAATCGTTGCGCATTTGAAACCTGTATGATTATGTCAGCGTGTAAACGAACGCTTGCTAATTTTAATAATGAGTCGAGCAGTTTTGTAAATAATCATTTCCGGTATCCTCATTACCGCCGCTCCTCGTGTTTGTAAAATTTTTTTGTCTGCGTGGGTTTTATCCGGCGCTGGGTCGGATAAAATTGAGGGTGTTACGAGGCGTACGTGATTCCGGGATAATTGGATAACGCGTGGCGAGACGCGGAACTTTTGATGCATTTTGCGCGCCTCCGCCTTCGCCACCCTGCCTCGTCTCTCTCCCCCCGTTCTCTTTCGTCTTTCTTCGCCTATCCATATTCCGCGGAAAGTTAATTTGTAGAAAAGTCGCGAAACACGTAGAATAAATACATTCTTCCGTTTTAACGGCGGCAGCGGCCTCATGCAGACACGCCATATCGGTGTCGTTTGTCATGCACGAAGCACGAGCAGCGACGTTATCGCGTTCGCGATTAATACCCCTGACAAATCGAGGCGCAAAAAGGGAAAGAAACGGCGGAAGCGCAGCGGGCTCACGGAGACAAGGACAGAAGTACGGGAGGAGAACAGAGATGGATAGATAGGAACTGTGTGTGTCCTGTCCCCGTTCCGCGGGAAATTATCGACGCGCGACCCACGCCTTGAAATTACGGTGCATTTATAGGGCGGCCGCGTACTACGTGTTTCTTTTACAATTTTACTCTCCCCCGAATGCATAAGACCGAGTCAGCGCGGGTAAAAACCCGTATGTACGGTGTAGCGTGTGGTGGAATCGGGCGACCGCTTATTTTCCCCCGCGTGTAGCAGCACGCCGGGATAAAAATGTGTGAGCGAAACCGGACAGCTGGTGATGCCACACTGACTCTCGGGCAAGGTGCCGCGCACTTTTGTGACGCGCTATCTCTCCTCTGGTGATTCATCGTCGACCGCCGCCTTTGAAGATAGGGCGACCACGCTCCATTTGACTCGTCTATCCGGTTTTACCCTACTTTCCCCTATTACCCTCAAAACACACCGCGCGCGCGTCCCTTTTTCCGCAATTTCGCCGAAACATCGGCTCTCTCTCTCTCTCTCTCTCTGTATCGGAGTAAATTGTGTCGTAGTGACGGAAACCGGGTCACTGTTACGCGGACGTTTATTCACAGCGAAACAAGTAGCAGGAAGGAGCCCGCCGGGAGCGCGATAAGACAGCGAACCGTAGAAGGCGAAACTGTGGTACGCATAAAGGTTTCGAAATGGAGGGAAAGTCAAAGCGTGCGCCGGAGTCTTTTGGTAGCGGCCGTTCTAATTGGGGCAGCTGTTAATTAAAGTGTGCGCGCGCGCGCGCTCCCGCTTAGGAGAAGACATCGTTGTCGTCATCGTCGGCGGCAGCGGCGACAACGACGACGACGACGACGACGATTGCGACGTCATCGCCGTCGTCGCGGCATGGCATAGCGCGTCAACTCGCGACGGGACTTTGTTCGCGAAAATAATGATCTTTCTATTATCCGGCGCGCTGCGCTGTCCGTCCTTTCTCAACCATTGTCCTCTTCATCGTCCACGTTATCGTCTTTATTGTCCCGCCGCTCGACGCCTCGGCTCCTTCCTTTTTTCCACCGCGGCCGCATTCGAGAATAAACGGAAAGACGCTCGATGAAAAATGCTCTCGAAGATTACGAATAAAAAGGGCGCTTGGATTATTTTCGGCTTCGATATTTTTCGTCATCATTAATTCACCCTGTCTCTTTCTATCTCTCTCCCCGTGACGCACGTGACGCGTGAATGCTTGACACCGCATACGCGGCGTAATTATCGCATGATTGGGCATGACATTTATGTCTATTTCCGGAGATAGCTACACGTACCCGACAGCCTCAACGATAAGACTGTCATCGCGGGGAAAACATTTTTATTGAACAATCAACATAACACATTAGGCAATAACGCGAGCAGGACTATAAATGTTTGCGAAGCAAATCCAATTGTACGATTCTTTTAAAGTCGCGCTGTTTAGATTCGTGTTGTCGCCGTCATCGTTATGGAAACGCGGTGACGATTTCGTGCTCATCAAAATAGCAATAATAGCACCGAGACAACGTCTGACAGTGCAGAATGCGGACAGAGGTGTAATTCTCGTAATGAGCTTCAAAATGGTTAGGCTTGACATTATATGACGTACCGAGCGTGATCTGTCGGGACTAATTTTCACGCTTTACGGCTCATTTCTCATCGCGTTGCATTAACGCCGCATACGCTCAATATACTTTCTGAGTAGATAGGAAAGGAAGAGTGAATCTTACCTCGATGTACGCTACTTTTAAAAGCAACGTGTACTTTGATTAAAATTAATTGTAAATTCACGATTCATCGACGACTGTGATAAAAAAGTACAGCGTACAGAAAATGGTCTACGATTGCATCTATATATATGCGAAACACCACTCATGGTGACGTCTTGTTATGGCAAGAAAAGAAAACGCTTTGTCCACGGTCCCAGCGGAGCTTGCCGTCCGTCGTCACCGCCGATCCGTCATCAGATAATGCGATTCGATTAGAAATATCGCACTAATGAGACTCGAGGCGCGTCCGAAAGATGATTAATGAAACCCGCCGCCCCAACGGATAGAACTCGACGAGTGCCATGCAAAAAGGGTTTCATATTACTGTCGCCCGACGGTGTAATGAAGTAGAACTCGCGTTTCGCAGTTAAGTCGCGCTGTCATCATCGTTAAATGATCGGAAAGACATGTGGTCGTTAATTAGAAAAGTGCATTTTTTTTTCTATAGATCATAGATAACGCAGGTCGGCGGGAAAAATTGTCCCGGTTGAAAATTATGTTCGACTTTCGGATCGAATAACACGAGAAATTCACACGGGAGGTTCGCTTGTCGGCCGGATAAGGGTTAAAAACGCCCCGGATCGACTTCCGGACTTGCCGGATTCGTTTGTTGTTCCGCCGCCGCCGGCCGGCACGCGGTGACTCGATGCGGGGCTTAATTATCACGCCTCACGCAAACTTCTCATTATCACGCGCCGCGTTCTCGAGTGTGTCGACGGGCGCGCGATTCGGAGACAACGATACGGCGCGGAGCACACATCGAGGTTCATTAGTTTGAGTAACGTCGGGTCTTACGAAAAATTAAATGAACACCAGACGCCGGATTAACGTAACACAGTCGCCGAACTTCTGCGAAGCTGATCGCTGATCGCCGAAGTTCGACCTCGTTTGCTCGTGCGAAAATTACGGATCGCCTAAGTCACGCGAAAATTCCTGGCTCTATTTAAAAGTTACGAAGCTTCAAACCGAGAAGTCTCAACTTCGCAGCTACGCAATTTACATAGTAGGTTTACGATAGGCAAGTTTCAATGTCGTCCACAAAGTCGCGCCCTACGTCCTTTCTGACACGCGCGCATGCAGAATATCATCGAGCTTTTTTAACCCAGATTGCAAAAACTCGTGCCATTTTTCTTTGTGGAACACAACCGACCGTATTGCAGGCCGCGGTGAAGTTTCGCGCAGATAAGCCTCGGATCGATGGGGTCGTTAACGGCATCGGCATCCACTATTGTTATATCCGGATCCATCCTTTAACGCGTCGTTAGGGCTAGGATTACTCTTGTTATCCCGTTTCCGCCACAGTTGGTAACGCGATACTTCTCTGAGATCGTGTTCTCAAGGGATGTCCGACGGAGAATCACTGCTCAATTGCTATCTCGTAGCGAAAGGTCATGTCGGTTAAACGTCGCTGGAACGTCCAAAAGCGGTATTTTTCAAAATTATGCATAATTTTTGAAAAATATCTAAAGAATTCAGACTATTTTATACATAGATTCTGATACCACTATTTTTTATAGAATTTTTGCATTGATTGCACTGATATTTATCGTAAAATACGCGTAAAAAATTGAAATATATTTATCCGTTTTATAACAAATATTCTTTGTTGTTTTTATTTTTTTTTATTTTTATATATATATTTTTTTTTTTTTTTTTTTTTTTTTGAAAGAAAAATCTGCAGTTATTAATTAATTATGGATTAGTAAAATGTTAGTATACAGGATTACCACGGGGTCCGCTAGATTTCAATGTGTGCTTAACAGCGGCATGAAAAAGTACGTGGGCTTAAAAGATTAAGCAATTTCTGTCCGCCCCTTGTTAACGATTATTGGAAATTGGAACGCTGATGAATGGAGTGATAATACGACAGAGGGAGAATTTGGCGACATAGTTGCACGGGTATGGACTGTCAATACATCGAGTATTCGGGATAAGATTAGAGCGTGCTTCGTTGCGTCTGGACAACCGCGCGCTAACCGTACGGCATCATAAAGCCGGATGTATAATTGGCATGCAGTTCGCGAAATTCCGCATCGTTATGCCATATTAATCCTATTGTGAACAATCCTTCGGCATTATCCCCTTCGTACTAATCCCCGCGCAATCGTATTCCAAGTGTGTCTAGTGCGATGCACTGGACGAAACCATCGATTACGATCCCGGCTTGGACCGGGTCCATTTCTCATTAGACAATATGTGTCTAATCAAGTGCTCGTTGACGTAAGTGCGTACTACGTTAATAACGCGAATAATCGCGAATGTACGGTCGCGACGATAGAGCACAATAGATTTTCGCACTTTTTCTGTGAATTTCGTTAAAAATTCCATTATAGAAATCCGAAGTATGAAATTAAACGGAAGAAAAATTTAAAACGACAGATTATGATAATAAATTCCATTTTGGCGCCCAACACCGAGCGTCGAGATTCCTTTCGTCTTGTCGAGTATTACCCGATGATTCCCGTTTGAACGGGAACGCGACGTATCCAAAGTCATTTTACCGTGACCGATTTCCGTATCCGCATACAGGTACACACGTCTGTTTATACACAAGTGCAAACACCTCGGTGCTCACACAACACGGTGTGTACATAAGTGCTGCGTTTCCACGTGCGCAGTGCTTTATACGTGCCAGTGCAAATCAGGCCGCGTTTAAGCGGGATCAAAATTGAAGCGCCGGAGGAGACGTCGATTATACGCCACGATTAGGATTAGCGGAGCAATTTGCACATCTTTCAAAGTAATTTTTGCCGAGCTTCAAACTCATTGTGGAGATCGTCTGTGTATTTTCTTCCTTCTTTTTTTTTTTTTTTTCCTTCAGATATAGAGGTACACCGCCAACTTCAGTTACTGAAAAACTTGGTAGGAACTGGAATTTTTATTAAATTTCTGGCGCGGTTGTTTCTGTATTTTTAATGTATGTTTAAAGGGAAGCAGGCGGTGGCTATGTTAGCACTTTAGCAGATAAGATACACACAGGATTAAGCGATTTTCGCAGTAAGCTCGCCATTCCGCAAGCAGATGTTCCGTTCGCACGGCCCAATCATTAATCGCCCTCCCGCTAATAGCGGAAGGCACTTCAACTCTACTTTCAGCTCCTGGCCATTAAAATGAATCCAAAAAGTATCCCTCGATCTCTAGCGCGTAAGCTTCACGTGTGAAATCCGCAGGAAGAACATCCTCACGCTTATTCTTACCTAGCCCACGTTTTCTCATCTAAAGTTGCCCGCGCTCTTTTTGCAAGTAATTACAGACAGTCTAAAAGGCATTAATTCTGGAAACGTTTACACACACTCACACACACACACACACACACACACACACAGAATGACACAATTCAGTGAAGTAATATAATTCTATTTTACGATAAATAAATAGGCAAATAAAAATTTGCTTATTCAAAATACTTGAAATATTCCATTCGATTTACACAAAGCATACTCGCAATTATAACACACAAGCACTTTCCGCCACGATTACGAGGAAAACAGTATGGTGGAATATAAGTTATACATAAGCACATAGTACATGCAACGAGGACTGTCTTACTCGGATTATGTCACCTTATTATATAGTCTGCTTATACGCTAAATATGCATTAATAGGTAGCAACTAAAATAGCGCCGAGATAAGCGACAGGAAGCGGTATACGGGAAGCAGTTAGGGAGGAATAATTCAAGCAGATACATAGCTTTTCTCGCATCTGTTTTCCGGTGATATATCACAATCCCGCTCGTTTGCATAAAGCAAGCTGCCGCGGACAGTTTCTTTGACTTCGGGTGGGCGGCGAAATTTTTAAATAATTCTGTACTACACTCGGCGGGATGTTGGTAAATGCGCGCGAATAAAACGGAGTATGATGGGAAAGCAAGTGCTCAATTCTGCGGACTTTACAGATGTAGCGCGTCGCACCTATAAGGCCGAATGGTTTTCACGGCAATTTTTCTGTTTCCTACTTTTTCGTCGCTGCGCGAGCGACCGAGCGATCGGATTTACAAGGGTCCGATATCGATCGCGCGGGATGTCCCAGCACTTCAATAAACCATTTTTCTCCGACGGTCGCTACCGTGGCGGAATAAAGTTACCATAGGTATCCCCGCCGGTATTCGGGGTATACGTTTTCCCACTGCGTCTCGTACTAACGAAAGCGCTGATTTTTATTCGCCCGCTTTCAGCGTCAAACCGTCGTCGCGGAATAACGCGCTTCTTTTTCAGCCACGAAAAAAGAGAAAGAATAAAAAAAGAGATAGGGATCGGCACTCCCAAAAGACGGGCTATACCGTTGAATCGTCCCTTATCGTTCTGCGAATAGCCACGTGATCGAATTTAGCCGGGATTGGACCGGAACGGGACGGTCGTACCGGGACTTCCGGTAATCCACTTTCCCTTAAACCGCGGACCCCCCTTAAAGCAGGATAAATGGTTAGCGTGGAGAAACCAGAACCCGAAGTAAATTCTCGAGTGTGCACCGCGGATTAACTTTCTACTAACTACTTGCATTACGGGAAACAGCCCCGGCGAAATTGGAATATATTTCGCTCCGTGACGTCGTTTAGCACGCTCAAAACTGTCATCGGGGAAAATGGATACTAAGCAGAACGGCCCGATTCCAGGAATAATATTCGCGAGATGAGAGAATTGGACTTTGTTAAGTCGCCAGAAATCCAGCGAATTGCCATTTTCTTTTCAAAAATTTCTTGATTGAATAATCCAAATTATCTTGCTTATTTTTGCGAGTTGCACAGTTAAATTTCCAGAAATGAATGTATTTTCAAGTACGGTCAAATGAGATCGATTTTTTCTGTTATTTTTATATATTTTATGTAAACGGCGATATATTATGCGATGGCCGATTTAGTTAGATATTAATGATTCAGTTAGTTGTCGGAATATCGAAAATCTTTAGGCGTTTGCAACATTGCTGAAGTACATATCTCATGGCGATCGATGGATGGTATCTCGACGAGAAATGAATCGTGACGGTACCGTCTTGTATGTAAAATGCAACATACGCACGAATTTTGCCGACGCAACGTGCCGATGCCGCCTCAAAAATAATTCAGGTAAAGAGAGAGAAATGAAGTTGGAATTACGCGCTCGTCTCAATATAGCACGTTTATATACGGATTGTAAGTGCGCTTAAAGATCCAGAAAGAGATTGTCCGTGATTGCTGACTTTAAAGTCCAGAAGATCGTTTTACGGTGTACGCAACGACCACTTTTACGGTACTCTTATTTTTTATGTAAGGTCACACCGAGTCATCGTCGTCGGTAGATTAATTGTATTACGATCGCGTATGCCAAGGGTGATAGAGAAATTTGATATTATTCCTGTCAGTATCAATTAAAATTTTTTTTTTCGCCAAATTAATATATTTAATATTTCGCGCAAGTTACAGACAAAATTTATGAATTGTTTAAATATTTTTAAAGTAACTTTTAAATATTTCTCAAACTAACTTTCAAACTTTTTCGAAAGATTTTAAACATCTCGGAACAAGAAAATTACCAAGTGCAATTTTTCTTTGCCTGCTAGCCAGGGGATAAAAAGTAAATTTGATTTACAACTTATTTACTGTTTCTGAATACAGGATCAAAGTTTTTCAGGCAAGTTCTCGAGACAAATTGTGAAGGTTTATTTTCTTTAGCCCGCCGGAGGCACAATGCCGAACGAACGAAATTTATCCGTCCGGCGATCTCTGATGAGTCTCTCGGTGATTATTTGCAGGTGTATTTACGCGAAACCTAGTCCGGATACGAGAGTAGGTAACATAACATTTAATGCGACGTTCACTTAACCGCGCCGCTTTCATTAAACAGTCTGCGCCGAGCCTGGGGGATTGAGCAGGGGCCGAAAGAGAGAGAGAGAAAGAGAGATAGAGAGAGAGAGAGATAGAGAGAGAGAGAGAGAGAGAGGAGATTCAGTGGATCTCGCCGCTAAGGTACACAAAGTACGTAACGCACTTTCTGTGTACGTATGCGGTTGCGGTGTCGTCCCCGCGTTAACAATACGTAGATACTGTGTTTCCGCGCAGCCGGGAATTAGATCGCTTCACGGTTACACCGCATCCTCACCGCGCATCCGCTGTCGCGAGCGCACGGGGATATTAAATCCGACTGAAGAGGTCGCGACACGGTGAGGGAGATTAATACTAATCAATATCGCGACTACACGCAGGCAGTCGATTGTGGTTTCAACGCGACGCGCGGATGACGTGCAAAAATAAATTAATCAACTAAGAGCACACAGTAATTTTATGCATTACAAATGAAATTTAACATTGCGGTATTTCAACGTTGCCGATACATCTGTCACACATTACCGATACGCTCGAAATTGTGGATTAATTTGTATTTGCATAAAATTATTCTATGCATAAAATAATTCGTTGATTTTTCCACCAACGTAAATAGAACGTTTGATTATGGCCGCGTATACGAGTATTTTTAAAACAGAGCCGCGTATACGAGTTTAAGATTGCCAATGCTAAATACACAACTTCCAGATCGCAGGTTGTCGAGAACATCGAGCCAAAGTCTCCTTCCTTGTTCGAGAGACTCGAGTCTCTCGAACAAAGATAAAATATCAACGCCGGACGTATCCGGTTGATACGTATATCAGACCGAGTGCATCGTAGCGACAAAGCGAAGGAAAATAGAAACGCTGTTATCGTGTGCGGCACCGCCGCGCAGTGTTTTAGACGATATGTTTCAGCAATATTTACGACTCGATGGAACAAGTGCGCTTTATTGTGCATTCACCGACGACGACGGCCGCGTTCCTAATGATATTCTCTTTGCTAAGACGGCACAATGACACTTTTCCTGGTAAGGTAAAACGCAACGACATACGTGCAACGTAAAAAATAGCTCCTTTCGCCTTGCATTTTTCGCACGCGAACAATACCGGTCGAATCGATGCGAAAAACGCGAGACTTTATTGCGCCGGATGCCGGACGATAACGCGATTGTGAAAAGTTTCGTCCTCTTTCGTTAATGTTGTCTTTTCATGGGACGAGACTTCGTCTCAGATGGGCCTTCCGATTCCATTTGGGATTCTTTGTAGAAGCGAAAAATACAAGGTACAGTACACGCCGTGTCAATTCGTGAATTAAATGAAGAGCCGATGAAGCGATTGATCGCACGCGAACGAGATTCGTGTTTTTCACTCCCAAAATAAAATTGTACGATGAATTGTAACAATAGAATTAAATTGTTCAAACTAAATTGTGAAAACATTCTATTTGCTCGGCGCACAATGCCAAGTGCAATACATAAAAAATTTATGGCGCGTCGGAGTGCGGTTTTCGCGAAAATCCGGATAAATAAAACTTCGCCGGTGTAAACTCGCAAGGTTGTAAGTTCCGCGCGTTCCGCGTTAACTTCACGGCGCCGTGGCACAAAAATTCAAGTTATGCAATATACTCCGGGCGCGCGGCTTAAGGAAGTTTTTTGCGAAGCTCCATACGGAAGGTCCACGTTCGATGAGTTACGGTCCATTTAGTAAAACTGTTTGCGTTAACTTTTCTGAAACTAAGAACATAAGCGGAATTCTACGGCAGGGAAGTTTCTCTCTCTCTCTCTCTCTCTCTTTCTGGGGCCGATCCAATTTTTTTTTGTTCTTTTTTAAGTATTTCGCGATGATCAGAAACAAGGTCGA
Organism: Linepithema humile; assembly: GCF_040581485.1. Lineage (NCBI taxonomy): Eukaryota > Metazoa > Arthropoda > Insecta > Hymenoptera > Formicidae > Linepithema > Linepithema humile. The sequence goes on along the minus strand of NC_090133.1, from coordinate 6,630,559 downwards.
CGAAAGTTGCGCGAATAAAGAGCGTCGACCATTTATTATATTTCCAAGTTTGATGAAAAATTATTATTCAGTCACGCGGATGTGTACACGAGCGTGCGCGCGGTTTTGTTCGACAAACAGGCGAAATAAAAATGTCTATCCCGGGCATCAAAGTTGTTCGAAATAAATGCCGCGGATATAGGGAATGAAAGGATCGTAAATTTCGCAAGTGTCGCACGCGGACTTAAGCTTTCTTCGGCGAGGAGCGGTCGGGAGACGCGTCCGCGCGCGCCGTGGTAGTTGAGAACTCGAATCCATCGATCAGAACCACTCTTCGCGGGGGTTACCTGGATCAAGGTGAAGCGTCTTTCTCGAGATGGAAAAAGTGGCAGCCCCTTTCCCGCTGGGAATTTTTCGATGGGGTGAGAAGTGGAATGTAAAACTTCGAGAGGTGGGCGATGAAGACGGAACGATTGCCGAGCAAGCGCAATGTCCCCTTCGCCTTTTCCCGGCAATACCGCGGTAAACGAGAAACATTTCGATCCTCCGCTCTGTCGTTTGAACTGATAATTAAATAAAAATTGAAAATCTATAATTCGCGTCTGTAAGCGCCGTGGAAGAGTAATGCCTGTGAATATTGTACATTATGTACAGCAGCATGTGGAATATGTATTACTTGGGCTAGTCACACACTGGCTCTATATCGCCAGTCACGCGAACTATTCGCCGTTGAATATGTATAGGTAATATGTAAATATGTAATGCGCAGGGGGAACACACACTCAGCCGGCAGAAAGCCGGGCGGATTAAGTAAATATTCGTGGATATCGCGAAGTTCGGGGGTACGCCGACAGACAGCGGCCGCGTATAAACTTCGCGGAGTCCATAAACTCGGATAGAAACTGCCAAACGTATTCTCACCGGCATGCCAACCAGTCTTCTCTCTCTCTTTCTTCCCCTCTATCTTCGTCAGCCTCTCCGTCTGCCGGCTTTAATAAAAGACGAAACCCTATACGCGCGAGAAAAATTCCAGAGGTCGTTAGCACGTACTACACGTGTACGCGCGAGGGAGCCCTCGGAAACTTTCGCCGCGACATAATCTCCGTAACGCGGAAGTCTGCGGGAACTCATTATAATGTCAGATTTTTCACGAAGGGTCGGAAAACCATCATCCCGCCGTTCTCGTCTAACGGAAAATTACACCCTTGCATTTTACAACCAATCTGCATTCTCGTCGCGTTCGTCACGATAAAGAAAAGAGAAGAAAAAGAAGGACGAGGGAGAGACAGAGTTTGCCAGATTCGCACAGACGCGTCTCTCATATAATATAAAAACAAATGAGCGGAAAAAGGGAGATTAAAATTTTCTTGAACCGGTGGGAAATTCGCCATTATTCTCGCGAAATTTTACCGTGAAGTAACCCGCTCGTAAGTACTCGAGATATACCATTCAGCGTAAAATATTTCGCGGATGAAGTACGGGGGAGGCCGCGAAACTTCTTTATGATCCCGACGTGGTCCTTTAAATTCAGCCGCGAGGAGGCGGCGGGGACGATGAGAGAGTTACGAGGAGAGGTCGGGAAGCTTTCTCACAATTGGCAGGCGAACCGATGCGCCGGCGGTCTTCTCTCTTTCGCGAGTCCTTTGGCCTGGATGCCCGTTTATACCGCCGGATCAATGGGATCGAAATAAGATGGATACAGACTCCGGGGGACGCGCTTCCTCCTTTTTCCGCAACGACGACGGAAGCAAGGAAGCGAGTGGGCTCTCCTAGCTTTCTCTCCTTACGCGAACAGATGTAGGGCAGACGGTCAGCCAACTAGAATTCCCATCGAATACATAAAATATATCCGAGCGCGCCCGGCGGTACGGAGCGTGAACGTGCGCGCGGCCGCTTCGTTACATATGAATGTACTTAAGTAAATGCAGTTCGCGTGTGTGAGCGAAACGTACGCGTAGCAGAATATCCGGGGCGATGCGAAGGGATGTAAGTGAGAAGAAATCTGTTTCTTTAGACATTTTATGATATTTTTTTTGTTTTACAGTAACGTGAAAAACCTTTTTTTTCGGTTAAAAAAATACGAGTACGAAGTAGCGAAAGAAATTAAACAGAACTGTTCGCGTTGAATGACATAATAATTACAGATCGTGACATTTGTATTGATTAACATTTGTAACAATAAACTGCCTGGTAAAGCACACACGTTGCAAATTAGCGTCAGTCTGGTCGTGGAAATTCGGGGGGAATGATTTTGCCTCATGAATTTCAATGCGCGGCCGGCGGCGGTAGATTAAGATCGGTCGAAATCGGCAGCCGGGATCGACCAAATTGCTCGACTTCGAACAATTTGCTTATTTATGTAGTTCGATAGAATTGCAATGTAATGATATCTGCAATGCGTTACTATTTGCAGCTGCAATCTCCATTCATTTCTCCGTGGCAATTAATCGGTTATGCGTAAATAGAAGTCAATTAACATGTCAAATTAACTAACTATTATTGTTAATGTTTATTATTAATTATTGATATTAATCACAGTAATGACAATGTGAATTATTTGAAAAGTATTGAGCATAAATATAAATTAGATGAAGCGAAAGAGTTCTTGTTCGAATAATGTTGGGACCTGCTGCGAAGCGCGCGTCGCTAAAACGATGACAGATTATTCAATCGGAAATTTTCTAAAGAGACATGCTGCAGACATTAATTACGGAATATTCTCCGGGAAAATCGGAGGCACGTAAGTGTCCCGCTGGATGTTGTATAAGCAGCGGCGTGAGCGCACTTGGCTGCATCCCCGAGAGAACTTTCCGTGCGTCGCGCTGTAATAGCTCTATTTATTGCAGTAATAACTGCTACCACCTACGTTCGAGTACCTTCTTGCTAACGTGCAGATACGTATACGCGGGGGGGGGGGTAAGGCGGGGGAGAGGCAGAGAAGAGAGCGCGGGATATCGGAACAATCCTCTTATCTGCACAAACGCGCTCGAAAGGTATTCGGGTCTCGTTAATGCGCAATCGAAATACAAGACAGGTCGATGATATTCCATACGTATTCGTATTTGTACTTGGTAATTATGCGATCGATCGCGAGCCCCTCGTAAAGTCTCGGCGTAACGGCGACCTCATCGCCCATACATCAACGATACGTGCTTTAAGTAAGCAATCGAGAATCACAGTTGACCGACACGCGGCGATCGCCAGGTATATCCTTACCCCCGCACGAAAGGTAGCTCGAGTAATCCGAGACAACGGTTTGAGAATAATTTGATTGATGGACGGCGCGCACGACAGACGAGGGCGCACGCGCGCGCGCGCGCAGAGGATGGAAAAACCTGTTCGACGTTTCGTAACGAGACAGCATCGCTGTTTGCTCGCGAGGCTAATAAGTAGCGCGGTTTTTTTTTTTCCCGCGTCACGCGGATTCTCCACTCGTCAGTTTCATTTTTCCGATTCAGACGTTTAGCCGACGCGAAAAATATCCGGAGAGACGAGTGCGCTCGAACTCCTCGTAATTGAATGCGCGTTGATTGATGGCTGTTTTAAACAAAAGCAAAACGTTATAACTATCACATCGGGCGAGCAGACAGGCGGAAAAAAAAGGAAGTCTTGTTATACACGAGCGAATGATCGACTCTACCGGATTGAAGAAGAGGCGTTCAGTCTGGGGGGGAGAGGAAAAAAACCGATATACACCGCACAAGTGCCTTTTTGTTTTACGACGCACATCCCAGGAATTAAAGTGTAAGAGTAGCGTTGAATTATTTCTGGTCGGTAAATAATTGCTGAGTAATAATACACCAATTACGGTGGCTTAATCTTTCATGGAATATCTCGAAAGACGGTGATATTTTTTTTTTTTTTTTAACTCACTTTCATCCACCCGGAGGAAAAGATCAGGAGAAGCGGATAAGGTCACGTTAAGTAAACCTATTTTCGTACCAGACAATAGCTGAGTTAGTATAATTATCGCACAGCTAATGTCAGACTTTACGTTTTACGGCCCACAATGAAAAAACTTCATCGATAATCTCGGTATAATCTTCACTCCGTAATTTCGTTTGAAAGATTACGCGACTCGGTAGTTTGGCTGTGAATTATGTTGCGCGCGGCTATTTCGTTCTTACCACTTGTATCGACACGACTCCGGACGCCAGACCTCCTAGAATTCCCTCTTTCCCGGGAAACTGCCGATTCTTATCCGAACGAGGGTGGATTATTGCCGCCGTTCCGTCGTGTATGGGCCATAAGACCGGCGAACTATCACGTGGCGTTTATTAAAGCGTTATGACATTGCTTTATTGCGCCGTCGCGATCATCTCTGATTTTTATTCTCAACTTATACCGTCCGCTGCTATGCAAACGATGCTCTGGCGTCAGCGTGTTTCCGCCTGACATGTCAAGATTCACGAAGAAGATTGTCGTAATGGCAAAGAAATCGGCGGCGCGAAATTTCTCCCGCGACGCCAGAAATAAATGTGCCGATTAACTGCGTCTTCTCATTATTCCGGCGACCGGTGAAAAACTTACGCTGGGAAAGTATCGTTAAAGACGAAGTACGGTGTCGTTATCCACAAATTACCGAATACCGTACGCGGTGCACGCTCCGCGAGACTACTAAAATGGTATTAAAACTTTTGTATTTATGGATTTTCGGCGAGTATCCTCGCGCGCGCGCCCATTTGCTATTTAAATTAACATTTTGCAACTTTGGAGGGTGTTCCCTGAACTTGAAAAATGTGAGCGAAAACAAAAGAGCGCATCGAAATTATATTCCCTCGCTCCGCGAATCCATTAAGTATCGCGCGAAAATCACGGAAGGAGAGAGCCATGAAGTAACATCGCGTGCGAAACGGCGCGCGAGTCCTGTTGTCGCTCGCGCATCGATCCTTTCGACAGAAATTGGGCCAGCCGGCCAACGATGACGTAATCCGGTAACCTTGATTACACCTTGTTTCCGCGCAATTATTTCTACGACTTCTCCTTCTTTTCATCGTCCAATTTTCTCTGGGTATTCCCTCGTTTAATTGTACGATTTATTATAACGTGCGTAGCGGCATAGCGTGATTTGCGCGTAACGACCACGTGCTGTGCGTTCATTATTCCTCACCGTTTCGGGACACGTGCGTGAACATCGTTACGAAGGGACAGTCTACATTAATCATTCGCCGTCATTGCCATAAACAAAGCGCACGTGATGCTTTTTGTCAAGTTGAATTCGTGTTATCGAAGTTTCCTCGACAGTTTCAGACACGGAAGCTAAGCGTAATAACGTCTTTAAATCATCGACGATGATACTGCACGCGAGTCGAAGAGATTGTGCGCAATCAGTCATTCTATTTGACTTTAATCGTAGCCTCAATATTTAACATTAAACAACTTCGTAATCTTATGTTTTAACAATAAAACAAAAGTTATTTTCTTTCTAAATTTGCCTTTTGTAACCGTCTGTAATTAAAAGGACAATCGCGGTGTGCCGAGCGAAAAGAATATTCTCGGATAAGGGAGTCCGTAATGTCTTTAGTGCACGTCATCTCGGCGCGCACCGAGGAATTTTCGTATTCTAAATCGCCGCGGCAATTACGTCGTTAGGTCCATACAGTTCAATTAAGCCTAGACTCCGACGACGAGACGGCCAATTAGGCGCTCAAGGATTTAATTGCGTCGGCGCACATCGCCCGAGTCAGCAGACACCACCAGCAGCAGCAGCAGCAGCAGCAGTAGCTACGACGACGACCGGAGGCGGAATTTAGGTGGATGTATGCGCTCAGCTCTTGGATAGGACGCGACGCTTGTTATTGTCAAACAACGTGCCGACGGTTACCGCCGTGCGTGAGAACACGTCCTATATCATAGAGCCGTCATGGGATCTCGTGTAATCTCACATCCCTCGTCGCCACGCATGCATATTCATCAGGAGTAAAACAATCTTTTACAAGTACTTTCCGTCGCGAGGAAACAAAATATAGAAATCTACTTCAATCAATTATTCATTTATTCACGATTCGAGGAAATTTCATTTGGAGCATGAGATCAAATGAGTGTCTTCGGTGCGCTGTGTATACGCCGATTAATACCGATGATCCGTCGTCCACCATGTGGACTCAGTCGTCGCCCATCCTCCTTTACAGGCTGCTTCTCTGTTCCGCGATCCGTGCACAACCATCGGCGCCTCCATTCTCAACGGCGCCCCAGGTCGTAATTAGTTTGTGGCTTCACCCGGGCCCGTCATCCCCCTCTGCATTCGTCCGGCGTAAGGGGATGACGTTGGCTGGCTGGCTGGCTGGCTGGCTGGCTGGCTGGCTGGTTGGCTCGCTGGCAGGCAAACTGGTTCGTTGGCTGGTTGCCTGGCCCGGCAGCTAGAGCAGTTTAGCACGTAGAGAAGATTGCGAATGAGCTCGGGGACGAGCAGCGCAAGTTTGACGTCGTCCCGCTTAAACTTTACGTCCGCAGGAATCGCCTTTAGGAATTAATAAGCGAACCGGCGATGCGCGGCGGAGAATCAACTGTGAATTGCCGTAAATATTGAGGATCGCTATAAATATTGATGCAGACGAATTTTTGGAATTCGTGGAATAAACGACGCGGTCGCGTCTCCGAAACTCCGGAGCGGAGCGACCGAACTCATAAAAATCCAATCGCATCGCGCGACGATCCGCGGGCGGCACACGGTGTCGATATAAATATTTCGCACGGTTTTATGCGACGAATGTAGGAAATAGCAGAAAGACATGCTCGTTGCGAATTCAAGCATGCACATGATATTCACCACGCGCGCTACGCGAACGCGCTACGTGAGAGATTAAAAAGGGCAGACGGGCGGGCAGGCAAGCAGGCAGGCAGTCAGGCAGGCAGGCAGGCAGGCAGGCAGGCAGCGTGCGAGGGCGTCAGAAGGAGGCAAAGTTCGGCGAAAGAAACGCTGACAAGACGAATGGTTCGTTCTATGAAGCAGGACGTGACGTTTAGAGGCTGCTTTTCGGCGTTTTAACGCGAATATAAACTTACAACGGATGATAATTTTCTCGGGGAAAATAAATCTTACCTGAGTATAAAATTACCTTTCCGCGCGCGAGAGAGAGAGAGAGAGAGAGAGAGAGAGAGAGAGAGAAAGAGAGATACAAGTATTATCTGTAACACACCCCATTCAGTCGTGAAAAAAGATAAACGACGCCTCATGATACATTAGAAGCGATATTTGTGCGCGATCTTCGCAACAGAACATCTAGATTCCCTCTACATCGAGAGAATAAATATTAAAATTTCTAAACCTACCGAGACCCTTTCGGGCACAGATCCTCCTGATATCGCGGGAGGCTGCGACACCCCATCGTTCGCGCGAAAATGTCGACGAATCGAACAAAAGTATCCTCTCAAGGGAACGCCGGTAAATTGATTCCGAAATACAGCGTCCGTTTATCCTGTGCACTTTTCTCCCCCCCCCCTTCGCACCTCCCGTGAGCACCCCCCGCGATCCCATCCTGTCGACTCTTCCGCTTCCGTCCCGCGCGCGCGGGTCTATCTACAGAGCGAAAAGGACCTGGTACCGAATTCTCGCGGGGGAAAATTCCGCGCGCAGATCTAATGATTATCCCGCACCATCTATCTCTAACCCATCTCTACCTGTTTCTGTTTCACGTGGACGGTTCGCGCGGTCGGGGTACAGCGACACACAGCCATCTCCGGCGGCGATCTAGCGGAATCTCCACTTCCTTCCTCTCCTCTCTTCGCCCGGTGCAAAATAGGATGAAACTTTCCGGTTCTGGGAACGAAAGCGATACGCAGAGAGAAAGAGAAAGAGAGGGAGAGAGAGAGAGAGAGAGAGAGAGAGAGAGAGAGAGAGAGAAGTCCATAGGTGGGTAAAGGAATTTGGTTGGACGGCGGAGTTTTGGCGGCGTGTGTAGGAAAGAGCCGGCGGGGGTGAAACCGGCGTCGGGGTGCGGGGTTATATTCATGGCGACAGCGCCAGATGTGCAGTAACGGGTCGTCTGGACGTTGAACGTCTCGCCGATTCCAGGAGACGATATTTATCGTACCCTCGGACACGTTCTTCGTACGACTTCGCTTTGGCTGCGAGGTGTACCGGCGAGCACGTACGCTCATCCCGCGTCTCGTGAAATTTTCCGGCGGCGATTATTTGCACTGATTTTCACCGAGTAAACGGTATCGGAAAGATCGCTCTCTTTCTCTCTCTCTCGATTTCGTTCTCTATACGGGTGGTCTTGCGCGCAATACAACGATGCCGCTGTTGCGAGAGAAGCTCCCGGCTCTCTTCGGCAAATGGTCGCTATTGTTCCTGGTATTATCGTTGCCCGAGAGATCTTTTCAAAAAGAGGGAGACACGGACGAGAGGCAGCCTCAGATTGGTTTTGAGAAGCTTCCGAGCGGAATAAGGTACTAGCTCGGCCGTGAAAAGGATAAAACAAGTCGTCGAAATAGTCGCGGTTCAAAAACATCTCTTGCAAAGAGAGGGAGAGGAAAATCTGCAGTTGTATGTAGTTTCAGCGCGTCGGCTTTTTCCGTTGAAAACCGCTTCGGGATAGAACGCGGGAGAGCTTACAGCTCGGAAAAGGAAATAGTTTACCGGGATGCGCGTTTATATTGATCATTTTCATTTGGTTTTAAAAGGATAAAAATGTTTAACCTTAATTTTACCGCGCACACACACACACACACACACACACACACATTAGCACGTGCATACAAACAGTATGTCTGTACAATACGAAAGCAGTGATGCGCCAAGATGAAAAGATTTATCGCGTGTAATGAAGCAATTATAAAAGAACAATTGGAAGAATGCACACGTATTTCTCTTTCGCGCGCGCAGTCGGGAAGCTCTGAAAATGAAAACGCTCGAAAAATTGAAAAGAATCCAAGCTCTAGCGATGCTTTCTCGGGTATTGAAAAGTGAGCATTGTTGAGGCATATTATTGAATATCCGTTCCGGTTCATGTAGGCCAATTTATTATGCACGCAGAGAAATTATCTCAAATAAATTAACGATACCTATTTACCGCTGCGTCGGTTACGCTGATGTAATGACATGAAATGAAACGGCTATTACCGGGTAAGTATTAACACACAATTGAGCGGCCAATTTACCGTGTTATTACACGGGAATCTTTAACAAAGAGCGTCCGATACAATTTACCGGTCGACACGATTGACGATAACGATGTCAAAAATGCGTATTTTGTAGGCATCAATAAATACACACGCGAGCGATACATTTCCGTGGCGCGCGCAATGACAGGGGGGGGGGGGGGCATTACACGCTCACTTGATTCCGTATATACGCGAAGACGCGAGCGTAATCGATAACGCGACAAATTCGGGAAGCGTGCACGATCGCCCGCATACGTGCCTGACTCGGAATCTCAGCGCACGGGTGCCTACGAAGCGGATTCGTGTCGCGCTAGGTTCAATATTAAATTTATCCGGAATAAGCCTTCGGTAAGGATAATCCGGGCTGGGAAGGGATCCGTCGATCCCTCGAATGTTAACCCTCGATATTCGCGGAACTAATGGTGATAATCGTCCTGAATAGCGCGGAGCCGACGTCGGCGCGGATATTATATTGATATCGATAGCGTCGCCCCGAGGACGATCGAACGCTTAGTGTTGTCGCCGTTATGCGAACGTTTGTTCGGGTTAGGCGCTTCGGCATCCGTTCGGAACGATTCGCATTGAGGAAAATCGGAAAACGGCTCATTAGCATGTATAGAATCCAGTTGAAACCGAGCGAACTAATTAAGGACTGCTCGGGGAGAAATATCGCGAGCATTATTTCAGCAGCGGAATTAATAAGGAAACATTCTCTGTCTCCCCGGGCAAATTATATAATTAATTAGGTATCTCCATTAAATTCCAATCTTTTCCTAACGATACGAAATTGCGCGTGTATGCAAACCCGGTATATACGCCCCGGCAAATATGCAAATCGCGTGCGGTTATTCGCGAAACGCCGCGATTCGCATGCGATAGGGCGACTTGAGTAAGTCTGCATTGCGAATAAGATTATTATTGAATTTTTTTTTTTTATTTTCGAGGTTCTCAGAGTCGCTCGGCTTGTGTCTTGCTTCGCATTGCGTCGGCGTTGCAGCCGGCCGCGGAGAGTTAGGCGGGCGCGTATACACGTACACACGTACACACATTCACGGATTGCGAGAGTCGCCCGCAGGTAGACGGGAAACGAGAAGAAAGTTAGCTTCCAGGGACCGCATCGGACTCGACGGTGCCGTTGGTTACCTCGCAGTTGCGCGACGCAACTGCTGTGCGAGCTCTCTCTATTCCGCTGTGCACGTTAGGAAAACGTAGCGGCGAGCTTGCATTGGCCGGAGTTATATCGGATTTTCCCATCCGCCCTTCTGCCCCGCGCCCTGGGCGAAGTTCGCTTCGATGCCCGCGTCGTAAACAAGCCGGACAGACCGCACGAACACACGTCGCGCGCGAGAGGGCATCTGCAAGGGTCGGGGGGATAGAAAACCGGAGGAAGGAAACCGGGCGGTTTAGAGAGAGAGAGAGAGAGAGAGAGAGAGAGAGAGAGAGAGGGGGTGAGGCGATAGGCGAGCAGAAAACCGTTTCACCGGATTCTCTTTTCCCGGATTCTTCTTTTTCTCTCTCCTGCGGTTCGCCGCCTTCTTGTCCCTTTCGTGCGACGGCTATCTTGATTGCGACACGCGCGCGGTCACGCTGGTTATTGGGTAATTTTCGAGGGGAAATTTTCCGCGAATTCGACCTGCTGTTTTTACGCGCAACCATCTTTATCGCTCGCGAAAGTTGTGAACACGAGGGACGAGAGGATTACCGTGGCGGCAAGGAAAAGTTAATTGTTAAATTGGTCGTCTTGAAATATTTAATGGTAGCTCGTGATCAATTGTAATGAGAAATTCTATGAATTAACAATTGTAATATACAGCGATTTGCATTAATATTTGGATATCATTAATAACCCGGAGAATTATCGCTGTATTTTTAGTAATTAAGCAATTAACAAATCCATCATAGATCTGCGCTACTTGTGTAAAAAAATTGATCGAATTACTTCACGTCCCTCTTGGTTGACGATGAGGCTTATCGTTTGATCAGTCACGACAGCAATGACAAATGCGAATGTGTTTTTGCAGGGTGAGGGAGAGAGCGCATCTATACACGGGGTCGGTCGTGTAAAGTGGAACGGCGGAAGTGGGAAAATATTGCGAGGGCTGTGATGAGAGCGGAATTATTGTCGGACAGACATAAACGGGATCTAGAGAGGAGGGAGAGAGAGAGAGAGATCGCTGCGGGTGCGCGCGGTCAACGATCATTATTTAATTCGTTCCGCTATATCGGAGATGGAACCATTAATTAACATTATTTATGACGTTAATTCCGCGGCGGGATATCGTTTTCCGCGAGATATCGTCATAATGATATTATTACGCCGCGAGACCGAACGTACGTTTTTGTTAACGCACGTAGAAATTGCGGAAGCGTGAGAAGTGATGAGAAGAATCGTCGAGTGCGCGCTCTTTAGCGCTCTCCGGTCTCTCCCTTTCGCAATAGCTTTAAACTTCTCTTGTTTTTGAATTCTGCACGTTATTTCGTCATCGTCGGCAAAGGATTCCCGGCCGACAGAACCGGAGAGCATTGTTTTTCACGTGGTGCACGTCATTCACTACGTTTGTTATTTAATAACCGCGCTTGTCCCCGTTTGACCGAACACAATGACAGTATGGACGTTTTTAAGAGCGACCAGGGAGATCGGTTCTCTCTTCGTTCGCTCTCTCTCTCTCTCTCTCTCTCTCTCTCTCTCTCTCTCTCTCTCTCTCTCTCGCTCTCTTTCTCTTTCTCTCGCTTGACGTATTCAATAAAGTTTTAATAATTTTCCGTATACGTCCCCTCACGTTATGCGGTGAATATGCGAACGAGCTTTTCTCTTCGTTCGGAATTTTTTCCATCCCTTTTCTTTTTTTAAGCGGCACAACTTTTCGTACGGGCACGTACGCGTGTATGCCATAAGATAGCATGTTTTTGCTTACGATCTCTCCACCGAACATTGCTGGATTTCACATTACATTCCGCGGGAAAAATGTGCGGGTAGTTAAATATTATTTCGCGGCCCGCGGTATTGGACGTCGACGAGATGTTTCTCTTCGTATCGCTTCGCAGGATCTTGAGTCGCTCGCCTCACAGTGCATCGCCAGTGGATACGCGGCGCGATTAGGTTTTCTTTTTTAATCATAAAATACAATATCGCGAGCGAGCCAATTGCGATACGTCCGAAAACAATTTCTTTCTTCGGTGCAAACGCTCGGAAGATTGAGTTGAAACTTTGCACATATATTTTTTCGTCCGGATAGATAAATGGGGGACCCAGATACGCAAAATGCGCGCATCTGCTTTTCGAATAAGTTTATGAACTGTATTTTTAGGTCGGCTCCCTCCTCCCGCGACTACGTCGAATCGAGATTACACTTTTCGTCACCGTCGTCACGAGAATCGCGATCGTTCCGCGAGCGTCTTATTATATCACGCTACGCCGGCTTCGATCCGCGTGCAGAAGTTTTAACGAGAATGGCAGTATATTTTCCGAAGTGCCGGCCGTAAACCGGAGAAGCGCCTGTAGCCAGGTGGGAGAAATTGCAGTACTAGCAATTTGCGAATATTATGCGAACAAGGAAGCTAGTGGACGAGGCGACGTTTGGCAACGATAGGAGGGAAATAAAGACGGTCTCTTTCGAATTACCGTCGTCGATGTCTGCTCGGGACGAAATTACGGGAGTCGGGAGAAATCGGTCGCGATCACGATGAGAAAAAGAGAAAAAGAGAAAGAGAGAGAGAGAGAGAGAGAGAGCCATCACGGGGACATATTTCGATAGTTACGTTCCGTATACCGCGGCGAATCAATTATGAACGCGCCGAACGGTTGCGACGTGCCGGCGAGATAAGGTGCAGTGCATATTTTTCAGAAAACCTGACATCTAAACGTCGCGTCCGAGTTATAGCGTGCGCGCGAAAGGGCGACGTGACAGAGGTGAATCACGTCTGATCGAAATGGCATTACCACGGGCGCGCGATGTGTGTACGTAGGCATCTTGTCTTCGACAGCTGTCAGGGCAAAAGCCGACTACGGAATGGAATTGACTTTAGTTGGCGAGAACTCTTTTACGACGCGGAAGGGAGGGAAAAATTCTTAAGCTCGACATTAAGCACGGCGACCTCGTTTCGACAACACGGTGGCGGCTGCAGCGGCGGCGGCGGCGGCGGCGGCGGCGCAGCGATGGACCTTTACCACTATTAAGGGAAAACTCGTTGCCGCGCGAAACTTACGCAATTTTCGAAAAAGGGAAAACGTGTTCCTTAGATTCGGCGATTCGGTTGTTCAACGAGCCGAACTGTAACGAGCGCAACTTGCGAATTACGCCGTCGGTTGGCGGCGCAGTTACGTATGTATGCAATTGTGCGCTTATATCGAATAGTCGTTTTTGAAAGCCGTTCAATGTCGCGGTCTCTTCGGAAAACGAGGAGCGATAATATAATGCTTTATAGCTTTTATATCTGTCTTTTATCTCGTTACGAGTCTTCCTTCAGCACTTAGTAAATTGACTTGTCTGTATTTTATCTAGGACTGCGTTTCGCGTCTGTCTTTCTCTCTTCTCCGCGCTACGTCCTAATTTTAATAATTTATAATTATCATGTCATCTCGATTGTTAGGAATTATCATTCTAGAATGGAATAATTTTCTCCCATGGTTCTATTTTCTCCCTCCGTTCTATTATTCCGCGTTATTCTATACATAAACCGCATCTATATAAAAGATATTTGCATGAACGCCAACTCATTCGGCTGGAATGATAAATTCCCGCGGGAGGGGGAGGGGGGGATTCTTAACGGTCGTTAAGCACCTTTAAATGTGTCGATACGTTAAAATAATTTGGCAGCCGCGAGGGTTACGAGGAGACTCCGGCCGTCCGGGGGACGAATTTATTTAGCGACGTTTGTCACTGCGCTCGATCGATCCTAGCTTAAGGTAAAGCCCTACCGTGCGCACTGTAGGAAGAGCACCGCTCGCGCTTGCTCGTCGAGATTTATAGTGTTATCGAGCAGAGGTTTTCACGGATTCCGAACTCTTTCGTGGCGTCGAACCGAGTGTAACGGTGGTCTCCGGCAAGACCCTGATTCTTTTTGCCATTCCGTTTTACCGTGACAGCGCCCGCTCGAATTCGACACCGATTTCCCCGTTCGAGAATCGCAACGAGTTCCTCTTCCTGAAGGGAATATCTTGTAGACCTTGCTACCAGCCGGGTTGAAAAAAGCTTCACGATCGCGGGCACTTTCGTGAACTCCGTTGTAGCGTACATTGCCTCGCTTCACTATATATATATTTCCTTATGAATTGATTTATTCTGTGCAGTTCTGCTCTGGCGAACTTTGCTTTAAGCAAAAGCACGACTCATTCTGCTTTATATATGCTAACTTAATTTTAATATTCTAGCATCTAGTTTTAGGTTGATCACAGTAGGTTTAATTTGGATCAATTTGCAAAATAAAATTAATTTTATTGTGCTTGCGAGTGGTAGAATTCTTGTCCGCTTTACTATCTTCTATTTATTATAGATATACATACTTATAATAGATATAATATATCGCTTGCTCGTTCAATGTAGCGAACATTTATTTTGAGGAAAGTAATGGAGAGAAAACATAATACAAAATTTGCGAGATATTCTATTTGCAGACAGATTCGCGATATTGATTTTATGCACGTATGTATCGTAATAGCTGGATTAAATCAGAAATCGCCGCGGTGGAAACGTGAATTTCTCATGATATGAAAATAATGTTGAAAATACACATGTCTTATTAAATTAAATCATTAAAACTTGAAATTAATTTAGAAAAAATACATCTCTGTGCAATTTAAATGTGACCCGAATAATCTGGTTGCTCCTAGTAATATCGAAAAGCGTATTAAGTTGCCAATATTCCGTATTATTAGAAATTTATCTCTCAACAAAACGCTCGAGGTTTCTATAACATTTAGATGCGATGCAACATTTATTCCTTTCCCGAGGAAGAGACCCCCGTATGCAGACATAAAGCGAGATCGATCCCACTCGACCTAAACTTTCATCCTACTTTTCGGTTTATTTCTCGAAATCCATCGTAACTTGACACAAAACGGAGCGTTGCTTCGGCAGCGGCGGCGTCGCCGCGTGTACTCGAAGGAAATAAATAATCGGATCTCTCTTCCCTTTGACACGAGAACCGACATTCGATAATCGGATATCGCGGTAAGAGAGAGAGAGAGAGAGAGAGAGAGAGAGAGAGAGAGAGAGAGAGAGAGAGAGAGGAAGATCGGGACCTGCATCCGATTTCGGAGGCGCGGGAGTTACATTGGGTCGAAATTGAGCGAAAGTCTAAGGCTCGCGTAATTAATTCGTCGTCGCTGCACTGACAGTTCTACAGAGAAGACAGAGTTCCAAGAGCAAGGACCTCCTTCTTCCTCCTTCATCTCTCCCTCTCTCTCTCTTGCATTACTCGAACCTACTCGTTCTGTCTCACCGCCCTTTCTTCCTCACCTCGCACACGGACCGGGGGGTCTTTTCCTCACGGACCATCGGCGAAGTTCGTTCGTGGAGTTTAACCAGAACTCGGCGCTATCGACCTGACGAGCAACCTCGGCGTCTGCGTCGACGTCTGCGTCGCGCAGACGCCCCGCCGACACGGGGGCCGGGTTCACCAATCGATTTCAGATTTTCCAGCATAACGAGGCCGACTGCTACCCAAAAATTCCGCCACATACACATATACACGAGGGGACGATCTTCCTCAACCGGGCTGTCCCTCGTCGCCTACTCACGGTCCATTGTCTCTCTTTCGTGCGGCCGATAAAAGAACGTGTGACTTTTTAGCAGATGCCATTGACGGAAAGGAGAAGTTGCTCTATTAAATGTCGCTTCTAAAAGATTTATCTGATTTCTGGTTAAATTCTACAATAGTGATTTTTACATCGCATTTATCGGTCTTTGGTTTGCCAATAATGTATAATCTGAAGCCATTAATTTGTCCTAATCCCGGCTTTGAAATTTTTGTACATATTTCATCTCACAACGTTTGAATATCTCCCCGTTAAAATACTAAATGTTATAATAGTAATTATTACGCGTCATATTAAAATCGTACAGCGTATTATATCGAACTCAACACTTGAAATTTTTTCCAAATTGTTTTCGACGCATTCAATCGTCGCTTTAGATACGTTCAATCATCGCTTTCTCTTTCTCTCTATCACGCTTTCCCTTCAGACGAGACCTCATATGACGGTAACTATTTGATTGCTGCCAACGAGATGGCTAACCTTTGATCAATTTTTAACAAGTTTGCCTTGAAACCAGCCGGTCAAAAGTTTCCGTCCACACAGAGGTCACTCGCCTCTCTGGTTTCCATACTATTCCCTCTATCATTCTTTATTACGCGCCGCCTCGATATAACCGTAAATTCGCGGGAGTGAAAATTTTAGAAATATTTCGAGCGAAATATCTCAAAAGATAGCGAACGTATATGCAAACGAATCGCACGCGTTTGGACAAGCGTACTTGTCGAGGATGAGTCTTTGATGCCTTTGCATTTAGTCCGACTGCTTTGTTTCGCTCTGTTGTTTCCCGGTAGAAACAGCCCGATTATAACCAGACGTGCTTCGCATACGATTCCGCGTTCTCTAACGCCGAAATGATCGCTGCGTCCTCCCTTTCGGCGATCTATAAGTCGAGCGTGTGTTTCGCGCGCAGCGGAATAAAACACTGCTCTAAATTCGCTAAATAATCATAGAAACTCGTCGACCTAATTGGAGCGCGAAGAATGATACAGAGATCAGTGGATTTCAACCCGCGGCGCTATCTCATCGTCGGATGCAAATATCATCCGGAATGGAAAGTCATCTCTGAGCGACGCCCGATGGGCGGATACGGTAAACAAAGGAACACGATTTCTCCCTGTAAATACTGAAAATTCGTTCTGCTTATTTTCCCCCGACGAATATCGACGTAGGAGTTTCCGGTTGCGATCAATCAGAATACTAGACTCCCGCCCGTTCTATATTCGAGATTTTGCAAGCGTAATGAGAAGCCGACGTCAAGCGAGCTCCCTCGAGTACGGAACTCTCCCTCTTCCCTTCTTTCTTTCTCTCTTTATTATCATCCTTCCGCGGCGGAGCCCGTTCTTACGCAAATAGCGGTGCACTAAGATTATTATTAGTCAAACCTTATAGCTTCCATTATTCAGGAGGCACCTGGGCATAGTCGTCGATTCCGATCGCTCGGAGGACGTCGACAGAGTCCTAATTTCCCAAATCAACCGTTAATTTTTATTGACTCTCACGGAGGCAGTACCCTAAAGAATCCAGGGGTCCCTGCCGGATCACGGAAAGGAGGAAAATTCAATTCGATTCGATTAGTGGAACCAGGGAGGGACAATCGCGGCCGTGCCGCGAATTCTCAAGCGCACCAACGTTCCTCCCGATAATTGTCGCTCTCGAGATCGGGCGATTGCTCGGTTTTACTTTGCGATCGGAAGGCATTTCGGATAATAACTCTCAATAAGTCAAAGAAATAATTAAGCGTATTAATTTACGCTCCACTTCTCGTAACAAGCGAGAGGCAAGACGCAGCCTGGCCCCGGACTTCGATTATCAAAGCGGCATTGAGGCTGGCATTGTGAAGCCGGCTCGCGCCGGAGACTGTCGATATTTCCGATATCACGTTCACGTCGGGCTGATTGTATTTACGCGTCCGCCGTGGTACAATTTGTAAGGCGTAAATTTGCTTAGATCTGTTCGTGACACGGCGCGTCATCAGGCGCGCGCGCGCGTTACGCGCCTACGACGGCTAATCGGCTTGTTTGGCAAATTGGGTTGGTTAAATCTAAATCTTGGTATGCCTCATAGGTTCTCCATTTCCCTCTTACTGATTGCCCCATGCGTATTCTTCGTGTGCGCCGGAAAGTGTATACGCGATCCGTTTTCGCACTGAACGAAAGTAATATGGAGCTAATTGTCGGGCGATCGGGTCGGCGTTTAAATCTTTTGAGAGGGGGAGAAGTGGGTGTATCGAGGGATCGGTCGGAAAAACCTCATTCGGGCCAATAAAAAGGGATCAGCGGGACCAGCAGAAGTTGATCGGGAAAAGGCCGAAGGGATGAAAAGGGTGCGGCGCACGTACCGGGGAAAGAAGTACCGACGCGGACCATTTTTCGGGAGAATTTACCGCTCCTCGCGATTGTGTGTGTGTCCGTGAATTCGAACAGCTAAATCACCGGAATTTCATTTCTGTCCGCCGGCCGAGGGACATTACCGTTCGTCCTGTCGTTGCGAGGGATTTTGGTTCTGGACCAGCGCCGCTCGCACAGAATTTCTTCCATTCCTCGGCCGCAAGCTTTCCCTCGGAAATCTGAGGAAACGACGTCCTTAATTGGGTGGGAAGAATCGTCGGTAGACATAAATGGTGCCGCTGAGAAGAAAAGAAAATGATTTAAGAACTTATTAATTAAGTCGATTCTTAATTGGTCCCATTAATTTGCACGCGTTTCTCAATTCGAGATAAATGATATTTTCGGTTTTGTCAGAAGATTATAAGACCAGAAATAAACGTGGATTCTCTCAATAATTTCTTGCACATGCAATCGATTGCACAAGTGTGAAAAACAAGTTGTTTATCGTGTCGCGAGAAGCATCGCAAATATAATATAATTGTTGTTGCGGCTCAAAATTACCGATTACACGAATGTACCGATTTCAATAGACGTCAACGAATATGCGCAAGCGGCATCTAATTAGGCAATGAGAGTATCATCGGGGTCGATCACAGTGGGTAATTTATCCGCGCTAATTCACAATCGCTATTTGATGGAAATTCTAATTAGATTATATGATATGCGTTAGCTTAATAGCGGGCTCGATAATAACGAGTACGGCGTGCTGAATGTCCTGCAGTTTCCCCCTAAAGCGCGTATTACGAGTGCTTTGATTCCGATGATATCGGTACAATAAAGATTAGCGTCATAACGATAATATGCGTGATGAATTGAATTATACCGCGCGCAGTCGATTCCGCATGGGCGATCCGTTCGTTCCGATTCGGGGGCATCGAAAGGAAGAAAGAGAAAAACAAGAGGCGATTCGTAGAGATATAAGGTAGATACTTATTTTTTTATTTACTGTGTCAGGTATGCTGTACATAATATTTCATTTGTCTTACAAATATTATATAAAATTACAGTCGATCACGGAGAAGTAACCACGCTCACCGTCACTCCCACGCCAACAATACACGAACCTTGCCCGCCACTGGCGCGAGTACACACTCGGAGACACATTTACGCATTCGACAAGCATACAAGTAAAACGCTGCGCAGACAGACAGACAGACAGACAGACAGACAGACTTGCGGACTAAATCGGTAAATCCTCGAACTCGAAAAATAAAGGACGTAAAAAGAGCGCGCGCGCGCGCGTACTCGGGTTAACGGTGCTGCGCTCGCGCGCCGAAGAAGGCGCGCGTTCTCGACACTTTTTTCTTAATCTCCGTCTAGTTTTGATCTGTAGACGCTTGTCGCTTGTGTGCCGAATCGAAAACGATCGATACACGTCGTCCGGTGGAAACCGGAAATCGATCGCCTTCCTTCGCCGCGCGAAAAAGGAAGCGAGAGGATATAGGGCTCGATCCTCCTCTTCTTCCTCCTTCTTTGCTCCTCCCTTTTCTTCCTGCCTTCTCTCTTTGCCCTAACGATCAGTTATAAAGCTTTTCATCGCAAAACGGTCACCGCCATTTGCACAAACGCGATTCCATCTTCATCTTCAAGCATGTCCGAGTCAAACGCCTGCCGACGATCCTTCGCCGCGCGTATTTCCCCGACAATCGAAGGAAGAAGCGCGGGAAGCAGTGTCCTTTGTTCCTCGCGGAAATTATTATTCCCGTAGACACGCGAAGATGAAAAAGGGTCGCTCGTACGTACCATCGATTGATCCTGAAGTATCAATTTCCGAATAATTACGCGCGATCGCGTACGCGTGACCCGCGGCGATCCCGCGACATCGCATCGATGTTTCGGGATGAAAAAGAAGAGGTAAGTGTTACGCTTCGTAAACCGCTTCTATCGCTCCCACCGGGATTCCCGTCGAACCCGCCCTACACCTCGATCCATTTCACGGTATCTCGCCCACGGTGATTCTCGGTTATTAGGGTGCGAACGCACGTAAAAAAAAAAAAGAGAGGAAAAAAAAGCGAAGAGAGATGGAATTGAAAGGGTCGGGTGGGCTGCAAGCGACATATTCGACGAGAAAAATTCGATGTCAATTTCGGCTCTATCTTCGATAGATCAACATAGGATCGATCGACGTTTGCCGCGCGTGAATCCCGATCCTCGAATCATAACGCATCGCCATTGGTAAAGCGAGAAAAGGAATGCAGGGTGAAAAATCGCGAGTGTAGTGAAGCGGAAGAACGGAGCGAGAGAGTAAAGATTGTTTGAGCTACGACAAACCGAAGAAGTGAATATATTTCGCTCTCTCTTCATCCTCGCGCACATTTCGTTATCGTGTCTCATGTGTGTATCTCTCTTTCTCTCTCGAAATTGTTCCGCCGCTGCGTGAGTAAAAGTCTATAATCTCCATCGTGCATGTGATTCGCATCGTTTCTCGATCGAGGCGTGCCGTCGTGCGGGAAACGACGCTGACGTTCGTCGACCATTTCTGCAAATGCCTACGATATGCATACGCACACACTCACTCACACTCACACATACACACACAATGTAATACACATACATGCATAGACATATATAACTTTGTATTTATATGTATATATTTTCTTTATATGCATTATTCACGGATTCATATACATATATCTCTTTCTCACGTACACGCGTTCATTCGAAGAAAAATAAATGTATGTATACAGATTATTTCGAGAGGACTGCGTAGATGTTACTCTGCAAGCGAGTCGCATTCGACGTTTCCTTAGCGGAAATTAAAGTCCGAAATCCGATCGTGCTGAAATATTCAACACTAAGAACCTGCGAATTATAATAAATCGAAAATGAATAATTATAACGGACAATGATGAAACACGATGAAATTTTCGCTAAGGAAGACTCGTTCGTACAAGAATTAGAGTACTGTTGCTAAACCCTTTTTGTCGGGCACACTGCTACACATAGATGAATATAAGGAGCAGGATGTCCATACCTCGCCGCTGCGCCTCTAAACAATTTTAATTTAATTTTAAGTTAACTTTACACGCGTTAATCGAAAATATCTTACGTTTTAATATATATAATATATATAAAACGTAAGATATTTTCGATTATATATATATATATATATATATAATGCAGTGGATTTTTCATAAGCACAAAATATATACAAGAAAATATATATATATATATGTATATATATATTTTATAAAATATTCTATAGAACGATATCGATGATTCGAGGGATCGGCAGACGTCCTGCTCACTGTCGCACTTATGATTTACGACAAGATACAAACGGGAAGAGCATTAATATCGCGATATCTCAACGATCACCGAGAAGTAGACTATCCCTTCCGGTTGTCTCTCTCGTCTCTCTCCTGTCTATTGTTTGATTGTTTTTCTTTTGCTTGCATTTTGTTTCCTAAGAAACCTGCGTCGACCCTGAGAGAGAGACCGACCTCTCGCTCCGAGATTCCGCGACGCGCTTACTAACGATCGCAAAGAGCGAGACTTAGAGTGAAAATATGTTCGTCGGCGAAATGTCTCGGACGGGGAGAGATCGGCGCGGTTACTCGTCGGCGTACACGGGAATCGGACACGAGTCGGACACACACTCACCGCAGCCACACGCACACAACGCTCATGCCATGCGCAGCAGCGAGCGTATATTTTACCTATATTTATAATAAGCGTATTTCGAAAATTCAGCCGAGTAGTACAGCAACCGATACCACCCACCGTTCGGTTTCTCCCACATTCGCAACACGACACGACACGCGCTCGCTGCTACCTCAATTCCCGTGGCCGAGGGATCCACGCAGAAGTCGTTCATAGCTCGAGCTGCTTCACCGACGCGCGTGATTCGCACGACGGGAAAAGAAAAAGAGAACACCGAGGCGAGAAGCAGCGCGGACCGCAAGAGAGACGACCGAGCGTCTAGCGGAGAGAAAAGAGCGAGAATCACCGTCGTCGTTGCAGCAGCTGCTATCGGGATATCGGAATTGCGACTTTCTTTCTGCGGAACGATATTGTCATGAAGAATTGTTGCGCGCACTGACCTTACGATATTACAACCGACTTGCTCTCCCGTAACGCCCTTTCGTCGGACGAGATACGCGCGAAAATCTCGAACGAGGAGATATTCGCGGGCGGAGAGAGTAGATATATTTTATGCTCTTAATTACTTCTAATTAGACACGCTGTGGAAACCTTGATTGCCCTCTGCGGGGAAAGAGGATTGCGGATTTATTGCAGACTTTTATTGTTCTACAGCCGTTCGAGATTTTCGCTCCGCGAATAAGGGACGTTCGAGGAAATTCCTCCTTTCGCGATCGGTCCGGTTCGGTTCTCGCTCGCTTGAGTACCCGCTAACGAGTCGCCGAAGCACCTTCCAGTAAAGAGAAGCGTATGCGTTTGCGTATAGATGATACTTTTACATGTACAACGATAATTAGTTTATCCTTTTCTTTTTAATCTTACGATTAACCCAGTTCTGCCGCGCCGAAGTAATAGTCGCCGACTTTCTAATATTATTACAACCGTTGCGCGCTTTTTCACCCTAATAAAATTCTCGAAGAATATAGACTCAGATTACTCAGATTACTCAGATTATTATTCACACGTGACACAGACGAGAAATAAATCAACAATTCGATATATTTGCGACATCGTATAGTAACAACAGACTAGCCGGGGAAAAAAAAAAAAAAAAAAAAAAAACAAAAAAAAAACAGCGAAATCAATCTTCGAGTTGACCGCATTGCGTCGGGAAACAAACAAGTCAACGAAACGACGAAACAGTTGCGTAAAAGATTCTCTCAAAACATATACGACGGACGAAACCAGCGCGGTTTAACACTCGCGGATTTAACATACGAACGGACGACACACACTGGAACTCCCACTCGGTGGACGTAACGAAAATATATATATATCTTCTAGTATATATGAAATTTTTCCACGTTAAAAAGATCGTTTCGCCTCGAAGTCATAGCGTTTATGTACCGCGAGAGCACAATGTCATGGCTTTAGATGAGAAAGGTAACATTACATTTACATAACACTACGACTTATCCTCCCCTTCCCACCCACCCTCCCTCCCCTTTTCCCCTTCCCACGCAAAGTGAAGACGATTTCATAACGATTCACCTTAGCTACATCTCGTAAAACTTATCGAATTGTAAAAAGGCAATTTCAAGTCTCGTCTCGCTTCCTTAGAAACGTCTAAAACGATCGAAGATCGCGAGATGTGACGTGATAATCGTTTTGGATACTCGTCATCGCCGAGCCGATTATTCTTAAAAACGAATGTAAAACGCGGGGATGGACTCCGCGAGCTGAGAAAGAAAAGACTCTCTGGAAGAACGAACAATTTTCTTTTTTTCTTTTGTCTTTTTTCCCACTTTTCTATATTTTTTTTCTTTATTATTTGACTTAATCCTAAAAGTTATCCGGATAAAAGTCGCGCGTGGTCCAGTACTCAAAGACGGGATTTAATTGAACGGAAAAGGAAGTTTTTGCCTCACCATCGATTGCCGATATACGAAACTTAAAATATTCACCTGCCGCGCAAACGTATCTATCGATCTACTCGAGAAAAAGGACGGAAATATAAATTCCATTCTTGCAAAGTATACACGGAGGCAATTAAAAATATAGGACGCTTCAATATTAAAAAGCGGGTAACGTACGCGAGGTAAAAAAATATTGGATTGACATAAAAAAATATAAGAATGAAAAAATAACTGCGCACGAGTCTTTGGTGATTGGACGCAACAAAATGTATGATGTATGTGCTCTACAGTAACATGATACATCAGAAATAATGAATAAAGGATCTATGTAGGTCAACCTCGTGCCCGTAATGATACATTTTCCATCTATTGTATCCCAACTGTAGTTGAAAATATCGTTATATTCGGTTACCAACTCAGTGCCCGGGAAAAGAAATAAAAGAGACGGATTCAATTCACTGACCAATTCTATCTCGGATCATCATCAAGCGTAACTATTAATTCGCAGGGGAATTCAATTAAGTTCGCGATACGTAAGTGGGGACCTGATCTGATTATCCTTATTGGATAGAGACTTCTATTACGCGAGATCGAAATCTCTTTCACCCCTTTTCTTTCGCATTGTCGATTCTCCCTAAATCGTCTCTCGTAAATTTAACAATAATAACAGATTATTATGAAATTGTTAAATGCATAATATATACAAACTACGTTTTGGTTTCCTCTTTCTCTTGGCCGTCCCTCAAACTCCTGCGTCTAAACCTAATCGCTTTCAATCGACTATCGTATCGTCGGATATCATAACGCAATACAATAAAATTATCTCGCAGGAATTTAAGGCAGTCGATTATCGATCCTACTCGAACGTGACAAGTAGATCCTTTGGGAAGAGATGATTTTTTTTTTCAAGTAGCAGATCTACTAATGCTAAACGAATAGTTCTAAAGGAACAGCGCATCTACACACGAATATGTTAGAAAGATTCTCTGTAAAAAAAAAAGTTTACCGAGAATTGCAACACGGTGCAACAATAAATTACATTTTTATGAACGTAAAATTTATAAAACAAGTAATTCGATATGACTCCCTCATCACTTTGACAAGCAGAATTTTCTTAAAATATATATATATAGAGCAGTACACTTTTTTTTTTAAATACTTTCTAGTTTTGTGTTTTTATTTCTTACATTTAAAATGTGTAAAGCGGCGCATCGAATAACATTTCTTTTAGGATCTATATAGATGAACGAAACGTTTTGCGCCTAAATACTTTGACAGTCTTCAAAAAGAGGAATGCATTGAGAATAAAATGACGTGGCAAAATTAAAAGTTGTGCAAGTTCTCTCCTATCGTACACTATATGAAATAGTGTTGTAATATCTCTATTGGCTTCAACAGAAAGATGAAATTATTTCAGTCGCACATTTAAATTTTTTTTACGGAGTCAACAAATTACGAGAACTATCTATAATTGCGTTCTAAGAAATCTCAAAATACTAATAATTCGCTGACAGAAGCAACGATTCAAATCGTTGCTTCGCCGCCCTAA
The DNA here is from genome assembly GCF_040581485.1 of Linepithema humile. Taxonomy (NCBI): domain Eukaryota; kingdom Metazoa; phylum Arthropoda; class Insecta; order Hymenoptera; family Formicidae; genus Linepithema; species Linepithema humile. The sequence goes on along the minus strand of NC_090133.1, from coordinate 6,605,284 downwards.
CACGACACATCGTACTTATCTGTTGAATTAATGTGATCGTTTAAGAGAGTGCGTAAAGTTATTCGCAGCTGATGTTCATACCATTACCATGTCGTCGTCCATATTGATGATCGTTGGAAACGAATTGTCTGACGAAGTTTGCCTTTGGACGGGCTTTTTCCTTACGAGTCCGTCTGTAATCAATAAAAGAGGAGTCTTTTCAAAAAATCTTAGATCTTACTTAACTTTTTCAGTATCCGCGAACTTTTTCATGCCGAATCAAAGATATTTAAGATATCGTTCAATATAATTAAATTAAGCAAATAATTTTTTAACGAATTTTTGCCAGAATAGATAGCGAAATTATTCTTTGCGTTGCTTAATTAGCACATTTAAACCAGCTGTTAAAAAAATACCTACCCGCAGAGGGAAGAAGGTCGTCAAGGGAGCCATCGTCCAGATCCGTAGCCGATAAGAGTAGATCATCGTCCGAGGAAGCTCTTGTTAGGCTAGGCAGAGTAGACGTTAACAGGGCCTTCTCTTTTTGGATCTCTTGTATGTGATCGACGAGGAGCGCCTCTTCCTCGTCTCCTCGATCTCTGTCACGATCCATTCCGCCCGCCCGTCCCGCAGCGCTCGCAGCGGCCACATTTAACTCCTCCGGACTGAAGATCTTGGACGATCGTAAACTGGAGAGTCGATGAGTCGCCGTGTGACAGGCGGATTCGAGAGTATTTATGTCCGCTAGCGTTGCTCTAACGACTCTTAGTTTCTCTTGCACGATTGTCTCGACGCAACGCGTCTGCCTGCCCACGTCTTGAAGAGAGTCCTGCGCGGGCAGCGTCCTATTCGTTCTGAGGATGCACGGCGCGAAAACGATCGCCAGAGCTGACGGCGACATTCTGTTATCCACCTCGTGTCGCGCCACTCGCGCCAGATGAACGATCAAGCGTTCCATCAGATCGTAATTCGGTTTCGGTAATTTCTTTAGTATGGCAAAGAGCGTGCTGATTCGGTCGTGCGGATCTGTCAAATTCGCCGCGTGCAAGAAGTCATCGTAATATTCGTAAGTCAGCAGCGGCTCCGGCATGTCCCTGAAGAAGCTCTTCAGTACCGCCGCTAGAACGTGCACTTGATAGTTCTCGAAATCTACCCTCTCCAAATCGCCCTCGTCCATCTTCACCTTGAGCTCCCGCACTTTGGAACTAACACCGCTCTTCCTATATATACCCTCGGTGTAAAGACCGTGCATTTCGATCGTGGTGATCAGTCGATCCACCACGAGCGGTACCTTGCCATCGCCGCAATCGAGCTTGTACAGCGGTACACCGAACACCTTGCGCGAGTTTATTTCGGACGACGCACCGTCTTTGCCACAGTCCGCCGCTGCTTTCGTGTAGCACTTCTTGTGACACGTCAATTTGCAATCTGAAAGCAGGATATATTTATTACAAATTGTGATCGCCGACAAAACAAGTGTAACGAGTTTATCGCAAGTTCGAGCAAATTACTTACTCTGACAAACCAGTCCTCGCTCGATGGGCCACATGAAGAAAGACGTGCAGACCTCGCAAGCGGTGGGTATGTTGATGATCGTCAACTGGAACGTGTGATTGCCGTGTCGTATGGGCTCTTCCTGCTTTCGTTTCTTCTCCTTCTTCCGCTTGCTCTTGCTTTGTTTTTCAGGAGCTTCGGTTCTAACAATCGTCATGAATTCATTCATAAAACCTCTGAATGCATTCACGCCCATTGTCACGGGGAAGTCCTCCCTCGTATTCTCTTGCTTGCATACGGTTTCCATGACGTGAAGAAAATTGGCGATCAGATCGGTGTATTTGATGTTGCCCTCCACGCCTTGCTGTATGGCGACACTATACGTGATCACCAGATCGTCTTTAAATTTCCTGAGAGCCTGCTTAAAAACGCGGTCCACCTCGCTAGGCTTCCGTCCTTCTCCCTGACCCTCCATTACGTAAATTTTCTTGGTGATAAAATCTTGCATCAGTGCCAACTCCTTAGCGTCGGAAATGATCTTGTCTGTGCTGTCGGAGAAGGCCGAAGTGCCGGTCAGACTAAACTTGGACGCGACCGTCTGCTTCGCAGTGTCATACGGCGTGCGCGGTGGTTTTCGATTTTTCCGTCTGCTCGGTGTGTTAGCTAATAAGCAGGGCATCTTCAATACTCCGCCGTTTTGTATGCATTTCACGTGATATAGCTGCTTGCAATCGACACATTTGTAGCCCTGCGTCACGAACGCGTCCATCTTCTCGTGACAACACACGCAGACGTCGTCCTTCGCGAATCTCGCCACTTTTCGGAAACGATGGCCGGCCAAGGTGAATAAATTGTTGCCCTTCCACTCGAGAAGATTCATGCCGGGCGCAAGTTTGAGATCGTTTGGACTGGTATCTGTTCCGATTTTATCCTCATTCAGGCCCGAGATCTTCGTGGCTGGATCGGAGTTTCTTCTTCGCAGCTCCAGGCTCGTTATCGCGTTGGATCTCATGCGTTTACCGGCCTGCTGCCCCTTATGCGTAGCTTCATTCTTGTTCATGGGCCAATCCGTGACGGATCGAGAAGTAGTTTCGTGCGGATAATCTTTTCGCGACCATACGTTCGTCGTCTTATTTAAATCGCTTTCCTTAATCGTGCCGAGAAGCAGATTTCGCGTTTCGGCGTTCGTCTCGACTCCGCTTTCGCCCATTGATCGACATTGGACCTCCCTCGATGGCCTGTTTCGTCTAGCGCTCCTCACCGGCACGTCCGGCTCGTATTTTTCTTTCGATCGTGAATTCTTATCCTTCGGAGACGGACCTCTCAATACTGTGCTTTTCATAACATTATCATCTACGATTTTTATCCTAGTATCTCCTTCTGAATTTTGTCGCCGTAAATAACTGAGATCTTTCACATTCTTGATAAGTCCGTGCTCTCGCTTCGCCGGCGATATCGGAACATTCTCCAAGCGTTCATCAGGTACGCTGTTATCGCTACGCCTACGTTGCTGTCGGCTTGTCAAACTTTCCATCTGAGCAAAGCGATTACTGGCGTCAAGTTTCACATTATAGTTCGACGCTTCGTTAGGCATCTCTTGTTGATTTTGTTCGAAAACGCTATCCGGCACATGCTTGTAGTGGGAAACGTTCGGCGAACGAGTGACGGTCGCTTTTTGAGGTACCGACATAAAGTAATCGCTGTAATTAGCGGGCGAGTAGTCTGCTCTACGACGCCAGATGTCCGAATTCGGACTGTGCGTCAAGTTTACGTTGGTGGTGTGATACTTGATGTCGCGCGAACCGACGTACGGCGGACTCGTGTTGAAAACAGGCGGTGCACTTTGCACGGCACTCGGCGACTCGCCTTCCGTCTCACCGTCACTATATCCCGTCGACGAGCTGTCGGTTCTCCGGCTCACCGAGGACAGTCGGCTGGACGCGTTCATCAGGTTTACATTCGGCATGATCACAGGCGAATGATCGGTGCGCTTCGTTCTTGTGCTCGGGACGGGTTTCGAGACGGAATTGTCCTGCGACTCCGAACTATTGACGCTAGCTTGAGATTCGTAACTCCTCAGACTCGTTAAACTTTCGAGGCTACTTTTGCGCTCCGCGATCTCGTCGGGATGATACGTTTCTGTGTTCTTCAACGTCGCATCGTGCAAAATTCGCTTGTTGAGTGTGAGCTTTCGTCTGGAATACGGGATGCTTATGTCCACAGCGTTGTCCCGATGCGCGTTATCGCTCCTGCGAAAAAATCGATAACTCTCGCAAATGCTCCGATTGTGAAATGAAACTTTTTTTTGATACCTACCTTACTGGCGTGACCCGATTTTGAGATTCTATTTTTAGAGGCGATACGCCGTATTCCGTTAGACTCCGATCTTCCGTGAACAACCTGTGTATTAAAATAAAATTGTTAAAAAAACAATTACGTCACGTTACGATATATAAACGTATGAGTAACACTTACTCTTCACTGTCCCGATCTTTGGCGCATATTTTATCATATATAAGCTCCTTGTATTCCGGAGTTTCCTTGACTTCCTGAACTTTATCCGGCAAAGGTTTTTTCCGCTTTTTCAATTCATCAAATTTCTTTCTCGCGATATTGCCTCTGACGTACGCCTGGAAGATAATCACAGACGATTTCAACTTTTTGTACCAGCTGTGTTGCTTGTACATCCTCCAAGCAGTTTGTATATGCAGCGCGGCTTCGGTTCTCGTACGAAGAACTTGAGCCAGTCGCTGCGCGTTCACCATTCTCCAGAAGGACTGTATTTGCACAACCGCGTTCTTCAGTCTCAGGAATTTTCTCCTCTCCAGACAAGCGCGGAACCATTTCTGTATGGTGGTGATGCTCGTTATGATTTGCTGATGGAGCTCGATATCCAGTTTGATTTTTTCGGACTCTCTGAGAAAGACCTTGGTGGTGCCCAGCTGATAATTGTCCCTGTTAAGATTGAGCGTCAGCAGAAAGTCCCTCACGTCGGACTGCGAGCTCAGAAGACCCTTGGGCAATAGCATTCGATAGAGCTGTATAAATTCCTCATACGTCAATCGCACGTTAAAGCCAGCCTGCCTTATCCTGACAGTTTCCAACATTCCCGTGTAACGAAGCTGCCTCTGCACAGTTTCCTCGTCGAATTCATTTGGTACTTTATTGGCGTTACTCTTAATGCACCTAATAAAGAAGGGATTAGCCTGGTTCAGAGTGTCCATCAGACTGTGCAGACTCTGTTGAAATTGCGCAGACACGGTCATAGGTTGTTTTCTGGCCTTCCCCGGCCCAGTGCCGTAACTCTGGGTTCTTCCAGCCAGTGTCTTCACGGTTTGCAGATTTTTCAGACCTTTCTTGCCGCGTTCCCTTGGCCGGAATGATTTATTTTTCCTGTAAACATTCCCATGCTAAAATTCGCAACAATTCAGCGTTTTCTTGCCCCTCCTCCCGTTACCGTATCTTTATTATCAGTATGTGAAAATCACATACAACACACTTGATATTCTATAATAATAATTCTATATATCCAGGAGAAGGAGCTACACTCTAGTCACATTTCAACCAGTAGTGTTTTGCGTTAAAATTATATATATCTATTAAATACATAATATAAAAGTAAGATAATAGAAAATTGGCGGAGTATAATATACACAGAGAAGAGAGTCAGTAGTTATAGTGAGAAACATAAGAAGCTTAAGTATAGTAGTACCTATTATTTCAGCATTATAAGAAATGTCCGATAGATAATGTTACGATAATGGCATAAATAAAATATCAATGCAAAATCTGATTAATTTATGATAAGAAAATGAATTTGTTTTGCTAGCGCGTTGCACTATATCTTGTACTATACAAATTACTCATGGTTATAACAATAATCACAGCATGTACTCTAAGTTAGATATATGCATTTTGTTGTAAAAAACAATGAAACTTTTTCAAGAAACTTGCAAAACACTCAGCATGCAGCAACTATTATCAAATGACATATCGGGAACAACTGCAAAATTGACGGACAATAAACTAGATCTAATGACAAATGATTCTATGATAATGCGAGGTTTTCTAATCGTCAGAGATGCATGTGGAATGTCACTGAGAAATTAAGAAAAATGAATAAAGCCACGGTACAGTTTTGCATATATTAATGGCCTACAAAAATGCTATTACCTACAGAAAGGAAACCCATTACCAACCCGGAATTGCTATAGAGCGTATACTAATCTTGGCTTGTGGTGCGACAGTAGTTTTCTGTAGCTTAAATTAAATTCTTAATTGAGTATCTAATAGATACGTTTTTTACATACATGACAATTTGATTAGCGCGTTCCATGACGTTTGCTTCGTCTTTTGGAAGCACCCTCTCTAGCGGTGTGTGAGTATCTCGTCTGAATTTATTATTACTATGGGGCTGGTCTTCCCTGCCCCGTGCTATGTAACCGCCCTTCGCCGATGTAGCGTTTGACGGGTGTTGCGTCTGATTAATGTTTCTAAACTGTGGCCACGATAGGCGATTGTTGTTTATATTGTCGTTGTTTTCGATTTGTATGGAAGATAATGTGGCAGGAGGAGTAGTGGCCGGTGATAAACACACACTGCGCTGCTTCTGATAACTTGGCGGACGAGTATGTTTGTGCGAACTGAAAAATTCTCTGATCCTTAGTTTTGTTTCGTCGACCGACGAATATTCCTTATGATTAATTTGACTAAGTTTACGTTTACAAGACAGTTCTTATTTTTAATGTGCTTTTTTCGGCCGCTTGTACCCGAGCTTTACATATGATTTTCTCAAGGAATGTCTCATTGATGAATGATTTAAATATAAAAGGAGAAAAACTGAGATGATCGACATGAACTGTATAAAACTGTATAAAAAGGAACTAAGTTTTGCGTCATGAATCATGCTCAAGTACAGTAGCAAGAGGAGCATCAAAATGGTAGAATGTAATTGGTATGGCGAATGTCATGAAAATTGCATTCTAGTAACGACTAATACAAGAGAAGTGCAAACATAAATCTAAATAAAACCTGTAGAGACACACAGAATTGGAGCAAAAATATATGGATTTACAAATTGACTCAGTTAGATATTCCGCAAAATAATTTCGCTGAGGTCATTAATATATATATATATATATATATAAATATATATATATTAGTATAGAATTTGTTGTAAATCCATGGGACGCATTAACAAAATGTAATTGCCAAAATTACACATACAGTGGATCAAAAGACCACTTACGCAATTCGGTTAATAGTTAGATTGACGGCCGACAACGTCACAAGATGGCTACAAAGGGACAAAAGACATATGGCCAATATAAATATAATAAAGATTTGCCTTAGTTTATAAAACACCAAAACTTTCGTCAGCGTGATGCATGTATTATTGACGCACAACGTAGATTCATACTCCGTAGATGAGACAATATACAGATCAAACATACTCAAAAGACAAGCGTAACAACATCAGCACTTTCCTCTTACAATTCTCAATTAATACTAATATATCTTGCTCTGTGTTATAGGTTACAGAAAGCATTTAATACTGTTTTTTTTCTGACTGTTCCTATGTATAAAAATATTATTAGATTAGCAAGTTAAAAAAATTTAAGCGTTACCTTATCAAATTCTCGTTGGGTGTCCTGTATCTGTTTTGCACTGATGTCTTGTTTCCATCAACTGAAAGAAAAAAGAAAAAAAAAAAAAACATACATTTTCATTAATTTTTTGCATCGGCGCGTTTAATCGCCATTATATCGCATTCCAATACACACCTCTACCGTGCCTGTGCGCTCGACCGGCTTCTTGAAACGCAAAATGAGCGCGAAAGAAGGCCCGTAATATGGCCCATCTGAATACGGCGACCGGGTCAGCGCCGACCAACTCCCGCACAAAGGCAAGGGAAGAATTTTTTAGTACCCCGACTACGCCGTCGGGCCGCATTAAGTCTAGATTCTTTTCTCTCATATTAGAAGCTTGATATTTAACTGAGCCGGCATAATGACGTACAACAAAAGCCGCTTCTCGGCGCTGCGGCGCCTCGTAGAATAGATTCTCTTTGTGCACAGTGTTAAATTTCTGTAGCAACGTCTCGTTTGTCGCGCCAGGAAAGCTGCAAAATAATATTCGGAAATATTCGAAACGTATATGGTCTTAAAATTGAGAAATATTCAAGACAATACTAACTTGCATTGATCGTCGAGGAGACACAAGAGCCCGTTGGGTTTTCCTTCGATGAGATTGAGACAACCGGAGTTGTCACTGTATCCTATGTCTGTCCATCTAATTCCTTGCTTTCTATATTCTCGTTGCTCGTATTGGAAAACGTGTTGATTAAAGTAATGCTGTAGCTGTTCATTCGCATAATTGATGCATAGTTGCTCGAAACTGTTGCACGTCTTGAAATCCTCAAAGCCAAATATATCTAATACACCTATACTATTGCCTTGATGATCTCTCAGGGTATCTTTTTTGGAAAGCAGTGCGTGGTTCACCTGATAAAAGCGATATCGTTTACTTGATGTACTGTGCAGCTAATAACTATATTGATTTCCGCAAATGAGGGCATTTCTATTACCTGTAACACGATCCAGTCAAATAGGGCTCCGTACAAACACTTCGCCATGGCATCACGTGCCGCAATCGCTTCGGGAAGTCTGTAGTTAATAACTAAAGTCTCTCCAGAAGCTCTTGCACGCTTAGCAGTGAGCGCAGCCAACAAAGTTTCTTGCTTGACTCGCAGAAGTTCCGATATCAGTGCTACTACTTCTGGATTTTTAACGCCTACGGCTTCGTCGTGATGGTGATACGACTTTCTTGGTTGAAACTCAACGTTACCTGAATTATGAGAATAAGTGTTATTTCGGTGACGCACGCGATACGGGCGATTCAGTAATCACCTAGCAAAAGGACTGCTGACAGAACAGCGAAGAGCCGCCTTTGTTTTTCCGCTGTGAAGCCCACCATTTCCATAGATTGCTTTAATCTCGAGAATTCGTGCCGTTCGTCAATATTCTCCAATCCGTAGCAACCGCTTTTGTTTAAGTAATTGTACCGATCACAGCTCTCCAGGTGTAACAGTTGTTTTTCTTGCTCGCTCGCGCCGGCCAACAGGTAATAAAACACGTGATAATTCCTTTCATTTCGTCCTTGAGAGACAATCCTTGATTTCTCCAGGAGGTATTTCTGAACCACGGCGCTGTAAAACACATTTCAAACGTCATCTCTATTTCACACTTTATATTTAGAGTGTGCATTATTGCATTGCAAAACATACCCGTGGACCATTCCATTTTCCTTGTAATTTACTTGGATAAATTTGCCAAAACGACTGCTGTTATTGTTGTGTGCCGTTTTCGCATTGCCAAATGCTTCCAGAACGGGCCCAGCACTGAGTATCGTCTGCTCCACTCCGCTACCATGCGAACCCTTTTGACTGAGTGCTGTCAAATGATGCAACAAGAAATTCGTTGATTCCGTTTTACCAGAACCGCTTTCCCCGCTAATAACGATACACTGATTCTTCTTTTCCTTAAGCATACAATGATAAGCTGCATCGGCTATGGCAAATATATGCGGAGGTATATCTGGCCCCAATCTTCTGTTTTGATACAATTTTACATATTTCGGATTGTAGATAGGATAAAATTTGAATGGATTCAGGGCGATCAGTATGCTGCCAACGTAAGTGTATATATTGCCAGCCAGAAACCTCGCCCTCAGATTATCCAATAGCGTTTGCTCATTCAAATCTGGAAGCTGACACAGATCTGGATATTCCTTGTCGCGTGGTTGATAAAGGAATCTATTAAAATAGTCCTTTAGAAGTTGAGGATCCATAGGAAATCTACTGTCAGACCATAAATAATCTGGCTGCTTCTTTCGTAAGTAAAATCTGGAAGTTTAAATGCAAAAATTATTTTGTGAGAAATCACCTGAAATTAATATAACAGTAAAACGTAATTATTATATCGAAATTTAACAGACCTGTAGTACTCCTGCTGAGTATCATTTTTCGGCCACAGTAACATCAGTGCCACAGGACATTCAGTAGGACCAAGCCTCCTTTCCTTGCATTCTTGCCCAACAGAATTTCCTACTACTTCTGCTAATTCATAGCCATTCGAAACAGAAGCGTCAACCAGCTTGAGTCTTTCAATAATACATTCCACTATCTCGGCCGATGAAGTCTGTTTCGTGGCTTTAATAGACAGTGCCTCATATTCAGGGCTCCATTCACCCACAAATACTTGCACTACACCAGACGCACTGTTGTCCATTTTTTAACCCTGAGATCATAATTGATAAATAGAACAATCTCCATTTTACAAGTTAGATTACTACAACTTAACAACGTACCTTGTACTTAAGAGGATTAACAAATATATCCTCTATCATCTATACAGTATTTCAAATACGTTGTTTCCCCTTCTTTTTGCTTACTCGTTATATACAACCACTCATTTAAGCGTTTAAAATAATTATTATACATTTTGTTTCACAAACTTTTTGCAATGGTATGATATCAGTGTTTATGTTTATTTACACACATTGATTATACTATATTCTTGTCGTAATTTTGGATTATTCAGTTTACTCTTGCCAAGTTTACACTTGCCAGTTGGCTAAATCTCAAGAGTTAATCAATATTTAATTATTTATATCCACTCAAAGCTTTAAAAATAAATCTGACAAAATAAAAATTTGCAAGTATCTTCTCTGGTCATAAAGCATATTAATAAGAAATTGTAAAGCCCTTCCAAATTATTCTTAGGTCTTCCTCAAGTCCGTTATAGAATAATGTGATCTATTAGGACAGAATATCGTAGAGTATTCCAACCGTTGTGGTTAATAATTATTAGTGTAATAAAATAGAGTTATTAGAATTATTTCATTCTCTTTAGATTTACGTAGATTCAGTCAATTTCATAGGTCCTTGTTCCTGATTTGTTCATTAAGAGTTGGAGTATTTGTGCAGTTGTAGGAGAGCCGTTTTATTTGAATATCATGTGCTTAGTACGAGCTGCTTATTGAAACCTGACAGCCATTAAAATTATTATCATGACATACACTGAACAGGTAACAAGCGTGGGTGTGCTTTTGTTGATAGGCAGTAACTCAATTTCCTTGTTCTGACAAAAAATCCAAGGTCTTCCTCAGCGTATTGTAATTATTCTCGTGTCTTCGGAGTATTTCAGCATATTTATTGCAATAGTTTACAATTGTAGCTGTCTCATTTTCATCTATTGCACAAAGCTTTTTCTTAGCCAGAAAGCTGTTTTATCTGAAAAAATATACATAATGTATTAATGCAAAGTTTATATATAAACTACAGGCAATAAATTACATTATAGGTATTTATTATCATTTATAAATTCACACAATATAATTAAAATTTATAGATGTCCAATATCATGCTACGGAAATGGTTGATATTTCCAGTTAATATAGAAAGAGGAATCAGGTTACATGTAATAAATCAAATAAATCAATCCTGATTTTAGATACAATAATAGTCTCTCTTTCGGACATAGCAGAAATAGAACAAATGCATTTCTATTTTAAATAAGCATCAAGATAGAACGCACACCAAATCATGTAGGAGGAAGTCAGTTATTAGAATGGCTTGTTATAATAGCGTAATCAATTGAATTAATATTCAAGCTGCCATTACTGATCCAGAGTTAGTATATAGTTATGCTCCTGGTCGTTGTACTAGCCAGTACTGGGCCAACATTGGTAAAATGTTGTTATTATTCTGACTGACAAACTTTGTATCGCCAATAGTGGTTATAACATTGTTATAACATTGTTATAACATTATTGTAACATTGTTATAACATTATATTGGTTAGAACACCAATATTCTTTCGATACTGATCCTTTATTGTTATCCAGTACCACATCAGTACTACAAGTCCAGCAGCCAGCATTGGGCCAGTACTGTGTCTGTCGTAAGCTTGAATACGGATAAAAGCAACAATAAGTATAATTGACTTTTCAATCATTTTCTATGAAAGCTGTGTCATAAAATCTACTGCCAGCAGAGAATTTCACTTCAGCTCATTGAACGCGATATATAAATAAACATGTGTGTTTCGCTGCAGAGTTGATTCAGCCGACTTTAAAAATATCTCTTCCACTCTGGACGTTTTTCTCACATTCACACAAATAACCGCTTTGTCACGACGAGAAAAACATCGTCGTCCCGAGAATACTGTCCGCGGTCGCGGTCCAGGGGCTCTCGGTGAATCGGAAACAAATTGATCGCGTATACGTCTTACAAAGGAACGCGAGGAGATTGGTTTCCGCGATACGCGCTTGCTTCCTCTTCGTCCCGTCAGCGGGTGTTGACGGCTCTGTGACATTCGTGGAAGTAACACTCGATCCTGCCGCGCGGATTGACGGGTCGCGGACTATGCCAGCCGTCAGAAACGGTCCGCGAACGTCAGCACGATAAACCGTGCTTAAATTCGCAGGAATTTCCGAGGCAAGGCTAATCGCGGACACCCGTTGCGCGATATCACCGCGAAAGAATGTATCATTGTAAGGCGTGCATGCGTGCATGCTCTTTCGCTCGTTCGTGTCGCGAAGAGCGAGCATACACACACGCTCGACCTTGCGATACTTTTGCAGGCGGTGTTTACCTCCTTCGTCGGTCGCAGGATCCACGTCGCGACGCATCGTCCTCCAGGAGCAGCGGGGCCCGCGAACACTCGGACATGCTGCCGCGGGCCAGGTGCCCGCCGTCGCGTGAAAAAGCTACCGTTTGTCCTCGAGGCTCGACGACGATCTCTTTCCCCTTTCGCATCCGCTTTCCGAGAGTCGCACAGCTCGCGGGTCCCTCTCTCTTTCTTCTTCTCACTCTATCTCTCTCACTCTTTCTTCTCTCTCTCTCTCTCTTTCTCTCTCGCTTGCTTGTTCGCTCACTCGTTCGCTCTCTCGCTTCAAAGAACACTGAAAATCGGAACGATACTCGGTTCACTTGCGGTAATGCCGCACCCGCGTTAATCGTGCCACCGTTTCCCTCGACCAGGCGGTCCAGGAGGCACGAGGGAGACGATGCCAGACACACGCGCGCCTACAATACGGGCGGATTGACACTTCGGTAAACACGCGTAAACGATCGGCACTGTCGGATGAATTAGATTTGCACGCGCACACCGGCCTGGCCGCGGGCCGCGACGCGCTCCGAAATCGCGACGATTCACCTCCCAGCCGCGGCTACTCACGCGATAGCTCGCTCGTCCGCCGCGGGAATTGACACACGGTCACCGATGACACGGATGACGGACCCTTGCCCAGGTTTATCGTCCTTCGTCTCTGCACGGGATCCTGCGTCCCGATACGTCCACCATTTCGATTTTTTTGATCACGTGGTACGCACCGGCGGCTGCCGATTGGTCGTGCAAGCGCCGCGACGTGACCAGTCGCCGATGCGCCTCTGCCATTCGAACGTGGACGATGAATGCTTTTTAGAGTGCCGTCTGTCGCTGACACGGTGAAACCTTTGCCAATGCACGATGCACGTCACTCCGTCGCTCCGTGATCTCACCTGGCAGCGATCAAATCTGATACATGTTGCCCGAATAAAGGTGGGTGTAATCGATATCGCTCGACACGTCATTGGGTCGATGCGTAATTGTCATCGCACCGAATCACTCGGACGGTGATACGTCATAACGTCGTTATCGACTCGACAGTGGACCCATGATGCCATCTTGCGCAGGCGCGCGATTAGCCTTCTAGTTTAGCGCGTATTCGAACCAGGATTTGATTACCGACAGATTAAAAGCTAAATGTCAAAGAGAGGGCGCGATCAGTCCGTTGATGACGCGCGCGCGAAAGACATGGTTTGGAGATGAGACTTCCGAGAAAAATGGTATGTATATAACAATTATAACGCACTTGATAGTAATAAGCGTTATTATAAGAAATGTGACTGCACATTTATATGCGAGTGAGAAGCATCTCATGCGGAATGTCTCAGAATCGATGGGTTTATGAGAGTCATGTTAGGTTTTGCGTTCGATAGGTTTTTAACCTTACTTCTCTTTTCGCAAAACAGATCTGTTGCTAGTGTTAAATATTTCTGAAAAAAAAACGCTTTACACCTCTTTACTGGCGCAGTCAGCTTCGCGAAAATAGATATTCGATAAAGCCCGGGCAAGCGCTTTCGCAATCTGAGAAATTAGCTCGGCGGAGGAGCACACACGACGGCTCGTTTCATGTCCGCGTTATTTTCCATTTGGCCCGTTTACGGCATTGAACCGTCCGAACGGGTTCCTGCATTTTTTAAAAAGCAATCGGCCCGCGCAGCACGGGCAATAGCCGGTCAACTATAGGTTAAAAGAAATATCGATAAAAGGGAATTCATTGGACTGGTGATGCGCGCGCGCGCACACACACACATACACACATACACATACATACATCTACAGGATATACGCGATTCTGAGCGTAACCCGACGCGACAATATGCAAATATAACCTATTAATATAATGTCTTAATCTAATCTATTAACATAATCTTTGTTAATTAATATGTACGTTACTTTTAATGCGCGTCGCAATTATTATAAAATACCACTCGCTTTACAAAGACGCAGGATTGGGTGGACACTGTCAGATGGAATGATATGAAAATTATTACGGGAATGCAACAGTCGAATAATATAACATTTATAATCACTTCGAATTTACAACATGAATAACACGTTAATATTAATAATCGTAAAAGGTCAGTACAAACGTACGTTACGTTCTCTCCTCGTAAATTAATTATCTTAATGATATTTTGACATTAACGATATTTTGTATATAATAATAAACACGTGTACGCGGCGCAGGTGTTCGCTTTTCAAGATTCTCGCAAGTTCGATTTGTTAGTAAATGTAGTCCGTTCGAGATGGCAGGTAATTTAACAGTAATCGATGACGAATAGACGTCATAACGGCGCGATTGCCTTCAGCCGTCGGGATAGACATTTCGGAATATAGTAATGGAATGCCATACGTCTAGTATTAATGGTCCATGTGTAACACGGAGAATTTCGGTATCGGCGTTCTCTCGGTGTCTGCATTAACGGAAGTAGCGTCGGCGTTGGCTGATCAATACGGCTGCAAACCACTGGCACATTTTGCATCGGTCAATCGCTTGCATAAAAAGACGTATCGCTGCATTATTTAAATGTTTTCCGTAGGAAATGCCAATATCAATCACTTTGTGTACTTAAACTTTTCATAAATGTTTTTCTTTATATTTCCTGTCGGAATTTTTCGTATCAAATCCAATTCCAGTCTTTTGCGTGCGCGCGCGCGCTTTCAAGTTTTAATATCATTAATTAAGATGTTGAAGGTGGATTTCAAATGTTTCTAGAAGAACCTCGGAAGAAATCGAATCTCATGAGAGTTTTATAAAAATTTTTCGATTAGTCATCAATTCGATAATGGCACTCTATCCTGAACGTATCCCGTGTGACGCAAATCGTACCGTGTTTCTCGCAAATAATTGTATCGATTTCGCGAAACGGTCGGCTTCGGCAATATCTGGAAAACTCATGGACTGCCACGTATAACAGCCTGATAAATGTTTCGTATACGTGCTGAGTTGTGACCACTCGTGCATACAT
This sequence comes from Linepithema humile, assembly GCF_040581485.1. Taxonomy (NCBI): domain Eukaryota; kingdom Metazoa; phylum Arthropoda; class Insecta; order Hymenoptera; family Formicidae; genus Linepithema; species Linepithema humile. The sequence goes on along the minus strand of NC_090133.1, from coordinate 6,590,172 downwards.
ATCGTGAATATCACACTCCGAACTGTATTCACGCTCCATACGTTTACTTTTATGCATTGTACGCGGTCTCGAATCCCTCCGCTCCCTCCCCCGTCCTGCCGTATCCTTTTCCCTTCGGCGTTTCCTCCTTCTGTCATTCTCTTTCACGTCTGGCAGCGGAGTCGCGAGTCGGCAATATTTGAGGCGCGCAAGCTCGCAATCCTCAAGTTAAAATGACTCCAATGCGGATGCTGCGCGCTGCCTTTCTTTTTATTTCACTTTTTTCTTTTCCCCGTAGAATGTTCGCGCTTCTTCACTGAAATGCTACTTCGTTTTGCGCGATCACCGCCGCTACGCCAATACAGTTACACCGATTGCAAACGCATCAAGGCGGAATTGCTGCTATTTAACAAGCTCGCAATTCAATCTCGCCTCGAGTTATATACCGACAGTTGCGAATTACGGCGGAAGTATATACATATATACATATATATATATATATATATATATATATATATATATATATGTTTCCACAAGTTAATGTATAATGCTATCAGAAGAACGATGAATGCTGAACGTAATTCTATTGAAATCTTAAAAAAGTTTCAGCAGCTACTCGCGAGAACTTTCTTTAAGAATATCCCCGACAATGCAGCAAAGTAGGAACTGTGATGCCAGCTTTAATATATCGTGTTAGAGTTGTATGAAGACTATAATCTAACTATGTGTGTTTAATTATTATCGACGAAGGTATTGCTAGCCCCCTCCCGCACGTGGACATAGACGGTAGATATTTGAGCCGGCCGGTTCATGAAACACGTAACCGAAGTTCCGTGACAACGTTCCGGCGTATTCAAAGCGTTTCCTTCTCCCGAAAGCAACGGCACTCATTATTTATGACACGACGACCATTGTTTGCGCTCTCGCGAGGAATAAAAAGCTTACATCAATGTATGACAGACGCCTTGATGTCTGGAGAGAACGTCGCGCTGCTGCCGTGCGCGGTGCATCTCTTATTGATAACTATGAAGCATGAAAGACTATTTATAACCCGGCCCAATGAAATCGCCCTACATCGAAGCGACGTCGTTCTCTTCGTCGGCGAGGCATTTAGATCCAAATGCGACGTCGATGCCGCGCGGCACGAACTTTTCTCCGTATTACAGTCTGCTGATTGACAAGATGTAAATATAGTTAGTTTCTAATCGTATTAAGCCCGAATTAATCGCTCGTAGCGTATTGTAGCCTATTGTGCGCGAAATGCACGGAATAGTTTCTCAGAAAGTTGAATCGCGCTTCTCCTCTCTCTCTCTCTTGCTCTCCCTCTCTTGATCTATTAAAGATCTTGCAAGACAGAGCTGTAAAAATAAAGCTAACTGTGCTTTTAATACTTTTAAAAAGGTACATATACTTTTAAAAAGGTTACATATTTTTTATTTAAAAATATTTTTAAAAATTTACAAACATTCGAATATATGAGTATAACAGATTTTCAATATCGTATTAATTTTCGTCGGATATATCTTTTTTTGTGCCTTTCTCACATGATTTATGCTTTCGTTGTTGGTGACCTGAATAAAATACATTGACGATCTCGAGCAGGCTCCTTGACTTTTAAATCCGTAAACAAAGGTATATAGAAAAAGAGGTTTTATTTCGTATGGCACGCACGTAATCGGACGTAATCACGAAAATCGGACGGTGCGGGAGATCTAATCGTTTTCTCAGCAGTACGAGTTGCAATTGGCTCGCACGTGAACGGGATTTACTACTTATCAAGGCGCGGCGCAACGCGGCGTAACTACTTGCTAACAGCGGCAAGCTTTACGAATTTGTTCGCTGGGAGGTGCTAGGAACGAAACAGATTGCAAAATTAATTAAAGATCGAGTATCTTCATGACAACGTGCGAATTTCTTATCGAAACGCTGCAATCGCGACGGTGGTGTAACGTCGTTCCACGGCGTTTACAGTGACTTCGAACACTAGACATTGCGTGTCCCTCGGCTCGTTCAACTCCGGCGTTTACGACCCTTTATCACGCTAACGAGGAAACGGTTTACGCTGGCATCCTAACGAACCAATTTTCTATCTGAAATATTAATGCCCGTGACATCTCGAATTGGTAATATTGAAAGAGCCTGCGGGCGCGCGGCGACATTACCATAGGCTTTCCGGCTTTCGCGTATTATTGTAGAATAAAATTATTTCCCACGTGAAATCGAATAACAACCCTTCGCTCGTTCGAGCGCATAAATTGAATCGTGCCGGCGGCATGCAACGATTTCAGGTCTCTTTTTATAGCTCTCCGTAATAGTAACGGCGAATAGCGTTTATCCGAAGTAACTAGTAAGATCGCCATCGCCTCGTAAAGTAATCACGGATGGCGGCGTAGGCAGCTGTTATCGAGATTAGGCATCTCGCAGCGAGACTAATCTCCTCTCTGTCTCTCTCTCTATTGCAGACGTGCGAAAACGAGTCTCGGCGCGTTCGCGGTGTGCATTCACTCCGGAAACTCGGGCGAAGAGCTCGACAGCATCGCTAATTAGGATCGCTCAACTTGCAAGGATGCGAAGCGTGGCCTGCGGGAAAATCACAACGTGACTTCGGTGAGTTCAATCTCTTTCTACGTTAGAAAAAAATACGCGGCCAAATGTACGTCGCGTGAAATTTCGCGATACGATCAAGTTTCGAGAAAGTCGGCGAGAGGAATCGATTCGTGCAATCTGAATATTTACTCGGGAGATCTATAAGCAAAACTCTTTTGAAAACACGTCGCGTACCAGTTTCAATCTCTCATACTCCGTACAGTCGCGTGCAACGCGGGCCTGCAACGATTTTTGAAGACGTTGCACCTGCAGCACGAGCGAACGCGTCGTCGAAAAAGGCAGCTCGGCCCGCTGGCGGCGGCGGCGGCGGCGGCGGCGGCGGCGGCGGCGGCGGAGGAGGATCACGGGGGTTCACCGGCGTGAGTGGCTCGCATCCCCTCCGAGAGAGGGTGGCTCGGCGAGGTTCTCGGCGGTCTCGCCGGAACCGTCGTACGGCTCCGACGTCGCTCGGCTCTGGCCGGCTTTATCACAGCGCCGGCGCTATTTCACCCCTTTGACGTAGCAAGATGGCGGCGACGTGTCGGAGGCGTCTCCGTTCGTACAGTGCTCGATGTCGGGCAGTCCGCGTACGTTCGCAACAACGTTCCAGCAGATTAACGCGGCGGTGGTGGCGGCGGCGGCAGAACGAGCGGCGCATCGCACGCGACCGCGGCATTGCGCTCCCATTACGCGCGTGAGAGGCACGGCACCGTCTTTCCGGTAACGTCACTGACGCACGTTACTTACCCCTCGTATACCGCGGAGCGAAGGCGAAGTGCAGCGTGCGGTTACGCGATCGACACGGAAGCGGCGTGAAGAACTGCGAGCGAGCGGTGCCCGGAGTGAGAGAGAGGGAGAGAGAAAGAGCGGTGTGTTAAGGGCTACTTGTGTGTTCGGTACGTGACATTCTTGAAGAGTTTTCGCACGAAGCCGCGTGCTTCTTCCGGTCTTCGCCGTCCCTTTATCCCCTTCTCCCTCCCTCTTCTCTCTCTCCGTTTCTCTCTCTCTCTCTCTCTCACTCTCTCTCTTTCTGCCTTGCCTTTCGCTCCAAATTTGTGCGCGACTTCCCTCCGTATTTATTTATTTTCTTTTTTTTTGTCGCTCGCTCCTATCTTCCGTTCTCGCGCCTTTCTCTCCTCTCGCCCTCTTTGTCTCTCTATCTTTCGGCCCCGGCGCTCTTTCACGGCAGACGTGGTGAAATGCGCGTGACCGGTCGCGCCTCGGAACGACGGCGACGACGTGCCTGGCGTCGTTGGTGGTGCACGCATCCCTGACGAGCACGGGAGACCCGCGACGGCGACTCGGCACATTCCCCGCAGTCCACGCTACTATGATAATAACGAGAGGCACGGCGACGGCGGCGACGGCGACGACGTCGGCACGGTGGGCGCTTCTCCTGAAGCGAGAGATGCTCGGCCGAGCTTATCACAACGTCAGCGGACAACGGCGATCAGCGACGACGGCCCCACGTAGCGACGCTATTACGACGATGTTGTCTCACGATTATGGCCGTCGCGCGGCACACGACAGCAACAGCAAGAATAGAAACACCACCGTGCCGCAGTGGATTAGCGACAACAGCAGCAGCTGCATACTAATCACATTGACGCTGCCCTATTACTATTATTACTACTATTGCCGATGTGCCAGCATCGCAGCCGCGTTGTACGCCGACGACCACGAGGACGATCTGGTAGCGCGAATCCCGAGGCAGCGGGAAGACGACGCGAACGGCATCGAGACAGCGAGCACTGACGACGATCGTCTTCTCCACCGCCAGACAGGACTACATTGTGGCGCGTGACCAAGCGCTTCACTACCACTCGCCGACACGCGCGATCACGCATAGTGCGACGATGATTAGCGCGACGGCGTACGAACGATAATCCGCGGGCCGGACACTTGAGTCGCGATTCAGCAACGACAGCGCGGTGTCATATCGACGATAATAAAACGTATAACAGTCGGCGCTCTTGGAGCGCGCGATTGATCGTCACATCGACGTCGATACACGACGGGGAGAGAAACAGTGTTACACGCGAGCGCATAGAAACTCGTGTCACGCACGGTCATCGGCCAGTGTACACACACCGGGGTTGGGAGGGCGGGGGTGGACACTCGGGTATAGAAGTGGCGAGGAGAGGACGAGAGCCAGATATCGCCGTCGATCCAGATAAGCCGTGCGAGCGCGATAAGGTACGGACGGACGCTTCACCCCCCCATCCCGGCCGTGACAGTCGACCTGTCACAGACTTTATAAACAGGCTTTTTTTCTAAGAAGTTAAGAACCATCGCAAATAAAGAAGGAAACAGAGGGAACGTTAGCGTCAGCCCATTCGCTGTGCTTACCGTGAGCTCTCGATTCGCGTGTAATTAGCGCGTACGTTGCGTACCGCTCGAGAACACGCGTTGCATACAATACACTTACATACACACAACACCCCATGCACACATACATACACACATACACACACATATATATATATATATCTATGTACGCATGCATGCACCCACGTATCTCGCGTTCGCATATTGTACGTGATAAGGGCGCACATTGAGCAAAAGCAGAAAGATAGAGAGAAAAGGAGGGAGGAAGAGAGAAAAGGAAAGAGAAGGAAACAAAAAGAACTATTAGTGTAGGCACACACAGAGGGTAGGAGCCTGTATATCGCATACGAGAGAGTGCATCTACGCATCGGCGTGTTTCATAAAGCAGCATCACTACTTTTCGTACGGATCTCTACATGCCGCATCGAGTGCATCGCACGGCCGATTAGAGACAACTCAAGAAATTGAGCCGACCAATCGTGGATCCTCCGATCATGTCGCTGCTCAGCGTAACGGGTGAGCTTTTCAACTTTTATTTATCCTTTCTCGAAACTTGTGACTTTAATCGATTTCGTCGGATTTTTGATGAGGTGGAAGATGTAGTTATCGGAATAAACAGATAAGATATTTTGCCGGTCGACTTGTAATTGCGCTGAAGATTTAACGAAGCAACCTGACCTTCGGCTTAATCCTGTTAAGTTTAAATCCTTCGGAAGGTTCAGAATTATCGTTATAAAAAATTTTGGACTTATAATTAATGATATCAATTCTATTCTGTCTTGAAATAATTATTTGCTTCACCTTTATATAACTATTAGATGTAACATCTGGTTAAAATGGAGAAAAGGATTAAAACGAGTTAAGCCCGAGAGGAAAAATTAAATCGGTACGGAAAAAAAAATCTAAATAAGTTAAACTCGAGAATGGAGACAAGATCAAAAAGTCGCACTGCCCGTGCGAGAAATGTCGTTAAAAGATTCTACATTTCGGAGCGGCGCGAAATGAGCGATATAGCGCTATTAAAGTCTCGTACGGAAAGCAGCGGCTGGCGCGAAACTGTTTCGACTTCTTTACGAGGTTTTCGTCGGAGATAAAAACTCCTTCCCGTTAGAAAAGTTCAAAGAGGATTTCCCGGCCTTTTCCGGATTTGCCTGTTACAAGAGGTAACAAAAGAAAAAAAAGCTCGGAAACTTTCGCAGACGGGGAGGGCGAGGGGGGGGGGGGGATATCAATTATTGTTGCGCCATCGAGTAGGCGCGGAAGAGCGCTCGAATTAAGTGAGATGCGTGACGTAATTAGCGCTAATGAAATTTCTAATTGCGTTAATTGGAGAGGCGACCCGCGATGGCGTGCCGTTGCTTTGCAACGAGCATTAAATGTTACAAAAAAAATTCTCGTTTATATTCTTTCCCCCGCCGCCCTCCCCACCCCCTGCTATTCTCATCGGACGGGGGACGATGCAAGCGATGCACTTAATTTTCAGCGATATCATGGAGAAATTACAATGCGCCGTTTACCACTGCTGCCGTTAGATTATAATCTACCGGTAAGACTACGGTGATACCGTGCGACCGTCGCACGACATCGCAAATCGATCGGTTGCTTTTAACGTTATCGCACTCTCGTTCCCATTGTCTCGCGTCCATCGCGCCCGATTATCGACTTAGGAAGCGTGATTTATACCGACGTCTCGCGTCTCGCAATCACACACTTCGCCGCTGTGAATACGGACGTACGTAGGTACGCGGAATCGATATCGAAATGTCGCGCATTCCTGCAATTGTGTAACTTGATTTTATGATGGACGCGGGACGGTTTTATCAATCGTAACTTAATACTGCCATAGATATATTTTCTCGCTCCATGCGGAAAATATAGATGCCGGCCGGCCGAGAAATATGATCGCGCATAAAGCGATTTCGGAAGCGGAAGCTCACTGTTCCGTGAGCAGAGCCCGCACGCGCGATACTGAAATCCGACTTGACGTAGTGACGTAATCCAATGCTTGCGGAAGACCCGCCGGGAGATATATGTACAAATTTCGTGCATTTTTATGTGTATCGCGGCTCTCGCTATGTATCCTTTATATACACAGAAAAATAGTTAGACACCGCGGTATTATTTTCGTGCTTCGCGAGTAATCTGTTATTCCAATGTACATTCCGATATGAAGAATAATGACTCACTATTTCCATGACATTAGCGCTCAAAATTGCCAATAATAATTGTCACGAATTGCAATTTTCTCGCGCATCTGAATATTCATCGTTCGTAATATTCTTGTTTCAAGAGATACCGATATCTTCCACACGCTATTTGGCACACACTTCTGACAGATTTAGAATCCGGCTAAGTGACATCGCAATACCTCGCGATGCATCCATTTCCGAAGTTGTATTTCTTCAACGTACATTGTTCACGTGTGGATCTAAGTGGAGATATTTCTCCCCGACTTTTCCACTTCTTCCCATCTACGTCACGCAGACGACGGGAGTATCCGGGAGAAATAGCTGACATAAGCCGTCTCGGCGCGGAAGGGCTATTGGGGAAGAGGGAAGAGAGAGATATCGTAAACATATATCGGCTGACAATAATGAGAAATAACGTCCAGCTCCATCCCGCCGTCCTTGTCCCACGTGTATTCATAAATATATCGCCGGGACAGGCGCGTATACTTGCGTGTGTGTGCACTAGGCGGTAGGCGGCTAAGCCAGCACCTGACTCAGGTGTGCTCAGGTGCCTCCTTTCCACCGACCGGCTGTGTACATATACACGACGCGCGCCTGGCCCGTATACATCACAGATGCGCGCGCGGGCGAACGAGCGAGCGAGCGAGCGAGTGAACAGGGTTCGTCCATGACTATGAGACACGGAGAGCATAGTGCAACGGTTGACCCCGGTACGCGGGGTCATTCCCTCCTTCAGCCAACCGCCGCTCCAACCCCACTCGCCGCCCGCCACCCCCTGCACCGCGGCTCTTTTGCCGCTCCCACCCGGCTCCCTGTCCTGCCACCCTCCCTTCCCCCCCTTTCGTTCTCTGCCTTCGTCTTCCTAACCCGCTACTATCGCAACCACCACGCGATTCGTGTACGCTCTCTCGCTTTCTCTCTCACTCTCTCTCACTCTCCGTTCGTCGTTTATCCGATGAGCAACGATGTATCTACCAGGTGGTACGACCTATGTAAACTCCCGCATATATACTACCGGGCCGAGGCAGCTTGAATTTTCCCTCGCCTCGTGCGGAGATTCAAGGGACGAAGTTAAGCACGGAAAACCGGCGGCGGCCGCGCGCATCGCGGCCAATTGTTGTTCATCGAGCCTTCCCGTGCCTCTCTCGTCAACCCTACACGCCGTTTGGAAGACGAGCGGGATCACAAAGAACGCTGAGCGACGTATCGTTGGGAAAAGGCGGCAATTTACGCGCGGAAGCAGCGATCAGACTCGAGTTGCCGCGATTAAAGCGGGCTTGACGCTTTGCGCATGGTTGATTTATCTCCCCTTAGTTTTAGATTTAGTTCCTTAGGAGTTTGATTAAAGCGCCTTCGAAATTACCTCTAAAAGATAAATACGAATCCCGACGAAATACGTGTTCGCAGACGAGAGTAGACGTTCTTAAAGTGCTTGAACAGCGATTTAAAATAATAATGATGCGCTTCGACGTAAGAATGTTGATGGAGATTTAAATTCTTCCCCGGGGAGAAAAATTTGCGAACACTTTCATAATACACATAAGAAAAAGCGTCGTCGTAAGAACTACAATGATCTCGCGAGAAGCGATAACATAAAAGCGAGAGGAAGTCTGCAAAGAGCAAGAAGTGATTGAAGAGTGCCGTCACGCGAAAAAGAAACTCCCGTTCTTCAAACCCAATCCACTCAGACTCTCTTTATACTCATAATAGTCCCTCTGCTACTATTCGCAGAGAATTTGTTCTCAGCGATTTTTTTTTTCAAGTTCACCATTTGTGATATCTCGATACTCGTTGCATTCCGCGACGCCTAAAAGACAAGTGGAAGAAAAACGCTCGGACGCGCTCGTTTGCGAATGACACAAATGATTTAAGGTGTCACGAGCATCGTGGAAAAAATTGCTCCGAATTTCGAGGGGATTTTTCTTCAGCGCGATTTTTCGGCACGTTTTCGGACGCACGTGTGCGCGGCATTGTCATTGTAAATCTCCTCTCTCGTAGTATTTTCCCCGTCAGCGAAATATAATACTTTCAATGGCGACGTCTCTGGCAGAGACCTACTTTCTTTCTATCGTTCTCTCGCCGCTCGCCAGCTCGCTAACTCGCTTGTTTGCTTGTCCGCGAAGGGCTATACATTTGCCGCGCTGCGTTTCATCGCCATGATGTCGGAAATGTGTCATCGTTAATGGAGATGAAATGCTCGCAATAACGACGGCAATCCGTTCCGTTCGCGTTAACGAGCGTGCAGACGGTTATTTTCGTGCGACAATGCGCGAAGTCGCGCGCGCGCCGCGTCGCCAATTGCCGAGGCGGCATACGCCTTCGTGAAAATACGAAAAATCGAAAGGAGCTGCACTTCGGCACGTATCGCGTTTCGCGTTAGCTCTTCTTCCTCAACAATATTTTATATTTTATAATAGTGGCATTTCCATACAGAGAGTTGCGGATTTATAAAACCAATAAAATTGATTTTTCTCAATTTATTTTGCAATATTTGATAATTGAACGTTGTTTTTTTAGAGAATAGTTTTTTTTAATTCCCTCAAATAATGTTGGACTATCTTTTGCTTTCACTATTCTCTGATATTTTCAATTCGAGCTCTAAATAGCTTTTTAAAATATAATATTACGAGTTATAAATTTGAAAAAGTAGATAAAAATACACGAGTAACAGTACATCCGGCGTGTGCGAAACCGTATGCAGCTGCGGTCGCGAGGCGGGATAAAAATTTTCGTCGGTGGAAAATTCGCCGCGGAATGCTGATTTTCGCGGAAACGACGCGATGCAAAATGATCTTCCGCGTTACCGTTGCATTACCTCGCCCCTTCGATTTCCTTGAATGAGAACTTTTGGTGGGCGATTTGCGGCAGTCTGGCGCACTTTAAGTTGCACACAAGCGCGCCCGTACGTGTGTAGGTGAGTGAGTGGGAGGGTAGTTTCCTTCAGGAAAAGGAGAAGGAAACGTTATCAGGCACGGAAACCATTCCCTTCCCCTCGCCATTCGTAAACGAAGGCTGATCTTATCCACGTTCGCGAACGAGATCTTCCAAGCTTTTCCTTAAGACCGGGACCTCCTAAAACATTTGGAGCCCTCTTCGTTCATTGATAATCAGCCGGTGCGTTTTTTTTCCCCTATCTGAGTAACGAAAGTTATGATAACGGTAAATAAGGCGGGGGATAGCGACGCAGCTATTTTGAGATTCAAGCGTCAATAATTCTCAAGTTATATGATACACTTTATATATAGACTACGCGACAGGCGTTAGCGTCGGTCTAAGCACTTTAGAAGCGAAATAGGATACATAGCGTAAGAAACGTAACTTGCTCGCGGCAAAAGTTTCTCTTTATTGTGTCGGTATTTCAAGCGGCGCGACGTACAGCAACCACTGAGAAACTTGGCCATCGCTCAGTGACTGCGCGAACACGAAGGCGAAAGCTGGCCCTCCCTCGTCTACCGCAACGACGTATCGATATACGAAACTTCGTGCAATTAACCGAGTTTATATTTACACGAATAACCCATTAACTTTTCTCTGCAAGCGATCGTTTTCGCTAAGTTCAGCCGTTCGTTCTTGCGACAATTCACGTTTGAAGAGAAAAAAATCCACTCGTTAATATGTAATGTGCATATGTGTCGTCAGTCGATATAATTTCCGATTTGAGCGGAAATTTTTGCTGTGCAAACGCCGTGTGTTCCGCGCAAAGTCATGTCAGCTCTCGAGAAAAACAGACAGCGAGCCGCTTTTTTCTCGTGTTCGTCGCACCTCGGTAAACGGGAGCCACTTTTCCGAGCCGATGGAGGTTTAGTTTATCGAACGAAAAAGTTCACGGCGTGTTAAAGGGTTATCGGGTAGTCCGTATAGATTCTCTGCACCGCTCTTCGCTCCGGTGACTGGGGGGCATTCCCGGACGATGTTTTCGTAAACTCATTTTCGTGAGCACCAGGCCTTCGGAATTTTCAGGTTTATGCGCGGCGTGTGCAGCTTCGTTTGGCTTGGCTGAGAAATGAGGGAGGGTGTGCGAAACATTTTTTTAAGAGGCATTCAAAGGTTGCAATAACGAGCGTGCAACATCTCAACGTATCTTCAACAGCCGCATCCTGTTTTTCGACGCTTTACGAAGGACGGTGTGGATTCGGCCGGAATGAACTTTAGGAGTGCTTTGATCGGCATCCCTGTAGAGAGATGGAGAGAGAGAGAGAGAGAAAGCTACCAGCACTTTGTGAGCGACGCCGATATACACAGGATTGATCGCGAGAATAGACGCTACAAACGAGCGTCCATTGCTACGAGAAAGAGCGATGGCTAGTGCGAAGAACTTGGAAACTCGTCGAGTTTCCGCCGAGGATTCATGGCGAAATAATGGCACCGGCGGCATTTATAAGTTTCTGCAACTATTATTCTTGTATTACGTTAATACTTTAGCCAGCGCTTGAAGAAAGATTTTATTATTGCGAGTCTTACATCGTTAAAAGTAAAATAATCATATTAATAGGATTTCAAATTTATGTAGTTTTCGAGAAATTATTTTTCCAAAAAAACGACCATCCATTACAGCCATTGTACACGGCGTTTTATTGTTCGGAATATATCATTTTAAAGCTTGCACATTAATCAGAAAAATATCTTCCGCAAATATCTTGGCGACTGCACTTCGCCAAATCCTTGTATAACTCATCGATCGTCACGTATGAATTTAACGATCCCGCTCGACGCGATCCATCTCCATTTTCTACCGTCCGCCGTTGTATAACTAGTTCATTGTGTAGAGCAGATCGAAATCCAATACGGGATTCCCTACGGGAGCTTGCGGAGGAGCCGCCGAAGGGATACCGGCATCGCCATAATAAATAGAGGTCCTTGAACCCCACCGCGGGTGGGGTAGAATGCAATAGCCCGGACTATTGAGCAGAGTTCGAGACTTCGGACTCGCAGTTTTTTCCCCGTTCTACGCTCCTCCGGTCTCCCCGCTCTTCCTCATTCTTCCCGATAAAAACGGGAGAGAAATCCGCGCGATGCGCCGTATCGTTGATGAGAAACTTTGCCGCTAAAGCCGGTCTTTTATCGACGATAAAAGAGCCGGCGGTAAACAGGTGCCTCGTCGTCGCCGGCGCGACGTCGGGCGAAAACGCAGCGCAACTTTATAATGCGCTTTTAGTCATTGCTCGCATTAAATGCTCGGCGCCCGTATAAATGTCTCGCGCCGTGATCCGGCCGGCGACAGAAACTTTCCGCCTGTCGCTTCCGCGCGAATGCAGCTCGCAGGCGTAGGTATTAATAATTCGTCCCGGCGGATGATGGCGGCTCGCTCGTACTCTGCCGTCCCTCCCTGACACGTCAGGCACGTCCCCTCGCCCGGTCTCCCGCAATAACTTTCATCCTGCGGTGCGCAATTTTCGTGCGGCCGCACATCGCCGTCATCGTAACCGTGCCGATGGTTATTGGTTTTCACAGAAGTGGTTACGCCTGACGAAAATTTCACGACAGGAGGGACGCCGCGCATCGGTGCACACCGCGCTGCCCCCCTCGGGGGAGTTAATTATGCGCGAAAACAATATTATCGAAGGAATTATCGGAGGACGAGAGGCCGAACTTGGGGCGAGCGCGGCAACGCTCGGCTGTTCGTTGCTCCTTTCCGCAGGGTTAATGCGCCGCGCGGAATAAACCATTAATGCAGATGACCCGTAATCGGGATTACAAGGGAATAATGGGGAAGTTAGCACGGATTGCTGATCCCCTCGGTTCGCGAACAGTCGGCCAGTAGAACGTTCGGTCGCGCTAATCGATCGGACGCGTGAATACTTCTTATCGGGAACCCACGCGACTGGTTAATGAAGATAATGTACGCGAGTTGTTGCAACTGCGAATCCGCCGAGCACACGAATCGTCCGAATTATTCTAACACAGCGGAGTTCCGCAGTAAATATCAAATCCGCGGGATGCAGCACGCTGTGTACACGGCGGCTTAAAGCGAAATAGAATAATCTGACAGTGGCACCGGATTTATCGGCGCGAGATTTACGTTAGTTTGAAGTCCGCGCAATCTGCTAATTACATCTCTCCGTTGCTGATAATACTTTTGGTCGGGAAAAAGTACGTTACGCCATCGCGATAGGCGGGAGGCCTTGAGCGTAAATACCAGAGTATTTATTGCACTTGTATCTTGCAGCTTTATCGCGGTGACTGAAATAAAATACGCATTAAGGCAAAGGCGTGTTAAATAAGTTTTTAAAAATGCAAAACTTATTTAATGCTCCAACGAGTTCTTAATGGCATTTAGAAAATTCAAATTTATTCGCACGATAATAACCGAAGTACGGATACTATAAAATTATTCAATGTCAATGTCGGTGTAAAAGCCTCCTCTTTATATTAGAACTTCATTCACAAATTGTGTAATGTAGTTTCACTGATGGTGTCAGCTGATTACTTTTATTAACATTTCAAGAGCACTAGAGCGTCCTTGCGAAAAGGGACGAGAGATCTTATCTTCGCGGCTTCGAGTGTTCAGTCAACTCTAAATAACATCGTATAATTATTGTGCTGCGATTTTAGAAACGAAGGCTTGTGATCGGTCGTGCGTTATAATTCTCGGAAACAGCAATATTTTATTTTAAAACTAAAAATTAAAGTTGACACGCACGACACCAATTCCTACAGATTAATTTAAAACTTTTATTATTTCGAGGGGGAAAAAGTAAAAACAGAGAGAATGTTTTATTTCGATCTTCAAATCGATCTGTTCGCAAAATTAAAGGACAAGTTATTCCGCACAGCTTAGATAAAATCGCGCTGTGTGATAGTTCTTCTCTAAAATCCATCGTATTACCGGCCATATGTTCGCGACAGTGGAAAATCCGTGTTGCATGACAATCACGTGCATGGTTTATCTTATCGTCCCTCCTCGGCGTCTAGAATGCGAGAACGCTCTTTCGAATCTGATTTATGATGATGATTATTCTTCCTCCCTTTTAAAATACTCGATAAAGCCCCTCTTCCGTCGCCTTCGCGCCTAGGAATTTTATCGCAAAATGTATAATCGATAATTTGCGGACCAAAATTGGCGCGGCGATTCATATGTTGACGCGTATAACTACGACAGTTTATAATTTTGCATAAATGCGAACTCTTCAATTCACCGTACGGTAGAATGCTGTGAAAATATTGTTTTCACAAACGTTGTATAAAACAGTCCGACAGTCTATTAGACTGGCTGTCCGCGTTAATTGATTTCTTACGGCTCGGGACGCGTTCTTAGATTTATTTCATTAGAAAACCTCGTGTTTGCGCCAGCTGCGCACCTGCGTTCAGCGTCGGTTGAAGATTTGTAAGGATTGATCGAACTTTACGGCACGGCTCCTTTCGTATCCGAAAGTTTTTTCCCCGCGCCCGCCCGCAATCTTTAATTATACATTCAGAAGAGGTCTCATTATGACACGTTGCCAAAGAAAATGATTAATTGGACACGACCGGCGTGCGCGCATACATTATACGTAGCACACTCGCGATCCATTATACCCATTACATCGATTGCACCTCGCGCAAACGCACAAGAAGGATGCGAGCAGCTAAATAAATATGAGCGTAATACGAGTAGTAACACCGTGGAATTTATCCCACTCCTTAGCTCCTTCATACTTCTCAACTTTCTCCGCGTAACGCGCGCGTTATAAATCCAGTCAATATTTTATAATGAAATAATAATCTACGATCGATAATGTAATGCCAACTTTGTAGCGACGCGAGGCGAGAATATTCCATCGAGAGAGCGTCTCGGGCGAATATTCTCCGGGAAGTCATCCCGGATACATCCTCAAGATATTTTTCGAGAGCGGGAATATTTTGCGAAAAATATTTCTACAAACTACGCTACGGAGCCGAGCACGTCGTAGAGCATGATAGTGCAGAATAGAGGTCAACCGAAGGGTCGCCGGCTGGCTTACAGGGATATCTCGCGCGGGAAGTGGAAAGGGAGGATCGGCTCGAAGAGTGAAATATACGTCAGTCATCTGCGAGAGATGCCATCATCCACGCGATATCCTGTGATAAGACGCGATAAGATATCGCGTTTACGCGCGCGTGCCACGTAAATATTGTTCTCTAATACCGGCCTATAAATAACAGCGCGCCGTACAACGCGCGCGCCCGATTTTTCCACCCCGTTTACCCTTCCTCCTGTCGTCGGCCGCCGCCGCCGCCGCCGCCGCCGCCGCCGCCGCCGCCGCCGCCGCCGTCGCCGGTTGCTATCGTTTTCTGCATCCGTTTTCCACGGCAGCGGCGTCGTCACCGGAGGAAACTGCCGCCAGGATGAAAAGTAAGCAGCGTGTCACCCATACGACGTCGTCCGCACGCGTGTACGTGCCATACAAAGACGCGTCTGTGCAGGGAAACACCCTTTGCAGAAGAGGGGTGAGCTTGATGAGGATGTATGCGTGCTCGCTCGTGACACAACGATACCACGGTCTTGGCACGTATTCATACGCCGGGCGTCCATTGTCTCGAGTTGTTCGAAGGTAAAAGATCGCAACTGAAGCGTTAAAGCTGACGTCATTGTTTCACTTTTCTTTCGTCGGCGCGCGTGCATACAACACATCGCCCACGCGGATACATAGGCATCCCCGTCGTGTCTGCCGTTTATGTATGTATATCTTCGGCGCCCCGAGCTATCAATTCCGCGCAATATAACTTGGATACGCGACGCTTTTGTTTTACTTTGCGCCGATGCACATTTTCCGTGCGCCACTTTTTTTTTTTTTTTGTCGTCGTTAATAACGTAATAGTTTCAACAGCGACGCCGAAGGATTCAGATGTAACCAACTGTTGAGGGGCGCGCTCGGGTCGCGTCGGAATTAATGCAATTAACGTGCATCGCGACGTCGCACACACGTATCGGCGCTCGCGTTTCACTCTGTGCCTCAGAGTCGATTTAATATCGGTATTTCCCCGCGGTTTTCTCGCTGCATATCGGATTTCAATCGCGACTGGCCGACTGCCAAGGCGTGGACGCGAAAGCAAACAGCGCGCCGTGCACGAGTCTAATTATTTTTAAGCGAGTGAGAGCAATTAATTTGTCAGGGAGTTTATTTGGAAAGAAACAGACGGGGAGAAGGAGACGGGAGCGAGAGAGAGAGAGAGAGAGAGAGAGAGAGGGGAAGAATCGATGTGTAAGCCGCACCTGTTAGACAACCGCACTCGACCCCTCCGGTTATGAAAAGTGGACGTAATGGTCGATTCACCGGCGTTCCCGGCGCTACACGTCGCCCGTGGCGTTCTCCCCTGTTTATGTGACATCAGCGCTCGCTCATTCCTGCGACCGACAATTTTATAACAGCGACGAGAATATTCCTACGCCCGCAGAATCTCCCTCTCTTAATTAATCGCGCGCGATGCGCGCAAAATAGAAAGGCACGTCTGTCGAGCGAAGAAAAAGTTCTCTATGAACTGTGACCTGCGGATACACGGCTGACCCGCTTCATCATCATCGTGCTTGCATCGCCCAATCGCTCGTTACACATTGTCGCCGTGAAACGCTGCGCCGTCTCTCGTTGCGGCGCCGCGATTAATCCTAAGGGCGGTTACTCATTCGTGCGGACTCATCGCAACACATTGCCTGGCATTTATTAGCACAGGTCAACGCTTTAAATCGCTATTGACACCGGCCGGAGTTGCGCTCGACCTACACACGCACTCGCGTATATACATTCTTATAGACAAGGTCGTCTCGTGACCTATTCGTTAAACTTGCTATTAAAAAAGGGAGAGAAAGCGGATCGTGACACTCGAATCCTTCTTGGTGTTCCGCGCGCGCGGTTCAGTAAATTTGTAATGCGTTTGCAAAATGTGGCCTTTATAAGTAGCTGACGGAAAAGTCGATAGGTGCGCCTGGTGGCGCGACAAAGGGACACGCCGTGCGAGTGAAATTTTTCCACCGGTGAAAATTCAATTTTGAAATTTCATACGCGTGCGATGTATCACGGGTAATTATCGGGCGCGCGGTTGATTTTACATCGCTTGACCTACATGCCTATTTGAATGTTATTAAGCGTAATCAGTACGATCGGGGTAATTACATAGTTCGATAATTTGCGCTAAAATGCCGGTAGGTAGATACGACGCTGGTGTAATGATCGTTGATACACGTACGCAAGCAAACACGGTCGCGTAAGGAACTAATTAACAGTAAACCTTTCGTGATTACGGCAGTTTACCTGCAATGTGTTGTACAGGTTCTGCGATTGCAAGATTAGTCGCAAAATTGCGCGAATATAGATGTAAGATGTTGTCATTCCTGTGATTTTCCTTCCTCGAAGGACTCTTAATCTGTAATCCCGCCTTTGTTCTTTCTCTGTTGCAGTGAAGAAAGCGCGGTTCATCTGCGAGGATGGTACGTATGTATTGTGTGGCAAAAAAAATGGGAAAAGTTACGGCGAGACGGCTGAGAATTTCACGGCTAAGTCGATCCGTTCTCTGTTTGCTCTCAAACTTGTACGAGCGAAATATTAACGCGGTTGTGCAACCGTGTACTCAAAATCGAGACCGAGATGAGACACGGTAGCGCGGTCTTTACCCACACCTCGTTGCTAGAGTTCGCGGACAATTTATTGCACTCGCGATTGGAATAGTTCCAAGTTTCAGATTATGTGATTCCTCAAGCGGAATGCCACGACGTTCCGTTTATACCGAAATCATTTTTCCGCACGAAAAAAGATGTAAAGGATCTTATAAATCTAAGACGGATACTTTATACTTTCCAAAACTTGATATAATGTTTTTCTTTTTTCTTTGCTTTTTTTAAATTTTTCTGCCAGGAAACAGCTAAGTAATTAATAATTTTAACAATACATTATAAAAACAATCTTGAATGTACATCGTGCACGCGTCGCCAATTAGTCGCGCAACGTTATTTAGTACTTTCCACGATGACACACGCGACCTTGACAGTTTTCGTTCTTGCATTTATATTACGCATTTTTTAACATTCAACCGCACGTGACGTGTACGCCCCGCTGTATGGAACAGACTTATGAAGCCATTATTTCACGCAATGTGGCGAGATTGAAGTGTAACGATAACGTTCACACTCGCATCACGAACGTACAATGTATCCAGTTTCATGAATTTATTTATGCGACGTCTCCGCACATTCATTCATATTAACTCCGCGTTGTTATCACGAACAAATTTAGTCTGCCGAAAGTCGATGAAAGTTTTGCATTCACGCCGGCTCCCGTTCGTAAGAACGCGAATAATTTCTCGACGGCGTCTTATTCTCATCACGCAAACAACGTTCGATTTGTCCCATATCAGCCGGCATCTCAGGTCACGAGAGGCTACGCGTTATTTTCACGTTTCGCTGAGCCCTATTTACGTCGCGTCTAATTTTTTATTAATAGCCCGTGCTCAGCGGTTGGATGTTCACCGAAGTCAGCCGTCGAGCGCGCGACCCTTGCCACATATTTCGCCGGCTACCCGAAGACAATTTTGTGGCTCGTAAAGCGAAATGTCGGGGGTGACGCACCACCCGGTGCCCCGAAGCGCCTCACCCGGGCTCGTAAAGTCCCTCTCCCGTTTTTTTTTGCGCGACTTATCGAAGGCGTGCAACCAAGAGCGTGTGTATAGCGAGCGACGTGGGCGCCGCTTATTGGAACAGCCAGGCCCTTCCGCTCGTGCACTTGTTCTCATCTCAGAGACATAAACCGCACGAGGATGCCGTCAGGATCGCTCTTTAAATCGAGAACAAAACGATATCCCCGATTGATATAACTTTATAGGGGACTAAAGCCGCGATATACTTTGTATCGGAGCGTGTAATTCATCTGCGATTCCATTAAAGTTGATGAGAAACGTATCTCGATCGAAACATTTATATACATTTTCATGAATGATTTAATGCAACAGCATATTTCGCTCGTACGTTGAGAGCACGTGCCACTAATACGCGTTACCTTCCAACCGGTTGGCTGAAACGTGGATTATCGAACGTAATTGCAGCGGAGCAGTTCAACTCCTACGTTACGCTGAAGCTACAGAACGTGAAGTCGACGACAGTCACTGTGAAAGGGGCCAATCCATGCTGGGAACAAGACTTCCTCTTGTAAGTTAATTAATAATTGATTTTTTCTTACGCGGATTTATATTTCTGTACACGGCGGAGCGTGAAAGAACCCATTAAAACTGCTGTTGGGCTAAACGTATTTCCGTGGCAAACTGAAAATTCTCGCGCGGCTACCATCGCTCGGAAACATCGCGGAACTATCGCGTGCGCAACGGCACTAAAATATCTAGGACAGCCGGTAATTTGTGCGCATCTAAAGGAATCCGAGACTAATCATACTCTTATTTAACGAGACTCTAATTCCAACGTAATAAATCCTTTCCACTGGCCGATCCACGAGTTTTTCCGAGCGTAGCAGAGAGTCGCGAAAATCTCAGCGAAATTACGGGCGGTGAAACGTGCTTCTTTTTCGCAGCACAGCATTACCAATCCTCAGCTTGACAAAGTTCTGCTTGTTCAAGACGAGATCCTTGGTTCATCATAGTTCTTTTTCCGAACGTTGTTAAATAGATTAGCGAAAAGAAACAAAAACAAAATAAAATTAGTTTGTGTGGAATGAAAGAGAGACTTTCTTTCGATTCGACGTCGACCGTTACAATACATTGTTTTTTCGATTTCTTGGCTCACTCGTGCAGCTTTTGACGCCAGCGGACTCGCGATCTTTAAATTTAAAACGTTTAACTTACTCCGTCGAGAGCTTGCAAAAAGCAGCGGTTGTTTATTTCGCGACGTGACATTTCCTCGCGGCCCCGCAAAAAATTAAACGAAACTTGTTTGTTGCGCAGCGAAACGAATGACATGAATGCCGGTCTCGTGGTGGAAGTGTGGTGCAAGGGATTCTTGTGGGACCGCTTTCTGGGCTACTACTATATCCCACTGTCGGAGGTGTCCTACATGAACGAGGTAACGAGAAATCAGTGCAACGTAAGTCGTACAGAGGCACAGCACCAACAAACCGAACACACACCGTCCGATATCCGTGACACCAACAGCAATACACAGCAAGACTTCGTCACCGATACGGTACACCAACGTTTCGCTGCACGCTAAAGTAGCACGCAATTTTTGCGACTAGAAATTTCACGCGCGATTAAAATTTCAAAACTGATTGAAATTAGGGGGAAAAAGGGAAAAGAAAATTGCGATGCCGCTGGGACACCGCTGCGCGGTGTCAGCAACAAGTATTTCTCGCGATCGCAACGCAACCAGCGAAGGCCTATTTCGTCTACATTTAGTCTCCGTCACAGAAGCGGAAGTCGGCTATTTTTTAATGAAACGTCATCGTACGCCGGTAACGGTGTACAAACAATTCTTAAGCATCCCGCGCACGTAACTATCCCCCGCAGAATCCGCCTCGTCTCCTCTCCTCGTCACTCCCCCGCCGCCGCCTCCTTTTAGCGGCCAGCGCGGCTTCGTACGTGAATTGAAATTCGACGAGTGTTTGCACGTCGAACGAACCGAAACCAATTACTATTTGGCGCGCTATATAGAGCCGTCCGTTGATTTTCAGCGGCGGAATAACCGAATAATCCCCGGCCACGCATTCCTCGATCCTAATGTTCGTCCTCGCAAGCCCTCGCTTTCACAACGGTAAATCCTGCGCGATCCTGTTTTTCTCTTTTGTTTTCGCGACGTATACGATAAATTCAGAAGAGAACGGAGAGAACGTGACATGGACGGGCGTCACTCCGATGCGTGACCGCCGATCGCGAGGGCGATTCAGCTCGGAATATTACATCGCGCGCGTACAAAATTGAATTCGCGAAGGTGACGCGACGGTGACTATTCACACCGGCGCTAACGTTGCCCGATTTACGCCGTGAATTTTTGCAAATGTAATCACGGGCGAGCGTGGGTCGCACTGTACTCGAAGAATACGGTGATTAACAACGGCGCGTAATTTACGTCGCTGACATGGCAAACAGCGCAGTCGCGATTGCGAAAACGGCGATTTTCTCTCCCTTTATTTTCTCTCTTTCTCTTCCTTCCCTTCTCTCTCTCTTTCTCTCTCTCTCTCTCTTTCGGAGATACATTTACGTTCATAATTAGCGCACATAATTATGTATTAATAGAACAGCCGCATGGGACCTAATTTCTCTTATCGTCACTTTGCCATCGGAGACGCTCTCAGGCTCTCGAAACGCAAGTTGCCCGGAACTTAGGAATGTCGATTCGCGCAATGCAAATTATAACCCGCCTGGCGACTCGTATGACAAATTAACGTGCTCGGATAAATATCGTTTCAGTCTTTCGGATGAAAGGTTGCGAGAAATTCGAGCGAGATTAAGATTCCGGTTTCCTTTCACCCTCGCTGAAGGCACGAGTGTGCCTTTTGAGATTCTCGAACGTGCGGAGATTTCTTCCCCAAGGATCTCTCCTGCCTTTATATCCCTTCTGTCTTCATTTGTGCGTGGCGGCTGCACTTCTGTACGGCAACAAAAGTGAATTTTCGCTAATTAAATCGCTCGAACGCTTTATTTGAAGGTCGGCAGGGATGAGGAACGCGGGATATTCACTCATTCGATAAAATCACCCTTTTCCTGGCGAGAATAATAACTCTTTGGAGCGCCCGGCCCGTTCTTTTAAACGGCCAGACAGGAGTCACTCATGCGCGACCCGGAAATGAAGAAGCAATTCTCCCTTTCTTTTGTTCCGTCTTCTTGGTTGTTATTCAAATTCCCGCACCGCCCGAGTGAGTCAAAGTGAATTTCTCGTCGTTCTTCTTGCGGTGGCGCGATCTCATTATCGGCAATATAAATCGGATAAAAAGTTTTTTCCGGTGAAAAAAAATTCTCGGTCAATATACGTGCATTAGTTTTCTAAATCTTCTTATCCAAATTAATATTTCGGCAAAATTCTGTTTTTTTTTTACGGGTGCAAATAAAATTTATTATGGCAAGGGATATGTCTCAACGTATAAACAGACAAAACAGTGGAAGAAGTCAGGCGTAGGCTTGTTCGCTTTTTCCGCACGAAGTGCACCAGCAGCATCTTTCAGCGGAGAGTCGAACAAATTAAATTAGAGAACAGAATTACCTCGGACAGAGGTACGACTCGGTCACGTGCGAGAACATGACTCCGCTTTTATATGCTTCACTATTAGTGTTACTTTTCAAGTATCCCTTTCTCGAGGCTGTCGTAAACTCCTCCTCGCGAAGCCAGTCTGAAAACCTATGATAGCCGACGCAATGTTCTGCGGTCTTTTTTTCTCTTGTAATAAAATATTTTCAAGTACAAGAAAAAAATTAAAACGAAAAAATTAGCTCTTTGCCAAAAGACAATCTCTCTGTTAAAGATTTAAAATCGCATTTGTATTTCTCTCTTCCTCTATCTCTCTTGCTCAAACGAGGTCGAAATCACCACCGCGACGCGCCCTATCATCCCCCCCGTCGTTCCCGACCACGACATCGCCATCACTATCGGCAATACCCGGATCCTCTTCCGCTCGTGACGTCACTTGGCGCTCGGCCAGAGCGTGGCGCTCAATGAAACGTTCTAGGAAGCCGGGTCGCCGAGTGGTCGACGTAGGTTTACGGCGACATTATGCTGCATACATACAGGCGCGAGCGAGCTTGCGGAAAGGCAACGACCTTGACGAAAGATTCAGCTGATTCCCATGCTTTTTCTTCACGCGAAAGAAACCGGACGCGCGAGCTGTGACATTTCCCGGACGGCTTTGCCGCGAGAGACCCTCGTCGCGCTAACGATCTCTCATTCATATCCACGGAGTGAAGTATTCACACGGCAATTTCATATCCTTCACGCTCGTATCCATTACGTTTCTTTGCTTCTCCGTAAGCCCGTGAAATATTGCCGTTACCGCCTCGGTGTGCAAGACCAGAGGCAGATGACCGCGTGATCTATGATTCGCGAGCGCGGGCGCACAAAAGCGAGCGCCTTTTATTCACGCGACAAGAGTTGGCGTTCAAGACGTTCTCTCTTTCTCCCTTTTGGCGAAGTCCTTTTGCTCGGCTTTCCGCTTTAAACGGCGCGATTGTGGCAACAATGGCGGAATCCACAAATCACGCTATAAATCGCGTTTCTGGGCGGGCGATCGACGAGTCTCGCGCGAGCGCCGACAGCGGTGACATTCGCGGAGATAAAGCGCCGGTGCGGAAGGCTTGAAAAAGGGACGGTAAATGCATGCGCGCACGTGTATAAAGGGTGACAAAAGGAGTCGGCAGCGACGAAGAGACAACGCGGGCGCGACTTGACGAACGACAGAGACTCGGTCGAGTGTGGATGAAGGATGACGAACGAGGGACGATGACGAGGGCGATATGTAACCACGCGCACTCTACGGCGACAAAAAAAAACCGTCGCAGGAACGAAAGCGGCGAGACGAAGTGAGGTAAACGAGCCTCGAAGTATCAATGCGCGGGGTCAGATTGCTTTTCCCTCCCGGGTCGTGAGATGGACGATCTGGGTCAGCCGCGGCTTAAAATATTCATAAAACGACACGCGAGCCCTATATACGTCCTTAGATTTGACACGCATTAGAAATATCCGCCGGACCGTATCGAGCAATTTCTAGCCCGGCCTGGCTGTTTGGCTCGTCGAATTCGTTATTTATCACGGACGAACGGTGTCTTATTGTCCCGCGTCGAGTGCGCGCGCGTGTCACTGACGCGGAGAAGTTGACAGCGCCTCTGTCAACGGGCGCTTTCGTACAATCTCGTTGTCTCGACGTCGCCGTGGCGTGATCCGATATTGCGCGAGCGGTGAAATTCCGGCCTCCGCAAAGACCTTTCACGTCGCGGCGCGTCACCCGGCAGCTGAATTTCAGCGGCTGATTTACCACTCGCGTCTCACCCCCGCGCTTCGGCTAATCCGCGAGATGCTGATTAATAGCGCGCGCGCATTTCGTTCTCTTCCCTTTTGCTCAAGCCTGTCCGAGGAGAGATGGATCTCCTATCGTTCGAGTCGGGTCCTTTCGTCACGGACGATTTATTTTTCACGATTTGCATTTTCATCAACGACTCGAATCCTTCTCTTTCTCGCTCGTAACGGCCGCGGCGGCGGCGGCGGCGGCAGCCTAGATCCTTCTCCACCTCGGCTTTAACGGACGCCGGAAAATCAATCGACGGCTCATTTAAGTGGCGCTCTGACATTTTCCGCTGTAATCCGGGATGAGAAAACAAGAACGCGACTGCCGTCGATTTACTTATTGTTAGTAGCGGCGGGGAAAACAGGCGAGAGCAAAGGGACCTCGCACGCGAGTCTCTCTCTTTGCTCTCGTTTATCCGGCCGCGCGTATAACGGGAGATGAAGCAGCCCCTGCGACGGATGACGTACGAAAAACCAACTAGTTGATGGAAAACGGATCCCGGGATCATCTTCGTGATCCACAATCTCAAATTGATGGACGATCGTACTTTCGAATGGGTACGGCGGTGGTAACGGCGGCGGCGGCGGCGGCGGCGGCGGCGGCGGCGTGGAGGAAACACCGAGGAAACGGGAAGGAGTCGTCTTCGATCGATCGCGCACGCCGCGTCTACGCTTTTACCTTTTCCACCCCTTCGACCCGCTTTCTCTTCGCCGACCGGAGTGGGCTCCCCCTAATCCTGTCGGAATCACGTCGCGATCGTAGACACGTGGTCGAGCATCCCCGGCGCGCGTGTTAGGAGCAGAATGAGAGAGATACCTCACGAGTTTTGCGGCGAGATCGTCGTACGGGAATTGAATAGGGACGAATTACCTGTTTGTTCTCGACCGGAGGGGAACCTCGAACATTCGTGAACAGGTCTTGGCGTGGGTGTAATCCGCCGCTTTGTTGATCCGAGAAATTGACAAACAGGCAATTTCTTCGGTAACGCGTCTGGAAAGAAGTCGGCAAGCGTCAAAGTCAAGCCGGCGTCTATCGGCGCACGAATCTGCCCACTTCCTCGCACGTGGAATAAAAAAATCGAAGCTCTGTGCCGTCATCGTCGCGTGACAAATGCGTAAACAAGCTCCACACGGCAGAATACGCTATACGGGCCGGTGTATCGTATCGAATAAACGGCCGCCGGCGTGGCTGTCGAATCGCCCCTGGTTATGCAAATATCGCGGTCTCTCATAAAGCGACAGAAATAAATCGCCCGTATTTGTCTCTCCTGTTGCGCGCAGAATCATTCGGCATAACGGTGACTCAATATCAATGTATAAATCCATTGTCGTGAACGAATATACGGTTAATGAATTGTTATTGCCCGCCGAGTGATATTCGATTATTACTTTTGCGCGTCTCCCCGCTTCCGAGGCTTCTCAAAGCTTTTTAAACGGACCCGGCCGAAAGGCAATTAATATTGTCATTCGATAACGAGCTTTTTTTTAATTCACTTGTGTGTTGGTTACAGCACGCCGACCGACGATTTGCATGCCAGTGCGAGCGCGAAATATCGCTCGTCCGCGAATGCAAACGTCATCGTGAACGTTAAGACAGCTCGTCGGCCGACCGTAACAAATGTGCTCTTAAGTAGAAGCAGACGCGCAAACGTCAGCGCTTCCGCTGCCTTCGGGTTCGCGTGATGAGCGTATATACGTCTCGTTCGAGCAGGTTGCAGTTCCGTCTGCTACATTCGCAATTACACAGTTTGCGTTCTGACTGATCGTATGACCGCCGCAATAACGTTTATTCCCTCCAATTCACCTTTTCCAACGAGCGATCGTTTCATGAGCGATAAAAAATTTTTCCGTCTGCGATGAGTCACGTAATTTCCAGTTCGTAACTCAGTCACAAAGCTGAGTGGTTTTTTTTTTTATCGTGATGAAAGTATTGTCGGTCGTCTTCGAGAATACTCTCGTGACGTAGCTGTTAATGCACTCCAACGCCCGTCTTTTCCAGCCGAACTGAGGGAGCCGTAGAATTCCACCGTTTCTCCCCCCCCCCCCTCTTTCTCTCGCTCTCTCTCGCTCTCTCTCTCTTTCTTTCTCTCTCTCTCTCTCTCTCTCTCTCTCTCTCTCTCTCCGGCGTGATAATGCACGCGCAAAGCTCGTGAATATTTCTGTCGTCTGGCAGACAGACATTGTGCAGTCGAACGCTTAATTACGCGGGCGTCATGTCCTATTCGTGAGCGTTCGTCAGCTCCGCCCCCGCAAGCATCCCGATCACGTCGTCCTCGGTGTCGCCGTGTCGACAATTCTCCTTTGCCCGGAGCGAGATTAAGAAACGAGATTAAAGGAAACGTCTCCGCGTAAGAAAGGCGAGGGCAAAGTCCAAAAAAAAAAACACAGAAGAAGTGTGATTATCAGCGATCGTGTCGGCGGACACATTGCTATCGCGGTGTAGAAACGCGGCCTAACGACGCGTCTCTCCAACCCTTTCCGCGACATCCCGCTATTTATCATGCGAAGAAAATAAATGGTGCCACGCGACAGTTCCCCGGCGAAATAATAACCGGCGGAGGCGAAATAAAATATGACGGTCCGGGATCGAGTGTAAACCGGCGACCGCATATGCAGTTTCACAATCTTCTCGTTAGCTCGCCATATTTATCACTTTTTCCCTTGGCGTAATTCAAATAAAAGAAAAAAAATATCTTCCGTTTTATTAAGGCGGAACGGAAGAAGCGCGCCTTCTTTTGTGCCGGTTCTATCAGCGCAGATGGTGCTCGCGTTGTGTGTAGAAAGTAAATTGCGTGAAAATTCGTTTTCCCCGATCTAATGTCATTGGGAAATCATATCTCTCTCTCTCTCTCTCTCTCTCCCTCTCTTTCCCGGTGCTCGATGAAAGTGCATATTGGACCGCCGTGAATGATCGCGATCGATCGGCTTCCATTTTCTCGCTGTAGAAGAGCGAACGCGTATCTCATCCGGTTTCCTTATCCTTCCACCGTGTGATAGGCACTCTAATTGGGCCGGGTTGCGAGAAAACAGATAGGAACCGGAAAGGTAGGGGCGACCGGTGCGTCGCGCCGGTTCCCGTCACTGCTAACCTAATTCGGCTCTCCCCCGGCAGCGCCGTAATAGGGTGGAATTAACTGGAACGAACGGTTGCGCGCGGTGCTCCCGAACCGCTATGCTTCTTATTTTAGCACCATTACAGCACAGTCACTCGCGACGATATCGCCCTGTTCCTTATTCCAGATTGGTAGGAAAAGAAAGAAAGAGGACCGCGACTTGTCCCATAAAAATTAAAAATTTACCCGGGGCTGTTCATAGAAAATTGTGGTCCGCACGCGCCGGGCAACGTTTGTGAAAAATTCACAATACCCGTGACATTTTACGCGAAACCAGAGCGATGT
This sequence comes from Linepithema humile, assembly GCF_040581485.1. Taxonomy (NCBI): domain Eukaryota; kingdom Metazoa; phylum Arthropoda; class Insecta; order Hymenoptera; family Formicidae; genus Linepithema; species Linepithema humile. The sequence goes on along the minus strand of NC_090133.1, from coordinate 6,562,813 downwards.
CTCGAAAAGAAAGATTCGTGTCAGTAGGTGGATATAAATTGATACTCATATTTTCGTTTTACATATTGTGGACCGAAGTGAATTTCGGATCATCGACGTGTTTCCGCACGCCGGACGATGAAGATATCCGGCTTGATCTTTAATGGCCTATTGATTTCCACTGGCAAAATGCAACTTTTATTCCTAATAATAGCCGATTATATCTTAACGTCGCGTCCGACCAATTGAGATCGCGCGCCGGTATCGGGAATAATCTCCTACAATTTCCGTCCACCCGCCATTTACGTATCGACCGTAAAAATATCCGCGGCGCCGTTATTTTCCATGCTGAGAAAAGACGGAATGATCACAATTACGACGACTCGTTAATCATTTCTATTGTTGCGCTAGCGATCCGATATTCACTGCGGAATTGATCCTGTGTCGAATAACACAATCTTCTCTCTCGAGAGAATACATTCGTCAAGACAATTCTGGATAACGAAATTGTTTGAAGTTCAGATGACGCAGAAGGCAAAGTATCGCTGCCTCGGTGTTTTCCTCACGCATCATTGAAATTTGGCAATTTCTTTTTCCGTCACGGTCGTAATTCTCGCCGAATTTTTCGGGACAAACAGATCTATTTGCGACACCGCTGTGGATTTGTATCTTGTTTTCGCGAAATACTTTTTCGCCGGCGAAGACGCGCTACAATCTCGATGTTTTCTTCGCCGAAGCGCCATCACACGTGGACGCATTTGCGAAGTTTCCTCGCATTTAAATCATCGTCTAAAGTGCCGGGAGAGATAAGTCGGTCGCTCGTCTTTCTCGGAAATTTAGATTATACTTCCGTTGAATCGTTAAAGATATTTTGCGAAACTTGATGAATAATCTGCAGACTAATCGCACGCCCACATTCAACCTAGCCGATCGACGAAATCCCATTGCGATGAAAAATGAAAAATTTCGATTGCGACGTATTTCCTCGCGGTCGGGAAAAAGGTTTGTATTTTTAGGACAAGGGGATCACGCGCAAAAATTCAAATGGACAAAGGTCCCGCGTGATTCTCTCGAGCTCGGCTTGGTTGTGGAACATTTAAGCCGCTAAATCATCGATGCTCGAAGTTACGTTTAATTTCCATGTATCGGACTTTGCCAGCCGCGGCTTCGGTTTCGCTCGTCGATCGGCTTTCGCGTTTTGTCAAAAATTTTCCTAAATTCGCCGCACTCGGTCCAATTTGAGCTCAATTTTTCGCCTGACCGCTCGGCACGGAAAATAAAGGAGTCAAATTGAAGAATCGAATATTTTTCTTTCCTAACCCTCTTTTCCTTCGCCCGACGACAATGCCGGCGGTGCATAAAACTGCGTCCGCACGTCCGCGGAATATATCATCTCCACACTGACATAATATCGCGAGTTCGCGCGTATATATTAATCCCGTGAAGAATATGGCTTTGACGAAGTTACTTTGGTTACATAAATTATACGGCGGTTCGTATCTAATAATTGCACATGACTCTCGAGGGCCCGAAAGCGCGCGGCCGGAACACGAGAGAGAGAGAGAGAGAGAGAGAGATTGTTTCGAGTGAATTATTTCTTCACGCCGCCAGCAACGTACTGTTGAAGGCGGACTGAATAATGGCCCGTATTAATTAATTCATTATTTTATGCACGAACGTTGAAGAGATACCGCGACGTTTCCGCGAGCGGATAGATACGCGGATGTTACGCCGCGACGAATTCCAACGATCGTAATTCTTTGTTACGACCGGTAGCGCGATAACCGCGGTGCTTCTACCGTTTTGGTAAACTGCGGCGCGGAAAAATAATCTCTCTTTAACGAAGGACGTTTGTTTTTTCTCGATTTTAGGAAACTACCGGACAGTGGGTTAGTCTAGGCCTGGAGCTGGAGCAGAGGGGCAACGATATTGTCGGCACGAAAAAACCGACGGGCCACTCGCTTCTGATCGACTGCCGGCTGGAGCTGCCGTACGGTGAGTGACGTCACGATTTCGCTAGATAACGGTAGATGATGAAATCGCATGTCTGACGTATGTAATTGTACATATTACGGAGATATGGGAATACGTTTGACGTATACAGTTTATCGGTGTCGTCGTGTTAAGCGAGTGGGAGATCTGAGCCGCGACGGTTGCTCATTTCAGCGTGAGAATATTCATGCGGATTTCTGTCGCGTAATTCGCCGGGCTTCGACGTCACGTCGCGAAGCCACGGCACGATCGCGGCTCCGATCTGCCATTCGCTCACTCGCTCCTAATCATCCCTTCGAACGTCAGCATGACTGCGTTCCGATTGCGCCATAATTTCTATCGCGGAAATGAAAAAAAAAAGTTGCGCCGTAAAGCGGCAACGAGCTCTTTGCCGCGTGGTATTCATCGAACGCGATGCGACTGCCAAAAGTGCGCCTGCAAAAAAAGAGAATGCTCGACTCGTCGAATCGAGGTCTTTCAATTTCACGACCGACGAATTCCGAACGACAGTCCGAGATGGCGATTTAATAGCAGGCGTGGGTGTTCTGCGAGAGATGGTAGATGGGGGCTGAATACGACAGAAAGAATTATAGGCTAACTTTAAAGAGATAACGCTGAGAAATCAAAAATACGAAACGAAATTTGAAGTCGCCCTGTGAGCAAAGCGAGTCGCTTCTTCTATTCGCGCTCGCGTGTAATTGAAATATTAATGAGATACAAAGATCACAAGAAGTCTTCATCGTGTCACTCGTGACGCGATATCAAGTCCGCGAAGAGGAGAAAAATAAGGTGACGCAGAGCCGTGATCGGTGAGTTCCCAGTTGCTCCTCGTCGAGTGAGCAACGAAGGGACGAACTTTTAATTGAGTACGTCCGCGAACTTGTCGAATTCACTGCTGGCACGGCGCCTGCACATTCCGACCTCGCCCCGCTTTACGCAGTTACGTGCCCCGCAAATTATTTCGATGTCTGAAATTTCGCGCAACAGAAGGAAACAACGGGACGGCACGTAGGGCTCTCAGCGATACGAAAGAGGGATTTCCGGAGGGAGCGAAGGAAACTGCAAAGTTATTCTCTCCAAGTTTCGAGTGCTTCTTCCTGTCTGTCCGCAGCGAGGCCGATTCAAGATCGTTTAGTCTGGCGCGGATTGTTTCTCAATCTTCAAATTTTACGCGTTAAAAACCTCTAGAGAGATGTGCAAGGTGTAAAAGAGAAAAACGTGAAGAAAGTTCGCAGCGAGAGATCAAGTTTTAATATCGTAAGCATGCGGAATTATTTACGTGCTGAATTTCTCGATTTTTCCTCCCGTTGGATCCTCCCGGATTCGTCGGTCTCGCCTTGGCATTGTCAAGGCCGAGGACCATCACGGTCCCTCGTCGACCTCCGGATATTGACGTAGCGATCCGCAATTTGCCGAGTTTTCGCCAAGCTCGTGGCAGCAACAAGTATAACTTTTTCCAGCTTCGCATACATACATATTAAATATACGTGAAAGCTTCCGTGAATCCTGCCGCGTTCCCGAGGGACCACGAGGAACCACATAATCCGCGAACGACCTTTTAACCGGAATCGACGTGCTTTCACCTACTGCCCGGTCGTCGACACGCCCGTACGATCGATGCGCTATCGACCTTCCTCAATGAAGTTTTGTGAAAAGGGGTTAATTACGCTCCGCGATTCGCTCGATCGCGTTTTCGAATCCGGGCGGATCAACGAACATGCTCGACGTTTTTTTTAATAGCTCGCAAGTAAGACGCGGACTATAGTACACGCGCGATAACGTTTAATCCGTATGCAAATTTTCCGGGGTTTATTTCCAGCGCGGTTGGAAAAGTTTCGCGCGCAATAATAATATCTCGATCAAGAATCGCGCGTTCAGCCCGCGAGTCTTTTCTTGACGCCGAAAGCTCGGCCCGACGACGTATGTACGTTCCGCGTTCCATTAAGAGTGCAAATTATTTTCCACCACGCGATGCACTGCTTGACCGTGTTGCGAAATGAGGGAAAAACGAGGCCGCTTATTATAAACTCTCCGTACGTGCAGCCGACGTCGTCGTCGTCGTCGTCGCCGTCGTCGTCGTCGTCGTCGTCGTCGTCGTCGTTTGACGTTTCGCCGCGCGCGGATCCGGTCGACTCTCTTTCTCCCACGCTATTTCTTTCTCTCAGTAGCCTGCATTTTCCTCTTCCCGCGACCGTCGCCGCCGCGCTTCCGGTTTTCGATCCACACCAGTCGCGTGCGCCGTTTAATGGATTTTTACCGCGCGCGATGTACATTTCCCGCCTGTTTAATGCCTTTTATTATTGACTTTCTCTGAGAGCGTGTAAAAAAGAGACGAGTGTAAAGGAAGCGAGAGAAGAGAAGCTTGGTTGCTACGGAAAATCAAGAACATCTTCGCGAAGACAGACAGAGGAGAGCGGCGCGGGATACGATAATTAAAGTTTACCCGAGAAATAGGTTGCTGTTTATCGGAAAGCGTGTAGTAGCCGGTAATGGAATTTCTGCAAACTTGCAAATTATAATTCTGTGAATTCAAAATGCAGAAAGTTGATAACACCTTTTTTACAAAGATTACAGATAATTACTTGGTTATTGCAAAAGTCCGCGGAATTAACATCATATTTACGTCCGAGAACGCGTACATACGCGACTTTTGCGCCCGACGTAATCTCCTTCTACCTCTCTGCGCCGCCATCTCCGCCTGTGAAACTTGAGAAATTCATAAAAATAACAGCTACCGCTGGAAAAATTTAATTATAGCGTTAGCGCGTAGTTATTTTCGAACTTTCGACTAGAAGAAAATTGCCATATCTATTGCTACAATTCGACGAGGAGGAGATACGAAAGGAAAATATTGGTCTTGCGCGCTGTCAAAACCTTTCGTGTCTTTTCGATGTGACTTTTCCTTCCCGCTGATTACTTTACGACATTCCTCTCAAGTGCATGGAGTATCCCGGAGTACCTGCGCTCCCTTTTATCTATTCTTCGGCATTGCTTTGATCAACTTGGAGTTGACGTTTTATTAACACAGCAAAAGATTATTCTCCATTTAATTTTAAACAGACTTCAAAAGTTTCATTTATATAAGAGTTAGTTACAATAATATATCCGGCGTATAGAATATTAAAATGTTTAAAAGAGACGCTGAGAGAGAGAGAGAGAGAGAATCACAAATTTTCACTGAAAGTCTAAATTAATGAGGAATTCGCTGTTGAAAGAAAAATGGGAAAACAGGATACTCTGCATAACAGTAGCTAAAGCGCAGCTGTTATCTGAAGAAAGTACAAAGGATACAATTGTACAAGCGGTATCAACCGCTTCGTTATTCAAAGACAGCAGAGACTGCAAACCTGTAATGAGAATCCGCGAATCACTTTTGGAAGTCGCAATCGCGCCGGATATCACGCGCCGAAGAACGCAAAACGATGGACATGATCGCCACTCGAATCATGCACATCCACAATCTCCCGTCTGATCAGTGTCTGACCAATCAGGAAAGCGCGTACAACGAACTGGATGGAAAGCCCTGCTAACGAGCGAAACAGCAATGCAGTTGCGAGCAGCCCGGCCCATGTGTGGCTCAGGTACCCTCGTCAAGAGATCCCGATCGCGGGATCGTCCTTGATCGCGAGATCTCTATTTTCGCTTTATCGTCTCGGCTCCACCGACCGATCTGCATCCGAGTGCTATGCGATGTGACGTTCGCGCCGATCGTGGACTCGCGCGTCTCCGCCGTAAAACTTAACGATCCCGTATTAAAACAGTTAATTACAATTAGCGCGAAAACTAATTCCGCGGAACGGCCGAGATATAAGTGCTCTTTCGGAGAATTTTCTATAATCTAGATTTATCGCGACGATCTTCCATAAACTACACACACGTGCTAATTGCATGCTGTAAAATACGGAGACCCGTTATTAATTGCCACTTTCTCTATTATTTATCAACAATGAAACAATTATCCGGAAAATAATTGAAAATTGTCGATACGTGTGTCCACGATCCGCGACGAAGACTATTCATTTTATTTGTACGCAATTAGCGTTAACGAACCTTTCTCCTTGCTCGTCAATCACTGCACCAGAGACCCTTCTTCCGTTCCGCATTCCTCGGCTTATCTTTCATTACGCGTCGGTCTTAATGCGCGCGAATTGACCGTTCTTTCGCGCGGATAACGAGAGGAGCTTTCGCAGTAATTACGCGCGTCGCGAAGAAACTCGGTTCTCTCGGGCGTGTAAATAGGGGCTCGTTGTCGCCCCCGAAAGATGCGTTCGCGGAGAGGAGACGTACAGTTTTATTCATGTGTCGCGCTCCGTCGCCGTCCGCTCGAGTATCTTTTATCTTCTATCAGTCCGGCACTTCCCTCGTTTCATTAACTTAAGTGTGCAGTTGCTTTTGAGCTTTATGTGTTGCGTGCGTGTCCGGGGATGTGTGCACCCGAGGTGGGTGGCAGTCACGCGACGAAAAGTTGTTCCAGTCGTTAACGGTGGACTTTGATACGATTTCATGCCTGATTAGCGGACTTTAATTACAACGTCGCAGCAACGCTCGCGTATTTCTGGAAATCTACAGAAATTTTTTTCGCCGCGAAAACTGTTGAATACTGCCGAAATAGAAAAAGAAAAAAAAAAGAAACCAGTCGAAACGCCTTCTTCGCAATTTCTCCGCCGTTCTTTTCGGATAGTTTTCCGCGTCGCGATACACGTGGGCTTTCTCGTTCGTTCCCGTTCGTTTCGGGTGTCGCCATTCGAGGAAACACAACACCGTAAAACAAGCACAGCATCACGAACCCGAATGAACCCCTCTTCACCACCAGATCACTGCGTGTGAATCTGTCATGTGTGAGTTTAGCGAAAAAGAGGTAGGATGTTCGATGTTTCTGCTTTTACGTATTCACGTTGATTGCCCTCGTCCGGCGCGCATTGTTATTCTATTTCACCGGGAAATGAAAATACACCGATCACACGCGCTACTGTCTACAGCAATATTGTTGCAAATGAGACAAAATATTTTCCGCGCGACGTTTCATAGCCTCCAATGAGTATCCGACGGGTTGATGAAGCAGTCACCGAACGTTACGCGCCTTTGAAACGATGTGCACCGTGTTTTATGAGTGATGCACATAGTGCAAAATTTATTAGCATTAATAGGAGAGACGACATTAGAGAAGACAGAAAGCGATTTTCTCAGCAAATACTGACAATGATGGTTTTTATTGAACGAACAAGGTAAAAAGCATCTTTGATGTTTAATCATTAAACTATATTATGGATTGATAAAAGTCATAAAAGTGGGAAATTAATTTAATGCGTTCAGAAATTAAAAAATATTTCTAATCCATTTTTAGGTCTTAATAGGAAAGCGGAAGAAACGTCGAGCGCTAATTTGAAATACTTTTTTTAATTACACGCAGACTTAATGAGAGAAATTTAGAAAAATAGGCGAGAAAAAAAGGGCACGGTTAAACCGCTAATCGAATCGAAGATTTCTCTATATTTCTATAATACAGTTTAATGATTTTTATTGAATTTAAACCATTACGTTTATTTTATAAACATTCGTTTTTGGTTTAATTTCGGAAATGGCTTGTCCAAGTTATCATGTTCTCAAATATTTGTTCATTGAAATGTCAGTCTCTTTTTATTATTTGATCAGTTATTTGCCAGCTTCTGTTCCTCTGTTTTGCGTCAGTTTAATATCATTTCAATTAGCTTTGTTATTCGCACTGATAGATATAACGACGGTCAATTGCATTATTTCAGCATACGTAACCTGTTTATAGCGTGGAAAGCCTGAAGAAAGTTACATAACTGTTTAATTACATTTAATTGAGAAGGAGACAAGCTTCAGATATTTATTACGCGCTTGGAAGAAATACTATCGCTATTATCGCAGAACGCGTTCACGGCTGTTCTACTAATATGAATTATTAGTTCGTGCATTTGAAAAAAAAATTTTTTTTTTTTTTTCATTAAAGCAGCTCTTATCAGAAAGAAAAAGTAAGTTTTACTTCACGTTTAAATGCAATAATCAAATGCAATAATCACTTGAGTGTCTCGCTCTCAGGCGCTGCATTTTTGCATTCGTTCAATTGGTCGATATTAACTTGAATCGACTGAAGACAAAGGAGACTTTCTCTCTTCAGGTACATCCTTTTTTTTCTTGTGTGCACAGACACTTATTCCCGGAGCACCATCGCACGTGCACGCAGTGGCGCGGCGATAGCACAATAGGGGGGAGGGGGGTGAGGTGTGATTTCGAAAAGAGAAAAGAGAAATGAAAGAGAACGAGATCAGAGATTCTATTGTTTTCGATGTGTTGTTCTTTCAAGTATCGGTAAAAAAAGAAGGAAAAAAAAAAAAAAAAGAGAGGGTACCTGCAGATACATTAAGCTATGGCTGCGACACTGTAATTAACGATTTGTCCGTAGACACTCTTGTTCCCCCTTTTTTCCGCTCTTTACCGTCTCTCTCTACCTATATCTGTCTTATGTAACTATATCTGTATCTTGTAATTAGTTACACGAGAATTGTGCTGTGGCATTTGTTAGCGACGTTAACGTCAGAAATCACGAAACGAACCACGATGGGGGAGCAATACCGATATTAGTGGTTAGTACACTGTCCATCGTTGAGTGCAAATTCGTTCGGGTACGACGACGGGAACGCCCTTTTTTATAGTTCAATCTTATTCAAGCATGAGCAAGCATCGTGAAGTATGTACCTATACTTTTTCCCCCGCGATCGTTCTTTCGCACAATGAAGACATTCACACGGCATTTCGAGAGAAAGAGAGACACTTCGAAAGAGCGTTGAGATAAGTTGTTCGTTTGTTCAGTTCCTCTCGAAGGTTCTCTTCGCGTTGCGCTAGGACGACTGCGATGCACAGATATTCAAGATCATTCCTGACACAAATTTTATTTGCAATATATATATATATATATATATATATACATATATACATGGATGTGCAAACAATTTTTATAACAATAATCGAGACCTCTTTAATTCTGGAAGAGGGATGTACGGATAACGGATGTATACATTGCTCGAAACATGATGTGTCCGAAGAGTTCTCTTCTTCGTCGTTTTGTATGCGCGCAGCGTAACAATCTACATACATGCGCCTGCGTTCGACGTGCGGCACACGTATCGCGCGCGATTTATTCGATTTTCCTGTTTACGACAAAGTCCGGACGTTCAAAATGGACTAATTACACGCTCATGCTCAGCCACGTGCGAGGCCGGGCACGAGCGGGCCAACCGGATATATGGGGATGGAGATAAAGGTGACAAGAGGTGATGAGTAGAACGAAGACGACCTTCCGGGGATTTTACTCGCCAGTAAATCCTCACCTGTATCGTTCGCCGGTGTATAAGGCGACCCGTGCGGAACTAAATATACGAGTTCACTTTCAACGTTATTCTAAGCTGTAAGCTGCTTTGAGATAAACCGAATATAGTATTAAATTTTTTCTTATTTAGATATTTTATTTAAACTACAGAAATTAATAATACATATTAATCGTACAACACGTTAATGTAAGAAAGAATCGCTAGGATTGTCAGCGCTCGGCTTTATTCAGCTCTCTTTTGCTGCATTAACTTTCTACAAAATTCTGTTAAAATGATAATAAAGCGCTTGAAAAGATTTCAAGTGTTTCTCGAGACGTTTTATATTTGACGCGGAAAATCTTTTCAATCGTTTCCGAGGTAACGTCGGACGTCCATTTGAAGCTGGCTGAAGCGATTCTTTCGACCCGGCCAGGAATCAATAGAATCTGCTTGAGAAGCGCGGTAATGTGGCATAATTCCCTGAAGCAGCGAGAATACACGGAGAGGGTGGGAACCACAATTTCGGCGGTCTATTGTGTGAAATTTATTTCGTTTCTTTGTGAATCTCGCGGGAGATACGGTCTTCTCCTCTTGTTCCGGAAGGTCGCACCGCCACAATCGCGCATAGAGTCAAAGACGACCGAGGAAATTCCGCGGATTTCTCTCGCAATAGAATTTAAAGATATAATACGTGTATCAAGTGTATAAAGTGATATAATACGTGTATCAAGTGTATAAAGTGATATAAAGCGTTGCGTCGAGATGCGCGGATGGAAAGAAATGCAAACAATTCGCAATATCCCGCGTAACGATTTCGCAATATCCCGCGTAACAATTTCTCGCAATATCTCGCTGTAAGCAGCACGTGACGTGGTCGCCGATTATATTCGTACGCGATATCGACGTCGATATCCCTAATTTAGCCGCGGGAGTGACGTCCGATGGAGACGCGAAGGAAATAACGAGCGTAGCAGAAATAGAGGAAGCTCTTTCGGGGAAGGCTTTCCCGGAAGGCGCGTCACCATCGCCGCTCAAAGTTTGTCAATATATGGACCGCCAGCTGTTACTGTCGTGCCATTACCGGCGCCTGCAGTCGCAACATCGCATTTATTTCGTCCGTTCGGCGGCGAATACGAAACACAAGGACCGAGGACGTGTGTTGAGTGCGCCGGATACTTTTCTTCAAACTCCCGCGCTTATGGCACTCCGGGCTGCAGCTGGCTGCGCTTTTTCTTTTTTTTTTTCTCCGTTGTACTCGAGGACAGTGTCGGCGCGCGAGAGCGGGCGAAAGAGCCGCCGCCGGCTGTGGTCGCAGGGTGGATAACGGGGATCACCGAGGGGTTGGTGGGGAGCCACGCCGCCGAGGGAGTTGAGGTAGGACCGAAGCCGGCGGCGGCCGCCGGTTCTCAAAAGGGAGAGAAGCACTTGCGAGACCGCGCTACTCTCCTTCAGGGCTTGACCCTTTTTCTAATTGCGTCTGGAGAGGGGTGGACGAGAGAAACGGTGCCGGGTAACACGCTTCCTGCAGCCGGCTGCCCAGCCGGTAATCAAGATTCAGCAGAAATTGCACACGTCGCAGAAGCGCCACGAGACACATGCGACCTCGCATTTCTCCTGCGAAATGCAAAGGCGCCATACGTGCCAAGGCTGCGCGTCGCAGCGCGCGATTATTTCGCGAACGAAGGGAACCGTCTGCGGAAAAATTCGGACGGAATTATTCCGAGGGAAGTATTCTGCAGTTTGCGCGAAATAATTAAAATCGCGAAATTAAATGCTGCGAAAGCGAATGCCGAAAGAACGTTTCAAGGAAACGAAGCGATAAACGCGTCCGATGTAACGCCGACGATAGCACTTCCATTAAGACGTTGCGTACGTCTATTACGTTCTAAGTAGTCGATCGAAGTTCCGGTTAAGCGGTAGGCATCTCTAGGGATGCGCCGGTAAGGGGGAGGGTGAGGACGGGAAATTGATGCACTCAGTGCGCGCGTGGAGTAAACGCCGGGACGGTCGTCTTTTTCTGCCGTATTCGGGAAGTATCTTCTAACATCGTCAGAGTAGCAGGATTGTCGACTGGGACGGGATAGCTGGCGAGGTAGCAGTTTCGTAGTAAACCTGCCGGTTTCTCTCTCCTCTCTCTCTCTCTCTCTCTCCGGGAGCGGCGAGTCGCGTTGTCGTAGCTTGATAAAGTTTGCAGAGCCTCCTCTCGGAGTTTGTTGGTTCAATATGTAATTATGATTGAGCGCAGAAAGGGAGAGGGAGAGAGAAGCGGGTTGACGCTAGGCGTTGATATTATTTATAGAGTAATCTGACGAGGTAGATTGCTCTTTCTGGACCACTTACTCAGATTTACGCAATTTTCGAGCAATGTGTACATCCGCGCACTTGGCGAACAAAACACGTTTCGTACGCTTTACGTTAGCTAAGCAAAAATACGATTGTACAAAAGATTTCAAACTAACATACTGTCCAAATGTGAAGTCTTTATAGCTGTTTTCTTTTTTTGTCGTCAATTCGTTAGATATACTAGTGCAACATAGACACACGATATATAGGCAGTATTTTTATTTGTCCATGTTTTTATTTTTTGTTTTTTTTTTCCTCTACGAAAATTGTACGTGTATTTAAGTTAACTTAGGATGACAGATCGATTGAAGACGTCAGATTATCGAGACTCGCGATTAACTGTTTCCCCATCGATATCTATCTTTTCGAAAGACCCTGAGAACACGGAGGCGGCCGATCTGCAGAGGAAGCTGGAAATGCTGAACAACATGATGGACCAGGAGGCGCGGGCCGAACAGGCACGAAGGCAGATATTATACAATATAGGCCACTGTAAGTACCGTCAAGTTTACAGTTTAGATGGCTGATATTTTATACGAATACTCTTTACGGCGAAAAAAAGAGAGAGAGAAAAAAAAACGTCCCTGATCGATTCCATCTCTCATCCGGCTCATTCGCTCGCGATACGCCGGAGAGGGATTGATTTTCCTTTTCTCCGAGGAAATTCGATTCACGGATAAATGAAACATATCCCGACGTAAAAGATCAAGAAAACGAGAAATGACAATTTTTCTATTGATCTTCGCGACCGAGTCAGTGAGTCAAAATAATAGTACGGTTACGCAGAGCTGCGCATTTCAATTCCAATTTTTATTCAAAGGTCTGTGCATGTGTCGCATTTTCTTACCGACTTACCGTGGCCGATCTATAACGCACTCTTACCACTTAACTCGCGATAACTTTCGCATCACCCCACGCGGATCGTTACTACTCGCTTCTTCTTTTTTTTTTTTTCTTTCTTTTCATCTTCGTATTCGCGAGGAGAGATCGAATTGTCACGCTGTATCGCTGCAATATTTATATCGCGAGTGTTAATTTGCTGCAGCCTACGTCACACCAACACTTTCATCCACACGTCTGACATACTTGCAGTATTTTTAGAAACCGTGGCTTTCTAGGTCGTTCGCTCGAACGCTACTTCCGAGTAAGTCATAAAACTTTTACGACCCTGTTTTTTTTTTCTCATGCGAGAAATCAATTTGGTTTCCGTGCTTATTTTCCTATCTACGATCGGCGGCTGCACGCCGATAAGTTGTCTTACCCACGGCGAGTATGTAGCGAAGAGAAACAGGCATACGAGACGCCATTTCATATGTGTTATCGGCTATCGACGTGTCGTCGGTAACTTACCACCCCTTGTTACCCCTCTTTCTTAGCAAACCCCTTAGCCCGTGTAACAGCTATGAGAAGGCATGCAGCAGACTAGCTCTCTCTGTACTAAACAAGTCGTTGGTGTCTGGCCGATCTTTCCGTTCTATGTTTTCTTGCAAAAACGTTTCCACAATACCCACCGTACGGTAATTTTGCATTTCCTACCGGTCCCAAGTTCCGAAAAAAAGAAAAAAAAGAGAAACATACACACACACACCGAAAGAGACCGAAAAGGGAATCGGGACGGTGCCTATATAACGATCAATTTGTCGCATGGCTGTTGACTATACTTATCTTGCTTCCTGCTATATTGCACCACTTCAGTTCCCGGATTCTACCAATATCGACCAATTCAGTCTGCGGGAAGTTGCAAAACTGTCACGGCGAAGTTGGAATTGGCTTCGCGTTTTATCCAGACAACGGCAACGCGAACCGATTGTCGCGGATGCGCGCGCGAATCTTGCGAGGCGCATCGTCGATTTACATTCCGACAGACGAGGCTGAGAATAAACTCTTGTGCGAATTTTTGCATTTCTGACTGCTCGATGTATGACTTTCATTTTTTTTTCTTTCAGTTGTGTGCGTTTTGTTCCTAACGAAACTTCAACTGCAGGAAAATAAATGATTTTCATCAACATTGCAGAGAGAAAGCGAGCGAGCGAGAGAGAGAGAGAGAGAGAGAAAGTTTGAAAAGTGACATTTCCATGTCTGAATGCGAAATCAAATATTATCAGGCGCCTTTTATATCAATTTCTCCGATCATTTCCCATAGCGCTATACATTGTAATCCATCTTTCAGCGGGATACTCGGAGGACTCTGACTACACGTCGGACTTGAATTATCCAGTAGGTGGACAGGGTGCGAACAGCTCGGCCTCGCAGTTTCGCACAGCGGCTAATCAATTGGCTACGCCTCAAAGATCCCTCGAGACGTCGAGAGAAAACAGTTACGAGAGAGACGATCATCAGGTATTGATTGATGGCGCAAAAAGTGCCTTCCACGGGACACAATCGAATCAAGTAGATGTATTTTATCGAACGATCCCTCATACAAGTTGTTCAAAGTTTTTCAATTATTCCGCCGCAATGACAGTCTGGACAACCAACTGGATCGCGTCATTCGAGCAATTGACCTTTTTTAATCCACTTACGTTCCGCGGGTCGACGTCGCTAATTGCGCGATAATAAATTAAGAGGATAACGTCGCTAGGTTCCAGTCACCGTCGGAGGAAGGCTGGCACCTGGTAATTACGGAAATTACGGGGGTTCAGGCCATAGTCCGAGATATGACGAGCCGTATCCGGAGGACGGTCTACCGCAGAGATACCTGCAGACGCAACAGCACCCTTCAGAGTCTTCCGAGCCACTCTTCTACAACAGTAGACCGAAGCACTACAAGGAATACAGGTACTACGAACGAGATGTTTTTAAAAAGAAATTTTACAATTAGTGGTGTATGTTGTAATAAATGATGGAAAGATTAGACCGAGTCTAAAACACACATTCGCGGTTTCTGTTAATTTATGACGCTGTTTTATGCGAACAGAAATTATATATAACGCCTGTTATTTATGCGCCAATTGCGCGCGTAGCGTTTCTTATCATTAAGCTCATGGAGATTGATACGACGGAAGAAAACCGTTTATTATTTTCTTGCCTGATTCAGACGAAGGAAGCACACGTGGGATTACGAGGACAGGTACGAGGCACGCGGCCGCGCGTGATTTCGTGAGAATTTCAGTGACTTTTACGGCACACACCCTCACGCATATCGCGATTATCAACTTCATCCATCATGTTTCGCTCTTATCGCGCATATCACGTTCTCAGCACCACTTCGCGCATTATCGCAATGCTCGGGGTTTAAGCTTGTGATTGCGTTGCACTCAATTAACAAGTATGCAATCGCGGCGATTACGTCGGGCAAGCCGTTCGTTACAATGTAGGCCACCATCGTCAAGCGCCTAATTCCACATTCATAATGTACATGAAGAACAAGAAAAAACTCAAATTCATGCTTTTAATTAATTGATAGCTGTACATGGCTTATTTTAGTTAAGCGGCTTTGCCTCTGCGAATTAAAAGTGCAGAATTTCCAAGAGAATAATGTTGAATATTATTAAAGTTCAAAATCATGAATAATGACGACGTTAATTGGCAAGTCCGCGCGACACATTAATCAATCCACAGGCATTTGCATGATGCAGCTAGTAGTCGCAGCTGATCACATTCAGGAAGATCGATATCATCCTGAGTCATCTCATCCCCGGTTCAATCGCTTAAGCCTTGACGTGGGCAAAATTGTTTGATCGTTATCTCATACTTTACAGCCAAGACGGCTGGTACAGCGAAGGTTACGAGTATGGCACGAGGGTCGATGACACGAGAATATACAGCGATACTGAACAATATTACTCGAACAACACTAGTTCAAGAAGAAAACTCGGAAAAGGTACTAAACTTTCATTACATGCAGATTATTAAGTAAATTTTTAAGTAATTTTTGTACATTTTACCATGTTTTTTTTTATATAAACTTTCCTTTTCTTTATCCATCTTTGTTTTCTTTATTATTAAAAATTCTAAATGCTATAAATAAATTATGCGCTAAAATAATGCGTCTTTTCGGTTGCTTTCAATTTTTTATCGATTATTCGTTAAATATCAAGATGTTAATGGCAATGAAGACGAATGTGTGACATTTCTGCCTATTTTCCAAGCAATTCCGTACAGAAGACCGTCTCTGGAGAGACAGATGACCCTGTACGACGATCACTCGTATTACGCTGATGGATATGGCAGCGACGGCAGAGTGGGTAAAATGAGCGCTACGTATCCGGAATGCGAGACGGATATTAGATATAATGAGTATTACGACACTATAACGGGATACGTCTATCAAGATGAGAGGTGAGCGAACAAAGCACTAATAAAGATCACAAGAAAAAGAAAAATAAACGATAAAACATCGATCGAGGCAATTGAGTTCTCTTTTTCTTCGTAGGTACGGTCAAGACGACGAGGACAGACAGTGGGACAGTGGAGGGAAATGGTACTCGGGAACAAGCACGTACTACGAAAACAAACGGAATAGAAAGACGCTTCCGCAGAGGCCCGCCTCGAGCATCGGCATACACCGACCGGACTACAGACCCACCGTTACCAGACAGCGTAGCTACGAGTCGGACGAACTCGATTACAAGTATGTCACGCTCGAAGGGATCTTTGTATAAAACCCTTTTTTTATTCTTATTTTATATAATTATATATAACTAAATGTGAATCGAAATTGAAAACTAAATAGATGAGAAATATATCTACTCTTGAATACATATTTTAAGTAGACGTATATAAAAAAACAAATATAATTAAAACATTTGCCTGAAATTGTTTGCAAAGCGGATACAATTCTCGTCGCCGGAAGACCCTGCAGCCGCAGCAACGTCCGATGTCCCGGCAGGAGGGCGGCACCGGTAAGAAACTACCTCCGACCCCGACCAAGCCGAGCAACGTGGTGGTTAACCGTAAGCTCGCCTCTCTGCCCGCCACGCCGAGCAGACAACTGCCAAAGACCAGAACGCCCTCCGAAGAGAGCTACTACAAGTCTGACTACAACGAGGACTATAATTACGCTTATCGTAGTCAGGACAATCTGCCGCAAGACGCGTATACGGAGAATATTTACGGCCAGCAGCAACCGCAGCAGCAGCAGCAGCAGCAGCAACAGCAGCAGCAGCAGCAGCAGCAGCAGAGCGACCAGGTCGATCACACCGCCAACAAGACTCGGTATCCCGAGATAAATCAGGATAATCAATATAGCTACGCGACGCAGGTCGACGACCAGTACGGCCAATCGTATCCGGAGCAACACACGCAAAACAGCTACGATCAGACGACATACGCGGAGCAGAACTCGTACAAGGACGAGTATCAGCAGCCTTACGCACAGCAGAACACCCAGGTGTACCAAGGATCCTACACGGATCCGACGTATCCGATCGCCAGCCAGGCGAACGATCAGTATGCGAATCAAGGGAAGAATCAGTATGACAAGCCGGACGGTATGGTAATCGAGGACAATTTTCACGAGATGGGTTTCAATCAGAACAACGGGCAGTATCAGCAGGACTACAAGCAGCAGGATGTTTATCAGGAGCAGTACGACGATTATGGCGTCAGCACTGTGCCATCGAGCGTCTACGATCAGAACAATGTCGCGAATACTTACAATCAATATCAGCCGGAGCAGTACGACTCTCAGTACAATATCAATACGTCGACGGGCGAATATCAAACTTATCAAGAGACGTACAATCAAGTGCCTGTAACGTCGCAGGATAATTATCAGGAATCCTACGCGAAGCAGCCGCAGGAGGACTTCGCGAACTATCAGACGCCGTACAGTAAGCAGGAGGACGTGCCTACGACGTACAAGAATAATTATCAGGAATCTTATCAGGATTATCAGGAGTCGTATGATGAATATCAAGACTCTTACCAGGGATCCTTCGAGGATCAGCGTTATAAAGACACTCTGGCGGCGACGACGACGACGACGACAACGACGGACAGGAGGCAGAGCGAAGTGCCCGAGCTCTCCGTGACCACGCCTCGAGGTCAAACGAGGACGAACGGTTATCCGTCGAACGAGTCGGAGTATCTCTATCAACAGAACGAGGACGTGTCGTTGGGCGCGTCGAGGAGGAAGAAGCTCAGCAGCAAGCGCGATGTCAGCCCGCTCCTGCAGCAGAATACAGATTCACTCGAGTCCCGGGACGACGAGTTGAAAGATTCATTTGAGACCGCTGTGAGCTCCGTCGCCAGCAGCCAACCTAAGAAAGGGTACAGCGAATACTCGACGGCCGGCGACTCGAACCTAGCGTCCGCCACCTTGGTGGATTCGCCGCAGAACATCGTTCAGTCTCAGACTTCGACGATGGTCAATCACGTGACAGCGAATCACGTAACCACCACTGCGATGGTCCACACCACCACCACGAACATCGTGAACGGCAAACGACCATTGGCCAGGGCAGATTCTTATCAAGAAGACATTATTGAGGATGATGAGTATCCAGAAATCATTCCCAAGGAGCCGCAGAGAAAAGACTCGCAGATGTCGCATCAGAGTCAGCTTAGTCAGCACTCTCAGTCGCTCTCACAGAAGCCGAAGCTCACCAGAGGGGACTCTTACATCTCAGATAACTTCCCTGAAGAGTCTTACAGTCGTAGAAGCTCATATGCACAACTGCCTAGGAAAGACTCCTTCTCGTCGACTCAAGAAGGATTCAAGCCGCCGCTCACTAGAACTGATTCGTATCAACAACGGGAACTACGAGGGAGCAATTATGGACAGAGTTTCACGCCGCAGCCTATTTCCAGGGCGGAAAGCTATCAACGCGGTCATTTTAAGGACCAGGAGTCGATTGATCAAAGCGACATTGTTCTGAGCAACACGGTGAACGGAGATTACCAAATGCGCGACGAGACTCTTGAGAGGTACGAGATTGAATTATAGAGAATTGATAAATATAATAATTAACTACAATGTAACTACAATAAGGTAATACAACTACTGTAGTACAATATTTCTTAAAAAATCGACGCACCGCGATAAAATCAATTTAAATCGGTTTAATTTTATAAAACATTAATTTGTAATCATTTAAGACGTAGACTTTCCTAAACAAATGGTTCTCGTATTGTAATATTATTACCATTATTATTTTTTATCTCATCAAAGTAACATATGCAAAGTCTTACTGTGTAAAAGCTTACTTTGGAATGCGTCGAATTTGTTTGGTAAACAATGTAATTTAATAACTAATCCTTATTTCGGCATATTGGTTTTTATGTGTAATAAAATGTTTATTTCTTCCCCGAAGGTACGAACGGGGCGAAGACGCTTTGCTTCGTAACTCTCGAGAGGACTCACTCGATCAGTACAAAGAAACTCCGCCTATGTCACGCATGGAGAGTCCACGCGGTAAGATCGTCTTATTATTTACTAACATTTACTCAAGAAAAAAAAGTACAAGTTTGTTTACATTTTTCGTGCTAATCGATCGGCTTAATTTCAGGGAGTATAACGAAGCAGGCGTCGTTGGACGAAAGCGTTCAGATGGATACTCCGCCGAGAAGTCCTCCAGAGCCGCCACCCGACGAGGAACTCCTAGAGATGGTCGGCGTTGCACCGGTGCCCACACAGCTGAAGGAACGCCCGGAGATGACGGCGCGACAGCGGTGGCATTGGGCGTACAATCAGATCATCATGCAGCTAAACGTACGTAATATTCGGACTCTCTTCAAAGTTAGGGCGAAAGGACCCGCCCTTTCGACTTGTCATAAAAATTACGGGAAATTTACGGAAATGATACTATTAGTGGAATGGCGATGGACATTAAAGCCAGGAATAACGAACTCGCCTTTTATCCTTCGCGTTCGACCAAGGTTACGCTATTAGCGGAATGGCAATGGCAATTAAATCGAGATTACGACGATGATTGCGAGCGATTAGTCGAATGACGGTCAACGACCGCGACCTTTGTAAAAATACGGCGCCGGCAGCCCGCATTCGTCGCTCGTCCTTCACGAAAGCTACTGCGGCCTTGTCAATCGTTACCTTCGCATGACATCGATTCTTCGTACGGAGCTACGGGTTCGCCGCGTTCGTCCCTCATTTGTATGTTAATTGTTCAAGGCCGGATGATCGCTGGCAGTGCATTGATCCTCGTCGGGTATATTTAACGAGCGAAGTTGGGACTCGGTTCTATTTATTTGCATAAACTAGTTTCGCTCATACTTGGTGCACACTGATGGCGCCGATGGTGTCGTAATGATTGATAGTCGCGGGCAGTCGACGTTAATGATAACATCGACTGCCTGCAGAGACAGACAGGGCTTCGTTTTTTTATTGACTGGCAGAAAAATGCTTTTCCGCGAGCGGACAAAAAACCGGCACTCGACTCGCTATGCGCGTATCGGATGTACGTATCGATTGACAAACGGATCTGCAAATCTCTCGCAAATGGCACGTAGATAAGAGAACGCGTAACGTTACTTTCCGGGACAGATGCGACGAAATCGGTTGGATAATCGGGTATTCGCGTGACGCATCGATAGTATCGTTTCGCCGAAACTTGCACTTCAATCATCTCCTCGATTCCTCTCGCTTGAGAGTCGAAATAAAGTGATAGGTGCAAGAGTCACGACATACGCACATTACGATTCTCCATGCCGTTTGTTCTTTTCTTTTTTTTTTCGCGAGCGTTTTATTCCTCGCTGCAACTCGCGATAAAGACACATTTTTTTCTTCTTCAGTTTCGCACGTGTCGACATTCCGCGGCGTGCTAATCGACGGTCGTTAAGCGTTATTATCGTCGCCGTTATTGATTTAGGTGCGAGGCAAATGCCTCGACGACACAAAGTATCGTCCCGACGTATTATCGACGCTCGTTGTACCGCCCCGACGTCGCCGCTTTAAAAGTGTAGCGCTCGTCGCGTCGCGTCGTATCGTGCCGCGGTGCCAGATTAACGCCCGGCTTTACACGAAACTTCCATTAACGCAGTCTTGTCGAGCCCGTACGAGAGCGGCGGAGTACGCACCTGGCGCACTCCTGGGTGAGCCGCAGTAGTCGATATATGCTCGGAGAAACTTTGGCCCCGGCGGTGGAAAATGTAAATTTGCGCGGAGTCGTGTGTGGGCGGACGGAGCCAAGCGGTTGTGCCGGAGCGATTGTTTGTTTTCCGCTTCCACGGCTTGAAAACCGTGCCAGGAGGGTTGGCCTCTTCCCACTATAATTGCCACAACCAACAGCGGCGTTCAAATGACTGTTGATTTTCAAAAACGCAGCCGCATCAAACGTTAATCGCGAAATCAAAGATGCGATTGAAAAAAACAAAGAGAGGAAAAAAAGAAACAAAAGACAATTGGAAAAAAATTGCTCGTACAAACGCATTGTTCGGGCGCCGTTTAACGAGCGAATACCACGAGCGCGAGTAGTCTTTCACGAGGAGGAAATAATAGCGGAATTTCGGTCGGTACTCCGGCAGGGCTCAATTATCACCGTTGCGTGTCCTCGCGCATTTATTTTGCGTTGCAGGGGCATGCCGTCCCTCTTTTTTTCTCGTCGAAACGGGCCACTCTCCCGTCTGCTCTTGCCGTCGCACGCCCGCCGGAAGAACTATCCCTCCGCGAAAGTAATTGTCCTCCGAGAAACAAGTGGGATCGATTCGTCCGAGTATTAAATCGCACGAGGGACACCCGAGCGCACGGCTCTCACGTATTCGCGTAAACCGTACGGCAAGATAGCGGCGATAAAAACCGCCCGTGAAAAACTATCGCGCGGCGCTTACAAAGCCGTGGAAGCGCATTCCCCGCGGCGGATAGTTGCCGGCGGATATTTTTAATTTTTTTTCCTCCGCGTTTTTCTTTTATTTCTCCGCACATAGCGAGAAGAAAAATGATCGGATCGCATTAGAGCGGACATTTCGACGGCGGAGGAATTTCCCCGTTGCTCCGGGACTCTGAGCTCCTGCTAAAGCGATTTACAAGAGCTCAAGCGTCGGGCTACCTGCACGTACCTCTCGCTTCCCTTCTTGTTCTTACTGATAAAATGGCTTTTACGTGTAGACACGTTCTTATACTCGATCGCGTAGCCGCCGGGTAGCCACTGCCGCACCGCCGTATTTGCCACGCACGCCGGCGGATTTCTCCGCCGCATCGCCGACCGCGTTTTTTATTATTCACGCAGAGACGTACGTTTCTATGCTACAACCGGCGCTCGCTTTGCATTTTATTTCGGATTCCTCCGCGCCCTGCGTATTTTACATTCCGCGCGTTGAACGCGTCCTGATGAAGAGCGTCGTCTTGCCTACCTCCCGTTTCTCCACGCACAATTCCGCGCTCTCTCGCATGACGAATTATCTGCGAAATTATTATACTTCATTCCGTCTGATATATAATTTCCCGTTTATACCGGCACGAAACGCAATTTGTACATGCATACTTTATATTTCAATTTCCCATGTTGAATTTAATTCAGTTACGCTAACTACGCTTAACAGCATTTGTGCATTAAGTTAAATTTTACACATGCATCAAAAGTTGTCATCAGCAGGCATCGAACTTTCGTACGGGCAATTAAATTAAAACACGCTGTAACACGATACTCTCGCACCCATGAAAATGATTTCGGAATACGCTTTGCGTAGTTGAAGGCGACATTTTTAAACTCTCCCGCACGCGTGCACACGCGTTTTCCGTGATAGGAAACCTCGTCGAGCGTAATCTATGTAGGCCAAACCAGCGGCCCGCGTCATAATCGGAGACCCGTATGACCGTCAGTCCGACAGCGAAGAATCGGCATCACCTTCGGCGGCAAGGTCGCGCCTCCCGCCAATTGCTTATCGCGGCTGACGCTTGTCAACGCAACGCGTACGTTTCCCTCTCGCAGTATCGCAGCAGTCAATTCCCGGTGACTAACCGTGGCAGTCGAACCCACTCGCTCGGCAGCCCCGCACAAAAGGACCGTGGCCAAAAGGCGCCAAGTTCAGCATCCGCTTGTCGAGCATCCTCCAAGTTACGTTCTCTTACGCTGAAGTTAAGCACACACTCGACTTCAACGAATCGGCGAACGTAAGAGGCGGGGCGATTGTATCGATCGTTATTAGGCTTTTATTAGACGGAAGTGTCGGTTGCGGCCGCCTCGCAAAGGGTACATCCGCACGGGGGGTCGTGTTAACTTAAGTGAAAATACCACTGAGTGGTCCGGTCGAGGGAGGCTGACCGTGTACTCGGCGGCTCGGCTCGCGCGCACGGATCTTTTTAGCGAGTCTGATCGTGGAACTGGTCGAAAGAGGATCTTTTCTTCCTTCACGCGAAAGTATCACGGACCTACGTCAAAGTACGCGCGCCAGGCACCACAAATTTAAATATCGACGATATGGGGAAGTTGCGTGGTACGTGAAAAGCTTGTCTAAAAAAGAAAAGAGACACGGTTACGAGGAAAATAGATGAAGGACATCGGGTGCTTATGGATTGTATAGAGTGCAACGTAGACATATACGATAACTCGCGAAAAGAGAATACGAAATCACGTACGAGAAATTATTTATCCAACTAATTCGAGTGCAAGAATGAATTTAATGAACGGTGCGACTGAAATCCGATAGGCGCTGAACCGGAAATCCTTCGAATAGCAGACCGGATGCAATTCTATCACGATGATAACAAAGTATGTAACCGCGACACAATTGTTGCAGTATTTTAACGGGCTCTCTCTGTATAACGAAGTATCGTGTTCAGATCGTCACAGACAACGAGAATAGCTGTGATTCTTGTCACCCGGTAAAACGATAACGTTTGGACGAATTGAGTTTTCCATTTTCATTGTAACAAAAGAGCTATTTTATTGAATCCCCGATATCATCAAGAGAAGGAAGAAATATATATATATATATATGTATATACAATGGAGACCCGGGAAAAGTCGACGGAATGGGCTTTATTGTTCCCGCTGAAGGCGGGCTTATTCGCCATGAAGTCGTCATTATCTTCGAAGAGCGTGAATCGCAGTGAAAAGGAGCGGGAGATCAAGGAACGGCTCTTGAAGAAAAATCTTCAACCGCGTGCGAGGATACGCCGGGGATCGTCTTTATCGGACCTGGACAAGCTTCAGAGCAAGACGATTTTACCGGATGTCGTCAAGTCGACGGAGAAATGCTCGGAATCGCTCCCTCACTCGCCCGCTTTATCGAATCTGCAGCTGGGCAGCAGCAGCGTGCGCGGCAGCATAGGCGATCTGATGAACATGAAGAAGTACGGCGGGTCCACCTGGAGCGTGCGAAGCGAGACTCTGATCGCGAAGGCCGTGCCGCTGAGCACGGTGACGGCGAAGCAGAGCCCGACGTTCTCCAAAAGCGTGGAGGACGATCTCGAGAGCGAACAGCAGGACGAGTTC
Organism: Linepithema humile; assembly: GCF_040581485.1. Taxonomy (NCBI): domain Eukaryota; kingdom Metazoa; phylum Arthropoda; class Insecta; order Hymenoptera; family Formicidae; genus Linepithema; species Linepithema humile. The sequence continues at coordinate 6,538,836 of NC_090133.1, read as the reverse complement.
CCGCTCTCCGGAAAGCCCCTGACCTGCGCGCAAAGAACTCAGAGGCTCAGCAGGCTCATCAAGAAGCAACGACGTATGATGGTTTTCAATCCTAATTCTTTACAAAGAGACACGGTGAGTCATCGAAACGAAATCGGAATATTGTTTTCCGCATATTTTTGTCAAGAAGATGTAAAAAGGAACGGAGTAAAAATCTGTCTGCAATATTTCGTTTAAACCGCTGCAGTTTTGATCGAGCTGCAAAGTTCCAATAGGCAAAGTTCGGATAAATGAAGTCTCTGTAATCGTCGCGCTAATCACAGTGGCTCGTCGCAGTCGACACGGACGAAAAGGCGAAGAAAAATATCCCCTCGTTCTCTCATATACGCGCGGATTACAGAGGATCGTTTCGCCGGCTACGGTGGCTCGCGCGCACCGGGTAGACACCAGTAGACACAAAATTAAAAGTCACACGCTCACATTTGTCTCCTGCCACTTGCGCCCGCATGTACCGTCGCTATTTCTCGGCGGATTACAAGCGAGATCGTGAGTGACGAGACGGCGGCACGGAGCGAATGATTTGCAGCGCAGCGTGATCCCGTGTTTCCCGTCTATTCTTAAACATGTTAATCGTGAAGTGTGCAATTTTGTCGCGCATAATTTTTGTCCGACCGATAATATAAACGAAACAAATATAACAGAATAGAGCGAATAGTCATAACAGTCATTTGCGGGAACGTGCGAGATTGGAAAAAAAAAAAAAAAAAAAAAAAACTAGCTCCATCGATCCGAGACGAAGAGAACACTTGTGATCGCCGCATCGGTAGAATTCGGAGCAGCTTCTGTCGCCGCGGCGAGAGACACTTACGGGATTTGAAATATTCATGATACACTCATGCGCTTATATTCGCCGCGCAGCTCAGCGTCAGATGTTACGTATTCGATTCGCGATATCCTCGCGCGGTCATCATCGGGTGTTTGTCTCCGAAAGCTTGTTGTTGTTCGAAATCCGAACGACGACGGCTAACGAGAGCAATTAAGAGCGAAGCGCGACGCGAGCGTTTTGAAGCGTGGCTGCGACGCCGCGAAGCGTCACGATGAAATTCCGACCGCATCCACCGCGATATCCCCGGCAAAGTTTCGCGCGCCCGAAGTTTTGCAAACGTTTATGAAGCACGAATAACGGCGCGACTCCCGCGCGGCAAAATAACCGCTTTCGCAATTCTAACTGATGCATTCTAGGACGCCTCCGCTTAATGCCTTATTGGAACCGTTGTCGCGGAAATTCACGTTGCGTCCGCCGTCGCAATTTCTGTCGCGCAAACTTCGCACAGTTTTTCCAGAAACTTAAGTAGTCATCCATGTTAGTTCGGTAAGTAAAAAGATAATAAAACACACTCGAACGTGTTTTGCAGAAATATAATATCGAGTAAATGTCGAGTTGCGAAAGTTGTTATTCGTAGAGAATGTTATTCAAGAAGAGCTTCTTAAATTATTTTAAAGACTTCAAATTATTTCAAGACAATTTGTTACGCTCGAAGATGCATAGTTAATTCGAATTATGTAAATCACTTTATTATATGTAACGCAACGTCAGCGGTTAAACGGTGTGTGAACTTAAGACGCTCTTCTCATCGGGCGGGTGTCGATAAATACCAGACAATCGATCGATCGTGGTCAATTAGTCGATCTTATGGTCGTCCCGGTGGTGCTCGGCTTACGTGTCTCTAAGATGTATAGGTGAGCCTCCAGTTGCTCGTTAACGCTCTTGCGATTGACCTACGCCATTAGCCGGATACAACAATGATAAATGGATCCCTCGCCGAGGCGGTTCGACGAAGATACAAACGTAAGCGGTTTTTTTTTCTCCCCTTTTTTCTTTCGCGATCCGATAAAGGCTAACACGTGTACGTTCTAAATTCTTCCTAATAAACTTCTCCGCGCTTTGTCTTATTTAGTTTCGCTGTTGTGTTTACTCGCGCTACGTCGGCAGGTAGGTCAATGAATGCAATTGCGTTTTGGAAAAAGTCCAAATACCGTTGACAAAGAGATCTATTGTACGACTTCCTATCGGCTCCAACCGGGCGGGACGGGCGGTTGCCTTTCAATTTAAGATTTTATATTTACCGTGGAGATTGGTCAATGTAAAAGGAATTAAAAGCGGGAATCTTCGTCTTTTGAGGCTGTCTGTATCCGCTGAACCAGGCCAATTGGTCCAGGCTCGCGCGCGCTCCTTGGCAACGGCCCCTTTTATCTATCTCGTCAGGTAAACGAGGCATCGACCACTTGCCTCGTTTCCTTATCCGATCCTCTTCCGGACAAATCGCGAATCTCGTAGAGATCCGCCCGCATGATAGTCTCAAAGATACTCGATTATCAAAAGCGACGAGTTCGGCTGCGATTCAATTCAACGTCGCGCTCGGGAGAAACTACGATTTTTTTACCCTCTTTTTGCAGCAGTTCTCGAAATTTGCATCGCTTGCAAAAGCAGATCGCGAACCCGGCGAATTGCAAATGCAAAACAAATTCCGATACTGCGAGGCTACACTGCCGTCGCGATGGATCGCTCCCCTACTGCGAAACTCCCTTGTAAAACTCCCGTCGGTTTCCCGTTACTCGCGCGCACGCCGGAGTCGTAAAATGCGTTTCTCGGTGAGCCTCTTAACAAAGTTGTTAAATAAACTCCTGTTATTCCCATATAGACATGATGTGATTTAATCAGCAAACTGTAGCAACTGCCGACACAGCATGACTTCATCGTGCCACTTTATCGCGCTCAGTTTTATAGTTTCCCTCTGGCGGTATTTATACATTTAAAATACGATACACGGTAAATAAAAACGATAGAACGCTCACGCGACCCGAAGAGAAAGATTAGTGCGGCCGATACGGGCGGCAACTACGATCCTTGAGCTGGTTGTTGTGAAACATCGAATTACATTTTTCATTAGCTGTTTTCTGGTAAAAGCGTCGTTCTAAAAAGGGGTAAGCAGCTTTGATGCCGTTCGCGATAATGAGCGATTTTGTCAAAACCGCGTCCTAATTGACGGGCATTAATTGCGCCGATCGCATTTTGTAACGGCAGATTACAAACATTTCAAGCCCGGATCCACCGCCTTGATTCTCAGACCTCTCGACGCATCCGGTGTACTGTGGAACGAGGTTAATATCCCGTAATTTTCTCTTCCCTGTCCGCGACTTATTTTCCTTTATGACAACGCTGATAAGATTAGTCAATAGAGCGAGCGCCGGAAAAGAGACTCCGTCGGTCGTGTGCCATAATATTTTCTATCATCACAGCGCTCGCCTTCTTGCAACAACTTGAAATCCTAGCGCTGTGAATTATTAAAATATGATAATATTCTCGGTGCGCCGGGAAAAACACTCGCTCTGGCGAAACAAACTTATAAAATATTGCATCTCTGTATTGGAAATTGTACGAGGATTATTAACGTGTTTCGAGTTGCATGTTTCTCTCGAAACATAAATATACATAATAAATAATGTTCTCAACATTTCTCGTGGAATATTACTTTGAGTGCATTTGCGAATAAACGCTAATTAATTAGTATTAATTTGTTTGGAACAAAAGTGTACGCTGCCAATCAACAGTCACTTTAATCGCAATTCCTGAAATTGCCCAGCTAATTCTATTGAAAAAAAAAAGAAGAAAGTCTCAATAAATTCATTTAACGTGCACGCACTGTACAAAGCAAATATAAACCGCACACACGGAGCGATAGCTGAGAGAAAGTTGCTTACAATTAGACGAAAATGTGCCGACCACATGGTCTTTCATTACGAAAATGAGGGTGGCGATATAGATCTATGGTTTACAAAGAGACTCGGGGTTTAAACAAGCTTGTAGAAAGAAACTGCAATCTACGTGAGTGCTTTATATTGTAAAAAAATTGGTGCAAAAACGCACCGACATATATTTTGCAGAACATAAATAAGTTCCACACTCACAATGTAATTTCAGCAGCTAGCTTACCGCGTGAAACAATAAATCAATATACGAAATTTATATTTGAACGTGCGATTGCGCGATGCACCAGCCACTTTCCATGCTTTTCTGTATCTTAAATCAGCTTTACTAGATTCCTAAATAATCCCAATGAATTTCGGGCTTACGCGGCCTTCGTTTGCACACCGCTGTGCAATTTTCAATCTCGGCTGCTAGTTGCATAGAATTTCAGAGTATCTCGGGTAGCTTCATTTGCGCAACGAAGATTATCCGGCCTTCTTCCTCATTGTTCCTCCGCCCAACGAGAGATCGCCATTTTGCCACGTGATAGCGCGGATATTTTGGACGTCAGACACAGAATTCATGTTTATTCATGAATACTGAGGATATAATTAAAATGGTTGTCCTCTCGCGCTCGTTTCGTACCGGGCTTCATCGCACGCATGGACGCACATTTAAACGCGGTTAATTGCTAACGATAATGGCGTCGTCGCCGTTCTCTTTCCTAAATATTCAGGAAGCGAGTCTCTTATTGCGTCCGTACGAAAATCCGCGGTCCGTATTGTCCGTTAACGAGATTTCTTTCCGGCAATCTTGGTCGGCCGATTTTCCTAGTTGCCTTCTTCCGTTATCGTCTCTTTTGAATTGTACAAAATCCAATTTCTCTAAGTACAGTATATATAGAACTCATGTCTGTGATTGGTGTTATTATTGTGTGCCGATTTATTTATTCCACCACGTTAAATATTGATGTATAGATATTAAGATACCATTAGATTTAGAATATTAATATGATGCTCTTCTTTCTGTTATAGGTGAGTATTCTAATTCTGTCAGTTGTTCCGATAGTCGTATTGACATTGCGACATGCGAGATTGCTGATTGCGGCAGGTGAGTCATATTTTCGCACAATGCTCTGCCTTATCGTTATTGTGTCAAACCGAATATGCTAATATAATAGTAAGCATTTACTATATAAAATTCTCAGGAAGTGGGGATAAACATATTATATTTATATATTGCGAAAAATAACGTTTTCTATGATAACTCGAAATCTCGGTTAAAAATGCAAAGCAAAGCTTGACTTCTTGCGTGAAATATTTTTATAGGAGGTAAAATATTTTTACGAACTTTAAATTTAAGTATCATCGTGAACTGTGCTTATTGTAGAAAATGTATTGTACAAAATAATTTATTGATATGTTGTTTTGTGCTTCGAGTGTGTCGTAAATGTTAAATTGAATGGAAAAAGTACGACTTCCGCTATTATCTTGTCATATCTTTCTCCCGTCGTACGTATTGAAATCCTTGAAATGCACTTCGACCACCGGCACTGATTACCATTGAAACAATCAACGTTTAAGCACATTTAAAGCTTGACGTCTGGCTGCAGGCATTAGAATATGTTGTGTATGTGTAACGAAAATGTATGAATGCGCCCGCAAGTGTGTACGCGCGTCAGTACACGAGACGCGCGATTAAATATTCATCAGACGTGGCGCAATATGCCTGATGTTTACATAGAAACTTTCTTCTTTATGACCAGTAATACAGCGCTCACTATGAAAATTGCAACGATTTCGCAGTTTTGAAATCGTTGGAAATCGTGGAAAATTTATGGTCTCGTGCGAAATAGATTGGATTTTCGTATTACGGCGTTTTGCTGTGAGAGTTTTCTGACGCAGTCAGTTTGCGGTCGCAATTGGCTGCATTTTGGAAACCCGATTTTAATCGCAAAAATGCTGAATCTTGATTAGAATGAAAGGCTATCGAACAACGATTTAACGGACTTCAAATCGACTCTACGGGTGCATTGGAAAGGAAAATAGCGTAGGAAAATATTGACCAGCATCGAAACGGTGCATCGATAAACCTAAAGTGCTCTGAAAGGGTTTAACAGTATCATGTGACGACCATATGACGACTCGTTTAAACAACTTCGAAACCTGATACGTTCTAGGGTAGTGTGCATGTCAGCCGAGATCGATAAAATCCGTAGTTCCTTGGCGTCACTTTGAGAGTTATCTCCGTCTTTTGTATACTCGTCGAGTGACTGTCCTCAATGTACACCCACTCTTCGGTATTGTGAGCGGAAAACGCGGATAGCGCGGCTAGCAGAAGACAATGCATAAGGCATAAAAAAATGAGAAGCAGTAAAATGTTTAAAAGTATTTTAGCCAAACGTCGCAAATATTCACGTGCATGTTTAAAAAAGCTTGGAATCTTTATTTATTAAAACATTTTAAATTTAGAACACTTTTATAACGTCTTTTTTGTTGGATAATTATTTAAAGCTATTTTAGTTGTATGAAGTTACATCTAATAGCAAACCCGTTGAAAGAAAGACTCGAAATCGAATATATTGGTTCGGAGGTTTGCTGTGGATCTAGAAATCCGATATTAAAGCGCGCATCCGCGGGAAATCGCATCTGGGAGAGCGTTTGTGCGTCTGGAAAATCAGTGGTTTGTCCCGCGAGCCGCTAATTACCCTTCCCCGTTCGCCGAAACGCACCGATTCCGCCGATTTGTCTTGTGCAATTTGATTGAGGACACATTACGGTGGATGCACGCATACACGTACACACATATTGGATTTGCTTTAATGGTGTCTGCACGCGTAAATTTCATCATATGTACTACGACCGATGCAAACCGAGTACACGGGTTTACTCAGCTCCATCGTATAGTGTAAGAGCTATCCAAACGGTTTGCCGAGCCCACAAAGTAAATTCGATGCAAACACGCACGGGCTTATGTATATATACTTTCAATTTATCTCGAGAAATAGCTGAAGACGACTTATCGTGAACGTTTCTAAATTCGTTTCCTACGTAACAATTTGTCAAACTGTTCGGTCGAGATCTCGCGTCGTTTCCCTCTTTTTTTTTCGTCAGGAGCTGTTCAGCGAGAAATGGCGTGATTTTTTTTATCCTGTCTATCGCCGGTTTTTTGTCTCACGCTCATAAAATGCAAGGCGTGCGGGTTGACGCTAGCAATCAGGACGGCGTCGGACCGCGACGCCCGCGGTGATCTCCATGAATGCCTCGGTATATCGGATGGGCGGACGCAATGAAAAGTCGATGGTTAGAACTGACGCTGAAAGGGTCGACAATGCACTACGCGCCGCAAAATTCCTCTTGAATCGCGAGCAGCGCGCCCGAATGCCTCGAAACCAAACGAGCGGACCGGGTTTCGTCAGCCGTAAACAGTTTCCGTGTTTCGCGAAGCTCACCTTTTCGACATAAGGGAGGAAGGAAGAAAGGACAGCGCCTTTACTACCACAGGCAATAGTTTCCGTCGTGTTGCAATATAAACGAGACGCCTTACGATCTGTGTCCGTAAAGTCGGCGAATGAATACCTTTTGCGACAATAGCTTAGAATCGAAGATTGAAGACCATTAATAAACAAAAAAACTGATATATCAACTCGCAATTGTTTCGGGTAATCCTTGTTGAGCATTATAGATTAACGAATTACATTTGTAAATGCAATTCGCGTATTCATGCAATAATGTATAGAATTTATCTCGCTTAGCGTTATTCGTTTAAAAAAGAGGATTAAGTTGCGCGTGGAGCTTTATTTATATTTCATTATTGAAACATTGATTAAAGAAGGTTAAAGCGTCGCGATATAAACAAGATCCAATAGCCAGTTATCGGAGGTGACGAAGGAAGGGGACGGACGATCTATAATATAAGGTGCACCTCGGGCGACATTACGTTGCATAGCCTCGCCTGCTCGTTTTTATTACCTACCCATCAAGAAGTCCATCGATAGCGACGAGCCACCGCCGCGAGGAACTACCACCTAAGCGGACAAAGATGATGATTCGCGAGACAATCAATCGATCCGAACTAGAGCGAACTAGACCGAACTCGCACAATTCGCTTGTTCCGAAGTTTCCGAGACGAGATGAGCGCCGGGCATCGTGACGTATTCCGAACCCGAGACGAATCGATCTCGACCTTATGTAAATGATTTCTCAGGCCGGTGCACTGATAGTTTCCGCGAGGCGGGGGAATGGCGCCCGAAGCACTCCGGAAAGGTCGTTCGACCGGAATCGTCTAATTGGAATTCTCCGATGAACGAAACGCATCCGGACCCGACGCCGTCCAGTCGATCGCACGGCGAAATTATCGACCCGCGCGAGTGGTTATTCTTGTTATTGCTCTCCCCTTCCCCTGCCACCTTCCTGCCCTCCTCGCATGTCAGACTACTTCAGTATGCACGTTATCGGAGCGAGACTGAATATAACCCGTCCGAGGGGACGTGTTAAAAGCGTCACTGCCGAAGTTTCGTAGTAGTCCCGTGGCTTCGATCTTCGCAGAAATAGCATCCAGCGAACGAGATATCTGCAGATTTCTCGCTCCCCAAGAAATACTGCTCGATATCTTCCTCGCTAGTAGAAGAGATCCTACTTTCGTTCGCGACCGCGAACGGGGTCATCGAAAATCATTAGGATCGTTACGTTTCTCATGGCGCGGCGATTACGATCTCGTGCGACCCGACGCGGCCTTATTACACAGAATAATCTATAATCTGGCAATTTTTCCGCGAATTTTTTCCCTCCCGTCTTCAGCTTCGTCTGCTTCTCATTAAAAATTTATTCGTTCGGCTGGCAACGCGCCTCGCGAACGGAGCTTCGCAGCCTCGAGCGACACGGCACGTCGCGTCGCGACGCACCGGCCGTCCGCTGCGCGCGCGAAAAAGAAGCTGTACTCTCGCCGCGTGATTTACGAGGTCGCGCGGAATTTATGACAGGCGGCTTACACTTCATGCATTTAATACCCCGCTTAATTAACGATTTTCGTACGGAGCATGCGCTCGTCCGATTAATTCAACGCCTCCACGTCTTAGCGGCCGCCGTCATCTTCGTTTCTTTTTTCCGCTTCATCCGCCGTTTTCTCATTCCTCCTCCTCGTCCCGCCGGGATATAGTCCGCATTATATTAATATTAATGAAACATCCTCGACGGAAATTAAAGCGGCAATTATACCGCGACTTCAACGTACTTCACTGTTTCGTAACGATTTCCGTTTATGAATAGAGAGAAAAAAGCTTTGCAAAGAATAAGCGAATATCGTCGAACATAAAAATTTCCAGCTTTTCGATTTGGAATTACTCGGCGTCTCGCAATAAACGATATCACGAACGCCTTCTTACCCCGAGACCTCATTAATTATCATTAGCTATTCGCTGCTCCGGACAACGCGAAACAGGCTCTTACGTGCTTCGAGACAAGTTCCTCTAATCGGAAACAGGTGCTTCCGTATACGCGCTCGCTCATCGGAGATTCCGGCAGCCGTCGAACGTTCGCGCACGCGAAGATCAGCGAAATATAGACAAGCGTGGAGTCTCGACAACTCGGAAGTAAGAAGAAGAACAGCTGACGCGCCGCGTTCTTTGGAAGTGGGGCAGCGAGATTTCCTCTAACAACGCGCTAAGACCCCTCGCCTTGCCGAAAAGTACGAAGCGGGCTGGCGACAGTTGTCTCCCGTGTCTCTTCCACTTGTCGACTCTCTTTCCGGTTCTTATATCGAGTTCCTCGATATCATTCCATAGCTCATCTCACAGCGAGCTTCTCGCTTCGACGTGCCCTGCTTTCTCGACGAGTGATTTCATACGCTTTTAAGTGCTTTTCACTGTAGGTCCGCCGAACTTCCGAAAATCTAGTATCCGCCTTTCACCCCTCGAAATTCTAATCCCCGCGTACGATGGAATTCCTCCTCGCTCGCGCTCGTGATGCGCTCAAGTTAGTGGATTTTCGTCGAACGGGGTCTCTTTTGTCGCGTGTGAGACACGCTGTGTGTGGGAAGCCTCTATCATTCGGCCGGCAAAATTATTTATCGCTTCCCGGGTCCCGAATAAACGAACCGCTGGGTTGATTCTTCCGTGTGATCGGACAAGCTTGTTGCGTTTTGACCTTTTGGCCGTTTTCCAAGCACACGACTCGCTGTTTCGCCTACTAAGTAATTGAAGGGGCGTACGATCGATCACACGGCCCGAAAACGCTGACTCGTCGTTGCCGGCGGGCCTGGAGAGATAGGGCGAGACAGGTGTCACGCCGTTCGCGAATATCTAACTTTATGTCTTTGTCGGGGATCACTTTATTGTTTTTCGCGCACGCGAATTCGGGTGCCGCGCCTCTAAATCACCGCAGTATTTTCGCCGGCGCGCCATTCATTACGTAATAATTCTGAATGTCTTGCTTATATCATCTCGCTCAGCGATCGTGCTTCTAGGCAAATTGCGGTTCGCGTCCCCTTGATTTCTCGATGAATTCCTCAAGGATCGTCCCTAAAGCGGAGTCGATTACCTCGGAAACTTGGAAATGTTGGCGGGGTTTCCCGCGAGATGTACCTTCTCTCTGAACGCGTCGTTTCTCAAGACCAACTGTTAAGTTTAACATACTTCACAACATCGAATAATATCATTTACGTTAGCGTAACGTAAACTGCCAAATTGTCATTACACATTCCTCTCGAACGCGTACAAGGAGTAGCGCGCGCCAATTGCTAACAAGATCCTCTCGATGGTTTCGTACTCTTAATTAAATTATTGGTTAATTAAGATTAGCAACCGAGGCGCCGCGATCACATTGTCTTTACAGTCAAGGCGAAACAATTCCCACTTCAACAGCGGCTGACAATTACGGATACAAATTCGATATAGGAATGGCTCGCCTATTTATTATTCCACGCGATTCGCACAGTCTGTCGCTCTAAGAGATCGTGCAATCGTAGCTAATAAGCCAATTGCTAATAAGCTGTTACTATTCAGCAACATGATTGGAGTGGTGTGTACTTTTTTCGTATCTACGTTGCTTATGGAAGAGCGCGTACTCAACTTGACCTAATTGATAAGAAGCCGTTGCCATTCGACGAGTTTGAATGTTTGGCATTTTCATTTTTCACTCTTATCTTTCTCTTATCTTTCCCTTGCGTTCAATTGCATGAAAATGGAATGCGCGCCGAAATAAGTTTCGCAATTATGAGCCGAATTTGTTAACGAATGAAAGCAAAGAACCGAGCGCTGACTGTTACCACCATGTTGGCTGCAATTATATAAAGTAACTTTAACATTCGAGATCGTACAAAACCGAGAGATAGAATGGAGGAGGAAGAGAGAAAAATAAGAAAAAAAGCCGATGTGTCTTTAGAAAGTTCTGCTCGAGTAATGCGAGAAAAAGAGAGAAAGAGAGCACGCTGGCTTTACTTGCGCTTGGCTGCTTCATTTTCAAGACGGTTAATTCCTCCTGGTTTTGCAATTTATTTTTCGGCTCCCTCGTCATGAAACAAACCTACAGCGTTTCGCCGTTGTTATACGGCACTGCGCTTTCCGGCTTTCCGCCGGGCCGAGCTAAGCAGAGCTTGCGTCTCGCTCTACCTCTTTTCATGCTATTTTACTTTCCGTTTCTCCCCCTCTCAACCCCCCCTCTCACCCTCGCATATCTCGGATCGACCCTCTCTATCCTATAGCTGATATTCAAATTTTGTTTACACACGGCAACGGAGACGGCGGAATCTCTATATTTGTGCTTGATGGTTTCCCGTTAAGCCACCGCATTATATATCTCTCCTATCTTATCGGCGAAAATCTCTGACGCGGGATAACAACTGCCCGAGGAGATTTCGATGAAATTGTAATATTTGCGCACAGCACGAATTACTCCTAATGTCACAATTATTCCCGATGAAATTATCCCGATAATGCAGTTGGAATAGCGGCTAATGGACCGCATAATAACTCCAATCCTGGAAAACAAACGCTCTCGATTGTTTGACCGGCCGAATCGACGACAAACCGACAACGATGATGATAAGATAAAGCGAAACCGTCCACGGTGATCGCCGGATAAAAGTCGATGACTGACATTGACTGAGTAAAGTGTCGTTGGCTCGTGAATTAATCCTCTCGGCCACGGCCGCGATTGATCGCTGGCCTCTCGTGAAAACGAGCAATCATTTCGGATGCCTAAGTAACGGCGAATCCCCACAACAAGTGGCCATCGGTGTGCCTTCGGCACCACACACAACCCGACTACGACCTTCATCGATTGCTCCGACAACGAGCGATTAATTAACTATGACAAATTCGATTTGCGTTTATACGAAAAGGGACGCTCGCGAGCTCGCCGCTACGTCGTCCAGCCACGTTTTATGCGTATAACATCTCTCGTGGAGGAGAGTTTACGTGACAATATTATTCTTTAATCTTACGGATAAACACGTTTCGGCTTTCGATTCTATTCTCTTGGATCCCGTGAAAAAAATTGCAATCATGCAGCAGCGGACTATAAACATAAAACAACATTATTTGTCATCCCGACGCTCGTAACGCACGCCGAAAGATTAATCGCGACGTTATTTTTCTTTTTTTTCCTCGCCGTAGTGATCCGGCGATTATTCCTGGCTTACAGCTACGGTAAATTATATCGTCACGAGAATATAAAAATATTCTTTACACGTGCAATCTGGTTTTCTCGGTCGATCGATATTCTACAGAGGCGCGGTTTAAACTTGGACAAATTTAAATACTTAATGTCGCGTGAGATTAGTGATACTCGCAGGTTACGTTGTCGGGCAATTTGTGACGTTGATTATGCATCGTCGCGAGGTGTCATCTATTTTTCTCAGCGCTTTTGTTGTTGTCGCGCTCCGCAACGCGCTCCGCAACATGTAACGCGAGCCGCAGCTATAGCGAGACGGCGGGACTAAGCGCGTCGATTTTAACCACCGGATGATATATTCGGTCTAGCCCGTGCCGGTTACACAGCGCTTTAATTACAGAAAGTTTCGGAGGGTTCGCGGATTTGTGTGCCTATGCTCGAGCTATTTTAACTTTTTCCCTCGCGGCAGAACAAATCCCTTATCCTTATTCTTTTCACGTCGCGGTGCATGACCTTTTTGTAACTCCGACAAGACCAAAGCATCTTATTTTTAGCTTCCATCTTACGCTGGGCGCATTAATGTTTACTTTTACCTCACGTACATACATTTATCTTTCTGTTTTCGTTTTTTCCTTTTCATTTTCCAACACCATTTTGAAAACCGCGATAATTGTGATTGTTGTAATTAAATGGGAAGTGGTTCCGTTAGATAACACTGTCTGCGAGCATTTCCTATAACAAATATTTTCGTACGGCCATAATCAGCGTTTCGGAAAGGCGAAAGCCATTGAATCACTGTGGGCGTAGAAGGACGATGTAATCCACACATGCGGACGGGACAATCATTTAATTTTGGTAACGATCCGTGCGGGCACGCATGTGCGACCGTGGGATCGCTTAACGAGCTTCCCATTGTGGCGCGACAAACTAGTTCCTAACTATTACGAATGACCGGATTAATACACATCACACCGTCTTCGGATTAGAGCTGCGTGCAAACAGCCGATGCGGTGGTAGCTTTACTTATCTCTTGCCGCTGAAAAGTCGCGGTGTAATCTCACTACGAGTTTCGCCGCGTGCGATTTAACGGAAGCGAGCGACGATAGAGCGCGAGCGTAAGAAAACTTTGCGCGCTTCTTATCGATGTACAAAGCCAGCTCATTTGCGCTTCTTAATGCGCTTCGAGGAGAGATCCACCGCGCTAATGAAAAGCCGTATTATACGCTTTTATCCATCCTTTATTCGACGCGTTATACTCTCATATTCCGCGATGCAGTTTTTCTGTGTCTCAATCTTCTTGTAACACTTTAGAAACAGTCTATTGTACAAGAAAAAGTATTTCTTCGGTCGATCCTCTCTCGTTGGCTTTCATTATTAGATTAGCGTAATTGATGGACACGTACGAATTGGAAAGTCGTGACGGGAATAAATTGAAACGCTTAAAGGAGCTGCTACGTTCCTTCTTTTATATTATATTTCGCTTAATTTTGCCAAATGTGTTATTTCGTTCGTTGAAAAGATGACATAAACGTCTTTCTGAGAACAATGAAAATTGAATTAAATATTATAAACGAGGTTATCACAAATTCAAAATAGAACGAAGAATGGAAGAAAGAATGAACTTATAATTTCCATTTTAATTCTTTCGTGCAATGATTTTTCAAGATCCAAAAATAATAATCGCGTGAAACAGATGTATCAGTGCACCCAGTGAACGTAATAACACGCAAAGGTTATTCTTCACTGAAACGGGGGGTGTAAGATCTCGGCGTGCAGCCCGTACTCTTGCCGCCATCTAAATTATTTATGTAAATATGCAAATCCCTCTCTGTCGGTACACACATTTTCGCCGCCACTCGCGATCGGGCCCAGCTTCGTGGACCAGATTTTTCCTCCCTTGAACTGCACCGTCGCGCGCGCACCGCGCCTCCGCGGTGAAGCGCATACGTATTTCATGCCGTACCGACGCTCAACTCGGCCCGCCATTTTCCCCGGACTCAACCTTAGGGGTTAGCCACGGTGGCTAACGACGAAGAACCGGTCGCTTCGTCCCTGTCCGCCTTCCGACCTCTCTCTCTCCCTCTCTCTTAGTTCCTCCACCTTGGACCCTCCGCCGCCACCGCCTCCCGCCCGCTTCCCTCTATCTCACGCTCGCTCTCTGTCTCTCTTTCCTCCACCATTCCAGCCCGCTCTCCGTCCCCCAACCCCTTTTCCGGAAAATCAATATGAAGTGGCGTTGGTATACGACGTGGTAGCTGCTACCGCGTGTGCCATCTCTCTTTATCCACCACGACCTTTCTTCCCGTCTCTTCGTCTTCTCTTTCGCTCCCTTGCTTTCGCTCTTCTTCGTTTTCCGCTTTCCCGTCTTTTTCTCGCGCGCACACAATCTCTCCCTCGTGCATCGTCCGGTTTCTCCGCTCTGTCTGGCTCTTCCGCTCGACGCGCCTTGTATCTTCACCGTCGAATCCACCTGGGACTCTCCAGGGGCGCCGAAATACAGACGGCAGCCTCCGGCCTTGCCGGCAGAGAATTCCGGCAGATCGGTCACCGAGTCACCAGGATTCATTCGCGCTGGCTGGCTGGCTGGCTGGCTGGTTGGCCGACTGGCTAGGTCAACATCCACCATTCCGCCACCACTGGTTGAATACTGCCGCGTGGCGGCGCCGTGCGTGTCGCCGTACCTTGCGCTTCCTTTCGGCGAACGTGCTCGATCCGCTTGGTCGCTTCTGTACGCGAGGAATATAATTTCTCTAAAGCGTTGAAAGCGTCTCCGCGCGAAAGAGAGGGAGAAAAAAAATATATACGAGAGAACTCGCGATAAGCTATCGCGCAAAGAACGGACTTCGCACCCTCTCCTTCGTGTCCTCGTATAATTCGATCTTATCGCTCGCAAACCATCGCGCGAATGCAACGTACGCAATTTTGCGCACCGTCTCGATCGATATATCGCCGTCGCGCCACGCTAACGACGCAATGCATCGTGATCTGGTTTTGATAACGCTCCTCGCCGTCTGCGCGGTCTTTTTCGTTTCGACTCAGACGTCGCGAGAAAGAGGTTTCTTTGCACCCAGCACGCGCGATACTTATTTATCATACGAGATACATGACGTTGTCATGAAAATTCTACGAGCTTGAATACATAGTTCGCTACTTTAACATTCTCGATGTTGCAGCGAGAGTTTCAGAGGTGGTAAGCTGCTCGTGGGTATAAAGGCATGTTCAAAGTTCCCTTCAACAAATACAAAACAAACAGACAAGAATTATCGGCCGCAAAAGTCAAGAATAATTATGTAGATAAAACCTTGGACCGGTGTGATTCGAGTTTTCTATTCGTCCGCTTTAAAAAATTCTCGCTTTCCATAAATCACACGATACTTGGCGGCGCACGTGAGCTAAACGTTCGCGACTACATTCATCAGATTAAAAATAATGTCAAGGTAGTAAAAAAGCCAAAGATAAGTTCTAATGCCCTCGAAAGAAAATCCTTTTCCCTTCGGGCGTTCTGCGGGGAAAACACGGCACTGCGCGTCATGCGCGCTGGCGTCTCGACCGGCACGGGTGGTGGTTCGCGCGCCCTAGGGGTTGATCGGCGCCGTCGTAGTGGAGAACACGGGGGACGCGGGAAGGGTGGGTTTGGCCAGGTAGCCGTGGCGAGGGGGTCGGACGGGAATGGTGGGAGCGAGAGTTACGGCGAGGCGAGGCGAGGTGACGCGAGAGGACGGGCACGCTAGGTTAGTAGCGAAGGTACACGTTGTACCAGCCGGCAGTAGCGAGAGCCGTGCTTAACACGGCCTACACGGCCTTCCCGCTGCGCGCGTTTACCGAAAAGGCGGCCGACCCCCGGCTCGATCCGCTTCTACTCGCCGTCGTGCCGCGCCGCGTCGCCGTCGTCTCGCAGACGGCGACTCTTCCGGCCGCGCGTGTTTTTCAACCCGATATATAAACGGGCGGCGAGACGCGCGCGCCTTGACTCTCCCTGTGACGAGCGACGACGAGGTGTGGATAATGGTAGCGCGAGGAAAGTGCCGGCGTCGCCGTCGTCGTCGAGTGGCGTCCCGCCGCCGCCGGCAGCCCGAGCGACGCTACTACTCGCGTGAACTGCAACCCGGTGAAGTCGCGGAGTGAACAACCCCTTCTTCTCGCGTCCTCTGATCTCGAGTCCTCTGGTACGTTCGGGATTTTAAGGCGTGGAGGAGAGGCTCTTCCGCGACGCGTGAACTCGACGGCGATGCGACGCTCGCGATGCGTGCGCGCGCGTGCGTGCGTGCGTCTCGACGTACGGAGGGGAAAAAAGGGCTTTTCGCACTGCGGGGTAGCGTGCCGCTGATCGAAGGGCCCCGGAGTGAGCGGCGTGATTCCACGCGGCGCCGTGTTCTCGCGTGAGGTCTTGCTCGCGCGAAACGAATGATCCGTCGGAAGCTCGCGTGAGAGCTCGCCGACAAGCGTGAAAACTATCGTACGCGTGGAAATTCGTGAGTGCGCGAAGGATATACGTGCGCGCATCATTCTTCTTTCCCGGATATTTTTTTGCAGATACGAGAAAATAGAGTGAACTCGTTACTCCGGCATGACTCGGCGATATAGCTACCGAAATCGATTAGCGTTGATTATTAATTAACACCGGAAGGACTGAAATCCAATGAACATTTCTCATAAATAAATATCGCACGTAAATTGAATTCTTCGCGAAAAAATATTCGTTATAATTAGCACGCGAATTAAACATTTACAAATGAAATGCAGCAAATGTATCTACTTATAATTTCGCTTTTATTTTTAGTCGAATAATTTTGCACGACCGGTTTTTCGAAATTCCGAGCAAGACAGATAAAACAATAATAATAGATATTGTATTGAAAAAACATTGGTCGATTATATCCAAGGATCGATACGTTAGGCAAACAGATGATAGGCTTTCCGGATTCGCACAGTCTGCGCAAAAAAAAAGCGAACAGGCATACCCTCAACGGGACTGTACTTTTACGAATTGCGTACTTGCAGTCAAAACCCAGGCCAATTTTCCAATCAAACGTAATAAAATTCTACTACGGCTTTGCGTTGCGGAAATTGATATCGCGGATGAGTCTCCTGCAACCACACAAAAATCTCTCTATCATGAATAGTAAGCCTCGATAAAAAAAATTTTTACAACGGATAGATAGATCAACAATATTTCTCGCTTACGCGTAGCTGTAAACTCGCAGAAAGCTTTATGAAAATTGATCAAGTGCATTATGCGTAATCGCATTTTAAAGAAATTTTATCCGGCGATACGTTCTCTTACGTTAATCAATACGCGCTTCTCAATTCAAAATGCGGCATACATTTTTAATGCAAGTTTTCTTCACGTTTAATGTTGTTGCCTATTTCTAAACTAGGATAAAGCTATGTACAGAACGCGACCGTACAATACGGCCGTCAATGAACTTCTCGTAGACTATAGCTACTAGATGGGGCAGAAGTATAAAAATTCTCACTTTATTGGCGGTATATAAAAATAAAATGGACTGTTAATCTTAGCTAAATAGAGATCTCCACACACACACAACCGTTCTTTTACTCTCGCGTCACGAGAAATAGTTAATTTCTTCAGAATTAACGTAACAGTTACGAGGCAGCAAGAAGGAAGACCGAAATCTAGTTACTTCTTTCGAGGGAGTTGATTATATTTCGGGTCAAGGAACTGCTACCTGCGTCTTCCGCTTGAAGCTTGTTTGTAATAACGTAAACTATCGGGTTACAAACGCGAAACTTCGCAAGTCTCGTAGAATGAAGCGAAATGCAAATTTGCTAATCCGGTAAGTTTCACACGATCGAATGGACAAAGTAATAAAATAATTCCCAGAAACTTTCTTCCTGATTACGCGAGATTTAATGTACGTCTTTCGTAACGGAAGTTACGGATCCCGTAATGAAGTTACACGCGAAACGTTCCCCATAGACTGCAAAGGCAAACTTAGAATCCGCTTGAAATATTGAAACGCGCTAATGGGCTCATTTGTCTATTTACGGACGCATCCGTCCGCGATTAGTCGTGCGAGTGCACGCAGATTCCAAGTTTCCGAATGCTAAAACGCGGAATATTACGTGGGCAAAGATAGAATCCCGCAAGCCTATCCATCTTATGTTCTCGCGACACATCGCCGTTTAACGCGCACGCGACAACAAGCTTCCTTCCTACGATTGGCAACGATAAAGCCGGGAGTAAGATGCGTGCACGTGTCAGGAGAAGACTATCACCGTTTCCGGTATGAGCGAATTATATGACGGTGAGCGTCGTGTGTTTGTGCTTTCAGTGACGATCCGGCGTAACGTTTTAGAGATTCCTACGACGTGTGAGCGCGAGTAACGACAGGAAGAGTCAAGTTTAAAGGTGCTCTAAAATCTCAGTGTTATTTCACTAGTGTTGATAACAAAAAAAAAAAAGTAGGGAAGATTGTGCAGTAACTGCAAGAACCGCGACGACGGACCGGCAAAGTTACAGTAGCGGGAGGAGAAGAAGAACTCGTGAAATCGCGAGGATACGAATCCAGTTGGATGTACGCAGGGGCCAGCATTGTGAATGAGTGATACATCTCGTGACATATCGGGCGGAGGGGATAAAATCGGGCGAGAGAGGAGCAGCACTTGCTCTCGATGAATTACAAACTGGTCTATGTTGATTTAACAATTTAACATCATCGCTAATGTAATACTACTAATAACATAATTCTCTTCTGAATAATAATGCTAATTTGTGTGAAGTGATTAAAATCTACCGTTTGTTCTAAATTTGAGAGATATATATATATATATATATATTCGCCGTATTGTAAGGAAGAAAATCTATAAATATAAACGTGTACGCGTACATACATCCACGTCGTTGACGAGAGTAATATAAAAGAAACATAAGAGAGCCGGTGAGGAAAGGGTGACGCTTAACGACCAAACGAATGTTGTCAATTACTATTTAATCGTCGTGTTAAAGTTTCGCCATTCAATTATTATAAATGTTAAAGTTGGTTTATCTGTAATTCCCCGTTAAATCTACCTCTCTTAAGTATCGACAACGAAAGCTAAACTCGGTAAACGGCCTATAAACTTATATTTACGTGTAAAGTGCTACGGGTCGCGCGGCCCGCAACTTCAACAATGATCGTACCTGGTTTGATAAGGTATTAAAATCTCCTTCTCGAAAGCTAGAGCGCCGTTTATCACGCATCGAAGGTAAGAGAATGACTTATATTTTTGTAACACGCCCGAGCAGTTTCCATGGTGATAATTTTATATCCTCGTTGTTATTCAATATCCAGATTATCGATACAAAATTGTTATGACAGCGAAAACTGCCAGTTAATTAAATTTTATTAGTTTCGAAAAATTGTCAGCTGTGATATTTAATTATTGATAAACGGGGGAAAAAAAAGCACTTTTAAAGCTGAAAAATTTGAGTGACGTTGCCAGTGACATTTGATATACGGCTTGTCAAAAAGCTTAAACTTCGAGATATGCAATTGTAGATGGGGATTGAAAAACGCGACGCTTTCGAGTAGCGTAACGTGCTTCTTGGTTCGCCGCAAACTTTTATTTGGCCTGCGTGCACCCGATATGCGCGCGATACACGTTGAATCTCGATGCTGTATATCCGGCGTTTCTCCCTCCCGCTGTCACGGAACTGTAGAAGAAAGAACAAAACGAGCCGCGCCGCGGCCGATTATTGCCGCGCGCGTGTACAATAGGTTTCCACAATGGAGCTCCATACATTTGTCGCTGTCACGCCCGCCTTCGGGCGCCGTCCTAATGTTCGCGAGCGAAGAATAACATTTGCACAGCATATTCATCGTTTCGAGAAAAATGTAGGATGCAATAGCACGGCGGAAAGACGCAAATGTAAATGAATCGCGTAATATTGCCGCGCCGCGCACCGGTTTCATGCGAAGTAATTTATGACTTCTCGAATTGCGCGCTAAACACTAATTAATTACGAACCAAATTAACTTACGTTTCTCTTAATGAGGTACTAATTACCCGCCGCGTACTTTATTTATATTCCATCCTAATCAGGCAGCACGAAATTGTAACGTTTGTTCAAGAATATCTTGTAACAGTTACGTGACGTGGTAACGGAAACGCAACTCGACTCCCGTCGGATTCGGGAAGCGTCTTTATTTATTGCAAACGCAATCGCTCTCTGAAGACTTTGCGATGAGAAGTTTACGACACGCTATTACTTCGTACTTACAACTGATAATCGGGGCTGCCACGACGCGAGTTAAACTGCAATTTGCGGCCGGAGTAACTGCGATCATACCGATATTTTTGCTCCTTTCTTTCCCCGACGTTTCCTTTTGTCGTCATCCGCTTCGTTCTTCCGCATCGTTGATCTCAATTACGTGACAGTCGGTTTGCCCGAACAGAAGATCTCTCCGTTACACGATGATCATTCTGTGGTCATTTCCTCTGAATGCCCGCGGCAAGGTGGCGCGGAATAGCACTTAGCAAGCCAGTTGGATCTTCCGATCGACTGGCCTCAATGTTCGTAGAATAAAACGATTCTACGGATGTACTTTACACTCGCAATATGCAAAAGAATAAAAAAAATAGTACAAATGTTAAATCGTTTTTTTTTTTTTTTTTTTTTGCAATATAAAATTTGTTCAAAGACAGCAAACATGCTACAAAAACAAATTTCTAAATTAAAAATCAACAATAAAAGCTATAAAATTCAAAGCAAATATCAGAGTGTAAAATATATTACAGCTCAGTGCGCAATAACGTTATAGAAATGTTTCAGCTCAATTTTTGGACTCTCTTCTGGTAGGATTGTAATCGATAACTACGATCACGCGTAAACACCGGTGCGCGCGGTAGTGCAAATTTTTTGATAATTGAAAAATGTCGAAAATTTTTAAGGTTTTATTTCAACGTTGGTTTGTTCATAATCATCTTTGGCGTTAAAAGCAAGCGTGCGGAAGCGTGCCAAAACACTTGTTGGCATATTTTCGAATTCGCCAATGTGACAGCGATGCCCGGCTGTACGTTCGCAGATTTTGTGGCGTTGACTTTGATGTGTTTCGATTCGCCCTTAGTGTTTTATGCAAATTGCAGGATCGGCAGCGGTCTAATGCGACTCGTGATACTCGTGATATCGTGACATACGCGATAAGTAATATGCAGATGAGCAGCATGCTACAGTGAGCTGAATAACACCGTGCTACTTTTAGCGCATTAAAAATACAGTGTATAATGTCACTTTTCAGATCGATTAAGCAGTAATTAAAACTCAGTAGCGTTTCTCGACGCGTTACTACGGCTGAGCGTTCAATTCGAGTGTATTAGCGCGTAACGAATGGATCGGGGACATGACGCAATTTTGCCAGAGCGGCTAATTACACGGTAGACGATCCGGTCGTTGCATTCGGCTGTACAGTTGCACCGAGCGCAATTCCATTCGCCGCGTCGGAATTTTTCCGCGCGAAATCATATTCGCGCGGAGAAGTCGGAAGCGCGGCACGCCGCGGTACGCCGCGGTACGTCGCAATTGTGCGAAAATCAAGATATGATACATGCGAGGCTGAATTGCCTATGCCCGCGATTGCACGCGTGCACGTTTATCGATCAAGATGCGACGAACCGAAGAGAGACGTAGGCGTTTCCACGATGAAAATTGAGTTGCGAACTTGGCGCGACGTTAACGCCGCTCGTCTATATGCAGCGCCAGACGTCTTCGATGAAAGCGGCGAGCGGCCGATCGCAGAACGCTACGTTGTCTCTCGCCGTGCGAACAATCCCGCCCTTCGAGCGTCAACGCGGGCGCGTCGTGGAATATTCAAAATCACATTTTCACCTCGCCTGTCACTCCTCTCTGACCTCGTGCTTTAAATATTTGCAATCGATGCGAAGGGTTCACGAGTCGTTGACTTCTCTTCCCCCACCGCTCTCCACCCCGCTCATTTTTCCGTCTCCCGCCCGCTTTTGTCCGTGCCCTCCCTCTTGTCCCACCACTCCTGCTTCCTTTATTTCTTCAACGATCCACTATTTTCAGCAGCCTCTCTCTTATCGGGTCCTCTTTCTGCAATCTTTCCTCCTCGCACTCCCGTCTCCCGATTCCCTCTCGTACTGCTCCCGATCCTGCTTTATCTCTCTCTCTCTCGCTCGACCTCTTCTCATGTCGATCGCTCGAGTTTACTCCAGACTCGAGACGACGGGAAAGTCGTCTCCCTTAACGTCAAGGCCGAGTTACTTCAAATACGAGATGTGTGCAACGATATCGCAACCCGCTTCGCGCCGGAAGTTCGCCACCGAGACGGCAAACTTTTCGCGCAATAGACGTGCATTCCGGGGTCGCCGGGCGAATTTTTCCCGACGGGCGCCGTCGATCAACGACTGCAGGCGGAATCGATTATTTTCGTGCGAGAATCTGTAGCGCGCGCGAAATTGATCGGGAGCAGTGAATCGGACGTGATTCAATTTGTCCCGATACGACGGAATTGACTGACTCCTGACTCGAGTTTGTTTTATCGGGCGAAAAGTCGTCTCTGCAACCGATGGCCTTTAATCGCGTCGCGATAATACAATCACAAATGTCCGCAGGAAACTGAATGGCAGGCGAGATGGATCTTTTGTGTGGCTTCTGTAACAATGACGGGAATGCAGAGATGGCAACACGTCATTGTATTTGCGGGAAGCACAATTTGTTGCGGGAAACCTTTGAAGTCGCGAAGAAATAACTCTTCCCGAGGCGGAAAGGCGCCTTTTTTTATTTCTCAAATTTTTTTACTTCTCCACTTACACCGTTTTCTCGAGCTCGCCCCCCCCCCCCCCCCGCCGTTCGCCTAAACTATATTACTCGATTTCCAGAATTCCACACTACCGCAATCCAGCTCTCCGGTCGGGGAATATAAATTTCATCCAAATCGGGAATAATGTTTTCCTAGCGAAATGGCTGCGTTCTTGTTTCAAGTTATTTTTACAACTTGGCGAGAATCGCTGGATTGTCAGCGGTCGTGACAGTCGTGGCCTATTTTCCCCATTCCCTTTTGTTCTTACCGCAGTACCGGTCTCTCCGGCGTCGCGGATAAACTCGCTGCGTATTTCGTAATTGCACCACCCGGGACACTCTTGTCGTGGAATAATCCGGTCGCCGATGGCGACCCTTTTATTTCACTCGACGACGCTCCGAGCTTAAAGACCGTCCTACTTAGGGAACGCCGGATCATGGTGGCGCCGCATCATTTGAATTTTATTCCACGTTCCCCGGCGCCGCTATCTAATTTTATACGAGCGGAACGGCAGCCGAACGTAACGAGTCATCGACGTAATTATGCGAGAATCTAACGACCTCCGGGAAGCCGTCCGATTATTTAAGGAAACGCTGCTACACTGCGCGTCGTCCTTTTATAATAGTACAAAAATTGATAGTGACGAACAATTTCAATTTGCGGCAATTTATCTTTGTGGGATATTACTACTGTCGGCTCGTAGCACTTCCGCAGTAATATTTCACAGATCCGAAATGTTCCGACAGCGAGTCATTAAGGACTCAGCAGCTGCTTACTTTCAAAAGCGGTCGTTTCCCTTAATCCAACGCGTCGACGTTAATTGTAAGTGGCGTTTATCTTAATTTCAATGTTGCGTCAAAAGCGTTATTACGCAATTCGCATTTTACCTTCTCAATTTACATCTAAATTCCAGAGGAAACTTCGAGCTGTTACCAACTGCTATTTTTTTTTCCTCACAAAAATGTCTCGTATTTCCAATGCCGACTTGCAACAACACACTCCACAAAATCAATACCGGTTTGTTGGTCGCTCGTTATTTACTTTTCGTTTTGCATCTGAACGTTATAGCGTTGATTTTACAATTGCAGATAGATGTCGAATTTATATCGCCTCGCGAGTCGTAAATTTGAATCTTCTATTATCACGGCTTTATCGCCGTCAATGAGGAACAATCGCGCATTATTTCGTATGAGAATCTTGCAACTATCGCGACACGTTCAGTCTTCATGTAGCGATTTTGACGACTGCAAACCGTTTCGCCGACACGAGGTCACGTTTCGCGGTTGGTATCGTATATCCGCTGGGAACTCTCGGCGCCTCGGAGCCATGAATTTCGGGCATGAGATCATATTTCGTATCATAACTCCTTATACAGCTAATGTTATAACGACATTTGCTGTAATAACGACAAACTATCTTTTCTCCACCTTTCCTTCCTTTCTCTCTATACGTCCGAACAAAATATTGTGATAAAGTTTATCGCGGAATACCGGCTTTCCTTTCAATAAACTCGATAAATCATTTCGCAACAATGCATCGGAGCTCGATAGATTAATGATGCAGCAGCCGAGTGGAGTTGGCGGGAACCAGACGTTACAAAAGATGTTGCATTGACGAAATTTCAATATACGTCGCGCCGGAATAAACGTATCAAACGCGTCGAAACCGTAACAGAAATACGCTTGGCATGTATGAAAAGTTTTCATTGATTTTGTATTCCGCCGCGAAGCTCGCCATTGTGGGAGAAACGAATTTATTGCGCGAAAGCGCATTACGGATCTCAAAATCCAATGCGCTCGGAATTCACGAAATTGGCTAGAATTTATAACTCACAATAATAATTTCAAAAATGAAATATTCTTTCGATTATGTGCAGTCCGAAATGCATTTGGTTTCCAATCGCTGTCTCCGATACATTTTTCCACGCGAGGAGGTCTCTATTCTCACAGTCGACGATCGAAAACATTATAATTTCGACATGTTCAATTTTCGTCGGTCATAAAATATACATAATATATTGTCGCAGATAAGAGCTCATTTTCGTATGCAGCATCAAAATGTGAGTAGTCACTGAAATATTACCCACCTGAATATACAAATAGCAACGGAGAAATCTGATTCTTGCATTTTCTCGGATTATTACGTTCTGATTTGACGCGACAACGTCGGAGTTGTTCTCCACGATTCATATTCTAAG
This sequence comes from Linepithema humile, assembly GCF_040581485.1. Taxonomy (NCBI): domain Eukaryota; kingdom Metazoa; phylum Arthropoda; class Insecta; order Hymenoptera; family Formicidae; genus Linepithema; species Linepithema humile. The sequence goes on along the minus strand of NC_090133.1, from coordinate 6,513,540 downwards.
CCCCGCTGGCTAAAGGAGAATTGAGCTGAGACATGCCGTATTTCTTCATCTTATATAGAGAAAAGATGCGGCTGTTTGCGTGTCTCTTCGTTGTTTTTCGCTAGCGTGCACACTAGTATGAGAATAACCTGGGAGATCAAAAGGCTTCAACGTATGCTGTTCGGGAGCCCCGTGCGCGTCCCGCAGATTGCACATCGTTGACCTCTCATTCCACTCTCTATCTCTATGACGGTGCATTCTAGTTTCCGTTTGCCGCCAAACGATTACATTGCACACACACGGCCAGTTCGATATAATATAACTGTGCTAGAATTCGAAACGGGAGACCGGAAGAGGATATATGCACGCCGTCGTGCGCATCGACGGCGACAGCTGCATCGCCGCGATGAACGCTGCAACGAAAGTGCACTCTCCTATCTCGAACGTAGCTAGAGCTTCTATCGGTATGATTCTATCGGCGCGAGCTGCACTTTTCAATTACCTTTAACGCTGTTAGGCATCGATCTGAGGGGTATCGCGCCGAGCCATTCGATAGTCGACGCGCTGTGAAAATGAATACACAGATGCAATAACAGTAATTGTTTCGTGAAAAATTTATATGCTACGATATCAATTTTATTGATCATTTAAGAATTATTTGATTTCAAAATTTTGTTGATTATTATTATATTTAGTATTATTTTGATATTATTTTATTATATTTATTACATTATTATTATTGTATTATTATTTTTGTTTAATAAAAATACTTTACTTTACAAAAATCATTTTAATAGAATATCAAAATTAACGGTCGTCTTTCTTTTAAACTAGCGTTAAAGTCTCCAATACTTTTGCGTACTTTGCTCATTAACGCCCTAGAGCGTTTTCCTTAACAATAGGTACGTTGAACAATACATTTTTCATTTTAATTATCTCGTATAAAAATTACGATCGCGTGTAATCACGAAATCTACGAGAAAAAAAGACAGACGGACAAGGGCCGCGAGGCTAATTTGCTAAGCTGACACTGATATTAGGAAATGATTAATCTCCTGCGGCTTGAAGCGCGCGAAGAACGAGGACGCGAGATATACATAAAGCCCATTATCATCCTCACCGGTCCTCGGATGACGCAACCGCGAATTTCAGCACTTTTCGTCGAACACGAGAAAAATAGCGGAGGCGCACAGACGTATTAGCGTAATTCGGGCGTTTTGCGGCCGCGTCTGTACCCCTTTTATCTTTGCACATTCGGGCGTTTTGCGGCCGCGTCTGTATCCCCTTTTATCTTTGCACCCCCGCGCCGTAATACCATCCTAACGACGTTTTCATGCTGCCCGGCCTAATGAAGCGACACAGCTGATATCGGCGACGGGAAGAAATCATGGCAGCGCGATATCGTCACCGCGATAAACGGCGCGGAAAAACGAAAATTAAAACCACACTGGCTTCGATCCGGCTGTTTTTATTTTCGCTTCGAAAATATTCGACGTATTATTTCGGCTGCGGCGCGACATTTATGTACCAGATGTGCGTAATACGATTTTATTATTTCATTCTTCGTGATTTTCAGCGCTATACGAATGCTATCATAAAACCGACGCGTAAAATGAAAGCTATAACGTCATCAGGTATATATTCGATATATTTTTAATTCACTTTTTATTTTTCAGTTTCGCGTTTATTATACTATATTTCCAATCTGTTTTTTAACTATAATTTTACATTTGTAATACTATAATTGTAGGAATTGATTTGTGTTTTTATTGTTATTTCAGCTGAGAGAGATATATCAAACTTTTTTAAAGGAAACTTTACTCGCGATCGTTCTTCATAGATATTTATCGGATTGACATATTTCTCGCGGGAAAACGACAACTACATTTGATATATCGCGATAATAAGACGCGTCTGCAGCGAGAAAAGTGTTATTTGTACGTCCAATCTTTTCTGCATACGTACGTGACAATGTCCGAAGCTCGCCATCCGTGGAGAACGAGGTGCACTCGGAAAATTTACTGTCGTGCCAGTGCGTCAGCCATTGACCGCATGCAATCTGCCGACCACGACGCTATCTCGTGTTCCCCCGATCTCCCAATAATTTATCGCGATTGTCGGCGGCGAGCAACCCTCTTGCGGCTATAATTCCCGTCGTACACGCGGGGAAGGAGAGAGAGAGAAAGAGAGAGAGAGAGAGAGAGAGGGGGGGGGGGGAGAGAGTCTTCCCGATGCACCGCCGTCGACTGTGATCGATCAGCGATGGCTTTCTGCTCTTGTCGCGTCGAATTTCGCGCAGTTCCTTCGGCCGAGTCCCAAACGGCGGAACGACATCTATCAAATATTCGGGATTACACGAGCAATTCTGCCGCATTGTCGTGCGCGATTAGAATATTCCCGTGATCCCGCTATGCGATCTCATCGTGACGGACGGGATAACGTGTTGACTCGGCGCGTGTCGGCTCGGCGAACATTTGTCGCGTCGCTAGAAGCTTCGCTCGTTTTACAGCGTCTAACAATTCCTCGTGTCGCGGATATTCACGTTGTATCCATAGGGTAAACGGCGCCGGAGGACCATACCTAGCCGCGCGCGTCAGAAAATTGTACAGCTTGTCGGGGAGATTACGTATGACTGTAATCTTCCCGAGCTTGTGATCTATGATACGCGAGGGAACCCTTTATGGAGCCCAGCTCGACGTTCGTGCCCTCTTCACCTTTCCTTTAGTTTGCTTCGACGATAAATCGTATCGCGCGCACAGTCTCGGACGAAATTTTTCCCTATTTTCCGCACCGGAAGAAAGAAGAAAACAAAAAGGGTACATATTTTCCCGCCCGTCCCGCATCTGTCTTTCACTTTGCTTCCGTTTATCTCCAAGGACGGTTAACCGGAAGGGTGATGCATCTCGTACCGCGGCGTACGTACCCGAAAATTTGGAAGTCAGGCGGTGTAATTGCAATTTCACCCGCGAGAGTCACGTCTCTCATTTTCTTCCCGTTGTGGGGAGAAACTAAAAGGAGAGAGAAACAGTGTAGAGTTTCGCGCGAAACAAAAATATTTCGCAGGCATATGTGTTACAGAATTATCATACTTATGTCCATTTTATTTTATTTTATACGCGGCAGCATTCGCGCGAATCTCTTGCGTCACTTTCTGCACGCGGCGCTCAGTGTTGCTGGAAGTTTTGCGAAATAACTCAGGGAAATTCATACGCAAGACTCGGGTGCTTTTGCACATCATGAAACTATGTAGACATCGTTGGACGAATTCTCGCAAGTCCGTGGCCAGGATGGGCGCGATTTAAGTGAATAAGCGTCGTTGCACAATTTCACCCGCGAACTCTGCCAGTTATACCGCGAAATTGTTCCGTAATAGCCGTGTTATAACAATATTACCTGTTATAGCCCTCTTTTTGATAATTAATAATTCGGTGTTCAGGACGGGCGGAAGGGGGGAGAGTAATTTATTGAAAGTATCCGGTAAACACGTAATAACGTGCATACCTACATTGCGTTTCGAACGGTTAGCGAAAACAATTATTATTATTATTTCGCCCCTTCGTAAAGCTCATTATTATTTCTCTATTTTGCACATTTTCTGTTCCATGAAGTATACACTATAGCTTGAATACGAAATGAAATTATATGTAATAAAATAATTAAATTATAAAACCGAAAATTAACTCTTATTGCGATATTAATTAAAGAAGTTATCGAATTGATTTAGCGCGACGATTGCATCTGTTTTGTTTTCGCGCAACAATACGTTTCAGTCCATGGTCTCAAGATAAATGATACTGCAAAACGATCGTGTTCATACAGAAAAAAAATCCAATCTCGTCTGACGGAACTATCGATCTTCCTCACGTGTCCTCCTCTCGATGGATATGTGACTACAGCTAATAAATTGCGATCGAACGCGGGATGCTTTAATGCGCAAGGACATTCCGTTTAATTCCGAGCAAATTGGAGAACGATGAACGAGCGAGAAAATAATACGCTACGAATAATCGACACAGCGTTTTAATAACCGTGCAACAAAATTTGAACAAGACGGCATAAATTTATATTTGCGCGTATATTCTCACTATTTTTCCACTGAAGATATCTTCCGTCCCTGAGCGGTTTTCACGAAAATAAATATTGAAGGTGTACGATTTTCTGTCTTTTTCTTTTGTAGCAGTCTTGTGACCCACAGGGAAAAGAAACTCGGTACACCCTCAACCATAGGAGCTTATTCTCGTTATTTGAAAATTTCTCAGATCGTGTACGATTTTCCGAAATTTGAGATAAAAATTTTACGAGAGATAGTTTGAATTTTCTCAGACGATTTAAATGTGTTAGACTATTGAAATAAATTCAAATAAAATGCAGATCACATAAATTACTCCTAAATTTCATTAGATCTCTAAATAGCAATTATATAAAGCTCTTTTTGATGAGAAAAGTACGCATTTATTCTTTCTTTTTCGCGGGACACATTTTGCCGTCGAAGATACTCTCTATAATCAATATTTTTTTCCCTCATTCATCGACGTATCCGAAGCGACTGGAGATCGATCTATATTAAACAAAATCCTGAATTTAGCGCATCTCTTCCGGGGCCGTGCTTATTGCTTTACCCATCGAAGAAAGAAAGAGAGAACAATGTTGTATTGATCGTTTACTGTAAAGATAATGTTGGAGGTCTGATTGATTCTCGTGACGTTACAATGACAAATATATTCTTCAAGAAAAAAACTTTACAAAGAGAATACGGACGAGCAATATATAGCCGTGTATTACCATAATATTTCGTAGAAGTTTCTTCTTATTGCTACTCTCGAACTTTCTGTCTATAGTATTCATAACTCTGCTTAATATTCACGACTATGATTCTTCAGCTATTCAGAAGTAGACTTTTGGGATCAACTGACGTGCAATCCACTTTTAACCACTTAGCCAGCAATATTCGGTTTTGCTGCTCCGCCATTGAAGACAACACATCGCTCGGTACGCCATCTAAATAATGCAATCGCATTCCGCTGTGGCTCTACTTAACGGCTTAAAGATATCTGTTTCCTTTGCACGTACGTTCTTCGACTCTTCTTCTTATCCTTTCTTCCGCAACTCACAATGCCTTCTCTCTCTCCTTCCTCCCTCCGCGTTCCTTCAAAGCACTTTCTTATATGTAAATTTCACATTTTTGCACTGGTGTAACGGCTTTAGGAAAGCTCGTCCTAGGCTCATAACGTAACCGCTTTTATCTTCTGTCTCACTTATTCCGCCGGGCGGGTAAATTTAATCGCGGCTCGCTTTACACGGAACGTTTTGCTCAGAACTCGAGGCAGCCGGAGACGAAAAAGCATGATTGCGCGATCGCGAGCCAAGATAATAGTCAACATTATTGCGCTTCATGGATATTCAGGGCCACGCCGTAATCTCTCCATTTGAATATCCGCTCTGTGGCATCTCTCCCGGGCCCAGGGCTTGTACCGGGTACAAGGGGCAATCGAGCCACTAATTCGCCACGAGAACATAGGTAACCGAATGCGAGCACTGTCGTCCACCCCCCCCCTCCCCCCTCTGTGCAATCGTAAAATCTAATTTATTGCATCGGGGAGAGACATCTTTTTTTACGACACTCCCGTTCTAACATCGATCTTCGTTGAAGAGCCGATAAATGTAAATGATAAATGTACGTCGATTTTCGTGACAGCGGCTCATTAGGAAAATTAAAGAAGGAGCGATGGGGGAGTCGGAAAGGGAGATAAATCTCTCGTAAGACACCAGAAGTTACATTAGCAAACGATGACTCTTCCAGTTTTTGTCCTGGGACGCATTTTCGCTCCCGACGAGTCTTCTTGTCAAGTCATAACAAGCCTCTTTCACCCGCGTTTCTCCCCGCTGGGGCCGTTACGCTACGTGCGGGGAAAACGTCGTTTACGCACGCCCGCGGGTTCGGAAGTAAAGTTCAGCGACCCAGGAAAATACTTTCACGTGTCACGGCTCCTTGCTCGAAACTTTGGGCAACAAAGGGGTGGGCGGCGGTCGAATCGATCGCCGCGCGATTTTTGAAACAATAGATCCACCCTCGCGATCGACTCGGCGCTCAGACGGAGAAGGTTCGCGTGCCGAAGCTAAGGTCAACGGTCTCTCGCGGTTCGGCCGCCCTTTGCGTTTTCACGTTAATTCGTCTCGCCGACGAGCGAGCGTGCGTCTGCGCCACTTTGCGAAGCGAAATCGATTAAGACTCCCCATGATTTCGGATACGGCGCACTTCGGAATTGTTATTACACCGCCGGAAGTTGCGGAAGCCGGCACTTCTGGCTTAAAGTGAATGTGAAGTTCCGATTCTCCCGAGTTCTTCGGGAGTTCGAAAGACCGGCCATTATGTACGTCAGTTCGCACCGCGCTGTTGATCGGCTCGTTAAACGTCGGAAAACTGCGGTTCGCCGCAAATTACGTTCAACATTTTACTTTCTTCGAGTTCTATATCGAGGCAAATCACTTCCCATTCGACAAAGTAACCTCGATATCCAGCCTTTCGAAAGAGATGAAATAATTCATGATAATCAGACACGAGGATCGATATCCTGAGCCGCCGGAGGGACAATCGAATACAACGGCTGGCCAAACCCAGCTCGACCGTGCGTCTCTTGTTTGTCGGAGCGGAACGGCCAGCCAAGGAGCACAGAGGGATGAAAACTAGTTGTTCCGTTGGTTGGCCATTCCGAAACACCAGGGACAGTGTAATGTACTGCGCTCAGAACTCTCGTGTGTATGCGATACAGCTAGACAATTCGCCGACATCGATCGTGGCTAAGTAAGCCCAGCGAATGGAACGATGAACTTATTCCTCTCCGACCGCACGCGGTCCGACTTGACTGAAATAAGCGGTCCACTTCGCCAGGTCTCGCAATCTATCTGTCACAAAAACAAAAAAAAACAAAAAAACAAAAAAACTTCCGCGGACTGCACTTTTTCAAAAGAATCGGGTACTTGTTGAGTTTTCAATCCACGAACCGAAGCGGTTTGAGGTAAACAGACTTTCACGAAAGATTTAAAGAGATTAAAGAGGTATTACGGGGCATTGAACTTCCTCGGACTCTGATTGCAATCGCTGGTGAGGTATTTCGGTTCATTAAACTGCAGTGCTCTCAGTAATATTAATATTAATATATATAACAAACGCGACGTATAAATCTATCTAACCATTGCAAAGTTTGCTGATGAGATTTGGTAAATAAACCACGATGCCGGGGAGAAAATTATCGCGTCATCCATCTTGCAAGACTCGTCCTCTCCAGGCGAGCGTGGAATTCGAGCTTCGCCGGTTGGTTTAGGAATTCAAGGCCGCAAGTGCCAGGATCCTTCCTGCCTTCAAAGGGGCAAATAGGTTAGCGATACACAAAGCAGATCGATTCACCTTCTCATTCTTTGCGCCGTCTAATGTCCAGCCTCTCCCGTTCTTCTCGATCCACGAATTCCATCATAAATAACCGTCGCCGTTCGAGAAAGAAACGATTCCCATATGATTAATCTTCCAACCGCCGCACTGTTCGTTTCCTAACAGACTTCGCTCCGGACGATACACGTAGTATTGTTTTATAGCTTTAATATTGCGCAATCGTAAACACTTCTCGCTTCTGACATCTAAGTTTCTCGAATGAAGTTTGTTCGTTACACTTTGCTCTATTTCCAGTTCACATAAATTGATCTGTTGATATTTTCCAAGCGACAGGTACGAATAATATTTGCTAAGAAAATATTGCGTTCACGATTATTCTTCACCGCAAATGGATGAAACGACACGCTAGCGGCGTCCACTCCGCATCTTTAGCAGGTGCGCCAATCCGCAACGCGGTTACTTTAATCGAATTAATTGCAAGAACGTAGAATATCCAGTCGCATAGATATATATCGTCGTTGACCCGTAACAAACTGGCCAAGTCGACCGAGCACTTCGTTATACCGGGGCATTTGAAAGTTTTAACGCTCCTCGGCCAAACCATCGCGGGAAATACCTCAAGCTGAGTTCGAACTGTAATTCCGCTCTCGTTAACTATAAATTAATTAATGGCATTTATGGACATGATAACTACTGCCCGTGACATTTGCGCCGCGTGAAAAAGCGATTGCCTTCGGGCAAAACTACTATCCAAAAACATATAACATATACATCTAAACATTAAAACATCGTTATCAGACAATAGCGATTCCGCACGCGAGGACGCAATTGGCATTCGTTAGTCTCGCATTACGCAAATATTGAATTTTCGCTCTTGCGATTCTCTATCCGCTCGATGCGCCTCGATTCGAAGCTACTCAAATAATCACGATGCTATAAATCAAATCACGATTAATGACGTGTGATGTTAATAGAACGTATAATAACGTTGTATGATACGTTGTGTGTATACATAATTCGATCTCGCTGCAGAATTTCGTCTCGACGGATTACATTTAACCTCGTCTGGATGTCTTATATAATTACGCGAATACGTAGATTCAGCTCTCTCATATATCTTCCGAATGTTCTGGCGTGTCAGAAATCGTCCTTGGAAATATTCATCATCGTATCATGTATCGCGAATGTTATTAAATCGTGGAAATGATCAGAAGTTGAAGCGGCTGACAAGTTACCTATTGGCTCGCAGCGCAATTCGCCCGCCGCTCGTCGATCACGTTAATAATTCACGTGTAAGCCCCGCGGTATAAAAATACAAAACACGCAATTGCGAATGCAACGCGATGCTATCGACGTGTGTGTGTTCGCTGCGAGCGACGTTACCTTCGGCCGTAATATTTTAGAGCGCGCTTAACATGGTGTGCGAGCGTGTAGGCGTCCCTGGGTCACCGATAAAATTAATTGCACGTAGATCGTGTTCGAAGATAAATACGTTATCCATCGTTCATGCGACAAAAATACCGATGACACGCGGAATGAAATGTTTTCACGTAGTAAAGAGTCGCCGTGTGCCATCGCCGCGCCGTGTGCCGGGACGCGGAAAACGTACCTACGCGCTCTTTTCGCGGTTAAAAAGTTCAATTAAAACTTTCGCATAACTGCGGGGCATACGTGATAATTAATTTGCGCTTAATGCGCCTCCGTTCGTCTGCCGTTTGAAACACATGGGGCGCCTTCAAGCTGAGCGCCGCACACGCGGGACATAGTAATATCCAATTTAGAATTTCATTTAAATGCACCATGCGGGTGCGCTAAATTTTACGATTCATCTGAAATAATTGGAATGCGCGCCAAACATTCGCGATTTCCATCGCCTCTTTTTCTTGAAAAAAATCATTTTTGTTCGAATAACGCATCCGTGTTTTACCGTTAAATAATTATCATAAAAGACTTTTTAAATTGCACAAAAAGTGATTGAAAAAGATATTTTCAATAACACTTTTTCCCTATCGGACATTCTGTGGAATATAAATGAAACCTGAGTACGAGGAATCTCTTTTTCTAACATTTTTTAGCATTACGACTTTGAAATGAATTCACGAGCAACTGTCGCGACGAAAGGTCGGTCGAGGATGCAAATCGGCGATCGTCCTTTTATCTCGATGGAATCGATTTTTCTAATTGTGATAAAGGCTATGGTTAACCGGTGACATCGCATGAGAAATTGTCCCCGCACCCGACTCAAGTTTAAATCGCTATTTTATAAAGGGAAAAGTTTTTCCCCGGCTTGTGAAGCGCGATGACGAGAGCAGACTCGAGAAGAACAAAGGGAAACGAGGAAAACACTCGAAGGAGCATTTTCAAAAGAAAGTTCTCTCGCGTCGAGACGCAACGCGGCAAAAGAAGGGCCCCGTGAATGTCGTTTCCCATATAGTTTCAGCAAAATCTCTTGGATTCTTTGATAACATTCGCGAATAAAATTGCGTGCAATTTCGACTAGAAAGCGAATTAAGTAAATACATTGACCCTTTGCGAATATCGCGCGTTATATCATCCGAATTTTTACGTAACAAATGTATGAACTTAATCCCTTAAATCTGTTTTGTCTAAATTGGACAACACAGAGAGTCGCTTATTATTACGAATTTTTAGAATATCCCGGAGGCGCGGCAACGGAATAGTTCTTAGTCGCGGACTTAATTTAATTTAGCGCTCTAATTAGCGCTACTGGGTGCGTTGTTTAGCGTTTTGCAGTGCACTCGAGTCGCTGAGTAATCTTATTCCGGCTTCAAGTCCTGAGTAATCGCGTGTGGCTTAATGAACCGAGCGGAGAATATTAAATCTAAAAATTACACCCGTCCGCGGAGAGCGGCGGCGCCGACACATTGATTCGAATGAAATTCGCACGATAAGATGTCAATGCTCGATTACACCAATTAACAGTTTCGCAAATTATAAGGATTACCGGGATCGCGTTCTAAAACAAACAACTTTACAGCGCCTATGTACCGCGCTTGTTCACAGATTAATTCATAACTCGGCTTGATAATAGCGCTTTGCCGACTCTCGTATCAGCGGGCGGTCATAAACCACCGAGCGGAAGTCAAAGCATACACCACGTTTCAGTAGCAGTGGAGTAAATGTGTTACGAGCACTCGCGCAATGTTGCTAGATGCAAGCTTAATAGAATGTACTCGCGTAAGATTACATTTGTAGCGGCCGCTTAGCGGTTCTACAGTCGTAATGTCAATTTGCGCATACGTCAATCTGCGAAATATCGCCGTGTGTTTCAACAGGAAACCGTAATGTAGCAGCAATCCCACTTTATCCCGTTTCCAATACAGAAATTAATTAATTATTAATTAATAATTGCGATTGATAAAGGACGGAGCGGTGGTGCGCTAACGGCTCTGCCGTAAGTCAACCGTTCACGTAGTTCTCCAAGCGGAAGTGGAAACCGGTTGGCACGTACGGCCTGATTTCCTGTATTGACCGATTGGCGGGTGCATTCACGTATCTACGTGTGAATGCCTCTACGTGCGCATTTCTCAAACGTCGCCGCAATTCCGTCCGACGTTGTCGAACGCACCACGGAGCCTTCGTCGAAAGGCGTGTGACTCTTCGCGGCCCCGAAAGCGCGCACGAGAACCCGAATGACCTTGTTATGCTAATTAATGAAATTGCTGCTCCAAGTGCAGTGACGGCACGCGCTTATCTTCGACTTCCGGCCGCTCGATTGGCCGTGCGCCCACAATCACGTCCCACGTGTGCTCTCTTCGATATGTGTCCTCTGAAAAAACGCTGAATATGCATCCCTTGAGCATGATAAAGCGCTTCAGCTCTTAGTTGAAATTAAATCGAAGAGCGCACTGGCAAGAATTCTTTAAAGATAACGCCACTTTAATCTTCCTGAAACGATTCTATTTCATTTCCATATATGTAGATTTTTGCTTCATTCTAGATGCAATAAAAATCGACGATTAATATTGTGCGACGTTGTTAATAATTATCTACTTTATTATCCAACGGTGGGTTGTACATGTTGTTAAAAAAAATTACCTTATAATTTTATACGCTAATGTCAATATTTTAAGAACTTTCATAGATACGCAAGGATATTGCAAGTTTCGACAGGATTTTCTTATTTTTCATCAGCTCTCCTCGCACTGCTTTATTTATTAAACAACGTTTCCATCATTAATCCTTGGAATCAGGACGGCCCAGGGCGTAACGCGGGATTGTTCAACGAGGAAACTTTCGGCTTGTTTCCATGCGGGGTACGTAGATGGTTTCCTCAATCCCGGGATTTCGAAATCCCCCGGAACCCACCGGTGGAGCCGTCCGACCGTTCCCGATGCCGGGAAAGTTCTTCCCCGCTCTCTCCCACCGCGGCTTTTCTCTTCGCACGCTCTCGTACGGGGCAAAATATTCAGTAATTTCGCGGAAGCCCTGGTCTTGCGAAAGTTTTGCGGCTTTATACTACGCGAGACTGTCGTGCGTAGCTGCGGGTTAAAGATTTTAAGTAAGGTCAGATTAAGTGTGCGACTGAATCCATCTTGGGAATTGGGAGAGAGGGAGGGAGTGTGTGTAGGATGAAGCAATCGCTGTACGCGACGTGTACATCGCAGCCCTTCAAAGCCTTCGCTTTTGCTCTTCTCACCGTGTACAGTGCAGCTGCGCCTTTTCCACGCGTCTGTCCTAACAGGCAAACAACCCGCGACGTACACATATGCGACGGAACCTGCGTCACCGCGACACCTGTACGTTGTGTACAATGCAAAGCGTTTACTCGCTGCTCGCTCATTTGCACGCATTGCGAATAATTAGGCAAATACGGATCTTTGTGAGGCACATAATTCAAACGCAATTGCAGCGCCTCATCAATATCTTCGAAGTATCGTCAAATGGAACACAAGAAATCGAGGTCCCGGTTCGCAAATAATTTCACCTCTGAATAATACAGCTGCCCGAGTCGGTAGAGGTTGAAGGCAATTAACTTCTGCATTTCATGACGACGTTTTCGAAAATGTTATAGAATTTCAAATTTCCGAAAACGTTTTCCGATCGTAATCTAATTCGCCAGCAGCCAATGACAAGAGCGAGCGTCGTTGCGTGTTCTATTTTCTCTTCTAGGCGCCCAGCCACGATACTGATCCATAGTAAAGGAATTACGAAGAATTCTCTTTCGAAGTTGCTCTTAAGCCCGAAGAAAGGTACAGTGAGCAAATTCGATTCGAGTCCGCGTCGTCTCTAGGGACGCCTTTAAGGAAGCGGCGCGGTGTGTATAGGTATGCGCTTCATTTACGATGAAGCTCGACTAATTACGAAGCACAGCTTGATCGACTCTCTCTCTCTCTCTCTGTCTCTCTCTCTCTCTCTCTCTCTCTCTCTCTCTCTCTCTCTCTCTCTCTCTCTCTGTCTGTCTCTCTTTCGGCTCGTCTTCGTGGAAGCTGCCGCTAGATTCGATTTCCCATCGCTAAATAAAACGACGATCAATCCTCTCTGGTGCGCGCACACACGCGCGCATCCGTGCGGCACTTACGCCATTCGACGCGGTATCGATAATGAATTAACTTAACACTTTGTTCGAAGGGACAACTCTTCCTACGACGACATAATTTTATTGAAACTTTTCGAAAGGCCGCCTTTCACCGCCTTTTCCTGATTTATCTCTGAAAATTTTGCGACCCGGCGGTGTACTACACGGCGACACCGTCGCCGGTGACCCCGTGTCGCTGACTTCGAAATACTCTCTCGAAAATTATTGTTAGACGTCGACCTGATTCAGAAATTCGAATGCCGCGGTTTCCGTCGAGGCGGATCAATACTGTTACGGAGAGAGAGCGCGGAGAGGAGGCTGACTACCTCTCTCGTATCGGACATTTTACATTCTTGGCGCGACGACAAATACATAGAACATTAAAATAAAAGGTAAATTCCCTGCATTTTTCAAATACTTCTTTTTCAACGGATAAAATCGGAGCAGGTGTAATATCACACATATTTGCACGATCGGGACGTATCACATTGTAGCATTTATGAATCTTCGAATATATGGATATTTAGAAAAACAAGAAGCTATTCTCGCAAATCTCTCCGATTTATGTAGCGAATTTTCAGAGTGACGCGATTCGGAAAATCTTCGACGATCTTTCACGACTCGATATCTGTATCGACCGATCGCAGGGGGCGCGGATGGGCGCTCGAGTTATCGGATCGCGTTGACACAGAAAGTATTCAGAAGAAGCGATTTTGAGAATATGTGATAGGGGAGATTTGTTCGAAAAGAAGGGAGGCGAAAAAGGGACGACATTTTTACGACGACATTTCGTCTCCTCCGTAGAAATTTCCGTGTGTATCGATCCTGCCGCGAATTATCGCCATGCTATATCGAACAACGATACCAGTGCTTAAAGGTAATCACTATCCAGTGGAGATTGCTTCCAGCGCCTTCCTGTATCTAACGATTTTTCCATGGGCGGTAGCGATCGATGTAACGAGCGGCAGTTATTAAGCTCAGCTTATTCGCATGTGTGCGATCGCGTGTTAGAATGTGTGTGTGAGAGTGTAACAGACGCGCGCGAGCATACGCAGCCGTCACGTCATTTATCGCGAATTGAAATTTCAGGGTTACATGCGGCCGCGAGCAATTGTGCTTCCACGTTTTAACCCTGCCACTTCTTTTCCCAAAGCCGACATGCTAAGAGAAAGCATCTTGATTAAAAAGTCACAACACTGTATGACTATATTAAATTATTATTTACATGTAATATTTTTCTTTACATTTATCTGATGCAGTGCTTAATTTTATTTCAGAATTTTTCTCACACTTTAATATTATAAAAATACAAAGTGCGAAGATAAATTTGCAAGCTTCGACAGGCGGTGTTGTGACAAGAAAATTCTCTGGTTTACCTTTTACAGTATAAACACTCTGACGTCACAAATCTAATTTGAGAGTAAAGTAATGAACATGACGAGAAATAGGATTCCCCCTCCCGTGTCTCCGATCCCGATAAAAAACTCCTTGAATCTTTTCCCGCAGGGGGATGTCGTCCCTGCCCCACCACTCTTCTACCCCTGGAAGTGTCACCTATCGATCCGTTGATCCACCTCATTTGCATCCTTACAACCCCATTATCAGGCAGTCGATATCGGGCGAAAAAAATGAGAGAATATGACGTAGTCGTCTTCTTCGGCGCGATGACGAGAATCTGGTTAATTTATTAGCTTTCTTTACTTAACTCGTAATTAATTATTATAGATTTATATCTCGCGTTTCGTCGTTTTTGATGGACGATACCGACAACCGAAGTGGGGAAGCTTCGCCCGAGGACTTCCACGAAAGTATAGCTAATTAATCATTCTTCTCGCATTTACGAGTTCGCGTTAAAGCACTCCCTCATCTACGTAAAATGTGGCATGAATACGTATATCACGAGATTAACGCACGGATAAGTGCTAAAATATTTCGGGACAACTGTAATTAATTAAGCCGGGATTCATTTCCGTTCTTTCGATTCGCTTTATTTTGGCGACGAGTTTCGTTATTTGCAACGTTATTTGTAGAAATATTTTTTTTTCTGCAAAATTGTAAACAAGTAGAATACAAAATTACAACCCGCTACATCGCATGGGAATTTTCGCAGTGTCGCGTTTTTCCCTGTTCTGAATTAAATATCCGGTTTGTACGCTGCATGATCCGAAATCGATAACTCGATAGCGAAACGAAGCAGCTGCTGATTGACAATACGAACTAACGATTATTTCCTCTTCGTAAATGTGCCGATTATTCGAATATCCGCCACGATTCGCTTGTGTGAATGCCAACAGCGGGTCGTACAATCGCGTTGAGTACCGCGCCTTGTTACTTGTTCATAATAACGATGTAATAACCAAACTTTACGTTTGATACCGGTATGCAGCGACAACTTCAAACAAAATTCCCTCCAGCTATCTAATCTTAAAACTTTTTTTACGTCAACACGACGTCAGAGACTTATTGAATCGGGCTCCGTGGTCCATTGCGCATATCATTTGATTTAACGAACGAGGGTAAACGAACGATGAACAACGGGGGAAAAAAACTGAGGGAGAATTGTTGGACCCGGCGTTGTTTATTTCGGATCGCGTGAAAATTAAACGATCGGCCGATCTCAATCGATGCATATTATATCGGGATTCGTATGAATGAGAATATGAAGTGAGCTCGCGCGTGGTGAACGGGAACGGGTAGGTTCCATACACAATTCCGCTCGCCCCCTACTTCTCTCGACCCCTTAACCTCGGAGGTCGACGTGAGTGAACGAGAGTTTCAGTCACGCGCGCGGAAGGGTCGATTCAAAACGAATGGGATGGAGAAAGAGAGAAAGAGAGGAGGGAAAGCCAATCGGACAACATTCATACAAAAAGGAGAAAAAGTATAAAGATAACCAAGATCTTTCTCCATCTCAATCTGGAAGAGGTATTGTCGGTGGAATAAAGTTAGAAAAGTGAACAACATCTAACACACTTAGGCTATGAGACGCAGCTGAAGGACAAATGCCAGATAGGATGGAGGCGCTTACGGGAAGAAGGAAGAACCGCCGAAATTGATGGAGACGTAAACGTCGGCTTCAGCGCGACATAGAGACACCAATAAGAAAGGGAGGGAAAGCGCGTGCGAGAGAGCGAGAGAGGAAAGCAGGGAGAGAGGGAGAGAGGGAAGAAGGATAGATTCGTACACGGTTTTGGAGGGCTGCTGGCGAATATTGATCCTCGAGGCGCGGGGACGAAAGCTGGGTCTAGGAACTCTACGGGTCCGAGGGATCACGCTCCGCATACCGTTTACATTACAGCGTTCGCTGGCGTGTCGGGCGAAGCGTCCCCGTAATATGATCGTAACATACGTTGAGATACTGCGACTGCTATAACGCAGATCGTCCATCATAATTATTATCGACAGCCTGGACAAGCGCGCATCTGTGTCGACGCGAAACACGTAACTGTGCGATGTTATTGTTAACCTAATTATGCGCGGCGGAGACACGCGCGCAGCGCGAGCGCCGCGAGGAACTCGCGCGATAATGACGCGACGCTCCCCCGAAGGGTTTCAGTTTGCGGAAACTTGGACACCGTGGAATAAAGTTAATATTCGCCGGATGACCTCGCTAAACAACGACGACGTTGTCAGCGGTTTATCACTTTCTGAAACTTTAAAGCGGTTTCAACTAATTTTCAGACCGTATACTCGCGGACAAACGCGCTCGCAAAGGTAGAAGAAGCGTCTGCAAAATATCACGTGATGCCATCGCATTGCGAACTCATGCTACCGCTATTTTATTTAGGAAGAAGAGCGTCGCGCAATATAAGCGCGAAGAATGATATTCAACGGTTTATTTTTACGGCATTTAACGCTTAATAGCGGTATTATCTTTTCGCATTTTATGTCTTTCTCGACAAGCTACTTTATAATCCTTCCAAATTGACGTTTATGTGACTTTGAAGTGTACCGGGTTTTAACGCAATAATACCTGATTATTTGTACGATACACATTTTTACAACTATAGATATATTTTTCATCATTTATCGCTTTAAATACGTATTTCTCAAATTTATCTACTCTCTACGTAATTTATACGTAAATTATTCATTTATTTGTGAAGTTGGTTAAATTAGGTACTTCATAAATAGAACAGTAGAATTTTTTTTCACTGAAATCCAGTAAGGTAGTATTTCAGTGACTACAGCCAGATTGCATTTTGTGATCACAATTCTGATGCCGACAAGCATCTAAACCGTCATTTTCCAATGGAATCCTTATAAACCTGAGGTCAGCCAGAAAGTCCGATTTCCCGATACGACTCTTTTATCGTGACGAAAGGAAAAACTCACAATACACTATCGAAGTTGTTCGAAGTTCGAACTTTGCCCAAACCCTAGAATGTGCACCATGGTGTGCCGATGAAAAATGTATTTTTGAGAAGAAAAGCAGTATCTCCCGATCACGCGCGCCGTGGATACTTCATATAAAACTTCAAAGCTTACGAGGAAAGTTTAACGAACGTTGCAAAGAAAATCATTCTTTATTAAACGGAATACCATACGGTCGTAATATTGCCTCGGGCAAACCGGAGCAAGCAGAACAGTAGAAATCCTGCTCATTATATCACAATGAGACGTCTAATAATATATTAACTAAGAATTCTTGTAGGTACGCAGATACAACGCGTGCAATTACTTCTCAAAGCAAATAGGAATTACATCCGTGGTTCGATGGTCGAACGTTATTGCTCGCAGCATCGGGAGAATATATCTCTGCCTGCCAGAGCCCGGCTTTTTCAATTTACCGACAATACACGCGCAACATCCGTGCAGAATCGAATTCCATTTCGCCGGCAATCGTTGTACTTCTTCGGAAACATAGTTTGTTTCGCCTTACTTCTCGGCGAACGCCGTGTTGCAAAGCAAGTCATTTTTCCCACGTAACATCGGAAGGGTACTCTCGAGGTCGTCTCCTCAGGAGTGCGAGCGACTTCTTCGAACGAATTCAGCAGGAAGCGCGGAAGAATGAGAAGGGAGCGTCGCTCGAGTCGCTCGGAACGATTGTCGCGAAAAGTAGAAATTATCGCCAATCGCGCAATATTGCTTACAGCGTGATGAAAAATATTCTCATATGCCAGCGCCCGGATTTATCTCCATCAGACGAATACTGTAAACGCTTAGCACGTACGGAAGTCATGCGCGGAGCTTACAAGCGAAATTCAATTCCATTTTGCTGTGAGTTCTTACCGCCTACTGGGGAAATGAACCCCCTCGCAAGAAAAAGAAGAAGCCACGTAAATCCGCCTCTAATGGCCTCGGGTGTATTTTATGCGTTCGTGAGGGCGCCGATGGCCATTTTATCGACTCTGAGTGAAACTAGCCGAGACGTATTACGAAAACATTAGAAAGACTGATTCGAACGTTTTACTGTCGAAAGCGGCAAAGTGTCGAAGAGCTGGAGTAGCGGAGCCCGGAACTAAAAGCATCCTTGAATTATCAACGTTTCGAACACGTTGATTTTAATCACGAGATAACGAAAATAGATACATTCGCGGAATTCGCTCGACTTCTTCATGACAAAGACATACGAGCTGAATTTCGCCGCAGTCTATAAATACCGCCATGCGGTTCACGTAACTCGACGTAGCTGGAATAATTTGAAACTCTTTCCAAGTCCGGGTACGCGTAACGTTGAACGACAATTCCGGTAGGATTACCGACGACGTCCCGTGGATGTCACGGCGCGCCAAGTTACATTGCGCGCGCCCGGCGAAAGTCATTAAAATTTATAAACGAGCGTAAATATCTCCGGACACGCGGCGCCGGCATCTTGTCGCTCGGCTTCGGATTAATTATTGACCGAACGCCAGCTGGGTCTTCGATAGTTTCCAACCGGTCATTTGTTTTTACGAGGCGTGTCGCTTGCATAAACTTTGAGGGCGAACGCGCTACGGTGTATCGATGTATATCACGGTGAAACCGCCGCGAGTTGTTTCCAAGACCATAATGCCTCTTTCACGCCGCGGTTTATCGGGTATATAAACCCGAACTGCGCCGGCTAACCACAATATATTGTGCATTACGACGATCTTGTAAATCTACCGCGCGACGCCACGAGCGAAATTGCGAAATTTAATAAAAAGAGATACTTAACAATTTTCATTTGGCAGGACATTTTTATATTTCCATAAATATTCGTGTTTACGAAGTATTCATGAAACATTTCTTTCAATTTTTATCAAATTTATACTATTAGCTCGTATCAAAATATCACACAATATTTCTATAATTAATGCTGTATCTCCGGCCGCGATTAAATTCATCATACCAAAGTCCTCCCGTGGCATTAGGTGGTGAATAGAGTATTGTTGAAGTTTCCGGTGGTCCGTTGCATATTGTATTTGGGATACGGAGCAAACATGGTCGAGTTTATCGCGACTGCTGCATTTTGGATACTGCTAAATGGCGCATTATATTGAAACAGTGTTACAATCGTCATTAACATATTTTGAGAAATGATTTATACGTCGCTTTTGTCGATTCGGAATTCACAAACGAACAACGTGGTTCGAACGCGGCGTTGGCTACATCGGCTGAATAATGCAGATTAATTTTTCTGTTTTAATAGCTCGGCAAGATCGCCGGGCGGCTTTTAGTTTTATAACAATTAATGACACTAACAGCGAGAGAGACCTGTTGCTTGACGCTTCTCAATGAATATTGCCTATGCGCGACGATGCATTACCACGGAAACTAACTTCCACGGCATAAATTTCGCTGTTGACCCTGCCATCCGCAAAAAGTCCTTTTCTTCCTGCCGGAAACGTGATTAATCGGTCGTTTTCGTATCCCATTTTCCGCGCAATCTCTAACCCACATATCCACCACTTCTCAGAAACGGATAAAAAAGATAATACTCGAGATCTCTGAATAAAAACAACCGTTCTGCGCATAAACGAGCGCTGTGTCTCGAACAAATCTGCAATAAAGGAAGAATAGTGCAATTTCTTCCTTAATTGTCTATACCATTATTCTGATAAGACGTTTCCGGTGCGCGATAATGCACTAGAGATTGTTTTAGTAGCGTACGAACGATTGCTTTTATATATAACTCGCAAATTGCACATTAAAGAGAATAAATTGCTTAATTTGTCCTTTTCGTGCAATCTTGTGAAAACTATGAAAGAACAACGTATATTTCTTTTTTACCGAAACCTCGAGGGAAAAACGGCGTTCATAGGAACAAGAGCATCTCAAGGCGGCGTTACGACAAAATTGAAAATTAAAATTTATGATCGCATTAAGCTGTATACACGAGATGCCGCGCAAGCAGCAACTCTCCGAAGTTTCGCGCAACAATGCCGCGTGTGGTGCTACAAGTAATTGTGCAAACACCTAATTTTATTTCTCATTCTTAGACAACTCCGAATTCTCTCTCCTACTCTCAGACAGTTTCACACGCGTGTTTTAAAGTGGAATTTTCTCTTCATAAATACGGGCATAAGAAAATCTCCGGCGGTAAACTGTAAAATCCCACAGGGTTGTCCCCTTTTTTCGCTGTACGTGACGCGTCGTGAATTAATCTCGACCCCCTTTTTAACAAGGTTACGGTCTTTTACGCGATCCAGAAGCGGCCGGGTGAAGGTTTTTCTCTAACGAAACGTTTTATCCAACTAAAAGTATTTTACGTTATTTTCCATCGCGGTGGAAGCTCGCGCCGCGTATAAGTATGTGCTTCTACAAATCACGCTAAAATACCACTTACGATACGGTGCATTGTGAATATATAAATAAATCATTGTGCTATTTCAAAGAATATAAGGGCATGTAAATTTCTACGATTTTTATGTAAAAAAAGCGCAGGGGGATTTGCCACGAGATTTATGGGGCAAGACAAATTTGTGGCAAAACATTAGACGCCGGAAAAATTCCCGAATTTTCCATGGACCACAACCGAATATCCTTTCTGCGTGTAAAGTATAATAAATTCTATTCTTCGCTGCTGGCTGACATTTTATCTACTTTGTTCGCGAGCCCATCGAAATCCTCTTTAAAGGCGAAAGCTTTCGATGAGAGCTTCGGGAGATCTTTTAAATCCAATCCCGCGAGCGGCGAAAATATCGATTTACGATCAATTTCTCGACGGTATTCATCCGCTATATGCCTCGGAGATGATTTTGCAAATGAAATCTATTCAACAGGCGTGATGGTCGGCATACGGTGTGACTTGTTGCGTCGAAACACTCGATATCAGACGAACGTACCATCGCCGATCCACGGGACTTTTGTTCTTAATTGAATTAGCTACGAAGCGGCTTAAAGTCGGCTTAAAGTAAAATCTGAAACAGCTGGGAAACGTCCAGAAATCCGCTTTGCTGACGGCCTCGCGTCTCGCTTTTCATTCACTCTCGGGGGGGAACACAGGAAGCGTCGAAGAGAAAACGAGAAAAGCCGCTCTGACACTGGTGACTAATATCGAACGACACACTTACTGTGTCAACGATGATCGCACGGCGACGTGTAAAATATAAAACTCCCACGAGAGCCGTATCACGTGAATAACAACTGTTCCACTGCGAGGGTATAACATAACACGCGGGGATAAACATTCCGACTGATACGTAATGTATAGTTCGGCTTTACTACGTTCACACGTGCTGTTACAATTGATATCGAAAAGACGCATAAGCCGAAGGCAGGAATAAAAATAACGGCGCATAAAAACTGTCACGCGTTCAATGTCACGTAAATAAACGTTGTGTATTAATAGCTATTAATTATATGATTAACGACGGTAATTTTATATCGTCGCCGTCGAAGATTAAAACGCGGCGCGTGCAATATGCATGCGATATAAAAGAGCAGCGCATTAAAACGGGACAATAAAGCGTGGATAACTTCGTTTCCTGTTTGCCAGCACTCGGGGAAGCGCGCTGAGGGAAAATATTTGCAAACGGGAGGAATCTTCCATAGGTTGAACTCTAGCAACGGCATATAACCATTCTCCTCTTTTGTGATGCAACTTACGAATGCCCATTTTGACCCGACAAAGAATCTGCCTGTGGTGTATCTGGCGCAATAACGTCGCGATGGTATTCTTTCCTGCAATAGTTCGCTTAACCGGAAGGAATCCGATAGGAAGCAGCAGCACGTGAAACGAAGCGGAACTAGATTCCGAGTGGAAAAAAAAACAAACAAAGGAAGACTCGAATGATATACGCACGTGTCGCCTGATATTATAGATAGCGAACCGTTTACTGTTAAGATCTCGTGACCGAAGTAATTCATTAACGTAGAGATGAAATGTCACGAGATATCCTTTAAATACACCACGCTTATATCTGATATTACATTTTACGGCATTCATCAACGCATTGAATAAACAGTAATATTTCAGAATTATAAAGTTAACAAAATGCAAAATTTAGAGAGCACAGTATTATAAATTATTATTTCTTTTTCTATAATTTTTAATATATTAAATCAGTCAATTGTACCGAATTTATTAATGCATTGAATAAACAGTAATATTTTAAAAATATAAAATTAACAAAATTACATCTGATTATATTTTACAGTATTCATCAACGCGTTGAATAAGCAGTAATATTTCAGAATTGTGAAGTTAACAAAATGAAAAATTTAGAGAGCACAGTATTATAAATTATTTCTTTTCCTAAAATTTTTAATATAATAAAGTAGTTAATTGTGCAGAATTTATTAATGCATCGAATAAACAGTAATATTTTAAAAATATAAAATTAATAAAATTAAAAATTTAGAGATTATTATAAATTACTACGCGGAACTTTTAATATATTGAAATAGTGGTCAAATGATTTTGGGTGTCATCTGTCGCCACGCGTTACATTTATCGATTATTCAGTACTTATCATGCGCCATAAAGTTAGCGATCGTTGAAGTAAAACACTTCTTCATTCAACACCGCGCATAATGCACACAAAATTGGGTTAACGTCTTTTGAGATTACCCGACCATTTCGAGTAAGTTTAAGCGACACGTGGTTATTGTTACGTAACTTCATTGCCATCGTAAAGAGCAGAGTTTTTACCCGTATCGCATCATCGTGCGGAAATCCAGTAATAAGAGGATGAATGGAAATCTTCATCGATATGCGTGCGCGATGGCAATAATGGTGACAATGGATGGACTTGCCGACAGTTCGCTATCTAGGATCACGAAGGATGATGATACGATCAACACTGAATTTTCGGGCCGTGATTGTTATTTTGATCGCTCGGACCGATATGTGAGTTTAACCCACGAGCGGGACACCGAGCGAAATCACGCTCGTGCGCCGCTAGATCAATAAGCGCGACGATGTGTGGTTGAAGCATGTCTTTTAAATTTTTCATTTTTATAAATTATACTCGGCCAATCGATTCCATTGTGGCACGCGATGCAATATTTAAGCGACGCGTATATATTTGATAGAATTTCAGAGATCGATTTATTTCTAAGTATTCAACCCCCCCCCCCCCCCCCCCGCCCACCTCTTCGGCGTTATTAAGTTTAGAATGAGGACAGTGGAGCGCAATTAAGAAATCTTGATAACGGCACGTCAATCTATAAGTCATATTTATGGTAATGTAAATTCTAATAATACAGTTTTAGGTCACGTGAAATATTAAGAAAATTTTTCTCTTGCATATAATGGATGTGAGCAAACATCTCATGTTTTTGACTCTATCGCTATCTCGAATTTACAATATAACTCCTCGAGAGTGTATCGAGGGGAATGCAAACACCATGGAAACTGCATCGGCGCTGGCTTGGTACTCGGCTCGCTCCTGTACCAAGTCACACGGATGGGCTTTTGCTATTTTGCAGATAACAACGGCGGCATGAGCGCACGAGACTGGTTACAAAGTGCCATTTGCAGAGTGTCGCGCGATCTCGAGCGTTTTATCAAGGTTGCGCAACGACAGCTTCCAAACTTTGTGTATGCACGGTGTAGCCTGTAGAACGCGGAGCAGAGAAGACACTCGATACATGTAGGAGTAAAAGTGATTCAGGAAATCAATAGGACATAATTGGACTGTGTGTGAAATGTGAGGCAACGAGTCGACATGGAGATCATCGGGAAGCGCGACGCGACAATCGGCAACGCGACCGCATTAATGGCCTCCGTGGGGTTAACCAAGCTGCAATTCATGTTTCTTCTTGGTCCACAAGGGGGGATGTGATTTGATTTAGAAGTGTGAGCCTCGATACGATGAATCGCCTCGGAGATCGTTAAAGGGCAACGTAGGCGTATAACAGAGAGAGGGAGAGAGAGAGAGAGAGAGAGAGAGAGAAAGGGGGGGAGAAAGAGAGAGAAATCAGAAGGAAACGATATAGCACGTACGTGTCGCGACCGGATAAGGCTAAAAAAATGGATTCGACGAAACTAGGTGGTCCAGCGCCGACCAGTCCGAGGACTCACTCGCCGGTTCTGCCGAGCTACGCCGCGTCTGGCGACGGTAACATTGATTACATCATAGGCGATTATATGGAGAGACTAGGCACGCGGTTGAACATCCTTGAAACCGAGCTGAAGTACGCATGGAGAGCGCTGGATCTTCTCAGTCAGGAGTACATCAAGATGTGGGAGAGACTGGAGAAGCTGGAGGGCCTGCTCTACGAGCAGCAGACCGTCATTAGCCAACTGATTGAGTTTTATACGAGCGGCGGCGCGCGCGACAACGCGAATGTCATCGAGGAGACCCTGGCGAATCAGCAGGGCTCGGTGGGCGAGTTGGACGCGATCGCAAAAAGTCTGGGCGCGGCGATAGGCATCGAAGAAACTGCCGTGCTGCGGGAGAAGCTGAGTCAGCAAGAGCTGGCGAGAATGCACGGTCTTACGCAGGACAGCTCGACCGCCACGGCCGTCGTCACCGATATGCACAGAAACGTGAGAAATCTGGACACGCTGGAGACTCTCGAGGAGGAGGGCAATATACCCGACGAAGCGTTCTACAGAAGTCTGAACAACGCTTACAGAGAAGATTTGATTTGCGGCGACACGTCGCGGCCGACGTCGCAGCTGGGCATGATTTGGGAAGAGGCCGAGGACGAAGATATAAACGGTAAGAAGGAGGTGGAGGCCAGTCTCTTCGACAAGGCTGTATCGAAGGAGAAGGACCTGGAGGATCTGTCAGGCCAGTCGACCAAGGAGGACCAAGGAGGATTGCAGACGTCCGCAATGAAAAAGGAAGATGATGCGGACGAAGACGAAGGCGAGGTGTTCAGCGCGGCTGATTACAAGAGCTACCGCGGCAACACGCCGTGCGTCAGCGAGCAAGATCTCGCGCAGCTGTCGCGACTCAGCTCTCTCGATCAGGTGGCGTTGGAGAAGCTGCACGAGATAGACAGACTGACCAGCAAGCTGCAGAAGGACTCGCAAAATCTGATCGAATTGCAATCGAGGCTGATGGACTCGCCGAAAAGAAGCCAGTACTCGTCCGAGGCCGAGGCGAAGCTGGCCGAGGAGGCGAGCAGCATAGACGAACAGCTGAGAAAGATATATGCGGAGACCGATGTGGACAGCTGGGCGTTCTCCAAGAGTCCGAGCTCCACCGGCAGATCGATATCCCGCGTCAGCACCGACAGCGGACTGGCTACCGACGGCGACTTCACAACGAGATCCATATCGCCAAAACTGACTACTACGTCCAGGAGCAACTTAGACTCCATTTCGACTACTTATACCCCGCCTAGATTAGGTTACACGTCGGCTATACTGGAGAAAAGTCCGGAGCCGGTGATCCAGTTGCCGATCGACGTCGGCAGTTTCGCGAAGGGATACGCGGAGAATAAAGAGCTGACGGATCTGATGGCCGAGAGTTTCGCGACGGCGGTCACTTGCGCGTCGCCCACTATTTACAGTACCACCACTGAAAAGGTGCCGTCGCCCACGCTGTCGGCCAGCAGCGTTCACAGCGTGCAGGGTCTGCGCACACGGCAGGACGGCTACTTCGGTAGCGCGGCTCGGCTGAATCTGGAATTTCAGGAAAGCAGAACGCCGCCCAGCCCGTCGCCCAGCTCGCCGCCTCCGCCGGCGCCGCGGGACACCGGCGAGACTTTCCTGATGCCCGGCGCGGATCAAAGAGAACCGGAAGTGAAGAGAGCGCAAAGTCCAAGTTTCATACGTAACGCGGAGAAATTGGTGTCGATGGAGCAGGGCCGCCTCAGTCCGCGCACTCCTCACTCGCCCAAGTCGCCGCGAGTCTCGCCGAAGCACACCGTGAAATCCGTCAGCGTCGCTAACATAGTCGCAGCGAAATCCGACTCCGGTCTGTCGTCTATGAGCGGCTGGAGTAGCCTGGATAAATCGCCGAGTTCGCCCAAGAGCTCGATCGCCAAGATGCTCACCTCCTACTCGGTGGACCACACTCGCATGAGCAATCTTGTGCCCAGCACGCAGCCCGCCAGAACTTCGAGTCCGATACCGCCGCTTCCGGAAGCGACGAGCGCTGCCGCCACCATCACGCAGGAGCCGCTGTACGACACTCCCGAAGGCAGAGACGCGTTCGCGAACGCCGCGCTAGCGACCACCAGCAGTCATTCTTACACGACGGCGATGAATCATTTGTCGGCCGCCGGCAAGTCGCCCGCCAAGGAAGAATACAATTTCGTGCCGCCGCCTGCTCCGGGCGCCACCACCACCACCTGTCAGAGCCCGAAGAAACGCAGCCGCCAGCCGGGTCTGCAGCATTTCGACTCGGCACCGGCCGGCACCGGCGCGGATTATGCTTACAGACCGGAGCAGCCGGCTATTTACTCCGTGGCCGGTAGCAATCGGCAGCAAGCTATCACGAGCGTTTACACGAGCGGTTCCGGCACGTACGGGCCGAAAACCACCACTTCGGCTTACTATTCCGCTCCCGACGCGGTGGATCAATACGCGAATTATCAGGACGGTTATGCCGCGCTACAGTATACAGAGACGACAAGCGCGATGACAATGCACGCGAAAAAGCCGATACGCGGCAGCTCGTTCACGGACGGCATGACGAATCACGAAGGCTACAAAGCGGCGATGTATCGCACGATGTTTCCCACCGGCAATATCACCGATGCGCTCTCGTACTATCCGACCAGCATGACGAATCTGCCGCGCACGGAAACGAACGAGAGCACGTCGTGGCTGAACTCGATGGAGGAGCAGATACCGCACGACTCCACGTCCTCCAGCATCCGATCGTTGACGTCCGACGGCAGCTACGCTCAGAGCCCGTACACGGATCGCAGGTATCCGCAGCCGCCGGCTTATCAGGCGCACTCGGCGTACCAGCAGCATCACACCTACGCGAATCAAAACTATCCGCAAGCCTACCAGCAACAATACCAGCCGTACACTCAGCGACTGAGCAGCGCCGAGAGCGCGCAGCTCGCGGATGGTTATCAGAGACAGTGGCAGCGGGAGCATCAATACATGCAGGATCACGAGGGCGGCAGGATGTCCATGGAGCAGCAGCAGGCGCAGCCGAGCGAGTACTACGATGCCTCGAGCGTGATAGTTTCACAGTCCGGATACATCAGCATCGCGACGAATCTGAAGGATCACGAGGCTGACAGCGGCAAACTATCGAAGAAAGTCAGGCGCGGCTCCTCGCTGAAGAACGCAATGAGCTCCATGAGCAACTGGCTGCCCGATTTGCATCTCAGCAAGCGTCACAGAAGTCAATCGCTGCCGGGCGGAGTGAGACGGGAGGATCTAGATGTGGATCCCGCGCAGCAGAGGCAGCTTATGGAGATGCAGGCCAGAGGTCGCGGCAGAGCTCAGACGGCTAGAAAGAAGAAAAAGCACACGTTGGTCTCCACGGTGTCGGGCATTCTGCAGAAAGCTAAACGCCGCAGCCATCAATCGCAATCGCTGTCCGATCCGGAGCAGTCCGAGACCGAATGGAGCAGCGGCAGGCAGAGTGGCTTGTCGGAGGACGAAGACAGCGTGATGTCCGATATTGTTCAGGAGCCGCCTTTCTTCGCGAAAGTGAAAACCGCGAGTACGAAGAGAAAGCAGCCGTCGCCGCAGCAAATGCTGGCGCAACAACAACATCAGGCGCAACAAATACAGGCGCAACAAATGCAGGCGCAGCAAAAAGAATATATGCAACAGCAGCAACAGCAAGCGCTCCAGCAGCAGCAACTGCAGCAAGCGCTCCAGCAGCAGCAACTGCAGCAAGCGCTTCAGCAGCAGCAGCAGGCGCTTCAACAGCAGATTCAACAGCATCAGGAACAATTGCATCAGCAGGCTCTTCAGGATTCTTGGGCGAAAGAAAAGGAGCAGAGGAAGATGGAGTCTAACGAACACGACGCGATCGAGCAGACGGGCGCGCTCGAAGAAGAGGCGTCGGGCAAAAGCACCGGCTCGGGATCGGGCGGATCGTCGATTTTCCAGACGGTCGGCGACATAAAGAGATCGACGGGCAGCTCGGACGAGGCACCGAACGAGAAAGCGCCGAAATTGCCACCGGTCACGCTAATCGGCGGCTCGAGCATGGAATTCGCAGTGTCGCGAGCGCTCGGCAAGTATCGCCAGCGGCAGTCGTCGACGGTGTCGGACGACCAGCCGGCGTCCGAAGAAAGCAACAGCGAGAGGAAGCCGGCCGAGGACGGGCCCGCGCAGACTCTAGAGACGAGCTTCGAATATCCGGAGGACATGTCGGAGAAGAGCGAGAAGAGCGAGAAGTCCGGCAGCGCAAAACTGCCGGAACTAGTGACTAGTTTGTCGGAAGAAGCGCCGCCGTCGGAGGGCAGTCCGTCGGCGTCGAGCGTGCGAGGCTACAGCACCATGGGAGGCACGCGATTCCTGCCGCGTCACCAACAATCTCTGGAAATCCCGTGGGGCGGCTCGCGGTCGGGAGAGCCCGACGAAGACAATCGTAGCACGCATTCGTACCGTAGCACGTCGAGAGTGTCCTCGCGGCGACAGAGCACCGAGGACTCGATCGATTCCGAGGACGAATGGTACTGCTACGAGCTGAGAAAGCTCGAGGAGCTCGAGCGGCAATCTGAAATGGAGATGACACAGGCGCTGATCGAAGAGCCCGAGGACGAAGCTTTCGCGCCGGACGAGACGGTGAAGGAGAAAATGTCATTCGTGCTGAAGGAGCTGAAGCTAAAAGCCGTTGCGAAACCGAAGGAGCAGAAAAAGGAGGAGAGAGAAGAGACAACACGAACGACCAAGATGAACGGCACGGTCATCAAGGAGCATCGTTTCGAAGAGAACGACGGCAGATACCGCGACGAGAAGCCCATCCCGAAGCGCAAGTCCGCGGAGAGTGTGGAATCCGTATTCGCAAGGGTAACGGATTATCACACCTGGGCGCACGAGCTGGAAGCCAAGAAGGAGAAGCCGCCGCCGCCGCCGCCGCCGTCCGCCACCGAAGAGGGCTCCTCAGGCGAGACTTCCGGTCCGGACAGCCCCGGGCAGTCGATGGATGAAGAGGAAGAAGAGGAGCTGCCGAAGGATACCGAAGAGCAACAGTCGCGACGCAGCTCCAGCGGTTCGACGCTGCGTCACAGCGAAAAGATGCCGCAGGGCTCGGATACTCTGTCCCGCGAAGGTAGCGTAAGTGTACCACCTAGCGAAGTGTCGGTCAGCATCCCGGGAGCTTGGGATTCTGAAAGCACTGTCCTTGAAGGCCTCGAGCGCGACGGAGCCGGTAGCGCCGAGACGGCTACCACGGCGACCTTGAGTCTACCGAAGATCAAGATCGACTCCTCGTCCTGCGGAAGCTCGGACACGACATTGAAGGAGGGCCAGGTGAGTCCTGGCCCGCCCGGGTCCAAGTGGAAGCTGCTCAAGGCCTTGAAGGAACGTAAGGCCGAGGAGAAGCTCAAGGAGGTCGAAGAGGCCTCTAAGGAGAACGCTATCTCGCAGGGACCTACGGCAGTGAGTATCATGATCAAGTGAGGACACGAAAATTTCTGTAAAGCGTACTCGAGATTCGGAGGTTGGGTGAAATCGTGAATTGTTCGTAAATGTTCGCTTCACTCCTCGCGCGAACATTTTGACAATTAACGATTGATGTTATTTTTCATGATACACAAGACTCACGGACATCGATATTCAGTCATTGTCAATTTGCAAATTCGATTTATCTCGTCGACGGTACGTTTAGCTGTACACGCGCACTTGGACGAAGAGTCTCTCTTTTACCGTCAGCATCGTCAGCATTTTTCGAAGCTTTGGAAATTCGGTGTGAAAGTTTTCGACGATTGATTTTTCACGTGCTTGGAATTCATTGTACGGTACGTATATCTCGAATGTCGAGTGCGCTGGTATGTCGACTGGCTGTAAAACGGAAGAGATACTGAGAATTCGAAAATATGCCGCGTTGAAATTAGAACCGTGCCATTAAGTGGCACGTGTTTCGTTCAGTCAATAATGTGCGCAAAAGGAAGTCAAGCTTTGCTATATTGAGAAGAAGGCGACGACAATTTTTGTCCGTCTTCTTTCACCGAGGTTGTTAGAGAGGCGAAGAGCCTCTGCGCTGGTTGTGTTTGAGGTAGCATACCTACCTACACATTACAAATGGTACTAGTCAATTTAAGTGTAACACCACTAACGCTTGGCAAAGCAATATTTCTAAGGAGGCGAAATACGCCGCCTCGATGGCGATCGATTTATTGTGATCGGCGATGATCCCACGCAGGCGAAGCGTGGCCACACCGGGAAGCTCATTTAATAAGCATTTTTAGATGTAATTAGATGGTGCTTTATTCGTAGATTATATACGCATTAAGGTAGTGACTATTATTATTAGAATATCTGCCGCTATGTCTGCGCGACGTGGATAAGTGTTGTGAAAATATGCCTGCGAAACGCGATACAATTGTTGGCGAAAATATTTCCCCTCGCGAATTTATTTCATCTTTTATTCTCAATTTATGTGGAAAATGGATTTTTGATCGTCTTTTGATTTCTCCCGCGTGTACCATTCTCGCAAATTATACGGTTGCATCAAGTACAAGCGTCGTCGTTCGCGTCGAGCGTTACCTGAGAATCGCAGAGGGCATAACGATAAGTCACATTATAGCGATAAGAACGTACGTCGCGCAGACACTGCGGAAACGCGCAATTTCGTAAAACATCGAATCCATCGCTCCCGTAAAGCGCCTGTGAGGAAAACACGTAGACAGACACACTCGCGGACACGCGAGCCGTTCATCGTGAGTAAAAAGAGTGGGAGAAAGAAAAGAAAATGGACGTGGAAACGATCCGGAGTGGAAATTGCGCCGGCGAATGGCTCGGCATTTCCGGTACGCCGCGACCCACAAAAGAGCGCACCGCGGCAAAACGCACGCGATACGTACTTGGAAGAAGTGGCAACGCGAGAACTTGGCGAAAAGAAGCATAACCGGGTTTTTGTTTTAAACGCGCGAGCTATTAGTGCGACGAGTCGCTCATGACGGAGTCGGGGAGAAATTCAAGCAATCGAATCGGCGAACCATACATTCCCGCGCGATTCTCGATGCGCGGACAATAGACACGCGGTATATACAGGGAAGATCACCTCCAAGTTCCTGACATAATAGGATATTGACGAGCTTTCATCCGCCGTAATCCAGCATCCTCTTACCGCCCACGCGAATACGACGCGTTTAGAGTCAATTTTACAACGTTTCCGATCAAGGATCAATCATCATCCGAGCCGCTTTCACTCGTTAGCGTCGCGCTTCCGTATATCGATCAAGCGAGTAAAGACAGCGGGCTTGGTCAATCGTCTCAATATAACGATAACTGATTTAATCGTCTCGGGCTCGGTATGTATTCGTCGTAAATACAGGGACTTCCAAAATCGACGACGCTTATCGCTGCCCCTGATATTAACGTCATCCCCCAGGGAGACCCGTTGATATACACAACGATATTCCGCGGGGCAATATATTCCATTCAATCGCACGTTAACGTAGAAAAATCGATACCTCGCGTCGTAATTCCGTCGCGCCGTATCACGTCGCGAGAGACAGTATTACACCGACAATATATCCGCAGCTTTTTACCTTTTCTACACGCTCCCTCTCGCTAGCGAATCGGGGAATTTTCTCTCGCAGATCGTCTTCCGGGACGGGAGCACCTCCTAAAGAAAAATCGACGAATCCCTCCGATGATGTTCGTGCCGACCGCAAATATACGTACACATCCGTGTGAAACGTGAGGCGCGGAAACGCGCGTGTCACGCGCCGGAGAAAGTTTCAGCCGTGTACTTGACGGTGCGTGCGCAATTTTTCTAACTGTCATCGGTACGTCACAGTGCAGCTCCGTAAAGCGAAAAATCGACAAGACTAATGATCGTTGTTGTACGTCGTGTAGTAATAATTAGTATACATTGTACCGTAGAATAATAGAGCTATATCGTGACGCTAGGTGATTAACAAGTTGTTTATATGCACCGAGTTGTATGATTGAGTTTTAAATTTACGTTGTTACACAGACAAGCCGTAATGAATTTCAGTGAAATTATTCATAAAATAAATTCAGGATATTCAGGGAAATTATTTATAAAATTTTAATATTAAACAATTCATTTCAATATTAATTTTGCAATGTTTCTTTTTGTGAAAAATATATTCAGCCCTGTTATCTCGAGGGAAAAAGATGATAAATTCACATTTCATTAATTCATTTACAGGTGCGTATAAACGACAATGAGTATTATTACAACCGATTAAGTAGCTTGCAACTTAAACATTTTTCATTGTTCTCGTTAACAGACGTGCATACTATTTCGTACGATCGATCGCATCGCATACACCGACAACCGTTCTGCATCCATAATGATCGGATGAATGAACTGTATGAGTACGCGTGCGAGAATCACACACCATACACACACGTCCGATACATATGCTTCCGTATCTAAAGACTTACAGCCGTATACTGTACTGTACTTAAGCTAGGGAATATTATCCTGCGTAATTCGATGTTAGAATTAGGTGACTGGGACAGTACCTGGCGTTCGAGGAATGTGTAGAGCCGCTGGTTTCGATACTGGCACATTCAGCGAGCAAGAATAAAAGCGGAATTATAAAGAAACAATAATTAAGAAAAGAATCAAAAATACAAAGCAACAAACTTTATACGTATACAAAAACCGAATGTGAAGATGGATATTGCTGTCCAAGTTTTGCTAGCTCGTAAAGTTCATAAAGAGCGAGAAAGAGAAAAAAAGTAAAAATAAAAAAAAAGTTCGATTTACTAGAAACATTCAATAAACTACCGAGAGAATTATTTTCGGATACTAAAGATTTACGTTATGAAGTCTTTACTTTTAGAAGAGTCACAAATCGTGGACATTATTTCTTAAAGCGGATAGCGTTGAGAAAGTACCGAAACCGGCGTCGCCAGTACAAGAGTCAATAATACTGGATAATACAATAGAATTTCGGAAGTGCTGTCCTACGAAAGAACGAGGAAACGAGAAAGAGGCGTTAAGTAAGAGAAATATCTTCGAGATAGTTCCTTCATGGATGTATAAGTGATAAGAAATCGACAACTTTTTCGAAATTATACGTCGTCGAGCCTTGCTGATAACGATAACAACGGAACGACGAGAAATTCCTGCAATTGTACCAAGAGTTTCACTTTCGCTCATTTCAGCGTGCACTTTGAGTATATAAACATGCTGAATTGTTTAAACCTTTTTTAATCTGCTTATAACATTTCCGGAAAAAAAGAAAAAAAAAGAGTTTCATATCCTTCAAAAGCGAGTCGCTAAAGGAAAATTTTGAATTTGTAATTGCAATTGCTTTCTCTGTGTGTTCAACACCAATTATAATTAACCCGCGGCGTAGCAAAGAAAAGCACACTTTACCATTTTTCTTGCGTAAAGATAATTATAGTTTGTTTCTGCGTTAATTCGTTTACGTTTCACGGTCCAACTGTTTTCACCGTCGTCGGCAAAGTCAAGCAGAGCGAGCGCTTTTAACGAGCCGGGAAACTGTACGCAAATTCCGCCATTTATCGGCGGAATTGAAGGAAAAATGTTGCTTGTTAATTATGATGCGGCGAAAAAACGCTGGAGGGAACGCAAACTCGAGTTTTAGACAGAAAGACACGTTCTTTATTTGCAGTTTCATTAGGTACCGCGGCGTTTAAGACCTCAAAAGAAATTCAGAGTTTAAATAGTCGCCTACGTAAGTTTGCGAAACTCCCGTCGGAACAGACATTTCGGCTGTATTTTCACTTCTGCTCCGACAGCGCTTTTACATATTTCCGAACATACTGTGCGAGCAAGGCGTTATATTTCGTGCGACTATACACATGAATGACGCTGTTCTGCACACCTTTTCATTATGCAACTTCTTTAATCATCCTCGCCTCTATCAACGAAGAGGATGTGAGGCTGTTAATTAATAGCAGCCCCTGATACGCGCACGTTAGTAGGTTGTTTCGCGTGTGTTGCCGCGCTCGCGTACGTGTCGCTTCAGAATAGCATAAAACTTTACAACGTTGTAGCAATGCGCCTAAAAGCAAGCTAGTTGCGCTGCAATCTGCCTGTACGATCGCTCTTCCTCGTAAATACGCCTCTCCAATTATTTAATTAAATGACTCGCTAGAAACAAACACTTCCGTTGCAACTCTTTTAGATTTTTTCCACGCGCCCGCGCACAAGTTGTTTGTTATAATTTTGTCGCCTTACACTTCTGTTCGACAAATATTTTTCACCAACAACCACTTCAGTAGAATTCTCATTCATTACGTTTCATTAACGTCCGATTCGGGCTTCCGCAAATTGTGCCGACTCGACTCGAGAGGGAGCATAAAACCTCATCGAAAAGACCGAGTCGAAGTTGACGAGAGAAAGAAACGCGCGCAAGGAGCGAGAGTGAAACACCCTTTAATTGGATGATCCGTCGATGCGAGGGATTTTAATTGGACGAGCTACGCCAAGCGGAGCGAGTCTTCCGACGAGAGAACCAAGCGACTGGCTCCTCGACTATCTGTGAATCGTCTTCAAGATAATCGAACGATTCGACTGACAAAGACTGCGAGGGCTCCGTGCTCGCGCATAAATCAAATTAACCACGTCGCGAATTATCTCGCCGTTTTGTTGATGAACGAAATACCGACCAACCGATCTCGCCTTTGGACGTTGAATATTTCTGCGTCAGTCGGATCGTCGAATATTCGGAGGATCGACAGCGATACGAGGCCAATATACAACCAGACCAATTCTCTACCGTTTCTCACTTTTATATGAGCGTATAATGCGAATGCAGCGAGTACTACCGCGTCCAGCGATGAAGTTAAGTATATACATTAAACGCCTAGTAAACGGTCATTAATAATTGTATATGTATATTGTATTTCACTATAAGTGTCTAACACACGCTCGTAATCGTCTTCTCGTGTCGAGCCGTCGGGCTCGAACATGGTGCGCCAGGCCGATTTTTTTCTTGGCTCTCTCACACATGTCTCACATACAGAGTGTATCATCGTAACAACATTCTCGCCATCGACACATCTCGCACACACACGCCTAATTCACGTATATATGTATATATATACATGAAGATATATATATATCTATACATATATATATTACCATAGCCTACGCGGTAGATTTGTGTCAATTAATACTATAACAAAGTGTTTAGTCGTGTTTTTCCAACGGGAAGAAGTGAGAAATATAGTATATAAGCTTTCGTGTGATAATTGGGACAAAGGGGGATAAAGATTCGTGATAAGGAACGAACGTAGCTCATAGCATCTCACACGCTCACATCCCAAAATTATTAAGCTCCATTTTAATCTCTAACCAGATGTCACAAATGAATGATGACGTTAAAGGAATAATTTTTGGTGAGGATCGTTTTGTGAAAATTAAGGACGGTGGAAAAATTAATCGTCAGACGTGAATTTACAATTGATAAAATCTTAATAGTGAATCAACATCTCAATATATCTTACATCAATATCTCAATAAAACTGGTTTCTAACATTTATTTTCGCAATAAAGCTAACAATAACAAAGCGTTATTCATTCTTCTTCATTTTACAGTAATTCCTGTCTGGGCTTTTTCATCAGAATTCTTCACATTTTTCCGTATTTTTGCGCTGTGCAGTTGGCAGCGTGGATTAATTTTAATTGATCTGTCTGGCAATCCAGCCGGGCGCAAACTTGCCATTTTTCGATATATCGACAGCGCGACCTATAGCACGATCCGTTGCCGAGGAACTGGCCGAGATAACAGAATGATCGATTACATGGATCCGCTTGTGCACGACATTCAATTTTAAGATAATTCCTCTAAAAACTGTTGGATAAGTATGCCGCGTATCTGAAAGTTCTTGAGTTGCAAAGTTAAAGAGCAATTTGATAGCTGTGCTCCCGTAGATTTATTTTATATTTAACGACGCAAAAGTTACTCTCCCCTTCAGTTACTCGTAAAATAAACGAAGTTTGTCAAAATACAATTAAGGTCCATTAACGCTGTTTCGTAGAAAGGCACTTCAGCGCTTGTTACAAAAATCTCTTCGAAAATAGCGTTTCTTGCTTACGTGGAGAAAAAAATTTATCTTGTTTCAGTGATAAATACGCAATCATATGTAAGATAGAATGAAAAACGACGTGACATATGTCGGCGTGGGTCGCATCTGGGTTAGTCTTCGAGAAAATAAATTTGTTGCCCGTAAAGACGGTAATTTCACGGAAAATATCCCATAAAGAAAATAGCGATGCCGCGTATATACGAATAAAAGGCGACATGGTTTTTCTGTATATTCTAGCAAAGCATAAAAACATCAAATAGATAGATAAATCACAGACTGTAGCTGAGTGCCAATGGTAAATATCTTCTCGACGTCTCACGATCTCGCCGCGTGACTTAATCAATATCCTCTCTCATTGTTACGCGGTGTAACGAGATCAAGTGTAACTTTCGCGTACATTCAGCATCTTCATATAACTCCAAGTTACTGGAAGTCGCATGTGCGACGCGTTACGCTTTCAGCGCATTAGACTTAGTTAATCCATTAGTCACGCCGAATGGGGAACTCAAGCTCGGCGGTGCACCGCGTAAGAGTTACATTATACGTTCAGCGACATAAACCGAAAGGACTGAGACTGCGACATAGTTTTGCGATACATTGCGAAAAACAGCGAGTTTGAGATCGCGCTTTAATAGAAATTTAAAAACGCGATGCAATGAAAATGTCGATAAAAACTTGTCCTCGTTTGATTGGTGATTAAAAATGTTTCTTTTATTTTAAAGATATTAAAGAAAATAGTATTTGTTGCAAAAATAGACAGGCGTGAGTTCGGTCAAAGCCCAACTTATCCTATAACTGTAGAATTAATCTGTCAGTCACATTGATCACTTCAGGCTCATCTTTCAGCGTCCTTTGACGGCGTCTGGCACAGTGCGAATGACATGCCGATTCACGTGCGAATCACGTCTGACGACTAATCGTATTCCCTGCTCTTTGTCATCTTGCGATTCATTGCGCGCAACCATCCGTTAGACGATTATCTCGAATTCTCGGTGATAACGCAAACGCGTCGAAATTACACAGAACATTGCACATGTGATACAAGGCGTAAGAATCCTGCCAGACACAAAGCCGGCGTCTTTCGCATTGTTATCCAACGATTATGCGAATTATTCAGTGCGACAAGCGCGGACAAATTATTGAACATTAAAAAAATGATTCTACGACTCGAAAGATTTATGCGTGAGACGATTTCGCCCGTTTCCCGATGTCGCGAAATATATCGATGTCTTGTGTGTTCAAATATGACGCTCTATTACGTGGGCGATAGGGCAGGTGGATACATATCGCGTAATTAAGATTATTGGTACAACAATAAAGATGCTTATGACGCAATACGGATGCGGACTATAAACGATAATTTACGACGGGCCGTATCGAGTGTACAATTATATATACAACCGCGTACGGAAGCGGAAGTTAAAGATAAATCGCGGTGAGCTGTGGGATGATTAGGCGAACGTGGGATTAGGTTGCCACGCAGTTGTGGGTCTACAACTTGGCTGCTAGCACAATTAGGCGCGCACCATGTTACTATCGTTACACGAACACACACACACATACATCAGCTCAGACACATATCATTCGCAGAAATCGCATATGCATACGTACACGTATGTGCACGTATTGCCATGAAATCACACACATACAGACGCAAACACCAGAGCGAATGCCTCTGATTACCCGCGGCCATTTGCAGTTTTGGATTTAATGTGAAAATACGTGCGGTAATTTACTCGCGTATCATCTCGCGTAACGGATCGGTTAATTTGATTGATTTATCAATATCACCTTTTCCGAAATTTATTTCCCGAAAGCCCGGTGTTTTTTACTTCATCGCGAAATTATTTATCTGTTTATAATTACCTCGTACACATTTCAACGACATTAATTATTGTCATAATTATTCACAAGTGCATACGTATTTATCAATCACGGCTATATTCATACATATCGTAATAAATTCGGAATTTCGGCAGTGTTTGTAAGGTCTTATTTTTACAGCTTACTATGTTATGTTAAGGCTCTTTTTTTTTTTTATGCGTACATGTTTGTTGCGCACTCAGCAGCGATGCGGTATGATACCGAGAACGCAATGCAGAAATAGCTTTTATGCAAAGGCACGTACATATCGCATGCATACGCAAACGACATGTCCCATGTTTCCTGGGGCACTTATTCCTTGGACCGTATTAGCTTTTCCGTTCCTTGCTCAATTTCCATTTCCATTAATCACCGACATCCGCGTACTTCCGTAACAATCGGATCCAC
Organism: Linepithema humile; assembly: GCF_040581485.1. Classification (NCBI taxonomy): domain Eukaryota; kingdom Metazoa; phylum Arthropoda; class Insecta; order Hymenoptera; family Formicidae; genus Linepithema; species Linepithema humile. The sequence goes on along the minus strand of NC_090133.1, from coordinate 6,474,873 downwards.
TACTTGCCCGAATATGGGCCCCCCCTGGGAAATCTATTCCGGTGACTTCGCTGTAACTTTTTTACGCATCATAGTTTCATGTCCAACTTCAAATCGCGACATTTCCTTCTTAAGTGCCGCGTAAAAGCGCAGTTTCTACATTTTTAAGTATTTTCATTCATCTGCGACTTGCCGTTTCCTTTTGAATTCGTAAATAAACCAGAGTTATATTGTAAGAATATTATGATAAATTCAGTTCAACGCTATTGTGCAATGTTACGACGATCAATGTAATTGTTTAAAGACGCGAATTAATCTATATAACGGTTAGTTTTAGTCCTACTTTTCACGTAATGTTTTATTCCGTTGAATTTAATAAAATTCTAAATGTTTGCCAAAATTCCATCTTATCATCTTATCATCGCGTGAGTAGGTCATCGCGTTTGACGTGTACACTGGAGTGGATTCTCGTGAGTGTACGTATCGCATAAATCACTTTCACATATCATGCATTATTAAATAGTACCTGTAATGAGCTTCCAAGTGAACGATTGTTATAAGAGAACTAAACGAGAGTAAATTACCGCAACAGCAGGATTCGGGAACTAGCGACATTTCACAATTATTTCCGGCTAATCGGTTTACTTGCAGGCACAATTTGGAGAAAGAATTTCTGTCGTAAATATCTCACAGAGACACTCGCCGCATTTATCACTGGCCGCGGGTAAACTAAAATACAGGGCACAGAACAGAGAGCTTTATCATGAGTGTCTTCTCGTCGGGACGAGACGACGGCGGAGTTTCGCATAAATTTTTCCACGACCCCGATCTACTTCGAACGCCAAAGAAACAGGCTGCTCGTGAAAATAGTAGCGCGATCCGGCTACTCTCAACCAATATTCGGATACTCGACATCGGCGATCCACTGAAAGAATCATTCGAAGACGACTGTGCATTTCCCCTCTCGATCCCGCGAGTTGCACGGTCTCGACGAGCGGACACCGAGAATCGCACCTGCATATCATCGATATCGTTTTCATTAAGTGTCATATCATTAACCGGGGACGGGCGCGAACCGCGCTCGCCTCCCAATCGATCGATGTAGTACAGCGAAGATTTCTTAAGGCTTCTCAACCTAGCGGATAGCGCCGTCAATTGACGACTAGTGTCTAAGTGAATTAAAGGAAACTACGTTGTTAAGGCCTAATAGATAACGGAAAAATAATTCGTTAGAGAGTAATATCACACATACACGCCATACAGAATACATCCATATATGCGGTGTTTTGGTTGTTAAACAAACGCTTGTCAGAATTACATTCGCGAAGCGATACTGTATTCCGTGTAGATATACATACCGTTCAGTTTGTGCGCGTTATACTTCCTCGCCTTCGAGCGCATCTTCACGTCACTCACTATTATTATCTATTACGCACGATATATTATTTATCGCATTGGCTATTATGCGAAATAAATTAATTATCGATGCCGCGCGAATTTCATGCGGGCAAAAATTGCGCCGCGTGGTATCGGAAATGTCGCATCTAATTTCACTATGCGACAAAATTTACGAGTTAACCGAGCGCTAATTTAACTGTCGCGCAACGAAATTTCCACATATATTGTGAATAATTAATCTGCGTATCGTTTCTGCCGGCAGAAAACGTCACTTCACGCCGCAAACACGTAGCATGAATTTTCGGATAAACGATGAAACGAGTTTATGAGATGATAAAGATTATTTGAGCAAAATCACCCTTTATTCGAAATTTTACGGCTTCACAATTGTTCGCCTATTTTTATATCATTCTACGATGCTTTAATCAGCGCGATGCGGCATTTTCAAATTATTTCATTGCGACCAATGGTAATCCTTATTGCCAATTAAAGCGTTCTCATGCAACGGTTCATTACAAATGCAAATTCATGTATAAGCGTACTGCGAAAATGGGAATTAAGCTTCATACTTTATTTACTCATGTTTCGACGAGATGCTCTCGAAGGCCACCACTTTGCGACTATAAAAAAAAAACATGAAAACGAAAATCGTCATGATCCAGCGTTGTCTAAGCTTTTTAAACGAACAGAGAAGAGGAAACCCTTTTCGCGAGGCGGTTTAAAAGAAAGAGAGAATGTGAACGAGCGACAGAGCGGGAGAGCGAGAGCGAGAAAGCGAGATGCCTGAAAGCGAGGACGAAAAATTGTAATTCGAGAGACTGAAAACCGAATGACAGAGTGTGCAAAAGGAATGAGAGAAAGAGAGAAAGAGAGAGAGAGAGAGAGAGAGAGAGAGAGAGAGAGAAAGAAAGAGAGACAGCGTTAAGGGACGAAATATACCTGTGGCTCTAAACTCTAAATATGTACTTATTACACTTGTTATGCTATCGATAAGTTTATATTATATCTCTATCGTGACAGAATTTACGACGTATTGTACGTGATATTATATTTATACGGGCTGTTACACACTCTATCTCCGAAAACTTCCATTTCACCGCGCGACCGAGCGAACGCGGGTTTAGCACGCGAGATGCGCAGGAGTGCGATAAGGAGGGTAAGAATAGGAAGGAGAGAAGCGCTGTCGGGGACGAGGAAAGCATCCAACACGCTAAACGGCACAGACGTATCCCTTTTCTCTCGCCTTCGCCCGGAAGTATCGATTAGTCCTCGAGATTTTCGTGTCGGAAACTTTAAACCGACATAGCGAGTCTTTTATTGAGAAAAATCGTTATCGGGATGTGCCGGGAAGAGCCGGGGGAGGGCAGGATGGACCATTGTGGAGGAGGGTCAAGACCTCGGGTTTCGCGCAGGCACGAGAGCCTCGGTTCAGCGGAATTTATCGCGAGTCCACGATGGGCTCGAGCGAGCGAACGCGCTGTGAATCCAACCGGCTGACAGACGACAAAATGCCTGCGCTTCCTCGAGGTCGCCGGCGGGCCGAAGGTTGATTAATGGCGACAAGCGAGACGAGAATGGGTTCGACCTGTCCGGTGAACGAGAAAGGGATTAAACGGAAAATGGTGGTTCATAGTTGGATTGCGAGAAAGATGGAAAGAGAGAGAGAGAGAGAGAGAATACGTTTACATCGCACGTGACGATGCAGTTGGTGGAGTTGGAGAGTCCGTGAGATCTGCGAGGAACAATAGACGGGCGACGAGGAAAATGCAGCTGCGGGTGCGGAGGGAAACGAAGCGACTGCAGCCGAGAAATCCTAATCAAAACCAAGCGGCTGGGAAAAGAAGGAGTTGAAGGAGGAAAAAAAAAAGAGAGAGAATTCCAGTTGTAAGAAGCGACGCGAAGGGACTGGTCTTTCAAAAGACGCGCGCAAATGATAGCTTTCCCCTTTTCCCTTATTCTGCGCCGGCCGACGCGGAAGAAACTATCACACAAAGACTCCCCTCGTAACCCAGCGATTTCCTCTGCGCCCTTTGCTTCCAGCTCTATCCACAATTTCTCTCTTAGTTCCATAGCGATAGAACGACTCACAAAGCAGAGCATTGTGCGTGCGTGCGCGCGCGCGCGGTCACGGAAATTAAAGCGAGAGACTCATTCCGCGGTTTTGTAATATCCATCCAGCCAGACGGTTATTAGAACATCCATCGCTTCGACGTGGGGAGAGAATGAGGATTTTCAAGATCGCTCTGTGAACCACGCTCGTATCATCGTTACTCTCGCTCGTTGTCTTCCTCGCACCGCGTTCCGTGGTCGCGCGCCTTTTATCCAAGACTGTGTAATTATGCGAGAAGTAAAACCCTGCGCCATTGCGTTCGCACGATCGGCATCGCGCGATCTCCATTTCGTTTTTTAAACTGTTACTGAGCTTGTTTTTAATAAACTTGTTTTTTTGTTTGTTAGAACGGCAGCGGGCCGGGCGGCGAATCCGGTGGACGAGCGAACGGGTAAGTGCTTTGCGTCATTATCTTTCTAATTAAGCCCTTAATCCTGTGCATTTGTTTTTTACGGTATAAACTTTACGTACTTATTTCAGCGCTGCTGTATAATTAATCGCACAACGATAATTTTAAATAGCATATAGTTTGTTTTACCTTAATCGGTTTCTGCTTTGATCCAAACCCGATGGTTCCTAAAGCAAATAAAATACATATGAGAAATATTTATATTTCAAATTATCATAAATATTGAACTATTTTTATGTAAATCCTCTCTCTAATATATTATCCAAAATAAAAAAATTACAAAATCAAATACTGGAAAATTTCGGAATCATGCTCTCATCGTATTTCAATTTTGATAAAATACATTCAAATTCTCTCTACATTAAATTTTCGCAAATATCATTTATCATCATTTATATATATATATATTTGTATATATATCATTCACATAAAATATTATTTTTCGACATATATTCTATATATTCGTAATTTCAAATATAGCAATATAGCAATATTATGAAATGCATGAAAAAATGAGTATTTACTTTGTGATATATTAGATGAGCGTATATATACTCTGACGCGTCATTTTTATAAAATTTTATATTAAATGTGAAAAAATAAATTGTGCGCGATAACGGGAAAAATATGTGTCTCGGTTCTCCAGAGAGATGATTCAAGGTAGCTCAATCGTTTTTCTTCGAACGTCATATGTGAAGCAGTAAAAAAATCGGTGATAAAATTTTTTCCAATTCTTACATGCATCAATATTTCCAATGAATTTCCCTTTTGAACCGCACGAACGGCCTGTCATTATCTGACATATGAGAAAGACTGAATTATGTGAGTGGCAGCTCTTAGATCTCGGGAAAGCCCAGATGCGCGCCATACTTTACCGCATTCTTTTTCCCGAAACAAAATATCTACGATGCAGCAGTGTTAAATCAAGCGAATGTGTTTCACATGATATTTTTAACAAATTTTTGCACAAAAAGAATCACATATAAAATTTATTTTTGACCGAAATTTTTACGGCTTACTTTAATTTTCATGTACATTTCGCTTCATTACGTTTTTCGCAAATTTTTAATTTGTCAGATACCAAAGAAGTTCGATAAAAAATTCTGAATATACTTTCACGCTTATGATAAATCAGGTAGGAACAGATTTGCCGAGACTTGGATTTCTTGGAAACTTTCTAACAAGCACAAATTTCTATCGCGTAGGTACCCCGCAGATTTTCTAACGCCCTAAATCTTGCGAGAAAATCTTGCCTAGAACTATTGCTAAACTCGAGTCTGCAGTTCGATTCAAAAGTTCAGTTCATTTCCAATCCGCGCGGAATCGATCACAGGCTCATCGTGCGAACGCTTTATCGTCGCTCATTCCTTCCGGTATCGGACTATCCGGACGTTCCAGCTTTTAATTGATTTCCTGAAGTTATTCCGGAAATTTATAATATTGTGCTTCAACGGTCAAGAATTACATCCACCGTTTGCGATAATTTCAACGTGAATAGAATTTTTGTGATAAATATCAATAATAACGATGGTAAATATTGGTAATGGTATAATAATAACAAATTAAGGCTACGATATTACAGCAGCGAACTAGAATGGAGAATCGACACGATCGTAGATTCGCGCTGGCGCAACTTCCGAAATCTTTTTTTTTTGTTACAGACATCCAGGCGACAATCCTTTCTACAGCACCATCGACAGCATGCCGGACATTCGACCGCGACGGAAGTCGATACCATTGGTTTCCGAGCTGGTAGGTAACCGATTGCCCATTAATACCATTCTGCCATTGTCTCCGCGTATACATTACAATGTATAAGTACACCGTGTACACACATACATATATGTACATTGCCTGGACCGTCCGTACATATATTCGTCGGAAATAATTACCGATCCGACGAAACGTTCTCGTTGTTGTCGTCAACGTTATCGTCGTCGTCGTCGTCAAACATTCCTTAAAATACGATCCCTCTTCACTTCCAGCACTGCGGCACCGGTTCGACCTATCTCGATCGTTGCGGCGATTATGCGCCCGGTTGAATTTAATTAATTCGCTCAGCTCGAGGCCGTTTCCTCTAATGCGCGCGGTTATTTTAGAATTTTAACGCGTCCCCCTCCGTGCGCGCTTTGTGACTCTGTGCTCCGCGCTTGCACTCCGGCGGAACGTAAAATGAAACAGAGCCAGAATTAATTGCCACGATATGCACGACGTGCGCACTTTTGGTGATGCCCACGCGAGATACGTGAGAACTCGCCGCGAACGGCGGGCATATAAATTATAATTGCGAACGCTCGCTGATGCGGTCGAACGCGTGGAAATTTCTGTAAAGCACATACATTCGGTACATTCCGCAACGCCACTAAATAATAATATAATATATTTTTAATATATATATATATATATATATATATATAACTAGTCTGCCATCTAACATATCGCTATATCTATCTTCGATGAAATACGACCGACTGGCGGATGTGATAAATCCATTTGCGAGATGCTGCGAGTGTCGAAGCGAGCCGTAAAATGAACTGACATTCGCCATGCGATCAATCGGGCGACACGTGTATCGATTATGCTAATGCATTGGATATTCCAACGATCACGACCGACGTTATGGTCGTTTTATCGCGTTTTCCTAAGGAAAGGCTGGGCAAAGGACCACACCTCGCGTTTCCGCTTCTTTTATGAATATAAATTAACGAGCACAGCGTGAAATTATAACTAAAAGTTACTTCGAATACTTAATTAGCTTGTCGTCCGACAAAAGCATAACAACTAGCCGTGTTCTCTCGATTGCAAAACAACCATCGCTTCTTCTCCAACTTCATCTTTATTGCGCGAGACGACGACGGCGACCCGAAATACCTTTGTCACGAGATCTAACTCTATGTATCGTATACGACGCATCCGAGGACACGACGTGAAACGAAAGCATTTGGACAAAATGGAAATTCTGAGAAATATTCTCGTATTATAACGAGAAGCATCGTGAAGTGAAAAGTCCTCCGATGTGGCTCGTAACGAGCGTGTATCTCATCGTGACCTAATTGCGTGTTTTACGTTTCAGTGTTATCGTCGTTCCCCGCGACGAACCGAATTGCTAATTTTTCTAAAAGCCGTCGCAAAGTGTGAACGATCAAATCTAACAAAATATTTTTCTCCCGTGTAAATCCTTTTCTTCCTGAAATTCCTGTCAAATAATACATTTCATAATCCTGAAAACGGGATAGATTGTGGTGTCTATTTATTAATATCCTAAATATATTCATCAATAAGTAAAATAAATCCATCAGATTATTAAACATTGATATTTTTCCTGTAATTTCATTATTTCGACGAAGTTTCACGATTAAATGGCGATTATGCTCGCGATCGGCGAGGACACTCCCCGTAAAATTTAAATTTGCAATTTGCTGATGCGACCGATTTCCAAGCGGTGCTTTTATCTCTAACGGATCGATCGAAAATGCTTGAAACTTGCGATTTAAAATTCGGATCAGTCGGTAAACCGCGACGATTTGTTCCGTTTGTCAACGTATAGACGATGCGCGGAACAAAAACAAGCAGTCCGCGAATCCTTTTAAGTAAATCGCCTTCCGCGATAACGCATTTAGATCAATCAAGTAAGAGTAGCTGAGAAAATTACGTCTAAATTGCAAAGGAAGAGAGCGAAAAATATACATGAAGCGCCGAGAAGATATAAAGGCAGGTGACGTTCTGTATATTTTTTTTTTCTTCGCACCGTTATTATATGCAGCATAATGACGCGCGTGCCCCAGACGATAATAAAAATGTCTTGCCTACGTCACGGATGCCATTGCAAGCTAAGTGCTCGCGTGTATAACTAGTGCGTGATGCTTTAAATGAAATTCTTAAGTAGTTTATCGATCCGCGCTCCGGAGAAAAGCGCTCAGCGGGGATAAGTGTGTCGCGCAAAACGTGATTTAATTTAACGCTAAGAAAGTGAGACACCGACGGTAATGTAATCTCGTCAAATCAAAATTGGAATAACTGAAAACTCGAGTTTTCGACTGACCCATTTAACGATTGGCGCGTTTCACATTGAAAATTGTAAATCTTCGAGATTATTTAAGAACCCCGATTAAAATTTTCCTGTTATGTCGGTTTAATGTTAGAAAATTCACCGATCCCACTTCTTTCTCTCTCTCTCTCTCTCTCTAATATTGCACTCCATTCCCGAATAGAATCCTCTACATCTCTTTAGATTCCCGGAGTCCGATGTCTGTCTTCCTGTATGTTTGTCTCCCTGTTTAATGTTAACAATTTATAATTGTTGTGTATCTCATATATAACTTGGAAACCTAAAGTTTCGCGACGTAAAATATATTTTCATGTGATATCATGTCGTGAATAAAATTTGTCCAGGCAGTTCGTGAAAAACGCGAGAAGATTACTGGGTTATAACCGCGGAGCGTTTTTGCGTCATTCGTCGGAAAAATTGCAGTAGCAGCGGTAAACCACGCACTGCACCTGCATCAGTGTCGAACAAACGGAATTGACTGACCACGCGGAAAATGCGATTATCGCCCAGTAATTTTGGCCGTTAAATTCACCACGGAGGCATAAATTTCTGAAGTGCAAATTATTACTGTTGTCTTAATTTAGCATCACGAAAATATATAATATTTTTTTTCAACAAAAAAAAAAGATATAATTTAATTTTCTATCTTTTTACACCACGCGGTATTCTCAAATTATGCTCTCCGTGCTGAATCAGTCCTAATTACGTTCGTTAACATCGTCTGTGTGCCTCTCTTGTGGTCCTAACTTTTAAAGTATCTATATCCATATCATAATTAAGAAGAAAAAATCGCAAGTAATACACGTACTAACCGGCATATAATGCTATTTTCTTTGTTTGTTCTCTGTGGCGCCCGTTGTTGTATCTACCTGAACACCTGAAAAAAAAAACAAAACCACTCACTGAAAAAAACCTCTCAAAAAATCTCAAAAACTCTACCTCCAGGTCTTGAAGGTACTAATTAAATGCCTCCTTAGCCAAGTCAATTAAAAGCTTGTTCAAATGTTCGCATGTGGATTTTTTTAATTTTCTTCTATTATTCTCACTAGCTACGTATACCGTACCACTTTTTCTTTACTCTTTCACTTTCTTTCCGTTTGCTGTACGGTTTGTCTCTCTTAGTTCTTTGCTCTTTACTGTTTTTGCGTTTTAGTTCAGACATGTGTTCTTTTTCTGCCTGATGAGTCAACGGCAAAGGGAATATGCATGCTTCCCTTGCTGCGAATCGTTGAAAGTGGCGTTCTTCCCGGCTGAAGCAGGAACAATATGTAGAAACTTCTTGATTACATCTCCGATTTGATATCAGTCTGTTACACGTGTACTCGTTAGTAAACAGAAGCCGGTGTAATTTTGTTACCTGCCGGACATGCAATTCCTATCTACCGCGAATGAAATATCGAATACGAGAAAATAGCGCACCAAGTCTCCAGCGACTCGTTCAATTCGACGCAGTCGGTGTTCTGATCCGTATAATTAGAAACAGCAGATGTTTGCGCTTCAACGAAACGCACTGTCGTCATGCTTTTTACTTGTAATTGCGTGTTTTTGCATGCAAATATTGATATAACTATATCTTCGATAAGGCAAACGTCAGCAAGAATTAAGCGAAAGCGGATTAACAATCTAGAATCTAGAAGAATTCTCTCAGACAATTACCTCTCTCGCGTGCATTTCAATTTAATCTACGATCCAATAGTTTCTAATCTTTTGACAAAGAAAGTAATTAGTCCCATCAGATAATTTTGTTCTATTTTCGAATCTTTCTCACCTGCATGAAAAATTGTTTGCTGTTAGATCATCAGTATATCGCACGAATGTCTTTGGTAGCCATAGATACGTGTGTTACGAATAGTTACGAAAATATAGTCGTAAGTAGATATTTTAATGAGACAAAATTAAAAAAAAAAAACAACTCGTTTTAATTCGCTTCGACTCGTTTCATCTAAAGCTTTCTCTGACTTGCTTATCCTTTCTACGTTTCTTTCGCTTCTACACCTCGCTTCTACGTCTCGACGGCAGCGAACGAGAGAAGGAAGCGAAGGAGACGGACGTTATTGTTAAGAAAAACAATATCACGCGCTACTCTTACGGGATAAAATTAAATTGCCGCGGCGCCCTTCGTCGCTCCTGTGCAACGTCGCAGCGTCCTTCGCCTGATTAGGGGACGTATTAGAAAAACAGTAGCGCGACAACGTATGCGAATTACGACCGATAAAAGCGAGATTAGTGCGCGCGGAGTAACGCCCGATTATATGGACGAGACAATAGCGCGTGTACGGTTCGCGGGGCGCCGTGCATAATATCTTAATTGAAATCTATGGTAACCACAAATCGTATCGCGCACCGCACCAGACGCCATGATCTAATTGGATTAGATTCTCTCTCCGTAGAGATTACGCTTTATCTATCTTTCTTTCCTTCTTCCTTTCTTTCTCTCTCTCTTTCTCTTTTCCACTTTCTACTTTTCTCACTCTTGTCTTTTATCATTATTCCAGTTGATTTATAAACTTTCTGGAATCTTCACTCCAATCACATTTTTTTATTCTTGCCTTTCGCTATTTTCTTTCACTACCATTCTGTCTTCATTCTAATTTCGATCTTACACAATATTACGTCTAGCACACGTACATACGTACACATTTGCAATCGACATGCAAATCCACGTTGCACTGAGACTGCGCTCGACCTTATTAAGCAAGGTCAATTTCTGATTAGTCTCTCGTACAATTTCCGTTTGGAGTCTCGACATACGAGAGCGTATAATCCAAACCTTCGAATCGGATCTTGTTACCGGTTCTGATGCGCAGCAATCTTGTTTGTTGACCGTCGAATTAATCATCTCCCGTGTCTCTCCACGTGGAGATTATCATATAATAAATAATACGAAATAATACGTTTCAATCCCTAGCGCACAAATATTTGCGCACAAGTATTCGAACCGACTTCTCGTGCGCGTTTCGTTCGTAAAGTATGCTCAAACGCCGCGCGGTCAGTAAAGCTACTTGTTAAATTTGTAAAGCGCTTCGGGAAACGCGCGCGGCTTGTCCAGATATGTAAATGTCAGCCAACTATTATACATACGTTGGTGCGTTAAATATAGAAGATCCGGAAAACGTCTGCTTTAACATTTGCAATACAATCCCTTAGCGTACAACTTTTGCAAGGGTTTGATGCATATATATATATAATAAATATATATATATATGTATGTACATAAACTACATTTATATACCTACTTCATAAAACTTGTAAATAGAAGTTGGACTTCATCGATATTTCACTTGGCATGGGAAACTGTAATGTCACCGCTTCTTTTACGTCACAAGATTTCTCCACGGCTTTGGATTTGTTTCTATCTCGCAAGTTTTGCCGACGTTACTGCAGCGGATGCAATTTAATCTCGATGTCAAGTTGCTTTTTAAAAGTGTACTCACAGTTATCTTTAAAAATCTATATTATTATTCTTAAATAATTCTTACAAGAAATTCTTTTCTTGTCATGTCACGCACTTTTTTGATTCGTAATTAACATTTTAATCTCGGTGTTGAAAAATATTTGTAAATAACACCTCACGAAAAACTCTTTTTCGTATTTCTTTTCTTTCTTTTTTTTTTGGTTTTACTCACGTTACTCACAGCTCTCGAATTTATTTTATTTATTCTACGCTTCTTCTCAATCTCTTGTTCATTCTTTCTCTCTCTCTCTATCTCTATCATCCTTTCAGTTTCTCAGTCCCAGGACTTTACAACTGATTATGCAATAGAGAGACTGGAAGGCGTTAGCTCTGTATCAGATGCACATTAATCTTTTATCTTTTCCCAGACCATGGCGGCGACGAAGAGGAACGCTGGCCTGACGTCCGCCGTGCCTCGAGCGACGCTGAACGACGAGGAGCTGGTAAGGACTCGCCCTTTAGTCATTACACTTCATCATCGCCACTTCGCGTCACCGGTTAATAGACCAGGAGATACGTGTTTGCCCTGTATGAGGAGGGTTTGGTCACCATCGCGCCGCCCTGTTGGTATTTAAGTACTCTTTGCAAGTTACGCTTAAAAGGAGGGACAGCGACCAAGCTTCTTTCCAGCGGCATTTTTCAAGACTGTTATTGCGCGTTACGGCGCGGCGCGCCACGTTAGTTAGTGCGATATAAATCATGAGGCGAAGCTTAAGAGCTCACTTACTTCCTACCGAGCTGCGTACCCTCGCGATGATCGAGGGAAGGAAAAAAGTTTTCTTTTTCACGTGAAAGTGAAAGCAAGAGAACGCACGCTTAATTCCAGCTGCGGAAAAGAGGTATTTAGGACGAAGGGTAATATCGAGAAGAAATATGGAGACAGGTGACAGGGTGGAGTTAGGTCGCACATCATTTAATTTTAAGTTTCAATACCGGCGGGAGACCGGCGCCGAAGGAACTCGACTTAACCACTGGACTTTCTTTTCTTTTCATACGAAACGTGCCGCATTTTATCCTCATTTCCACGCTATTTTCTTTCACGTAAGTGTGACATAGCCTGTTTTTTGCTCTCTCTCTCTCCTTCCTTTAATCTTTATCTATCGCCCTTTCACATTTTGTATATTTCTCGAGAGCAACATGTAGCGATCTAGTGTAAAGGACATTAGCGGTTAGGACGTGCGAGATACGTATATACGTACGCGTGAATCGGCGTGTACGCACACATATGCATGCACGTATAAGAAGACGTACATACATACGTCCTCATTAGGCAACCAAGTAGTAGTCGGAACGCACACACGTGGATACGTAGGACATACAGGAGTCTACGGACTATCACGGCGCAGGGTACCGTATCAAAGAGACATAGCTAGGGCTAGTGCTAGGGGTTTCCGATGCCTGTGACGTCGGATGTTCCTCGTATGTCGGGTAATTGGTGTCCTCTTCCAGGTCACTTTGACGTGCGTGCGATATTCGGTAACGAGACATCCAAACCCCGTTCAAATTCGCGATTTATCCAAACGCTTCGAGAAAAGTAAACGATACTGTACGAGCTGAGATTCAATTATCTACCGCGCAGCATACGCTAACGCGAGATTCGGATGCGATGATATTTATTCGAATGGATATATCTTTGTAACGGTTCACAAAGGAATGTCAAAGTAACGCGGCAAAAGATAACTGTCTATCAGTCGCTTCAATTTTTATCTCGAAATGCAGTGTATACGGATTTTGAAAAATTCAAGCACCGTGGGAACATCCGGAACTCACACGTTAATACTATAGTGCTTCTTAGCGGATCGATGCTTTCACACCCCCGCCCTCGCCAGATAGTCGAACGACGTTGCCTAGAAAACGTTGCCAGAGCTCAATGCCAGAGCTTCTCCGTGTGCGGAAGCTCGCGGAAAAAAAAAAGGAATTTTTTTCGCGAAAGTCGCGAGAAGAGATAACGTGTGAATATTCTCGAACTCCGATATGAAAAACATGATGCAATTTCGCCTTTTGATGAAGAAGCTCGCGTGTGTGCTCGCGAAGATCTCTTAGGTGATCCCTCCCCAAGCATGGAACAAGAAAAGATACCCGGAAGAGAAAGAAAACGCGATAGAGATGCTCTCGAAAACCGTACGACGACGAGAGTCATCCTTTTTGTTTTCGAGAGGCATGAGCAAGTAGATATCGAGGAACCTAAAACAGCCTCTTAGCGTATCCAATTCGCTTCTGTTGGAGCTTCACAAGGGTTTCTTTGTGAAACGTCTGCATATGGTCTGCACATGATTGAGAATGCGATTAAGATCCAAAGGCACGAAGATCCCTATTAATTCATGAGGGAGGTTTTGCGAGAAACCGGCCGGACAAAAATGAGCGCTAATCCTTCGGTGCTCTACTTATAATTTGAAATGCAAAATTCGTGGATTAAAGCGAGTAGATTCGAGTCATTTCAGAAAAATTCTCATGCATATTGAATATCAATAGAAGTAATGTGAAATCAGCAATAAATTGAAAGAGCAATTTTCCTAAAAGGTCAGGCTAAAATCGGCTCACTCTTCAATCATAAATAGCCTCGTTAATATAATTCTTGTTATAATCTGATATATCGTACAACCGCGCGATCGATTTTTCATATACGCGCGGATAATAGAATTTTATAGCGAGCGCGACGTTCACTTAATCATACATTCGCTCGCGAAACGTCGGGAGTTCAATGTATTCTTTTTCAGATCGCAATGAATAGAACGCTCGCGGAATAATATTTGAAAATTTGATAATTGATGTAAAGCGCATTATATCGATCGCACGCCACGTTCGATATTGGAAATCGAGATTTGATGTGCCTTCCGCCATCAATTCTTCCAAAGGATTAATAATTCACGACAATGTTCGACGGTATCATTCCGCTCGTTCGAATACGTCGTAATACGTTAACTTTTACGAGTGGAGGACCGAAGTGGAAAAACGAAATGTCTGCGTAAACTACCCACCCGTCTCCCTTCCGACTTTTCTCCTCCGCTTTCTCGAGTACTGTTCTCCATTTGACGCAATCGCGATCAAACACCCGCAGAAGATGCACGTGTACAAGAAGACCCTGCAGGCGATGATCTATCCCATATCGTCGACCACCCCTCACAACTTCGTCACCTGGACGGCCACGTCGCCGACCTATTGCTACGAGTGCGAGGGTCTTCTCTGGGGTATCGCTCGACAGGGAGTGCGATGTATGGAGTGCGGCGTCAAGTGTCACGAAAAGTGCAAGGACCTGCTGAACGCCGACTGCTTGCAGCGTGAGTAACGTCAACACTTTTACTGTAACTTTACTGTACTTGGTTTCTCCGCGAGCGCAATTTCCGTGATTATGAAATAATTATTACTGCAAAGAAGGATATATCGAATTAATTATTTACTCACTACGGTAAATTGTCTGACTGAATTTCACGAGAAATATCAAGTTTTAATGAATTAATGTTGTTATTCGAAGTGAAAGAAATAATTGCTATTATTATTTAAACAAAGACGAGGTAATCATAGCCATAATCGTGTATTAAAACATTTCCTTGACGGGGGGGGGGGGGGGGATAATATATTTTCAAGTCCTCGAGGCGTCGAAGTCACAAAGGCTTTCCTCGCCAAGCAATAAGTAACAGTAATTAAGAGCTCGGGAGCCATCCATTAACGAGTGGGCAGTAGTAAAATCGGTTGCTCTTTGGCGAACGAGCAAGAACCGAGTGAGGTCGGGGAAAGCTTCGCGGTTCGTTAAACAGAGATTAGAGCGAATGAACGAGCTCGACCGGGCATACATTCAGTCGCGATCAGACGACTATTTTCCTCCTTCGCTGCTTTTACGTGAATTAATTATTAATTTGCTATGTAAGACACATCGACATCTGTCCGTGGCTTCTTGCAGCTACGCCGCTATTTCCGTAACCGGCCGGCGTCGACTTGTCAATAAAAGGATATTATTCTCGTCTGGTCGGAATTGATTCGTAACAAGATAATCGGACGATGGTTAAAGCGCGCCAAGATAAATTTCGCGCATTGACCGGTCTCGTGGAAGAATAAATTTAGGCGGAATACGTTCGCAAAGCTATCTCGCGCTTCGGTCCGATAAGGAAATCAATAACGACGCAATGGGTTTTATATAAACCATTTCCAATGTCTAATAATCGGGAAGTAACGATATTTTTAATGCCGTTCATCAGATTTTCAATTTGATCCCTAGCGGGATCTTTGCGTTCACTATAAATTCTCCTTTTTGTGTCTGGATACTATTCACTATCGATTTGTGTAGCGCGCTTTCAGACTAATGATTCCTATCCCCCCTCCATGCCCGACTCTGTCCTCGATAAAGTTTCTTTCCTTGATCGGACAGTCCGCGATTAATTTACAGCCTCTCTCTCTCTCTCGCTTTGCCCGCGCAACTCGCCGCACGACAGTTTGCTCCGTAATTCCGTTCTCGATTAATTTCCCCCACCGGTGTCCGTTGTAATTTCAATGTACCGGGTGTTTCGCGTCGTTTTTCCTTCGTCGGCCTTCCTTCCTTTTTCGTGCAAATCGCGGTATTCGCTAACCGCTTCGCAACGAGATTTCCAGTGATAATTAAAATCCACCGGTGTCGATGGTCGCGAATAGTTCCGATGCGCATTCGCGTGCAATTCGAAATCCATTCGATCGACAACTGCGTATCGAATCGTATCTCGCGTGCGAAATAGATATTTCGTTACCACATACTATCATCAACGCTGCATTTAACATATCTGATGTCCGGGGATTATATGGTAATCAAAATTGACGCGACTATTATGCAACGCGCAAAATGCACAGTCATCTGTCATGATTTGCGGTGCATCGTATCTTCTAGTTTGTATATAATTTTCTGAAATACAACGCCGGCCCGTAGCAACACGCGGTGTTGTGTTATTAGCAGCCGCATTCAGTCGATATAATGAAGCGCGAAAATATTAGTATTACTCAATCGCTGCCGATCATACGGCTTCACGCGGTATGAAACTCTACCTCGGAAAAAATAAGAACTTTGTTTTATCTTTTTTTTCTTTTTTTCACTCAAAACGTTTCATCAGTTGTTACAGCGAAAAACAGTGCCGCGTGCGCACGTACAATAAATCTTCTTTACGCGTAAAACACATTTTTCTCTCCATCAGAGATTGTAAAACAACGAGAATTTATCGACGCAGCGCGGAGGCGAAAATAAGAATTATTCTGCAACAAATAATTGGACGCAAATATTTAACTGAAAACCCATTTATTAATGCGTCGTTAATAAATATGAATTAAATATTCTTGTTCAAATATTTATAAATCTCGAAAATATTTATATTTCGCTATCCGATATGATTTTCACAGGGGCGGCTGAGAAGAGTTCGAAACATGGCGCCGAGGATAAAGCGATGAGCATAATCACGGCGATGAAGGATCGTATGAAGCAAAGGGAACGGGAGAAACCAGAGATCTTCGAACTGATTCGGTGAGTGTTCGCTTACTGCGCTCGCTTCTTTTTCTACTCTTCTTTTGTCACAGCCGCAGAAGTCAATGCAAAGCAACGAGAACCGTATTGTCGACCGTCGGCAGTTCGGGTTCGAGGACGAGTAACATCGTTCCGAATGTAAATCGATCCCGGTTGCAATTTACCGGTCGTCCGTCGTCACTGCTCGCTATTTTCGGAATAACAGATTCCCCAGTCGATTTCGAAATCGCTGATAATGCGCTGGTCGAGCGCATTGTGCAAACCGCATAAAGAGAAATATTTAGCATCGTTTCTGATCGCGACATGCGGCGGACTTTTAATATATACTGGATTAAAACGCATTCTCAACTCTACGAGCTAATTAACCGCCACTAACAACCCTTCTGAAGAGCTTCGCGTTCCAGTCGGGGCTCTCCCAGCTTTACGTGAGTGGAACGCAAATGCCGTTGCGAATAAATCGCCGCCGAGTTGGATCTATTCCACAAGCTCAAACATAGGAAATCGTTAAACGCTGCACAAACATCGTTCGCGCGAATATTAATGTGTCGCGACACACCCTCGGAATAGCGCGCTATGAATACACGAGAATTGTTTCACGACAAATACGGCAAACGCGATTCTCAACTCTCAATTCTCGGAAGCTGTTTTATTATCGCGGATAGTAGTGTATATACATTTTACGATTTCGCATTTTATTACCGAAAGAGTATCGATCATAATTATTAAGGTATAGAAGAAATAATTTTTCCATTTGAAACCGTGAACAGATGTCGAAAGCGCTGATCGATAATTAAAAGTCAAAAGGTGCTGTGAAATATTAATAAATCTTATACCTATTGCTTAAATCGGGCTTGCGAGTAAGGCTTGCGGAGTAAAAACTAAACTGAGAAAATGAATAAGCTGCACGGATTGCAGTAATGATGCAACATTCGGTTATCATTTCCGTAATATTATCGATTTTAACGATAATGGGAAACACAAGATCTGCTCCATTAAACAAACGTGTTACTCTCGTGCAATTAAATTATAAGCTGCTAAATAATCTCGCGAATTAATATTATCCGCTTAATAATCGACACATTGACATTTATTTATTTATTTATCATATTATTCTACTTCGAATTCCTGATCATTCTTGCACCCGATAGAAGCAAAAATATCACCGTGACAATAAACGATAATCCGATAATACGATCGATCAAATATAAATATGATAATGCAGGACGTAAATTTTGCCTCGCTCGTGAAAATGTTTTATAATCAGACCGCATGTGCGTTAAATCATTTAAAGGCATCAAAACCCGATGTGCTTACGGTAAATGATAAATGGGCACCACAGGCGGCTTTGGCACGTCGTCATCGTTATAATAACCGTCTAATCGCATTTGCGCACCTTGCGTCAATCCGTCGCATATCTGCCGTCGCCCCTGCCATAATTAATTAAGCTCCGAGCTATTCGAGATATTCCCACGCCCCACGTTACGCAGTTTCGATCTTATTACTCGAAACAGCTTGTTATCGCAGTGATTGTAAACATCGATGACGTACGGCTCCGTAAAAGCGACCATCATAAAAGCCAATTCGGCAAGCAGTTGATTAACGAAAATCAATCTTAATTGATAAAATTCGTACGAGCTGCATTATTCTGTTTCAACAATTGCACTGATAAATCGATACTTGTTTAATTAGTCGTACATTACCATGTTATGAAAATGTGTTTTTTGAGCGAATAATTGCAAAATTGATTTGCAATTAAGTGGAATTTATCCCAGATAGAATATCGTCGATAATCTTTTCAAATTATTTTCGATTCGCGCAACGAGAGCCTCGCTTTGAAATGCGTAATAAAGATGATCCCACGCTCGACACTTTATCAGCAAACGCATGAATTAATCGGCGTGCAGAATTAATATCCGCAGATATTTTCCTCATTTTCGCCGAGTATTACCGGCGTCATTTAGCTTCTCGGTAATTAGCACGCGCAAAATTAGCGAAACAGCTGCAGCGATCATTATTACGCGCCAAAGCGGTCCAGTCGCTTCTACAAGAAATATTATGCAGCACGAAATGTTATGCTTTAACATTATATTATACATTATATATACACACGAAAATCGTTATTAATTTAATATCCCAGGCGACAATAATTAGTTGCATTGCAAATTAACGCTGCTTGTATTCAGCGGCGATAAACTAGAATTAGTCTCGTAATTAATTAAAATACATAAACGAATACAGCAATGCAGTGACGACGGTTATTAGTGAAGGTTAATGTAAAGAAGAAAGCAAGTGAAGCTTGAAAGCGTTCAAAGGCCCGATCTCGTCTTCTCTGTAGGATGCACGTTAATCGCGACGATCCGTCCGGTACGAATCGCATGGCTGATCGAGCGCCTATATCTTGCTATCTGGCAATCAACGTTCTCGTTAACAGCTTGATCGATGACCAGTCGCTTTAATTAGAAGACCGTTTGTCCGACGCGTCCCAAAAATTCCCATCAATTCGGTCACCGTCGTGGCGTGTACACTCGATTAGCCTGTACTCGCGCTGTCGGAAATATTCAGCAAGAAACAGCGCATCGTTTAAACGAACAGTTGATCCTACAAAGAGAATTCGCGAAATATTACCCTCCGATAGAAGCTCGCTTGTAATCATCCCGGCGATCGTTACCCTTTCACAGAACCCGCTCTCTGTAAAAGCGAGCACGGTTTTTGCCGAATTACAAAAGAATGGCTGAAAGCGTACGTGTCGATTCAAGCTCCATTCGTGCCGTCGCGAAAGATTTTTCTTTTTCTCCACGCGACACACCTCGCGACGGAGATCTTTTTTTTCTCTCTTGCAAATATCACGCGGCGAAAGATAATTTCACGACGACGGGCAGCGGATAGGACGAGATCGCGGCTGTTGGCACAGCTCATGTGATAGAGAGTCTCGTGGGAGTTTAGGTCAGTCTTCGGGGTCGACGAAAAGGCGCACGCGAATCACATGTCGTCGGTGGAGCAGTCTGTTTTGGATGGTACCAGCAAGTGGTCGGCGAAGATCGCTATTACAGGTTTGTGGGCAGCTGGCCGGCTCCTAAAAAAATCTCATCTTGTGTGCATCTCCGTACCCTGTGCTGCGAGCGGGCATCCCCGCGGTGCTCGTTCCGACGTATATATTATATATGTGCTGCCTACGTATGCCTACGTATTTTAAATCTCATGTACAGCGGGAGTCTTCCCCTCCCCGTACATATACCTAGTGCGTGTGCGCGCACGATTATTTCATCCTTCTTATTACTGTCATTACACCTTATTATGAGATTTGGCGATAATAACTGGCTCTTGGTGGCTGCCGTGCGTGGCTGTGTTGTATTGATTGCCATGAACGTATCGACATTGTACTATGACTGCCGCTGTCCCATATGTGATGCCATTGTCGAAACGCGCTCGACCATCGTGCGATAACGCGGAGATATTGTGAAGAGAGTTGTCTCGTATCGAGCTACAAATCGCGCACTACAATCGCTCACACGTGTCTCTCTCTTTTTTTTTTTTTTTTTTTTTTCTTTTATTTGCCTTTATAACTTTCTTGAACCGAGTATACCTCACGTCCGGCTGCATCGCAAAGTTCTGTCACGATGGTCGAGCGATACTTTCGTTCAACGTTCCTTGCAACACCTTGACTTATATTCTCCTATTTCCACCCACAGCCCTGACACAAACCACCACTGTATGTGCGCGCGTGTACGCTATGCTGCTGTCTTTTTCTTTTATGCGCTGCGTTTTTTGCGATCTACATTTGTCCGCTGGATGTAACGGTGTAATGTTGCGCGCCGACCATTAGTGTGCGAGACCATTAACTGGATATTACCCTCCCTTATCAGTGTCTCTCTTTTTTTTTTCTCCCTCCAACGGAGAATTATCGCCTTCGCTCGCAATTTCGCACCAATCCCAACTGCCGCCATCGCCGCTGCAACCGGTCCATTTCGAACGACGATTGACGAAATCGAGTTTGCAGGCAGTTCTCCTGTTCGCTCATTTGCCGCAGTAGCCGGAGCGCAGTTTCGCGTTACATCAGCGAAACAAAATCTGTCTCTCTCTCTCTCTCTCTCGTTTCCGAGTCACTCCGCGAATTTCTCCCGGAAACAACAGTTCAATTACTGTCGCTCGGTAAAGCGCGCCTCTAGAAACTCCTGCAAACGCATCTCGGCCAGTTACATTTAGGAAAAATCACGAGAGATCTCCGGTGCACGTTTGCAATCCCAGTCGACGTTTGCGTGTTGCTCTGTTTACGCATCAGCTTGAAGATATACGAGTTTCCGCAGCCGGTGAGTACGTGTGTGTATCTGTACGTGTTTGTACGTATACGTGTGTGTACGTACTACTGCGTGTCGTGCGGTCATGCCGGTCAGGTATCACGCGATGCTCCTCTCCTCCGAGGGAATTCAATCGAAAGTCCATTAAGGTCACGTGTGGCAACTTGTTGTGGCGGCAAGTATGTGCCGTTGCCATTGTCTAAGGTAAACTCGGTCCCGGCTATAGCTACCGCGCTGCCGTGAACGCGAGTCCCTGACCGATAGGCCAATATCACAGTGACGTCTATCGAAAGCAATCTACCAACCACCTGTAATCTTCGGTATATTGAGGACACATTCTCTCTCTCTCTCTCTTTCCCCCTAATGCATTCTACTATGGGATGAGAGTAAAAGGTACGAGGCATCGATCATCGCCTCGATCGAACGTGTCAGTTCAGCTCCTGAATCGACCTGTGGCGTCTCGTGGCAGAAGTAGGTCTCGCGTGTCAAAGATGAGAGAAATGAATTCGTCTCGATAAACGCCAGATTGGCTCAGCGATCTGCGTTGAACGTATCTTATTGCGAAGTAAGTAGGTTTCGCGCGTGTCAAAGAGACAAGGACGATGTATTATTGATTCGCAAGTGCAATTTGCAGATAGATTTGTCAGACGTAAGAAGAGTGGATCAAATTGCGCGTAATTCGAACGTAGTTTTTCTTTATTTGTGCGTGGCCTTACAAAGTTACGTTTTCATTGAAGAGAAAGCACCGTCAAGTCAGCTACGTGACGTCCGCCTCTCGTAAACAAACGGTGGGCTGCCGCGCGTATCGCGCGTATCGATCTGTTTCTTTCTCACGGATTGTGACTGGTGTGAAATATATCATCGGAAACACGTGCGGGAGTAGTGCGCGACTGAGGAAAAAGTATCCTGACCGAAATAACTCGCGTGACGCGCATCCCTCGCTTCTTTTGTATTCGCCGTCTCCGTTCCGCGACCGTAACACGTCGGCGGGACCATTGTGGCTTCGAACCAAAAGGGGAAGATGAATTCTTTTCCTCCCATTTCGTCGTCTCTCGTTACACCGGCGAAAATGGAAGAATAGAAGAAACATAAACGTAGCTCTTGCATGGTGTATACTTAATATTATACTTTAGCAGAGAGAAATTTAACGGCGTTGATCGATGGCCGTAATTCGAGAGCGAGTTTCGGTTTGTCGATACTTCCTCACTGTCAAACGCTTGGGAGGAAACTAAATTACCTTCTCTAAATTATTTATAATTCGATTACAAAGTTATACTTTGATTTTGAATTTTCCAGAAAGTTCTAAATGTCAACGTGAAAACCGTACTTTTAACCGCAAGCAAGAGAGCCGTTGTCATTTTTCGATGGAAGAAAAAAGAATTAAATTTCCCAGAATCGACAGACATTCGTGCTTCCACGAGCGAAGAGCTGTAACAAGTCAATCGCGTTATCCGACAGTGTCGATATAGATGCCACGTTTACAAAGTTCTTCATATCGTCGTTCGCCTTCGCGAAACGATTATTGCGACGGCCAGACGAAAGTCCCGAGTTGGCGATGGGCCACGTTTCAGTCGAGCAACAAGTTTTCTTATTCCAGACCGATAGATGCTATATGCCCCCGGTCAGCTATAAAACGATGCTAATTCTACAAATGGCAAGGTTAACAGGTGGCGATACGCGCTCGTTAACGTATCCGGGCGATCACGATGAGATAATACGCGCGTAATCGATTGACGCTTTCTGCATCCCGCACTGTGTACTTTGGGCGAAAGTTTGGCGGAACTCGGACGACTTTCTGTGACTTTCGACAGCACGGAACATACTTGGTTTCTCGTTTACTTCAACTCTCCTTCTACTATTTCTCCATAGGATCCGCAGAGCAATCACTCTTCTTCAACGTGAAAATCAATCGCGTTACTTCCGGTCGAATTATACTTTGAGAGATCCGAGTGGTCGCGCACTTCTAAACGGCGCTCGATCCATTCATCGAATTTCGCACGCTCGGCTTGCGCTAAATTCGCGATAGGGCGTACAGGAAACCGCGTAGAGAGGAAATAGTTTTTTTTTTCAGCGATCCGCTCCGGATTAAGGATTTAAAACACGCGTCTCGCTTCGCTTTTGCACACGAGATATAGGCGAATCCCGGACAAATATCCTAGTTGCCCTGGCTGCGCGAATGTACAACCGCCGCTAGCTATAGCTGGGCTGAATACAATCGCCGCTGCTGTTGGATGGTGTTGGATTGATTGCGGACGATCTCCCGCGCCTCGTGACGATCCCATGTCCTTCGGTGGCCTCCGTAAGACGTACACCTCCTGGAGGCACGCCTCGAAGACGCCGCCACGAGAGGACTCTCTTCTCCGAGCAGTCTCTAAGAGCGCGAAATGACGATGGGAGGAGGGGGAGTACGAGAGGTTGTCGAAGGACGATCCGATGACGAGGGAATTGTCTTCTTTTCAGCACGACGTTTTCAGTCGACCCGGATACGCACATAGACAGCCTCGAGCAGGCCGAGCAGATCGTCCTTGAGGGTACCAGCAAGTGGTCCTGCAAGATCGCCATCACAGGTGACACAATACTGATACCTTTAGAGCGTTTTAAACGATCAATAACCACAATCTCGATAACAAGCCAGCAACTCGGTTCTATAATTCACGTACACACACGCTTGGAGAGACACACAATTACACGAAAACTTATCTCAAATTATGCGAACGACTTTAACAATCACCACTTACGCATTTCTATAAAAAAAAGAAACTCTCTCTTCTCTCACTCTGAATCACCAAAGCAACTTTTCTAATCATTGAGATGATACAGAATGCATCATGTCCGCGAACTTTCTACCGTTTACGGATTCAACGATGAAGTTGGAGTTAATTCCGACCGAACCGGAAACACGACTACAACTTCACCCGGCAATCCGTAATCGAGAACACCAGCGGTGGCATTATGCACTCCGTACACATATAGCTTTCTATATAAGCACAGTCTTTCACGGATCTCGATTCTCAATCACCGTGTTTTAGTGCGCACGATTTTCGATTCGGTGCAAACACGAAAGATCTATGGTACAAAGCGCCGGGCATCGGGATGATAAGCAACGGCGTGTGATATATGAAGTACACTTCGCGCTGTGCCGCTGTACCGAGTTCGAGTTCGATGCATTCCGGTCGCACCCATATATACACACACACACATTGAATTCGCACACACTGCGCGATCGATGCGTTTCGTCCAGTGGACGAAGTCAAACCCCGAGGATCGATCGAGCGGCGCGCCTGAATCTCTGACGTAACTATTGCCGCAAGTTCAGAAATATATTAAAGTTGTACAATATATAATATATAACTTATATATATATATATATATATATACATATATACATATATATTGTTAGCGAGAAGCCTCATCGTTTCTCGCTGTTACAATGAAAACTAAAGCAATTTGCAAAGTTCCGTCGATCGGCCGAAACGTGCTCCAGCTTAACATCATTCCGGCTGAAAACGATTTAAATGTATCTCAACTCGTAAATTACCCTGAATGCATTTCTAGAACGACATTGTAGTATCGAGTCGATAAATAAAGAGTCAGTGAATTATGTCACTTATCTGTGCCGTCCAGAAATAGCTGGAATCTTCTTGACCACGAGCTACGTTTGTAGCCGGCCACTTTTATTTCTCTCGATTTTTATCAGATTGCCGCCGCCGCTAACGCAGATGCCAATAAAAGTAATAAGCCTGAAGCGTATCTAACTTTACAGCATTACAAGTAGCGTATGTCATAGAAAATTACAGTTCTCCGTTTGAAATTGCAATCGTAGCGAGAACGACATGGCAAGCGGGAGCAAGTTGCATATGTATGGCGCTTCTCTTCTCGAGGGGATCGATAGTTCAACGTACAGACAAGTGTAATAGCTACGCTCAGCCTCCGCAGTTCATCCACGTCGCACGTATAAAACTAAAACGCGTTTCTTATCTGCATAAAGCAAGTACAATGGGGTAAACAAGTTTCATTAAATAAAAAATATCGGAAAAATTATTGCCGACAATATTATCCCGTCGCTTTATATCGCAAAAGATAATGCTCGATTCTCATTTAATATTTCAAATGCGCAAATGCAACGGAGAATGCCGGGGAAATCCGGATTGACGCGGATCCTAAGCCAATAATAAGAAGCGCGATCGAAATACGATCGGAGACGTTACGTCGAAGACGCGCCGAAAACGCGAGAGAATAAGAGGCGAACAAACCGGAGGAGCGTCCGATGGGATTCGACTTTCTTTCTTTCGTCACTCCCACAACTGCCGCCGATAGTAAAATCCACAAATGGTGGAGCTGTCTCTCGTCGAGATGTGCCTGCAGCCCTGCACACCCACTGCGGGAATTCGCGCATCCCGCTGCGAGATAGAGAATATCCAGACTTGCGAGCGGAGAAATTTTCTCGACAGCTCTTAAATAACCGAGGCACGTCGAAAGGCTTTAGAAGACGATCCTAACATTTTGATTGGACGTAGGAAAATCTCATATCTTCCGTGATCGTATATTTTACATTTCAATAACGACATGACAATTTGTGCGGCGCATTTCAACTCTTTTTCGCGTTAATCGAAGCCGAACGAAGAGCTGCTAGACGCAAATACGGGGAAATACATGGATCTTAAACGAACCATACGTAATTTACCGTAAACTGCATTTTGTGCACTTAGCGTAATGCGAAAGACGGACGAATGCCAAGAGGCACTTTATTATTTATGATCAGCTGAAAAAGGTAGATGAGGTGATATTTGCGCGCCGGAACGCCGTTCCGGCGAGGAAAGTCGATAAACAGCGAGCATGGTGCGGCTGCGACGGAACTTTTTTCGCCTTTCAAAAGCTGCCGAGGTATCCGGTCGACGCTTTCCTAGTGCGCCGCTAACGGCGGAAGTAGCGAGAGGAAAAAGGAGGTCAAAGGTATGAAAAAAAGAGGTTACGGTTGTCCCACGTGAAACAGAGATAAGTAAATAGAACGCGGTGTAAAAAAATAAATCGGCAGAACGGCCTGCTTTAGATGTCGTTGCCGCCTTTCTAAACCTTTTTCTTTCTGCCATCGAGTTCCTTTCCGCGCGCACTTTTATACGCGCATACTCGGGCGAAAGCGAGTTTAAATAATCAAAAAAAAGGTGGAAGAAAATTGAGATAATTTCCGGTCGAGTTACCTCGCTAAGAAATTGCCGACCGCCGTTGTCAACCATCCGTTCGGTCGTTCGATAGACCGTTCTGCTCATGGCGTTTGCTCTGATAAAGAATTATATCGAGGAGAAAGAAGTAACGATATCGATCTGCAAATGAAATGTACATTTGGACCTCTCTTATATAAGGGAAATCAAGCGGCATACAGTTTTAACTGATATAAAATACTAAAAAACTGTATAAAATAAATAAGAGATCAAAGTTCAAATACATGTCGAAACCGGACCAGATTATTTAATCTGCCTTTGTAAACAGAATCGTATTTTTCATTTCACGTCGTTTCTACGACTTTGAGAGTAATCTGATTCCGGTCGTGCACTCTCAACGCAAGTTTAGCGGCCGCCATACGAGATCGAAGGAAATGAGCGACCAAACGGAGGGTGCCGGTGGAAGAGGCGGAGCGCGCGGATAACAGTCGGCGCCACTTCCTCTTCCGCCCCAGTAATCAAATCTCTTGACTCACCGGGCGCAAATTAAAATAGCCGAGATCCCTCTCTGCAGATTGCGCCCGAAGGTCGATAAGAGAGACGCGGGAAGAATTGTGTTATTCGTTATTCCCGTCGACGCGGAGAGAGAAATAATAAAAAGCGCAGTACCGCTGAACAATCGTGCGCCTAATCGTGACGTGGCGTGTACATCGCCGCAGTGTGATCAATTAAAAATGCATGCAGCTCGCGGCTCGCGAAAACCTACGCGTTAAATTAGCGGCGTGTTCGCGCGAGATTGAACTCGTTTGCGGAGCGCGTGGCTCAACACGTAGAATCGATATACATTGATAACGATCAACCTCATATCGTGTACACACGCGAACCAGAAATTATATACGTTCGATATACCGATGATAATTGCGATATTTGCGTTGCATCGCGGTCACTCGGCGAAACGCGGATGCGACGTTTTCTTTTTTGCGAAAACACGACGCGTTGCAACGCGACATACATTATACTCTAGCTTTCAATATTTAAAAATATCGAATTAGCAAAATGTCAATTTATAACGGATTGTGTAAAGCGCGTCGTGACAGTATAAAACGTGCATAACGCATTCACTCTTTGCTCGTATATATCATATCGTTTAACAGCAGGGAGTTTTCGACATTCGATAAATCTGCTACATTCATAATGGTTTGCGCGCAGTTCCATAAAGCACTCGATTTCAATTCCGAGCGTGTTTTCCGCCGCGTGCCGATTTACACAACACCTTCCCAGTCTTAAATGCATCGCGCGCAAACTCGGACGAACCAATATAGCATAAATCGATATTTAAATCTGAACGTGCGTAAAACTGACGCATCAAATTAAATAATTGTTATTGCATATACGATAACATTTTGCGCGTCATTATTTGTCAAATTAACGAAGTAGAGCTGTTCGTTTACGTCAGACGGCGAGTGCGCACGTTATGCCGTGGCGTATTACGCAGTTGGTTATGCAAATTACAACAACACAGACACACAAATACATATACACGCCGAGACTCTTGACACCTCACACGAAGTGGATTGTGGCGATGACTCGATGATTAATGAGATTAGGTGAAATCGACATTCGTCGACGGCAGGAAGCACCGGCGATCGTCCCCACTGCAATCGGCGGTGCGAATCGAAAAGAGTTAGTAGCATGGGCATGTGTGTCTGTCCGTCGATCCAAAAATTGGAGCACGTTATTAATATATATATATATATATATATATATATATATATATATACATATACATATACATATATACATATAATAACATATATATCTATTTATGTCAAATATCTCCTTTAATGTTTGTGAATTTGTATGCCTGTATGTATGTGTGCACATACACATACATACGTTATTGATATATGTACACGATCCACGCCGAGCTTCTGCACGCTTTTACGATGGCTGCCTACAATGGATATCAAGTGTCCGATCCAAATGGATGTTGAGCCTTTGCATGCATCTTCACGACGTGTATAATTATTTATGACCTCACGTAACGATAAATCAAACTTAAAAGTATCTCCCCCCCACATCGCCTTGCGATGAATATCAATTAATTCATCTGCATTCATCGATTTCTTATTCGCGCTCATATACGTTCTTTTTTCTCTAAAAATTAAAATCCACCGCAAATTCTTTTTCTCTTTCACGCGGAGTTAAAGTCGATTGTTTTAATTGCGAGTTTGAAGAGTTTGCGAAAAGCGCTGAGGTTTAATAATGGAGAAGATACAATAGGAGCATCGACTTTTCTCAATTCCTCGAATACCTCGAGATAAAACCCTCGTGGGACTCAGTACATTTTCAAACTACCTGTTTTTAATTAAATTCCCGCAAAAAGCAGAGTCATATTTATTCATTCGGTGAACGCGGCGCACGTACGAATAGATGAATACGAAACGTTTGAAAAAAAAATTCACTCCGAATTGCCTGCTGTCAATTATCCATGAACGCTGAAAGAATTATATCGGTGATGATGAAAAATCGAAACGGTTCGTAAATTCATATCTCATGCTTCCACGCCGAAAAACAAATTAATTTTCGTTTCTCTCTCAAAAATTGGTGATTATTAGAAATTAGCGAAAAATAATAAATAGAATACCTATAATATATTTTTGCAATTGTGGATTATTGCCGACGTAATGCAGTTTATTTATCAATAACATGATACGAATTACCTTTCGTAAACGCGAAACCGCCAATCTGCAATGGTGGATTAACGCCAGCGGCGTTGAATGTGCATAAAATACGCATACGTCGCCAAAATCGGAATCGAAGCGGGACAGTAAAATTTTATTACTTCGCGTGTGCGGGCTCGGTTTCGAAAGTCATAACCACGGCTGTTTATGGCCGATCATACGGATACTGTGTCTCGATTCGGAACGACGATTTGCCGCCAAACGATACGAAGAATTCCCAGGATAGATCGTAATCCCTGACTCGTTTGTCGATAGTAGTGACGCTTTTAAGTACGCGAATCACGGTCTCTTCGTCACGAGCTCTGCCTCGAGAGATTCGCGAATTCGAGATTCTACACGATCCTCTTATTGCCGCTATATTTTTTTTCGCGATTACGCGTGAGAGGAAAATTCAACAGAGACATCACTATTCGGGAATTATTCAGTGTGCGTGAATTCGTGGTAACGCGTTCGTGCGGCTGCAAATGGAAGTGGCGAATTTACAGCGTTGATATTTTTTTTTTGCGAAATAGTGCAAACAGATGTTCCGACGGATATCCGATTCTGTTAGCTTTATTGGATTAACCCTCGCAGTCGCGTTCTTGGATACTAGCCAGCTGGCGAACTTTGGTCCTAATGTTTTCACTCGGACCGCTATTGTCCGGTGCTGATCGCATTATGTATACCGCGAAATGATATATTATAGAAATTTACGCGTTCGCGAATTAAAACTCTCGCGTTCAGAAACCATGCCGTGGTGCGCGTTTCAGGCACTTCAGCCCGATAAGCAGTCGTCTGATCATATTCTTCTCCCGTTCCTTAGTGATCAGCGCCCAGGGATTAATCGCCAAAGATAAGAGCGGCACATCTGATCCATACGTGACGGTGCAAGTTGGCAAAGTGAAGAAGCGCACGAGGACCATGCCGCGAGAGCTGAATCCAGTCTGGCACGAGAAGTTCTACTTGTAAGTAATTTCGACAAGTCTGCCAAGTACGCTCGCGGAATTCGTAATTCACTCCATTCTCAATCTTACTCCGACATTCTCCGTTTTCACAAGCAGATGACGTCAATTGTCGTGTTTATTCGCGCATGTTTACGCCCATCGAACCATGCATATGTTTTCGAATTGAGATATTAAATGCGTCAGCTGCATATGACAATATTTTCATTACTAAATTAATATTAATAATAATATTAATAAATTGTTCGATGCTGCGAGAAAAATGTATTTTAATTTAGTAACGCGAGTACAAGTTATTATAAAAAAATTCACGTTATTGAAAACGTTATTAAAAACGAATCTCCATTCGCAGCGAGTGCCACAATTCGTCCGACCGGATCAAGGTTCGAGTGTGGGACGAGGACAACGATTTGAAATCGAAGCTGAGGCAGAAGTTGACGAGGGAGAGCGATGACTTCCTCGGGCAAACTATTATCGAGGTGCGAACTCTCAGCGGTGAGATGGACGTCTGGTACAATCTGGAGAAGAGAACGGACAAGAGCGCGGTGTCCGGCGCTATTCGGCTGCACATCAGCGTCGAAATCAAGGGCGAGGAAAAAGTGGCGCCTTATCACGTGCAGTACACCTGCCTGCACGAGAATCTCTTCCACAGCCTGTGCGAGGAGAACGGCGGCATGGTGACGCTGCCTCAGGAGAAGGGCGACGACGCCTGGAAGGTCTATTTCGATCCTCCCGGCGAGGAGCTCGTCGACGAGTTCGCCATGCGCTACGGCATCGAGAGCATCTACCAGGCGATGACGTGAGTGTCGTCAACGACATTCGCTATGAAAATCGACTATCCTTATCCCCCTGTAACTTTTTCAAGTATACAAATCCGATTATGCTACTTTATGAAAATAGTTTCTCCACTCTAAATTCGAATATCAAGTAAATAATTTTTAAGCTTATTATTATAATTAGAATTATATTAAATTAAAACTAAAATTAAAAGGGGATTGAAATTAAAATTAAAATAGAAAAGCGAATTTAAATTTGCTCGGAATGAAATTTAGTTGGGAATATCATTTGAGGTAAAATTGTAACTTGAACCAGGACGACCTGTTTTATAATACGATCGCAACTTTATATCGCCGACCGATCTTATATTTTTCAGGCACTTCCACTGCCTCTCAACTAAGTACCTGTGCCCAGGCGTGCCGGCTGTTATGTCGACCCTCCTGGCGAACATAAATGCGTATTACGCCCACACGACCGCGAGTCCGGCCGTGTCGGCCAGTGATAGATTCGCCGCCAGTAACTTCGGGGTGAGTGCCGGATGTTGAAAGTCGCGCCGTGCGCGTACACCACGCAAGCAGTAGGGTAGGAACGTAAGAGAGTGAGGAATAGCGGATGCTGGGACCCGGTGAGAAATACCCTCGCAATTTCCTGGCCAAGCCAGCGCTATCCGTTATCCCACCGCTGCTTCTCATATCCTAGACAATCGCGCGTTGACTTGCGCGCTTACCGCCCAACTCTCTATCAATTACGTCCTCTCAGTGGATCCCGAGTGAGGGATCAGCTGACGCGGATATTCAAATAATTACTTTGCAAACTTTCGAAAGGGATTAAGTGACGCTCCCGGCAGCGCCGGAGGAGGGCGCTTTGAGTGAAATCTGAATCTCCGGACACTTAGCGGATTAGAACGGATTTCTTCTGAGAACAATGATCTGACTTCTCGCCGTAAATTGCAAAGAGCAACAAAATCTGAACGGGAAATATACGCGGGGATCTAAAAAACCTGTATTACTGTTATGAATTTACGTTTGGATAAAGGCCAAGGTCGTGCCTATATTTATAATAGTAACTTCATTGCTCATTTCTTAACCCACATTTTTTTAGAAGGAAGGAAAAAAATAGAAGAAAAGCATACACGCTAGTTAATTAAGATTTTAATTAAGATTTTCTTCGACCGCGTTCTTTCGCCACTATTTCAGCTGACTAGCAGCCAAGGCCGGTCAAATGGATTTTTCCCTGCCACGTAGAAAATATGGAAATTCTTTTTACGTTCCTCTACGCAGATCGACGTATCCTCTCGGTTCCCGTAAAACAACGAACGATATGTGGGTCGAAATTTCGCACAAAATTTGAATTCTCAAATACTTTAAATTCGCAAATCTCTTAATTCCAGTCGAACTACGGCTGTAGTTTAGGAGAGTGTGTTTTTCATATTCCTGAATTATGCATGATATTCTACTTCAAAAATATTACGCGAAATTTTACGGAAATTTTACGGAAATTTTACGGGCCGCGAAAACTCGCCACGATGAAAAGACTTTGAGAATCGAGAGAAAAACTCGATGAAGGAGCCTTTTAGCGGAACACGCATTTGTAAAAAGCTCTCGAGATAAAATATGGATTTATGGATGGACAGCGTAATTTTTGTCCGAAAAAGAAGGAAATCTTAGCGCAATCGTGATTAGCAAATGAAACAGGCTAAATAAATTTTTCTCGTTCGTAGAAAGAGAAATTCGTCAAGCTACTGGATCAGCTGCACAACTCCCTCAGGATCGACCTGTCGATGTATAGAAACAACTTCCCGGCTTCGAGCCAAGAGAAGCTGATGGACCTGAAGAGCACCGTGGACCTGCTGACGAGCATCACGTTCTTCCGCATGAAAGTCCAGGAGTTGTCGAGTCCGCCGCGCGCCAGCACCGTCGTCAAAGACTGCGTGAAAGCGTGCCTGCGATCGACCTATCAGTTCCTCTTCGAGAACTGTTACGATCTGTACAACAGGGAATTCCAAACGGATCCGAATGAAGCGAAGAGGGACACGGACGATCACGGGCCGCGGCTGGACTCGGTCGACTTCTGGCATAAACTGATCGCCCTGATAGTCTCGGTGATCGAAGAGGACAAGAACAGTTACGCGCCCGTGCTGAATCAATTCCCGCAGGAGCTAAACATCGGCCAGCTGTCGGCGGCCACTATGTGGTCGCTGTTCGCGGTGGACATGAAGTACGCCCTGGAAGAGCACGAGCAGCACAGGCTGTGCAAGTCCTCGGCCTACATGAATCTGCACTTCAAGGTCAAGTGGCTGCACGCCAACTACGTGAAGGACGTGCCGCCGTACAAGGGCGCGGTGCCGGAATATCCGGCCTGGTTCGAACCCTTCGTGATGCAATGGCTCAACGAGAACGACGACGTCTCGTTGGAGTATCTCCACGGTGCCTTTAGTAGAGATAAAAAGGAAGGCGTAAGTGATGCGCCGCGTGTCTTCATCTACTCGATATTGTTTGTTTTTTTTCCCCTCCTCTCGACAGTGTAACGTTCTCTAATCGTTCTTCGACGTTTTACAGTTCCAAAAGAGCAGCGAGCACGTGCTCTTCAGCGTCTCCGTCGTCGATGTCTTTACGCAGCTTACGCAATGCTTCGACGTGGTGTCAAAGCTCGAGTGCCCTGATCCAGAAATCTGGAAGAGGTATATGAAGAGATTCGCGAAGACCATCGTCAAGGTCCTGGTGGCTTACGCGGACATCGTGAGGAAGGAGTTCCCCAGCCATCTGAAGGAGGAGCGAATTGTATGTACTGGAGAAGAATTTCCGCCGAGTGACTTAACTAAATATCTTTCTATTCCGCAGGCCTGCATTCTGATGAACAACATCCAGCAGCTTCGGGTACAACTGGAAAAGATGTTCGAGTCGATGGGCGGCGACAAGCTCGAGGAAGATGCGGCGAACATATTGAAGGAATTGCAACAGCAACTCAACAGTGCTCTGGACGATCTAGCTATACTTTTTGCGAACAGTTTAGAGCCGCGAATAACGGTCTCCGTCAGGGAGCTAGGAGATCTTTTGCTGGCCATCAAAGGCGGAGGCCAGGGGACTCTGTCGCAGCCGCAAAGGAACAACGTGACCGCGGAGGCCGACGATGTTTTGAGGCCGCTCATGGTTCTGCTCGACGGCAGCTTATCTCTGTACGCTGAATCGTGCGAGAAAACGGTACTGAAACGACTACTGAAAGAATTGTGGAAGATCGTGATGAGGATCTTAGAGAAGACCGTCGTTTTGCCACCTATGACGGACAAGAGCGTATGTTGATCGTGATCGCGTTGCGACTAAATTTTCAAATTTAAAAGACTGATAAATTGAACGATGTCTACTGCAATTTATAATTCTTACTTTTTGCAGATGATGTTTAAAAATCTGACGGATAATGCCAAGAATCTCGCTGCGAACGCCAAGATAGAAGATATGTCGAAGCTATTTAAGAACCACATGGCCGGAAAACCCGACGTGAAGAACGCTCTCAGCGGTGTTATGGTGATTAATCATTCAGACACACTAACTTTCCGACAAAAATTAAATTAGTAGGAATAAATTATTCGAGTTAAATAAATCACGTGAATTAATTAAAAATAAGAGCAGTCATTTCGGCATTATGTTAACTATTCATTTGCCTAGGATATCTCAAAGGAAGTGGAAAAGAACCTTTCACCAAAGCAATGCGCTGTTCTCGACGTCGCTCTGGACACAATCAAGCAGTACTTCCACGCCGGCGGTAACGGCTTGAAGAAAACGTTCCTGGAAAAATCACCGGAGCTGCAGAGCCTCCGTTACGCGCTGAGTTTGTACACGCAAACAACGGACACCCTCATCAAGACCTTCGTCACCTCACAAGTCAATCAAGGTATGTTACAAATTTATCATTCGCATTACGAGTATATAAGCGCAATAATAACGACTATTATTTTTATATATGTATTTGTTTGTATCGCGAAACGCGATGAAAGAGAAATTATTCAGGAACACACACACCGAGAGCTAGAGTTAGACACAAACGATATGTCCTAACGACACATTACATTACACATTCCGTTCGCGCAAGCATCGCGCGAAGGATCGGAATATATCGGCGTATGCGTTTTCACACTTACATTACGACGTAATAAAAATTGTCGGGACAGTGCCGCTGAACGACGCGTCAACGCTACATCAGCGTCAGCGCTCGATGAGCAGCGAGAGAGGTGACGAAGGGGAAGGAGCCGAGGGTATGGAAAGCCTCGAGGAACCCCTTCGCCAGAGCAAGCCCTCTCTTCGTCGAGAGAGCCGACAAGGTACCACCAGACCAGACCTTAGAAGGTCGCGGGAAGTGTCGGAGAGAGTTTTAGGATGTAGTGAACTGATCGTTGCGCCGAAACGTCTTTCGATATCCACTTTTATTCCCTATTTTGCTTTTAACATATATTTATGTATGTTGAAATTATATATACAATATATTATTTTTTATATATATTAATTATATATATAATATATTATTATATATAATTGCAAATAGAAATATAATGATAATATCTGATAGCATTTGAGTTTGAATTCTAATATGATTTTTTTTATTCACAAAAAAAAAGAATGCTCCAAAGACGTCTCGACAATCGATAGCTGTGTTAGGAAGTTGTGCTGTTATCACTGCCGCTGCTGCTACTGCCGCCACTCTTGCTGCTACTACTGAGAACTTAACCGAACCGCAAATTGCCTCTTTCAGTCTCATATTCTTTTCAAGATAACGCTTTTGACACACATACACACATATGTGAAGAAAACTTTGCCTTTGGCCACCATGTCACCACACACGATCTTCTTACGAGCGAGTAGCATAATTACTCATTATTGCCTAGCGCTATAAATCATTTTATTCCTACAATGAGGTTTCCAAGGAGCGAATATCCAAGGGAAGGATTCACAGATCGATCGATGGATCATGCTTCACAAACGGAGGCATCATGTGGACACTTGTATCACACGCACTGCATTACAGAGATGATTATTCGGAGTTCTCCGAACTTTGAAAATAATTTTTCTGCTTCTCAATGCTGGACCGACGAAACTGGAAAATTTACAATTCTCAACACACGCTCTGTGTGGCTATGGAAATTTTGCGGTGGCTGACTTCGTCTTCTCTGATAATTACGCTAATGAAAATCGACAAATACCCGACAAATAGCGTGCCTATTATCGGAGCATGTAATCTGCTCTAGAAATAGCGACTGAGAAATAGACTGTATTAGCTTTAGTTTCAGATCATAGTGTCGGATAGAATCAGACGAAGTCCGCGTAGTCTAGATTTGCCATTTCTAGCTTGATACGCTTGTCGCATTCGAGCGTGAACTTTAATTGCAAACTTGTAAAGTTCCAGATACCTCCAATTCGGACGAGGGTTCGGTAGGCGAAGTAAGCATTCAAGTAGATCTCTTCACGCATCCGACAACGGGAGATCAGAAAGTCACTGTCAAAGGTAACTTTCGCGTTAAAGGTAATTTTCGCGATTTAGATAAAAATACTTAATATAAAATCAGAAATTCATAAAGAAAATTGCATTTTTAGTTGTGGCTGCGAACGATTTGAAATGGCAACTGGCAACGGGCATGTTCAGACCGTATGTTGAGGTGAATCTAATCGGTCCGCATCTCGCTGGCAAGAAGAGAAAACAATCGACGAAGTCGAAGAGTAACAACTGGTCGCCACAATTCAACGAGAGTTTCGACTTGTAAGTGAAATCTAACACTTTTCCATAATCACGAAATTTTTACCGACAAACTTTCTCCTAATTCCTGTCTCGCCTTTATCTTCAGCATGATCGGTAACGAGCAGCAACAGCTAGACTTCCACGAGTTGCACATCTGCGTGAAGGACTACTGCTTTGCGAGAGAGGACAGGCTCGTCGGAGTCGCGGTAATGCAGCTCAAGGACATCGTCGAGGAGGGTTCGTGCGCATGCTGGCTGTCGCTCGGCAAGCGCATCCAGATGGACGAGACCGGCTGGACGATCCTGCGCATACTCTCGCAGCGCAACAATGACGAGATCGCCAAGGAGTTTGTGAAGCTGAAGAGCGACATCAGGCAGGAGACACCGCTGCCGAATCCTACTTGAGGAGATGCGGCGCAGCGTTAATAAGCCGACAGCGAAGCGATTCGAGCACTTCGAGCTTGGAAAGAGCCCGAAGAGGAAAAGGAGGAGGAGGTGGAGAAGCAGGAGGCCGTCCAAAGGGAGTTAGCGTTCGATGTCTTCGGATCGAACGAAACCTTTCACGACTAATTCCGCGGGAAAAGAAGAAGAAGAAGAAGAAGAAGAAAAAGAAAAAGAAGAAGAAGACGACGAAGAAGACGAAGAAGAAGAAGAAGAAGAAAGAGCGACACGCGAGAGATATGTAATCCCATGTGATTCACGCGGATCGCTCGACGCGAAAACGATCACCCGAACCCTTCCGCCCTTCTCCGCGCGACACGACAGGGGAGGGACAATTCCTACTCAGCGAGATTGAATTTGTCGCGGAACTTCCTCCCTCCGACTTCCCTCGCGCCGCAGAGTTCGGTCGAGCGTGTTTCCTCTCCGTTTTTTACGAGTCACACATACACACAGAGCTTCAGCCCCGTCCCTGGACAGCGACGATGCACCCGGGAACCACCATCTTCCACTGATCTCGAGCTAGGAGGTACGAGACGAGCTAGGTCGACCCCGCGTGGCTCGGCGTGCGTCCGGCTACTACTACTACTTCTACAATAAGGAAAGAGGGGCGATTCCTCCCGCCCGCATTTCGGAGAAACTAAAGAAGAAGAAGAAGAAATAAGAAAAGTAATCGAGGAAGCGGAGCTCGGCAGCGACGATGACGAGCGACGCCCTAAAATACTAATACATAAGACAAAGAGACACATCGGACTCTTCTTCGTGCGAGTGCCGCAGGCGAGACACAAGGAGAGGGGGAGAAAATGGGGATACTGAAGGAGAGAGTGTTCGCGGAGATGAAGAAAACGCGAAAACGTGTTAAACAGTGCTGCCAGTACGCAATATATTTGGTAAATATTCGTAATGTAAGATTAGGACGAGAGATCAACAATCGCGAAGAAAAACTGAAACGCCGGTGCTTCGCGCGGAAAACGCGACGGACTCTCTCGGTCGGACGCGCCGCTGTTGAAAGACTGAAACCACAGAAGACGGAAGGACGAAGAGCGGGCCCGCGTACGGATCGGATCCTTGACCGCGACGCGGCCGCGCTAGCTGCTAAAGCAGGGAGCGAGTCGAGCGTATACATACAGAACGAGGCAAACACGTCGAGGAGGACCGCATACACGAAATTTAACACACACACACACACACATCCACAGACATACATATACATACAACATGTATACATGCGCGCGATACGACCGCGTCGTTTCTAGGCCGTTTGTTCGAAGAGGACGAGTTTACTGTAGATACGTGAAAACACATTGTTGACGAAGAAGTTTTTTCTAAATATACAGTTTAAATGTAGCATTGCGTACGACCAAATAGGCGCGCCCTGTGACGTCACTCAGCGGCGTGCCGTTAGTAATAAAAACAAAAAAAAGTTAGTAAGGCATTGTAATTGTAAAGTAACGTTCTTATTCGTAAGATTATATCAGAGATGATCCGTAAGAGTCTGATTGCTACTGATACTGTGTTGCCGCTGTTGCGAATGATGCCGAGATCCGGCCGGAAGCTTCGAGAGTCCAGTGAGTACCGCGCGACATATCGATTCCCACGATCGAGCGATAATTGAAAGAAACGCGTGAAGATTTCACGCCCGCGCCTCCAGAAATCGGTTCGCGTATGTATGTGTTTAATTGTAAAGTCGAAATTGAGATCACGGACCGCGTTGTGAACGCGAACTTTCCCTTTCTACGAACCGGCGAGCGAACCGGTTCTCCAAAATTGAACTTTTCGCCCTTACAAACAGCGCTGTCGATGTTCCATGTGTATCCGATTATCTCAATTGTTATCCGTGAATGATACCTAAGTCGACAAGGTACAAAAATTATCCGATCCATGTTGATAGAATCGCTCGTAATCTTGTGGCGCGCGCGCGGAAATAATTATACTGTAGCTTTTTGAGTCTTTAAACAATCGCTAACAACGGGTCTTTCTCACCAACACGATACGCTAAGACCGGACGTTAAAACTATCGCTATTACTACTGCGTTACCGTCTCTATCAGCTTCATCGCGTTTCTTGTTTCGTCTACTACTTGTACATAGCGGACGTTCGTCTGAAACGTTCATAGAAACGCGTCTCCGCGATCTTTCTCACGAAAATTTGTATCGGATCGGTGGCGAAGGGACAATTGAGAACGATCGCGTCCCCCGCGCGACAGTCGCGATCGCACGAAGCTTCGGTCGGATCCCTCCGTGAGAGAAACACAAATGCACGCGACCTCGAATCCGATGGATCCAGTCATCGTCCAGCCCGATACAGAGCCCGGGCAGGCAGGTACAACACTTCGGAGATTACGCTATTATATTCAAAAGTTTCTACTACGTAGTACGTCTAGATTATACTTACGTATTGTGTATAGTGTCTAAACTGCTGATGTAGCTGCGAGCGCGGGATTAATGACCGAGGAAAAAAAAAACAGAGAGAGAGACAAGAGTCACCCAAAAACGAACGTTCGATCGTCTCAGTTGCAGGTGCTTCCCAAATATAAATATCGAAATTTCACAACACAAATTCAAGAAAATTCTAGAAACTTGGAAAAAAATTGATTTTATAATGTCAAGGAAAGTAAATTAACATATTTCAACCAACCAGTAAATTAATTTATATTCATTAAGTTTAGATAAATTTACTCGAGCTCTTATGCAATTCATTCATTAACATTATTGAAGCATCGAACTCTTGAAATATATATCTTCCATTATTATTAGTATCTTGCTAGAACCCTTCGATTTCAACCGTTCATAAATCGATACACGAAACACCCGCAACTGAGCCTGTCGTTGGCGTTGTTGGAAATCCAAAGAAGCAGGAAAGAAAAACACGGGTCCGCGACCTCGCCACCATCTTCATTTGTAAAAGTGTCTATTTTCTCCGCTGCCTAACTAAGTACATTTACTGAATATGAAAGGGCTGGCGAATTCGGCACCCAGATCGGCCTCGTCGACGACACACTCGGACGATACATCGTCACCCGTTTCCTCCCGATCGACTGACAAGCCTCGATCATTGGAAATCTATCCGCAATCACCCGCGATTGTCGACGGGGTCGGCCGCCAATTTTTCCTCCTACTCTCCGCTTCGATTAATATCTTGTAAGCTTAATGAAAATATCTCGTGTATTCTGTGATAATTACCCCTTAAAGAGGACACTAACATGCTACACTTTACACGCACAAGGAAACATACACATAGATACACGTACACGTACGAAGGGAGAACCGCAGACGGAATCCACATATACGGAGATAGAGAAGATTGTACGAAAGGACAAACATAACAAAGATATAGATATGATCTATACGCCATTACACCGAACATAGCAACAGTATTTTTCTTCTTTAAACACATTCCCATATATTTCTTATTCTCTGTAATCATTAAACGTCCGAGGAGTCTCGTCGGGATGGTGACGAAAGTGAGAGACAGAGAGAGATATATATATATATATAGATATATATATATAGATATATACTATGTATAGAGTGATCCAGGCTCGCCTCCACTTCCTTTCATCTACCGATCCTGTGACCAATTCGCGGTTGATTTCTCCTTAGCGAAAGTTTGATCCTTTTCCACAACTTTCTAATGTTAAATTCTAAGTCTCAAATAAAAAATGCTATGAAAGTAAAATTCACTTCGAATTGAATAAAGGTTTTAAAGGCTCCGTCGTCTTCTATTGCACGCCGAAGTTCTTGTCGCTTTTTATTGTCTCACAGTTAACAAAGAGTTAATCGTTATACCTCGACACATTTTGTTAAGGAAAAATACTCGAAATTGATCGGAGAGTCCGTAGATGGGGCGCGCGGAACCTGGGACACCCTGTGTGTACCGCAATAACAAATCATAATGCTTCACCCGCGATTTTATCAGCCGCATGGATAATCAAGCAGGTACGGATACGATATACAGACACGAAAATTACGGGACGCAAAAGTGTGCCGCGCATAACGGCAGTGATGCTTTCGGTCTCGATGTACGATTACGCATAAGAATGGCGCGATTAATCGATAGCGACGAGAAAGAACGCGATCCAGCCGTTCGAAGAATGTAAAATGCTATGAGTGAGAGAAACTCTGAGAAAATCACGTTCAAACCAAATGTTTTAGCGCGAGTAATGGAGTTTTACAAATTTCTTGCCTTCCCTAAAAATCTGCTTCTTCATAGTTTTTTACCATTCATCATGCTGCAGATTATTTAACACTCTGAACACCTCGAATTTTGTAAATAATATGTCAATCGCGGGAAACATTCTCGTCCCGAAAGATTAGAGTCATCGCGGTCTTCGAATCGATCCGTCGTCGCTCTCCAGATTTTTTCGTACGAAAGAGGTACAAAGCTTTAATGGAGGTCAAGTAGTTGCCTGTCGAAGAGGAAAAGACTGTCCGTAAAGGAATGCCGCAAACTTTTGCGTCCATGAAGAAAACCAAGGCCAGAAATTCAAAGTTAGACATTCCAGACCGCTTTAAGCGAGACGCGTTAGTAAGGAAACGAAAGATCAATGAAACTAAGGAGAGATAAAAAAAGATATACACAACTGTTGACAATACTATGCTTGAGAATCGTATGACACGTATGTAATGTACCTAATAAATATATAAAACAAGACGGGATGTTTGTGTTTCGTAAGTAAAAGCGTACTAAGAGTATTAAACTCGTAACAAAGCGCGAGAAGATTGCCGCACTCGCGCAACGCGAAAACGCCGCGTAACTTTTGCGCGGATCGCCGCGGTGGTTTATTAGGTAATTACGTCTAACGAGCAAAAAAAAAAAAGAGAAGCAACTTCGTCGTCCCACGGAGAGCGCCGTTTACTGTCGAAAAACTTTTTCAAACAAAGGAAT
This sequence comes from Linepithema humile, assembly GCF_040581485.1. Taxonomy (NCBI): domain Eukaryota; kingdom Metazoa; phylum Arthropoda; class Insecta; order Hymenoptera; family Formicidae; genus Linepithema; species Linepithema humile. Next base: position 6,433,035 of record NC_090133.1, on the reverse strand, counting down.
ACGAAAAGAGAGAAAGAGAGAGATTTCAACGACACACAGCCGCTATGCAGGCCATGAGTGTATGCAAGGTGAACCTAAGCAATTGTATCCGAGTTTTCAAACACGCACATTCACAAAGAATATCTATTTACTGAGAAAGAAACGGAGAGAAAGAAAGAGAGAGTACCAAAATCCTCCTTAATAAATGTTTCTGTTTCTTCACTCACACACATCGGCGAGTTGTTCTCCAGCGAACTGGATGCGCATATATATGTATATAACGCTACACATATGAATGTACACGTGAGATACATGTATACAGACAGACACACGGACACGCATTCACGGGCGGGATAGCGCTTGTGTGACTCCGCACTCACACGACCGAAGCACCGAACGCACGCGTCGTCGTTACGACGTTTCCCATCCCGCGAGCGGATCATCATCGCCATCATCATCATCGTCGCGACGAGCACCAGTATTGTCCTCGCTAATCGATTCGCTCGAAACACGATGACAATTCGCTTGTACCGAGCGGCGATTGTGCAATTTGGACAAGCGCGTTGCCTCCCGTAATCCTGACAATCCTGGTGACATAAATACCTAGCATGACGCAATCACACGGAGGACGATCGACTTGCATCAATCGCACCGTTCAATTAGAGATAGAGATCCCATATACATACGTCACTCGCCTCGTTTTAGGAATATTATCACGCGTCATTCATCAATATCGTGCCGCACGTTAGTTAGCGAATGAAAGAGCTATAAAAGGCGTGAATCTTTCCTTTCAGTTACAATATATCTTATTTGTATACGTTACTGAGAGATATATGGATTGTAGAATAATTCGTTAAACGTTTCTTGTTAATATTGAAATCGTGAAATCTAAATATCATACGACCAATTCCACGGCCCGTATTCTGGCGGCACATTTGATGTAAAAGCGATTGTCTAACTCCCGTCACATTGACGTTAAAGACGACCTTCGTATTAGACAAATAAAATCGAAGCATCGAACGGTCGTATTTTTGTGCGCTAACTGTGCGACGAGAACACGGTCCTGACTATTTATTTATATTTATTTGATGAGTTTGTATATATAAAAATAATCGGGATAAAGAGAGAGAATGTACAAATGAAGTTGAAAGTGAAGTGTGATATGAAGAGCAAGAGTGAGTGCAGCAAAGTCGGTTCTCTATAAGAGAAAGACTTGCAAACTGAGTGAGAGCGAAAGATGTTGCTACAAGGGATTGAACCTGACCGATTAATTAGTTAATTAAAGGAAAATATTGTAATAGAATGACAAGAAAGACGGACGAGAGAAACATATATTAGAGCTATATCATCGTTGAATCATCGCGCCACGTGCCATATCATCGCATTATATATATCAGAGAAAGACAGAGTTTAAATATTATTAACTTTAAGTCGTAGAGCTAGATATATATATATGCATATACATATATACAGCGTCACGGAATCACGCGAGAAATCCGGCATGTGTACAGCATTCGTTCGACTAACTGTGATTTGTTGCTGGTCTTTATTCGAGTGATATGATATCCGACGGTATGATTGCGCGGACGAAGGAGCGAATGAACGAATGAATGGAGATATATGAAATGCTTTTTTAATTAAAAAAAAAAAACTGAGTATCATAGAATACTTGGGTATTTAATGGATATCCAAAAATATTCACTGTGTAAATGTTCAATATCAGACTGAACTCTAAGGCTAATAATCGCGAAATAATATAAATGTGACACGCTTGTTCCTTCTTCATTCAATCGCTTCTTCGGATGCTCCTGTGTGTATGCAATTTAATGACGCGAGTACATGTTTTGCTGCACCGAATGCTCGAATATCGACCGATCGCGGTTGCAATCGCGGATCGCGACCGTTTGCTCGTTGTCGAAGACCACGAGGTTTTCGATGTGGCGGAAGACGAGGGAAGAAAACTCAAATCGTCAGCGCGAATTCGTTCATTGTCATCCTCATCGTCATGATAAGCGAGTCACACTCGCGTCGTCACGTCGACACCGCACGAAGCGTCCGTTCGCCGTTGCCCAACCGAATACCCGTTGTAATCTAATTTTTTCGCATTGACAGTACACAACGCACGTGTAAGATATTATCGCATCTCGATCGTGTATTCACAGAATATATTGCACATACGACTTGCACATATTATATACATATTACGAGTGTGTATATACATTATATATATACATGATCATGTGGCCCCCAGCCGACGCTGTCTCATCCCCCCAATTATGATTGAAATTGTTGTAAATTTTTACGATTTTATTAATTCTATTTCAATTTTCCTCGATTGCTCGCAATTCAAAAACATATCTGAAATTCATAATAGCTTGACAGAAAATGTAATATTATGTAATTCTACATATTTTCACTATCAATAATATTTTGCCATTATGATTTATATTATTACATAAAATGTCTCATTAAATAAGCTTTTCTTCAGCTGCAAATTCTTTAATAAAATTTTAATTAAAAATTAAAAAAACATAATGTTGATAAATGTAATTACAACAAATACGATTTTTCTTGTCATTTTTGAAGAAAAATAAAATATAAATTGTTTGCAAAAATCTGCAACAAAGAATCTACAATTAAATGTAGTTAAAGAGAGACTTTGTTAAAATATATATATATTTCGCACTCAAATATCCATAAATGAAAAAATACGAATAATTTGTTTCATGTCAGTTGCGTGAAATTTTATTTCATCAAAAATTTTAAAACAAAAAGAGACAGCTACGGCAGTTTTCGATTTCTAAATGCCCATGGTCTCCCCAAAATTCCGGTATTTCTGCACGCATCCATGTGTTGTCCGCCATGTGTTGTCTATTATAATACGCTGCGCCGTCTTTTTTCCGACTATCGTTCCCCTTTTTCATCTCGACGAAAGTAGGAACACGTAGGCAAGCGAATCGAGCGAGAGGTGCAAAATAAAGATTGAGTAAACAAAATACTTTCCACAGATCATCGTTTTCGGGACAATATTATATGGAGAAGAAAGATGAAATACTCCATTTGTTTAATATGTTGAAAAAGACAGATAGACGGACGTTGGTTTTATGATTACTTCATTGCGTTACGTTGTATCATCGTATACACTTCCGTTGTAAATGTTTAAAAAAAAAAACGTGTTTGCCTATGGTAAAGTTGTTCGCATCGCGAGGAGGAATCGTAGCGGCTGCCTTTTGCTCGATCTCTGATCTTCAAAGGGATCGAAAAATCTCATCGATTCTCGTTGAAACGATTCTATCGATGCCGATTGATTCCCAGTACGCAAGTTTCATCTGTTTCTTTCTAGATAATAATGTAATACGTAGTATAATAAACGTATAATAATAGACGCAATTTAGTTAACGGCGAGTAACGCTAACAAATCGGACAGGTAGAATCGAATCAGAAATACGAGAATGGATTTGTATAAATGCTCGGACGATCAGTAGCCGCTCTATCCTGCCTTCGCGAATTTGTAAAGTATCGAAGTACCGTTGATGCGGATGTAAGAGCGAAGTAAATGAATCGCACGTTTTCGATATATGACAGATTTTTAATTTTGCATTTTCCCTCCCTCATAGTTCATTCGCACAGTTCTCTCGCGCGCGTTCCTCGTTTTGCGATCAATGTACCATATCCAAAGGGTGCTCTTAAAGTGGACAGCGAAATGAAAAGAGAAAGCGTTTACGATGTATTAAAAGACGGTATGTACCGTTAAGTACGGGATAGAAAGGATGGCTTTCTTATCGGGATAAGCTGCCTCAGGGGAAGGTAATCCAGGGACTCTAATAAAACTTATCCGAAATTATCAGTCTGAGATTATTCTACTTGTCGCCAGAGCCATGCCCATGGCCTTCCTTTACTCCATCCTTTGTACATTTTTCATGTAAGATGATCATTATTAAATTAAATTTGCAAGCTAACGTATCTTAGAATATCACAATCTGTCCCCCCAAAAAGGTATACTTATAACAAGATTAGAAGATTATTTTCATGGATAAAAACAGAGATAAAGTATAATTTGTTTACCAATAAAGTTATTTTTCAATTTTGTGTCGATGCATATTAAACATTTTGTTCATAAATATCGGCATCTCAAGAAGAATATTGACATGTAAAGAATTAAATAACATACCACTTTTAGAAAGAGAGAGAGAGAGAAAAGACAAGAGAGAAGTAAAAAATATAAGATAAACGTACAGATATAAATAACAGATTTTTTAAAACATTTTAGTTTGATTAAATAATTTGGCTATTTTCTCATTTTTCTGTCCGAAAGATAATACGCAGCATGATCATCTGCGATTCAGCAATATGAATCTTATAATACTAGTAAATGCAGTAAGTATTTCAGTTATCTTACCAAAGAATTGATTACTTATCTCAAATCCTAATTTAAAAGCACATCATATACGCATACAAATAACACATTATCACTAACTACTTATTAGAACATTTATTCAGTACTATACATTCTTTCTTCTTGGAAAGACATATACGTATACTGCACAGCAATTAAATTAATGGAATTCCCTTAACTAGTAATAAAGATTTCATTAGGAGCCTTATAAAACTTCTTGTACTCCTTTGCGTATTCTAATTCTTTCTGAAATAATAAATAATAATCATGAGTTTTCTCTGTTGAAAATATTATATCTAAATGACTAATAAATTACTTTCACTGATGATAATACATCTTAAACTTAGTTCAAATGATTCTAAAGTTACAACTGATTAAATTAATGTTGAAGTCAACCAATGCTGACAAAGTTCAAGATGTATTTAACAAATTAAGTATCACAATAATCACAGAGGTTACCTGTAACAATTTCTGATCTGGTATTCTCGGACATGGACCAAATGGATCTTTCGATCCATAAAACCAGTCCGTAGCAAGACTCACATTGAGATGTACAAGCAGCATTACTTGTAATATACTGGCTACCGACTTTACCATTATTATACAGACAAATTAAAAGATAACCAATTTACTCTGACCAAGACGTAACAATGACTGACGTAACAGATGGTCTGTTTTGCACAGCTATACCTCCTGTACTTTATCGCTCTTCTCTTTTTCTCTTCAATATTTATTTCATATCTGTCTCATTTTACGTGCAGAAAACCTAACCTAACCTAACGCAGATGTGAAGAACAAACTCTACGTCAAAATGCAATGCTGCCAATGTGACAACACTAAAATTTGCTCCTGAATTACATCTATTTAGAATTACTTAAAATACATAAATAAGTTACAAATTTTATATATATTTCTATCGTCTGCGTTAAGATATTTTAATATTACTTTTAATGTGGAAATCCAGAAATTACATTAATATTTTTCCTTCTATAATATTATTTTCACAATTCTCTCTTTCATTCTCTCTCTCTCTTCAAATTAAAATAAAAACACAAGTTGAAGATCACTTACCATGCACACACATATGATGCACAGCAGCAGAGTTGTAGAAGAAATGAAGATCTGTAAAACACAAATATTGTCAAATTATAATAATGCCGTACTAATTAATAAATGCAAATATAGCAAATAATAAATAAATAATAAATTACTCTCTGGTTGCTCTGTCATTATTTGATGTCCTCTCCAAATCTTCTGGTCATTTCTCTGGCTATTTTTTATGGCGCACTAACACAATATCAGATTCACTCGCGAGAACATAACTCATCACGATCGCGTGCTTATCGATATTAAACACACTCGCGACACGTATTTTATTACATTACGACATTATTTTATTGCGACGTATTTTAATCGCGATCGCGCGACATTCTGCACAGCACTCCCGACTCATATTTTTTCATATGTTGCGAAATCGCACGGCACATTTTACAACACTCCCGACTCGCGATTTTTCATATTGCGATATCGTGCGACATACTGCACAGCGCTCCCGGCGAACACGTTATCAAATTACAACGATCACAACGATACTTTGTACGGCACTCCGAACACTTATTTTGTTATATTGTCGAAGAAATAACGCGAGAACAATGACTACACAAATTTACGAACAATTCGACACTTCTAGCATTCCGTAATGGCGACGAAATTGAAAATCGCGCGAACTTCATACGCTACCCACCGCAGTAATGCAACATCTATTTCTAACTAGACTTTATATAAAAAATAATATATATTTGTGTTACAGAACGTTTAGAGTGTTTTATTATCTCGTATTCTGATATAAAAAAAGTTCAAGTTAAAATCAAATATAAATATTCGCGAAATAAAAGAATGTTTTTACAACGAGAGGGTATTAAAATATTCTAGGAACATTTAATCTGGATTAATGTATCATTCATATTCCTTCTTTTATCGATAGTGAACTTGTCGGAATGAACTTGGCATAAAATAACAGCCAATCACAGCATGTTATGCGAGACAAAAGTGAAACGAACTTCTTCTGGCGCCAACAGGTGGCGACAAAGGTACACCGTGCAGAATGGATGAAACCGGCTGGCAGTCGATCGTTGGCCGTCATCGCGCGAGGACGGCAAGATCACCCTTGGTTCAACTGTTGGGTATCCGTTTCGCGCAACGCGATTGGTTAACAGCTCTTCCGCAAGCCCCGCCTACCAGGTGGCTGTTCGAAAGTGTGTAGTAGTGTTTTCTTACGCCGAAACGACGGGCGCTGTTCTCCTCTCACGGTGTTCAATCGCAGGAAAAATTCGAAATGGGTCGTGTCAGTGCGCTAATATACGACGGCTGAGAAGGAGTCGAGTAAGTCGAAAATCGTGATCGTGTTCGAGGATGCTACACGGGGTGCTGCTGTCACGCTGTGATACCGTGTCCGGGGGGGTCCTTAGCTCCCGAGTCTGGTGTGTCGGAGGTTGAGGAAGAAAGAGAAAGAGAGAGAGGAAGAGAAAGAACGGAGATCGTGCACGAGAGGTGGCGACTGCGGTGGCAGTGGCAGCAGAGGTGGTGCGAGCGTGGTGAGAAGGAAAAACACGTTTCGCGAGGGAACGTCTCGTCTCACGTCGAGAGTTCCGGCTGAAGATATCGGTGTTCGTCGGTGCCGTCCGGCGGTGTTCGTTCCGCGCGCCGTACGGCGCGAACTTCGCGCCCCGCGAAACTTGTCCGATCGACGACAGTGAAAAGGAAAGAAAGGAACAAAAGATAAAGCAGAAAACGGTGAGTGCGAAGAGAGAAGTGCGAGTTGTCGTCGTGCTTCGCTTTACGGGCTGAGCTCGGCTTTAGCAGCCGAGCGAACGAACGAACGAGCGAGGCAACGGAGGACGTCAGCTGTGTGTGCTGCGCCAAGGGGACGTGACTCGTGCGCGAGTGGAAGCAGGATAAGGCGAGCGAGCAAGCGGGACAGTGAGAAGCCGCGCACACGGCCGATATGGGAGACGGAGAAATGGCGCTGGTGCCAGGTGTCCAGTATGGTTTATCATCGCACAGCTATCTCGGCGAGCACAAGGCCATGATCTTCACGAAGCTCACCGACTCAGCGTCCCGTTCCATCCACGAATACATCAAGATCCGGGTGAGTAGTCCTTGTTATATACATAATGCTTTTCGCGTTGGAGAGGCTAGGATTGTCGTTCGCGCGCGCGCGCGCGCGGGCTTACCGATTATGTATGTTCGGGCGCTCAAGCGTGTATACTACTGACATACGCGTACGTACATATCTATGTACGTACGTATCGTGTGCGGCAAACTGCGGCGTGTGTGTACGCGCGCGTGGCTGCGTACGTGTGTCGTAATATCGTGCCAAGGAGAGAGAATGAGAGACGGCGAAACACTCGATTATCGTGTCGCTCGCCATATTTTGTGCGAAATTTCGTCGTGACGACGTCTTCTTGTCGTCGTCGCCACTTGGGAACTCTTCGACGGGCTCGGTTTTCTCTCTCCTCTCTCTCCCTTCTCCCCTTCTCTTCTCTTCCTTCTCTCTTCTTCCCCATATTCCTCTCTCTTTTCTCTCTCTTCTTGTGATCCGCTCTCCTCGAAGATCACGCTCAAGAGAGGGTCACATTGGCTCTCTTTACAAGCAGCTGCTCTCTCTTTCTCTTTCTTTTTCACCTGCGAGAGAGCCACGAGAACTTTTCACGGGTGCTCACGAAGCCGATAAACTCGAAAATTCGATACGCCCCCGTCTCGGCGTACGGTCTCCCTTTTTGCGGCTTTCGAAGCAGCGAGCGAGCGAGTCGCGCGATGTCGACACGTCTGCTGCTTTGACAACGGCAATTACGTAATATGAGAGCGCGAGAACGAGCCGAGTGAAGCCGAAAAATCACCCCGACGTACGTGTGTAACGAAAACAGATGCATTTTCGCGCTTGCGAAATTTTTTACGCGAGCCTATAAATCCTTATAAATCCTTATAAATAACATCTCTCAGACGTCTCTCACGCAACTTTCTTACAAGAATTCTCCCTACCTCTCTTGGGATACGCGAAAACAGATGAATCATCTTGTCATGTCGTCTCAGTGACAAGATTTCAGGTTAACTACAAGATTTTCAGCGCGCTGTAAATTTTACAGCACCGATTTTTATCTCTTTATAACTGGCCGTTAAACACCGACGGCAATTCGGACCAACTAAATCACCCAGGGACCGTAACAAAATTGTCACGCTTGTTTCTGTTCTTTTTATTTTTTTACGGGCTCTCAAAATACTTTTCTGTCAGTGCGCATTTTCTGTTGTTCTGTTTCGAACCAAGAAGTATGCGGTCTAACGAGCATGAAGCGTTATAAAGCGGTTGCGAATTCTTACATCAGCTGATTCTAACCTCCCGGACGGAGATTCGAAAGTAGAGGAATCGAGGCACGGTGGGGCGTGCCTTCGTCAAAATGCCGCCGTTAAATGCGCGTGAATGCTATCTTCATTCCGAGATCACGAGCCGATGAAAAATTGCATATGCAGTTCTGTTTAAATACTTTGCCTCTTATCGACATTTTTTTAATTTTTTTATTTTATTCTCATTGCATGACTTGTAAATTGATTCGAATTGCGTTCTATACGTCGTAACAACGCACTGGGGAACTACATACCTCGATAAAACAATTTCCCTGTTCGCGCATCGTCGTATATCCATCTGTCATTCGGTGATTACCAAGGAAAGTTTCATATAATCACATTATTGCGACGATATAAATTTGTGCGCTTGAAATAATTGCGAAACGTTAAATCGCGTCTGTTTCAACCAAATTGTTGGTTATTAATTTCATTTTCAATAATGCAAACACATTATTGTTATAAATAAACAGCAATATTACGAAAAACCTTTATATTATATTATCATATATGTATGCTCTGATATTTCGAATACAGCTGCTATACAAAAACTAAGAATAACAAGAGAAATTTTTATATTTTTTTAATTCTATGTAAAAATATATAGATAAAAAATGTTAAAAAAATTAAACGTAACACAAATCGTGTTTAATAATGTAACAGCTGCTATGCTGAAATTATTTATGCGATAACGAATGACGTCATATCTTACATTAATAAATAGCAAAGTAACTTTTCAATTTTTTTCAACATTTATCTTCATGATTGATAAAATATAGTTCAAAAAACTTCATAAATAAAGAACGGAAATTTAAAATCGTTTATTACGTAAAATTGAATGATATTTGCATATTCATTATAAATCGATACGTTGATAGCAATAAGAATTAATTGCGTGATATCAAGATATAAAAATTACTTATCAAACGTTAAATTTGTTAACATTTTCTACAATGTGCAAAAGACGAAAACAAGCAATAGTAGAAATGAAATACACGACCAAGCATTGTTCTATTTTTCCACTTGGACATTCAGTCCGATATTTAATGGATGCTCGCCAGACAACGCAAACTGCAAAGAATGCAGATAAAGCAATAAACGTGAGAAAGGGTGGGGGAGGGGGAAGATGAGAGGAGAGAAAGAAGGAGAAAACAGGCATATACGCATACGGTCGTTTAAAAGGCAGTGTAAGATTCGAATGCGCGCTCCCTCGGGCTCCCAGGGGCCGGTTCAAGGCTTGTCGTGTTGGCTGCTGTATCCCGTAAGAAAAGGGGCGTTCCCCCTTTGGAAAAGTACAGCTGTCCTTCGAAACTCGACTAACTCGAACCCGAAGGAACGGGGCTACAACGGCGGCTTGTATATTTTACAAGCAAAGAGAGAATCCGTCCATCCCTCTTTACTATCCTCTCCTTTATTGCCTAGCTCGTTAATCTGAGTGCTTGCTAAATGTATTGCCGTGGTTCGAATTACTATTTCAACCTGACTGAAATGTTACATGTTATGTTGAATGCGCGACTTAACTTTTGGTGCAATAGCATTCCTCAAGATTTATTTATTCAAGGAAGTATTACACAATGTGAAATTTTTCAAAGTTGTATTTTGAATAATAGAATAATAATGTAATGATAAACAAGAATAATTTTTAGCAGAATTCTACGATTTTTATTTATTACTTGGATATAAATTTATTTTTAAGTTTTAGAAATCTTCCTCTTCCTTATAGCTTGTACAAATAATAAATTCATAAATTTCGAAATATTTTTAATATGCAAAATAGTTGTCAGACGTGTTCTCAAAATTTTTAATGAAAAGCGAGTTTAAATGAGGGCCAGCTGGGCTTTTGTTGTCCATTATAGCGATCCTTTTCAACTGCCCCATCTTCATCGTATCCACTCTTTCGTTTCTTTCCTTCCCCTTTCGTTTCTTTCCTTCTCCCCTTCCGTTTCCACGTCGTGCCCTTCGCAAACTTTGTTTCGTTGTTCCTCACATCTCCGCTTGCCTGCATCAAGTGACACAACATCTGGCGTTACGTTTTGCCAACGTTGTTGCATGGCGAGAAAAAAAATAGCATTTTTCAAAAAATTATAAAGATAGATAAGACGAAAGTCCGAACAACACCGATCGTAAATAATACTCGATACGGCTTATCGCGAGATATCTAGTTCCGGGAACGACATTTAATTATGAAAATAAATTGCGATCAAGCATTTACTTGTGTCAATCCAGGAATTCCACAATATTCGTTTTTTCTCTCTCGCGCAAAAATAACTCAATGCTGCCAGGACACATAGCGCGGCGAATGGAAAGTTGAATGATAATGACGCTTGAGATGCATTCCTCGCGGCATAAAGTACACATCGGCGTCGTTAGTTTCAGCAGAGAGAGAGAGAGAAAGAGAAAGAGTGAGAGGGGGGATAAAGAGACAGAAAAAAAAGCGTCTCACCTCGTAATCGCGCTATTAAATTGGCGACTTATATACGCCAAATGCCTTCAATTTACGCTCGGTATAGAATAAATTATGCGAGGTGAAAGTGAATGCCGGCTACGCAAGTAGTCGGAGCAGGGAAGGTTTTCGGCGCGAGAGGGGGAGGCACGCTTCAAAAAGTAACGCCGGTCGTTGAAAACCTTGAAAGTGTGCAAAACCAACTGGTCTCCGGCGACTCCACTGATTTATATTTATCCGACGTATATAATATATGCATTATTGTGGAAACAGGTGGAGACGTGTCGTAAAAAGTTTATTGTTTTGTTAAACAAATCCACATATACGTGGGAGAAGGGGAGGCCTCGCGCCGTTATAAATATCACTCATTTATTCTGCGATATTTTTTTTCCTGCGAAATGCAAAATTGCAACAATAAGCATTCGCAATCTACCTCAAATTACGCATTTAAAAGGAAAATTTAGGAGCGCTTTTAAAAAGATCTTTATGCAATCTACATTTATTGTCAACGATATTACTATTAGTATGTTATTATAATATATTATTTACATTAATAGTATATTGATGATAAATATCGGCCATCGGCTATATTTATTTATTTTGAATTCCCAAATCACAGAATTAATTCGTATTTAATACCGGCTTGTTTAATGAATTTATTTTATGAAAAGCTACTGAACGCAGCACGAAATAACTTTTACGATTGTTATGTACTTGGATCTTATCGTCGACATATTATTTTACGATTGGTTGACAGTTTAGCTTTTATCTCTCAACAATAACATGTTCAAACTCACTTGCGCTATTACAATAGCTAGGCGATGAAAAACGCGTTTTGTAAAACGTTAAAGCCCAATCTACAATGTGCTTTTTTATTTTTGTTTCCTGCCTTTTCATCTTCACGTAAAGGCATATTTTTCTTCGGAAATTCAGAAGGGAAAAATTGTAAATCACAGTGTTTCTTGGCTCCATGCGACAAACATAAAAAGCATAAATACGAAAGGCAGAAAGCAAGAAACAATACGCAAGAAGCACATTGTAGATCAGACCTAAGCGACCGTGGTGCAACTGCATTTTTCTTTTTCCTTTTTTCCAAGGCCGTGTATCACGTATCGATCACCTAATACACTCGGCAAGGAAGCATGACTGACGGGCGAAATACGTAATTTAGCCACTTGTCAATTAACGTGGTGATTAACGTTATTATATCTGTGTGCGATAGTGTCACGTGAACATGTCATTGTGCGCTTTTAGAGCGGAAATATATGTTCGCGCTGCAGGCGGTGTTTAATGGCATATTTTAATGACGGCATGATTATCTCATTAGTTATTACTCATCCGATTATCAGACGAATGGGAATTAATTAAGCGAGCAAGAAAAAATATTTACTCGCGATCTTACGTAAATGAAGTAACTCTTTTTCTTCTTACGCTATACTAATAAAATATCACGCGTCACATTAAATTGTAAATAATAATCGTGGAAAAATATTATCTTTCTACTGGGGTGAACTTATCTTGATTCCGATATACGATATATCCTCCCGGCGAGAAAAAGCGCATGCAGTTGCTGGTTAATTTTCTAACGGCTTCGCGATCTCTCGGCGCGATAGTAACGCTATCCGAACGTCGGATCGAAACACCTCCCGGAAACGTTCTCGATCGCGACCGCGCTCTCGAGCCGGCGCGATCGCGTATACCCCCGGTGTGTCGTTTTCACCGGCGACGAATTTCGATGAGAATGGTGAAATCGACGGCCGTACCGCCGTCACGAGAGCGGAATTCGTGCGGTTATGGACAACTCGTTATTGGATGATGCCCGAATAACTCGATTGATGATGAGTTGGAATCGTAAAACCGTCCGGCACGCAAATTGATTTGTAGAGTGCCCGCAGAGGCATTATTATGAATTCATGCGTACGGGCGATAGACCCTGCCGGGAGTCACGGCAATGCGAAATTATGTTGGCGACATTACGACACCGAGTTTACGCATAAACCGTCGTCGCGTTGTGTTAGTCCGAGACTTCGAAACGATAAAATCTCGTAAAAGCGTCGTAAAAAGGTGTAGCCGACAATGGTTACGGCGATGGCTCGCTCTTTCTCTCTCGCAAGTAAGAATGCGATATTTATGAACTTTGCCCTTGAAGAAACTCATGAACTTTCCGTAAACAAAGTTACTCTTTAATCTCTTTCCGCCGGCATGATTAATCGATACGGACTAATCTGATAATTCCAAAGTTAATCGACTTATGGTATTATCTATGAAGTTCGACATCGGATTTTGCTTAATGATCCAAAATCATAAGTGCATTCAAAAATGCCGATGACGTAAGAAATATAAATAAAAACTGCGTCGTCATATTTCTCAAATAGACTGCCGATCTTGGAAATTCCCAGCGATTAGCGTTATAATCGTCTTCGATAAGATATTTTTCTCGTGTATGTTTTTGTATTAGAAACTTCCGTTTTCGTATGATTCATGCAGCTTGCAGTCGCAAACGACTCGAAGCAGACTTTTATATCGACGATTTTATGGGCGACGAAAGCGACCGCCGTCACGTGTCTTTTCCGCTGAGTTATCCCACCGTAATTTCTGACTTTTCGACTTCTTCCGGACGCTCGCTTCATTGTCGGTCTTTTTTTCCGCTTTTCCTTTCCGCTGTACGATACTACGATAGCACCGGTAACGATTCCAGGCTAATAATTACCGTGCACGCTCGACTGGCCCCCTCGGCTTTCAATGATTCGACTATATCACATAAAAGCGACCGATTGCCGAGCCTGTGTGTTTCTCCACCCTCGTCATTGTCTTTCCATCCCCTTCATCAAATATATAATGCAATACTATATACACATACAATCGAGTGTATTAATGTTCGTTTGTACTCATAAGAATGCTTCACACCACTCATTAATTCTTTTTGTCTTCTCTTTTTATGCGAGCGCAAAGTAGCTGAATTATACAAATCAAATTAATTAAGCGAAAAGCATTCTCTTTCTTACAGAGAAATTTGATCGTTATGATATGTTAGCGTATCAGATCAGCGTATCAATAACCTATTCGATTGTGCTTCGTAAGAGAGTGCATATATATATCTCCTCGCGAGCCATTCACGTCAGGAAGAGCTTGTTGACGTTGCAGTATCGATCTGCGGCCGGTTGCATTCGCAACATCTCACGCCTACGACCGCGACTTTCTCGGAAATGACCAGGAGGATTGCCGCTCTGTGACCGATACTGCTATCACGACCTTAATCACGGTTTGTCGAATGATGCATGCGTGACACGTTGATGATCCGCCTCTAGTTGGGTGGACTTCCCGTTTACTGGCACATTGACATTCCATTTCCAAAATTATACCTTCGTCGAACGTAAAGAGAAAATTAGTTTAATCTTAGAAACTTTTCATAACAAAAAAATATTTAGAGAGAAAAATAAAGCCAAAATATCGAGAGCGCAAGAAAACGAAAAAAATAAAAATTTATTATAAAGATAGCTATAAACGCAGCATCTTCCAAATTATAGAAATCAATTGAGAAGTTTTAAAATATTTTTTTCCTGCGAGGAATTTTAAACGACATTTAACGATTTCATGGTAAACGACGGAGCCACTTTCTTCAAATATATCTCTCTCACAATCTATACATTTCTTACAGCGATTCAAAAACTTCAATATAAAATAATTTTTGTTAGTAATTTCCGGGATAATTTTATATTTAACATTTTTTCGTGAAAAGAACAACTCTCTTTCTCTCTTTGTTGCTCGTAAGTTTCTCTCAGCTAGTCACACAGACCAGAGATGGCCAATCTACATATTGAAAGATGTTTCATCGCGGTCTATTAGAATTCTATAGATCTGAGGACTTGTTCATGCTTCGTCGCGACATACTTCAAGTGAAACGCGAAGATTACGCGATTTCGTTGGGATAAGATACTGGTTTGCACGGAAAATTCCAACATGCAATAAAAAAATATTGTGAGCGTCAATTTTTAACTTTGGAAATATTCGGAATTTGTACAAAAAATTATTGCAACTTGGACGTAACGTACGAATATTGTGTGTGAAATATTTTATCTAAACTTTTTTCAAGATAGTTAATTTCAGTAATGGAAATTTATCTTAGCCAGAATAGATCTTTGCGGCATTTTCTTCTTCTTTTTCTCGAGTCCTTCGGCTTGTACGCGCGTAGCCTCATCTGTTACAGATTGATGAGAAAATAATGCGATTGAAACTCCATCGACTGCTACTGTCTCCGTGCGAACGTGTTAAAAAGATTTGCGCCCGAGAGTTTCCTTCGAGTTTGCTTTGTGTTATCAGCGAAGATTACTATCTAACAACTGCAACTTATTGTAAAATTATGTATAGACAGGGTTTTAGCGTTTGTATTCGTATTTGGTATTCATATTTGGTCTATTGTTAGCCATTCATTCTAAATCGAAAGCATCGAGAATAGTGTTAATAAATTCGACAGTAAAATCCCTCTTTGAGTTTGTGTAGTATAAATTCGCCATCTGGGACGTATACGGGGCTAATATTTGCTGCTAGTACAGAACGGATTGGAAAAGGTTAATATCGTACGATAGAAAACGCGAATGTCGAAGCTGCCAGGTTGTTGGCTGGCCAGTCGCGAGTCTATAGCGAGGTCTCGAGATCGCGATAAAAAGATCGGTGAAGGGAGAGTGATGTGATTCCTGTGTCGGTGCGCGGTGTTCCGTGCGGTTATCTAGCGGGCAAAGGCTTTCTCCGAGGAAGGCCTTTGAGAGACGTCCTTTCTCTCTAAGGACGCCAGGGCGCTGGAAGAATTCGTCTCAAGGCCGTTGCTCTTGGACGCCGCGTACGCTCATTTTGCGAAAATCGAATCGCGCCGCTGTGCGGATAATCGTGAATCCAAGTGTTATCGTAAATTATCTAAAGAGAAAATCCAAACTGATCCAGCCGCGGCGCGAGCGACCGTTATTGAAGTCTCTGGACGCTCCAAGTACAATACCGGATGTTGCTGTATAATGAACGCAGAAGCGCCTTCCTAGCGTTGATATTTGAGCAATAAAACGTGTGATATCGATCGCCGGGATGAATGCCCGTAGAGAAATGCCCGTGTGAATATTCTAACATTCTCCACACGCTATGCTTCGTACAATATAAAATACAGGTTATGGTATCTTTATTATTTGTTGCTTTTTACATCTATTCTTTATTTTATATTGTGTATATTTTCCCATGTGTTGTAAACACTAATAGTGTGAAGGAAAAGAATCATCGAAAGAAAGTCAAAGCTGTTTGAATATTCCACAAAAGTGTAACACAATATATCGCCGTGTTTGATTATACGCAGTCTTCTAATTATCGATAATTACGTATCCGCCCTAACTGGCACAGCGGTGTGTCGCGAAAGTTTTTATATTTATGCCGACATGAAGCAGATCGCGCGGGTGAGACGCGGCTTTAAAAAGAGACTCTCGGCCGCTAATCGTTCACAGGGATTTCCCGCCGTTTTATCATAATACCACGGGCTTTCCCCGTTGGAGCGTGCACACAAGCGCTGAAAAATTCTCGCCCTTTTTCGCCCCGCGGCTCGCTCCATCAAGGTAATTTACGTCGTCCATCCCCCTGCGCGCGTAATTAAAATGTCCTTCTATATTTTGAAATGTTTCAACGAACCACAATGAAGGAGAGCGCAGAGTGCGTAGTTGTGTGCGGTTACTAGGACACTAAAATATGCCGACAACCATGTTTTCCGTTTCAAAGGAAATTTTACCTGTTTTCAGGAATGCGTATTTTTGACTTGAATAGAGAACCTTACAGGGTAATCTTTTCTTTAAGGATAATCCAGCAATTTAAATAAACCTGCACTGTTAGTTTGCGAAAGTTTTATGGGACAAATGAAATATGGTGTTTTTAAATAGAGAATAGATCTATAGAATAGAATGTTTTAAATGACATCCGAAGCGACTCTGGTTCCTGAAATTAAATAGAAAAAATATTTCATTTTTCTCGGAACTCACTCACACACACACAATACAATAGCGTCGTCATTCTACCATAGAAAACGAGTTTGTGATGAATCCGTTACAAAATCTACCAACTTCATTTTTTGAATATTCTAGCTGTAGTTTTTGAATCTGCTTGGCGAATAATTTGTCTAATATTTTTTGGAACATATTGATAATATAATATTTAGAAAGAGTATACGAAAAATAAATCTATCTTTTCTTAATGACAAAGTATAGACGGAATAATAATTGCGCGAGGAAAAATCGATAGTGTCAGTTTAATCACATATTTATATACAACTGCAATTTTTATAATTTTAATCAACTGATATTGTTTATTTTTAGAAATAGTACAAGCTGGACCGTAATAAATTATGATCCTTCTTAAATGCTTATCTGTCAAATTTGCCGCGCGTGACTTAGCATATTATTGCCTGAATTATTTCAAATACAAACACAAATGGTGATAGCGATATCGTGGCAATTAATTGTAAAAGCGACAGACAAATACGCCTAATATGAGATCCGATACACAGCACATAACGCAGCTGTTATCGATATCGCACTTCCGGCTTTCGATGAAAACAGGTCGAATACACTCTAGGAAGTTTCTTCGAGATGATCAGCGTGTTACGCACGTGTCCGCGCCAAGAGAAAAGTTCATTACCGGATTCACGATTTCATGCTCGCTACTTTTATGCTCGGTTCGTCGTAATTTGCATTTACGTAGAATCGTCCACGTAACGTGATGAAAGCCGTATGCATAAAAAAAATTCACCGAACTGCACATGCAAGTATTTTCTTATGTATTCTTTTTTTTTTCCTTTATACTAGAATTCTTAAAATTTTCCAGTATGTAAAACTGCCATTTATTATTTCATGGGAACTATTGAGAACTTTAATGTTGTCGATGATTAATGATTCTCTGACAGTCAGGTAGGTAAGTAGGTAAGAAATAGTGCTGACCATGAAGAAGAATGGAACAAACAAAAAGAACCTTAGATTCACGCTGTACTTTCCAATTTGCTTTGAGTTTTTATAAATTGTTTCCCAGAAAATCACTTTTATCTCTTAGACAAATTGTTTTGAAATCCACATTTTTATTTAATATGATTTAAATATTTATTCTTATTGTATTTGTGAAATCGAAGAACCAAGTATAAATATATGCAAGCACGATTATAACGCACCGTCTAATCGTAATCTTTGTTAACAAGAAAGTGGTACGATAGTAGATATCACATTAAAATACCACATGGCGATGAAACAAAAATACGATATGTATTTATCGTGTTTTTATTGGGGTTTTTCTGATATCGCAATTACTATATTTTTATGTGGCATTATCTTACCGATAAAGTCATATAACAGCGAGGCGTCAGGAAGGAAATAATTATCCATATTGCATTAAATGTTCGGAGAAAATTTTATAGAACGATAAACCATTTCGGTGGCACATATCTCAGTTTGTTCAAGTGTTATCTCGAAATTTACTTGGCTTTATGACGAAATTCCGGGAATTCCATTATGGAATTCACAGATTTTTAGTTGATCTCATACATGCATATTTTCTCCTTTTTTTTAACTTTATACTTGAATTATTAACATTTTGCAGTGTATGAAGCCGGCATATTTCATTTCATGAAAATTATTGAAAATGTTGTCGTTATTGTTAATGATTCCACAGTTTCGAGTAGGGAAGAAATAGTTCTGACTGTGAAAGGAGAATAGCTCGGAACAAACAGAAACATCACAGTACAGATTCACGCTGTGCTCAAAACAAAGTTTGTTTTGAGTTTTTACAAATTAACTTCCACATAATAAAAGAATTTTCTAGAAAATAATTTTCACTTTAGCTTTTCATACAAAGGTATAATTCACTAAATGGATAAAATAAATGTTTAAAATATTTAAAGAATTATAATTTAAACCTTGGCTTTTCACAAACGCGACAGATTGTAATATTTCAATTTATTTATTTGTTAATTGAAAAATTATAATTATCTGAATGAGAAAGACGTCATAAAATGTATAGGAATTCTTTGCATTAACAAATATACTTGCATTTGACAAACAAATCAACTTGTAAAAAAGAAAAGGCAATATGCGTTTATATTCGCGTTTATATTCGCGCTACATTCCGAACGATTTCGGAAGTTTCTCTTTTTTTTCTTCCGCTTAAAATCAGACTCGTTTCTCGCATTTCTGACAGCTTTCTCAGTCCAAAGTATATAACAGACAGCATATTGCACTATTTAAAACATTCTCGTCAATTGATCGCATATATTTGTAAAATCAGTTTTTTATGAATTTGATTAAAATGGTTATTACAATTAATCAAAGTGATTTAAAGAATTATCTGTCACTTAAAATCACCTGAACTTCGCGTCGCATTAATTTATGAAGCGTATCGATTTGCAATGCGGAAGTATTTCTGCACAAATTTATTATTATGAATCTGTCATTCAATTCTATCTCGAATTCCATCATTGAGCAATCGAGTTTGCCGTATCGAGTGCGCGAGCATTGAAATTTCCGGAATTTCAGTAATTCTGACGTCCGTCACATTGACTTCCTTTTCAAACTGTTTATCATGATTATGATTTTTCCTCTCAATTTATGTTATATGCTCGTCATCGTTCAGAAGCGCTCTACGAACAATCGCTAACCTCTTACGACCGTCGTAAAATTAATTTCATCCTTGGTACTGCCGTCAAATTAAGCCGCGGCTGATTGTAATGTATTCGACGAATACAATCGCGATTTTATCTCGGCATATAAGGCTATCTCGTAAGCACTTGAAACGAGCGTACGGTTTTTGCAACGAGTGAATTAGTTTGCTAAGGAAAATCGATAAAAAAGATAATTAAAGGGCTCTGCCGCGGATTGTGATATGTTAAACCGTATTTAATTTCAATCTTCAGATTTTATCTCAATCATTTAATTTAATGGACAAACTCAATCCTCTATTAGTCGCTTTGAGAGACAGTTTTTACCGACACTACCGTCTAGAAAGTAATTTACGCAGTTGCAAAGGCTCTTACAGCGAAAGCCCGATATCGGCTTGGTCTTCTCAATGCCGAGGCGGATGAACGAACAATTTTGTCGAAATTACCGATCCTAACCTCCTGACCCCGATTCCTCTCTCTCTCTCTTTCTCTCTTTATCTCTTTCTCTCTTTTTCTTTTCGATGGCACGAAACGACTCGGCGGCCTCAAGCCCGCGGCATCGCGTGCCTCGCAGAATGCGCAGTTTAGACGAACGTAATGTTAATGAATTCGTGATGGTGGACGGCGACGACAATGATAGATGCGGCGAGGCGTGCGGCGCGCGAGATTCTATCTTCTCATCTCCGCAGCTGCATACGTAGGAGGACTAAGGTTAATAATGCGTCCGGCAGGGATCTCGGATGTTGCGAACGCCGACGAATTTAACACTCATTGTCAGCAAGATCCCAGTATTTCGCTTAGCAACAGTATCTTTCGCTAATTCGCGACACGTAAATCAAATATTACGCGTTAATTAACAGACGAGTCAGCGAGAAATTGAAAAAAAAAAGAAACGTCGAACTCTTGCGCTGACAAACGTGGTCGATCAGTTGATTCGAACGAGAAAACAATCTACTTGGAATTAGTTGAGCATTTCAAGCGATTTTCGTGGTCGACACTTCCTTTCCTCTCCTTACCGCGCGCGTCGTAACAGCTAGGGCCAGCGCAACCAAGCGTTAGAAGCGGCGCTATTTAATTAAATGAGTAGGTTCTTTTCCTGTGAGAACCTTGATTAAATTTAATATTTGAAGATTATTGCAATTTATTGCCAATATAAATTATCCGTATTATTATGATATTTCAGTATAATAAATATAAATATAAAAAGACAATATTTTTAACAATAAATTTTAATAATTTTTTTTAATTTTCAATAATTCTCAATTGAAATAATCAAGGTTCTTACAGGAAAAATCTACTCATTAAATCGAACAATCGCTCAACGCCGAAATCGAACAACGCCGCTCCTAATGCTCGGCTGCGTTGGTTGCGGCGCGCGTAGTGAGGAGAGGAAAGGAGGTGTCAATAACGAAAATCACCTCAGATGCTCAATTAATTCCGAGTACTGTACAATCTACAGTATCTGTTTATAAGATCATAAAAGTCTCTAATAATTCCAAGTGCGTAGTGTCTAATCGCGACACATTGAATTAAAAAATTTTTCAAGTATTCCTGATTTCAAGAATGAGATATCCAACATTTTATTTCTCCCAAATATTTTTTGATGTATTAATTTGTTAATTTTCCACATATAGAAATAATTTTTTTTTATTAGAACTGATTGACTGTTATGAAAATTAAATATAAAATTTTTTCATTACCGTCGAATCGAGAAGAAAGTTTAACGAATTTCGAAGTTTACTTTACCGTCTCCGGTTTGTCAAGCATAAATTGCAAGCCTCGTTGTCGTTGTCTCTCTGTCTGATTTACGGCGTTCCTTTCACTCTGTTCTCCCGGGATCGCCGATCGTGATCACCCGTGCGCACGCACGCACGACGCGTCTAAATTGTATTGGTGTTACCCGGCGCCCGTCGTTGTGCGATTGTGAAACACTACGGCGTGACGAATTATAAGGTGTCGGTTGCGAGGTGACATTTCTATCCGCCTACGAGTTTCTAGCGCGAATGCGCTCAGTTTCGATATAATTCCCGTCATCGATCAATATGCTATGGTATAAATCGCAACTTTAACAGACGAATCTAATTGCACGGAAATAGAGCATAATTTATTTTATTTCAAGTGCCGCAGGATATCCTTTTCTACAATGCACTTGATACCGCGCAGATTCGATGAAATGATATTGTTATATTAGAAATAATTGTAATAAATACTAACTAATAATAATTATTAGCTATTATTTATTTTATTAGTAATTAATTATTAACTATTAGCCAATAATTAGTAACAACTACTAGTTATTTATTATCGTGTAATTATTTATTAACCGTGGCAATAATACAGTTTGATTGCAATGGAAAAATGATTGAAGAATGAATTTACCTATTAATTATTTTTTTTTGTATTTATTATATTTAATACTTTTAATTTTTTTGTTGTCAAACATCATTCGTTCGAAACATAGTGTTCAGGTATCTCCTTTTGTGTGCTATATGTATATTTACTCTAGAATGCGCTTCTTTAAGAGCATTTGTTTGAGCTTTTATTCATACATGAACTTTCATTGTCTCTTAGCGCCGTCACCACAAAGACGGCTCTTGTGATTGCGCTACCCACTTGTTCTCAGATTTAACCGGCGTCGAGAGGCAGCCTCTAACTTTTACCCCGCGGCGTGATTTAGCTTCGTAAGAAGATACCGTTCTCATTCACTTAGCCGTGTACGGTTACCCGACACGAGAAGGATAGCGTGCATCCGCCGCCGTATATTTTCCCGTTTTAGCCCCTCTTCCTGCTTGCCCGCCGTCTTCCTCGGCGGCGGCATGTAAACACGATTTACATGTATGAATCGCGGTGAATAGCGGCGACTCCGCCGTGCGTGCGGGAAAAGGAGAGCTTCTTTCCACGTCGTGCTGTCGCTTGAGTTACCGAAGCTCGCCTCTGTCAATATCGACATCACTTCCGGGCCGTAACCGCGCGCGCGTACGTCGCGATTCTATTCCAAGTGCTCGGAGTCACTCGACGTGTCCGGTGTCTGTCCAGAGACAACTCCGTCGTCTCTCGACTGTCGCCGCCCTGTAGATACCATTAAGTCCGAGTCTCCGCGAATCGATAATGCGTCCTCTCCTCCGCGCCGTCGTCATCCAAGCGTTAGTCGTTATCGTCGTTTCAAATAAGAGTTGAACACAAATTTCAACCACGAAAAATCACAATAATTTGTAAAATTTTAGTCATGTGCATATTATATTAGTATCTTTGATTGTAATTATAACTCATGAATTAATGCACAAATTTTTTATTTCTTGTCCACAAAAAGCGGATGTCTGAAACGAGAGCCGGCTCTCGACCGTCTGGAAAGTTGAGTAAAATCGGGGGGCAAGCGCGGGGCAGCGCGCGATTGCATGGGGAGCAAAAGAAAAATATTTCGTTTCGGAGCGAAACTAGTTTCGCGCGGTGAGCTTCCGGTGAATTAATTAAGCTGTCAGTGTCGTCCAAGACGGACGGAATGTCGCGACGAAATATGCGAATTGTCCGGTGGGAACAACGCGGACCAGACTGTCCGGATGACCGTTGTGCGTTCGAGATACGATAAAGGACGAAAGAAAAACCGCAACTTGACGAGGCTGTATCCGGCGTGCGCTCTCAACTGACGACATCGAGTTTAATGATATTTCCGTTTTATATTCCGCGCGTTATTATTCGCTCGATTTAAACGGTTTTTCTCTCGACGTAAGCGTTTCGAGAATGAGCAATTATCACGGACGCGTGCGGCGTTTGCCGGTTACGCGGCTGCTGTAAAATCCTGCGGTTTACATACGCCGAAGGCTGTGTGCGATGCATATTTAATCCCAGAACTTCCAAATTAAAATACTTTCTGCCAACAATGCCGTCCGTCCGCACCGCACGATTATTAATATTTTGTTGTTTTTTTTACTCTTGTGCGCACCTAACGAGATGTGATTAGCACACCGCCACAGTCTTCTCATTCAAATAATATTTTTTTATTGCAACAAATGACGAGATCGATCAACATTTAATTTAATGAAATATTAACGCCAACATAGTGTATCGTCATTTAACAGAAATATATGTATATTGCTATTAAGTTTCCGCCCTAGAAATGCTATTTCTTCTCACGAAGGAGGACTCAAAGCCGAGAACCTTCTGCACGTGACGTTTGCAGAGAGGTTTCCGAGTACGGTAGCACCCCGTGTGAATCGTCGAGTTCGACGCGGCATAATACGCCCTTACGCGGCAGGTGGTACTCGGTTGTGGCGCAAACACGAGCACAGGTAACCGTGTCGATACGACGTGAATACGACAATAAAGATGTTGTGGTGCACGCAACGGCTGTGGCGTCTAGCTTACGGTTTAACGGGCGGATTTAACAGAGTTGGCAAGAGCCCGATAAACGCTCGGCTCGTCGGAAAAACGGCGGAGACTCTTCTCGTCGATTCTTCTCGTCGTGTCTGCCACCACGGTTTTCCCCTTTTCCGCGTTTCCCTTCCCCTCCCGACTCTGTTGTCCATCTGTCCTTAAAAAGGTAACGCACGAATAATGGTTCCCGCTTGTCCGGTCCTTTCGTGTCGTTTTCCCCCGGGGCCCGCACGCTTCTCTCTCGCCCACGCGCTTTTGTTCTTCACCCACCCTCGCTTCAGTCCACGAGACGCTTTTTCGCCGACCGTGGAAAAAAGAGGAGTAAAAAAAAAGAAAAAAGAACGTCGTCCGCGGCGTCCATTGTATCCCGGGCTAACTGAGTTTGGTCTTGTTGGTAATTCGATTGTCGTGGTCGCGCGGCTGGTAATTTAAATCCGCCCGACGGTAGAAGCTATACGATGGGATCGCCTCGTTATTAACTGTAGCGAATTACGTCGCATTGTGCACCCGCCCTCCCTTGCACGCCCCGGAAGTATTCACGGGGAAACGATCGCGTAAAGTCCTCGCGAATTACGCGATTTATTTATCGTGTATCGCGCCGCGCGAGGACGGTAAATCTATTTTATCTCCGACCACTCGCGCACTCCTCGCGACGATTTAAAACGCTGCAGCGGTTACCGCCGGCAAAAAGGCCAGCGTGAACGCGCGTGCCATTTTACACAGAGTGTGTTCGGACCACCAGATATTCACTTCGAAAAAGTTAGCACTTTATTTCTCGAATTTCTAGAATGTAATTGATGGAGTTTTCCGAGTCGATATTCCGCCAAACAAAATTTAACGAGACCACATATTTAATTTTGAATATCAAATCTCTCGACAATTATTACGCTTTGCGATAAATTTCTGTTTGAAATAAAATTTCATAGAAATTAATGGTCGGATTAAAACTTAATTTTAGAATATTAGGATTAGATTTAGTTTGCGGATATATCTCGTTTTGATACCGCGATCGATCAAAGAGCCCCGAAGGAAGGAACAACGAGCTTCGTTAGCGCGCGCGGAGTCGTGTCGCCGACGGTTTTCAAAATCGATGCACTGCTCCCTTTCCTTTTTCACCCTCGTCTTTTCCACCCAGCGAGTTCTGTCTCCGCTATCTTATACCGAAGGACAAACGAGAGACTTCGTGTCATGAGAAAGTAAAAATAGTTTACGCGCGAATAAAAACAAAAGTAGTTAAAGTTCGTAGATAAAATGCGCTCCTTCGCGGAATTTTTTTCAGTAAACAAGGCGTTAATAATACGGTTTAAATATCGATCGCGGTTTTTCTTCCGATGCGATAAGACAAAAATTTTTTGCCCGCTCATTTGCCGCACGATACCCTTCGTGCTTTTTGCGCGCGAAGCGAATTAATATCGATTTCATCGCGCGAAAGGGCAGTCCTCTCGCCGACTCACGCGGCTCATTCGATCGCGGCAATCGATTGGTAACGACCGGCCGAGCAGAGAGCTCAATTTCTTCTTTTCCGGCGCGCAAAACCCGTTTGACATTTACAGACGCGCGTAATCGTCTCAAGTCTTGGTATCGAAGCCCGTCGCCGACGCTCATTGTGCGAGTCCGAGCCGACGACGATAACGTTTCGGTCGCGACGCCTGTCTAAAGAAATATTAATTCTCGGCGTAGCGCGTGATTTATTGGAGGTAGAGCTGACGCAAGACGCTCCTCGAACTCTCCGTAATTATGACCGATAGTCTTCACGCGCCTCGTGTCGTTTGCGTAACTGGGCATACCGAGGCTTCCGGTATCTTCGCTCGCGCAAGATTCTATTGATTTTTCCAAAACCGTAACTTTCTTAATCTACTACAATAATTAAATTCGCATAACGTAATTACTTATGATGGATACTTCTGATCTTCGTGACTCTAACTACACTTTATCATATTTCACACGGAAGAGATAGGCGTTTGGAAAAATGGGAGTAATTTTATCTCGCGATTTGACAGCCGCGGGGGAAAACAACGCGGATATCGATGATGCAGACCGATCGGGAATGGAAGCTACGAGAAAGTAGCAGCTTGCGCGAATGCATTTCGAAAGGTGTACGTTCGAAAGTGATGACGGACAGTCCGGGAGACCTAGAAACAATGCGCGGTGCGCGCTCGAACGGACGACGAACGAGCATTACTGTTCGCGCTTATCGCGGCCACGCCTAATCGCTCTGATTACGGCGTTCGCTGTCTCGCGCCCGGATCTTTAAAACCCGGTTCGTCGTTCGTGCACCACGTGAAATTTGACGTGAGCCCAAATCGATAGTAATTGCGGTCGAACGAATCCCCGTTCGTTTAACGAATGCCTCGTAATCCTAGCGGGATCCTAGCGCACGTAATTGTTGCGCGATGATGCAATACGCATGGAGCTATTATCAGCCGCACATCTCCTATCATTTTCCAATAAATTCATTTACGTAATATTCGTGGTACATCCGTATTTTGGAATGTATTATTATGATTATACATCTACTATTAGTCACGTTTGCACATTCGCAATATTTTAAAAAACGTTCGTAAAATCCTCGCGTAGCGAGTACTGCCCTTAAAAATAAGATTATACAAGAAGCGATTATATAGTTATTTTGTAGGAGTCTGTCGGTTCTACCGGGGTTAAGGTCCGGATCTATGATTACCGCGATCCAGGATCTATAAAGTCGCGGCTGCGAAGCCGATAGGTGTGTGCACCGACCGTTGCACCGCACGCGTGTGCGCACGTATGTACGTGCACGACTAAGGGAGGCAGAATGAACAGCCTGGAGTTCGCCGCCCGAGAGAAAGTGAACCAGTTGGCGGTGTTGGCGAATTTCTCGTCGCGGCGAAGGCGAATAAGCCGCGCGGTGTACGTATGTTGCCTACCTGTTGCGAACCGGCAACCGTGCCTACGTCGCGATTATGCCGAGCGATTAATCGAGAACGGATCGGCCAACGATTTTCGGCGCACCGCCTTCCTTTTCCGCGCCGGCGAGCACCGAGCCCGCCCGCGCTCCACTATTCTTAATCCCGGAAAGCGAACGTTTCATTGCGGACGACGGCCGGACAGTCACTGGTGATTCCGCTGATCGCGTTCCACTTCTGTCAGTTCTACTCTAATTTTCAAAATTCCACTAATTCCACTCTCATTTCTAAATTCATTCCAAGCATGAAGCGTAATTTTCCTCAACGTGCCTTCGCTTCAAAGTTCAACGGATATCGATCTCAGACGTTTTAATTTTGAACTTTCCGCGGACCGGCATTTATTTCTGTTGATCCGCGCAAATTGCACCTTGGCAGAATCGTCGTGACGTAATTGCATATTGCATAATTGACTTAATTTATCGCTAATTATGTTTGTATTCGTGGTTGTGCGTGATGGAGTGTACCTCATCCGAGTATAGCTCATTAATCTAGTAATAAATATAGTTCAACGGGCTAATAAGAATGGCTATAAACGCAGCCAGCTTACACGTTTCCACGCAGTACTCATAGTTGTGCATTTAATTACTTAATTAGGCGGTTTCTTGCCACGGCGACCGCCGTCGCGTGTTATTATGTATACCGGTCGCCGTTCGTTCGCCGCGTAAATTCGAGCTAGCGTAACGTGTATCGGCTGGAAGTAGCAGCAGCAATAGCAGCAACAGCAGCAACAGCAGCAGCAGCAGCAGCAGCAGCAGCAGCAGTTGGTTTGTTACGTGTATTCAGGGTTAACGAACCGAAAATACGTTTCTATTTTTCCGCACTCGGCGGTTGCAAAATATGATTGCGAAACGACTCGGTGCGACCTCACTCGCGGAATCGCGCGCGATATCTGCCTCCAAAAATTAGATCAGAAATCGAAGTGGAGCGCACGCTTTCGCCTTTATTCGACGTGGCAGGCGTTCGAGAACGGTATGAATAAGGATATCGGACCGTTCGCTTACACTGGAAATTAAAGCGTACCCTGCCTTTGTGGCGAGGCCGATGTGTACGAGAGAATAACAGGCAGTACTTTATTTATCTGAGGAACGAGACGCTTTGATAAAACTCGGTCAGTTTCGCTCACCACGAATGCATTCACGTTTATGTTTATTCATGTTGAAATATACATAATACTTTTCTCTCCCGCGGTACTCGTGGTATATCTCTGGAATTTTAATGCACGCGGCAACGCGAAGATTTATAATTGTCGCGAAATCGCGATCTTTACGCAAGGAAATTCTTCCGCGCATTATTTTGGAAAAATGTCTCTCCCGCTATTCTCAAGCTGAGAAAATATTTCCGCGGACGTTTCCGGGATGTTGCGGAACAGACATTTTACGCGGCGGAATATTATATATCGGAGTGCGATGCAAAAAGGCGTCACGATGCTTGCACAACCGTGCACACGCATGCATAGCAAGCCTTTCTTCCTTTTTCGTCCTTTTCCCGACCGCACGCCAGACGGAAGTATTTCTAAAACAGTCCAGACGTCGATTCTTTCTCTCAATTCTTCCGAGCGAGAGCAACACGCATAGAAATTCCGCCACTTGTTTCATCAATCAACAGACTTTTAGTGCCGTGCGCGTGCGTAATAGCTTATAATTAACTCGTTATTGAAGAGTAATCAAATGTTGGTGCATGTGAATTATAGCAGCGATAAGCGATTAATAACGTGTTAATGCGCGGGGAAAAAATTGCGTGTCGAATGATTGTGATAAGCGGGAAACTCATCGGCAAATATTCGCTACGCGTTCAAATTGATGATTAATTGATGATCGATATTTGGATATATTTGCCGACAATTAGTGGATCGATCGTTCCGCGAGATAAACGTGTCGCGCGAGACAAATAATTACTCACGGATAACTACAAGGACTAAGATGTATAGTGAGCTATTGTTAACGCGATGGGCTCAGACCGGAGATCCAATTCTGGTAGAAAGCGGGATAAAGGGTCGCTGCCGCCGCCACCACCACCGCCGACGCCGACGCCGTCGGGGGTGAGAACGCGATGCGTAAGAGACGAGGGGGAAGTCAGGGTTTTGCGCCCAGGACGAAGAGTTATTGACCTGCCGGCGAGGAGAGGTTCTCTTGTTCAGGAGAAACGGCTGGCAAGAACCTTTTCGAGGTCGTTTGCGTGGCGTACGAGACATCTCGTTGTCGTCAGTGTAAAGTGTAGGGCAAAGGAATATAAATCACCCTTTATGTCTTTTTGAAAGCTCTAGATATTCAGTTTTATCATAAAACAAAGAAAAAAAAAACTTTGAAATTTTTGTGAATTACACTCTTTCTGTTTCGTGCGCTCTTTTCAATTTTAGTTTAAATGTTTTATTTATATATGAGAATTTTTTTTATTTTTGTAAAATCAGATTGTACAGACGATCATATATTTAGTTTCTACATTTTTTGGATGAAGTCGGCCAAGTCACCCCTTCTTTATGTCGCCTACCATATTGTTTCACTTCCATAGCTTCGATGAAATAAACTCAATCAGCGAACGGCGAACCCTCTTCCGTTATTCGTTTCTTTCGTCTTTTCTTCTTTCGGCCAATCCGGCCAACGATCCGCAGCGACGACGAGATTTCACTTGTAGTTCACCGCGGGGGTAAAACACACCCTTCTAGAAGGGAACACTTTGTCCTTTTAACACCATGTGGACGCGCACGCGTCGATGACTACCGTTAATCCTCGAGCTGGGGGTCTCGTTGAACCCGTCGAACACTGTCTTGCATCCTAAAAATATTTCTTTGGGTATTTAAATTTCAGGGGAGACATTCGAGTGTATCTTTCAGTAAGCCCATTGCGTGCATTGAAGTCGACACTTTAGAACGGCGATTAGAGGCGCGCTTTCAAATAACAAAACGATCGGGCAGGCAGTTATTAGAATAATTAAAACTGTAATGGATCCCTTTATTGAGTGAAAGCGACCGAGCGGGGCGACGCTTGATTATTCCGTCGCGTTTATGTAACACGCCGTGGAAATATAATTGCTTGCTGTATTACGCCGTGTGTAACCTCCGGTCTCCCCGCGCACGTACACAGGCACACGCGGGTCTACAACGACACTGTTGTTTGTCATGCGAGCGTGACGGAGTCACTCGTAAAATCTTCGTCGCGGTACGGCCGTAATGGACTCCTCGATGGTTTAATGCCACCATTACTTTTTCCGCGTGCCACCAAAGTGTAACCGTCGTCGTCAGTCGAAGTTTCCCGACGACGAGGAATTATCGTCAGCGGATCAGTGAAAGTACGCAATCCGCCGGCCGATATATAGATTTAGAACACACGAGAAACCCGAGCACGCCATTTATAGAATTCACTTTGCGAATGAGATTTTATTCCGCAATTTAAACGACTCTCGGTTAAATTTTGTATTTTGTACTCTAGAAATTTTGCTGTCCAACGAAAGATGCTGTTTTTTTTTCCAATCTCTTACGTTAAAAAGAAAATTAGAATTATTTTTTATTTGACAATAATATGACATTGAAGATTCCGTGACTTTTCTCGAGGAAAATCAAACATAATTAATTTATAGACCGTGTTGTTTCGCTTCAAAGGATTGGGATGGAAAGTAATGTGAAATTACAGGAGGATATCATCCCGCTCGCCATTGCTGCGGGAAAGAAGAAAATCATTTTTCATCCGTGAGCTCGGTGTGCAAAGCGCGTGCGATTACTCGGAGGTCAATCCCGGTCGACCCAGCGCGCCCGAGTAAACGCGATCTTCCGCGGTGCGATTAATTTTCTCGCGTGCCGCCGCGCTCGCGCATGCACGTCTATCCCGACAAACCTTGCGAACCGACGATAAGTGGGAACCGTGTAAGGTTCGTACGTACAAACAGCGTAAGCGCATTGTACAGACGATAGCATTAGCGAGTCATGTACACGCAAGTCTAATGAGAAGTAGACTCGACGGACACACAAGATATGTAAAAACGAAACTCATATTCATTCGCGATGTATTAATTAGAGGGCTGATATCTCGACATTTTCGTTAGGAAAAACCGACTCCAGGTTATGCGGGAATTTAAAATAATGAAATGCACTTCATGAATTGAAATCCGAGAAGACTATTATTCTTTTAATCATTCTTCCTTGCTGCAAGCGTGTGTTTTACTACAATGAACATTTATTCTATTAATGATAATATCTTGAGAGGAACATGCTGGAATACAAGCGAACATTGCGATTCTTCCATTATGCTTTTGGCTTTTGCTGCCGACAATGATTTACGGAATCGTCTTCGTACGCAGCAGACACGAATAAAGCTTTTACCGGCGGACTTTCCCTTTCCGAGCTATCGCCAAGAGACAGAGACGCGTACGTTACACGCAAAATCGCCGCCCGTTCGCGCGACATAATGCAACTCGCCGCGCGGTTACGAGATCGCGCGGCGCAATTTCACGCGGATGCAAAACCCCGCGTTTTACGCTCGCCTCGATGCGGGCGTGATCGCACGCGCTCGCTTTATCAATTACCGGCGGGCTCCGTTGCTCGCGTGAGCAAGATGGAGTAATCGGTACTGACGGCCAAGTAATTACGCTAATCGACTCCTCGTTCAAATCAATTAATATAATGCTCCACGTGATGAGCCTCCTTTTCGACGATTTGCTTCCGTATCTTATAAAACTGAGAATAATTTGCGACATTCGATAACTGTTAATAACGTATTCTGACGGTGTAATTTCTGAGATAACCTTTAAAAATATTTTGCTACGCAGTTCCGCGAATGAGATAAAAAAACGCAGCAATCCGAGAGACATAAATGTCAATTCTTTAGCGTTTGATTGCTTATCTGCATTTGATCTATGCTATATAAAACCTATTAACATTGATTTCTTTTTTGTTTCAGCATAAGCTCAATCAGGGACCCACTATACAGTTCCTAGGAAATGAAGGGGTGAGTAAAAACAATTTTCCTTTCTATCGATACTGTGTCATATCCACGCGAGAGGTACGACATTGAAACAGCCGGTTTATCGGTCGATCACGCGAAAAGATTACGACAGGTTAGAGATAACAGGATCGCAAACAGATACCACGATTTCATATTTTTCACACGAACAAAAAATAAAAAGCAATTTCCTGCGTCACTCGCAGAAAAATAATATATATATATATATCTTTTCTCTTAGAACGGCCAAAACTGTTAACTACGTTAACTACGTAAGCCGTCTCGTTTCTGTGAATCGCTATTTAGTATCTATGACGTTAGCACACGAGGAAATCCTGCGTGCGTCGGCAACAATGATTCCGACTCACTAATTATCGCGAACAAAGGCGAGTTATTCATCGCGTACACGCCGTCTCGTGAATCGACCTGTATGACGTCCCAGAAATTCCTGCGGCCGAAGAAGTGGTAAAAAGATTGTCGAATCTCGTCGGTTATTTAAAATCGTGTATAATGTCAGACTGAGGGGGAGGAGAATGGTGAAATTTTTATTCGACGAAAAAAAAGTGAGAGTGAGAGGACGACGAGTGTGCGGGTGCGCTGTCGACATCAACGTTTTTTTCTCTCGATTCAACTTGACAGTTTATTAATTATTAATGTTTTATTTCACGCCATTCAGCTTAATGCAACGCAACGCGAAGAATTTATTTTCTCCTATATTTTACATACGTGTTATTATATTATTTTCTATATTTTGCATATAACTGTATTGAATTTATTGACTCTCTAAGCATTCGCACATCATCGTCGTCGCATCTCGTATCACGCGAAAGAGATCTCGCGATGGCAGCGCGGCGCTGCGCTGCCGACGTCGAGAACTCGATCTCTCGGCCGAGCGGTCGCGAGATCGTGTGTGTATGTATGTGTGTCGTCACGGCTCCACACACCGAAGGTTCCTCGGTGAAGGCGATCGAGGTCGTCCGAGCAAGGTTATACACCATTTTCTCTCGCCGCCGCCGTTCGGTGTCTCAAACCTTCCTAAACCCTTCGAATACCAAACGAATTTTTATCACATCAAGAGTCATACAAATTATACTTATTTGTATTACTTTACATAAATGTGCCTTATGTTAATGCGAGTTCATTAAATCTCGTTGGGGCTAATGTGCACTACATTAACAAGGAGTCTTTAAAAATTAGTTTAAAATACACTAATTACGTTAATTAGACAAATATTATATTTCATTTATACGATCTAAATCACTAATATTCTAAATCTATACTACGTATACAATTGATTTGCTTAATTCATCGTGCAATTAACGACGGTATAATCTTGAAATTATCAAAGTTGACGAAAGCAGCTCTTGAATTAAGGCTTAAAGCTGGTGAAAGGCTCTTTTTACTCATTTAGCAAAGTAATTCTTAACTACCACGATCGGTGCTCGTTAAGGTAAATTATTTATACTTGCTTTAAAAAACGTTTTTTGTGCTGGGTGATGTTTAAATGTTGTACTACGTAACAACCATATGCGACCGGCGTTCCTTAACGACAGTGGTCGATCGTCGATACGAAATCTTTCTCGGTGATCCGAAGGTAATTGACCTGCTCCCCTCGTCCTTCATCGGCTTCCCCTTGCTCTCGGGTGTGGTCGTCGTTACGTCGTTACTCACCTGTATGTACGTGTATGTGTGCGTATGTTGCAACGAGCCGCACGAAGTCGAATTCGACGAGGTGAACCTGTCGCTAATTGCAATGAAGTCGAGAAAATAAATTTTATCGAGAAAACAAAGGCGAAGGTATCGCGGATAATTTTCTGTCACCCAAGATTCGTTTCATTACTTTGGAATTTATTTCTTATCTTCAAGATTCTTTAGGTGCTACTTACGTGATTAATCTTGAAATACGATATCATTAATTAATCCTTGAAGCTTGCATCCGCGGAAAATTAGCCTGACACATTGTCGACGAAATCTCCATGCATTCTTAGGAAATACGGAGATGTTCAGGATTTATTAGAGTTTCTTGGAAATTTTCTCTCTGCATTTATGTCTTTCTTCCTTTTGCGTTTCGTTTTCCAACAACGACTTCTCGTAAATTCGTTTTTCAGTTAATTGGCGAAAAGCCAATTCGTTTTCTTTTTCATTCATATGATAAAGATTTGTTGAACCATTCGTTCACATTACTTTCTATTTTATTTTGACCTTTGACAGTTTTCTATTGTTAAAAGAGTCTTGAAGATTGATGCATCAGCCAGCGTTGACCTTTGTAAGTAACTACGGTGGTAGCTTAACGCCTTAGGGCCTACATTCGACGTCTGAAAATTTATTCTTTAAGGACGACTCGTTACGAGCGGTCTCATGAGTCCTCGGGGAACGAGATCTCTGACGTCATTGACAGTTACACACAGTAACGACGCGCTATTTCTCAGAGCACAAGCATATCTCTGTAATTCTGCAACATTAAAATTAAATGGCTCAAAAAATGACTATACAACAATACATAAATTTATTAATTATT
This sequence comes from Linepithema humile, assembly GCF_040581485.1. Classification (NCBI taxonomy): domain Eukaryota; kingdom Metazoa; phylum Arthropoda; class Insecta; order Hymenoptera; family Formicidae; genus Linepithema; species Linepithema humile. The sequence continues at coordinate 6,398,395 of NC_090133.1, read as the reverse complement.
TATTTATTCAAAAAATCTTATTTGAGAAAAATTTAATTCAATTTTTCCTTGATGAGTATCTCAAGAAAAAAGTTATTTATTGTTATTTTTCTTCAGAGACTCAGGTTACATCTTTGATTAATTGTATACGCATACAGATATATATGCTCCGACAACACGAATACAAGTAACAAAGAAAAGCCGGGCTGGTACTGTCACGAACAGCGGGACATCCCAAGCGTTCTTTCCATTCTTTTCTTTTTCTCTCTTTCACATCCGTCTAAGGCTTCGGAACGTAGACCACCAGGAACGTAGATTATTCCAGTATATATAATTCGCCGTTTAGCGGGGACGTCCTTGTCGCAGTTGACGTATCCAGGGAGAGAACCGATCTCCGCTCGCGCCTTCTCTATATAACACCACCCGTCTGGATCGTGCAGCGGGCTGACACGCGCAGCGTATGCGCACTTCGCGTAAATGTATGTGTGTGTATGTATGAGTGCGCAATAAGCGATTTAATGTGTAGCAGCAATGCTAGGCACGATCGGGACACGATGCGTGTGTGACAATCGACGATTCGGGCCTTCCCGCGCGGAGAAACATACGACTTTGACACGTATGCCGCGCTAATATCGTTGTATCTCACTTCTGCTTTCGCGATTGATGTGATCTTTCCACCGCGCGCAACTTTATCGAACGCGGAGAGTCTCTGTATTCGCGCGGGACACGGTTTAGCGATAGCGACGATCTTTTTTTTCTCCCGCGGAGATTCGTGTGCGTCTGACAGTTCACGCGCCTGTTCGATCGTATTTACGTACGTGTGCGTTGTGTGCATGTGTGAGCGCTCGCCTTCACATTGTTGCCTTTCACTCGGTTTCTTAGAGCGCCTCGCTTGTGTGTGGGTATTGGTTTTTAGCCGGGAATGGTACGTTATTTCACCACGGAAAGACCTCGGCTTTTCGGAGGCGGAAGAAAAGAAACCATTCCGGGCATTCGTAAATCACCCGGATGTGTGTTCTGATAGATCCGGAAAATGCTCTTTCTCTCGGTTATTAATTACATGCGGTGCGGGAAAGAAAATTGTGAGACTATGCCGATTTAATTTCGCCGAAATGCCCGCGTTTACAAAATACACAGTATTTGTAATTATTCAGTATTCGAGGAGAGAAATTTACGCGTTATTTTTTTGCAAGAATATTCGTATTTTAAAAGTGTCACTTGCAATAACTTGCAAAACTGAAATTTTTATTGATCAGTCGATCGATCAGACGTTCGATACGATCGTGAGCGATTTTGTAAACTTTGTTTTCACCGATTACACAAGTGCACAAGCAATGGCATGAGTCAATTCTCAATTACGTTATACACGTGACACAAAAAAAAATCTTTTATAACGTGGATTGCGACTGTTTTTCTTTTCTGCAATATTGTTGCCGGACGAGTGGAGTTAAATAACGTTGAAATTGAAAATTAACAGCTACGAACAATGCAACGATTGAGAATAAAAATAATCCGAGCGTTAAACATTTGGCGTTAAATGCAGGCAAAAGTGCACGCGCTGTTTTCATTTCGACGTCGGCGGTCGACAGTTTCTCTATTTTCTAATTTACATCTGAAAAGTAGGAAATACGTGACGTTTTTCTTCAGGGACGAATCGCAAGGCGGAAGTTCCTTTGCGCGTTATTGTCTTCTCGGTAAACGTTTCCTCCTTGAGCCGTTTACATACATTCGCGCGCGTGCAACACACATACAAGGTTCTCCGGCTTAAGGCGGTATCCCATCGTGCCGCGGTCAGTCGCGACTGACACGAAACGTCGCTGCCGTAACAGTTACTTTTACGCGTGACCCACTTACCATTCTAGCAGTCGAATCTAAGCATCACAATGAGAAGTGGGTTGCCCTGAAATCATCGGACCGGCGTCACGACGCAACCCTAAAGCGAAGGTCGTCCGCAAAGCGGCATTCGGAAGGTCGAATGTGATCGCGCATAAGTGATGCGTAGAAATTTCTCTCTCTCTTTCTCTTTCTCTTTCCTACACGATTCTTTATTTAGATATCGTAAAAGAAAGAATTCCACATAATTTATTCCGTAGTTTTAATTAACCTGCAACAACCTAAAAAAGTGGGGATGCTTTTATGATTATTAGCATACTTGTAAATATATTTTTTCACGCTATAAATCTAAGTTTGAAGATGAATATAATTTGCATTCAGAATATGTCGAATGTCAGCGGTAGAATGTCCGTGTAAGAGGTGGCGCGGTTCTGGAATGTTGCTCGACGATACCGTATTAAAAATCGTCAGATCTAAGCGCTGAGCCTTGAGAGATGGCGATTATCCTGCCGCGCCAAATGCGCGCGGATCGCGTATCGACGTTGATATTAAAGCGGCGAGACGAGGACGCACAATTGCCTTCGTAGATGACCTTTACTCGTCGATACACCGGCTTCTATGCTATGGATATGTGTCACAACGCGCGCGATATAGAATGCGTGAATTAATTTTAAGGATTACACAAGATACGTGTAATCAAATAACTCGCGCTGAAAAAAACGATATAAAATTTTGTTGTTTTTAGTCTAAAATTGATTGCATTTGTATTCGAAATAAAACGACTATAAAATCGCATTTAAATTCAATGTAGAATGTGAAAAATATTGGGATGTCGTAAGAAGCTGCCGCAGAAACGCAAATGAAACCAAGATATGATAATGATGCGCAGTTTACCATTTCTACGAAATCCGTAGATGTGTTTAATTATATTGCGTCAACATGATATGCACAATCTAAAACTTTTTCATAATTTTGCTATCCAAGTGCGAGAGTGAATCGACGATTTAGAGTATCGCTCTATCCTTTCCGTGATTTCGATTCGCCTTTGAGGATAATGTAAATATTGGCGTCGACGTTAACGAGACTCGGCCACGTCGCGAATAGGATACGCGCGAGTATCGAATGCGGGACATGCGAATGTATAGGGTGTGCCGCGGCGAATCTCTACGATTATTAATTATCTTAAACTCGTCTGTTTCAAAAATTCAATTAACGAGATGTTTAGTGCCAAAGTTTCGAGAGTTTTTGTCGAGAAAAAGAATGCGCACGGTATTAATACGCGGATAGTCTTCAAATTAGAGAAACGGAACGGCAGTTCTGGGACACCGTGTAGGTGTGTCTTTATCGTCGCGGCCTTGCGCGTATGTAGGCGAGCAGCGATATGCGGGTGTTACGCTCTCCGTGGCATCTTTTTTTCATTTTCCCTCGTTTACGCCGTTCATTCACGTGACTTATTACGTTCGCGGCGTGTGCGAGACGCACGGCGACTCGTATTGTGCGCATTTGCGCGCTTGCCGCGTATGCGATTGCTCCAGAAAGACAATGCGGTTTGTAATTCAGCAATGCTGAGCGTAGCGACACAGGATCGAAACGCGTACCCGCGCGCTCTCTTGTCACCGTAGATAAGGACAGTATTATCGCCGCTCCAGCATCGCAAGATAACACAGCTGCGGATAACACACTGCAGTTATTATTTGTTGCGCATTATCGCGACATTTATTGCAAGTGCCGTATCGTCGGACCGATGCCTTATCTCTGTTCTTACCACGTTCAAACAAATACCGGGAAAGACCGATGCGACAACGAGAGAGAGAGAGACAGAGAGAAGCAGCCGTCGGCTCAATTGGTCAACCGTCAAATAAAATTTTGCAGCTCGAACACACTGCGAGGTGTCCGGCAAAACTGGTTTCAAAGACCTTTTTGCCGGGCTTGGCTTCCTTCTCGCCTCGCCTTTCTGTCCACTGCGAAACGCACATTGTTTTGCAGTTTTCGTTTCGCGCGGCCCTGAAAAGCGGCAAAGAAAATCCTGCCTCGTGATAGATGACGGTCCACCCTTATCCGGATTATTCGAACTTAGATCCCACGGGTATGTCCACGTTGAAATCCTGAGATAAAATAACCGGGGTTTTAGATTGCAAAAATGAGGCGCCGATATATTTTAGGCTTCGGCTTGAAATTCCCCGAGGCTGAAAGTGACGTTTGAAGGGCATTTTTATAAATTGCGAAACCGAAAAATATGAGACTTACGAGGTTTGTGGGTAATCATTTTTCTTTACTTTTCTCATAATTTTCACTGTATTTGCAGAATGGATTAATTATATTTAATTCTAAACTTAGGCAAGCGATGTATGCCGAGTGTTTTATTTCTGGCGCTCGTGAGTTGTTGTTTTTTTGTTTTTACATCAGGCTTCAAATGCATCGCCTCGGTCTCGTTCGATATTTATATATATAGGACTCCGGCCGCGTGACGAGGGACGGTTACACGCGACGCAAAACCGAAGGATCTCAAACCTGCAAAACTGGATTCTCCCTTCTCACCTGATATACACATCGAAAATTACCGGCTCGCTTCTCGCAACGCGGCGGAGATATCATCGCAAACAGCGGCATGCCGCGCCGCGCCGCGCGAATTCGTGCGTTACTCGCCGCCGCGCAATTTCACTTCACAGTTGTTTCTGTCGATCATGCGTTTCGATAATCGTTTCTCTCTCCTTCACCGTGTTTCTCTCTCTTCTTCAACCAGAAATTCTCCGAGTCTCTTTGAATTTGCTAATATGCAATCTTGTATTTCAGCGCGTATAATCTTATCAATTGCGATTAGCATTAGCGATTTTGTAGAATTTGAAAATTAGTTTCAATATCGTACATGTACAATAATAGATCATTGTCATCGTCTTCGATATCGAGCAAAAAATAATAATATCTTCAAATAAATCTACACAGATTGACTTAATAAATAAAATATTAAACGGGTTTAAAATCTTTTTTATACACAAGTATAACAACACAGGAGATGACTCTGCAAAAGAAGTCTCCGAGCGATTAAGACTTCGTTTTCTGTTAAGCTACCGTGCGGCCAACTGACAATTATAGGCAGTATAATCAGTAATTTATACCCGCACTTGAACAGTTTATGTAGCAAATAGCCAGTGTTGCCTTGAGAAAGGAGCGGCTACAACCGTGCAACCGTACAGTTTTATTCTATTGCTGAAAATGTATTTACAGCGCCGCGATGATAATATATTTCAAGCCGGCCATAGCAATATATTTCAAGCACCGTCGGATTAAAGAGCTAACTCTCGCGCAGTCCTCGTCTTCAACGATCGAATTTGCCGCATAAGGCAAGTGTACACTTTGTGAAAGTAGCGAAGGTATCGAGCAGTTAATTAGAAAGAAATCAAACTTTGCTTGAGCAAAAATATCGATTTGGTTAAATCTTTATGTTTCGTAGCGAACTTGATTTAAATTCTTTCTCGATTAACTTTTTAGCTTCCAATATTGAACGGCCGACTCAATTATATGTAGCCATAAATAACATCAACTTCATCCCTTGTTCTGCACGCTGATTCGCGACGGTATAACGTTTACGCATCAAAGCGAAAGAAGCACGTGTGCCGCACATGAGCCTCCCTGCCGCGAGGACTATTTCGCATAAAATATGCACCTGGCTCGGTATCTCCGCCATGTGTTTTGCCACCCCCGCATAACTCCTCGTCTCTCTCTCTCTCTCTCTCTCTCTCTCTCTCTCTCGTTCCTATCTGTCGCTTTTCATCCCCGATTAGACCCCCGTGGAGAACGCCGCCTGAGCGCACGAGGATATGAATACTTTAACTCTCTCCGTCGTCTTTCACATCCCCCTTTGTATTCGCCATACGCGTTTCCGCGTTTATGAATAATATTTACAGAGATAAAGATTCAAGCAATTCGAAACTTTAATCGAAATGTGAGACTTGATAAATTCTCTCGCAGTAGAATGCAGCATGACGCGCATTATCACATTATGCGAAATTATTTCTGACAATTAGCGGTAGAATCCACAACGCATTAATGTTTGATAACAACAGTTGTTATCGGCAATAGAGCGATAAAGTCGAATTTATGTAACTTGCGTAGCGACCACGAAGGCTCATTATCGGCGAATGCGAGCGATAACGAGCAGCCGAAAACACAGGATCGTTTCATAAAATTTCAACTTTGTCGCGCAGCTCGTAATGCTCTTGATTAATTGATGCTATCGCGCGGCTGAATGCTCGATAATGTTCTGCAGACGCACAGCGGAGAGCCGCGCCTAGCTTAAAATCGGCTGCGTTACGTCAGCCGATACCGTTGAACAAATTTTCGGCAATTAGTAGGCGCCGGTGCCGTTAGATCGCCAAATGCCTAGTAAAAATGTAGCGGTATCGGCCATCGACAACTTAATTCACAATGATCGAGGTTTCCCATGACAGGTCCGATTGCATTGTCTCAATACGCGATATCAGATCGACGTAATTGTATCGAGAACCGAATATACCGAGTATGTGTTTCCGCTACCGTTACACTCGTGCCACCTGACAGCTCCAACAAATAAAGGTATCGATGGCCCATTAAGTTCTAAGCCGCCCTGGACCGGCAATTAAGCGCCGCTAAACCAATAACGAAGCTTGCGCGCGTTGCTCGCCGACGAGCGAGACAAAATCATTAATCACGGGCGGAAATAATTAATTACACAGGGCTGCTCTCCCGCTTGCTTTCGCGGCGTTGCGGCAAACTCGAAAGGCGCCGCCCTCTCGAAAACAAAAAACGTGAGCGTTCGTGGCGTCGCGTCGGCCGCTCTTCGGCTCGCTGCGAACCGTGCTTGCTTACGTGGGCTATACGGACATCGTAGCAGTTAATTATCGGGGACACGGGAACATAAAAGGGGGAATAAATTACGCTTATCGATCGACGCTTCTCCGCGCGAGACTCGGACACGCGTGTACGAGGGAGAAGATAGTGTTTTCACAGCGGCCTTTTCCTCCGCGCGACTATCGCGCGAGAATTTCTCGGCATGCCGTGATCGCACACGCACAATCGCTACGCGGAAATTCTCGCCTTCGCGAACACTCCACTTATCGGGATTTCTCTTTAGATCCGATCGCAAGCGTCGATAAAGTGAATCTGTTGTAGAATCACTCGAATATAATTTTTAAGTACTCGCATTTCGTTGATGATACGGAGATTCATGTTTTTTTTGTTTGCTTCATTTTTTTTCAAATTCAGAATTTTTATTTTATATTACAATAATAATTAAATTTTTATTTAACATTTAATCACACGGAGATCTTCATGGAGGAAAGATTTGTGCTGAAAATTTATAACGCGATACAGATTGTAAATCTTCTTCGTATTTTTTTACTCAAATCGATCAGTAAATTTACACGAATCGTTGAACCATGATTGTCGGACTTATCGCTCGCCTCCACTCGTAGAGCTCCGATAGAGCCGCATGTAATACATCCAGATGTTCGACGTAAGTCGTGCATGCGAAGCTCAACGCAAAGGGTTTTAAGGGGAACGTAAGGACTGTGTAAAGGCCGGAAGTAGCGTCGCCGTGCGGTTTTGGATTCCCTGCTTCCTGTATGGCGACTGACGTTCCTTCATATCGTCAGCACTGGATAGGAAAAGACACATCGGGTGAATGCATACACACGCACGCGTCACACGTACCGGTTTCAAGCAAACTTATGTCTTGAAAATTATGTCCACGCGCGGTTTCCCCGCTTGTCGTCCGCGCACGATGCTTACGCGAACTTTTTCTCATGCGAACTTACATACTGCAGGGAAACAAATAGTTTCCTATTTCAAAGTCTTGCTATCACGCAAGGGCATGTACCTCGGGAAGTTAATGATTTCGATAAAAGGTGTATTAGCGATAGTCGCTGACATCGACTTGGTCTCGTTCGAAGTCTACAATCCAGTCTTGTGAGAGATTAATAATTAATAAAAATTACAAGAGAAATTAAGAGAGAAATCAGGTTATAAAAATTATCTATATAACTTGTAATATTATCTAGTTTCTTAGACGGATTATGAGTAAAAATACAATGTGGAAGTAGATCGTATCTTGTTTGTAATAAATCTTAGCTATAGATACATAATACCTAAGTAAGCAGGCAATAAACATAATATAACCGTGGATTTGCGATTGCTTCATCTACTTAGACTACGCATAAAGAATTTCAATATTCCGGTATTCCATTGTTCAGGTTAGACATGACAATGGTCTCAGCAATAATGGAGGTGATTAGAGAGAAGTACTCATTAGGCTGAAAGATACATAGTTTATTTCGTCCTTGGACGCCCGTACGTTCCGTTACTTTAATTAAGTCAGAAGATATGTAGTCCTCGTTTGAAACCGCGATCTGCCTGCTAGGCTCGACGAGAATCTCGTTACTTCCCGCAATCATCGAGCTTCTAAATCGCCTTCACACACATACATATGCACGAGCGTGATATTTTTAAAAATCGGCATACCGGGGTAAACCTAGATAAACATCCGCCTCTTGCGGCGGCCATATCTTCTTTAAACATTGAATTCGTTCTACAAAAATTAATTTGCCTTCAACTAGTTGTCGTTTATTTAACACGTGACAAAACTTGACATTTTTTTTATTACAAAAATTAAAATTTTCGGGATAATAACGTCTACTTTGAAATAATTGTACTCCAAATTAACAGAAGCCAGATTTCTATCAATTTTCCAGTTGTAGCTCTTATTCCCCAAACTGTATAAAAAAAAGTTTCTACAAATGTAAAAAAAACTCGTCTTCTAAAATAATCGCGTCTCGCTTTCGAAGTCCTCGAGTGAAATCCGCGCAAGGTCGCGTAAGCGAGCCGCGCCGGCAGTGTGAACGATTTAGGCCGGAAATTCCGGGCGCGATCGTGCGAGCGAAACAACGAACGGCTGCGATCGTTCGCACGCGCGCGTGCCCGTGCACTCTCCGCATAATGTCGCTGTTTTTCTCTTTCTCGCCGTGCGCGATACCCTCTCTCGCTCCTTCTCTCTCTCTCGTTCTCCCCATTCTAGTCCGCCCGTTCTCCGCTCGGTCCTCTTTCTTCATCGATACGCGTTCAGGTCGCAGCGCAAGCGGCGGCGGTGTACTTGCTGAAATTACGAATTTATTAGCGACGAATAACTTTCACTCCGCCACCGTCCTCCGGACGCAGCTATTTCGCACGGGCTATGTCAGATGATCGCTATATTTCGCATGCTATTGGCAATACCTATCGACGTACTTTATTATCAAAGAATGCGAATTGCTATAATAATGAATTGATTGTGTGTGGAAGATTATAAATACATGAATCAATTTAAATTAATTATTCTGTAAAATAATTTTAGATAATTATGTAGATATTTTTCTTATCATCATAAAGAAATCAATTGCTTGATTAACTGATTTGTTAATCAAATAGGTATTTTGATCAATTAAGAATGCAATGCGTTCCGCGAATGATATATTAGATGCATAGGTCAAATTGTGGATATCTGGTGTCACATTGCGAATATTTTTACTCCGCTGAAGAACGTGTTATCTTATGGAAAATAAAGACTAATCCTCATCCTTTGGTCAACTTATCTTATCGTTCTCGAGACACGGAAAGAAAACTTTCCTGTTTCACAAATTAAATAAATACGCTCTTATTTGCTTTTGTAAAAAAAATTCTTGGACAGGATTGTTTTTATTCGTGACATAAATCAAAATTATAAAAAAAAAAAAAATGCGCGTTTAGGAGTAGTAATGCTCGATGTCTAACATTCGTATTGATAATTTTATCTGATATCAAAGAAACAAATTGCTGTATTTGTTTTCCTGTTTGATCGATCATATTTGATCTAGTAAAAAAGAACACACGAAGTGATGAAATACCGATTGACTCGTATATGTATAGCTTATGATGGATGCTCGAGCTGTGCCGAGATTTATTCGTTATTGTGCGACGATTCCCCTGATGAAAGAATTAAATACACGTCATTTAATTCGCACAATATTTGCAAAAACCTACGCAACTATGCGCACATTGTGTAGGCTTGTAATTCGGAAAATTACATTCGTTTTATCCGCGATGGCTATATCATCGCGCTTTGAAATCGAGATCGCGGTACGATTGCGAATTTAAAAAATAAATTGGTTGTCAAATATTCAATTTCAATTTTTATTCGGATTTCAGCTTTCACTTCAAATTTTCAATCTCGAATGTATGGGTTATTACGTTTTAATAATTTTACAGACGCTTTACGAAATTCTTTGGAATTGTTTCTTTTTTTAACGAGTGTTTGACGTCGAATATTATCGCAAGTTTTTAATTTTGCGACAAAAAAAAAATCATCCGACGTTTTATTTATCGGACGCTATCGCGCTTTTCGCACACATTAATTACGCAACCAGCGCTGACGCGGCGACGTACGTGCTGCGAGCAACAACAATCGTCAATGGCGAGGCGACTAACGTCGAAACAACCGCGCGATTGTGCAAAATCAATTCGACTTCTGGGACTTCCATTATTAAACGCTGTATGTCAATGTCATGTATAACTTTCAAAAATATCATACTCGTGTGTTATATGAATACATTGCGCGACACGCATGCATAACGCTTGTGCTTAAAAAAAACGACAAATCGTGGACTTCCGAAATTACTCTCACAAAAGTGCCGTAATTGTTGCCGTAAACAATCAGTTGATTGAATAATGATTACGACACAACGAACAATAAAAAAATCGCGTTTTTGAGATGAATACAAGGAAAGACGCCGATAAGTAATGGCCAATTAAATGTTTTTTAAGGGATATAATATATTCACATTTTATGTAAGATTATTGTCGCTTAACAACACACTTTTTTTTGCATTTATTTTCTGCACTTTGCCTTAATCGCTCAACTTTTTATCGCGCATTTAATATCTGTATTGGTATTCGTTAACTTTATCGTAAAAATTATCTTTAATTAGCAATATTTTATTATATGTTGCCATATTATTCTCTTCATACGTGAATCAGCAATAATTGGAAACGCAGAAACGACGCAATTTTTTTATCAGCGAAAATTCGTGTAATTTCGCGTAGAAACGGTTCGATTATCGCGGTGGCCTTTGCCATCGACAATCGAAAAAGTTAATTTTTCCTCTGGCAGTGGAGACGGCAGACATTGCTTTCGTTTCGTGCCAGGGAATTCGTCTCACCTCGACCGTATTAACGCTGGCTAGACTCACTCCGCCACTGCCGCCGTCGCCTTTTTCTTTTAATCCGGGCCCGTACTTCCTTACCGGTATTTACAAGGTGCCCGGCTTTTTACCGATCGCCGTGCTCCACATAGACCGGTAAACTAACATCGAGACTTCACAGGAAACGCTTGGCATGCCGAGCGAAGTTCGTAATGCATCCGGCGATCTTAAACTTCATCGGAATTAATAGAATATCAATACTTAGAAAATTGATACAGGTATAAATAAAGTAGTTCTAGTAGTTTCTACATTTGTGATTATCTCAGCTATCGTCGACGATAAAGTATCAACGTTAATTATAGATAGTTGGTGATAAAGAAAACTGATTCTTTCGAAGAATCTGTAAGCGTATCACGTATCCTTGATCCAGGTAATTCCATTGTTTGCGAAGTGATAATATAAAGCTTGACTGTTTACGCCAACGGATGGATTGTTTATAATGGCAAACACGAAGATCTTCGCGTGGAAGGCAAGCTTATGGAAACTTGCTCTTATTTTCAAAAAGAAGCAGGATCAGTGATCTTTCGGATAAATCCTGGTTAAATATTTTTGTACAGAATAATATTCAAGTATGCTCGCCACTTATCGCTGCTGAATCCAGTCGATTCGACGCGGAGAAGTCATCCATTTGTTAACCCCGAGTGAATATTAAGATAAATTCCATTAATAACGCGAGCTTGCTTTCTGACTGCGCGCTTCGGCGCGGTCTGAAGGCTGGCGCTAAATCGCCGGCGGATCAATTAAATGGATCGCGGAAAAGCGTCATGCGATCTTTTTTCACGTGAGAAAAGAGCGACACCTCGACGGCGGCACAGGTGTTACCGCCGCCGGGCAACGCGCGGTGTCGAAACCACGCCGACGAGATTTCTCGTTCCCATCACGATCGTCGAGACGAGATCGCGCTAGTTCATTCGAAACGCCGGGATGTTTCAGCAACGAGCCGGGAAAAATATTTAATTATCCGCTCGCCGGTCCTTCTCTCTCTCGCGCGCTCATCGAGAACGCTCGAACGTATTATCTTCGTTCGTTCTTAATTGAGAGCCCCTCAGAAATCAGACTGATCAACTGCGAAAGAAAAAGTAAAGAAAATTGATCAACAATTTGCACTCCAATCATGGCACTGAAATTGAGAAATTTACAAAAAGTGGATGAGTAATTTTTTTGAGAGGCTCTCTCTTGTTTCTTTATCGACAGAAAAAAGATTGAGTTTTTTTAAGAATCGACTCCATGTAATCGAACACATAGTTTTCTAAAAATTTTCTGTTATATTATCCCATAAATCGGACATCGCGTCCTTAATTCTTTTGTAACGGATTAGAGCGAGACGCGTAAAATCTATGGAGACAACCGGACCGATCATTACGAGCGAGAAAAGATAAGAGCCCACGTTCAAGCTTCTTTATGTAAACCTTGAGGCGTAGATCCGGATTCTTCAGGAGCCAACAGGAGGAAAAGAGAAGGCAGAGGCTGGTGTACGGGAGGGACGCGTGCGGGCGGGATAGAAAGAGAGAGAGAGAGAGAGAGAGAGAGAGAGAGAGAGAGAAACAGCTGGTCGGTAGAAGGGGCATAACTGACTGCGTTCGGCTTCTCAGGTGTCGCCTTCTCAGGAAGGAACGGGGGGGAATCTCCACGCACTTTTAGATCGGCAGGAGGTAAAAGCAAGCACGTCGGCGAAAGTGTTCTTGTATAATGCGCTCGCCGGCGGTCCTGCGATCACCAGAAACGAACGAATTTAATGATCACTGCCGCGAAAAAAAGCCAATCTCGGATCTGCCGGTCAATGCTCACCGCGAGCGAGCGAGCGAGCCCGTAACGATCTCTTTATCGAAAGTTTCTCCGCGTAAATTAATCCTCATTCTTTTCTCCTGAAAAAAAGGAAGGAAAAAACCTCTTCTAGCGCGAAGAAATTCGACGAAAACGCATATCGCGAGAGGTACGGCAAAATTACCGAGCTAATTTGCTGCGGTAAAATCATGCGGTATGATATACAACTCAGCTTGGATATCTCGCCGAGAATTCTTTCTCCGATACCATTGTCGCGCGATATCTTGATGCCATCGATACTATTCAATACTATTAACATTAAACTGATATCGATAACATCGCGATCTTATCAGTAGTTGCATGTGTCAGTAGAATGGAACATGATACGCGTTCGCACGGGACACGCGTGCTTAATTGTACGCCCGACGAGGAACTCGACGACGGTTTCGATCCGCGGAGGATACTCGCGCCAGACTACGGGTCTGCGTAGAGAAGCGAGCAGAAGTGCGTTTCTATCTTCTATCCGGCGACGAGACGACGATCCCGTCGCTCTTCCTCCTCCTCTTGTCTCTTGTTTGGCTTCTCTCTCTCTCTCTTCGTCCTCCTCCTCCCTCTCTCCCTCTCTCACTCTGCGTTCGATCCGCCGACGTCTCGTTCTGCTTTGCTGCCTCCTTCTCCTACTTCATATCGAAGGTATGTAGGCTGTGCCACATCCTTGCCCGGAAACCGTTACCTCGCTTGGCTTTACACTGAATGGAGCTCGCTATACCGTTGTTCCCCATACACGAATTTCCTTCGGCCGCTCCTCCTCCTTCACGTCGCCGGCGTCGTCGTCGTTATCGTCTCGTCGCTATCGAACGCCCGCAGCTTCTCGACGCGATAAGCTGGAACGACGTCTCCTTGCTTCTTTCATCCTCACTGTATTAACAAGTGACACTAATCCGTCATTGATCGGACAGCACTCGGATAACGATCCCGCGTCCCGTGTGCGTCCTCCCGTCGGCTCGTATGTCCGCCACGCAAGTGAAATTTGTTTACGGTGAATCCCGGAGCGGAAAAATGAGCCGCCGCTCACGCGGAATGCATGCGAATGTGTAAGGCGAGAGAGTGCGGCGCTCGCGTTTCTGCGTCACCCGTTACTCTTCTTCTCCCGTGCTTACTGCACAATCGCTTTTACGACTAACGTTCTTTCGACGCAGTAAATATGTTTGCCGTCGTTGGTAATAAGTGAGCGTTATACGGCGCCGTTTAACTCGAATCCGCCATTGCCTCCCCCCCCCCCCCCCCCTTTCTGCGTCGCCGACTCTTGACATCGAGGTTCTCCGGTGGTCGACTTTTATCGTAGCCGACTTTCCTTCCGATTATTCCAGCCTCCGCTGCTGCCGCGTGGAATTCCAGAAAGACAAGCATGATGTAAACACGCTTTCATAAATAACGCAACGCGCTCTTTCTTGCAGTCTGGTGGATCGGCGCGTTATCTCCGTAGAAATCGACGGTCGATTGACAGAAAGGCCGTGAATAGTAACGCAAGTATGCGCGCGAGAAAAAAAAACAAGAAAACCATGGAGAATATTCATGATACCGATTCTCGGGAAAAACGGTAATGCAATCTATCGATCGCGGCGAAAGCAGACTGCTCTTCATCGTAAGCGAACGAGTGTGTAAGAATGGTAATATATGTTCGGCGATTGACGTAACGCCGATAAAGTGTAACGCGTCGCTCGCACGTTCTACGCTGTCGCAATTAACTGTCGATGCGCGCCTGTCTTTCTCTCTGTCTCTCTGTCTCTCTCTCTCTCTCTCTTTCTCCCTCTCATTCTCGACTCTTCTCTTTCACTCGCGATTGCGTCCGTTCGCGATTCTCGTTAACGATCAAGGATGCGTCGTCGATAATTTAATCGCGCTTCATGCCCGTCGCGATTTTATTATACGAACGATCGGCGCTGAGAGCGCGCCGGCTCGAGAGCCAGAAATTACGGCGGTGAAAAAAAATATTGCGCGGGGACTTTCCTTTAATTTTACCGAGAGTGAATGATGAGCAATTTCAAAAGAATCTCGGAGCGGATCGTGCCGCGCGCAGTTTTCGCGAGCAACAAAGTTCCGGAACCTGACGGAATGAGACTCCAAGTCTACTCTCGCGCCGTGCCGCGCGCGTGTAATTAATACGGCGCGTGTCCGCCGCGCTAATTACGAATTCAGTGCAATCTTTGGAGCGAGGCGCACGCGCGCGCTCTCTTTCTCTCTTTCTCGTATCCGCCTCCGTGTATTTTTCGCAGGGGAAGTAGAAGAGGGAATGTAATTACTCTCGTGTATCCATTATTCTGTAAAGGGGAACTCTACGAGCAAACGCGGAGCATTAAATAACACCCCTGCCGTCTCCTCTGTCTCTCTTTTCTTCTTTCTGTCTCGCTCTATGCCTTTTTTTTCATACTGATTCGACCGACGACGATCACGACGACAGCCACGATGTTAACGACGCCGCGCAAGCTGCACCACTGTACAGAAGTGGGCCGAGAATTATTTATACGTCGGTCGACACAGCTGATCGTCTCGCGCGACGTCCTCCTGCCTTTTCTCACCCGCCCGTATTTTTGTGCATCGAGCGAGCGCGGAGGGAATGTGCGCGGGCGAGAGAAAGAGAGAGAAAATGCGAGAGAGTTGTTCGTCAGCCCACCGGAACGAAAAAGCATATTCGATCCGGTGCTGGCCCGAAATAGCGGCACGGCCGACGGAAATAAACGCCGGTCGCGGCCCGACGACGTCGACAAAGCGTGCACTTCTCGTCCGACGCCCGGCGAACACTTCTCGTCCGACGCCACGCCGTGTCATCGCTCTTCCACCTTGAGTGCCGATTGTCCCCGAATTACCGAGCGAATCCCAAACAGATGTCCGCGCCTTGTAATTTACGAATGTCGTCTAGCACACATCGCAATTTATTGGAGTCATTACCTAAACATTGTTGTGAAATCCCGTGGATTCGCCGCCTTACATAAGCTAGTTTGCAATTTTTAGAAATCGCACGTCCGAAATTTCCGACGCGCAGCTTTCCCGAAATAGCGGAGAAAGCCGTCCAATCGCGGTGTGATGTCATCATTTCTTCGATTATCGGCCCGCGTCACGTCCGATTCGATTGGCGATTGCGAGGTGCGAATTTCTCAAATAACAAACGCGACGTGCATCGGGAAGGGATTTCGGAGCGGAAAATGCGCCCCATCCGCGAAAAGGGTTGTCGCGATGTCGTCATCATGAGACTCCCGTGGGTGGGTGTGATAAACCGGGTGCCCTTTTGCACTTTCGAACTTGAACGCCCACGCGTCGATTGTTCCCCTCGAAAGCTGCTTGACGTAAGTCGATGAATTTCTTCGTGGAACGCGACAGAGTCGTTTTTCCTCATGAAAGATGTTTGTTTTGATAGGCGGAGATAATGTATGTGGCACGCCGTAAAGGCGTTTCACAACGTGGGGGGGTCTACCGCTTTAACCCTAAACTTGGCAGTGTAATATACATTATCCTCGCCGGAGGCGGGAGATAAGAGCAAGTAGAAAACAAGGAGGAAATAATTATTCGGTTGTAGATCATTCATCCAGCCTCTCGAAGCGCTTATTCGCCGATCACGCGCACGAATAAATCCGATATTTATACGAAGAAAAACTTTCGCGTGCTCCATGCAAACAGCTTATCCGCAGCTCATCGCTCAGCTGTTGAGAACTACTTGTTAGTCGGGTGCTACAAGCTAAGCGAGTGGAGTGTCGTAACGAGGCGCAACATTATTACGAGTGTTGCTGCAGCTTCGAAAACAGCCGTGCCTCTTTTGGAATCATTTAAATCTGATACGTTTATAAATAGCTCAGCTTTCGAACGCTACTTCACGAACAAGTACTCGAACGTCTTTTACTCCTCTCGCGCGACAGCAGAGACGATATATCGAGAAAAAGATTAGCCAAGCGAAGGTAAAGAAAGAGGGAGAGAGAGAGAGAGAGAGAGAGAGAGAGAGAGAGAGAGAGAGAGAGGGAGGGGGGAAACGAACACGTAAACAAAATAATCCCGAGAAATCATACGACAGCGTGCAAAGTACACATACGTGTTTATCTCGACCACTTCATGGTTAGTCGATAAGGTAGAAGACAGCTGCTGGCGCGATTTTCGACAAGATTACGACCAAGGCACGTTGCTCCACGCCGAACGGTATTTTAATCGTTCTCTTCCCCCCGTCACGGGTTTTGCATATCTCGCACATAATTCTAAGAAAACACTTAAGAAAATAGTGATGCTTGAAGCTTTGACCTGCCTTGGAATCATTAGATTAAATCGATCTGTCCTTTAAAAGTCTCGTTGTACGACATAACATATAAAGATTGTTTGCGATATCTCGGAGTCTTGCTAATCAATCCGAAGGTAATAAAATTATTCATGACGAAGAAACGTGATTTTTATTATTACGCACGTGTAACGATGTAGAAGGCAATGAGAACCAAAAGCGCGTGTATAATCAAGGTACAATGCATCCAGATACTTGATTGGTATCTTAAGTAATAATAGTTTATAATTCTCGCACCTCGACAACCGCGCTTTCGATTCTCATTGCTTTCTAAATCATAATTTATGATGAACCGAACAGTATTTGTTAGTAACAAGTTTTTCGATTGTATCACCTTTCAAGTTCCGACAACCGATTATTTATGCAGCAAGAGCGGCGGGAAAAACGCGCAGGGGGGGAGGGCGCTCGCAGCGGCGGATCTCTCGTTGGAAAAGATTACGAAAACGCGACTGCCGTGCGGGGCCGCTCATCGCTCGCGATAGGAAGAGCGAATCCCGCGTTCCTCGCGCGTAATCGCCGGCTGTCGTTTCTCCGCGGCGTACCGTCGTGCGCATAATGACGCGTTTCAAGACCAGTAGGTCGCGTCCACGGTAGTCGAGGAACGCCCGCTTCTCCTCGTGGACACGGTTCATCGAGCACGAGCGACGGTATAATCGCGTGAAGAGGCACGGGGAAGAGGGCAGGGTAGAGGGAAAGAGGGAAGCCTCCTCGGTCGCGCGTAGCCTCTATGAAAATCGTTCGCGTGTATTCATAATAATCTTCTCCACCGAGTGGCACTCGCGCCATTCGTCCTCGTCATTCGTCGCACCGCCCAAGATACTTCCTTCAACTCCCTTCGGGAAGGACTGGTCCGTCCCGAAAAAGAAAACTTTGTCCGGTAAAAAATTACGTAAATTGAATCACACAAATGAAAAGTACAATGCGATAGAAGGCACGCGTCTCAATCTGAATTTTCACAGGACTAAATTTGGAAAGAAGCACGGAGCTGCACGAATATCGCAAGATAAATCTCCTACAACTCGTAAACAAGTCTAAGCGGCTCTCGATGAGCCTGCCGCCGCTATGTAGGTTACTATCGCAACGGTCCGCGCCTTCTCGACCCGTCTTTAAGAAGGTCGTTTACAGCGTAACCCGAACCCACTTCACAACTCGTCTCGTGCCTTTCGGTTCTCTTTCCTCCGTCGCTCTTCTCTTTTAACCCTTTAAGCCGCGGCAACCGACAATCACACTTGATCACTACTTTGTCGCTGCTGATTGATACTCGGGTGGATATTGCTTTGATTGCCGATTAAGAAAACGCCACCGTAATGAATTCTTTTCTGTTGCGACATTCATACTTGTACTTGAATATTTTTTCAATAAGTATACAAATGTATACATTTTTTAATAAGTATTATATTTGTGATGCGAAGAATCTGCTTATGACGATAACTCATTGCTCGTGTGCTAAATTTAACAATAGAAAGAAAAATTCGGAAAAGAACGCTGAGAATCGGGAACTCAACGGGAATTCGCACGCGCTCCAAAAATGGTTACACAGCCGTGTGGTCGGGGAAGGAGCAGAGCTTCGGTGGGGCGACGGTATAACGAGAATAATGCTTTAACCAATCGAAATCTCTCTTGAATATACAAATGCGCTAGTATCTCGGACAGGTGTAATCGATTCTTCGATTCGAAAGTAGAAAGAGAAAGGCAAAACTCTCGTCCTTTTATTTCCGAGACGCGCGGTATGTAACACTGGTCATTCTCCTCGTCGCGAGCCGTGCTTTCGTCGCGCGGCCACAATCCCACGATCGTTACGTTTTATTCGCATACCCGCGACATCACGTACGCGAGCCTCGTCGCGTGTATATCCTATATATATATGTGCATATATACACCACTTTCGCGAATCACCGCAGCGATTTACGAGGACTTAAGGAGATATGCGGCGTCGCATTGTGTCGGCATAATACGCTTCTCGACGCGGCTGGCTGCCTGCCTGCCTCTTTTGCGGCGTGCACGAATGTGTATGCGTGGCTGCATGCGTGTACGTACGTCCGTCCGTCCGGGAGGCGCAAGCGCTCTTTAACATCGGCGAAGCGGCTTCTCCGTTTGTCTTCGAGAGGCTTGCGTATGACGACAAGGCGGCCGCTATACGTCGAGTCTCCGAACGAGTGGCCGAGGAGCATGCATGTATATAGTTCGTGCGCCCGCGGTAGCGAGCGAGAAGGACGGACGGTGGGGATCCGAACACGTGATCCGAGTTTCGCGGATATATAAAGTGCAGTGCGAGCCGCCAGAATCAGCCACTCGTCGACTGGCTCCGGAGCACCATGTGCTCCGCACTCTTCTCGCGCCCGTTTAGGGATATCGAGAAAGAGAGAGAGAGAGAGAGGACGATCGTACTGTCGGCAGTGCATAACGGCGTGAGAAACGACGAGAGAGAAACCAATGGCCTCGCCAGTGAAAGACAGAGAGAGAAAGAAAGAAAGAAAGATAAGAGGGTGGAGGACGCGCATTGACCGCGCGTGCCAGGTCAGGTGCACGCCAGGAGGAGAAAGCTCGCGCGTGGCTAACGACTTCGGAAAAGTCATCGTGGATTGCCCTACGTTGACGGAATTTGATAGCCTGAGAAATTACGTATCGCTCAGCGCGGAGACGCAATAACTTGGTCGTCGTTCTCCTCTTTTTCCTCCTCCTTCCCGCGAGGAAGAGCGGCACGCAAGCATGGGACATTGCCCTCTCGGGAGACGAGAATGGAAAAGTCACAGCGCGCATCCCGTACATACGAATCGCCTAATACGCACGATATTATTCGCGAACCCGCTAATGCGAAACTACACGCCGGCGACTCTCTCTCTCCCTCTCTCTCTCTCTCTCTCCCTCTCTCTCTCTCTCTCTCTCTCTCTCTCTCTCTCTCTCTCTCTCTCTCTCTCTCTCTCTGGTATCTTGGAGATGTCCGAAAGAGGCAAGAAAGTCACGCGGAACAAATCAACCTCCGCAAACAGCAAGATCGTGCCACGTAATCTCATCTCCTACGCATACACACGCAGTATATAGAGATCTTACTCGATCATCAAGGTCCCGTCCGTGGCCCGAGGATCTCTTTGATTTCTTTTTAATCGAGCGATTTCCGCAGCAACGTCATCGCGGAAAACAAGCGGGAACCCGGTGACCCCGCGAATCGGATTTCCATCGCGTCCAATCGATCGCGTGTCACGCGGCTCGCACGCAATCTCGTTAACGAGATGTGGCCGGGATGCTCCGGCTCGCGTCGCGCCAAGACCTGCTCTCCCACGGTCTCACCGTTGCCAATAAACAAATAATAAGCCCGGGGTATTTCGAGAAGAAGCTCGACGCGCGACCGCGTTTCCTGGACCGCCACTGACGTAAGGCGGTTAGCGTGAAGCCTGAGTAATCGGAGCTGCGGACACATGTATTATGCACATGTATTAAGTAATAATAATAAGGCGCGTTAACGTGCGTCAACCGATGAGCGTCGATAACCCTCCGGTGACGCGAGAATGACGCGTTGCGCCCAGACGGTTCCGAGCCATCAACACGCGCGATTAACGTTAACCGATTAAATATTCAATCTCCGGCCGAACAACCTCGGCAGAAGTAATCTGTTTGTTGAAAAGATCGAGCTTATTGTTAACGACGGCTGCACGGTCGCGTTATCTGCTTACGGCTCTCGGTAAATCAGCGTTGTTGACGTCGCTTCATAAAATTCCTTCGACTAATCAATTATCGCGATAGATGACAAAAGTGTTTATTTCGGTTCGCTCGCGATACAGCCGAAAACAAGATTCGAGCGAGCGAGCGAACGAACGATCGGAGCGATTTCGCGATCGCCCCGGCGAGTAGTCGGCTAATAAAAGACGTTGCGCAACCGTTGGAGGTTGTTGCGTGGTGGATAATAATAAGAACCAACACCGTCGTCCGGGAGACGGCGGAGGAGGAGGGAAGATGTGGGGCAGGCAAGGCGGCAGAGGGGGAGGGGGGGACACGGAGACGAAGGCAGGGTTGCGTATCGTCGGCGAACCTAGCCGTACGCGGGCAATACTTCGCGAACGCAATAATTCGCCGCGCATGAATTGCCGCGTGAATCGCGTTGCATCGCGCGCTCGCGCGCGCGCGCGCGCCAATGGCACGAGTGCGCATTGGCGCGATGAAGAAAATCGGCGGAGAAACTCGGCGTCGAATAAAATAACTCGCATTGAGATCCGCGACAGAATGTTGCTCGTAATTACAGCAGAAGGCAAAAAATATAAGGAAGCGATAAATTACGGAAGACTTGTAACTTTTATTGCGTAAATTGAGCGTTATTCAATTATTGCGCCAATCAAACGTAATTTATAAGCCTCTATTAAACAGAAAAGGAATAGAGCACTCGAATCGACGCGCGCTTCGGCCGTGAGAATTTACAAGTCCAATTTAAAACCTTTCGCGCGGAGATGGTCGCACGCGGAGCGCGCCGGGATCTTTATTGACGGCGAGCAGAATAATCGTCGTCATCGTCGGCGGAGGAGAGAAGCGACTTGCATAAAGGATTGAGACGCCTGACGGGCATATCGGAGATGGATCGGCTCCTGCCGGCGGTCGTTAGCCGTGATAGATGGCAACCTGTACCCGCCGCCGGGGCTCGCCGCGTTCGCCAGCGAGAAATCCGATCGTAACTACTTCCGGCTCTCGGGCCGATGCCTTCCGCGGAACGTCGTGAAAACGGAAATTCACTTTCTTTACCTTGGCAGCGTACCGCGCGTACGCGCCACCGTCTTTCTCTCTCTTTCTTTCTCGTCTTTTCATTCCTGAATATCTTTCCCTCCTCTCCCCCTCTCTTTTCCTCTCCCTGTCTGCGACCTATGTACACGTGTTTTCCCGTGACGCATCAACTCGTTTCGCAGAGCTCGTCTTCGGGGTCCGATCTCTCTCGCATGATCACCTGCGTCTCTTTTATTTTTTTTCTTTTGCATTTTCGAAAACCAGCCACGACCGGTTTAATCGTGCCCGCATTTGCAACATTTTTTTGTCGCCGCTCAAATTATCAAACCGTTGCAATGTCTCGCAACTGAAGCTTCTGTCGAAAGAACGGACGACATTCTTGTGCAATCGATGCGTGTGTTTTGACGTGTATTATTTTTACTTCGCGGCAAAAACGCTGACGTATTTATTTTCATTATTATACGCATAAACATCTTATTCTTTTTCGACGATTCAGGTTTCTGCAACGTGCAACAATCACTTCTGCATTTCCTGCATTTGCTTTTAGCTGCGCGATTCACGCGGTTCATATTTCATGGATTATCTTGAAATTTTTAATGGATTTTTGTAATAAGCTGCAGCGCGCGCACAGGCTCTCGGCCTTTCCTTCGCGCGTTTACTTCTTCCCTGTCAACGTCGCGCTCGGCTTGGCAAACGTAGCGACAGGCAGGGGCCTCCGAAGGCCGCGCGCACACATACTCGCGCTAATGCGACTCGCGCACGGTTGATTTGCACTTACACGCTCTCAAAAGAACCATCGAACGTGCGTAAGGACTCCGGTACAACGGTAATACACAGCGTGATTCTGATTTATCCTCATATGAATCTTATGTTTGTGCAATTATTGACGTGTTGTGTTCGACCGCGCACGTCGCACTCGTTGTTTTTAATCGTGAGAATCGCAGGTACTTTAACAGTCATTCACAACAAGCGTGATGTAAAGCCAAGAGAGTACAAAGTCTGTTTTTCTTTTCATAGTAAATAGTACGTCTTCGATATATCGATGCGAGAAGCGAGAAGCAGGCCACTGTGTCTAATGCTGAATTGCGCGGCGGGAATGTGCAGGATTAGCGTGTCGGGTATAATTTAATGACATCCGGAGAGCGGCTCGGTTTCTAGTTTGTGACATTTAAAACGTCGCTTTTATCTCGCCATTATACATAACGAGCGAACGCGAGCGTAGCCTTGAGTTCTAAATCCGGTTCCGACTTTTTGAGTACGCACGGAGTATGTTCGCGTTCCGTTTTCGAGCGCTGAAAAATCAATCATACGCCTGTCGAATCAATTTTCGTCCGAGGCCGTTATCACGGGGAAAGTTTCTTTCCCTCCCGGCGAAAAGGAGGTCTTAATGCGCGCCGGTCTTCTCCTCGAGAGAGGCGAGGAATCCGGCGAATCCTCGTACGCGACCCGCGTAATTCTCCGAGGCTTCTCGAGGACAGCGGTCGGGAAAAATACCGACGCTGTTAAAAGCTTTAGCTGTTGTGCTAAACTCAGTCCCGAAGGAAAATATTTTGCCGGGAAAATATGTGCGCGACGCACGTGCATCGCCGACAAACGGGTAAGCGGAAAAGAAGGTGCTCGAGAAGCCAACGTTGATTTAGAATTGTCGCGCGGAGCAACGGAAAATGCGGACACGCCTCCGCTATGCGAGCCTGGCATTTTCCGCGGATGTCTCATCAAAAATCATTCCACTGCCAAGGCTCGCGCACAGCGTTTTGCATTTAAATTCCGCATAGAAGACAAATCGCGTGTATTTTTCTTGTTTTTATTTTTTTTTTGTATTTTTTAAATAATTACGCGCGAATACAAAGACCGCGTAATCTTCGAGGATAGCGAGCACATTTTTCAGCACACGTGTGGAAAATTTCTCATCGTTTTTATAAGCCTTTGTAAGCGTCGTTTTATGAGCTTACTTAGTGCGCGACAGTCATCCATTGACCAAGTGTACGCACGTCTAATGGAAAAAACGGGGGGTGGGGGGGGGGGAGCGTCATTATCAGCAGCACGATAATAATATCGTGTTCAGCGGTCGACGTGCTCGGCGCCGTTGCTTGGCATTTCGTTGCAGCGACTCCGATGCAGATGTACTCGTTAATTAAACGGCGACTCGCGCTATTATCGCCAAGACCGAAGTAGCGAGAAACATTAAACGAGATAGTGTGACGAAAGATGAGCAGGCGCGCTATCGTTCTTCTTCTCACAAAAACAAGTATATTTGGCTAAGATTCCGATAAGAGGATACCTTCCTCTCGGCTGCGCACAGTTATAGATACGCGCGCCTGTCGCGTCTGACGACACGGGCTCGCTTCCGAGTGTGTGAGTTGGTAATTTACGCATACAAGCGAGACTCGCACACACATTAAGTTGTCAAGCGAGCACACGCATACGAATTCAAGCGATACACACGCACACATACACACACTACGATACGAGTCCGGAGTGACGCGCGCACATTTATATTCACACACAGATTCGCCTGACGTTCTCACGCACACGAATTAAAACACGCACACGCGCGCGTAAGTGCATGTACGGGCGGACCGCGTATTGCCAGTCGAATCGATAAGCCTGAAATGGAAACAA
This sequence comes from Linepithema humile, assembly GCF_040581485.1. NCBI lineage: Eukaryota > Metazoa > Arthropoda > Insecta > Hymenoptera > Formicidae > Linepithema > Linepithema humile. Next base: position 6,373,927 of record NC_090133.1, on the reverse strand, counting down.
CATTTGATGTTACAGCCTGGTCGGAATGATTTAACCTCAGTCTCAGACTAAACATATTGTCCGTTTCTCTATGTGCCGTCGTCGACACGCGCTGTGACAATCAGGTGCGTCGGTTCTTTCGTAAACAGGAAGAATGTTTTTGTTCCTCCTCGTTGCACTTTGCCTGTCTCGTCGGTCTCTTTCCCTTTAAAAACTCTCGTATTAATAGTTAATAATCTACGTGTTCGATTCTCTATCGGCGTGGACGCAAAGGTTATCTTATATTTTTATACTGCACGCTTTTTTTTATCTCTTTCTCTGCGTCTTATCTCAGCAATGACATTTAGAATTGCATATTTATGAATATTTATTTTACGAGTCTTTGTGCATTGGTGTATCCCGTTTCCCAGATTCGCTCGTTATCTGCTATTAAATAATTATTACGTCCATTGTTAACTTTTCGAATTTTCTCAATGAATCCATTGACGTTTCATTGTGCAACTGCCGCAGCGGTCTTCCCGATTTGAGAGCTTTGAAGGAGGAAAACCGAGTCTATATATCACGTCACAAGGTCGACAAGCAAAATAACATAAGGCTCACCGGACCCGACGTGAGTTGAATTGCAAAGTGCCTTTCTCAGACTGACGCGTCGAATCCTCTTAACCTCTCGAAAGGTCATCGATATAGATATATATATATTATATATATATATATATATATATATGTGTGTGTGTGTGTGTATTTTTTCTATTATTACTTATCCGAAGCTTTGTCGCGCGGCCGCGATAATGCAGTCAATTTATTTTGGTACTCGGTGGGAGTGAGAGAAAGAGAGGGAAAGAAAGAGAGAGCATACTTCCCGCGGTGGTTTCCCCTTAATTAAGCGACGCGTTTCTTTTCTACGTAATAACGTAACCAACTCGTTTCACGTAATTACGTCGTATATTTAATTGCAACTTAAACTCATTAAGTATGCGAGCGAGGCGAAAGAGAGGTGGGTTCTCCCGCGATTTATTTATTTGCGAATGTCTCTGACCCGTGCAGCGGTGATGTTATACCTCGCTTTTAACGCGTCTTATTATATCGCCGTGGATTTTAGATGGCCCGCCCGATAACGAACGAGTACCGTATGTTTAATATAAGGGGTCGACGCCATGTCCGGGCCATTTCTTTTTACGTCGAAAACAAAGGAAAAAAGAGTCGTGATAAGATAGCCGTGTCGGCGCAGTTTCGAGCAGTACTCGTGATTTCCGAACATTTGTTCAACTATCGTCCACGTTATCGGCTCGCCGTCGCGTCTCGACGTTATCTTCAAACCGTGATCCGCTCGGAGCAGCTTTGCGTTACTTATTAAGTCCTCGCTAACAGGTAGCCAAGCAACGCGGTTGAGTGTCGTTCGATTCCGCCGACGAGATTACCGTCTTATCGATATGCGGCGCAGCTCGTATGTGCGATCATCGATAAGACTTCCGCCTCGAATATAGGTGCCCTTCCCATTAAAGAAATTGTGTCATGTTGTAAATGTAGAAGCGATACTTTGATAATATCGATACTATGATGTTGAAGAACAAAGACGTGTTTCGCGTTTAGCAAACAATAATCTTGAAACTTATCGTGTTTTCTCTGCAATACATGTAAATTATGCGCATCGATTTTCATCACATTATATTGCAGTTTTTTTTTCCCTTTATTATGATCGCCGAGAATATGAATACGTTTGCAAAAATTGTTTGCTAATGTTGAAACTCGTGATACTCGATAACGATGAATAAATATATCGATAGTTCCGAGCTCAGTGTAAACATGATGAACGTGTAGAAAAATGTAAAAACAGGGAGAGATTATTAAAGCAACCCTGCATCGACTTGAACGATAAAAGTTTTTGCCGGATTTTATCGTCACCGCGCTGAATGCGCATTTACATTTTATTTACCCCGGCAATGTTCTTCCTGGCGACACTGCTAATCCAAGTGTGTCACATAACTCTTGATAGTTTCTTGATATACATCGCTCCGTCATTAGCATAATCGTACTCTAACGTTTTTTGCTTACCGCTATTAATTTCAACTTAAATGTGTTACGCGCAACGTATGTCATGCGTTGTTCACGTGTACAGAACGTTCGTGAGGTAAACGACACTGAAGAAAGAAGCGATTATCGAGAACTTTACGAAATCTCGTTTGTTCAGACAAATCAAAAATTTCGCCAAGTAATGAAAATTAACACGTGTACTTTTGTGGTTAAAACTACTATCCAAAATATTAATAATTAATTAATGTTAAATAGAAATGTTAAAAGCTCAAATATTTAAACTAAACTGAGAACAAAGAGTGAGTTTCACACAATAGAATGCATTTATTTACAATAAGTTATTATTGTAAACGTAACAACAGTATTCATTAATTAATTAATATAATACACTAAACTGTTATAAAGCAAGTGACCTTTGAACAGACTGCAAAAGCGAAATGTTTAACGATATATTCATTTTAAAAATTCAGATAGTTTACGAACAAAGATTTAGGTTTTCAATAATGCTTTGTTGTTTGCTAAATTAATATTAGTAACATACTAAAAAAATCAAAGTAAAATATTTCTAGACATCCCTATAGTTTTTTTGTAGATTTATTTTTATTCTCATTAAACAGTCGCATTATGAAGCAGTTAATTGTTAATCCAGACAATCCAAAATTAATTCAAGATAATTTATGTATAAAATAGCAGGAGGATTATCGCAAACAAAATGCAGATTCTGAATATCTCACGTGGTGTCTTGGCCTTCGACGAGCGCCAAATTTGGGCGACTCGCGATTGGAATCGGCAACCTACTGACACACTAATCGGCAGCGACGTCACGAACACAGCCGGTTATTTCATGAACATTAAGCAACTATGTGAAAGACACGTAGATTAGATAATTTGCATGCTTTGACGCGAACGATTAAAATACATGAATCGCATATTTGACAAAAAAAAGATTGATTCGCGTGAAAATTATTATTTGATCGCAAGAAATCCGCCATTAACACAGCATAATTATATTACTCGGATTCGATTGTAGACAGTGGTTTTAGGGGTCAATGAAGTAGAAGAAAAAGGAAGAATGAACAACCAATATGGCGCTCGAAAATTTCGTGCAACGACGCGCCGCGTGATTCACACCGCCTCTTCGCGGAGAGCGAAGAAGTATGCCGCTATAAATATAATGCATTTCTGAGTCATCGGTTCGCGCGATGTGCCACCGGTGGTTGGCTCAATGGCATTTGAAATCGCCGACCTTTCACGCGTTTTCGCGACGCGTCACGGCGCGGCCGGAGGTGCCCCGCGGTCATAAGGACGCTGATTTCAATCAGCTGGAACCTCCTACGGATTTACAATTCGTTCCGCGGAACCATATCGGAATCTGCGCAAGTTCGATCGAGCGGCCGATCGATGGGGCGTCTTAAATTTCTCTTTCGAATTAACCGAACTTTCGTCCGTCGAGATCGTCGTGCTTTTGCTTTTTCTCCACCGCCTTCCGCCTCGTCGCAAGTCATATACAGATTTAAAGAACTGAACAATATTGGAAAACTCGGCGTGCAATGGTATATAATCTAATGTATTTTCATTCCCGAGAACTTGCAATTGATATTTAAAATAGAAACTGTAAAATTGAAACATTCATGATATCAGAATTGATTATTTACGCCTCGCTTACAAATGCGAGAAACTTGATATATGACTTTCATCTTCTCAATGTTAGTATAATTAATTTATGGTTTTTTTAGATGATTACCATCGTTGAATCCTTTGATTGTTTTTAAATGCTAGATGATATAACATTATGAAAACTAGTTATAAGCAGGCATGCGTTGAAAAAATTGTAAACAAGCAGGCGTAAAAAACATAGCGTATTCTGAATTTTTTGCCAAGTAATAATACGCGAGTAAACTTTCTGATCGCGAGGCGGATCTAGATAAGAGATTACTTCCACACGCAAATGATAAGACGCGCATAGATGTTCTATAATATTATGAGTACGTGGAAATGAAAGAGTTATTAAGCCGCTCTCTGTTAATCGGCCGATAATCGTGCGCGTTTGGTATCGCTTACATTATAGTAGCATAATTATTAAGACTGTTCACTCATGATCACACGCTTTATCATCGGCGACGTGCCAGCACGAACAAGAAACGTCGAACGTGGGCGACAAGCATATCCGATTAATTAACATTCGGTATTACGACGAATTGCTCGCGCACATGTTGCAATTCGATGTTAACTATATATGTAACCTCGCGATATTAATCTCGTGATCTGTACAATGATACTATTGCCTCTTGATTTGAAGAAAGATTTTAATATTAAATATGATATTAAAAAAAGAGAGATAAAACTTCTTAAGGTCACAATTCGCGAATTTTAATCACTCTTTTCTTCGTTTCGAAATTTGTGCTAAATTACGTAGAGTGTAATTAGGTGCTAGAAACTTATCTTAGAAGTATGATAAACATCGGGAAAAGTGTGCGTGAATTACTCTCGGGCTGTTGGACTCGCCAAACATTTTTCACGCGCATTTTTAGGCGACGTAACTGACGTTTTCACCAGATACTGAAACCGGCCGAAGGCTGCGCGGCACTTTCTAACCCAATTCCGCGCATTATTTGCGCCGCTGTATTAGGCAATTGCCGGCTGATACTGGGTCTAGGTCCCACTCTGACGAGGAATACTAAGTCGTCACACCTGTCGTTTCTTGTTAATCGCCGCGTGTCGCGATTTGTCATTCGCCATTCTGCGATCGTGGAAAATTACAGTCTTTGATTCGTAAAACTGAGAACAAGGAACGAACTTTTCAAAGAGCGTTCCATGAATTCAGAAAATCGGAGAAATGTGTATTCTCCACTTCTCTGAACGAAAAAGTTGGAAGTGTTATTTTTAGTCTCTTTTTATAAAAGAGAATATCTCTCTGCGTAGAAAATGTTCCAATTTACCGTTTACGATGAAATCTTTACATATCTTTTCGGAATAGAAACGATTTTCTATTAATGTTTCAGACGTAGTTAAAATGTTTCAAACGTAGTTAAAATTGTTTTAAATAAACAACAATGTTACGCGAGGAGCGGTTTAAAAATTAATTCTTATTCGATATTTCACGAAGTTTATAAAATGCTACGAAATACTCTCCTTGGCGCGCAATCTCTAGCGTTTCCAGAAGCAATATTGCCGATTAACTTTTAGCGATGTCAATTTCACAATCGTTTAAACGCACGTTCTTCCACTCGTGAGCGAACGAGCAAGTGAGCGAGCTGGAAGTTCGACTTACGTAATCGCTAGCCGAAGAGATCCGCGAAGCAAACAGCTTAGAAACTCCTCGCGATTTATTGCCATTATCGGACGGTTTATTAATCTGAAATTAGAAAATTCGGAATAGCACGTAAGGAAAAAAAAGGCGAGTGAGATCTCTTTCCGCTCATCGGGGTCTTTTGCAACGCAACGTGTTGCATCGTAGTACGAATCTTCCTTCGCCGAATCGTCATAATTCAACACGCTAGCATGACGACCATCGACGCGTAACAACCAGCTCTCCGCGAAGGCCCCCACGAAAATGCGCATCGCGAAACCGGAGAGCTCGAGCTGCGGTTTAATTACATAATTTTTGTCGACATTTAGCGAAGCTCCTAAGTGAGTTGTCAATCACCGTGTCGAGTATCCACTAGAAGAGTATATGAATCAACTCTTCTAGGAATAAATTAGAGGAATCTGTTATTATTTTACCACGAAAAATGATATGTCACAATTTAAAGATATATTGTGATCAAAAATACTCGACCTATTTGTAGAGTCAGTTGTAAGCATTCGAAGTATTTTGTTCGTAAAATTATTTTTATAATACGAAAGATATTTATATATACAATTATTGTCGATTTTATCGCGTTATTTCCACACGAATTAAAATTCTAGATATATATATATATATAGAAAGAGAGAGAGAATTTTTATCGTACATTCCCGTTGAAGAGCGTTTCTTTTACATGTCTCTTATATCTCTCGCGTTCGCGACGGGTAGCTTATTGCGCGCGCGGCAGGTAGCACCATCGTTTCGGAAAATCATAGCGGCTATAAAATCCCCATGGAAGGGACGTCGTCGGCGTTGAATAAGTAAAGAGGCTAACGAGCTACCTAACCCCGGCGGAAGTTGATCGTCTCCCGACGAGAGAAATATCAGAGGGCAATCGGCCGAAACGGTCAGCGATGTGTCCCGAGATTTCTACTCTGAAACCCTAGGCATGGTTTTATTCTAGCGAGACGTGAACCTATGTCAACTACACCGACAAACAAATCGACCCATGTGTAAATAAGCCTGTCCATGCAATTTGATATGCTATGATAAAAAGGATACGGAAATGATAATGTTATCACAACTTCAATAAGAAAATTTAGAAAATGTCTTTTAAATGTCACTACTACTTTTCAAGTTATCTTTAGCGTTATAATGAAATTTCTAGAATTTTATCAAAGAATGTTTTCTTTTTTGTATAAGAAAACATTCGTGTGGAAATCCTAGGTCTATAAAGTCATTAAAGTCTGACAGAAAATATGATGTTTGAACGTTTCGATATGATGAAATTCGATTTACGTAGAATGCTTGTTTTTAACTGTTTTTAACTGTTATTCTGAAACTAAAAAGTTTCAGTATATGCGCGAAGAGGACGTCATCTCTAATTTATAATCGTTTTTAGAATTCTGTCGGTCCAACCGTTTATCTTCGCCTCTCTTCTTCGTTTTCAAGCATTTACTCTGATAAGATATTACTATTTTTTTTTTTTTTTAATTCTGATGCCAAAAAATAATTGACGAGACACTTAAATTTCTAAGAACGTTCTTTCATTAATAGTCGACCGTTGCACTTGGATCTTTCTTCGGATGTTTTTTATTTCGCTTTATCTCCGTACATCGAGATCGAGAATGAAATTTAAGATGCGATAAAACGATAATTTCGCAGACACGTAAACGATACGGAGAATTTCGAGTCTATAGCATACTTCTTCTCGCATCGGTATAACTGTGAATCCGCTGCGATACTTTATTTACGACCACTCGAACGGGTTTGACGCGTGTCTTCGCGAGATATCGACGCTTCGTAAACGTCCGCGGAAATATTTAACAAGCATTTCGTTACCCGCGATCCGTCCATTTTCTCTGTCGCCGAGAGAGGAAGTTTAACTTGCATTTTTTTCGACGCGAGTGCAGGCGCAACTCTCGTATTAAACAGTGACCATCGTTACACGATGTAACAATGTAATTCCTTGCGAAAAACGCGCAATGCCTTTTGTCAAAGTCTAGTCTTCACAATGAATTTTTTTGTGCCACCGCGCGGATTTCGCAATTCGACGTTGGCTTTCACTTAACTCGGTTTAATTCGTTAACTTTCGAGACGCTATCCCCTGTTGACGATAGATTTCATCGTGCGTAATCGTTGTATTAAAAATAAGATTCCTGCGTAATTATAGCGGGCCGAAAGGTACCGGAATGAACGGTGAAATTTTATGTGATCATTCGTCAGTAAAATCACGTAATTTCACGAGAAAAACATGTTCGTGCTTCTTTTATTATGTTGTTTGCAACCTCGACAATCCTGAAGGCAAATATTCTTCCTTGATTCATAAAATATCAAATATTTGCGGATAAAACAATATTTCCCACACTCCAGTATGCCAAAAAGCATACACAAATTATTATAATATAACGTTGAACAAACAATCTTTTCTGAAAAAAAAATTCGTTCTTCTGAAGTTTCAACTCAGTCTCGCATTCCCAGAGATGCCGATCTAGATCTGCAATGTGTTAATTATAATAGTCATTTCGCTTTGTTCAATTGTATGCAACGCAAAATCGCGGCGCGGCGCGACGATTCGTCGGCGCGAAACCGGCGCAATGTTACTTTCACTTAGCGCGATTTATTTTCTGCGCCGTCGATGCGCGTGCGAATCGAACGTGCCTACCGTTCGCGGCCGGCGGAGTTAATTAACGACGTCACTCGTACGTGTACGTGCGTATGCGTTCGCAGGAACGACAGAATAGAATAGTGGTGCGAGAAGCAGAAGGTGGAGGAGGGAGGGATATGCAGTAGAGAAAGGAGAAACAAAAATACAGTCGGTGAGGTCACCGGTTGAGTCCGTTCGGTTGTATCGGGACGCACGGTGCACGCGCGGGTCTTTTTTTTTTTCTTTTTTATTTTCCCAGACGAAAGGGGCACCTATACGATGGCGCCGATGACCTTGTGCCAGATGGAGCCTCATCCTGAGCCAGGGACAGTCGGTCTCTCGGATACGCCGCTTATCTTTCGTCTCGCCTCCGTTCCATCATCGAGTGCATAGAGATACGGCTGCGAAAAACGCGTCGCTCGTGTGTTTTCTCGCCTTACGCAACGACGCGCGGATTGTTTCGGGTTTTTGAAGCGTTTTATCGCAGCGGAATCAACCAGTCCTCGCTGGAAATTACATCTGATTTTCTCTGTTGCCAAGGAAAGGAAATAACTGGCTTTAACGACTGCTCGTGACGGAATACGATCGCGAGTCATCTCACAGATGTAAACGTACGGTGTTAAAATTAATTAGATCGTGTAAAGACACTTGAGCCGCCGCGACGGCGGTCTAATTAACCGCAAACAATTCGAAAGCCGGGGAATATTAACCGCTAAATCTGATAGAACGCGGGCAGCCGAAATATAGGACATCTTCGTGTACAGAAGGACATCTGGCAATGCCACGCATGCCGTATAGCGAATCTCGGTCGCATAGGCGAGCGTTTCCACACGTATCTAAGGTCATCACGTGTGTTCGCCGTGATAAGCGGCGAGGTAAATCGTCACCGCGGTATGCTGGCTGATTTTTCCGATTCACTGCGAATTTTCGTATATACGCCTACACTATGTCATATTACTTGACATACGTCTTTTTTTTTTCGCGATACATGGTTGACACCAGTCTGCCAGTGAAAGTTGCCCTCCCGCGTCCAATCGAGGATTAATCGTGCCGCGGGGCCGCTTCAAGTTGACCGGTTGTTCTTCGCTCGGAGGCAGTCCGACGTTGAAGAAAATTCCAATGAATAATTAAAGGTCTCACACGGAGAGGGAACAGGGAAAATAAATGCCGGGAGAACTGATAAAAATGTTGAGCAAAAGTCTTGATGAGGGTAGACACTTGAGAAGCGATTGAAGAATGTATCATTAGATAGTTCAATCTATTCGAAGCGTTAACGCATTATAAGGTGAATTTTAATTTTAACGCAATGTAGAGGAAATTTCTGCCCGATGAAAAGGAAGCTTCTCGTATCTTTCGTATTTTTTTAGTTTGAGCGACGCGTCTTCGAGGATTCTTTACGAAATATCGGCCAAACATGTTTTCCGAATAAGAAACGCGTTCCATCTTTCTCCGATGACGTATGCCGCGTTATTATTTACGCGCGTGTCAGTTATCGTCGACCTCCACGTTGCGGATGACGTGCGCACTTATGTATCCGATTCTTCAAAGGATTCTGAATGGCATCTATCACCGTCAAACAGAACACTCGTGAAGAAATAAATAAGTTCCATTATTAACATCCATCTTTTTGCGTCCCTTGAGATCGATCGGGCGCTCTTTTCTGCGCACAGACACACACGTACGCATCTGCTTTTGGGCATGTATAAATAAGTTGGAGCCGTTAGAGCCCGAAAATAAATTCCTCTGCTTTGGATATTTTTTTCTCGTTGTAAATCATTGATAATGCGATCGCGATGATTGACGACGGATATAATGCGGCGAGGTTACTTGCGCACCCGGTAAAAATGCTAATAATAAATCGGGATTAGAATATTCCACTCGGCGGTGTGTAAATTGAGGAGATAAGCCTCATTAGCAAATTCAACGCATTCGCGTCAGCGATACGTGGCTGGCCGACGACCGTAATTGCTCCGTAATTTTTGCCGCGGCGCATTCATCGGCTCCACGCCGTTTCCTTACTCTCCAGCATCTCGCGTGCGTTCAGCCGCTATCAGGTAGCGAATTATTCGCATACTCTTATTCGCAAATGATTATATTATACATGCTGTTTATGCGGACGTTTTATCCGCGCCTTATGCGAATCGAAAGTCGCGCAAAATGAATTAACAATTTATTCGGATTATTAATTTGATAAATTTGCATTTTATCGCCGTATTTTATCTCGCTAATGTCCGTTGATTAGCAAAACACTGCGTAGCAAAATAATGTGAATAAACCTTGTGGGAATAAATGTAAAGAGAGACACGTGTAAGAAAAATATTGACAAATAAGCCGCAATCTATTAAATTGATAAAACACAACACGTTTGTAGAGGCAGATCTCGCCAAGCGAATGAAAAAGATATTGATACTTTTTTTTAAATGACCTTTCATTATGCTTGTGAGTATAATAACCCGATGATAGGTGTCTCATCGACGGCGGCGGCGCAGGAATGTCGCGAATGCAACGGGCGGCGATTACCATTCGTCGCTCAGCTGTTGCCGCGGCCTTAAGAACCGAAATAATCCCAACCTGGCAGCGCGAGTAGGTGGGCGGACTGCTACTATCAGCAGTTGCATTCGTACGCGGAAAGCCGCACCGAAATAAATCACCGTCGGTTAAAATTATCCCGCCGCCGGCACTTACTTAAATTGCGAAAAATGGAATTCGATACCGCGAAAGAAAGGAGGAAGATAAGAGAGGAAGAAAACGAGGGAGCAGCAGACGCGTCTGCTGAGAATTGTCCAACTTGGCATACCTTATATGCGCGGCATGAATAAAGCGCGATCGTTCCTCACTGAAGTTAGGCGTGATAATCCTGAGAAACACTGATAAACTTTGGTCCGCGGATTCCCCGATTAACTTACGGTCCGGTTTTTCTCCACGGAATTCTCTGATTACGTATCTTATTTTTCAAGAGTTTCTCATTTATCGAAATTGAATCTCGATAAACAAATTTCCAATTAAAATTCAAAGCAATATATGCAAAACATATTATTTATCACAGTGTGTTAATTAAAAAGATTTTTTCATGTTGCAGTACTATTGAATTAATGAGAAAAGTGAAATTGTGTATTTACGAATCTGAAAGGATCAACGGGCCCCAATCCTAAATATCGCTATTCAGTGGGATTGAGGTTGATTCAACAATCATAATTTCGGAGGCCGAACTCTTCCCCCCCCCCCCCCCCTCTCCCTCCGATCGCGGGATCTCCGTGCGATCTCGATTCTCCCATGTATCCGGACGGCGCCGTGAGAATCCGAACCAGCTGGTCGATAGTATTTGTGTACGGGGCCCGCACAATGGATTCTCGTGGAGCACGAATCTCGTCTCGCGACATAGTCGTACGACGAACCGGAGAGCCAGCCAGGTAACCAGACGGACAAACCGGCCGTCCTTCCGCGCGCGTAGTGAAATTTAAATGAGCGCTCCCGGGCGCTCGCTCGCTCGCTCGCTCGCTCGCCTCGCGCTGGTGCTCCCTTCACAAAACTTTCATATCGTATTCTCGCGTGATTCGACCTTTCGTTTAACAGACGATGACCGTGCTGTTGGAGGAAAAAGGAAGGATGCTTGTTGCGAGGAGCCCCCTTCCCCCCCCCCCTCCCTCTCTCCCCATGGCCTCGATACGTGAATGCCCGTGAGAGAAGCGGCCCTGTGTCCCTCGAGCGATATTACGTACACTGCGATATATCGCATGTGTTGTCTTGTCATGATCATCGTTTCCTCGACGCTCGCCGTCACGTCCACCTTCTCTCACCTGATCTAAAGCGCTAATTCGCCACGTCGCATCATCCTGTCATACGCGAGATCTGAATAATATGGGTCCATTTTTGTTCTTGTTTTTCTTTACGACGTGTAGTTGATTGCGCAGCTGCGAGTTTTTTTAACATGAGTGGCACGTGTTATCTTAGCTCTTATTTTTACCTTAGCCAGATTCTATTGCGCGATTTATGTTGCGTGATGACCTTTACCCTTTAGAAGATTCTATTACATAAATATAATATTGCGTAATTATCTTACGTACAGCATATAATTGACTAAAAATATCTTTCAAGATAATTTATCAAAGAAGCACATATGTTGTACGGCTAAAAAGATGGAGCGTCAATTCGATTGATAATTCATGATCGGTTGCATGCCGCCGCTTCTTCGGAGCTTTCAATTATCCCAAACGTTTCGATTACAATGCGCCCGACATACGATTCGACATGCATCTGTAATTATTAAAACGTTGCATTGTAAAGGGGAAAGAAAAAAGGATTTCACGTGAAGACAGGAAAAAGAGTAATGTGAGGGCGAACGAGGGCAAAACGACACAATGAGAGAAAGAGAATATATACACAAAATTGCGAAATGGTCAGTTGCGCTCGACTGGCTTTCAATGAAATTGAATCGTAAAAAAAAAGGGTCGGCTGGATCTGTCGATCGGCCGCTCGCACTTGCCTCAATTGCAGTTAATTCTTCGGCGTTAAAAAACTCCAAATTTACTTTCAAATAATTCGCTAACGATCGTCGACTTGCATGTACGTGTGAGTTTGATACAGATTTATAAGAATATTGTAAAAAAATATTTTATTCATTTATTTGTCCGTCAAAAAGAGTTGTGAGCGAACCATCGTATAAAATTTGAATAATGCACACATGTTATAAAGATGTCGAAGTAATTCATGGCTGAATTTTCTTTTCTGAATTAGCGTTGCGACTTGAGGAAAAACTTTGGAGAATGATTTAAACTACAATCCAGATACCGCAACCACTCTGCGAAACTTGAAACGTGCTACGTGCCCTTTGCTCTTTCGCTATCGATCTGCGATCGCTCGAATTCCTTTTAATCCCAACGACATCGAAATGTCACCGTCGTGCCCGACGACAATCCGATTAGGATCTACTTACTTCTGAAATGTACTCCTAGTCGGCATTATCTTCTCTCGGCGATGACGGACGCGCTCTCCACTCATTCCACAGTAATCGATACCACCGGGATACGGCTACTCGCGATTACGCGAATTACGCGCTAATTCCGCAAACGATAATACGTTTCACGCGTTCATCGCGTTCTCGTTTCGCAACATTGATCAGAGATCGACTTTGTGGCCGATGATGCACATACACGCGCGGACGAGCCAGGCGTACACTTGTCATTATCGTTCAGTTCTCAATAAACGCCGTTTATATGACATTATCGCGAATATATTAATAAAGCGAGTTACTAACTGTATTGCAAAGCACAGAAATGTTCATATTATCTGCGGATTAATGTCAATAAAATCTTCGGCTGAATTCAAGCTTCGCGAGTTAAACATGAATTGATATAATTGCCACAGATTTTATAATCCATTTTATATTTTAATAAGTGTACACATATATACATGCGAAGAGCGTGCACACTGAGCGTAGTCATGTGCGGAACGCGAAGCGGAGAAGATCCCTTTTTACCACGTGTCGCTGTGTCAATTTTTCATCGAGTTATAATGTTTTAAAAATCCGGCCCACACGCGGACTATATAAAAACCAACGTGACGCGCGCACACGTGGTGTTACGTAACTGTACATTACTACGATCAGCTGGTCAGCTGACAGTAGTGAGGTAGGTAACGGTACCGTAGGTCGCAGACCTATGCAGAAACGTGGCTTTAGTCATCGTTCATTGGTCGTTCGTGTTCGCCCTAAATCGGGATCATTCGGGTGGTCGCTACGGGTCGACATTAATCGATATAATTATCGTTATGACAGTACCTCGCGTAGAAAAGTTTCACGATTGAATAAAAAAGCTTTATTGAGAGGTGAGATCACTTCCGACAGGCCCAGAATCATTTATCCCGGGTGAGTGATTTGCAAAATGCCATCGCTCAATCACAGAAGTAATTAATCTTTTCAGTACAGTAAAAATGCGAAACAATCGCCGGTGCGCCGAATTTATAGGTTAGGATGACATGTGTAATCGTTCGCTGTGCATGACTCAGCATGAAGCAGGATCGTTTTTTTTTTATTTTTTTTTTTTTTTTTTTTTTTTTTTAATATAAAGTTTATCAGGCATCGTATATATACGCTTTGAAACTATAACGTGTGTCTTTGAACAGTATATATACGCTTTTCGCATTGAAAGGGCTGAAAAGTTTTGCATTTACCTAGCAAACATCGACAAGCAATTTTTAAAAATATTTGGTAAGAGAGTTTTCTACATAAATTTAAAGGCACGCAATGTTTAAGAGTATTATTATTTTGTAAATTTTTTAAGTTTTTTTTCCAAAAGAGAGAGAGAGAGAGAGAGAGAGAAGTAAGCGAAATTGACGAGACAGATGCTAAATAGATAGTTGGACAGATACATGAGTGAGCTTCATGTACCCGGCAGATATATACCTACGGCTATAAGAGAAAAGAGAGATACATAGCAGGCGCATATAGAAACGAACGTAGATACACTGCCGCGTAAGCCGCTGTTTCGTAATTTAATGCGATCTTATTAACCAACGACTAACCAGCGCGCTCTGCGTTCTGATTTCAGCAACTCAACATTCCATCCAGCCATGGATTGGCCGAATTCAACTTCAGCCTCTTCAGCAACCAGGACATCGAGGGTCCTCAAAATGGCTTCGAGTGCGTTCAACAAGTCGCCCATAAGTATGTATCAATATTGTTTCGATATAACTCGAATATACTTCTGTTTGCGAAGAAACTTACATGTTAAATTTATAGATTTTACGCTTGACACACATAGCGGTGTGGTCGTAAGAAGCAATCGCAGTAGTAAGAAATTAATGGCCATATTAAATCGGCCGTAATTTGTCAGTCGGCGAAAATTCTTTGTTATCATTACATTTTAGCGTCATAAAAGGCGTATATGTGCCGTAGCGGCTATCAGATTCGCCATAGCCGAGAAACGATGTCCCGGTGAATGGACTCGACACACGATGCGGTAATTTCAAGTAATCTTCCCGTCGTACGCGGCGTAACGTAATCCTCAATTTAAACCGCGTGACATAAAAAAAAAAACTTTGGAGCATCCTTGAGCAGGTGGTTTTATCGCGGCAACTTGACACACTAAAGCGCGCTGTTAGTGTGCCGGCAGCAGGTGTCGACTATCAGCGACTACGGCGTCGTGAACGGTTATGCTTGCGTCAGCAGAACCGATTCAGCAGAGGCACCGGCTGCTAGTAGCACTTACCTCGTCGACGATCCCGGCGAATTGATGTTAAAAAATGTAACAATGACAATGAAGAATCGAAGATTTCAATCGGCCTGCCGATTCACTTTCGTTTACTTTAATTCATTTTCCAAGCAATAATGAGTCGATGTTATTTCACGTGTGTGTGTGTGTGAATCGTTATATTTATAGCTACAAGACATACGTTTGTTTTGTAATTGCAATTTAGATTCTTACTCATCCTTTATTATGGATTTATTTGATCTACAAGAGTCATTAACATCTTGATATAATAATAATAATTCTCTATTCTATGGAATTACAAGAATTACATCATTTTTTTATCTTTAGCTTTATTATTTAGCATGAAAGCGAAAGAAGCCGTCGATTAATGAACTACTCACAATATTATATTGCTTGTTTTCTTTTTCTTCTGCAGAAACCTCAATAACCTCGGCAACCTGTCATACAAAATGCGGATACAGGCAAACGACGACGTTTACGAGACCACCAGGCACAGAATGGCGGTCGCCGAGGAGAATAACAAGAACAAATGGTAAGGATATTTCTCGAGCAGCAGGACGTACTGTTGTCGGCAGCCATTCGATCCTATGGGAAAAAGATTTTCCTTTTTTGGAGAAGCGTGCCCCCCCCCCCTCCCTTCCTCCCCCCGTTTACAGGACTTTTTCTTCGCGAAGCGCCCGCGGCTGCCGCGCCTCGCGGAATCGTAAATAATGCTCGCGTCGCAGCGTTACTTTTACAAACTTTCGCCCGGTCTCCTAACGGATGTTCGCGCGATTCACGAAGGAATTTACGAGTCTCGCGCAAGCACGCCGTCGCGACATCGCGAGTACTCGCGGAGAATTGTATGCGCGAGACTGCACTTTCAGTCGGTCGTTCAATCTTCCGGTGTATCTCAAATAGCACTTCGTTTCCTGTATCTCGATGCGGTTTATTAACTATAAATCAAACCAAGTCATCTAGAAATTTTAATAGCACGGCTTTGAAATCTGGAGATACGTAAGGAAAGTATATTATTTATGTGTAAGGATAAACATTCGCAATGTTACAATAAATGCAGTTATTAATATTATTAATTTGATTCGTATTGTACAATATTCATAGCTATATTAATGATATTAATATTGCTATGTCGCATATTTAATGCGAACATTGGCAATATTTGACCTTGTATCGCATATTTATTACAGCTATATATAACTTATCCAATCTACATGCTATTTGTTGAAACGAAAACGATTTTGAAATAAACGGATGGAAAGATTTTCGGAACGGGATGTTGTATTTTGTTTGCAATTAGCCGCAATTTGGAATACGCGTGTGGCATTGAGCTCTCGCTTGTTGACGGAGCTCCATCGACGACGCGGCTAATTTGTTTAGTCGTCATGGCCAAGGTTAAGAGCGCCTCACAAGTGCGATTTCGTCACACCAGAACCCTTTTTCGTCTCTCTTCGCCGTTACGGTGCTTTATCCACGGCATGCACGCGCGCGATTTATGTTGAGAAAGATTACATAATCAATGCCAATCGATCAGATCTCCGTGTCAGCAAATATTGTAAATTGCATTAATTGTACGCGATACGCGACGTGTCTCGTGCAGTTTGCACACAGAGAGATCGATGTTTTGTAAAAATAGAAGAGAAATTAGAGATTGTCATTATCTGCAAATATATCTCTATCTCTCTCGAATGACATGCGAAATAAAACTCTATACTTTCTCTAAATTGATAAATACATTCGAAATTTATCCGACACTTTAAACAAACGATAAATTTACAAGTACTTTGCATTTCTTGAATCTCAATTGTATTTTCTACATTGTTATATTGTTTAATTAAATAATAATTAACACACATACCGGAGAAATCTTACACAAATTAGTATACGTTTTCACTCGATGATAATTACGTCGCTGTTCCAGCACGAGGGTGATCAAGGCAAACGGTCCAGACATCGGACGCAAGGTGAAAGTGAAAGGAACCGGAAGGATAATACCACCTCCGTATGCGAAGCATCGGGAATCTACGACGACCATTCCAACTTCCGGCAGTAGTCAGTCCAAAGCATCAACCAACAAGCCGGCCGCTAGTAATAGTAGTAGTAACCATCCAGCGACGACTCGCAGTCCGGAGAAAAAGATCTCCGACCTAATGCGCAGGCCGCTTAAGTAAGTGCATTGACGAGTTGACATGAAGCGCGAGAATAAGTCACGCTGCGATAAAAGACGCGGAAATAACTGTCTGCTCGCGTTGGATTAATGAAGCAAGGATTAATAGAATTTAATGCTGAATAAGATTAATATTTTTTATCTTGCATTACGTCAGGATATATTTTGTATTTTTCCGTGCAACAGGGAAAGGCTTATTCACCTCCTTGCTTTGAGGCCCTACAAGAAACCCGAGATTTACGATCGCATTACAAGAGGTGAGTTGCAATGAAGTCTTAAGGCTTTTAATTTTAACTTTCTCGAATATGCAGCCGCAATACTTAATGCCCCGACAAATTGCAGAGGGTATAAGAGACCGTGAGCGATCGATCATAATGACGGTCTTGAAGCAAGTGGCGACCGTGCGCGACAACACGTACGAACTGCAGAGGCACATCTGGAACGATGTGCAAGAGGATTGGCCTTTCTACACTGATCAGGAGAAGGCGATTCTGAAAAGGCGGAAACCTCAGAATCTTACGCCACCAGCGAGTGACGGTGGTTCCAGCGGTACGTGTATTACCGTTATTGACACGCCATGGAGCGTGTTGTTGAAAAGTGTTGCTTTCTGGAAATGACACATTTTTTTTTTTTTTGTATTTTACATTCACAGGCAGCGGGCATTCGCCGAACTCCATCCACGCGGGCTCGCCGCCGGCAATCACGGCGCCACCAGCCAGCCTGCAGGGCAACAAGAGACCGGGATACTACCAGGGTAACGATGGGCTGCCGACGAAGAAACCACGGATATCACATTACAGGAGACCCGAGCCCATCTCCTTCATTTCCAGCAGTAGTGCTCCCGAAAGGGCGTCCAGCGGCAGCAGTTATAACAATAATAATAGCAGTGGTGTTAGTGCAACAGCCATCGGTGGTGATCGTACCGCCGGTAGTAATAGTGCTTGTGGTGCCAATAGTAATAGTGCTGGTAATAGAAGTGACGGTTTCGTTGAGGCCTGGGAGTCGAGACAGCAAACGCAGCGCGAGCGCAACAGCCGCGTTGATTACCGAGCTGAAAGGATAGCGAACAGTGATGTGCTGCGAGATACTGGCAACAGCTACGGCGCCGTGGCGTCCGCCGTCGCTGCGATTTCAGACGGTTCCTCCAATCGACCATCGTGCCTGACGTCGTCGCCCAGTGACAGTGCGAGAAGCAACCATCACCAGATGGCCGGGCACGGACGCGACAGCGGTACCACGACGGTATCCAGCGGAAACGCCGCCGAGGGCAGTTCGAACGAAGTGAACATTGACAGGAGAGACAAGAGTGACAGGAGTCGAGGTGCGAGGGAAGAAAGGAACAGGGAGAGAGAGTCCAGAAATAGGAGTACTGCCGCAACGCTTGGTACTAACTTCCACAA
Source organism: Linepithema humile (assembly GCF_040581485.1). Taxonomy (NCBI): domain Eukaryota; kingdom Metazoa; phylum Arthropoda; class Insecta; order Hymenoptera; family Formicidae; genus Linepithema; species Linepithema humile. The sequence continues at coordinate 6,355,212 of NC_090133.1, read as the reverse complement.
CGAAGCTTCCAGCAGCGGTGCTCCTACTTACAATGCCAATTCTACCAATAATGCCAATGCCGCCGTTGCCGCCGTCGCTGCCGCCGCCGCCGCCGCCGCAGGCTCGCTGTTCGAGAGACCGGCCAACCTCAGGGAGTATCCCGATTACCTCACGTGAGTATATTAGCTATGTTATCGTTCGTAAAATCTGGAACGGAATCAAAAATTGCGCGTCTTTCTGTTGATTATTGTGTGTGAATTTAATCTGTTCGATTGATGCAACATTATTTACGTAAAATGATTGATATTTGTTAAGGGATTACGTAACAGTAAGCAGCGTGGAGCAAAAAAGGCGTTACAAAGAAGATTTCTGTGCCAACTACGATGAGTACCGCAAATTGCACGCTAAAATGGTCGTAGTCGGGCAACATTTCACGAATTTGTACAACTCGATGCAAGGGCAAAAGGATCTGGGCAATACGGCCAGGGCGCAGGTATTTTATCGCGGCCGTTAGAATCGTATTTCTTAAACGAACGAATGAGCATCGATTCTCATACAGTGACGTTTTCTTTTTTCCCGCAGGTGTACAAGGAACAGATACTCCGTGACTATAATGCGTGCAAAAATGATCCAAGGCATTTGCAGATGAAGACACGGTTCGATTACCTGCATGACAAGCTGAGCCATATAAAGCGACTGATCCTAGAATACGAAACCGCAATGTCCAACAACCGCGTAGTTAACGCCACCAGTAATACCAACACCAGAAACATTGGGGATGTCAATAGTCGGCACTACTGACACAAACTGAAAAGGCCGTCTCTTGTTCCCCGCCTCTTCCTCTTCGTTGTCGGTACGCTACTGTCAACGCTGTCGCAGAATTTGCATTTTCTCGGCAAGTTCCAAGGCTGATCTTTCACGGTCCACATGGTTCCTGGGTTCTATCGCCGAAAAAGTCAAGTGACTCGATTCGGATTTATCTCTTGTACGATATTTAGATTTACATTATAACATCATGAAAAAAAAATATATATATATCGTACATATATAGTAATATATCGTACATGAGATACTCTTTGAGATTTGTGCTGATTCTCCCCGCGGAAGTCGACGATCGTCTGCGACGATTTCCGACGATTTCACACGATCTCGTCGACTGCCGCCGTCACGGCGGGCCAAGCAGGGCTTGCGCGTTAACTTCGACCAACCCATGATATTGCTTGGTGAAGGCTGACGACAATCGACTTCAAGAAGAAAAGATAATGCGTTCGGATTAGAAATACGGATGTAAGGAGAGGGCATTCTGACGACCAGCAAAAACGCGCGAAACACGGAAGCCGTACAAACGCGAGGAAATTCGAAGCTGGTCCTGCGACGACTGAAGAAGACATTCTAGAAGAGAGAAGACGCAGTGGGAATATGAAATAGTTAAATTCTACAATAAGTTACTTACCGTGCGCACGTCCAAGTGTGTCGTCCAGTTTAAGAGTACGTAGATAAAAGAAAAGAAACAAAAAAGATTGTGAGAAGAGGGTCCAAGAGATAATAAGGCTTATCGCGTGCCACGTCCGGGTTTCTTTTTATCCGGAAAAAGAGGAAAGAAAATTGGCTCGCAACGTACATACATTACATATACACAGGCAGACATTTTATCCACGAGCTGGTACGGATCTCTCGCGCTCGATTCATGCGTGCTCGTCGCAACTTGAGAAAGGGCTTGGAAGAAAAGCTAATTACCTTCCTACAATATGAGAGAGAAACCTTAGTGCTTTGTGATTTTGACGTTCTTTGTTACTTCTTCGTTCTTTTTTTTCTTCGTTGATATCTTGAATGATTTTAATGAGAATTAGTCGTATGATAGGAATGGTCGGTTGACAAAAAAAGGACATAAGGAATAATTGAAAAAAAGGAAAAAAAAAGAAATGAGCAGATTGATCTGTCGCGCAATAAGAATCAAACAGATCAAATAAGATTGAAATGTAGTTTGATATCGTAAATTAAAATCCTTTTTAAGAGTCGAACCACCTCGGTTCGACAGTGGTTTTAACTGTAAGAGATTATAGTATGTTGTGCTAAATTATAGATTTTTTTACAATTTTAAATTTTAATTGTTGTGTAAGAATGAAAGCAGCAGCCCAATGCGATAACAATTTTCTCATAGTAAGAAAAAAGTTAAAGAATACAAAATATATAACAACCATTGATCATATAAGTATATAATTGAACGACAATACCGTATGTTATATACAGTTTCATAACAGTTTGCATAAAAAATAATTTTGTTTGATTATTATCATTATTATAATTAATAATATTGTAATTATTAATATTATTTTAGTATCATTATTATTATTGGTTAATTTATTGTTCAAGTAGATAAAACACAGTTAATTTTTCTATACAATAATCAATAGAAATTGCAATCAATTTCTTGCAATAGAATTCTTTTGCAATAGGATTTCCAATTGATTTTTTCGAAAATTTACGGAAATTCACGATGCCAAATTTTTTAATACGTTATTTTTATAACGATCATAATATTAAGGGCTGATAGAGATTCATTCGAATACTACTATTGTGTAGGAAATAGATATTCCACACATGAATCCTTTTTATTTATTTATATACATCAAATATTAAAAAAAAAACAATTTCTAATATTTTTATAGGAAATGCATTATAGCTTTTTATAATGTTTACTTTTATTTCGCGAGAAAAAAATTGGTTTTTTTCAGCGATTAAAAAACTAAACATTTTGTACGATTGATTGCAACGCGCGATTTTGCTTTCTTCCGACAGTCTTAAGTCCTCTTATTGCTCATATTGCGTGAAAATTTCTACGATTGCGAGTAATTTGCCCAAAGCCGTCCATCGTGCCGTGGGTATAAGAAAGAGAAGACATTTGTCAGATGTAAGGTACTTGGGAAAAGGTGTGAAAACGATCTGTCGAATATAACAATGTCAAATTAATTGTATATGCGATAATAATGTTACTGAAATTTTATTGTTATCCGCGATTTTGTCTTCAATTTTTACGTAATCTACAATCAGCAATAGGATTTAAGATTCTGCTTAACAAATTATGTTTTTCTGTTCTCTCTCTCTCTCTCTCTCTCTCTCTCTCTCTCTCTCTCTATATATAAATATATACATATATAATTTTTAGTGAACACACACATTATCGTATTACTATCGAATGCTGTTAGTCGAATTCATAAATTCGGGAGAGTGAGATGGCAGGGCATATTTGCTTAAACATATTGAATTCACGCTGGTTGTTTATCAATTGCTTTTTGTTTTATAATCCCTAGTTATTTATAATCAATTAATACATATATAATGAAAATGTTGAAAGAATCGTTATGTCGAAAATGAATTTTTTATTACAAAACAGCGATAATTATTCCTTCATAATAGGTGCAATACAGAGCATTACAAAAATCGCTGTGGATATATAATCTCAGTAATGTTGAAATATGCATTGTGCGAATTTTTATCAAGAACACGTATAAATGAGGAACGATATATTTCGATTAGGATTCTCGTACGTGAAATGTTCTGAGAATATTGTAGTCGAAGAAAGAAGGGGACCTCGAATGTGTATGGCATAGCATCGAATATCAGTATAAGTCGCGCTAACGTTTTGATATATGAATATTTATATATACGAATATTAAGGGTGTGTGTTGATACAGGCAACTGGTCACAAATTTTGATTATAAACGGAGAATTTCTATAGTTCAAAGCTAAAGAAATCAGCGAATATTATTAATTTTAGATCATTACGTCCATAATTCTAGATATATATTTTTAACTTTTTTTTGCTCACGTTTCTTCCTGCGTTAAAAAAAGGTTATAAAAAAATATAAGATATCAATATTTACTTTCCTTCGATATTAATTTTTCCTTTTATTTTTATTTACTTTCACCTTATTTTTGTAGCGAATAGGATCGACATTTTTTTTGCACGACTTTAACTCGTGCTTCGTGCTGTGCCATACACAGGTTCAGATTGGTACATGATACTTCAGTAAAGGTTTGCGGCCGAGAATCGAACGTTTTTCAGGTCTGTAGTTACCACGTTATATCAGTCAATGTCCGTTGTGAATTGTACCATTTGTAAATAATATTGCTATTGATTGCGTTGTGAATCCGAAGGCGGTGTTCGTTGTTAGCTATGAGTTAGCAGGAGCTTCGGCAAGCATATTCGATTAAACGCTCTCGTCCTCCGTCGACCGACCAATCGATTGTCTTAATGATTCAGCCGAGAAAGAGTATAAACAGTGCCAAAGAGAAACTGAACTGTGTGAAGCGACGTTTAGACGATAGGAAATAACGATTATCGATCGCGGTGTAATTTGTGCGTTAACTTAAGCGAAGCAACAGGTCAATTTCTTTCGCGCTCGTCGCTTCCCTAACGAGCTCGAGTTGGGCCGAGCGTTGTCCAGATAGTTGCGTTTTCGTGAAAGTGTAAGTGCTCTTAATGCTGCATTTAACGACATTTAACGCTTGCTTTTTGATTAATTCCGTTATTGTTTCGCGAGAAGAGATTATTATTAGCAGAGATCGCCGTTCTCCGAGTAAAAGGGGAGGGTATCGTATCATTGTCCTTGATCGTTTGGCGGAACGAATTTAACGTAGAATCATACATGTATATGTCCGACTCATAGAATATATTAGATATACGTTTTATACGGAAATACATCTCGTAATGAAAGTCGCGAAAGTTGCGCTTCGAAAGAGAATCAAAACTTACGCCAAGGAGCGATTTCGTTTCTGTGGATCCAGGAGGAGGCTCGTCGCACGTTTCCGTCGGAAGAGACTCGCCCTCGAGTCGCCGATTGCGGCGGATTAAGTATTCGTCTTCTAAACGCGAAATTCCACCGTTTGTTTCGAAAGTTGCGATAGACGTTCGTCCAGACAGCCGAATCGGAGCCCGGTGCATCGAGCGATAGTGCCCTTATTCAAATACTGCCTCCGAAGCACCCCGAATGTCATCGATTCGCGCTCCGTCCGTGATCGGATGAGCAATGCTCCGCGGACACGATCATATCCATGCTCAAGAGGTCCAAACGACGATCGAACTCCGTCTTTCATCTCTCTTTCTCCCATTCACCCATTCTTTCTCGACTTGTTGGAAAATAACGAAAACTTCAAGTGCCAATATTAGCGAAGCGTAAATTTATTGTATATAATATATGTATACACACACCACACACATATATATACACACACACACAAGTAGTATAATCTTACGTGCATTATCTCTTAGTAGTACCAGTATGTGCAAAGTGTTAGGAAGGAACGTATAATACAAGTTTCGAGAACTCGCGTACTTCATTCTTGGCAAAACCAGCCGATGGACTCGCGTCCAGGATAAATGTAACAAAATCCTGAGATTAAGAGTTACGTATGGAGCTTCGATCTCTGTTTCCCGTTTCTTTTCTTCTTCGATTGTTCGTTTGTTTTTCCTCCAACCATTTCTCAGACTTCTTGTATAGACAAATTTCCACTTTCGTAGAAACTTTCCCGCCGGGGAGTTATCTTCTTTGCGACGGTCGAGTTTCTTCAGACAGCCCTGTTTAATTGAATTCTTCGGCGAGTTCGATCCCTATCAAGTTTCTTTTCTTTCCACGAACCCTTCCTTGGTCGTGTTTCTTCGACGGGCGTTTCGAGTTACTCCCTTCGCCTCCCGCGGGTTGCACAACAGGAAAACTCGTGAAGCACATTGAAATTGGAGCAAAACACTTTTCCTCGCCGGAAGCATCGGTGCTGAAATAATATTTAGAGAACCCGTTGTTTTCACGAGAGTGAAAGTGGTCACCGCGCTTTACCGCCGACGCGACCGCAACGTATCGCGAATGCAAGAAACGTGGCAAAAGTCGCACGGTTGAATCCTGCATTCGGATCGGATTCCAAATTGAGAAACGAATGAGCGCGAATTGATCGATCCCGTCGTAGCGGGTAGTCCGGCAGTATTATTTGTAACAGCGCATATCTCGAGTATTTCGAAATCATCAGTCTGCGAGGAGGTCGTTCACCCGTCGCGGCTCATTCGATCGCGGAATCGTGTAAGAGCGACATATCATTTTACGAGTATCCGTTCTTCTCTTGCGAGAAGGCATATCACGTACGCGGTGCGCGAGCTCCGTTTACTCTCTCGATCTTGCCGCTGATCCCTCGCGAGAGATGTCCTTACGGAACGCCTCGGTTAGACGCAGGAAAGGCGACACGCCCCGGTCTTGTCCGATCGGTCGACAGAGAAAATCGATGAGCAATGCAGCTACTACGGTCTTTCATCACCGTCGCCTTAACGGAGGATTTCGTTTCGCGCACGAAACCCTCGATCCGGAAATCATCGCGCGCGGCGTTTCTTCTCATCGCGAAGGCGAAGCTCCGAGGACGCGATTCGACGATCGCTAATTAATTCACGAGGCTTGTTCACGTTCACGCCAATTTACAAAGTGATGAATCTGATCCATGACACTCGCAGCACTTGTTGGCATTCTGCAGTAATTGGATGAGTCGATAGATTCGAGGAGAGAAAGATGTTGATAACGTGGTGCAGCTATAAAAGGGATGGACGAACGACGGAACTTTGTTCCTCGTCGCTGTTGAGCGTCCCTGTAAATTTACCGCTTTACGACAATATTCTTGTTTCTCTCTTGTTTTTCTTTACGCCGCGCTCAAGATCGCTATAGAACGGAACAAATGTCCGTTTAGTCACATAGCGATGACTTTTTGACTGTGATGTGTTGCTAGGAACTTTGTAATAACATAAATGCGAGGCGTCAAGCGTTAAGTTTTCTCTTAAGAAGGAAGGATATCGTTAACCCTTTGTCCACTGTACGTTGAATCCGCATCTCCCGAAACTATATCTGTACCATCGGTTAAAAGAGGACGAAAGATACTTGCAACTTTACGATGTTTTACAAATTTAATATATATATACGAAACATTTTTTTTTTTTGTACGACACAGAAAATGTCGCGAGGTTACAAGATTTCGGGAAGATTTGTAGAGGCGGATGCGCGGCTTTGATGAATCCAGACAGCGTACTTCGCCGAGCTAGTAAAGTAGATAGAGGGTTGACGCGACGAAAGCGTCGAGGGTCCGCGGCAGAAATGAGGTCTGTCGTGGTTGGGGTGGGTTGTAAGTCGTGTGTGAAAAAAAGCGCCTTAGAGATTAAAGCGAAGACGAGAAGAGAACGAAGAAGAACGAAGAGAAATGCGACGAGCCGGGCGAATGCGAGCGTTCGATATCACGAACGATTTGATGCTCGATCGACGACTCGTATCGGACGCTCGCGTTTCCCATTACGAACACCCATATCAAAATAAGAATTAGTGTCCGCGGAACGCCGGCGATCGATCTCGTCAGCCCTTCAAAGCCCATAATCACCTAGAGATATCACTGAACCTAGTGACTTCGATTGAATACAAAAGATTTTCTAGCTTAAAGATCCGCGCGACTGTTCTGAAGTTTTAATCAAGTTGCGTCAAGTTAGAAGAAATCGCGAGATAAAGAAAATGCGTCGGGAAAAGGTAACTCTCTTTAAAAGAAAAGAAAAAAAAAAAAAAAAAAAGTTGATTCAATCGATATGTGGGCTAAAAATCTGCGAGCTCAACGCAAAAGATCTACGCGCGGAAGATCGACGGAAGCGAGCCGAGCTCTTCCGCGCGATCGATCGGCGCCGAGTGAAGTGAAATGAGAGAGATCGGTCGCCGCGTGCTCGATCGAAGAGCGAGGGAATAATATTTTGTAAGTGCTTAAGAGACAATTAAGAGGAGAAGAAAGCTTAAAGCGCGCTCGGATGACTGACAAATTGTGACTTAAGGAGCGCGACGAGATAGTCTTTATGTTCTCAGCATTGAATGCGCGAGAGGAGAAGCAGGTGAAACGGTGAGAAAAAAGAGAATGGACTTACATATATATATATACGTATATATATATAGATATATATACAGACACAAGTGCGTTTTTTTGTTTAAGTTTGCGTTGCGATAACGAGATTAAGAGAAGAAAGAAAGATGAGTGAGAGAGTGTGGAAGCGAAAGAGACGACGGCGATTACAATGATGTTGATTATGATCATGATGATATTGATGATGACCGGGCGACTCGAGATTGCATGTATAGGTATATAATGTACCCCCGTGACTTTTATTGACGACGACTGCATTGCTCCCCCTGACAAAGGCTCGTATATTCATTATATATAGTTGTATTTGCAATTACTACCTATACATATATATTATATTCACTAATTAAAGTATACAAAGCGAAAATGCGGATAAAGAGGAATTATATTGTTAGTGCGGAGAGAGCGCAGGCTCGCTTTCGGGGTTTGTTTGCTCGCGCGGAACGACGTTGCCGTTGATCGAGGAACCGGGACGATCGCGCGCGGATCGATCTGAGGAAGCGCGGAATTATTTCTCGTTAACTCTCCGAGCATGCATTTTTGATCCTTCGCCAACGAAAGTTTGATCGCACGCCACTTTGCTTCGCGCATTGTAAATCAACAAACGGAACTCCCACATTAAGGCTGTGGTCATCTTGTTCTAAGAACAATTCTATTCCGTATAACCCGATTATTTAATTAGCGCGTTAAATTTGTATTTAGATATAATTTACGCATGAGGAAAGAGATGAATCGGAGAGTTAATCCAAATCGCGTTCTGCCCCCCTTTTCCCCTCTTGCGCCTTCCCGCCATCGGTGTTTCGGCCTTTCCGATCGTGTCTTCGATTTTGTACCGGGACGTGCAATCGTCGCGCCCGCGATGCGATTTCGGGGCGCGGCTAGACGACTGTTAAGATGTTCCTGTCTTCTCACGGTCGATCGTACCGGGCGGTCCTTGGGAATTCAGATCGATCCGCACAAACTCGGTATGTTGAAAGTTGATGATCGAACCGCCTCGATTTACAAAACAATTGTTCTTTTCGCGGAAGGCTCGCGTTATTAAGAAATCCAATGTGATCCAATTTTGCTTCCCAGTTCGAGTTGAATTTCCGTCCTAAAAATAGTCCTCTCTCTCTCTCCATGGAGCAAAAATTGTGCAGCTGTAAGTTCTACGTACTGTAAATTTTCGTAACGACAGGTTGAAGATTTATATAATGATCGATCATTATCGTTCGTTATTAAATTTTAATTAATAAATATTGAATCTTTGAATCGATGACTCGTAACTAATTTGTTTTTAATTGGCCTATTAAAGTAGGAACAATTTTAAAATTTATTAACATGAATATGTAGAGACCAGTGAATAAGAAATTCAATGAGTCGTCAAAGATTTGATCATTAATTGCACGATAACCTTTACGTTCGATAATTACGCGTAGAAAAGTTGCGAAAACGCTGCGAAAAAGATAGCAACCTTGCCATGTAATATATTTAATGTATTAATATGCGTTTTTTTTCTGTTTGAGATTATTTCCGAAATAGAAACTGAACTTCCAAAAGCTCCTTTAAATATATTATTAAATATAAATGTGTCTTTCGTTAGGCGCATTTCTTTTGAACTGCGAATTCTTTGGCCAATTTTCAGGCCAATTGCGCGTCGTCCATATTTCTATTTTACGAAGAATTATTTATACTATTTTTTTCCATAATAATATTCATCGCAATAACACATAAGAGCCTTCATTCGTTCCATGCGAGTTTCTTCGTCCCCGAATACGAGCTCTGCGTATGCTTCTGTTCTATTCGAGAATCGTGCATGAGAGAAAAAGCGAGGGAAAAAACTACGCAACAAAAAAAAAGAAATAGGCGATAATAACAATGATAAGACAAATGGAAGAGCAAGAGAGAGAGAAAGGCGAGTCGACTCGATACGACGACAATTCACATTGACAAAATCGATGACGACTATGCTGACGATTAAAATGACGATGAATTGAATGTGTTTTTCAGCGAAGTGCGTAATAAATAATGTATCTCGTTATATGCTTGTTGACAGGCAGATCGTCCGTTTGCGGTGACCACACCGTGGCCGATACCGATAATATGTGGTTTCGCGCGCGAAAGAGATATGTACATACTGGGATCGCGATGGAGCGGAGAATCGGCGGATTTTCCCGTCTCCGGCACGACGGCGTTTCTCTGTTGTTATACTAATTTAATTTTTGTACATAATTTTAACGTACCGAATCTTCGTCATTGTTAATCTTCCAGTTGCGTTGAATCGATCGGTTCGCGCGCGCGCGCGCCAGATAGAAAGATAGCGAGCGATTTCTATTCATTGTTGTGTATGTATCGGCTTTTGTTATCGCGCGGGAACTTTGTTTGTATCGTAGTTCGAGGGCAAGTCTGTTAAAATGGTCGCGAAGAGAGACGCCACGGCTGTGCACCGGGTTCAAAGTTCAAAACCCAACAACGAAACGGAGGCACGATCGCTCGTATCGCGTCTCGAGCCTCGCTCCGACTCTTGCGCGGCGAATTGATTGATTTTGGATTTATTAATAACTTAAGGCGGTGAATTAGGGTCGTGTTAAATCGCAGTACGGAAACGAGTAGAGCGGAACGAGCTCTCGGGAGCGAGCCGGAAATGCCAGGCTACATCCGGTGACTTCCGTCCCACAAGTGCAACATAAGTTGTATCGAGCTTCTCGCGAGGAGCTCGCCATTTGTCCTCCGTAAGTCGTGTAAGTGTCCCAATCTCTCTGTCCATTTTTCGCAGTAATCACGTCGTGATACCGCGATATATATATATATATATATATATATATATATATATATATATATATATATATATATATATAGGGTGTCCGAACAACCACCAAAAATCCTCTTTGTACCTAGAAAAAAATGCTTTCGTTAAAAATTTATTTAAGCCGTTTTGAAAATAAACTTTTTGTTTGACATGAAAAAGAACGACTTGTTATTAAGTTTTCACCAAAAAAAAAAAAAATAATGTTTCCAAACGAATAAAACTCGTGGATACAAAGACAAATCGGCGGTTTTAGAACACCCTGTACAGATGCAATAAATAAATAAATAGGCATCGAGAAAGAACACTGGCATACGTCGACTCGCTCGAGTGGAGAGCTCGGCCGCAACGCAACGTGGCGCATCCCGTAGAACGTCTCGGGAGATGTTTCTCTCCAAATTTGTGACTTCCAAAAGCGAGGCAAGATCGCAAGAAACGCGCGGCGAGCTCAAATGCCGATTCTCCGATTCGAGGGGGGCACTCTGAAACGCAAAGATCGGCGCCACGGCGCCGAGTAATTAAAGAAAATAAAAAAAAAATAACTATATTTATTCGAACGACTTGCCAAGTTTTGTTGCATAGCGTACGCGAGATAAACGGCAGAAAAAAAACTTTACAAAAAAAACTAAGAGGTAATAAGATGGTTATGCGAATGATGATCTGGCGGATTTAACGGATATAAGTTACGGATATAGCTGTGTGAGCAGTTTCACGAAATATTGATGTATATATCTTAAGTTTGTATTATAACTCTCCCACACTTAATTTGTATGAAATGAAGAATTTCGAACATTAAAATCATGAACGAAAAGTCTCGCCTCCGATTCACTTGCCGCATCAATTCCATCCCCTTTTTCCATTTTATTATAAATAAAAATTATAAATAAAAATAGGATACTGCAGGCATCTATATAGTAAGACTAAAAAATATAATTAATAATCTAATTAATAATGCGATTAATATTCTGTAGTACAGAGGTAAAAGTTAAATATAATACAGCGTGATAAGAGTCTTGAAGATCTAAGTCATCGGTATTTTCATACAATGATAACGTATCGGGTGAAATGTGTGCTTATTGTGACGGAATACAAGCAGAGAATGCGTGCGCAATTCACATGTACACATAGACACACATACACATATTAACGTCCGCGCGCATGCACCCACCGGTCAGTGGACATGACAGGTGTTTGCCTGCACCTCATTGTCGTAGATTATGTTTAACTGAGAAAGCATGCCAATGATGGTTTAAACAAGAATGAGCAATCAATTGATCGTTATTTCTTCGTCAGAATTATTTTTCGAGCAGTTCTGCGGATAACAGAAACTATGAATGCACGAGAAGCAGAGGTGAGTTTGTCAGAATTTTTGCAATCTTGTTTATTAATATAGCATTAACTATTCCGAGAGAAATCGTGTGTTTTTACAATGTTGTCTTTTACATTTAATTGAACTGCACGGGAAAAAAGCTCTTAACCTCCAAACGCCAAGAGGTCTAATTCCATGCATAGATGCAGAGTAATTATGCAGAAGCATTTCTCTTCATTTAGGTGGACAATCTTAAGCAGCAAGGAAATGCGTGCGTTAAGGAGCAGAAATATGAGGAGGCAATGTTTCATTATACACACGCCATCAAGCTGGATCCACAGAATTATTCTCTCTACAGTAACAGATCCTTTGCCTTTCTAATGATGAGACAGTATCATTACGCCATGGAAGATGCCCTGATGACTATTCAGTTGAAGCCTGATTGGTCTAAGGTGCGGAACAATATTGTCTAATAACTCACATAAGAATAACAAATGAATTTTAATATGTGAAACATAAGCGCCTTATATTAATTATTTGTCTGTTTCAGGGCTACTTTAGGAAAGGTGAGATTGAACTAAGGACATTTCGCTTCAGTGAAGCCCTTCAATCTTACAACAAAGCCCTTGCCTTGCAGCCAAATGAGCCCAAGATTTTAGAAGCAATGAATAGAGCATCTAGATCATTGATTAAAGATAAAAGAGGTACTTTACATAATGTTATTTTAGAGCTCTTAAGATTGGAATATAATAAACTATTGTTTTACAGCTGACCAACAGATTCCGTGGCTTGGAGCTGGTGTTGGCATTATATTAGGAGTTATAGTTGTGATTGCTGATTATGTTTTTACAAACAAGCCCACATTAACGGTATTGATTCGTATTTTATACTTTGAAATTATTACCAAAAGGGTAATAATCAAAACTAGATTATCTTCACGGCATCCTGCAGTGCACACCAAATAATACTTCTATATTATGTTGCAGAATCCTCTACTGATGACATTACTAACAATGTCTATAGCCATGCTAGGTTTTAGCATCGCGAAAGGCTTTCGTTATTTCGTAAAGTGCCAAAGAAAATCACTGCTGGAGCCGCCCGTCGATCTCTTCCCGGAGGAAAAAGAAGACCCTGAGAGTTTCGACGTGGAGAAAAATAGTGAGAAGGAAAAGCATCCAAAGTATAGTAAAGCCCAAGCGAGACAACGATTTCGCAAAGGAAAATCGTAGGGATGCGTTTTGATTGTTTATTTCGATGCATATATTCAAGAATGCGTTAAGAGGATACAGTAACGTCTTAACGCAGAGTATATAAAAATAACATTTGACTATGATCAGGTCATTGTTTACCGTCAAACGGTATACTATCGTTATTAAGAAAAATTCGGTACTTAGCATTTAGTGTTATATTTTCTTATTTTTTGAAAAACATTTGTAAGATACTTATATTTTACTGTGTGAAGACTGGATTAATTTATTATTAAATCTATTATTTGATAAGATTTGCGTATCTGTTCGCAGTATGTGAACGATTTTGATAATTCAATTCGTACAAATTGCAGAAGAAAATTCTGATGAAACATATAATAGCTAATAATTAATAATTGCATATATAGCCAGTACATTTCATTGTCGTGTGGATTATGAACAAAGTATGAGTGTCTTTTCTAAGATTATTCAAAACTAGTAAGAATGTCGTATTTGATATTCTCATCCTCTTTGACAAATCATTTAGAAATCGAGTAAGAAACATTTTATCTCTGAAATTTGCACTCGTCCTTGTGATTCTTATACAACGAATAACGAAGTATAAGCGTGTCAATTTAGCATTAAGATAATGTTGCACTTTTCTCTACCTTTTGCACTATATATCAAGCGAGCGCATAGCGCATCTTCATAGAGTCTCTTCACTCTCCCTCTCTCTCTCTCTCTGATTGAAATTATATCTATCTAAATATATCTAACTCTTCGGCTGCAAAAAGATCATCTCGTTGCACGAAGAGACTGATTGATTCTACTTATAATTCATTAGTTCATAGTTTATCTCGTCCACGATTCGAATGTACCGACTATTACTCGCCACATATGCATCTTGCAAACTCTGAACCACGATTTATGACACAAGTTACCCAATAAAGATGAAACTGCAAGGCTGTTTTGTTAAAAAATACTACGACCTGTCTCCCAAAACATCCATTAAAAACTTGTTGCTTTATGTCCCATTTGTGTGCAACTGAGCTATACAATAGACAGTAATAAATAATGAAAATATGCATACATATGTAGTTACAATTTTGCATTGCACATTTGAATGTACATTTAAATTATGAAGCAAATAAAAAAACGTTATTATCTTTTTGCTGGCGACAGTACACTCGTAAACAAAGGCATTTCTTTTATAACAAAAATAGCTGACCGATTATAACTGCATTAGGAAACAAAGGTGAGGAGGAAATTTTTTTTATCAACAATGTGGTGTAATCAATCAAATTGCTAATTTGTTTTTTTCGTTGTATTATATTCTCGTTGCCCAGACACTTTACTAGTCCAATTATATTGGTTATATCTTATGGTTGATGATTTGGAGTAATGATTTTAATTTGCAGGTCATTTATCTCGAAATTTCGAAACTTCACGCGTATCTTATATGTGCATGGATTTTACGACTTTATTATAGATTCGATGACTTTATTATAAGCGATGATGCGAATCAGTCAATAGTAATGCAATCAACAGAAATAGAAACGTATGCATTGTTTGCATTGTTTGCGTTTTAGTTCTAATATTAAGTTGTAACTGAACGTTTATAATAACGTATGCGATATCGGAAATCGCGCAAATTAAAATTCATATAACAGCAGTGAGTAGAGTTTCGACGCGTATCATCGAATTTCTATTCTCACGAATGGAGATCGTTTCATCGTGTTTATGGAGATCCTTTCAACATTTGCAACGAAATTCGAACTCGTTGGAGAATCACACCGAATTTCATCCCGGAGGAAAAAAATAGAGAGAGCCGAGCGGAAAATTGTAATTTTACAGCGTATCGCGTTTTCTTCGTTCTCTGCTCCGAAATTGTTGACGTCAACGCAGTTGAGTATCCTGCCAACGCTTTTTCGACGCTTATATTTTACGCACGCGACACGACAAATAGTACTTGCATATGCGACTACGACGAGGGGTTACATCACGCAAAATAAAACGCCACAATGGCAAATATTAGCTACGTGGCCGCGAATGTGGCCATTATATAAAAGCAGCAACACGCGCTTTGTAACACACGCTCCCGTTACATTGTGCGTCGTTGGCGAAAAATGGCGACAAGGTTTCGGTTTCGAGGCGAGTTCGTGTACGGACGCGTTTCGCGAATGAGTACCTTAAAAAAGACGGGAAATCTCGTTGAGCGAAATTACGAGGGGTTAGGTGTCGACGGAAGAACGGCTTCGAGGCTATCGTATACATCGTAGCTCGTTTTCGTTGCGAAAACCAGAACTTCAACGAAATCGAAGGTCGTCGAGGGGACTCGTAGTTAAAGAACGATACTCGTGCTCCCGTTAGGAAGCAGTCGGGGCGCGTCGCGACGCAGAAGCTCGCTGAAGATGCTCGGAACCAAGAAACGAGAGAAGCGTGGCCGGGTCGCCCAATGCGATTGGCGAGGTGGCTAGCTTGCTGGTCACGGCACATCGAATCTGCGCATGCGTGCACGCATGTGCAATTTCACGCGATACATTCCCGACTCTATTAAATTGGTGAAACGAGGTTTTTTGCACCCCTTATTTTAATTTTTGTCCTCTTGTCTATATTAATGTAATATATCATATATATTGTCTCTATACTATATATTATATATTATTTATACTAATGCAATATGTATTTTAAAAAACAAACTATAATGATTCTTTTTACGAGTTAATCTTTTTCCATTGTAATATAATTTTTAATAATATAAAACAGCACTTTAAAAAAGAGCTTATTTAAAAAACCATATTGTGGCATTTCATAAGAGATTAAAAAATTACTAACACAAGATGAAATAATGTTGGAATAAAATTTGCTTGTTTACAGTGAAAGTTTTTGCTGCTATTATAGAGGCATTTTATTAAATCACGTTACCAGATATTTAACCTGCAAATCCTATATACTTCCCACCAGAATTTTCCACACGAAGAAATCTTGGAAAGTTTAATTCCGTATTATCGTGCACGCTAGTCTTCTTTACGCATACGTGAAGCTTACGATTTTGTAATAACAATCTGTTCTAAACTATGTTGTAACTATTTTCCCGTCTCTTCATTATTAAATTCGTAGTCCTGACTGTCGAAACCGCGAAAGTTTCCGCGTGCCTCATTACAACGTTCCTACATACTTATTAATAACGCGTGGCAAACGAAGGACGAAGTTCACGACTCGCTGTACACTCCGCAGTGAGTTAATTGCACAAAGCTTACCCGCGCTACAGCGCAAAGAGGCAAAATGTAATTCACCATGAAGATGCTTTCCGTTATCCGCTCCATTGTCCGCCCGATGATTAACCGGTAAAAAATTCCTAGGGCGAAAAAGTGGCGAAAGATCCGAAGCGGAGGACCTAAGGGAAAGATTAACTTTTTAGCACCTTATATTCGCCATTTCGTCCGTCTCGCAGCATAATCAGCTCATTAAAATCATCGTGTGAAGTATATTTATAGTTAAATAAGGTTAACTTATTTTAAATTACAAAAAAGACAATTGTATAAACGATCTGTCAATAAATTATTGTACAGTGTGATTAGATATGCTTTAAAACTATACCAACAACTGTTCCAAGTGATATAGAAACAAAGGAAACCGAGGTGAGTAATTTACTGAATGTTACGAGTCGAGAATCGTCACATGTCACATCAGTTGTGATATAAGCGTCTATGATTCTCGAAGTGAACGGCGCATCTGTCACCCCGAAATACTTTTTAACAGACACCAATCGAGACGGTCCTGCGTGAGCCGCATTACTTTTCTATCATCCCTACCTAGGCGCATCGTACGTACGGGCTAGTGGGCGCTGATTGGTGTGCGGCAAACTTCTGGTCGCGCTGGTGGGAGCACCGTGAAGCGGGACCTCTCAGCGACTGCGAGCATCTATCAATGCGCAATCGCATCGGAACGGTACACGAAGTCAGGGAGGTTGCGGCGAGGTGAGGAATAAACACAGAGGATAGTCCGCGCGCAGCTCAGACAGCGGTGAGAAGTGGGCGGCAGAGGGAGCGCGGGACGAGCGAAGGCGAGAGAGAGGGGAGACGAAGTGGGAGAGAGCGAGAGAGAGGGAGGGTGTGGGAGCGAGCGAGAGGCGAAAAAGAGAGAGATAGAGCGAACGAGCAGGCTAGCGAGACGATCACGATGCACGGAGGCGAGCACAAGCGGCCAGGGGCACAGGGCTGAGGGCTGAGGGCTCGACAGGGCCTCGAATAACGTTCACGGGCCGGCCGCGGCGCAGCCAGGGAGCAATGGAGCAGCCGAAGACTCCCGCGTCCCGGCTACTCACCACGACCTGCATCGAGAACAAGGACGAGCTGGAAGAGGTAACATAAATATTTGAAATAGTCACTGGATACGTATCGAGTGCGAGGGCCTCCGCCATTGTTGCGACGGTCGCGCACGTTGGTGAAGGCGCGGCGCCACATGTGAAAACGCGCGTTTCTACTTCGGATTCGAACTCGTCGTGTGGAAACGTTGATTTTCTTCCTTCCAATAGTCTTCCGTATTCTTCACTTCTTCACATTCCGTTGGAAAAAGGAACGTATCATTTTTCAACTGAATTCTACTCACAATTTTGTCTAATATAATTCTCCTGAATTATTTTATATTGAATATCCTCTCTCTTTTTCTCTATCTCTCTCTCTCTCTCTCTCTCTCTCTCTTTCTCTCTCTCATTTTGTACTCATGCATATTTGAAGAAATTTGTTCCAGAAAATTATATCCTTTTTATATTTTCTTTATTTTTATTATAAAGACAATAGATTCAAGTTATATGATATGCTTTCAGAAATTGGAGAAATGTCATTCAATGCTGCAGATCCTGACTGCAGGACTCTCAGAGAAGGAAGTCCACGACACGCTAAACAATGCAGTGTGCAAGGACAAGACGCACGAGGAGGTTTCCTTAGGTTTACTAGTGGTGATCTTGACAGATCCGCAGAATGCTGCAAAGAGTTATAGAGACCTGACACTGATCACACGAGACGGCCTTGCCATCGTGCTGCTTCACCTAAATCAATTAGTATTGGAGAAATATTTGAGATTAAACGACGTCACCAGAAATCAGCTGTTGTGGTTGCTGAGGGAAATGATAAGGACTAGTGTAACTAATGTGGATAATCTTTGTTTGAGTTTATTGAGGCATGCAGCGGGTGGAGATATTTCCCCAAGAAACTTATTCCTAGTTGATGCCCTCTTAGATATTTTTCAAGAAAATCGAGCGTGGTTGGACAAATTTCCGTTTTTAGTAGCGTCAATTGTGTACACATATTTGCGATTAATAGAAGACCACAATGCGCCTCACTTAACTGGTCTACGACAGAAGGAAGTGGCTTTTACAGTGTCTCTGATAAGAGAGCGAATGGCGGACTGTTTAGCTATTGGAAGGTACATATGTCTGTGCGACCAACAAGTTTCAAATAATAATAAGATCAACTAATGCACTTGATTGTATTTTTAGGGATCTGGTGCGTTTACTGCAAAACGTCGCGAGGATACCGGAGTTTGAGGCACTATGGAAGGATATGCTGCTCAATCCAAAGAGCCTCTGCCCGAATTTTAACGGTGTTTTACAGTTGCTGCAAACTAGAACTTCAAGACGGTTTTTACAGTCTCGTTTAACACCGGACATGGAAAGAAAACTCGTATTTCTAACTAGTAACGTCCGTTTCGGTAATCACAAACGCTATCAAGACTGGTTTCAGCGGCAATACCTGGCAACGCCTGAATCTCAGTCGTTAAGATGCGATCTCATTCGCTTCATCGTGGGAGTCATACATCCTACAAACGAATTGCTGTGCTCTGATATTATACCACGATGGGCAGTAATAGGCTGGCTATTCACTACGTGCACCTCCACCGTTGCAGCCAGCAACGCAAAATTGGCACTATTCTACGATTGGTTGTTCTTCGAACCCGAAAAAGACAACATCATGAATATCGAGCCGGCGATTCTTGTTATGCACAATTCAATGAGATCCCACCCACCAGTCACTGCCACACTTTTAGATTTTTTGTGCAGAGTAAGTACAAATCTCACAGCCACGCTTTTCCGTTTTGATCGCTGTAATTTTTCACTATGGATGGTATTTCTCTAACACAATTTTTTCAGATAATTCCAAACTTTTATCCTGCGTTAACGGATAAAGTGAGAAACGGAATATTCTCATCGTTACGACAAATTTTAGAAAAACGCGTTTTGCCTAGCTTATATCCATTATTCGATAGTCCGAAACTGGATCGAGAATTGAGGAGCAAAATACGAGAAACTTTCAAGGAGTTTTGTCTACCACCAAACACAGAGTCTGGTAAAATTATATATTGCCTATATATTGCCTTATACATTGCATATTGCCTATGCATGTGAGCCATTTCTTTCTGTACTGACACAATTTGCCATCTGCACAAAAAATAGCTTAGAACAAACGTACTTTTTTTTATATTAGACATTCAGCTTGAAATTCTAAATTCGATTTAAGTTCGGGTAATTGATTTGAATTATTCCAAAGTTTTAGATCCTAAACTTGAAAATTTAAATTGTTATAATTTTAATTTTCGTTACTTCAAATTTTTTATAAAAATATTCCATACATGAGATGGAAAGTGCGAGAACAAGCTTTTTGCATCAGACTTCAGCATAAAATTATATCAATTTTTGTTCTCTATTCAAACAAATTTTTACAGGTATCTGAACTTATCGATTATATTCGATATCATTAATGCCTTCCATTCCTAACGTACATACATATTTCTACTTCAAAACGCATCACCTCCAGATATTTATCATATATTATATAATTTAAAATCATATAAGGTATGTTTTTCAGAAATAATTGGAAAAATTGATTTTTCCTATCAAATATCTTTAAAAATCTATTAACGAAAAGATATGTCAAATATTTTTACATCAGTTTTATGAGTAAAAAATATTTGTTATGTACTAATGCTGTTTAGAACCAGGTAACTGTTTTTGTTAACCACTTGTTCAAATTAATCAACAGTAAATTTATCGACAAAATTGCGTGAATATGAATGAAATATTAATGCCCGATTCCACCAACGTAGATTAACTTTAATCTCTGTTCAACTTACTCTTCACCTTTTTCTAATTCTTAGAACTAGAAAAAGATGAAGAGTAAGTTGAACCGAGATTAAAGTTAATCTACATTGGTGGAAATGGGCATAAGTCTGTTTTTTATAGCTGAACTGGCTGCACTAGTTCAGAGTTTATTTTTTTCCCTCCACATTAAAAGGAGAAAGATAAACTCTGAACTAGTGCAGCCAGTTCAGCCAAGTTCAGCTATAAAGAATAGACTTCTTGTCATCAAAGAAGAAAAAAGTTAAACATTTTTATTCTTTAATGACGATATTTTTATTCTTTATATTAGCAATTATGTGGAAAAGTTTAAACCGTCGGTTTAAATTAACCGATGTTTAATCACTCTTATGCCCGATTCCACCAACGTAGATTAACTTTAATCTCGAGTCAACTTACTCTTCACCTTTTTCTAATTCTTAGAACTAGAAAAAGATGAAAAGTAAGTTGAACCGAGATTAAAGTTAATCTACATTGGTGGAAATGGGCATTAAAGATATAAAAATATTTTTTTTGCAATTTTTTAGACTATATATCGAGATAAAAACATTCTAATTTATTATTCAATAAATGCTATATACGAAAGAACAGAGAAAATATTGTTTTATTTGGTATAGAGTTTATAATTTTCATACCGAAACCATCAGTAAATATAACGCCAATTTAGTTACCTTTTTTAGCTTTAACGCCAATTTAGTTACCTAATAGATCCCAATAAGAACAGACCCAAATAATTTTAGGAAATATAACCAAAAATACAATATCTTATGGGAGGAGATATCCGCATAGTACTTCGCATAGTATTCCATAGACTCCATCTTAGTCCGTAAAGTTGGGAAAGGGCATACATGATTCCGAATTTAACTTTTTTTTATAAATCTGACAATTCACCTCTTTCAGCTTTCAGCACATTTATCGCTTACTAACTTTTTACATCGTGTCTTTAACCAGGTAATAAGGTTCTGAAATATTCAGGTAAAATGGAAGAGCTCAACAAGGAGCACAATCCAGCGTCTGTAATAGAGAATACGACGAACTCCATGTTGGAAAACAACCACGTGGCGCAAGACTCCGAACCGGCATTCAGTGATGAGGAAGAAGAAGCTCCTCTCAGGTTGAATATCTATAATATATATTGCGTAGTGATATATATTAATTTTTTTAATTGAAATTTATGGCTGCTATAGTTATTCTTCGATCATAATGTACAATTGTGGCAACCGTCGTTTTCTATATTAGAAAAATAAAATCTCGTATATAGATATATAACTAATTTTACTATTTCTGTCGTCTTTTAGAATAGTGACGAAAGTGGAGGATGAAGAAGATGAGGAGGATATACCATTATCCACAGTAAAATTGAAGAATGAGCAGAAGAATGCAAACTGCGTCGTGAAGAAGGAAGACATCACGTCGCATTTGCGTCTTATATTGGAACCGGAGGAGTTGAGGACCAGCATAGAAACACTGCACACGGAGACGGACAACGAGGCGAGATGTCAAACAATGGAGAGGATAGTACAAATGGTCGTGGAAGACGAGATAGACGCCGAAACGATATCTGCGCTCGCGTCCTGCATATCGACCATCTTGGCATCGCAAATCACGGCGCAGATCTTCCCGTCGGGGAACGACAGCCCGGCGAACGAGGAAGCGCTGGCTGATAGTATAAGCACGCCACTGTTCGTTATGTTTCGAAATCAATTTCAGTTGTGCAAAGAGGAGGACAACAGGCGGAAACTTTTGGCCAGGGTGTTGGCAGAGATGCAATCCGTTCAACCAAGGATAGGTTATCTTTTGCTTTACTTTTTGAAAGTCTGGGGCAGAGAAGAGGAAAAGAGAGAAGGCGAGCCGAGGTGAATACAAAAATATATCAGATCAAAAAGTGAAAGAGAGAGAGAGAGAGAAAGAAATTACTAACCTTCGCTCTATTTGCTTTTAGCAATGTTCTGAGTGACGTCAAAGCGTCGGTGTACAAAGACTTCTGCGCACAGCGAGAAAAAAAATTGGACGTGTGTCTGATATCGGACTTAAAGGTATTTTTAGATCTAGATGCAATTAAATTAAATGTCGATATGTAACTTTAACAGCAATATTGTAATTCTTGTCGCAGACCTGCCACGAAGATAACATATTCATGTTATGCTACCTCGTGCCCGACGTGTACATGGGCTTTCAAAACGTCGCCCTCGGGAACGCCCAGCTGTTGCATTTGGTCGTGTCCACTGTGGATTCTTGCCAGCTGCAGGATCTAATATGTCAGATAATGCAGGGCCACTTGAAGATGTTGAAGAAGGAATCATTCACCTCATTGTTGACAACGAGCTTAAACTGGGAGACTTTCGAGCAGTACTGCTTCTGGCAGCTCATATTCGCGCACGATTTTCCTATCGATTATGTACTGCCGGTTTTGCCAAAGCTGCAGTTTCGGAATCACGCGGAAGCGCTCACTTCGATTCTGCTCATGCTTAAACAAGAGAAGTGAGTAAAGTATATATATTATCGTCGTCAGAGATCGATGTACAATTGCGAAACGATATATGATTTTAAATACGATCAATGTATTCACAGGCCGACGTTGGATCTTTTACGGCAACTACTTGCTCGGCAGAACGTCGACGGTGATATGTTCGTCGTGGCCGCGTTACGTTACTGGTGTCGTGATTACGAGGACAAGCTCGGCGAGCTGCTTGCAAATCTGCTTAGCACCCGTTATCCCGCTACTAGTCCGAACAAACGGAAACGTTCCGGGAGCAGAGTCCCAAGCATTCCTAAGCAAAATCAACAATCCGGCCCACCTACAGGCGAACAGGTTCTCGGCCATTTGGACCAATTACGCCAGCACTGCACGTCCTCTGCAGAATTGCAGTTGTATCATTCTGAGGGGATGCAAAGAGCGTTGCAGCAGGCGCAGGCGGCGAGCGGCGACTCGCTGAGGAAGAGCTATGGCGATCTGTTCGCGCTCGCCGAGGTCAACGAAGAGAACGAACCGCCGCCACCGAGTAGTTCCGCGAGAAAGCACACTACGGCATCCTCTGGAAGTGGTGGAGGTAGTGGCAAGGGCGGTCACAGAAAAACGGGTGCTAACACGAGAGAAAGATCCAACGTGAGGCGACCACTTCCGCGGTATCATATTGATAGCACTTCTAGTAGCGAGGTAAATTTTCTTAGAAAGAGTAATGTATTTATATATTGCATACATTGTATAACGTATATATTACGACAGCGAAAAATATTAATTGTTCTGTTCGCTCTTAGGAGGAAGAGATCATGAATCCAAAGCAAGCGAAAAAAAGGAAAAAGATCAATCCAGTGGGCTCAGACAGCGACTGACCACCCAGTGTCTTCATATGTCACATGGACCACGTCACGTGTGTGCAGCAAGCTAAACTAGCCTTAAGTATAGTAAGATAATATGATATACATAAATAGATTTATCTAGCGCGACTTGTAAATATAACGTATGTTAAGGATGAACGCGGAGAGAGGTATACGTATATTACGAAAGGCGAAGATCTTTAACATATTTCATAAATGTTGCTCACAGCAACAGCAAAATTGCCAGACTCTGATTGTTATTGTTAAATAGTTTTATTAAAAAAGAAGAAAATGAAGATCGGCATGAAAATTGTACTTTCTCTTTCAACGATCTCATTTCGTACGAACACGTTTGTACGCGTGAGTGCTGGATATTACTTTTTTCTTTCGGTAAACTTGCATGGCACACAAGCGATCGAAGCGGTACGTCAATTATCCTACTTTTCCTGTATTTCTCCACGGGATATTTGCCGTCATTAGGCTACCGCGCGCGCATCTGTCAAATAAAGTTACAAAAAATAAAATTAATCGTGTATTCTGAAATTATTTAATAATGATCACTTTCTTCACAAATATGAAGATAAAGAGCAGAATCTGGCAACGTTGCAAAAGATACAGCAACGCATTATATCTTTTTTGCACTTTATAATTTTTTTAAATATGATTATGACACATTTTACCTATTGTTTGAACAATCGTCACGGTTTTTCTTTTCTTTGTAAGATTCTTTTCAAAGTAATCGCCCCGATTGGACATATTCGTTGCCATAACTCCGAACGCAATTCGTATCGATCGTTAACTTCTTTTCTAGAATTAAGACACTTCTGCCGGAATGTCGGGACGTGATGTACGAGAGGTCGCATTCCGGGGAGAAGCGTACAGTTTTACGACCAAATGTATTCAGTCTGCAACTGCGCTCATTGAACACGATCATTCTCGAGAAAGAGAGAGAGAGAGAGAGAGAGAGAGAGACGCAGGAATATTTTTTACGATGTTCTGCATGACGGAAGGTTGTTAGCGTTATAGAGTAACGAAAGCAGTTGAATTTAGCTTCAAATAAATTCTCTTTGTTTTTTGTTACAAATTTTACTAAAATGATTTAATGATTTGTTGCGATTGTAAAATGCGACGTAATATGACTTTTATTGTACTTTTGTATATCTTTTTACAATCCCTTATATTTGTAGATAGGCATATAAGGTAAAATTAATTCACAGAGTCACGATCGGCTGTCGGCACGACAAATCGATATCATCATTGTAAAAGTATTCGATCCTCCCAAAATAGTATTCGAATAATTTTCCATACTAAATCGTTTGTCATTTCGTTATCATATTATCGTACGAGACACGCGTGTTTCCGTGAGACATTCGAGAGATTCTCGGATTACGACTCCTTCCAAGAGAAGAAGAAAGAACAAATTCAAATAGTGTAGTCCCGTCGAGCGTCTTTGTAAACCCAAGTCCCGAAGGCAAGGTACGGAGAGTATCACCATTTACTTATAATGTACATTTCCTGTAAAATCGGTTAATCTAAAAGTAGAGATTGCGTTATGTATTTTCTAGATTGTATATATACAGAGATGTGTGTGAGAGATAAAACACGACGAGAGTGTGTGTGTGTGCATGCGTGCATGTGTGAGATATATTGTACGTGATGCGAGAATTGCGAAATATTTTACGTTTTCACGAACTTTATATATTTCTCAGCACCCTCCACGTCTCCTCTCTCGCTCCCTTGATTTTATCTCGACGCTACCCAGTGCGAAATCGTGCAGATAATCGGATAAAAAGAAGATTAACAAAAACAAGAGATATCAGAATATGAGATATCCGAACAACAATTTGTGTGGAGGGATGGGTGTGTATAATATCCGTTTGTAACGATAATGCGCGTGACGATAATGACATTACTAAAGTCTTTCTACTTGTACATAAGCAACACAGCGATATACGTCAGAGGATATTTAAAAACGATTATTCGACGAGAGAAAGAGAGAGCGAAATTTGGAACATGCGCGAGACTGTGTGTATGTGAGAACAAAAAAAAATCGTAAAACAAAAAAAAGGAAGCAAATCTGTAAACATTTAATGTTTTTAACGATCTTGTACACACGGAAGAACATGTAAATAGGTACATGGAATAGATTATCATAACGCGAGCATAAACATTTAATGTTTTTAACGATCTTGTACACACGGATTACACATAAAAATGTAAATACATCGAAAATTATCGGAAGCAAACTTGTGATATCTTGTACTTACTTTCTCCTTCTCTCGATTCTCCTCCTTCCTTCGAGATAGTCGTACATCTCGCAGAGAGAGAGATTCGACATTGTTAAATCGTTTCGCCGCGATTAGCAGTAGTAACGCGCGAATAGAATAACATTCTCTCTCTATCCCGTTTCACGATAGTCATAATCGCACAATTATTCCGTGACGCGAGCAATAACGCTTATTTTTATCAAAGAAAGAAACGTGGCAGATATCTGTATTTGCCGATGAATAAATATTTCGCTCACAATGACCTAAACTCGGGTGTGTAATTGTTGTTTGCGTTATACATCCCATTGTACAATAATGCAAATCATCGATTCGTCACGTGTGAATTCTGAAACGCAATAGTACGTTTGAGGAAAGCGCGTAAGACTTATTGTAAAAACGACTTTATTCTGTTCTGCCACACACACACACATGCGACTTCCGTCGCACACCGAAGAGAGAGAGAGAGAAAGAGAGATTGGGAAAATCCAACTTGATGCGAGAGAATAAAGGAAAATCATAATATCAATTGTCACATATTATTATTGCTAAAAATGCAGCGATGGGGAAAAATGGAATTAGACCCTTATTTATTTTTTCAAGAAATTTGTGGATACGTCACCGTTAATTATATGACATATCTTTTGCCCTACATATAATGTATTAATCAAACCTTTTTTTTTTCTTCTCAATTCGTCGTATATTCGCCAGTGAGACGAGAATTGCGAGAACTATAATCGCCACCAAACATAAATAAAGTAACTATTTGTTCTTCTCAAAGATTATTTATCTTTAATATCTTAAGTTAAGGATTACAGAGAGAATGAAGAATATAATTTCACAAATTTATTCACTTCGATGATGCATTATAATTCGCGCTCGTCTGTCTGTCGAGAATTTCATTCAGCTAATTTTCAGGCGAAGATCAATAAAGAGCACAAGTTACAAAATCGCTCTTTACTACACTTTACAATGAAGGCTGCAACCTCGATCATTGATTGATCTAATATCTATCAATTATTATTGATCAATCCAGATGTTTTTCAACGTAAATACGTAACAGACTTAATCGATACGAAAAAGCGATATTGATTCGTCGGCAAATCGTCCGCCTCTATCTTGATCTTCGCGCGTTCAAGTGTCACCTAATTAAAGTAGAGAAATAGTTTTGTTTCGATTGTGCACGGAGGGGGGTGGGGGGTGGGGGTGGATTGTACTTTACATAGGTATATTTAAAGAATCCGAGACCGTTCTCTACGGCGACGTGCGCCATATGTTATAATCATTAATCACAATCGTCGAATATGTACAAGGATTCTGTACAGGGATTCGTACCATTCGTCGTCACGCATACGCGCTATATCACGTAGAAATTCGATTATTATACGTAAGTTATCGCTTTATATTTACGATGCAAAAAGGTATTTCGTTCGTAAACTAGTTCATACCGCGCGAGCTGTACCGAACAGCGACGCTCGTGACATTGATACTGACACTAACAGGATGAGGAGACGGTCCGAGATACCGTCACCTCGCTTTACACGCTTGGAAAATCACCATTCGATGCAGTAATTTCTTCTTCGTCGAAATTCGAAATGATTGAACCAAGTAGAGGAAAAAAAGTCCAACAATCTGCGCGCAATACTGATTATTCTTAGCGAATTACTTTTACATCAACGATGTGCGTCTGAATAATAAAAACGACCGACACAACCAAGTCTCTGAGAAACATCGCAAAGACGTTTCTTTGTACCGTGTTGTTCGAGAAGATAACAAGAAAGTACGATTCGTTCAAAGATACAGCGTCTGATAAAAGTTTGAAACAATGTCTCAACGACGGTATGTTCGTTTATTAAAAAGCGTAATGCAATTTCTCGCGGATAGGCGGGAATTGGTAGGCCTTGCCCTCGACATCAGCCGTCCACTTTAGACGCGTTGTATAATCCTATACATTTACGTAGCTACAAAATCATATATATCTAACATCACCGTTTGCGAAGGCTCTTCTCGTTTACTTTAGTGCACATGCGAATCACTCCGGTAACGTCGTTCCAACGCGCTCGCTCATTGTATGCACGCGACAAATAGAAGTCCCGTCCGCGCGCGTAATCGCGTATACGGAATCGGGACATGCACTCGCGAAATCGGGACACGCATCTAATATACATCGCTCGATCCACGTTCATACATATACGCGCACGCAGACACGCACACATTGACTTTCCATTCTTCTTCTAAAGTTATTCCATTACAATATAGATTCGCCGTATGTGTATATGTACACAGTAATCAGTCGCGCGGTCTAGGGTCCTAAGGCTGCGAAGAGTTTCGCTTGCGAAAACTCCTCGCACCCCCCTTTCTTTGCGAAAGGGAGAATACACATTAATCAAGTTCGTGGTTTTTAATGTTATTAAGGGAGGAAAGGCAAGTCTCTCTCTCTTTACTGGAAATAAAGAGGCTTAGTAAATCACTTCGTATACAGTGGCCTTCTTATCGCCGGATCCGGTCACGATGTACTTGTCGTCCGCAGAAATGTCGCAACTCAGCACCGACGACGACTCCTTAGACTGCAAAGTTTAACAAAATTCCCAAAATATAACTAACCCCTAATTTACCAGCCCGAACGCTGCCTCTCAATGCATTCAAAATTTTTTTCAATTTTTGACAAGTTTTTTAAATAAAATAAATAATCAGATAATATTCTCAAATAGTATCGTACGAGTGTTGATTAATCCTGTTATCAAAAACTGTTTCCACAGTACATTCTAATAATTCGTCTAATTGTAAGATGCAGCTTCTCCCAACGCCAATCGGACATGAGAATCGAGGTTACAATCTAAAGATCTAATTGATAATAAATTGTTGCCAAATACTTGCCTGAAATATTGAAGCACCGTACGGCGTGCGCCATGCGTTTAGGAGATTGTCCTTGCCGGTGGAAACAAACCACTTGCCGCAAGAGGCGAAACGCAGGGACAGCACGCAGGATTCGTGCAAATGCAGCTGATACTTGTCGGACTTGGTGGCGTGAAGCACCTCTACGTTTGAGTTTTCCATGCCGACGGCCAGCCATTCGCCGGTGGGACAGTAGCCCAGCGAGAATATTTGCGAGGTAAAATCGTGCTGTTGCAACTGCCTGCCTTCACGAAGATCCCACGATCGTACGGTGTTGTCGAGGCCACCAGTCCACAGTTTCGATCCATCGGCGGAGATGTCGATGCAGGACGCGCCATCCGTATGTCCTTGGAACTGCCTGACCAGCGTTTGATTCTGCAGATCCCACACGGCAATGTTTCCGTCACTACAACAGCTGAAGCAGACCTTGGAGTCCGGAGATATTGCCAGCGCGTAGCAGGCAGGCGCCGAGGAAGTCAATTCCGCCTTGATTCTAGGCGTGGGACTAGCTAGATCCCAGATGCTCAATTGACTTGCCTCCCCGCCGACTATCAGCGTCCTTCCGTCAGGTAGCAGCTTCACGGATCTAGCAAGTGGAAAGTATTTCGTTAAATATTTATTTCAATTTATTTAACTATTGAAAATATTTAACGCTCGTAATAATGCATGAAGAATATTACTGGCCATTAATTGTGACATTAAATGCAATTTTCATATCTATATAATACATTCAAAAAATAGTAGCCTCGTTTTTCCACTTTTCTTTAAACTTTTCTTCAGTTATATTTTTTCACGATGAACATTGAAAGTTGAACTTTATCGGCCATTCATTAGCTATTCCAATCGATCACATCGCACGTGACTCTTTTCGAAAGATTGTTTACGAAAGCAACGAGGCGTTTTTGCGTACAACAATAGCGCGGGATACGACTCACTCAAGGTTCTCACCTAATATAATTGTCACGCTGCAAACAATCCAGCTGCGAAACCGGTTTCACGCTCGCGCTGCCGACGCTCTGGCCGATATCCCAAACCTTGACGCAACCCTTGCCGCCGGTGTAGACGTACTTGGTCGGATTCGAGATCGTTACGGCGCAGACCACCTCGCCGTGAGTTAGGGTATTAATCTGGCGCGCGTGACGCGGGATACCCGGTCCTACTAGAGCGTCCGTGGGGAATGGTACGGGCTGCAGTTGGCCCTCGCCGTTCATATGGTAGGAATATGCTCTGTGGAACGAACATCCGATTAATACGCAAATGTTTAACACGGTCTTACCGCGATACAGCATCAGAGATAGAAGCAGATTCTGCGGGCGATCTAAGAGGATCGTATAAATTATAAAATTACGTACGGTTTGCCACCCGCGATGTTATTCAGTCCGTTACTCGCTGATATTCTCATGTGACTGTCGAAACCGAGCTGCGAAAGAAAAATCAAAACTCAGTATCGAATTCGGTGGAGATGAGCAAGAAAAAAAATGTATATTCGTTCGTTTGATAGATAGCGAAATAAATAGCCTTAAAAATGGTGTACAAGTGTCGTTATCGATTTGGATGATTTTTGTGAATCTGGGACGAGACTTGATTGCGCACTTTAACTCGAAAAAGACTTCTGGATTATTTCGATATTTCTTAACATCAATCTACAAACTAGTGAAATAATAAAAAAAAAAAAAAAAGAGAGAAAACAAATTATAAGCTCTTGAAACTTTTTGGAAAGAAGCTCCAGAAGTCTCTTTAAAGTTGAAAGAATTATAAACGTTTGCTCCAAAATCAAGCTGATACGCGAGATATTACGCGATCTTTATCCATATAACACAAAATCATATTAATTGATGAATGAAAGCGTGTGGTAACGTAAGGGTTAAGGAGTTACGGGGTCGTGAATCACCATCGAGGGCCGCGCGTATGGCAAGTTGCTGTATGGCGAGGGCGACTGCGGCGGCTCATTGCCGCGGGATGGCAAGCCCTGATAACCCTGCGGTGGCGTTTGCTGCGACGATGGCGGATGATAGACCCGCGATGCCAAGGGCCCAGGGATGCCGCCCATAGTTGGCGTACAACTGCGCGAGCCCCTCGCCGCCGCCACAGGTGTACCCGGCTTGTCGACCTGGCGAACGCACGGGTGTTTTGCATCCACTGCTTTTGCAGACGCTCACTATGTCTCGATGATACTAAAGCTCGACCGTGTCGATTGTATTCGCTGACAATGCCAGCCGGTCGAACGCGATTTTTATTTTATGATTTTTTTTTTTTTTTTTTTTTTTCACGCGGCGGCAGAGAGCCGCTGCTTCAACAGATTGAATGAATAATGCGTGCCGTGCCTTGAGTCGCTAGAATTTGGTCGGTCCATTGTCGCGGGTGCCGCGAAGATGATACGATATCGTTTGAGTCGCCAGATGTCAAGTAATATATAGAATTGTTCTGCGAGATCGCGCAGAGGTGATGCGCGTTGAATTTTTTACGTCCAACTGAATTTTGATTACCATTTACTGACTAAATTTCTGTACAAAATATCTCTTTTATTTCCTATCGCTTTAAAACAAACGAGAGAGACGATGGATTTAAGGAAACATCTGGCGACTTCAGAAGAGATCGACTTTAACGTTCGTCCCGCGAGAAGGATTTCGATATATGGGCGACAAAGTCACGACTGGACCGGGTCGCAGCGCCAAATAAGCTTACTCTCCGCGAGATCTTACATCTTTACTTTTCAGAGACGGCGTGCTACGGGCGGAGGAACTGCCGCTGCGCGACGGCGGCCTATCCTTTACGGACGCCGAGCCTGCACCGGATGCCGGTCCGCCAACGTGGCCTGGCGCGCCCAGCTTCTCCAGGGTGCCGTTTTCGCGCGGATCCGAGTGTTCCCCATTTGCATGCGGTGACGACGCCTCCTTTCGCGAACACACAAAGATTCAGAATTAGTTGAAGCGAATGTGCGCAGCAGCGAATTTAAATTTTCTCGCATGCATAACTTGGATCCTTTCTTTTTTTAGACTTTTATTTTTGTTTCTCACTTTTTTTTTGGAACTTTAACATAAGTCTCAATAAATTTGTATTTTTCGACAAAAATTTAAAATTATTTCGTGAAAACGTCAGTTAATTTTAATACAACGTTTGCACGCGACACAGTTGATTATGCAAACTAATTATAATTATATGCAGAGATAAAAATAGATTTATATGAATAAGTATGTTCACAGAGTGATATTAATGGACACAAGTGACACACTTCTTGAATAGAGCTTCGCAGTCCCTTACCTCGTTCGCTACGTCGACTACCAAGTCCTGGTCGCTCTTCTCGGCATCGCTCTCCTGAAAAGTTCAAAACGACCATGTAAGACCGTGATAACGAGACGCTCTATGCGACCGCCGCGCCGGTGGCAGTCTGCCGAGCCGCGCAACTACTCGGTATATCAACCAGCTTTTGATGCACCTCCGTCCAAGTAGATGAGCAACTCGACCCATATTCGCGCGAGCCCTACTGGCGCGGATGCATCCTCAAAGATGCATTATTAATCTTGATATCTCGCACGTTCGTGCAACGCTCTGAATGCGCCCGAAGTTAACGGCGAAACGCCTAGAGACGACTGATACGCTCTGGTACACAGTGATCTCTGATCTCCGCCAAGTTAGAACCCCACTTTCAGAATCTCGATATAGTTGATAAAGTCGAAACTCTCCCCCAAACAGCAACGGAGCTCCCGATACGTTTCATAAAGAAACTTCGAGGGAAAGTTTCGGGTTTGTGGAAAACAGTGCTTTAACTCGCACAGTCAAGAGATTTGTTAATATTAATCAAATAAAATACGATAGGGTATCTAACTTCAACAATGCGCCAGCTGATAACGATTATTCCGTACTTCACGCTGCCAAAAAGGTCAACTTTATTCCATTTAATCGATGATATTTCGCGAAACAATTATCGAAGGCGAGTGATTGTGGGAAACGCCAGATTTTCAGCTTTTGAACTCAAACACTCTTTGCAAAGATATTGGCGATTACATCGATCCGTGGCGATGACATTCCGATTTAAAGCAAAATCGGCCGATCAGGCCGATACTCGCGAAGCACGTGTGGCGACGAAAAAATTTTCCACTACTGATCAGCTGATCAGCTGATCGTAGTACTGTGATAGTTACGTTACGTTACGTCACAAGGACGCACGCACACATGCGCGCCGCGTTTATTTATAGATAAACGGTGTGCGCGTGGTGAATTTTCAAAACGCTATAACTGGGTGAAAAATTGACGTAACGACATGCGACATAAACGGATCCTTTGTGCTTCGCGTTCCGCAGATGCCTACGCTCATTGTGTATACTTTTATTATGAAACAATGTTTATATACATGTATTAAAATAATAATGTATGCGGTATAAAATAATGAATTATAAAATATAAAAAACTTCATTTAACAGTTATAAAATATTTCGCGCTTTATACACTCCCGCAATGAAAAGATTAGTGTCGTTTTTTTAGTCCATTATTAGACACACTTTGCTTTAAACTATTTTAAAAATAACTTTTAACAGGATAGTTCAAATATACTTAAATACGGAAAGTTACATTTTTTATCCTTCATATTTCATCAACAGCTCTTGTGTGTGCTCAAGCTCTAATTCAACAGCGCATATGAGCAATTGAGAAAAAAGTTATCGCAATCGCTTATTCGTTTCATTATTCGCGAAGTGATTTGTGGCTAGCTTGTACGATTATCTCACATCAGGCCGTATCTATAACAAGCCGCCGTTATTATTTCCGCAATTTTACGTTCACGTAATGTAGCGCGGTGCATACGTGCACGTATACATCGCACACCGTTAATTTATGTGGCGTTTATCTTGTAACACTACTTATCAGTTATCTTTCACTTCGTACAAGTGGTGCTCCTTGCACCGCTGCGCCATTCCGTTCTCTCAGGATGTGGCGCTTAACGAGCTCAAAGCAGGGCATGCGATAGCAGCAGCAGCATTGCCCGCCTAATGACGTAATATCGCAACGTATAACGCCCCATCAATGCGTATCGTACGAAGGTGCAGGCGGGATCGTGTGAGTGCGTATAGCGTACGGACGCACGAAACCACCTGTGCGCGTCGCGGCGTTTCCAGTAATTCAAGCTAGCGAGTATTTAAAAAATTCTCTCGCTAAATACCGCGTGCCACTTCACGTAATCTTATCCGGCGTCCCAGCGCGCGCATAAATTACATTTAATTGCGCCGTGAGAGAAAGCGTCGTCCGCGCGGTTTGAAGGAAAACCGAAATTAAGATCGCGGGCTAATTAATAAACTGGAAATAATTAAAAATGAATTATTTAGAAGTACGCGCAAGTGCTTGCAACTGTAATTTAGATATCGTTCGCCCGGCATCCAACAGTTTCGCGGAGGAAGCAAACAAGCCTGTTAAATCGTCGAGTTAATCGTTGAATATTTGAGGATTACTTGGAAACGTTTTTCGTGCACTTATAATTGTTATCTGATTGCGCAATTTTATCTGACATGAAAGAGAAGCCGCGCCGAAGAACAAATTGCGTTTCGCTCGGAGAATCGATACTTTTGAAAGAGAGCGTATTACAGCCACGAAGGCGGACAGCCGTGCGAGATAATCGGAAAGTACTTTTTGCCGAAGACAGCGGGGCGGATTTCCGAGAAGAAACGATCGTCAGCGCGTTAAATGGGCCGCGCCGGCATTAGCCCGGGGACCGCCACGATATCGCAATCTGGCCGCGCGATATATTCTTGGCACGGGGCGAGGGGTGCGTGGCGGGAAGAGGAGGAAGGGATGCTCCGAGCTGCTAGGGACACGCAACAAATTTGTGTACGGATGATGAGCGTCGGTAAATAGAGAAGGCAGTGTGGTGGTATTGATTTCAGTGGTATATTACTCGGAGTGGCGAGCGAGGAAGAGGGGGACGGAGGGGGGCCGAGGTGGTGTTCGGGGATGACGGCGGAGGAGCGCGGTCGTGAGAGAGGCCCGAGGGGGTCGCGGGGAACGCTGGTGGGTGACCAAAGAGAGCGGGAGAGAAGACCGAAGGAGGCTACGAGGAAGAAGCAGGGCCGGCGGGCGGAGAGAGGCTGTCTTCCACCCCTTAACCCGCTCGTTCTAGCGTTAAATATGATACAAATGTTATCATCCCTTCTATTCCGTTCTCCTGGTTCCCACCCGACGGCGACGGCGGCAGCGGCGGCGGCGGCGGCACACGAACCACGAACGACCATCCTGACCCCCCCCCCCGCCCTCTCTCCAACCGCCCGCGCCACGACCTCGTCCTTCGCTTCCGTGCCACCGCCACCCTCGCCCAGCCCCCCCCCCGTCTCTCACGGCTCGGCTTCCTCCGCCGACCTCTTCCCTCGTTTAACCCGGGGATAGCGCGGGGATGACGGTATTAAGGGCAGCTCTATTATTCGACCACCCAACCACTCGACTCTTCGCCTCGAAAATCCTCGAATCTTTTTTCCCTTCTTTTTTTCTGCCTTCTCGTTTCCCTCCCCTTCTCCGCCGCTTCAGCTCGTTCCTTCTGCCGAGTCCTCCCCCCCCCTCCCGCTCCTCGCTCCTCTCCACCCCTCGCGCTTTTCTGTTACGGTCCCACCGCCCTGGATTCTCTCCCTCCTCCTCCTTAAGGTCCCGTACCCTCGTTCCACGTCAGCCTTCTATCGAGGTCCTCTGTAAACAAACGCACGAGAGCGAAAGAAGAATCGAAGGCTTTCCGTGTCTCTACCCCCCCCCCCCTGGCCGACGTCGACTTCCTCTTCTTCTGCGTCTCTTCCTAGCCTTCCTACCTCCCCCCCCCCCCTCCTCTTCGTCCGCCGCGCCGCTGACTTTCGCAAAGTTAAGCGAGCGACTACGATGGGAAAAGCAGCGTGTCCACTCTCGGACAGGAATGGAATTACTCGACCATGTCGAGCGCTCGACTGTTGCGTCGCACGCGAGATCCGCTGTGCCCGCCAATTGTACAGTAAATACGGCGGAATATCATTTGCGCATTGAACCTTTCGCTGCGCGGCGCGAAATTCCGCCGCGAGAAACTCTCACGCGGCTCTAATTACTTTTTGCATTTTGCAGAACTTCACCTTCGTCGTCTCTAACGCGTGCTGCGCGCGGTTGCAATTTACCGCGTGACAATTTAGAAACTACGCTCGCGCAAGCTGCGCACGACTTGGCGGAAGTATTTCGCCTGAAAAGAAATACGATATTTACGAAATATGGGGATATGCGATATTTCCCGAAGACCCGAAGAATTGTTGTGTGTTCTTCGCGTGCCTTCTGACGTCAAAGCATACTTCGATGATATGAAATATGTGGCGGAGCACTCCGCATATACTCGGTCCAAGGCGACGACGCGCCGGTAAGCATTGTCCCATAACTTTTACGGGGGCGACTGCTTTTATGCTTGGAAGCGAGGACGCGGCGGAAATGTATTAAAGCGATTATGTTGCAACGCCGAGAGAATACACGGAGAGATAGCGACGGAGAGAAAAAGAAAGAGAGAGAGAGAGAAAAATACGGAGGGCTCGCAAAAATCGTTGGTTCGGCAGCAATAACAATCCCAGCCTTCAGACTTCAAAACTCAGAATCCGTCTCACACGACAATCCAGTTCAGAGCCCCACACTTCGCTGAATGCCGCTCCTCAACGCGCCCTTAATGCGGGACTTGTACTCGGGTCGGGAATCGACGCGTTTCTCGAGACTGCGATGGCTCGGAGGTGATATTTCTCTTGTTTTCCCCCACATCCTTCTCTCTCTCTCTCTCTCTTTTCGCGCGCGGCGACGAAAACGTATTAAAACGTTTTTCCAGCGCGCGCGGAAAAGCGCGAGAGGTGGGAGAAAGGGTCACCGTGGCGGCAAGGGCTGCGCGGGGGGATGAATGAAAGAGAGACGAAAGTACAGACGCGGGTGAAGAAACGGAAGAAAAGGGTAGCAGTCGTTGACGGAGTAACTGGAGTGGCGGAAGGGGTTTAACTCCAGGAAAAAATGGTCGTAGGACGGCGGAGAAAATAAAGGGGAAACGGTTCGTATGAAAATGTAATTAGGGGAAGCGTGGAAAAGCTCAGCTCATTGCGGCCTCCACCCTTTCATTTCGCCACCTTTTCTCGCTTCCTCCGCATTTCCTCCCTCTTCCTCTCTTCTCGCTGCACTTCCGCCTTCGCCTCCCGCGAGCTCTTCCACCCTTTCTCTCACCTTCGCGCGATTCTTCCCGCTGCCACCAATTATGATTCATTAATCGCGGCATGCGCGCCGATGGCGAAATTTATCGACTCGAGCGGGAATCCGAACGATGCAACCGACGCGATCATGTTTACCTCCCGCGTGTCTTGTGTTGATTTTAGCCGTGTTCTGAACAGTGCATCGCATCGTGACGAACACAGCTCTCGGACTTGTTGCAATTATTCTGTCAATTATCGACAAATCAGCTGTTGAACTAATAAGTAATATAAATCAAGTTATGATCGGATTATATATTTTCTATAGCGAGTCGCGCGGCCAATTATTTTTAATATAACAAACTTTTACATTTTTAAAAAATTTGTATCTTTTGTTTAATATAGAATGTAGAATATTATATTTGTAAAATATTTTACTGTGTAAGAAAAGTATTAAATAATCCGTCCAATAAAACATCCGTCGTAAAAATAAATACTACTATAAAGTAGTTGGATTGCTTTTAAACACTTTCGAGTGCTTTTATCTCTCAAACTGAGAAGCACACGACTTGCACCGCTCTTCTAACGGCTCAAATGTCGTTAACGCAGCACCGAGTAGCGACTGCAGGCGTTCGATTAGAGAATTTCGAGATGTCTCGACGCGTCCCGACGTCTCGCCGCCGGCACTCGATGTCTATCGTCGCATCGCGACATTTTACGTCCCTCAAAGATCGTTTGGCGGTAACGTTTGCCATCTCTCGTCCGTCAGTTTTGCGGTCAGACGCATACGCCTCTCCTCCTCTGCCTCTCACATCCCACGCGATCTTTTTCTCTCTACATCTCTCTCTTTTTTTACACCTCAGTTTGCACCTTCCATCGGCGATCCTTTATAACCCGTAAATGTTTTTTTCGGCGACGCCGCTGTGCGAAAATTAAATTTAAAAGTAGCCAATAGCCTCGCACCACGAGTGCACAGAGCGGTAGAAGTGAAAGAGAGAGAGAGAGAGAGAGAGAGAGAGAGAGGAGGAGGAGGAAAGGCAGCAAGAGAAATAAAAAGAAAAAACAAGCAAAAAAAAAGAAAAGAAACAGTTCGAAAGGAGATAGAAAGAGAGAGCGGCAGAGAGGGGGAGGACCTTCTGCTCAGCGAGAGGATTTCAACAGGCTCGTGCATGTCGTTTTTCCACGGTGTGGAAATTTACGGGCTCCTTAAGCTCCTTCCGCGCCGAAAGCACATTTGCTTCTGACATCCACAACAGACCCTCCCCCCGGCCTTCCCCCCGCGCTCTCACTACTGCCATCCTCCTTGCTTACCCCCCTCGCGTTTCGCGCGCATGTATGGGGCGTTGGCGTTTTACTAAAAGCGCCGTGTCTTGCGACGAGAGTCGTTTCTCCGGTACGACGCGCCGGCGACAGATATTGCGCCGCGTTATCTCGCAATTATTTTGACTTTATTACTGCATTTTCCCCGTTCCATTTATTTACACCAATATCTCAAGACCTTGCAATATTTCGAAATGCGAGAAATTACAATCTGTCGTCGTACAAATTGCGCACGTGCAGCGTCGTCCCCTGTTATTCGCGAGTCGCATAATCATACTCCGGCGCCGGTGGATTTGTTCGATTATCATTTCACACGTGACGCGTGGAGGGAACGATCCGCACCACCACGTTGTTCGATAAAAACGAATTACATTCGCACGAACATTCGAATGCGCTCGCGGCCGCGGCCGCCAGCAACGAATATTCGCGCCTCCGCGGCGAGCCGAGTAGTCGCGCGCTCTGTCGTAAATCCACTTGTTGTTATGCCAAGCAGCGCAAATGCGGCACCGAGACCGCCCGTGATATTAAACCTCCTATTAAACGTTCAATCAGCGCGTCCTTATTGCCCGCCTCGCTTTGTACAGTATTCATAATTACCTCCGGCGAGCGAAAGACGGCGGGAAAAGAGAGAGAGAGAGAGAGAGAGAGAGAGAGAGAGAGAGAGAGAGAGAGAAAGAAAGAAAGGTACAAAAGAGTGCCAATGATAACTCGATCCTCGTCGTCAAACGATTGTACTACAAAGAGTCACAGACGACGACGACAATGCCGTTCCCTTCTCGTTCCCTTAGCGAACCACCCTCGGCAAAGGGCCCGGCCCGAGGGTGGTCCGAGTGTGTCCCGGGCGTTATAAAGAGAGCGGAAGAAGCATTCTCGAAAGGTGCGAAACGCTCGCGCACGCACACACACACACACACACACACACAGAAAGCATCGCGAAGAGGAGGTGGAGGAGGCAGTGAGCGACGAGAGGCGAGAGAGCAAGTCGGAAGAAGGGACACGCCACTCGTTCTCTCGATGGGCTGGGAGAAGGAGGAGGTGGGCTGACAGGAGGCGTTAGCTCGGGATACGCGGACCCGTCATACAATAAATACGATATTTGCACCCCCCCCTCCACCCCGCTCCGTCCCATTCCGCCCACCGCCACCGGCCCAACCCCATCCATCCGTGCATCCATCCATCCATCTATCCATCCATCCATCCATCCATCCATCCATCCATCCATCCATGCATCCATCCATCCATCCATCCAGCGGTGCTGGGGTGACGGAAAGAGAGAAAGAGACGAAGGTTGTACACTCTCTCGCGCGGTGCACAGCCAGGCTTCGGCTCCGACGTAGGGCGCGGGCGATGGGAACGGGGGGGGAGATGGAAAGCCGGGACGGGGGAAGGGTGAGCAGGTCGCGAGAGGAGCGGGAGAGAAGGTGCTCGGATGGGTGGTGAAAGCGTTGGTCGGTCGCGGCGAAGGGACGCCAAGCTCTGGCGCGAAGCGAAACGGCGTGGCGGTGTGGCGTGGGTATGGTGTGGCGCGGTGTACTGCTGCTGCCGCTGCCGCCTGTGGGCGGATAGGGGGTGCACGGGGGGGGGAGGGAGGGGGGGAGGTTGGCGATGGTATAGATTTTTATGTCTGCGAGAAATACAAAATGATGGATATAAACCTCCTCGCCTCGTCGCCGTGCTCTCCTCCACCTCTCTCTTTCTCTCTTTCTGCCTCTCTATCTCTCCCATTCTATCTATCTATCTGTCTCCTGTCGCTCTTTTTTCTCGCTCCCTCTCCCGCTGCTCTGCCTCTGTTTCTCTTTCTCTCTCTCTCTCTCTCTCCTTCTCACCCTTCGCGCCCGTTCTCCACACACTCGCCGAGGGTGGTACACGGAGTAGTAACACTCGTGTACACAACCGCGCGCGACCATACGCGTCCGTGCGCGAGATACACACGTACACGCGCGTTTCACACGAACGACGCGAGCCGACCGTACAACCTCACCTCGCTTATAGAAGAGGAGGAGGAGGAGGAGGAGATGGTGGAGGTGGAGGTGGTGGAGGAGGGTGAGAGTGAGGCTGGCGGGATGGGGGTCTCTTTCCGCCCGGCGCTCACGTTTTCCCACACCCCCGCGCGGCCACCCGTAGCCCCCGAGAGCAGCCGCGAACCTAACCTAGCTCCCCCCCTCCCCTCGGCCCCGCGCCACCGCCGACCCCCTTCGGCTGTACATCGAGTCATCCCCCGCCGCGTCCCGATCCCCTGCGGAAGCTCAGAGCGAATGTTTTGTCATCATACCACCCTGCACGCCGCCCCCAACTCCCCGAGCAACCGCCCCGGCCTCCTAGCACCCTCTGCCCGCACACTCCACCCTCCCCTCCCCTCCGCCCCCCCGTCGCGCAGCCCCCCCCTGCCCCAAGGCGCCGCGGCAGATACACTCGCAACCACGTACACATCTCGAATTTCCGCTTTAGGTATCCCAAGTGCTCCTCGTCGTTGCACGTGTACGCATTTCGTCGTCGACGTCGAGAGGGCCTCGCGTTTCGACGCGTGTGCGTTCGTATGTGCGCGCGACGATACGAGAAGGCGCCAAAGCGCACCGGTGCATACACGAAAGCGCGTAGGTACTTGCAAACGCGTGTCGGTTCGCAGGCGTTTCTTTGATTCACGCTGACTTCTTTCTTTCTGATTTTACAGTCGCAGCTCGCGGTATTATCAACTGAATGAAAACAAATGAGCACATTAATAATTCTCAAGTCAAAATTATTGCGATCTGTTATTCTCGTTATATGTGCGCCTGGATTCGTGCAACAGATTGTTAAAATTGCAATTTGCGTCATTATACATTTCAAAAATTTATATACTGGATAGCAAAGTCCATACGTTATATTTTAAATCGCATGACTTTTTATCAGTAAAAATTTTTTTACGTTACTTTGAAAACAAACGGAAACTAGATAATTTGCTAAGCTTCTTTTAAGAATTGAACGACATTATCTCGATGTTATAATTTCAATAAATTTCACTTTTCACAGACGCGGCGATAATATTATATATTGCATGTCAATAAATTCACTATCAGAAATATAAACATTTGTTACGGTCGTTTACCACATTTTACATTTTAACACATGCGCGTTATTTCGTAAGGCACAGTTCATAAAAGCGCTGCGGGGGCATTCATGTCGATCGCTTTTCTTTTCCTCGCCGGGAGCAGGACGAAAAGCGACGGCTGCGCCTTTTTTTTTCACGATGCATCTCTACTCTCGCTGCACCGCGAGGGAGAGACGTATCCGTGAAACGAGATACCGTCGTCAACCCAACTGCTATTTTTGACGCATCGCAACTGATTGATTGATTGATTGCTTAATTAATTCATTATTCCGGCCGGACGCAATGCTTTGGCTTCGCATCATGCTTTCGAAACATACACACATTTCTCATTCTTTAATTATATTATTATCCAAACACCTGCAAACCTTTTCCGTTATTTCCAAGATGCTGGCAAAATTTTGTTCAATATTAATAAATATTCAGAAGAAGACACATCTAAAAAAAACTGACTGACTTTAAATATCTCGAAAAATATATTATTAAAATTTCGAGAAGTATATTATTAAACCTCGAGAAGTATATTATTAAAATGTGAATGAGCCACTTTGATATTCAACGAGATAAATTTACTGATCCATTTTGGAATTATTATTATCATTCAGAGCCGAAAAAGGGATCGTGATCGCGGTCTTAAAATAAGGAAGCGTCATAAAATAGACAAGCGAGCTTCGAAATTCGTAGTTACGCCACTGAGCCGACCGCTACAACCGGGATCGTCGAGATCTTTATATTCCTAGCGAAGAGAGCTGGTGGAAGCGGCACCGAGGGATGCAGCAAGACGAGGTGGTGGGTTCTAGGAGGAGGTGGAGAAGGAGATGAGACGAAGCGGAGAATAAAGGAGAGGCGGACAGAGACGGAGGTGAGAGCGGGACGGACAGAGACAGTCGGCATCTCGTCTTGGTGAGAGGAAGACAGGTCCACCGACGTCTCTCACGAGCGATTGTGAGAGGTCGACAGAGCGTTTTGTAACAAGAACCCGCCCGTCGGAGATATCGACTGTTCCGAGCGCTCGCGCCTGAAAAAGTAATAAGGCGCAAAGACGGATATAAAATTTGTTACGGCGACCTGAATTGATGGAGTCGGCCGAGGAAACCCCCGCGAGGCCGAGGGGAGGGGCTTATCTTTTTGTAATCGATAACCGAGTTATTTACCACTTAATGTTCGGTGAATGGTGACCGGGGGATTCGCCGACAAGAAGCAGTGTCTGGATCACCGACAGATCTACGCTTCCTGGCTTTACGATTGCTTAAATTCATGAGTAACGAAAAAGTAAAACTTCTTTTGATTTTTATTCAATGTTGCAATCAATACGCGTAGATTGCATAATACTATTAATATCAAACAATAGAAAAGCTATAAGACTATTAAAAAGTGCCGAAACTTCGATGTTTCTGTTAAGAAAAAAAAAATCAATTTCAATTTGATCGAAGAATCGATAGATGAAAAATGGCTCGATAAGTGAGAGAAGTCTTGTGTGATAATTAATCTTCTAATACATAATTGGTGCAGAGAACGATACGGGTATAAGAACGAAAGAAGCTGAAGTAAGCAATAAAGTAACGAAGTGTGAACACTTATAATGCCGCGCGCGAATTATCGAGTGTGCAAGGGATAGCCCGCGAGCGTACGCGGTGCGAATCGGAAATAGCGCGGAAGGATGATGGATGAGAGATTCTCGTGGACGGCAGGGTGTTCTCATTAGTACCACGACGCGCAACTAGTTAGAAGTCCGGCGGCGTGGCCGAGCGTGGACGATAATCGACCAAGAAGTGCGCAGCTGGCGTCGCGTAATACTCTCGGCGAATGTATTATTGTTATCTAATCGATGCCCGTTAATACACGAACACGGTTCGATAGTCGCGATTTAGAATGGCCGCTCGCGGCCAGTGGAAAACCACGATCTTATATCAGTCAGCTGCGAGATCGATTC
This sequence comes from Linepithema humile, assembly GCF_040581485.1. Taxonomy (NCBI): domain Eukaryota; kingdom Metazoa; phylum Arthropoda; class Insecta; order Hymenoptera; family Formicidae; genus Linepithema; species Linepithema humile. Next base: position 6,311,940 of record NC_090133.1, on the reverse strand, counting down.
GATCGCCCGAAGCAACAATAATGAGTTCTTTTCATCTCGCGTTAATATCATCCAGTCTTTTATTGCGTGCATAACTTCGGAATGTAAAAAAGTATCACTTCAACAAAAATTGAAATTAAAATGCCATTAAAATTCCTGGAAAAAAAAAAAAAAAAAAAAAAAATTTTTTTTTAAGTAGATTTTCATGATCTTAGAAAAAAAATAATTACAGAGACATTACAAATTTGTAAAATATGAAAATTTAAGTTCTTTAAGTTCTTTAAAATTAGTGAAGTTAGAAAATGAGAGACAATTTTCTTTCTTTTTTTCGTATCTCAAAGTAACAAATTACAACAGAGTTATTGCGCGAAATATCAACGGATACGAGATGGAGCGCTTCATCGTTCGCGTACGACAAAGACAATCGTAGGCGCGCGTAGAACGACGACAAATCACAGCGACGATCTTTTCAATTTCCAGCAGAAGGCGCAGCCCTCTCGGCGAGTTGACAGGTGAAACAGGTGAAGGGCGGAGCGTCGGCGCGCGGGGGGTCGCGGATTGTACCGGGAAAAAACCGTGCTCGCGAAGTAATCGAAAAATACAGGAGCGGATCCATCAGGAAGTCCCGAGTTTTTTTTTTTTTAATATTATATCGGCGTTGCTGCTCGCGGAGCGAGCGAGCGGGTTACACATTATATATACGTATATACAGTTGCAATAGAAGAAGACACACGAAGGGAGAGAGGGCGAGAGAGAGAGAGAGAGGGGGGGGAGGGAGGGAGGGAGAGAGAAAAAGAACGGTGATACGTATAAGAGCGTGCTGGGCGAGCGGCAGGCTGCGGGGGCGGGAGTGCGAATACAAAAACGAAAGAGGGAACGGAGCGGCCGCTAGAGAAGAAGAAGAGCGAGACCGAGAGAGCGGGAACAACGTACCGACTGACCAACGGGGTTGGACAGTGACGAGCGGGTAGGTAGGACCCACAAAATAAACTGAAACCAGCCCCTTCCCACACACCCCCCCGCGTTGGCCCGCGCGCTATCCCTCGTGCTCTCATTCTGGCCGCGTCACCTCCGCCTCCGTGCCGTGCCTCACCTCTGCCACCTCCACCTATTCTCCCGCGGTATTCCCCCTCGTGGCCCCCCCCGTTACCGCCGACCCAACCCCCGGCTCGCTCCGTCGACCACCTCTGCGGGTGCCTCTCTACCTCGGCCAAATAAATTACACCGCCTCGTGACGCGAAAAAATCCAACGAGTTGCTGGAGAGTGAGCGAGCGGACGTGGCGGGAGGAGGAAGACGGAGGATGCTGGAAGGCGGTGGATGCGCGGCGCCGAGGGGGAGGAGAGGGGGGGAGGGTTTTGGACGGGTGCGCGACGAGAGCGGGCGAGCGAAAGGGAAGAGAGGGCAGGATCCGAGAAAGAGAACGGCTCTCTCGCGCTCGCGCGGGGGTGGCGGCGCGGCGAGGAGGTGGATAAAGGCCAGCACGCGGGGCGGAAATAAAGAGAGAACGAAAAAAGTGGAAGAGGTTGGAGGTGGAGATTGGGTACCGTGGTCCGCTTTAATTGGTTCGACGTGGTCAGATGAAAAATTCAACCACCCACCCATCCCAACCCGTCCCAGCTCTACTACTACTCCCCCTCCTCCTCCGCCGCCAACCTCCTCCATCTCCGCCGCCTGCGCTCCCGCTATCCTTCTCTCTTTCTCGCTATCCGTATCGGCCACCCTTTCGCGCCGCCTGGATTCCCACCAGATGAATCTACCGCACATCTATGCGCGTCCCGATGTCTGCACGTTTCTACGGACCGGGGGACAAAGTTAAACCGGCCGGCCTCAAACGCCGTCTTCGTAAACACCCGGCATCGATTGCACCCCCTCGCAATCCGCCGACTCCTACCATTCATTAGCGCGCCTAATGCCGCGCGCGCACATTCCGATTAATCCCGTGGAAGCTGAGAACTTGTACATTCAATGTTACGGCAAATAAATGTGCGATACCGCTGGTAAAAGTATCGATATCCGGAAAAGTATAAGCAGGAAAGAATTCAAAGGAGCCAATAAATTTTGAAAGAAACAGTTGCCGCGTTGCCGACAAGATTCTGGATTATCTTATTACTTTCCGATCTTCGAACGCTCTAATTGAACGATTAATTGGGCTGTTCTAGCACTCTACTCCAACGTTACTTCATTGTACAAGAGTACATTTCTCTCTCGTGCGCCGTAGTGAAAATTTCGCAATTTGCCATTTAACACGTTTGAGACTCGCCGTCTTCAATTTCATTTCGGCCGCTATGAAAAATGCACTTTGCCATCCGACACGCTTTTGAAACGTTATTTCACAACGAGCACTATGCTCCGTCGCGTTACCGAGACCGCCGCGGGCGCGCGAGGTAGATCCCAGGATTTTATCGGGAATCTTTTTTGCCTCGCCCTCTCTTCGTAACGTAGTAACGCCAGGGATGACGATTACGGGGAAAATGGGGGCACAATCAGACACCCAGACACAATCCGACGTCCCGCCATTTACGCAGTAAGAGCAGTTATATTCAGCAGACGAAAACTGGATCATTATCCTCGAATTCAAGTGATTTCTATGCAAGTACCGTTAGTTAATTTTATCTCAAACTATGTTCGCATGTTATTTTTATTTCAAAATAATATTGTATTGCACACAATTATTAAAAAGTTAACAAATTACAGAAAATAAAGTATCGAATTAAAAGGAAGGCTGCTATTAGAATGTTTTTTTTTCAGTAATCTTTGTTGAGAATTTTGGATTTACAAAAAGCGTTTACTTGCATTAACGATCGCGATTTTGTAAGGCAAAATAAACCCCTTTTCCCGCGACATAGCGATTTCATATGGGGTTCCGGCAGCTGCTTTCGTCGCGACGGAAACAGGACGTACAGTTGCTTCTTTGATTAATGCTTTCTCGGAGATGAAGCTTGGGTGTTGGCGCGATAATGGTGGTGGTGGTGCGTCGTGCTACGACTAATCCTTTCTCGGTGTGCACGTATAGGTAGCAGTCCTAAGAACTCGAACGTGGACACGAGCGAGAACTCATTTCCGGATGCGCGCTAATCTCTCTTGCTCTTTCTCCCTTCGTCTTCGTCGCACTCATGAATTACACACGACCGGAAGCGCCCGCGTTCTCGGTCGGGTCATTCGGCACCCGGGACACGCGTCGACGACAGTAGCGGATTTCACAATAAGTTCGCGAAACACGCGTTTTAAGTCTCGTAGTTTCGAGGATCCCGTGATTAAAAAATACACGAAAAAAGAATATAAATTATTAAGAAAAAATAAAAAGTAAATCAATCGCCAAAAAGGAGTGAAATATTAACCGCAGAAATATAAAAAGAGCAATCTCATCAAAGTATCAGTGACTGTTTCTACAGTATTTCAACATTTATCTCATAAATATCTAAATATATCAAAATTAAATATGCATATGTAGAATTCACTATATTTATTCCGTAAGCTATATTATTTAGCTATAAAATAAAAAGTTAATAGCGCTACAAAATCGTTTCGTTTATCGTGACTTGAACGCGGCTGCGGGGAAATGCGGTTGATGACTGGGGTCTGACCGGCGCTTCAACTTCAAACAAACTTCCCGGCACTCTTGGGGCCGAAGGGATTGCCCGTGTAAACGACGCGTCGTTAGTGCCTCGAGAAAGAAGGAAGGATAATGCGGGAGCGCGGAGAAAGTTGGAGGAAAGACGCGCTGCTTTCCGCCGGATCCCCACCGGCGGCTATTGGCCGCGACAACTGCACGGTTGTCCGTGTCACAAGCATTTTAACAGTGTTGGCCTAGAGTTATCAGGACGCGGTGTATGACCGTTGGGAAATACGTTCCGCGACAGTTAAAGCGGCAGATGGACGAACAAAGCACATCGTATTCTTGCTTCAAATTACTTCCGCAGTTAATTCTTTTTATTTACTTTATATTATCTAATTAAATAACCTGATAAAATATATTGTTGTTTTCCACCTATTCCGTGGATAATTTATTTCTTTTCCCTCAGTCGCGCGTACAGCGAAATTACGCAATTCGAATCTATCAAAGATAATAGCATAGGAGATTAGCTATCGTTAAACCATTCAACTTTTTTCTCCACCACTTTTTGCCATCATCAACCGTAAAAGAGGCATAACCCGTTTGAATTGCGACTCATCCCGTGTAATAGATAACTGCCGCACTTCTCAACGATTTTATGACGTCAATTAAATAAATTGAACAAATGATTAATGCAAATCTATGGATACAGTCGCGCGAGGGAAAAAAGGGAGAAAAAAAAACACAACAGACTGATGTATTCGCGCGAGAACGCTCTAATCAGCGCGAAAGAAGCGCCGAAAGAAGAACACCGGAAGAGGCAGGGCAAGATAAAGAGAGATAAAGAGAGGGGGAGTAAGCGAGGCGCGTGAAGGGGATGAGGGAGCAGCTGAGAAAAATAATCCAATTTAGTCGGTGCGAGCACGACGACCCGGCTAACTGTTCGCCTGTTTTCACGGTTTTTAATTATACGTCCTCCTCCTCCTCCTCCTCCTCCACGCTCCCATCGTATTTTCCCCTCCCTTCCTGTCACCCTCCCGTCATAATGTGTTTACGTCTCGTAAGGAGGTCGCGCTTTACCGTCGCGCGATTCCGAACGAAGAAACAACAGTTTTTTGCGAAATTTCGCTACAGATTGACGCGAAGCGAAATAGACGTCCGCGTTCGACTCCCCGCAGATTAGGATTCCGCCTGACCGGCAGGAGTCCGGGTCAGGTCAGGTCAGGTCCTTTTTTTCCGCCTTTGCGGCGAACGAGGGTAATCCAATTTCGACGGAAACTTCCGCGACGCATGATTGCATTTGGTTCGCGCGCACGTCGGGACGCTCGCTTCCGCCGGGGAGAGTAGCCGAGATGGGTGGCACACGACGAGACTACATCGACGATACTTTCCATCTTTTTTTTCTCCCTCTCTCTCTCTCTCTCTTTTTTTCCCATGATGGATTCGACGGTTAAGTGGAAGTTAATATCGACGCTCCTATCCTTTCTCGCGCGGCTCTCGAACTCGATCCTAAACTCGGCCCTCTTATTACTCTCGCGTTTACTTTCTGGCGATATAACGCGCTCGCTCGCTCACGCGCGCTCCTCTTTGTTCCATCCCCGTCCCCCTCGTCGAGCTCGCTTCGGCCACCGAGAGTGGCGGCCGTTTTATCGGCTTTCGACGTCGCTGCAATTAGCATTTTAATTCTCGGCTAACGCGCCGTCCGCCGTGACGCCGCTACTCTTCCTACGCCGGGTCTATGCCGGAGTTAAGTGTGCACTGACCAACGAGCAATATTCAATGCAACAGCACGCATCTGCTATCGATGCGTTAACTCCCCCCCCCCCCCCCCCCTCTGATGTCTCATTCAAAGGAAAAAGCGCCGCGAGCTTTGTCAGGCTATCATATTACAAAATGTTCCTCTTTCAACGATTTGCAATTTTATATATATATTTTTTTTTATTGAAATTTAATTTAGAATCCACTATTATTTGATTCAAAAACATTCGATCAGAGATTGAAATTGTAATAAAATCATCCTGTGCATTCGCAAGCATTCGTATAATAAATAGCTACTTTACCGAAAGTTCTCTCAAGTCGGATCGACTCAAGTGCTGGTCGGATCGCCGACTGATTCGAGCGCATCGGCGCGTCGCGAACGGTGCGAGAATCGCGTCGAATAGTTTCACAATCGGTATTGCTACTCACATGTCCTAACTTCTCCTCCTTTCGTCTCTTGGGGTCGCTCTCGAGGTCGGGCGTGCGGCTGCGAAATTTCTCAGGCGGTGAGACCGAACGGTGGCCGAGCCTCTCGTCCGGCAGTGCGATCGGTTTACGGTCCTCAGGTGTCTCCGCGGCCGCGCGATGTTGCTGCAGATCGGCGGGCTTCAGAAGCGCTTGCGCCTGTGCCTGGACCGCAGCCGCGGCCGCGGGATGCGGCGGCGGCGCCAAGTGCGGCGGCACACCCGCGGCTGCGGCCGCCGCGGCCGCACCTGCGAAGCCTAGCAGACCGCCTGGCGGAAGACCGCCGACCACCGCGCCATGGGGCAGTTGCTGCGCATGGATCTGTTGCTGCGATATTGAAATAAAAATATCTTGTAACAATACACAATCGACTTTCCTTTCATCTTCTTTTTCTTTTTTTTTTTTTTTTTTTTTTTCATATTAAATGTACATTTTACGTTTCAATTTAAAATTTATTTCTATTAACACGTTGAGCACCGCATAGGCCGTCGATGATATTAACTTATCGCATTAAACGCACGCAACAGTGTTTAGAGAGTTGCATGCATTGCCGATGTGAGGTAGTTGCTGATAAGAAGCTGATTAAAGGGAGTAACGAGTTTTGCAAAATTGCACTTCTTTACATAATAATGGATGTATAATTTCTAGTTAGCTCACTATAAAGCTAATCGAATAATCTGCCCGGCAGTCAACATATTAAATTATTTCCATCGTTGTTAACAGCAATTTGTGATTGTTACATCAACAATATGTCACAATGCATTGCAAAACTTTGGGTTATGGAACAATCGCGTAGTATAATTCCAAATCATCATTTAACAATTAATGAGAAGTTTATTATAAATATAGAAAATTAAATTGCATTTTAAAAGGGGCGTAAAAAACACTCACCAATAGTTGCTGGAGACCTTGTTGCTGTTGCTGCTGCAAAAGTCAGAAAGATCATTCAAATAGCATATATTCAACTATAAAATTAAGTTTCTCACTAGCTCGCGAACTATTTATTTATATAAAGGATTCTATCGTGACACAAATCTGCGATCTCCATCGTTAAAGTCGATGACGTAGGAAGTTAATGGCAAGAACGCGACCACTTACCCCGATAATGGCATTCAATTCGGACATGGTGACTTGCTTTGCCCTCTCAACGGCGTTGGCCACCTGCTGCTGATGCTGCAATGTCATGCTATCATTATCGCGTCGTCGTCACACTCGATTGTGAGATCGCGCGGCACGCGTGCCAAACAGAAAGTCAAAGACTCACCTCTTGCGCTAGGAACGGAAGCAGTTGCGCGATTATCGCGTTCAGCCTCTTGGCAATTTCAGTCTGCAAACACATAATATCGGACAATCAAATAAACGTAAATTTCGTATCAAATGTTTGTTAAATAATTTGCCTCATTGGTCACTGCAATAATAATAATAACAAAAGTACAAAAAAAATTGTAATTTAAAAAAAAATACGGGGAACATATTATGTCTACGTGGAGAAAAAAATTAAAATTTTTAATATTGTAATAAATATAATTTGTTAGACTATATAAAAATAATTTTGCTAAATCTGTACGTTATATCATTGCATAATAAAAATTGCAAAATAAATTATTTCACTGCAATGGCAAAATGTATTTGCTACAGATAAAATATTTCGCTTGAACGGAAAATGCTGATTTTTGTTTCCATTTCTAAATAAATTTGTCCAGCAAGATATTTTAAAAAACAGATTTTGCTGTAATGTCAAATAATTGATTGTGGTAGCGAAGTTTGATTGTTTTCACATTGAATATGCAATAGCTGCGATAACAAAATCCTTTTTCTCCGCGTGTAAAGCACGATACTAAAGCGAGAGAATAATGTCTAGATAATAATTCCTGACACGAATTTGTTTTTATACGCACCGCGAATACGCTTTTATTACAGATTCCATTAACTACCTCCATTTTCGAAAATTACGGAACAACTCGTGTCGCTTTCGGAATGACCGATCCATTTGTAAAATTGCGCAAGTAACACCGGAAATTTATTCGGAACTTAATATCGCACGCCCAGGTTTAACGTCACACGCGGTTATACTTTGAATAATTCGGGGTATTAATTGAGAAATCGAGGCCGGCTGTGCAATGCGAGGGAGGCGAATGCGATTCAAATGATACATGTGTGTGTGTGTGTGTGTGCGTGCGCGCGCGTGTGTGTGTGTGTGTGAAACGTACAGGATATCACAGTGTTCGGGTTTACGTCGTTGGTAATCACGTGTCGCGACGACGACTGCTCGACGAACATACGAGCACGGCTCAACTCACCCTTGTATAACATACAAGGGGGTGGTTACTCATTAATGTGTGTCGATCGAATCGATTCGCGATTGAGCTCACGACCGCCACGTGACTTTCGAATGACAGCGATATGAAAAGCGTATTTGCAAGCCGTTATCTAATCATAGTGATCTAATCAAGTCTAAAATAAGTTTCTCTCTTTTCGAGAGCACACTGGGAATTATATCTGGAAATGATACTTATTTTTATATCCTTAAATATGAAATAATAACGAGTTTTATAATCGGAAAATCTGTAGCTGCGACTTAATCGACTAAATTATTTCATTCAATCATTACGAACTCGCGACGATAAATTAGCGAAGGTGAGGCCGCGCATAATTATTTAGTGGCGGGCTCGCAATCGACAGAGACGCCGCCGCGGCGATATCGCTCCGGCGATATTTCCACGTCAGGCGAATCGGGCGCGTAGATCTAAAAGTTGAGGGACCGAAAAAAAATGTCATCGCTCCCGCGGGGAACAGAAAGATGGAAAACTGCCGCGTCCACGTCAGTTCGATTTCGCCCTGTTCGACAGTAGGTGGCAAAGGGGGTGGGCGGGCGTGGAATGGGTAGGTTGTGGGTGTGTAGAAGAAGGGCGACGAAAAAAGGTTCGACGAAAAAAAAAGGAGGACTCGCGGGGAATGGTGTCGGGGGGAGGGGGGAGATTGCGCGAGGTGGTCGGAGGCGGCGGTTGGGAGACGAGGAGAATTTGCAGGACGCGGGCGACGCGGAGAGCGAGTGTTGTCCGGCACGAAAAAATGGTTATTCCTTCTCGAATGTGCCCGATGCACATGCACGTTTTCCCGCAAAACGGATGGCCGGGGTGCGGGATGAACGGAGGCGGCGGGCGGGTGAACGAAGTGAGTTGACGGGGGGATGAGGAGGGGGATGGAGATGACCGAACGGGTGGTAGAGAAGGAGGAAGTGGTGGATGTGGAGGTAGAGGTAGTGGAGGAGGAGGAGGAGGAGGAGGAGGTAACATTGAGATTAGCAACGGGTAAAAAATCGATGTCATCGCCCCCAGCCCTCGCGCTCTCTCCGCTCACGCTCGACTCAACCCTCTGCTACCTCCACAGGGCAAAATAAAAGAACTCGAATACACGACCCCGAGGATGGTGTATGCGCGCGCGGCGTAGGTGTCCGTGCGAGCAAGCGCGAGCGAGCGAGCGAGCGAGAGAAAGCGCGTATACACACTCGCGTTCTTTCGCTCGCACGCCGACACGTGTGTACGGGCGAGAGAGCGCTGGAAAAGCGACCCCCGACCGCCGAAAGAGAGCACGTGAGAGACGGGGAGCGAGAGGGGGATGCGTACCGAAAGAGAAAAGGAGTGAGAGAACGAACAAAAAAAAGGAAGCGAGAGAAAGCGAGAGAGAGAGGACCAGAGAGAGGGCAGAAGGCAGAACGCACGGATAGATAGACGTATATATGCATGAAGGCAGGAAGAACTGGAAAAGCAGGGTGAGTTATATGCAATTGGTCAGCCTGCACATTTTTTATCGGGCGCCGGGGCGTACCCGCGATGGGAAATGGTAGTTACTCTCGTATCGACGAACAACGGCCAGCAACAACGCCGCGGCAATATTCTTTCAAAGAGATATGCGCTTTTTCGGTAGAATGCCGTCGCCGACTCGAAATGTCCACCCGCCGAGAGTATTCTCGCGTTTAGAAATGATGTAACTCGTGACAATCTCTGAACGTGGCTCGATTCATTTCGAGAACGGAAAAGTCATCGCTACTCAATCTCTTTTTTAGAATAATTTTTATTTTACACGGCAAATGTAACGAGCTGCCTGTAGAATCGAAAGATACAAAAATAAATACCATGAGAATTAATAAGAATAGAGCAAAATTAAATTTTTTCATCTTTTCTTAATCTGTTATTCGTATATTTTTTTAATTCAACATAGCTATTAAAATATTGACAGATAATATTGAAACATCGGTAAACATTATTGCGGAATGAATTTTTCTCATTCCACTTCCTTGCTCAGCCGCTCTTCTGATTTGCCCGGCTCCTCCGCAACTTTCCAAACCTCGTAATGACCCGGTTTCGCCATCGCGTGCGCGTAACGTATCCGCGACATATTGCCGTGGATCGCGGCTTAATCGAGCGGGACAACGACCAGCGCCGGTAGGACGGCTCTTTCAATTAAGCGATAAGCGTTATCGGGCCAGATACGCCGGCGGCCGAATGTACGTATGTACGTACGTACGTACGACTCGATGGATGAACGGGGCGAGAACGTAACGCGCGACCAGTCGCGTCGCGATGTGTTTTTAGCCCCCTCTCCCCCGCCTTTCCGTCTCGCCCCCACACCCCGCCGCCACGCCGATTCGCCCGGTTTATCCCACCCCTCTTCTCTTCCGCGCTTTTCTTTTGTCGTAGCCGCCGACGCTTTTTGCAAGCCGCCCATTTTTCTCTATCGCCGCGTCGACTGCAAATCTCATTTCCCGTGAAGATCGCACGATGGAATCCGACGAGCACGAGAACCCAATAGGACGATTGATAATAAAAACGTTTCATCGGCGATATTATCGGACGATATCGCATTAATTTGAGAATTAAAAGCGGTACAATTTTGAAGAGGGTTCCCCAACGATGTCCAACGATCGAAAAGGATTTCCAAGATTTTTCCCCGTAAAAGATATCCGCGTAAAGTGGCGTGTCAAAGGAGGATTTTGGAACTTTATTCCGTTACCGCGTACGAGAGGAATCGAAAATCCCGGCGAGCAATCGGACACGGTCTATATCGCGCAATTAAATCGAACGAGCGAGCCAATGTTCGCGAGCAAGGGTGACCGAGAGAGAAAACTCAAGACTACCGCTATAGAGGGTGAGACGGATGGAGCGGGAGAAGTAATCGTACCTACAAGAACTGGGACATTGCCAACAAATTCGAGTTAGTCGAGTAGAGAGTGGTAAAGTGGTGGCTGCGGGCTTCACGGTAGGGTGGGTGAGAGGCAAATGTCGACTTCGAGCTGCGGCAGGAGATACGAGGGTCGCAGATGCGAGGGATGGCTAGCGTTCCGAGCGCGGGGGAGTGACGGGCTAACAGAATGGAGAAGAACACAACGAGGAGATGCGAACGGGAAATCGAGAAGAAGAGAGCGAGAGAGAATGAGAGAAACGAGGGCAGAGAGAAGCGAGGGTGAGTGAAAAGGGTAAAAACGAAAGGGGTGGCGAAAAACGGGAAAAAGAGACGAGACGAAGAGAGATACAGAAGGTTCTAACCTCGTAGGGGAAGATTGTTTTCATTCGAGGACTCAAATTGAAAAGGAGCGAGAAAACCGCGACTCGAAAGCCGGCTAAGTGGCGGGAACCGCCTGAAGGGAGTTGGATTTATTTATTTTTTGCCGGCCGAGGGGAGAGAGACGGGAGGGCCGACTGACGCGACGCGGAATCTCGGGACGAAAGTAATAAATACATTTTTGGGGTGTCCATTAAGTCGTTGACAATGGATGAAAAGGACGAGAGGATCGGCGAAGCAATAAAGCGTAATCCTGTAATTGCATGTATAAAACCTAGAGCCTTCTTTTAACTTTGACGACGAATTCTTTAAGCAATTTTCAAGTTTTTTTTAACTAATATATCGAAGTATGCGTAACTTTTATATGTAAAATTATTTTATATGTAAAATTATAAAATTATAAAATAATAAGTTCCGTTTGATATTAAGAAAAAAAATTAATTATAAATTGAACTCTTATAATTTTTAGAATACAGATTATAATTTTATAACTTTACTAACAAAAATAAAGATATGCTGCATTATTTTTATCATGCAGAATAAGCTGTTTTTAGAAATCTATCGAGTTTATTTTCTTCAAGACGTCATATCTGATTTTATGCACAGCGCGCGATGATTGTCTGGATATGCTCGAAAGATGGCAATTAATGTAAATAAGCTGGCAGAGATATTTAATCGCGCGTCGTCCATGAGCGCATAGCGCCAGCGTGATATTATCACGGTTAATTAGAGAGAGAGTCGCAAAGAACCGATAACTTTTCATTTCTCTTTCAATTAGCATCAGAGAAGTGAATCCGCCGCGTTACATTATCTCCGTTGCAATTTGTGCAGTCGCGGTGTCCTCTGACTTGATTTTCTCAGCGATCCGGAATGGTCTTACTTTTCCAATTTTTATTAGCGGACAAAGAGTATTATTATCCCACGAATTTATGGATCTTTCAGAATCTTCTATCGCGCTCACTAACGCACAAACTCGATTTTTGTTATTTCAAAAAGTAATGTAAGTATCAAAAAATAGATTTTGAGATTTCTAAATTAGGTAAGAGAAGAAATTTATTTTTGCTTAAATGTCACATTATATTTCCGAGATAGACAATTCAATTATAATAATTAATTAATTATATTTAAGATATCACATTTCCAATTTTCGTCATTAAACAAATCAAATTCAATAGCCTTGTTTTTCCGAGACTGATTTTAAGAGACAAATTTTGAAGTTTACGTCGCGTAAATCAGCGGTGCCGATTGAAATAGCGTCACTTTTTTTAAAGGGACGCCCTGATTTCTCCGTGCATTATTCGCCGGAAACAATTCCGCGGTGATCTCACCGTGCTACGCCCTATAACTATCCGAGAGAAGGTAATTCCCCGCGCGCGTCTCGGCCCTCAGCCCATTAAGCGCCGCCTCGGGGTACGAGGGTGAGAAATGATCGGCCGCTAATGCTAATGAATATCAGCTCGTTGTGCCGGGGCGGCAGGAGGGTTGTTTGGAGTTCAGGAGCCCCACTTTTGAGCATGGCCGCGCGACGCCGTGGGGCTACCCGTGGTCGCTTTTAAGAAAATTGCTGACAGAGGGGACCGCCCCGCCGCTGTTTCCCCTGATTAGCCGAAATTACACGATTTCCCGGCCTAAACGCGTCCGTCGCCCGCGCCCCTCATTTGCGGCCGCGGCCGATTCCGACGATCCACTGACATACTCCCCGAACTCAATTAACGAGGGACCTGCTCGGGTCCTTAACGCCGTTGAATGTGATCTTGATTAACTCCGCGCAAGGCTAGTTAAAGATCACATATCCGATCTCGCAATTCAAACGAACGCGATAGTTTGACGAATCTAGGATACTTTCTGACAATATTCGAAGATACTTTTTTTTTTGTTTAAGCATAATATTCTGTTAGTTTTAAGTCATACAACAAGTTATCACCCTTACATCTTTAGAAGAGAAATATTACTCATAATTTTATACATTTAAATCGCCAGATCGAGAAGATTAGTTATTCCGAAAATCGTATTAGCGTAAACTTACCTGCTTGTGCATTTCAACGTTGAGGCCGTACGACATCTCATAGTACTGTAACAAAAAAGAAACAATGCTATATTTTTCAGATATAAAGCATTATACGATTAAAATATTAAACGACACACGGCTATAAACTCGCGAGAGACGAGTTTCGAAAGATTATTGCGTTTTTAAGTGTCAGCCATAAAAATGTTCTACGTTCAAACTGAGTTGACTGCATTCGAGTCGTATGTGAACGCATGCGGGTGCAACCATAAATTATTTAGCTACGGTTGATTATCGATCAAACGAATTTTTGACACTTTTGCCGCTTTCTAAAGTCTTAAAATACATGAAAAAAAAATTACATTTGTGCAACCGTTTTAATTTTATTGTTATATTCGTATTTTTTTTATTTTTATGTTAAAAAAATATATAATGCTAAAAGTTCAAAATCCCATTTTTTTTCCAGCAAACTTAAAATAGCTCATACACCAAAGTGTGGAATTCTCGAGGCGCATCGAATCGCTTGGAACGGTCGATGAATTGGCCGATGCGATCTTCTCGCACTGTCCGCATTCTCGTGGGTGAATTTCTGCGGATGAGGATGCGACAGAGAAGGGCCGTAGCGGTGGCCATTCGATCCAGCACGTACATATGTCTCGGTGAACTGCATCCGAGCGTACGCGATGCAGTTCGGTGGATACGCTTGCACGATCGTAAATCGGTTAGTGGCTGTCGCTTAGCGCCGCGCGTGTCCGCCGCTCTCGTTCGGAGACGAATGGCTTCAGGGGAGGCAGTTTGTCGGAAAAAAAGGAAAGAAGGAAAGAAAGAGAAAGAAGACAATATATATACTAGGCCAGGCCGAGAGATACCCAGCCCGGAGATCGATAGCATCGGCCACGGAAATATACCGACTTAATAATGCAGTCGATAACTACGCTCGGCGAACTTGGCGCGCGCGAAGCCTTCCTCCTTGCAAAACGATCCCGGCGCGCCTTGTCTACGCCTGTGTGCATGCTGGTTCTGCTTGGCGATCGTATCGCGCAGCAAACACGGTGACTCGATAATTCGCTTCCTCGAAGTCCTTGTCGCCCGTAAAAAACACACGCGTGACCAATGCTACATTGAGCAATGAAAAATAATCATTTATTTATCGCAATAAACACGTATGCTAGATTTTGCGGTTTTATCACGGTTTTTATTGTGCGATATTATATTTTGTGACCATAAAAATAAAGAAGACGAGAGATTCTATTATGCAATTATAAAATAAAAATTTATCATATTTATAACATTCAGAGTACAACTAATATTTTATGCAAAAGTGTGTGTGACGTATCTCTTGCAAACATTTTATTCTTATAAAAAATTTTAATTATGATATAAATATTATAAAAATAATATTTTCATTTTTATAATCGTATCCATAATACGACGATTCTTTTATCACATTTATTTTATCACATCAACATATGTGATTATCGCAATTAGACTACATGAATTATTAACTGAATTTTCAAATCTATTCAATTAAATTACCACACAGCAATGTGTCGGCGTTTATTCGCGTCGAGGACGTCTTTAAGCGAGGCACGAAGTTTGACTTGGACGGTTGGAGAAAAGATATTGGGGCGTAAGTCGATAATCAAATAACGAGAAAACTCTCTCTCTCAACGACGGCAGAACTTCCGCGGATATCGATCTCATCTACCCTCTCATTTTCTATTTTCACGTACCTCGGAACCCAATAATAGGAGTTGTACCGATAATTTCGCCCCTCCGGTTACTCGATATGGATCTTTTAGTAGCGAGCCTTTGATAGGGTGATCGGACGACCTCGCTCGTCGCTCTCGACATTTCGCCCCTTTCCTCTTTCTCTTGCTCACTCCCTCTCTCTCTCCATCATCCTCCTTTCGCGCTCTCCTTTTTGAATGCACTCCGCGATTCGGCCTGTCGCTCTCTCGCCTCTCTTCCCATCCCCATTTTCCTTTTTCATTCGCATCCGCTCTCTTGACTCGCCTCGCAGAAATTTACACGCCGCGCCCGCGGATAATTAACGGATAATTAATAAGCCGGTGTGAATTGCGCCGGGTGTGAACCGACCGTTCGCGAATTGCACGGCGAGATTTTTCTTCCTCAGTTTTCACGGTGTCCCACATATTCGAATACGTAAAATTATAACGTAAATTATTACAATAATATTATGTATAAAATATCATTGATTTATTCGCGTATTATTTGTAAATAATGTTCGAAAATATTGATAAATATAAGATAATAAGTTTAATAAATATAATAAAAAATTATTTCTAAATATTATTTACATATTATTCCTAAATATTATTTATAGATATAAAAAGGATTATATTTATATAAAATAATATTTTACTTCTAGAATTCTGTAATGGTATTTTCTACGCATAAAGGAACAGTCACGGCAATGCCAATCGAACATCCGTCACGGTCGAAGCGTCACGACGCGAAATTTTGCGAGTGTTGATGAAAAAAAAATTTTTTTTTTTTTTTTGCGAGGGAAGGACAACGCAGCGCAGAGGGATAGAAATGCAATCTGCCAGGCATACCCCAGCGCGCGCGCGAGCACGGGGCGGAAAGCAAACGGCGAACTGTGGAAACAGGAGGAAAACAAAGAGTAATCGAGAAGCGTGCCCCAGGGATGTGGGTTACGTTTAATTTGTTGCAGCGCGAAAAAACGCGGCGGAGAAAAAACATAGATAATTGGAAAGTCTTCCCGTTCGTGGGCAGATCGGAGATGCGCGACGACCCCGGGCCCCGTTTTCGATAAGGTTTTTTTCGTTCTATCCCCCTTTTTTTTCGCCCCTCATCCGGTACCATCGAATTTTCCCTCCCTCCCCTCTCCACGGCCCGCTCGATCATTACATTCGCGTATCGGAAATCAAATTAATTTTCCGACGACCCGGGGATTCGGAGTTTTTCGCTCACCCCGTCTGTTTTCGACGATACGGAGCGGCACTAACTCTCTTCCCCTCCTCTCCTATTCCCAAAGTATAGGGGTTGATGGGACGACGCTCGGCAGCCACCTCTCGTTCAAGCTGCACTCCGGAGAATTAATTCACCGACGATGCGCCGCAAGTTGCCATGATAAAAATATGAAGCTCCTGCGAGCAATCGAGCGGAAGACGACTCGGAATTCGAAGAATGCAACGAGCGATGATTCGCGCATAATAATTGGAGCGCGTCAAATGTTTGTCAGCACCGATTGTTTATTTTCGTTCAAACTGATATCGGGGGACAATTTTTTTTAATGCTCTTCTTTCTTGTTTTTCCCAATGCCGTGGATAAAAGAGTTTCGGAGCGTTATAAATTAGAGCGACAAACAAACATCTTAATAAAAGATGAAGTTGCCTGGGAAAAACAAGTTAACTTTAGTTATATCACTCCTCCTGTACTGTATTTTTGAGAACTAAATATAGTTGCCTCGAAAATACACTTCTCACATTTGCAAAGCAAAAATATAAACCATAAATAAAGAAAACCTACACAAATAGCAAATATAAAGATGAAAATATCTGTTCCATTAAAGATAGATTCTTTGTAGAGTTCTCCGCATTCTCAAATTAAATATTGTATGCTTTTTTTAAACTACAACTAAATATACTCACAAAAATTGTAACACTGATTACAACCTACTAATCTACAGTACATCCTACAAATAAATCGAGTACAAGCGTATCAATCAAATCCCTAGAAGCGCGACATGGTTGGCGGTATTGCGACAAGAGAAGGGAAAGATATCGCGTAACGACGTAGAAAGGCGATGATCCGTAGGACGGAGCGAACAAAAGAATGAGGCAAGAGAGAGAGAGAAAGAGAGGGTAAGGCCGGGGAGAAGAGCGGAGTCGGCGTGGAAGGGGCAAAAATTGAAGCGGCGCGCGGATTTACGCGGCGCGTTACCCTAATGAAAATCGCGAAGGATGAAGTTGCGCGCGCGTGGCGGCGGCGGTGGCGACGACGGCGGGAAGAGACGGGGGGGACGAGAGCGGCCGGAATACACGAGGGTGGAATTAGAATATCAGAGACACGGTGGCGTAGCGTGGTGTACGTACCGTGTGCCGGCCGCACACACCGACGTACCCGCGCGCCCTCGACCCCGCGTGCGTCTCCGGCTTGCACGTATATAATACTTGTCGGTGGTTGACAAACCCTCGACATCAATTTCTCTCTCTGTCTCTGTAATTCTCCTCCCCCCTCACCGCCCCGCGTCTATCCGTCTCTCTCTGCCTCTTTCTCGCTCCGTTTTCCCTCGACGAGCCTTGCTTCTCTCTTCCCCGCTACTTCTATCAACCCCCTCCCCCCCCCCCCGGCCCCTGTCTCTGCAACCGTTCCTCCTGCTGCTGCTGCCACCCCCTTCTCTATCTCTCTCTTCGTTTACTTTGGAGATATCGATTACCGGCTCAACTCCCAACCCCCATCAACCCCTCTGTCACCTCCGACCCCCCTTATCCACTCCCTCTGGCACCCCCCGCGGCTCCCTCCACTCGGCCCAGCTTGCTGCTTGGTTGCTTGCACGGTGTCACATCGGTGTAGCAGTTTACAGAGACAGTATAGTTCGCGACAATTACGATCGGCCGTACAGCAGGCAGTGGTGTAGGACCACGGAATCCAAGGATCCCCGACGTTACAGCGACGACATCGATCTGACGCGAACGCGGGATTAATTTTTTTTTCTTTCTTCTTGGTTTTTTTTTATTTTTTTTTTTTATTTTTATACAGTTCTTTAACCTGCGTGTTTTAACGGTGTTAATGGAGCTCGCGTAGAACGGGAGCAATTTTCGCATGCAAAACACCGCCGGCCCTTCGCATTCGCGCGATTTTGGATTTGCATTTCTTAGGAATGCATTAAGCGCGCAAATCCGAGGTATCTGCATTATAACACTCCGCGATGTCCGGATTTACTTCGAACGTTAACGAATAGAATCGGGGGAGTTTAAAAAATTACAACGTGCATTTCCGTAATTAATGCAAACGGAATGATAAAATAAAACCGATAGAACCAATAACAAATTAAATATTCCCAAGAGAAATATCCCTTACTCAATAAACAGAATTATAAAATAGACTAATAATCACTAGAGTACATTTTATAAAATTCCGTAATAATTCCGAAACGATTCCGGGTTTAAATTTCGAATCTTTATATTTAATCGCGATAAAATGCAAACACGATGCAATTAGCGTAAAGTATATTTTTTTTCCATTTACATAGCATTAGACTCACCAGCTTCTAGCTATCAGCTTCAATTTCAGATTTCCACAAGCGCTCGTAAAATTTTGAAAATCAACCGAGTAAACATACGCAATATAGTTCAGCTTCGCTGAAATTTGCGTCCACGATTGAGCATAACGAGATTATTGACCCTCCAATCCGCGCCGTTCGCTTTTGCATCTCGAAAGCGGTTTGCAGAAACGCATAACCGCCGCCCGATGCCCTTGCGAGAGCGCATTCTCACACAGAGCGCTGAATTTTGTATCGGGACAAAAGCGCGCTGCGCTTCTTGATTTTTACTTCCCATTTTCAATCCAGCCACCGTGTCTCCCGTGAGTTTGATTTGCCGCGGAAAAGACGAGACGCAAAATATAGAATATACCTCGGAAATTTCTACGTAATTCTTCATAAGTGGCGTCTTTCATGAAAATAACATTTTCGCAAAAAGCTTTCCCGGAAAATCAAACATTTTCACATAAAACGATTAGGGAAAAAATGCGTATATCAGAATGTATTTCACAACTGTGCTTTATGCGTTTTATGAACGAATTCTAAGAAAGCCTTTGATTGCAACCCGACGCGTGACTTTTTGTAGCAGCTATTCGCGATGGTACGGGCGAGCCAATATTTCATTCGGAGCATTCAATTTCCGGTATCAACGCTCCCCGTCTAGTATATCGCCTTTGAAACGAGACCAAATTTCTCGGTACAAGCAACACAATTCGATTTACTTATCACTTTCACGAGACGCATTAATGGATAAGAGAAATTATTTTACAGATATTAAAGATTCCAAACGAAATATTCAAATATTATTGCAGAATCGCGCTGGTTTCCGAAGAAATTATTGCAAATTCAGACATTTCTTTACAGATTATGCAAGTCTGTACGCTTAGAAAAGAAAAATCTATCGCGGTAATGACAATAACGACATCCGGCTCGCCTCGCGGAGATAAGAAAGGAACGGATACTTGCGGCGAATACTTTGGTACATGTTAGTACTGTACTTTAATATAGGTAAGTACAAGTTAAGCTCTTTACTGATGATACCGATGATACGATTAGTACGGCTGGCTAGACTAATTGCCTTCGCGCTGATGGAACTAAATCGCAGAGGAGCCGGCAATATGAAGCGAGAATAATATCGATCGTTTTTCCTTAAACGAAGAGGATGGGCACCAACGCCCCGCGCGCGCGAGAGTCTGTCGTTTATATAATATCCTGTTCCTTCGTGCTCGCGTTATCGATAAACAACCGGTGTGCCTAGCGTGTGTTCTCGCGTGCCAATAAGAACGCAAGTCGAGAGAGACTCCTCGAAGGCTTCTTCGCGGTGCACGCGAAGTCGATAATCGAATTTCGATTTTATTTTTAACGAGTCCGTGCATTATGCACAAGCTGCGAGAAACGATGGATTAAATATTCGCCGCGAGAGAGAAAGAGAGAGAGAGAGAGAGGCGGCGGTTACTCTCTTGTTTATATCGGTCTTCGGTATAAAGTTTCTTATGATATTATAAACAGTTCGCTGATTATCACATTTTACTCATGAAAGAATAATCGAAAATGGAAAAGTATATAGCCACGAATATCATCGCGGTCGGGGGAATAAAATATTATTCGATTAATTCGTCGAAATCGCTCTCGACTCGAAGAAAGAAAGAGATAACAAGACTCGATCGAAGAGAGGGAAGACACAAAAAGGAACTTACAAAGTGCCTTACCATAACGTAGTGCCTCTGCATCTCGGTCTTCTCGCTGGCCAACTTCTCACACTCAAGCTTCAGTCTGAAAAATGAAAAGCAAAAAATGATTCGATAGAATTAGTTAGTTGAATAATTAGAGCAAGATTTAAAAGGATAAAATATGCACTAGCTACAGATAAAAAAACTCACAAGCAAGGAGAAATAAAAAGAAAGACGTACGTAGCATGCATCGATCGATGCGCATGAATCGGCATCGTCGGAAAGAAGAAAAATGCAAACGGAAAACTGTCGTCTTGAATAATCGTGAAAACTTGAAGGTACACGAGTACAGTGGGGCAAACGCAGAAAAGCGAAAAGAGAGTAAGAGAAAACAGAAACAAGAGAAACGACGAGAATGGCGAAGAGAAGGACAGAGATAAAGAGGACAGGAATGAAGAGGGAGAGAAAGACAGAGAGAGAAAGAGAGAAAGAGAGAGAGATACTCACGAGTGGTACTGCTGCTGGATGAAATTGAATTCCTCTTTGATCCTCTCGCAAGTGTCCGCCACCGTGAATTTCAGTCCGCCCGCAGCCCCGCCGCTACCGCCGCCGCCCTGCAAGAAAAACGGGGGGAGGGAAACGAAGGGATTCGATTAGCTGTGTATACACGACAATACCGGGAGAGAACGCGGATAGAGAATACGCGCGCACGTGGGCGTTAAAGCCGTGGCGCGCGGAATGCACTCGCGACGAATAAGCTGAGGCATCCGCGCCGAGCGACAAGCCAGCCCCTGCCGTCACTTTGTGGCATTGTGTTTAATCTTTCTAACTCCGGGGCCAGCCAGCCGTCCACGTGCGCTTCTTTCTCGCTATTAATACGAATAAATGGAGCAACCTTATCCGCGCTTATGTACACAGGTTGCCTTGCTTATTGTCAGAGCACGGGGAGAGAGATATTCATCATCGAAAATGTATAGGAGTACTCTTTGTGTACACAAAAACTTAATCTCTATGGACGCTCTATTTGTTTTCGTCGTATAAAATTGATCTTAGCCGCAGAGTTTTCGCGTGGCCACATAATAGAAAACGGTATATTACCTTTTTTCTCATAATTCTAAATATTTTAATATAATTATTTAACCGTTTGAATCGTGTCGAAAAGTTTGAGCGACGTGGTAGCCTCGGGAAATCAAGTTAATCTCTGAGTTATATGAGAAATGGAGAATGCATTAAACTGTACAACCGTCTGATAAGAGCTATCCTCCGCTAACAATAAGTTGAATAGTAAAATAAAAGAAAAAAGTGCGACAGCGGTTGTTTGCATTTTTCGACATGAATATGAGAAGCGTGATTGCGCTGCTCGGCACTTTTCGCACGCACTCTTGAGACCGCCTTCGGCGCTCTAACAGTTATGGGAAAATAAATAATAATACATTGTGGAGTCAAGTGGAGTGCGAGGTGTTCGATTCGAAGAAATCGATTAGTCTTAAGTTTTAAAAGCTTTACGTGTGGATACTGCGAGATTTTTTCTTTACATTCTACCTGCGTTCGAGGCATTCACGATTAGAGACATTTACGGCAGGCAGTCGGTCAGAAAGCACGCTGGTAGTTCTCGTTTCATCGTGAATACCTTTGAAAACACATTTAAGCAGCGGCGTGCTTAAAGTCGAAGATGACAAGGAACCAGCAGCGCGTCGAATGGCCTTCGGGCACATAAGGCGCACGCAACGTACAGGACCGAGCCCAGAATGCGAGCAGGAGGGAGCCAGGTATAAAAGACGAGCGTCTCGAGCGGGGGCGAGAAAGGACGGAGAAGAGAAAGAGAGAGAGAGAGGAAGGAGAGAAAGAGAAGCGAAGGCGCGGACCTGAAGAGCCAAGGATGAAGGGCTGTGAAGGCGTCCTTAATGAGACCCATTCCACGAGATACCACGAGGTTCTTTCGAAGTCCACCACCACGGATTCTCTTCGGAGTAAGAGCGAAAGAGAGCGATATATATATATACACACACCACCAATGGCACTCGGCGCGCCGACTGAAATTACGGAGAAAAGGATCGGCGCTTCCCGATGACAGTAATGATTACGTTGTGGTGAAAGGGCGTCAATCGTATTTCGAAGGGATGCGCCTCGCGCGCCTCTTAAAAGCGAAGCGCTGAATACTGTCATTACGTCGCGAGGGATGGTGTGTGGATTTTCGAAAATAGAGAAATTGATTACAGCGCAATAAAAGTAGTAGACTGTGTATGAAAAAAAATTGCAGCCTCGATGGCGCCGCTAATGATCTCGCTCGGGATATCATCGCGAGTTTCCCGCGTCGATATGCCATCGCCGCCGCCGCCGCCGCCGCCACCGCCGCCGCCGCCGCCGCGAAGAACATTAGCACGTTTTGATAGATCGATCGATGACCGGCCAAGTGACGGCGCCGCAAAAAAATTCCGATTTTTCGAGGAAACGCGGCCCCGCGCTGAATGATTTGGCCACTTGTTGAATGCGAAACGGGGAATGGCTGTCGGTGGTAAAATGGTTTGGGAGAGCGCGGGAGAGAGCACGGCGGTGGGCCTCACTTGTTGCAATCATCAAACGGAAAAGTCATCGAACAGGTTGTTGCGCCGCGGCGCGTCGTGTCGCATCGCGGCCAACGACAAATTCGTTTTCATCGAAAACTCTCGCTCTCCCCCGCTCTCTCATAACAGCGACCAGTACGGCGATCCATCGGTGGAAATTAATTAACGTACTATGCCCCTGCGATTTGACAAACACCAACGTACGCTTTGGCCGTTTCCCGCGCAAATATTTTCACCGCAAATATTTCTATCGTCGCGAAAACTTTAACTGTAATTTCAAAAATTGTTCAACAAAGAAGCTTTCAGTTCATCGAACTTATTAGATATATTTTTCTTCAAATTAAATACTACTTTATAGATGATAGACTTGCGTGAAGTAGATAAAAGTGACGAATGTATATCCAAAATTTAATGTTTTATTATAATAATTAACTAGTTAAATTATATATTATTTATTAATCTCTATTTTTTTTATTTTCTGTTACTTTTAATAATTATTACTTCTTTCACGTTTCGTTTATTCGAGTTTGGTTTATTCGAGTTTGGTTTGCTTGAACGAAAATAATAAATAATAAACAATGTAAGAACTACGTCAAAGAGCTTTGGAAATAGAGAAGAAGATCGATTACCACTATGCGGTAGCACGCGTCTGACGTAAATGCCAATTTATAAATACTTGACGGAAACTGAAATCGCATGTTCCAAAATTAAAGGCTCCATCGAACGAGTCATTACAACTCGATGGTACTTATTAACGTTGCCGAAATTGCTACTTTTATTTCGACGTCTTAGAAATATAACGATAGCTTTCATCGAAAAAAACGTAAAACACTCCGAACTTTTGTTTAAACGACTCTTTTACTATCGTAATATACACTATAACTAAACTGTTATTATTATCTTTTAGAGAGAGCAGCTGCGCGTGTGTTAAATAAAACTGGTAACCAAACCAATAATAAAACGCAAAAATAACGAGCTTGCACCTAATATATCGATACTCCGATAATATCGAAATAGCGTGAGGAGCTCTAGCAACTCTGCCAGGATCACCACGTGTCTTCCACGTTAAGGGCGTTATTAAGAAGCGAGGACAAAAGTCCTCCCTCCGTTCCCGGCACCGCACGGCCACGACCGCAAAACTGCGCGGCTGTTTGTGCGTGTCTTTTGTGCTGGTCTCTCTTTCGTATCCGAGAAAAGGGGTTCCCCCCCCTTTTTCTTTCACACCGCCGAGTATACACGCGCGGACATAGTAACGAAAAACCGGCTGGTTCACTTTGTTGCCGGGAGATAATGGCCGTGCGAATCGTAAATAAGGTAATAGGTCTTCGGAGAGCCCGGGTACACGCGGGGCCCGAAGATCGGATGACGTAAGCCGGCACTTCTTAAGGCGTCCTGCGCGCTTCTACGAGCAGCGGACACGCATCGGATATAAATCGTCGCCCCCCCCCCCTCCATCTCCCTTCCGTCCTCTCGCCGTCGCAACGGTGGTAAAACATCGAAAATAAGAGCGCGCGCGATTCTTAAACAAAATTTTCTTTTTGTATTACGTTGCCTGTATTGGTCCCTTCAACTGTTGCAACTGTAATACATCGTTTTAATTATATAAACTTTAGCTTCCGCTTCTTTAAACTTTTCTTTGGGATTACAACAATTCTACTTTAATTATATAAAGAATATTTTTATTGCTCCTATTGAAAGTGCAGAGTATTTTTTGCTTGCTTTTCTTCGATACTTACATCGTTTTGCGATTTTAACTTACAATTATTGGAAAATTGCTGCTAACTTTGGCATCTTAAATTGTGTAGTAAAACTTGCACTATTGCAAGCAAATGTACTTTTGCAGGTTAAGTCTATCCTTTACCGTTAACGGAAGCAACGCATCGTGAGGCACGTCGCGATGCAGCTCGACAGACACCGAAGCTCGCTGACGCAGCTGCAGTTGAATAAACATCGGCGCGCCGATGGAACAACGAGCAACAACAAAACTCGCGCGCGGGGGACGACTTGCGTGCCACGTGTGTACACGACTTGCATCCTGCGCAAATAATGAGGCCGGGCATCATCGTCGGAAATGCGCGCGCGCGCCGTGGATCTGGCGATTACGCGCATGAATGGCCATTAAAAGCGACGGGTGACCGGAGGACGAGGCGGGGGAGGAGAAGAAACGAGAGAGAAAGAGAGAGAGAGGGAGGGAGATGATGCGAGAAGTAATCGTTCGTTGCGGCGCAAAAAAATGGATATCGTATCCGCGAGCGGAGGAGAAAAAAAAGAAACGAGAGGCCGCGTCGTTTGGCGAAGTAAGCGCGCGAGTTCGAGACGACGCGGCTGGCGTCCGTTCATACTCGTCCTAACAAGTTTTTCGCGGCGAAAAGAAAGGTTGTCCGCCTTTACGAGATAGCGAGGCGGCGTAATTATTTCATTTCTCTCCGCGCCGTCGCTGTCATAACATAATTAAGTCCCGATTGGTCCACTCGAGAGAAGCGGTTCGGCCGTGTGCAAGTACTGAACGTGCAATTAGAAGACGCCAGAAAAAGAAGGAAAAGGGACTAAGGTCAGTTTATAAGCTTGAATCAGCCCAAACGGAGGCGATCAGTTAAAAAAGCACTACCGCTTCGCTTCTACTTCGACAAATTAAATCAGAAACAGCCCTGCTACAATTCTCGTCGGAGAATAGGCAGACGGGTAATCATTCTACGAAGCGCAGAGATCACAGCTAATCGATCTCATCCGCGAAGCTATGTAGTGACTAGGCGCATTCGATATTATCGTCGATGTCGACGGGATTCATTTCATTAATCGCCGTCGTTAATTAGTAGAAACGCGATCCCCTTGCGAAGGATTTTGCGCGCAGTAACCGGATTGTGCGAGACTCACCGCGGCAGTAAAGATGCTTAGGATACTCTGTTGGCATTCGAGCAATGATACTTTGTCGCGAACGCTGAGTATTTTTAATATTGGTGCTTTAGCTTCGCACTGCGCTAACTGGGTCGATATTTAAGAGGCAGCGGTGAATAAAGAAAGTTTCACGAATGTATAAATTTTCTCTGAAATACTTTTATAATGCATTAATAATTATATATATTAATTATTTGCATTACTTCTTAATATTGATTGCGAAACTTTAATTTCAAACTTGTGCTCGCACAAATTTAACTCGCGATTATCAATAATGCAATTCATCAAGACTTCTGAAATAATTAGATCAATTCTCGAAACCCTGTTATTTCTATTTAAGCTCCAGTATTTTTTTCTTCGAAGTTGAAGGCAGTCGGAGATAATTCTATCCGACTAACGACGCGCATTCGGCTTGGCGAGTTTTCGTACGGACGCTCGTATAATTCGCGTAAAATCCCTTTAGGATGGGTGCGGTGGAGATTTCGGAGTGCGTTAAGGGCGTACGCGTGCTCGATCAACGTCCGCGCACAGCGAGAACGCTAACAAATGCCCTTCGTCGTCAGAAGGGGAAGGGCAGAAACGGGACGAGTACACAGCCGAGGGGTGAGCCAACAGAAGGGACATACGCGGGATTGGTAGGGTGCGCGGAGCGAGAGCACGTGGTGAAATTCTTGGCGCGCGTGGAAGCGTGCGCCTTGAATAAGCGTCGATCCTGCGCCATGATAATGAGTAGCCGTAGGAAATAAGGGGGGAATGAAGCAGCCACCGTAATATCCTTCACCCTCCCCCTCGATATCGGTAACTTCTGACAATCGAACGCTCGCGCTAATTAGGTCGATTATCAGCGAGAGAGAAAATAGTTTCTTCATTGAAAGTAATCTTAAATTTAATTAGGAACTGATCCAGCATATCGTGTGCGAAATGAGATTCTTATATAATGATATCGATAGCTAATGGATTTAATACATTTAGATTCATCATAATTATGGAATGCATATAACTTTATGTCCACCGCTGAATGTCGGACAATTACGGGAGAAATGTGGTTGACTAAATTTTCGCTGAAAGAAAGTCGATACGAGATTCGGAGCAAGGGATTCTTTAACTTTATCTAATTTGTCTCTTAATGTCCGCGGTCAAGAGAACATCGACGATTCTCGAACATCCCGTGTAACATACCTCCGCTTCTCATTCCGTCGCGTAACCTCACGTCCGTGTCGCAACGATGGACCCGCTCGCGTGTACGTGCAAGCCAGGCCGGGTATTACGAGTCCCCGTTGGCCTCTATATATCGGTATGATTATTATAAGGTCAGACGTTCCTCGCCGCACACAGCCGGCGCAATAAGCCGGAGGTGGTGCAGAAGAAGGAGGAACAGGAGGAAGAGGAAGAGAGGACCGAAACAATCTCTACTCGCGTCTCTCAGACGCCGCGAAGCGCGAGATCCGCCGTGAGGGATGCGTCGTTTTCCGCGCTACTGTCTACGCGTGTGTGTATGTGTGCGTGTGTGTGTGTGCACAGGTGCGCATTTCGCGCGCATTTCAAACACACGTGCCACAATGAACATCACCCCCGGGGGGTGCTTCTTGCTTCATCCCCCTTAACCTGCCGCGCCGCGCTAAAACAAGACTCGTCCCTCCGCGAAAAAGCACTTGTCAGCGCTCGAGTAAAGACGGGAGAGGGAGAGAGAGAGAGAGAGAGAGAAGGGAAAAAAGAGATCGAGGGATGTATAACGGGGACAGAAATTGGTGCCAAAAGTCGTGGATTTCTCGGGGAATCCTCGGCGATCCCGGGCTTCCGTCGACTTCCCGACGGCGCGAAGTGTCGTCGGTTAAATAATTCATGAGTTTCCGGGACGCGATGAATTCCAAACGAAATATTTGGCAACACAATACGGAATATTTATAGAAATGTAATTTACCCCCTTGAGATCGATTCGAGGCGCGCCGTTCGGCGAGCGAAATTTTTGCTTGTTCATCGCGAGGCCGCGATCGATTTCGCGGGAGAAACCCTCTCTCGCTCTCGCTCTCTCTCTCTCTCTTTCTCTCTCTCTCTCTCTCTCTCTCTCTCTCTCTCTCTCTCTCTCTCTCCCTTAGGAGGATGAAAAACGCTTGGGGCAATAAAATTGACGGTTCGTTTGCAGACTGAGGACAAAGTGGAGAAGGAGAGTTAGAAAAAGCAGGCAGGGCGAGGTCCTGCCGCAAGGGATACACTAGTAGGATCGGCGATCCTCGGAATGGCCATCTGACGGGGTGGTTGAGAACCCGCTTGTACCAGCAGGAGCCACGAAAGAGTGGCTTCTTCGATCGTCCTTCTCCACGTGGACGATACCGCCTTCGGTAAATGCCTTCGTCACGCGAGGGGTGAACCGTTTATAGTCTACAAGGAAGTCGGCCTTTTTCTCGTTTTCTTCACTGCGTGCGCGCGCGCGCGCGCGCGCGCATCCCCCTTGCGACCCTTCGTCCCTCTCGGAAGGCCGCCAACGAGAGGGGGTAAGCTTGGCTCGCTCGCCAGCCAGGCTCTCTTCGCGCATCACAACCTTTCCTCCGGTCTTATACGCCGTCGCCGTGAGAACGATAATCGTTTTATCCATGTGAGAGCAGAGGGACGTGTATCACCTGTTCGTTTTCTCAAACCCTCGCACGGAAATGATCGCGCGCTCCTCGACTCCGACGCTATCGTACACGAAAGGCTCAACTCTTTCTGCGGAGTAGATATTCGAGTTACGTTTCGATGTACTAACTTTTCCGGATGGAGTCACGACGGTAACGACGAGAGAAAAGCGAAATGCAGGAAAGATTGTATATCCGACGCGTTGAATCTGGATAAGAAAATAAAACGAAAGTAAAGTCTTAAATAAATAAAAAAAAAAAAAAAGAAAGAAAAGTTTTCATTAACAGTAAAGACGGATGACATAACTAACAAAGTTAAGTTCTTGTTCTTAAAGTGTGGTTTCCAGTCCGCGCGCGTACATAAATTCTCGAGAGTCGGCAAGTATATACATGTACACCTAAACAAATCGATAATAAAGCCATAGTCGTTCCAGCCGCTATTACTATTTCCACCACGAAGAAGCGAGGAATCGCGATCAAGGCGACGGCAGAAGGAATCTCGAAGGATTTCGCTTATCGATCACGGCGAACGTTTTCCCGGACACGCTCGTTACGAGAAATGAGAGCGATCTTCTCTCCCCCGCAACGTTCGATCAACGTCATCGTGCAGTTGATTGAACACGCAAATACGATATATTAATTTGTATTTCGATTCGGGCTAGTTTTTGCAATGCCCGATTAACCGGTAATTTTGCCAATTTTTTCAAATTTTGCCGCAAATTAAAAATCGCTCTCTTTTCAAACTGCACATCGCGATATTGCGAAGCAAAATGTGATTTTGTCCTTTGTTTAATCACTTGTCTGTCACGTTCTAGAGAGGTGCGACATGGCCACGCTAATAATGCTCGTTCAATATTACAATGTATAAAGTCAAAGTTTGCGATTCGGGCGGTTAATTACCGATTGACCGTTCACCCTACAGCGACTACCTGATCGAATAAGCAGCTAACGAAATTTCCGGCTAATTGAAACCGCTATGAGGCAGCCGCTAGCATTCCGATACACAGCGTAACGGCCGTTCTTTCGATCGATCGGCATGATTCGCGATATACGACGACGATTCGACGTGCGAGACCAGCAGCAGTGATAGTCATTCCGCGCGTCTATGTGTTTCTGGTGCCCTTCTCGTCCCGGATGTCTCTCGCTCTCTCCGTCTCTCTTTCTCCCTCGCTCGTCCTTTAACGAGGCTGGCCGAGGGTCGATCCCCGTTCGACATGTAAATGTAAATGTAAATGTTGAACAAGATCCCGCCAGAGTTTCCCAACCTCGGACGCGGTGTACATGGACGAATGCACTGCCGGAAAGAGCGAGGGAGAGAGAAAGAGCTAGAGCAGTCTCTGAGAGCCACTCGCGCTGGGGACACTCGGTGACTCTCCCCCCTAGTATGTGGCAAGAGTGTTACGACCATCTCCGACACAGTTGGCAGTGGTGATCAATCTTACTCTCGGAGACCAAAGACACATTCCAACCGCGCGCGCAGCCGTCCCCGCCGCCCCTCTCGTGCGGGGAAACAATAAAAGCCGAGCAATAAAAAGCCCTGGCGGCGATAACGCGGCCACCTTGGACGCGCCGGTCGCGTTACGATAACGCGCCTTCGAGAGTTGATTCGCTATCGATTGCCGTTCCTTTCCGTGTGTTTCATACCTTTCTAATACCTTTGATTATTCTTACGTAAAGTGAAAAAGCCCAGAACGATCGATTCATTTTAATAATTCAAATAATCATTAAGTTTCCATAATAGATTCTTTTTTTCCATGAATTTAATCTGGAATTTGCTTTTTAAATATTCTTTCGAAATAAACAATAAATATAATTAATAACAAAGATTAAAAATTTTTTTAACAATTTATATATGTAATTGTACATTTCACCGATCGAAGCTAACATTATCGTTTAATTAAAATAGTAAGCGCAAAATATCCTCTCCATGTGACAGAAAGTAGCTTGGAATTTCGTGTGATAAACACGAGAGCACTTCTGGTAACGTTTAGTGCCGCAGGGTAATCTCTGGGAACGAAGATGAGAACCGCTTGGGATTTCAGTGGGCGGCGTTGGTCCCCTCATCAAATGCTTGTCATACCGTTCTTACCCTCAAACTCCGGAGCCTAACGGATCCCAACAGCCGAGTAAAGCCTGCACCCCCGTATACACAGCGAGAAAGAGGACCGTATGTGTGTCCGTGTGTACATTTGTGTGTACGCGGTGGGAAGCAGACTCGACTACCCCAATGGACATCGTGGACCGACGCTTAAAAAGCCATAGGCCGGAGCGATACGCCCCTGCGGATGGATGGGAATTATGCCGCTAAAACTCACCAATTACGAGACCTGAACGGCTTGCTTCCTCTCTCTCTCTCTCTCTCTCTCTCTCTCTTCTCTCTCTCTCTCTCTCTCTCTCTCTCTCTCTCTCTCTCTCTCTCTCTCTCTCTCTCTCTCTCTCTCTCTCTCTCTTTCTCTCGTCCGCAACCTCCCTTTAATCTTAAACGCTTCAAGTATCTCCTCCAAATACGCGGAGGGAAATGAGTAATTAGTTTCTCCGACGGGTTCCCGTATTTGCAACTGTAAACCATTAATACGAACGCCGCGTTGTATAACTAACGGCATATTTAAAACTTTCGTGGAGTGCCATCTTGAAAAAAATTAGTTCCGAATATATCAAAGATAGCTTCGATCTTAATAATTTATCGATTGTTATCGAGTTATCATTTTGTTGATTTAATAGTAAATTACGAAAGTTAAATATAACTTTTTAATTTTATCTCAACAAGAGACCCCCATAAACATTACTATAAAAAGTAAAAAAAAAATTTGATTAATTTGGATAACGATTCACGAGCCAGTTGACGCGCAAGAAGTAGTGCAGAACGACAAGAGGGCTCTCGCCTGTGCAAAACGTAAAGTAGAAAATCGACGCGCCAGATGGGAGAGATCGTGCAATCGTGTTCGAGAAGCTCGGAGAAGTACATAGTTACTCTCCAGCCGGGCGTCAGCGATATAACGTGTATTTACGGCGGGGGTCAAACAATGGGATAGAGGACGAGATGAACAGAATCCCTTTCGATGTATCATAGTCCATCATCCGCCGCGGTGAAAAGGACCATTCGCCTGATTACGATTTCGCGAAATCCCGCGCACACATCCGCGTGACGGATTAATCAGGGGAAACCGCGCGCGCCGTTTCTTGTCTTCCCCGCTATTAATTAATCCCCACAATTAATCACTCCAGGCACTTTTCATCGGACGGCAAATCGTTTTTACCCGCGGCAATTCACTTCGGACTAGAAAAAAAAAGTAAAAGAAGAAGAGACATCGGCGCATTAATGTTGCAATTTAATTTATCGTAATTCTTAAAATGATTTTATCCATTCTAATTGCGGGTGGCTTATCGCGTAAAAGGAATCGAGTGGAATGTGGTACACTTTTGACAAATGCATCGTGAATACTTAAACGTCCTAGTCGCATTCTAGCAAAGTTGAACAGAATTAAATAGTGATAAAGCGCTTGAAAACGTCGAGCTGTGAATTAGAATTTTACGGCAGTTCTGGAAACACTTTAAAACCGACCGATGCCTTTCCTACACTTTGCTGCCGGTACACGCGAGGACCGAATTATGAACCCGGCGCCGTGAGAAGGAGAGAAGAATTTCGGTGCGTTCGTGCGGTGGACAAGGAAGAGGCGAGTACGGCCATAAAAACTTTGGAGCGTTTCCATTATTCCGAGAGAGGAAGTAAAACGCGCCGAGAAAGAGCGACTGTGGGGTTTTAGAGGGTTTTCAACGCTGGCGCGAGCTTGTTACATAAATCGCAAAAGGTTGATACGAAAATGAGAATCTACTTTTATAACGCTCTCTCGTCTCGCGCGTGTCCTCTTAAATTTTGCGAAATAAGATTAAATATGCGCGTTTCCTTGATATCGCGTTTACGCGCGTTTATATATTAATTAAGCGAGAATAATAGAAATGGAGAGCAAATTATGTAAAGTGTGGAAAGAGTTAATTTCGCGACGTCGAGAGAGATATTTTTAATCGTATTATGCGCAAGCTACAAATATACATTTTTCAGTTTATTAAATTTCGCGAAATTTTCATGAAAGAAGCTTCCTTAGGTTTGTTCTTTTTTTTTATTCCGCCCGCGCAATTTGTTACTGCGAATGGTTCCGTCCAGCCCGACTTTCCTCTCTTTCAAAGCGAAGCCTCCGGCGAACATTTTCAATTTTCGCTCCTCGTACCAATTCGAACGAGCCATTCGGCGAACAATTAGTCGCCGAACGATTTGATTAGCGATTGTCATCGACAAATTTTTTTCCGTCCCCCGATACGCGGAAAAAGCTCACGACCGACCAACGGGCAGATCATTTTCATGCGGCAATCCCAATTTTTTATTCGGCCAATTACAACGTAATTCTTCAATCGCCGCGCGAATGCAGAGTCCCTCCAAACAATATTCGGTGGCCGCGTCGTATACGAGTAATTTTTTTCAGTTAATTATTTCTCTTCCCGAATATTTCTCCTACGATATTTTTCCGTTACAACAAGCATTTACAAAAAAAACCAATCTTGCAGCCAATAGATCGCTCGCTCTGTTGACCATTAAAAAATTCATCACTCATATCTGTATGTTTTTGTTTCGAATTCACAAACAATACTCAGTGAAATTAGTAAGATTCGAAACGCATTTCAAAAACTTCAAGTATCGCTTATTACTTATTTTTTTTCCAAAATATATAAAAATTCGAATAAATGTACATTTGCATATACATCGTCTGCATTTATATCAATAGAGTGCATACACACGGTGTAATGATCACAGAGCATCGATGTGATTTCACGAGTCAAAAATACAACATCATATCCCAGTCTTCCCTCTACATTCGAGACCAATAAAGCAATAAACGGCGAGATTTTTGATATAAAATCCAGCGCTCGAGCGATCTCTCTCTCCATGAGGGGACGACGCGCGTAGAATCCGCGGAATCTGGAGCACGAAACGACACGACGAACCGGCACGAAAGGGCGCGGGAAGGCAACGCCGGAGGAGCGGGTTTCGACGGAGGTGGATAGGGCCGGGCGAGGAGAGCGAGAGAGAGCGAGCTAGGGAAAAGAGAGACGACGAAACAAAGCGGCGTCCCTTTGTCCCGCGCGCTCGGTGCAGAGCTCGCATCGCTCTCGCGCGCTCAGCCAGGCGCACTTCGCAAAGAGCGCGTCGCGAGACTCTTGTTGTCCCCGCGATATTACTTCCTACATTTGCGCAAACTATATCGTGTCGCGGCAGAGACACTGCTGCCGTCGCTGCTGCTGCGAACGCTCGTTCTCTCGCACTTTTGTTCCCGCTTAACTTCTAATGCACGCCCGCGACACGAGAGATAACTATTAATCAAAGACATAAGCGGGGAGAACCGGCAATGGGAGAAGAGGAAGAGATGTTCACCTAGTTACGCCACCGTTATTAATTGCGATCCACTATAGCGATATTTTTTTTTCACAGCGAAAGCGACGGTTCACTAAGAGAGTAGTCTCGCTCGAGAATGACAACTGACGCGATTGTGAAACGTAACCATGCGAGGCGGTCGTTTTCTCTTGTTTGAAAGAGTTGAATCATTCCGCAAAGATGACTATTTTTTTACGTGACTGAAGTTTATTCTTATCGAACGAAAATTAAATAAATAAAACAGAAGTAAACGGAGGAGACCGATGAAAGAGGCTATTATTTTTTACTATCATAATACGTTATATACTTCACTGAAACAAAGATAAAAGTGTTGCCAATTAATGAATTCTCCATCCTCTTTTTTCACTCGCAACGAAAAATTGTGAAAGCTACTCCCCGATGTTTTCCCTGATGATCCGACCTCTTTCCAGTATCCCTCGAGTTCTTCGTTTCTTTTTTTTTTTTTCATGATATTCTAGACCTGCGACTACTATCCTGCAGATGCATCGTCCGACGCGCGTCTTAAAACAACGGACGACTCTCGCGAATAACTATTTCGTCTTTTATTATCCTTTTCGTGAAGGATCGAGTTACAGAATTACGAGCGCGACGCTCGCCAACGTGTATTCGTTTATTTGGTTGGCAAGCGAAGAGAATGATTCGCTTTCTACAGGTCTAACTTTCCTGGCATCATCATCGTGGCACTGACAATCCGTTGTCACGCGGAATACGCGAAACACGTAAAATACAAGAGAAAGTGTAATTATACCGAAAGAATTACGTTTATGAGAATTTAACGCTTGTTTCACTTTTTTAAGTAATTAATAATATTTCTAAGGCGGGAAAAATACTCTTCACATTCATCTACGTCACGAGCGTTCTAAATGGCGTCTGCAGCCTTTCACGATATTGACGATACATCAAAATCCCTTTTAACGAAGTTATAATTATGGAAATGCGGCGTTTATATTCGTTTTTATGTCAAGTCATCCACTTATGACAGATTCGTCTTACGACGTACGTTAATGAGGCACGAATCTTCATCTCATGCAGTCGTTTGTGCCGGCCGCGTCTTTCGACCGCAGAGAAGGAGGCAATAAATAACCGCTAAATGGCCGCGCATAAATAGTCGATCATATGCCGCGACGATTACGGTTGATTACGCGTCCGCTATTAATAGAGATAGTGTCACCGCTTTCTTCGCAACATTATCACGTGGAAACTGTATCACGATCTAATGACAGTTAATTTCCACTCATTTCCATTAAAAGATCGCTAATGACACGCTGTTATCCGGCGTAGAGACGCCCTTCGGGGACCGTGCCAACGGCTGGAAGCTAAAGACGTTATACTTATCGTAATATGCGAAGCTGTTTTAAATTTCTTTAGTGGCACGCAATGCGACCAGTTTCCTGTTAAATAACAACGTTCGTAACGATGCCTAACTTAGACCAATTACGTTTAATAATCGACCGCAATTGTCAGTTGTTTTGCGCGATTTTTAAAGAAATATAGTACATTATTGCCAATCTACTATGCACATCTTAAGAATATTATCGGCAAAAAAATAATCGAAACATAATTACATTTCATTTCCGTGATTCTTATCGGATTAACTGCATCTGTTAGCCATCGCGATAATTGCGTTTCGCTTGATATTTAAAGAAGCATGACACATTATCACGTGTCTCTGCGCATCTCGAGAATATTCATCAAAAATTTATCGGCACGAATCTGTATTCAATATTCACGATTTTTCTCGTATCAACCGCATCGTTGTATTAGTCATCGCGATAATTATCGGCCGTTTCGCGCGATGTTATGTTAAAAATAAATATCATGTATCAACGTCGTCCCGAGAATACTCGCGGTGAAATTATCATGCCACGACGACGCTTAACTTTTCCGATTCTCATTGGGTCAATTATGACGTTCTATTAGTCACCGCGATAATTATCGGCCGTTTCGCGCGATATTAAGAGGAATCAGTATACGGCGCATTATTGTCGCCGCTTCATACGTCGCACGCTTCGAGTATACTCGTGAAGAAACGATCGTGCCACTTTGTGCCCCTTGAGCGGAGCGGCGCCACATCAGCGTCAATAAGCAAACGAGTGGTGCCCACATATCGCCCATTGGCCGCTTCTATGAACGGCAATTGTTGTACGTTGACTTGCGGGCTCTATAAATAATCCCCACAATTTCTAACGGCCGCCTCTCTGTCCCTCTCTCTCCCATTCTACGTCTGTGTATCAGCAAATTCGCCGGTGGTCTCGTTTCGTCGTAAGGGACTTTGAGCTTGCGCGACGCGTGAAATTATGACGGTAAAAAGAGCGGCACGAGCGGAGGTGGTGGTGGCGACGGCGGAGAGGGACGGAGTGCGGGGAACAATCAAACATTCTTCGAATTAGCAACGCGAAGTGCGAGAACGGCCGGCTCGACTCCCACGTGCTCTTTCGCTTCTCTGCTACACGCCGAGCGGTAATTACACTATATTACCCTTTGACGCTCGTTACAGTGGATAAATAAAAAAAATGTTAAAGATAACGGTGTAAGCGAAGAAATGCGGTAGTGCTGCGGGAAATTCACAACACCGCTAGACTGCTAATTCCGCGTGAGCCCATTACATTATCGCGTTAATTCGTTAATTTCGCTACACGTCAAATTGAAATTTCTGCCGGATTAAAAAGTTTGTTTTAAATTAAACAAACAGTAAGACTTTGCTGTCCGTATGCGTGTCCAAGCATAAATTTGTTAGATCTCTCCAATTTCCATTTTCTTTCATTAGTATATTGAATCCTTACATTTTTCATTCCGCGCTAATTATGCTACTTTATCTTCATATATATCTCTATGTTCCACCGACGGCACTATCGATTTCTCCATTTCGAAAAAAAGAGATGTGAGGCATATGTGAGTACTTACGGGAGCGGCGGGATGTCTCGCCGGCGCGGGGTACATCTTAACCTTGGGCAATTGCTTCTTAGAAATCGCTGCAGCGTTCACGATACACTACGCACACGATCATTTCACCATGCGTTCGTGGACTCGATCCTGGCGATGGCATCCTCGTGATCCGAAAGTGACTCCATTTGACGACGCTCGCAGTTCTAGATCGACCTTCTTTCCATGCACTGTTCACAGCACAACGCGATTCATCGCGGCTACTACTTTATCGCGAACCGAGTACACTTCTCTCATCGATCGAATTTCTACGGAAACGGCAAACGGTTTCGCGAATCTCGACTTTAAGTTCGACGTACGTTCACGGCATTTTCCTCATATCTTCGCGCGTTGTTAAAGCCTCGTGCATTACGAAGAGACTCCTTTCCTGTTGGAGAAAATATCATTTTTTTACTTCCTTGTTCTTTCATAATCTTAAATAATTTAAGGAAAGCTGTAACATAAAAACGATATCAAAAAATTAACTTCAAATACGTGAGTAAAAGACATAAATCAAAAGATTTCTGATAATATTCTCTGTTGGAGGCCGAGTCGAAAAATATTTGTTCGCCGCCATTTAAATTTCCTTCTCCGAGGAGAACGGCGTTAAAAGTATTCTCTATTAACCGCGCTGTATCTCGCAGGGACCATGCGTTCCCATTTCATCGGCGTGGCGCGGCGCGCGTGTGAGCAGAGCTTTACGATGGCGAGCGATCAATTTATCGTTCGATTTACGAGGCGCGTAAACTGCGCGCCCCGTCGCCGCTCCAGGAGCATTTATCCTAATCTTCGAGGCGTGTTTCGAACCGGGGACAAAGAGCAAAAAAAAGCGAGAGAGAGAGACGAAGAGGATAGAAAAGCGAAAAGAAAGCGCGCCCACCGTGTATATATGTATATCGGGTGCAAAGCTGCCGGCTGAGCGCAACGTCACGTTTCAGGATCTACGACGCATTGATTACAATGCAATTTTCAATGGACCACGGCGGCGGCCGCGCGGTGCATTACGAGCGATGGCGGGCGAAGGCTCGGCGCGACGACCATTATTGCAAACGTGTCAAACATGTCGGATAAATTCTGCAATAAAACATCGCGGAAAACGAAGCGGAACGATCGCGCACGCTTCTTACGAGTCGGTGAACAGCGAATTAGAGACGAGAGAACGATGATGGAAATCCGAAATGAAAATTGCTCATTAATGCTTTGCGCTTATCGCGGCATTTCACCACGTCGTCTACCGTGTCGGCGGGACAATAACGCAAAAACTCTTTGTCGAGGGTTTAATGTTAAATTGAAGGCTTTTGCATAAAACGAGCGACCGCGTCCCTCTCTTTTTTTTTTTTTTTTATTAACCGACGAATAAATTCCCAAATTTTTCTTCGCGGAATAGAATGTGATAATAATAACTGATTAACACTTGATTAACTTGAATCAATTTTTTTAACGAGAGAAGAAAACAATCGCCGATCTATTTGCGTTTATCACACGATCTAGTCGCGCTTACCACACAGATACTTAAATAAATTGATATCAATGAATCGATACATGTTGTATTCCAACGGCGTTTCATTGCATGTCGTAGAACAGCCAATGCCGACGACGCGAGGGAGCGGTAGGAAGCTAAAGCGGGCGTGCAAACACTCAACCGATGGATGCACCGGCCGTTGCCGGCGACGGTTATGCTAGGTTAGTTTAGGCCGTAGCTTAATTTCCAAGTAGAGAATTGGCCGTTCAACAACAGGCGGGCGGACGGACGGACGGATAATTTGCGGTGCTCCCCCTCGCGCGCGCGCTCACTCGTTCACTCTCTCTCTCTCTCTCTCTCTCTCTCCGACAGATTGCCGTGCGCGATTTCAGCACCGTTTATTTTAGCCGCATCGCGCCGCAGGGCGGGTCGCGCGCGAATTATGGAAAACATTTTTGCGATTTGCACGCTTCGCCGAGGAGGGTCCCCGGTCCAAAAACCAACGTCCGCGCGTGGCCGGGGCCGTGCAACGTCGCCTATTATTTTCACGCTTTTACCGCGCCGCGCGATCGCATATACATGACGCGTCATTACGGGCTCTTTGTAACGCGGGATGATGTTTCGTGTAACGCGCAAAATGGAGTCATATAACCGCGTTAACAGTCCATTCTCCGCGGATAATGTATTTCGCCGGCAATATATGTGCAGAGATACACGTATATATAAATATATATATTTATATACACGCACACCCACAGGTGTAATGCGCGCGTGCGCCAGCGCGAAAAATTCGCCCAAGCCCGAATTTGAGCCGTCATTTCCATCAATTTGCAGCAAATGCGTTCGGCGGAACGATAAAAACTTTTCGGCTTGATACGCCGGGCGTGTGTGACGTCGCGGCGCGTCGCGCCCCGTCGGCAAACGCCACCGCCGCTGCCACCGTGCGAAATTAAATCCACCCCCTCCTGTATTTACGCAAACGTTGGAAAAAAGTTTCGTCGCGTTCTCTATCGTCTTGCGAGGCAATAAAGCGCGGTGCGAGACGATAGAGATCGTAGATCCGAATCGCAATCATTTTGGCAAGTTCAGATTTCGACGCAATCAGTGATAACCGAGTTATGACCGATAAACTGCGTCATGAAACAGCTGTGAAGCAATCTGACATGACATGCGATTGGTAAAAAAAAAATTGTACAAACAAATATTCGGTGTTTCTACGCTACGTATAAAAAAAGATTGAATTTGCTTTTTGAATGTGTTTTAAGCGTTTTTCGTATCTTATCTTCCTAATATAAAAAAATGCAAGAAAATTTGACTCCTATCTCAATAAATTTACGTTACGTCTCAGCGTGCAATGCAAATAACGCAAGTTACGGTTGAGAAAACCTAGAAATCGCGTTTTTACGCTCTTAAAGAGCTTGCCAAGCTTGTCCGCGTGTTTCGGAGAAAAAAGGAAACCAGCGCGGGTCGCAACGAACGGACGAGTCACGGAGGAAGTTATCACGAATCTCTCGCGTAATCGGCCCTCGGCCGATCCTTAACCACCACGCGATCGCCCCGTGATTTCTTTACCCTCCCGATCGTTATCGCGACATGGCCGAGCGGCGGCGCACAATGCCGTGCGGATTAAAGGATTCTCCACACCGGACACGCCGGTACCGCGCTTTAATTATCGGGTACCGCGAAGTGATACCGCGCGCGCCGTTCACGAGTCTCGCGATTTCGTTACGTACAAGCCAAGGATATGCGAAATAGTCGCGTCACGCGGAACGTAGTATTCCATTTTCTACGCATTCAATAAGTTTGATTAATTTATCTGCAAAATTGCAATAAATTGTAAAAATAAACTAATTTTGGCGATTATAGTACAACGCAGAAACAATATTTTACAATTAAAAGATAATAGAAATGTAAGTAATATATGTTAAATAGTAATTTTGATTGTTCATATTGTTACGATTGTGTTACTTCGGTTAGAAACGTATAAATAATAAAATAATAAATAATAACAACAATAAATAATAATTGATTGATAAATAATAATTAGGTCATTCGGTAATCGTTTCCACGCGTATGCTGTTAAACCGTCGATTTTACAAAGCATAACGTTTGTTCGCAACCGGCACGAAAGCAGAAACTATTGTGCTGGCGATAAAGCCAACTCCGAGCGGCGGCACTATGCGTCGTTACGACGGTGTCCTAATATTCCGCATACTTACGATACGGCCGATTGTGCCTCTATTAGCGGTGCGACGACGACACGTAGTTCGTAAAATACATGTATCGTAAAAAGCCTTATCGTGGAGAGCGCGATAATTGTACGGCGAAAAGAAAGAACTTAAATGTGATTCGCGACAATTGAGAATAAGCGTGTGCGAAAATTCTATTTGAACAGCGGATTAATAATTACGAAATTTCACATGAACAATGGATCGAGGGCTATAAAATTCTGTTTGAACAGCGTATTCACAATTATACGAAACTTCGTTTGAACAGTGAATTAATAACCGCCTAATTGTGTTACTCCGCCAATCTGTATTATTACCGGTCAATTTGGAATGAGCAAACATCCGAAGTACAGTTCTGAATTAGAACTTGTGTTCTCAATTATTTTTCGGCGACCTTCCCAAGTTCCTACGTAAATTATAACGTTTATTACGGCACGACGGTAACGTAGTACATTCGCTATGCTCGGCACGAGAAGCTCGAGGCGAAGACCGTTCGCAATTTACGAGATATGTACACGTAAAAGTTTCGCAAACCTTACACGACAAAGAGAACGGAGCTGAGCGGCGAAGAGCGGCTTGTCGATCGTCTCCGACGATTTTACGTGGCGTGTACGTCGATTACCCCTAACATCGTTAACCCGCCTCTTCTCCGCGCCACTCTCGACTATTCTCATCGTCGACTTTTACCGATAATACATGAAGTAAAAAAAAAGAACAGGCAATTTAATTATTTGCTTAGCTCTCTAGAATCGGGAAGTGAAACCGGCATTAAAAGATTTAAACGAAATTGCTATCGTCACACGCAATAAAATTCGCATCTTTTTGATCGGCAAGTTACGTTGTTGATAAACTTTTCAACGTCTATTCAATCATTCAACAGTTACTTCCGTTAATGTAACTGATGTACTATGCAAAATTGATCAATCTAAGTCGATTAAGTTTCAATACATCGAGAATTAGTTATCTACATATTTAATGTTACGTTAAATTAAAAAATTGTGAGAGAAAATAACATCGTTTACTCGATTTTCTGTTGAAAAAAGTTGATTTCAAATCGATTAAAGAATGCACTGCAAAGTTTGTCCGCGTTCCTAAATGATTTAAGACATCATTTAAATTCACATTATGGTAATGTAACGTAATTATGATAAAAGACCAGGTTATCTATCTTCAATAACTTATTAAGCGTTTCGCAATGAAACGGGACGTAAAACTTGAGAAAATTGACACCTGATCGTTAAAAGTCTTTGGAGTGTGGCCGTTTCGATTTAGGTCACATACAAAGGTGCACTTACGTTCATCTATCGTCGTAATGTTAAGTCATCGCGAGGCTTAAAATGTTAATCACTTTTGTCTATCCATCTTCCCAATAACCTATTAAGCGTGTCGCGATAGAACGCCGAGGATCGGTAAACGAGGGGCAAAGATTCGGAGCAGACACCGGGGGCCCGTTGTTCGAAACTCAATTAACGATCCCGAGTTCGGCTTGGGCGCAACGTTTTCTCGGAAGAAAGCGCGTATCTTATCGATCAAGAAAGCGGAGCGGTGGGAATTAAGCCTCGATCAGAGGAGAGGGAAGGATTAGTTTTTGCGGGTGATTCGCCGCTGATCCTCGGCTTCCCTCGTTTCGCGAATGGTGTTCGAACGCCGTAATTATTAGCCCCGAACCGGCGAACTCGAGAGCGAGAGATTAACGGGATAAACTTAACGTGACGTATCACACGATCGGCACGAAGCGAAAAAATCCTCTTTCTCGTCACGAGAGTAATATAATTGTCATCTATTATCCGCGCTTCGTCGATATTTTGCGCGAGAGACAACGCGTCACGCTCCAAAGCTGACCGCATAACCAATGAGGACACGTGACTTCGCGCGCCGCTAACTATCGCAACTTGGCGCGGATCCGTTTTTACTCGTGGGACTCTCACGACGCTTCGAAAAAGTCATTAATTGCAATTCGAGATGCAGACAGTAGCCGCGTTGATGTGACGCGTGAACTATACCTCGAAGGATCCATGGGAAGTCGCGATTCTAGATCCCGGCTGTAAGAACGATTGTTCGCCACGAAATCCGCCGCGTCTCCGTCCTTAATCCGTCTTGGCACTGCGGCGAAAAAGCATTCGCATTTCCTGCCGCACACTCTCCCCGCGGTCTCTCTTCCCTCTTTAGTATATCTTCTACTCTCTCGCTTCGTCTCGCACTGACACTTTCGTAAAAGAAGACGCGTAGTCGACGCACGTCTGTGTCGAAC
This sequence comes from Linepithema humile, assembly GCF_040581485.1. Lineage (NCBI taxonomy): Eukaryota > Metazoa > Arthropoda > Insecta > Hymenoptera > Formicidae > Linepithema > Linepithema humile. The sequence goes on along the minus strand of NC_090133.1, from coordinate 6,269,315 downwards.
GTTTCTGTACCGACAGCCGCGACCGGGAACGAGCGGGCGAGCGTCACAACCACGCCGCGCAACGTACGACGCTCGACTGCGAGCCGGGTAGTACCGAAGTGGATGACGGGAACGTGTGAACGCCGCTTGCCGCCGCCGCCACCACCGCGCCGCGCGCCGCGAACACACCAACGAACGACGACCAACACCAACCGCCGCGGCGGGTCCACACCGACGCATCAATGAGAGCGAGCGCATGGATACACACATCCGCAGACACACAAATGCACATACACAACGTCTCTGAACGGCAGTGGCAGCTCCGCTCCGTCTCGCTTCCACCGCAAGCTGTCCTGCCTCCACTCGTCGCCTCCCGCGCGAGTCAAGGGCGTCGACCGTTGGGGGCGAGAGATCGTTCCGTCGTCTCGCCGAGTTTTGTGGGTTACGAAGAAGAGAATCTGTACTTCTCTTTGTGGCCCCGCTCTTCCCGAAGGCCGTTAAAAAGATTCAATCTACTACTCCCGCCGGTTCTCTTCATCCTACGCTCTTTTCCTCTCTCTTTCTCTTTCGCTTTATCCGTCATTCGTGAATTTTGATCGTGGTTTTTAGGATAATCAATGTCCATCAACGGTTCTCGCAACGGTCACGGCAACATTATTGACACGCTGACAATTATTAGATCATTTCTATTTCGATTTGAATTTCAACTGTTGTCGCAACTTCAAACAACGGGATTACAAAAATTAGAAGCAACGCTATGCCAACGATGCTAATGTCATTAGATCGAACTTGATATTAATGTGAAATCACGACGTATGCATTTTTTTTTTCAATCAGACACGATAATATTTATACGAATGCCTACATTTCGAAGTCGCGACTTTCTAACGACGATTCTTAATCACGCGAGGATCAACGAGACTCAGCGCAGCGTATTAATATATTCGCTGTCGTGTGGCACGTGCGGCAAGTTTAGAAAACTCTTTATCGACACCCCTGCTTTTCGCGCTATGATCATCGCTCTCGCTCTCGTCCGCGCCGCCACAGCATCTTCCTCTCTTCGCACTCTCGTGCCACGGATATGCCTCCCCTCGCCGTGCTCTGTGGCGCTCGTTGCCTGCCTCTCGTCGTTCTCTGTCGCGCCGCCGCGTTTCTTAATCTTTCGCTCTCTCGTGTCGGTCTCTCCTGTCATCCCGCTCTCGCCCGTTTCTCGCTCGCTCGCTCGCGCCCCCGCAATCCACAGACCAGAGATGCAGCGGGAATGCCGAATGTCGGGCTGTGTGTGTGTGTGTGTGTGGATATACATGTGCATACGTATACGTGCACATGTGTGTGCGCGACTGCGACGCGACAGAGACGGAGAGAGTCAAAGTGGCGGAGAGCGCCGGACAACACGAGTCATCCGGCAACGTAAGTAGAGAGCTCGGGCGTGGGTGTAACCGCCGCGAGCGTGTGAGTGACGGGGAGAGTGCGAGAGAGTGTGCGAGGGAACGCGCGAACGCCTACAGATGTACGCGTATACGTGTGTGTGTGTGTGTGTATGTGCAGTCGCGTATAAAGTTCGCGCATACGTACGCCGTACATGTGGTGCTCATCATATTACACACCGCTCATGCATCGCGTCCGCCGCTGCCGCCGCCGCGTTGCTTTGAGGGCGCGCGCGAGGAGAGATGAATCCTCGATTCGGTTAAACGCCCGCCGACCGGGGGATGCTCTAAATCACGACTGTCTACCTGAGCAGCCCGGCTTTTCGAAATTCCAATACTCAACCGAGCCGGGTGTGGGAGAGCGAGACGAGACGAGAGCGAGAGAAAGAGAGGGAGAGAGAGCGCGCGAGAAAGCGGCCGCGACTATTGCACCGATGCGTTTTCCTGCGCATCTCGTCGCGAGATATATGTCTTCCTCGCTGGCGTGATCGATCATGAATAGAAATCGACGGGATGCGATGCCCGCGATGCAGTATCGTGTTTCGCTTCGAGTCGGTATAATGGAATCAGAGATATTGAAAAATTCTTAAGAATTCTAGTTTGAAGTGATACATAAGCACACTGTCCCTCTTTCTTGTTTATATAAATGCAAAGCGTCGAATATTATAAATTAATTGAAATTCACGGTTGAAACTGTTGCAAGTTATTCGAAAACATTCAGTATAATTATGTAATAGCATAATCGAACAAAGTTCGACGAGACGATAATAAATTAAATGTTGACGAGTAACAGCGCCAGAAAAGCGTCACAAGGAAATGCAAATAAGCGTTTATTGGCAAGTATTCCAGCATATCAGATACATGTTCTCCGATCCGCCTACTCGCGTATCGCAATTTATCATTACGATTTATATGAAATTTCAATCATGAGAGCTACTCGTTGCATCTCATCCACATACAATTGTCATAAAAAAATATATGTGCGTATCACTGTAATATCTATTCCATTGTAATATCTACATACTGCTTTTATATATTTTAAATATCCATTTACAACAGTATCATCTGAATATCAAATAAAATTCTAGTGGAAAATTTTTCGCGCAACGCCTAAAATAACGCGCGCGAACAACCGGATTGAAAAAACACCGGTTTCGACACACAATTCACGTTATCACAGTGCGTGTTTACTGTAGACACTCAATAGCAGCGCTGATTCGAGGCGAGCAAGTAGCTGACGATCGCGACGGAGTTCGTAGCTGGTCATCACGCGTCCGGGGCGGCCGGACAAACGATCGCTAATCTACGCGTACGTGATCGCGATGCGAACGCGCCTGCCTGTCCGCCGACTTATTGTCATTCGGCCTCAGTCGGTGTCGGCGGCGTCGCAATTTGCGAGAATGTGGTCGCTCGATCGCGTAGAATTGGACCGACGTCCGTCCGTCTCTTTCTGCTTGCTCTTCGTCGAAGCAGCCGCAAGCCGCAACCCGCTGCACTTTTGATCGCGCGCGCGCGCGCGTGACACACGTGTGTTTATTATCCTCGCACACGGCCGACCGAACCACGGTTGCGTATAACCATATTTACGGCTGCGCCGTCTGTCACGTCTGTATGGATGAGCGTATGTACGTGTATGCGTGAAGGAGAGTTGCCGCGAGTGTGTGCGAGGGAGTAACTTCGAGGGGAAACCGTCGTAAACGCAATTGGAAATTTTTAGTGAATACACTTCAGCGTGTTTTGTGTCCGCGAAGAAGTCGCACGTCGACAACGCGAACGGAGAAATTTATTTTCTCGTGGGAACTTATACCTTGAGCATGTAATAAACGTATCTATATATATGTGTGTGTGTCTATTTAAAAGAGATATACCAACGCAATAGAGATAGAAGTACGAATAATGGCAATTGTACTCTTCGCTAACATAATAACAAAATCGACATTTCTCTTTAATGCATGAATTTTAGCAGTAAATAAGAAATACGAGGAAAAATAAAAAAATAAAGAGACTTTTGTTGGAGTTTTATTCCTTAAATATCTTTACTTTTTGTCTTTCCCTCGCAATTATATAAGAAATAATATTTGTTTATATAACGATGAATAACCTTATAATTTAATAATTTGTGCAAAAATATTTTTAGATTTCCGGCATACAATCTTTCCACGTTGAGAATAAATCGCGCAAACAATTATTACGGATCGAACCGAAAAAGCTTGGGAATTAATTGACTTGTCGGAGTGACGTTTCCTTCCGCGGTGACGCCTGACGATTTGCTCGCAATTTGCATGATTTTCGCACGAAAGCAAAGGTCGTGGCAAATAACATCGTTTCGCTGTACGCGCATTTTCTTGTCGCGTGACTAATAACAAGCCGCTCTTCGAGTTCGTCCGTAGCTATTTAGCCGATAATTATAGTGAGTATTACACGGCTCTCTGGTGACTCTCTTTGTCGAAGAAAATCGATATCTACGAGAGTGCAAGTACACGCGAGGTCGTTGAGTAATCGAATCGAGATTTTCATTAAGTTCATCCCGAATTTTAAACTAAAAGTGCTTTGTTCATCGATCCGTTCCTTACGGCCGAAATATATATACCTTGGGAAATAAAAGGTTGTGATCATCTCTTTGCAACGTGCCGCAACGTTACGAAAAACAGCGAAGCACGCGAACCGGACAATCATTGCTGATGGAAAAGTTAGCTGCTAAGCTACGTGAAAGATAAACAAGAACTAATAGGTTCGTTTTATCTCGACGGCATACAAAATATTCAATCTTGTTAATCTTCTCGTTCGACTCGAAATACGTTTTACGATAGACTGTACGATTTTATGAATTATCATTAAAGTTTGTACTAATGTTTTGCTATATTGCTTTTACGTTTTAAACGTAGAAAGTGTAAAGCGATTAAAAAAAAAATAAATCTTAATATTTAATACTCACCTTTTGCAGTTACAACCGATCATACATCGCAGCATCCAAAGCTTCGGGAAAACCAGATGCAGCAGACTATATCCTCGCATATTCGCAGCATATATCCTTGATTCTCAATTGAAGACTGTTGATATCCATGTTGTATACACACAACACACATACATATGTGACACAACACACGCACGAAACGATGATTGCGAGAGCATAATATCGGTCTATTAAATACTTTGTATGACCGTTCTCGCGATCTTTTATTTTCCCGAATTCAATTTTTATACGCCGAAATATCAGTACTTTGCGACGATTTTCTGTTTCTGTAATCGGTATTTTTGCAGAAATTCTTGTCACAATCCATTCCGCAATACGATCACTCCCGAAAAACTACAAATTTGCTACTATAAACTCGTCGAGATACGGAAAATAACGCGTAATGTAAAGTAATACAAGTCGGCTCGAATGACTTAGATATGGCGGTTGACCTTGCAAGGCCGCAAACGATGGCCAACATAAACAACCGATCGCGCTCACGAAAGTCTTTCCACGAATCTCGCTTGCTACAATTCCAGGATGTTTTCATCCAAGCGAATTTCGTACAATCGCGTTCGCGGCTGATTCATTCTTGAATGTTATATCATCTGAAGCATGTATACTCACGGATATCATACATTCCGGTCGTCGCCGCGCAATAAATCCGTCGAAATATGGAAAAGAATACAATGATCGACATTCTCACGTCCGATCCAACTCCATTATAGTTGACTCCGTAGGGGTGCCAACTGATAGAAACGACCAATCGCGCTCGAGAAACCTTCGCCTATATTCAGACGAAACTCGAATTCTCGTGATTTCAAGATGTTTGTCATCCAACAAAATTTCGCACAATCACGTCCGCGATATAATACTAGCCGATTATTATCATCTTAAATTAATACCTTACGTGTTTACAGCAATTCAATCCTCCGGTTTAGTTGCAAAATCTGATGTCAATTCCGTCGTCTACTTACGACGAACCGCTAATAATCGCGAACACTCGCAATAAATAATACAATATGTTCCAACATTCGTTTGTCACTTTAATCGACACTGCCGACAAAAATTCGCACTCGCTATGCACTTTTAACGAGTAAAATACGCGATTAATCATGGAGCATTCCAAATTGACACATCGTAAAAACAAACTGTCATGATTGCGCGTAGTTTAGATTTATCGCCAATACTGCCAATATTTCAATCGAAATAAATTCGCGCTACTCGCGTCCTCTTTCCCGCCAGCAGTTTACTTGACCTACATGATTGGTCGATTTCCTTATGCATGTTTATTATGCAGCTTATGCAAATCATGTGAATATACCTTGTGACTATTGCGGTTACTTCCAGATGATGCTGCACTCTATCGGGGATCGTATGTAACAGCGTCAGTACTGTTCCAGCTTTCTTTCGGATTAATAGTGTAGCACTGCTTTGCATAGAAGAATCTTTTTTTCGACGATGGATGTGCGCAAAAACCTAAAAAAGAAAAGTAAACGCACGAACGATGCCATTGCAATTGGCGTCGCGACGCATACGTCTGCCGCAGTATGGAGATATCGCGGAGCGAGTACGGAAAAGAGAAGACGATCGAAAAAGCGCACACTATTTGCCGCCACCAACTTGGTTGTGTACGAATCACCGAACAGGTAGCATTGATGTCGCCACCTGACGAGCGAACAAACGTCATTCTTTGTTTTCGTGTTTACGGTTGCATATGTTCTCTCAAATTGCGCAAAACGTTTTTATCTTTCGTTCGGCAAATATCTATGCGAGTAAGGAACTAATGATAACGTGATTCCGTTAACATTTTCTTGTGGAGAAACGAAAAAGAAGTGCTTTTTTTCGAACAATCTGTCTCCGCTTGTTGTTAAACCGGCCGGCCGGCTTTTTCGCGCACCCGCACCAAGTGACAAAAATCTTGAGCAGACCAGCGATCAGAAATAAAGACGGGTAAAATCGATAAATGAATAAAAAATTTTAAAAGTAACAGTTATACTTTTGAATAATGAGTTCGAGTATCAGAAAAGAGGTTAGGTTAAGTTAGGTTATCATACTTACGAATTTTAAAGATTTTTTTTATTTTACATGTACAAACGATTGATTTCCGATAAGATTTCATAATCGAATTCGATATCATACACACTTAAAGATAATCTATTAAATAAAGCTCATTTAGTTCATATTAGTTTTGATGGATTGAGAAATTTATGAGATTATGAATTCTAAGTTTAAATTTGCTACTTTATTTTTTAAGAACTACGTTCAATCATGAAACTATTAATGAATCTTGGGCTGTTATTTCAATTATTACTATTATTTCGCTAGTACAAAACTAGTACAAATTTCGATCGCGAGCTGCTCAAGATCGTGGAATATCACGCTCTAGTGGCGTCAACATCGTTGCAACTTCCTTCCGGACCGCCTATGAACAGCACATAGAGGAATCTCCTGTCGAAGAACGGAAATCGCGAGTGAAAACCCCGAAAGAGGGAAGTAGTAAACCTGCGGACGACGCTGTAGCTTGGCGTCGCGGCGCATGCGTTACACTTGGCGCCGTGCTATCGCGATTTTACAGTGCAAGTGCGGAGAGGAGAGGAGACGATCGAAGAATGTGCACAGCTGGGCGATTGATCCTGTGCGGTTGGCATCGTGAGCTCAGTCGTATATGAACCGTCGAGTGAATCGTGTCGGTGTCGCCACCTGACGATCGAACAAGTTCCGAACAAGAAACACGATCGCGAACAGCCGTTTTTCACTTCATTTTCTCTTTTGTTTCTCTAAATCAAGTTTCTCGTACACAATCGAAATCGCTCGTGGTCTTAAAAAGTTTTTATCCTTCGTTCTCCAGATATCTGCGAGAAACGGACGGTAACGCAGTATCGCTATTATTTTGTCACCTCTCCGCCGGTGGTGGGCGGGAGTGAAGTAAGCGCCGTTTCGTGAACAGTCTGTTTCCAGAGAAGCACAACGACGAAATATACAGCCTGCGGTACACATAAATCTGCGCGTTACAAAGAAGAGGTTATTTGTTCCGTTCGACGACAACGAGGACAGGCAACGCCGACAAACGTGACGTAGGCAGCAGGAGCATGTGAAAATGGATTTTAAGAGCGTGGTGTATAACGCTGCGAGGGACGGCAAACTCAAACGGCTCAAGGTGAGTGCTTTTTACCACTTTATTAACACGCAATAGTTACGTGGCCGAAACACGGCTAATTTTGGTATTTCGAACTGAATGACTGACTCATAGCCCGTTAAAATCGGTACGATCCTAAAGTCAAAAGTTTGACGTCATATACACGTGAAGGTAATTTGTAATTAAGAGCATTCCGACTGATGCACATCTGTTTCCATGTGCAAAATAAGTGTATTCGGTTCATATCGGCTTTGATGAGACTAATTAGGTCGAGGAATGTTTCAAGAAACTGTATTGAATAATTACGCACAACGAGTGCGATATCGACGCGAAATAACAGTTCAGCTTCTCGTTTGCAATATTGTTGCAACGGTCTTCGAAGCTTTGTTCGTGTTTCGAGGTCATCATCTCGAAATGCGCTGCTTTCGGGACGGCTCGTCCCGAATAGGTTAATTCTCCATGTTTCTACGAGGTCGTTGCGTAGATCAAAGATGATTCACGTTTGATTTTACAACAAGAATTACCTTGTGAGCCATAGATTTTCTCGTTGTAAAGAGTAGATTTTTTTTTGTTTGATATGATCGAAATGAAAGTCGAGTAAGTGGAAGTTGCGATATTTCGTTATAAAAACAGCTCAAACAGTTTTTGTGCGTAAAATTCTATAACAAGGCTGCAGATTTTCTCTGCACAAAGCATGATTTTTTTCTTTGATGTGACCAAAATGGAAATTGGTGACGGTTGTTTGTTCGTCAAAAATGGATCAATTACTTTTCATGTGTAGAATGTGTGAATTCGCGACTTTATTTTCCGTTGTTTTACATTCACGAACTACAAAATTAACATACAAAGAAAAAGAATGCGAATTTCAGGTTATTATTTTGATTATAAGTCCGTTTCACTGTTACAAAGAAACGGTACATTCGAAACCGTTCTGTTTTGCTTTGTAAACAAGTGAGAGATCAAATCTTTGCTCGCGACAAGTAACAATATTCGTGTGACGCTTTCGGAGCACCATTTTTAAATCCATTTCCCATGTATTCACGGGAGGATGGCATTTTTGTGGATATGTGAACGAGAAAAATATCCATTGTGAGAGAAAACGAAAAATCTAAGATACTTTGCTTGCAAGGCGATTATGCTATTCAGATTCCACACGCATTGAGTTTTTCTTCGCTTGCTTATACATAATTAATGACATGGTGCCTACATATATTTAAATGTAACATAGCTTTTAAAAATTTAACAGTAACATTTACAATTCTAATATGAAACATTAACGAAAAGAAAGGAAATTGTATATAAATTACTCGTGTTAATGGGAAAAATGGGATTAATAATATAAGATGTACAATATATATCAAGCAATTAAACAATTAAAAATAATCTAAGTAGATAAATAATTAAAAACTGCTGCCATTACACGCCCGTTTAGATTGCAAATAATGTGATAATTTAGATATTCTACGCGACAAGTATACACATAAAATAGTCAAAACTGCGTTTTGCGTTTCTACGTTGGCGCACGAATTTAGGGTAAGTATTTGCAGCTCACGACGACATTATAAACGCGTCGCGAGCAGCTTATGAAACAGAAACGGCGAACGCGCAGGCTTGTCAAGCGTAATTTCGAAATTCCGCCACGTCCTATTACTATTAGAATGTAAAATAATTCACACACACACAAGAAAGTTTCCAATGTATAATTTTTAAACTCATTCAAGCAATTGATTTATCAAATACAATGCAATACAATATGCAATTTATTTATGGAAATGTAACATTTTATAAGGATTGTTAAGAAGTAAGGCTTAGCATAAACAAATTGAATTTTAACTTATTGACAAATTTGTCAATTTTGCTATTTTTATGTTAAATATTTTTGGACAATCAGGATAAATTAATTGAATTTGAAAAATGATTGATGCCATTTGTCACTTTTATCGAAACATGAAAATTAATTTCTAAGATTTCTTGGCTTTTGGTTTCATTATCGCATATTTATTAAGCATTTTGTGTAAATCTTCGTGATTTACTAATATCTTAAATCTTGGAAATCCATAAAATTTTTGTTGCCTGGTTTTTTTTTATGAATTTTTCGATATTTAAATATTCTTATTTGTGGAACGTCTTTGCAGCAGCATCGAAAGTTTTCTGCCGGCTTTAAAATTTCCCTGCTAATGTTATATTCGTGTTTCCTTACCGTGTCCGCGCGTTAACAGACCGTGTTAAAAAATCATCTCTAACGGTACTTCGTTTGCGTGCGATTCTGAAACATTTGCCACGGTTAACCCTGCAGTAATTTATGACGAAATCTTAATAATACGATGAGCATCGAATTCTATTAGATAAATATGTGAAATTTCGGAATATTTAATATATGTAATGTTCAGAATTTGATAGATATAGATAGATATAGATGTGTATTTGACAGATATTTAACATATTTGTTCAGAACTCTTATCACATTATGTTTTCACAATTTTTTGGTTCATTTGGAACTAATTTTTCCTAAAGAAAATGCGTTTATATGTATATTCATTCAGTCTAACAAAAATCACAAAGATCAAAGAACGTAAAAGTCATAATTTATGAATCTGTAGACAATAGCATTTTTAAAAATCAATATTACAATGAATATCAATATAATAATCTATGTGAATGAATATTATATAACTCCGTAGAAGTGTATATTCATACAAGTTCATGAATTTCAGTTTTATGTAACGATATCAGGTATCGAAGTCAAAGTGCTTTTCATAGATAGCTCAACTATATAGCTGAACTATATATTACTATTCATGCTGTATTTATACTGAGGGAATGTGTCTCGCTTCACTTTAATATTTGATATTCTCAATATTTACTGTTAATTAATTTAATTCCAGTTAGTCGATATTAAATTCTAATCGATTTGTTCAAACGGAACAATTGTTTCATTTACTCTTTGTTAACGATATCTCTTCGAAGAAAAACCTGTGGGAATGTACTCAATTGAGATTAATTTATCAGCTCGATAAAAGAGTGAGACACTGATAAAATAGTGATAGCAACAAAAATCGTCGTTGAACGAAATCCATCGCTTTCGGAAATCTCCGCGGCGAAGGCAAGAGACGTGCGTGCTTTTCTTCCCTCTTTACTCGCGTTTATCTCGAGTAGGAAATAGCCGCAGCAAACAGCAGTTATATTTAGTAGTGGAACGTCACACACATAGTCGCGTTTTACGGTTGAACTTGCCTAGTCGCGCGACCCTACACGTTTATCTCGCAACTGGTACGTGCGCGTGCGAAAAACATAGAAACCATATAGAATTAATTACAAAGAACTCAATGACGATCGCAGCGATTGAGCAATGCGAAGGCTGCGTCTTATTGACAAAATCAGTATTGCGCGTCTCTTTCTCTGTCAAGAACGGCAAATACGCTCTACTGCGACGTCAAACACTATGTAAATATACGCGATTAATGTGCTTCCGTTTGCCAGTATTCAGTTTCAACAGTCTACAAACAATGTATAAAGTACATTTTGTCCGAGTCATTAAAATTTTTCGATTAATTCCGAATTAAAAAAAGAAAATTACATATTCATGAACAAATAAAACGCGGCGCGTCTTGCCATAAGAACAGTAATCATATTAATCCATTATTAATGAAGTGTACGTACGCAATATGCGTACGAACTGTATGCATAAGAGAAAAAAAGGTATAGTGACTAATCTCCGAACGTCGTCACAAAGTCGCGTTCTCTAGGCTGATACTTTGCGATGCAATACGCAATTGAAACAATGATATATATTCTTGTAGGTTCTTCGGAGTTAATTGACCGACATAGAACGATGAATCGGTCGATAAAAGTCCACACTCTTAATCGCGATATTAATATTAATTAATATTAATATTAATTCATACAAAGCAATCAAAATGCAAATTGATTTACACGCTACCTGTCCCGTATATTATCATTGAATTATCATTTGTTTCTTCATTCACGATACAGTCTTCAATAGTTCGAAAATAAGATACTTTCATCGATGATGATGATGGGATTAATATCTACGTGCGAAAGTGTTTTCGACGAGCTTCACGGAGATATCTTATCGACAATCACTCATGATGATTAATTATTGACACTTTGAAATTATATTGTATAATAAATTTATCAGGATGTTTTCGCAGTTTGACTTTACCTTTAGTAATTCTTTGTATAAAGACGCGTTCCTGCTTCACTTTGCTTAAATTTATGATTTTTTTTACGATTAAAATGTATTTAAATTTATTATGAATTTTTTAATTATACTTACAAAAGCTTTCTGTTTGTCATGAATTCTCTGCTTTATATAGCTTATTCCGAAAATATATTTTTACATTTAGAAAAATTTATTTTTTATACTTGCAAATATTTTATAATACGTTTTATTACATTTAATTTGATATTAATTATCGCAAGTTTTCCAAATTAAATATTATTTTATTTTTTACATCGCAGTATTAAACAAAATATTTCTTTATTGGCTTCTGCGTTTTATTACGCATACAAATATATTTGTGCTTCTGGCAAATAATTTAATTATAATTAATTATATGTGTCTGAAATTAAAACAGCAGCGATTGAGAGGCAAGGAGTGAAATTAAATATTTTTTCCATGTACTTATTTGTAGTTTTGAGGGAAAGTATACTACCTGGCGGTTATTAATACTCGTTAGTAAATTAGTGAGACGTCGTCAGGCGCGCACGTTACTTGATTAATGAGAATTTACGAAGTAACTCTCACACACAACGTAAATTGCCAATCGATCGTCAAACCGCGACTTGCCACGGCAACCGCTCGTATTCGAGAAATCTTATTCGAGAACCGAACTCGACTTCGCGGGTGACAGGATATATTTATCCATCCGCGAGTTTACTTAACCGTTATTGCGTTGATGCTGTTGCAATTCAAGACTGTACGTTATATACGCTCGCGTATGCATGCTAGCGTGGATGTCGATATAACAGCTGTTGTTAGTATAGCATAAGGTTATATTTTATTCGCCACCGAGTTCAATCGATTATCCACGAGCGAAAGTCAGCGCGTTTTAGTAGACGCATAATATTACAGACACATATTACATGTCTTGGACAACCTGAAAGCGTATACATTATTTGTGCGGCTATTTCGCACAAAGTTATTTCTGACGTTGACTTTTCTTTCACGGAATTATTTGCGAGGTATCGAATAGGAATGTTTGCTCACTTTTCACGACGGGTGAAAGTTAATTTATCTCTTATCGCTTAATTATCAGAGTTATCAAATCATGTGACCAAACCTTTAATTATAAAGTTCTCATACGCTCATATATCATACAGTCTAGAAAATACGGTTTGATAAAAACACGAGGTCCACGTTCTCGATAAATCCGCAATTATTCATTGCTTCTTATCGAGCACTTTGTAATGGCGTAATTGTTTTATGTTAGCGGACTAATCATTTATCGTATCTTAAGTGGGACATCTCAATTCAAAATTACACTTAATCCGCGCGTTAATTTGTTTGTTAACACAGACAGGGTGATATTTATTAACGACTCCACAGCGACACCGGGATCGATCTGCCGAAGTTTATTTATAAATTCAGTCAACAGGCGTGCTCGAGCGCACTGTAGATGCGAATGGTTAAAATAGCCTCGTATAGGTGTAACCTGAAATGAACCAGTCAATCGGCAAAGCAACGATCCCGCACAGGGAGGACCCCTGACCTTTCAGCGGTTATCGATGAAAGACGTGTTATCATCGTCACGCAGATTAGAATCGTCGTCGATTGGTCTGTCTGCACGCCGAGGCATAGAATCGATTTTGTCATTCTGCATTTTGCGCACTGTATAATTTGCAATAATATCATCCAGCGATCACTTTTTTCGCGGTTCTTTTTCATCGAGGATAAACATGCGCGCTCGCAATTAGTCGATTATCTGATTACGAGAACGATCTCGATGTTCATCGTCCACAATTGCGCGGTGTAGTTAGCGCAATTAAAACAATTGAACGAGGTTGATTATCAGAGAAGCCCCGGTTTAGATTGGTCCGGCGCGCCGGACGTTATCAAACTATCGCTGGCGTGTTTTTAACGCAGTTTCGTGTACAAGCGTGATATCCGCGCAATTGCGTAACCCACGGCGGCTCCAAGGTTGACACTAATTTGCAACTTGATTCCATTTCTGATTTCAGAGATCACTCGACCGTTTCATGTATTACCGCGAAATAAAGTTTTTTATCTTTAAAACCGCAACGCGTGTAAAATCGGCGACGAGCACGCAAATGAACGCGGATATGTTTAATTAAAGGCTGCAGGAAGTCTTCTGTCTAGTAATTGCATTAATTATTCATCATACAAAGAAATTGATAAAAGACAGCAAATTAATGATCATTGAGAAATTTACGCGCATTATTTTCCTTCGTCGCCATGCTTCAGCTCAGCTTAGCAGCAGCACAATTTGCAATTTTTATCATCCGAATACATGTTATCTAATCGCTCGTATATACGATTGCAATGTCTACACAATAAAATTGTAACTAAAGAATAGTGTTGAGACAGCATAGGTGATAAATATGCTATCAAATGGTAACTAAGCGTAATTTTACATGAATAATGATTAAATTACATATAGAATAATAATAAATAATAATAGAACATATTGTTTTCTCTGAAAAAATTGTAAATTAAATTTCTTCCCCAATTTTTCTATAAAACGAAAAATAAATTATAAGACCAGTTTTCTATATATTAAAAACGCATTTTCTTTATTTTTAAACTATAAAAGTTTGATTAATTTTTATTAAATTCTATTTTTTAATGACATAAATTGCAGTGACTCGCTCTTGACAAGCTCGTATGAGATGAGCCGGGCTAAGAAACGGAGATATCTGACTTTGCTCTCGTTTTGTGATTAGTAGAACGTTTCGCTCGTTGGGTCAAATCGAGAAAACATGTTTTGACGTAACACGAGAGCAAAATGCCGTAAATATTCAAATATCTGAAAAAAGACAAAATAGGAAGTTTTTTTATGATGTATGCACTGACGTAAGTTTATTAAAATTGAAGAGGGGCAACAAGCAATTACTTTTTCATTATATTGATTAATTCTCCACGCAAATGCAGGCTCGGAATTTAAATTCCACGGTCGCGCGTTATGTAATCCCGAGTCTGAGATGACGCGGACAGAAGTTACAATGTGGCTGATGGTTGAAAGGTACAGCGCGAAGATCGATAAGGACCTCCGGTCTCATTGTACTATCTCTATTCGCAGTCCTTTCTCGCCGCTGCGAACAAAGCGCGGCTCTCTCTCCCAGCCGACTGCGTTTACACTGCTCGATGTAAGCGACTCGTAATAGCAGAAAGGTTTTCGCTCGATACCTTGACATTGCCTATAGCTACCGCACCGCTCTTTATGCCACCGCGCTCTTCTGCGTTATCGAACTCACATTTTTTTTGGCGATCTACGTCGTTTACATTTATATGCGTTACCTTCCATCATTCGTAATCATTCGTTATGTTTCGTAATCTCGTGCCGCCGCATTCACGTGGCTTTGGTAATTAGCGATTGATATGATGATTAACACTTTAATTCTCCAATTATGCCTTATAATATAAATCGAAAAAGTTGATTAATAAACGAGAAAAGAAATGAGAAAAGAAAAGAATCAGATAATAGAAAAAAAAGAGTGGAAAATTTTGTTAATACACGCTATTCAATTTAACAATAACGTTAACTCAATATAATAAACTTATATTAATTTGTATTTATATATAAAATTATGGCAATTTTTTCAGAGATTATTTAATAGCTTAAATTACTCCGTTAATTTATTCTGTCTTTTCGTATCACAATTTTTCCCGAAAAATTACCGCTTGTTTCTTGAACTTTGAATCATCAACATTCACGATGCTGTCTTTGTTTCTGGGCGAAATCCGAGCAGCAGGTTGTGACACAAAGCAGCTTGTGCTTCGGGTAGGATTTAGCGTGCTACGCACTCAGGATTTCTGTGCTGAATATTTATTTAACTTCCAAGAGAGGATACCGTCGAAAGCTGACCCGCACTTCGTTGTTCTTTCTTCCAGTGAGTGAATTGAGAGGGTTATTGTCTCCAGGTGTATTCTGGAAAAACAATGCTCGACTCTCGGCGGATCCCTTGTAAGGAGCGTGCAATTGTGTTTGTTTTTATAAGATAAGAAAGAATCGGATAAACAGACAGAGACATGTGCTGCATGCATCAAAAGCACAAAAATAATCTGAATCTGTATTTAGAGAAATGTCTATTTATAATCGTTTATTTATGATTGAATTCAAACTCGAAATAAATTAATATCATTTTTGTTTATATTAAAAATTATTAGAATTTAATTTCTCAAATTGTTACATGTCACAGTATTCTACAGTTGTATTTATTGATAGATACTTTTGTATAAATTCTCTTAAAAATATATTCTTTAATAGTAAATAGGCGAAAGAGCATCGTTGCTCTATTAAATCTAAATATTCCTAAATACACTTTGATCTCGCGTCGTGTCGCGTCGACTCTTGAAAAACGGATTAAAGTAGATTCTCATATTCTAATATTACTCTACCACACCGATTAAATACACAGTGAGTCAGAGGCAATTTTGCGCGAAATGAGACGACAAATATAGATAAAACGATAAGGAAAAAACGCACTCTGGAAGTTAAGCTCAAAGTAATAAAGTATGGCAAACGTTTGATAAATATTCTCCAAACATTTTGTTATCACATTTCTTGCAAATTATTTCGTTGAAAATAATAATAAAAATTTATCCCAGGTACATATGTTTAAACAATCGTAATTAAAAGCTATTATTTTGTTGTTAATAATAATAATACTTAATAAATATTGTCAATTGAGTTTAGAATCTCGTTAAGTTTATCACTGTCGAGCCTTTATTTACACACTACGAAAAAACATTTTTATTTACTCAAATAAGATTGTATTTTTTTTTTTTTTTTTACGCAAAAGATGCGTGGTGTAATATAATATCCGGCAATCTTTTTCCAAACCGTTTAACATCTCAGCATTAAAAAACTTGTTAGTTTATATATAGCTGATAATGAGTTACATGGCATTAAACGTTAAAGATCATTAATAGTAATTTTTTTCACGTCGATTTATTTACTAAAAACGCGAATAATTGCTTTGTTTATTACCATTTTATAAGCATTGTACAGTAGTCATTCTTTATAAACAGCCAGCAATTCTGATCTGATGTTAAAGTTACATATGAATAAGTTAACATGAATAGTACCACTTAGAGTACCAAACTTTGATAGTAGTCGATAATTAGAAATTCATTATCTATTATGTGTCTAATTAACTTCAATAATTTTTGTTTGAAAAAAAAATATATTAGAGTATATTAATGTATAATATATCTAATTTAAATACACGGATTATCTGCTTTAATCCGTTTGTGTATCATCATTGATACACATGGCGTTCTAAGTGTGATATGAGTTTTGACTTTAATACAATATTTTGTCGAATATTACAGTCACGTAAGTAAATATAAATATAAAATATAAATACAAAAAACTCATTGTAAGATAATGCAGCGATGATAGTGGCAAATATAAATGTCATTCTGTGAGTATTGGTCGATAGCCAAGGTATAATGCAGCGGATATAGCATTACGACACGTTTGTGCGACACTTCCTGCCGCTTACAAAGTCACGCGATTGTGTCATGCAGATCGGGCAAATCTGCAAAAGCGGGTTAATAACGATATCAATGTAGAACGTTCGCGCGTAAGCGTGAACACAAATGCGTTTACAATATTTAATTAATTGCGATCCACTTGCACGGGCGTTTTACTTTCACGATTTTTCTCTTTTAATTGCGTTGGAAATTACATCCGTGAAACGATTATCCAATCCTAGAAGCATTATAAAAGTAATACATTTTCAATTCTTGCTAGATGTAGAAGAATGATAGCTCGTGCTTTTTCAAATAAGAATTCCACTGCCTTCGATTTTTTATAATGTGAGAAATTGCGCGTCATGTCGCTCAATGCAACAATGTATAATATTGCGTGTGATCTGTTTACGCAAAACCCGATGCAATTGAATGTCGATTGTCGACAGCGTACTACGCATCTTGCAATTCTGTTTTCCCCATTGACTTTTAATATTTCGCAAGTATTTTGCTTATTTATTAACATAGAGGAAGTATCGAACTTGTGAACAAAACGAAGATTATGTACGCGTTGCAACTTCTCTCGCACGACTTTGAAAATTTACTGGATTCTTATACCGTGAAACGCGGAAAATCTGAGAGATTATTATCAATGATTCATGGAATCGCACTCATGTGTAATCACGATCAATATCGCCCACTCTGGAAATGCCTATTATTTGTAAGTATTTCTGTATTGCCTCATTTGCAAGTGCGACGTCATTGCAAGAATCGTTTGTTTTTCCTTAACAGAATGTTAATTTACATAGGGTGATTCAATTTTTGTTAGAAATTGCATAAAACAAGCTGTGTCTTATCAGAATTCAATAGTTTACTTTAAAGCTATGTTGTGCGATAAGATTTTTCTGGAAAACATAAATTTAATTTTTTTCAATGATAGCAGTTTTTTTTTTAAATTGACGTGTTTAGCTTTGGGAACATTTACCTTTATCTAGGAAAATCGAGTATTCTTCAAAACAATTGTTGCCGATACCTTTTATAAAGTCGCTTATTTCGTAACTGATGGATACGTAATACATTCATATTTTAAACACAAAAGATATCTCTAATTAGGATAGTGATCGAGCAAGTAATTAACGAATACATAACAAGTTAGATGATGAAACCCAATGAATTTAATGAATCGAATGAACTTTGTTCGCCACACTTCGTTTGCATTGTAAAGCGTTATAACATAATCGAATAATGATGACGAACATAATTTTCACACCTAATGACTGTGCAATAATGTAGATGTTTGCCTTGGAATCCGGATAATTATTTATAAATAATTTTAAATAAAATTATACAACTTACACACTATATATTACAGTGCTGCTCAATCTTTTTATACATGCGAGCTACTTTTTTTAGTAAAGCGATCTCGTGATCCACTCATGTACGAGGAAAAAAAAATTAGGATTTCAATGTTTTTTAAATATATCAATAAAGACAAACTAAGTGTCAATTAATTGTAATAATAGATATCATGCTTTTTTAAGTCTATAATTTTTGACAATAAGGTAATCGAAATAATTTAAAATAATAAATTAACTTATAAATTAATAGGAACAAAAATATAAAAATTAAAAACATAATTTTGTATATAATATAATCAAATAAAGTAAAAATCGAAAAAGCATTTCGCGATTGATCAGTAGATCGCGATCAACTGGTTGAGCATCCCTGTTATATTATATAGTCAACTTTTATTTGGATTAAAATATGCTGACTTAACAACTGAATAAGCAATTGAATTAAGCTATAAAATCAATTTTTGATTTAATGAAATATAAATTTGTGTCATTCAGGAATGCGGTAAAGTCGTTGTTTTTCTCTCGTTTACATTTTTTCCGGAATATTTTCTCGGTGCGGCGATTGAAAGTACTTCCCCGCGCATTACTTGTCTCATAGATCTTGCTTGATAGCATTCTTGTTTTCTTGAATATGCAAATTGTATGTAATGTATTTCGAATCGATAGTTTTCTCGGCACAAATTGATACATTGTAATTTCCTACTGCATTGCACAAGCAGCGGAATTCAACATCTTTTTATGTTATAAAATATAATGTAACTTTAAATTTTTATGATTTTTTTAATA